>NC_090445.1:1634915274-1636165274 GCF_031143425.1 Pleurodeles waltl
GGCAAGTCGGTCTGAGGCAAAAAATCTGCCTCAACCCGATTTGCGCCATTTTATTTCACTCCAACCCTCCATTGACATGACTCCTGTCTTAGCAAAGACAGGAGTCATGCCCCCTTGCCCAATGGCCATGCCCAGGGGACTTCTGTCCCCTGGGCATGGTCATTGGGCATAGTGGCATGTAGGGGGGCACAAATCAGGCCCCCCTATGCCACAAAAAAAAATATATATATATATATACTTACCTGAACTTACCTTAAATTCCCTGGGATGGGTCCCTTCATCCTTGGGCGTCCTCCTGGGGTGGGCAAGGGTGGCAGGGGGTGTCCCTGGGGGCATGGGAGGGCACCTCTGGGCTCCTTCCGAGCCTACAGGTCCCTTAACGCCTGCCCTGACCAGGCGCTAAAAAATGACGCAAAAACGGCTGGACGTCATTTTTTTTTACCCGCCCACTCCCGTGCGCCATTTTTGCACGGGAGTTTAAATAAGGTGCACATGCCTTGGAGTCATTTTTTAGACGGGAACGCCTACCTTGCATATCATTAACGCAAGGTAGGTGTCCACGCTAAAAAATTATGCAAACTCCAAGATCTTTGGCGCTAGACGGGTCTAACGCCAAAGTATAAATATGGAGTTAGTTTTGCGTCAGATTTGCGTAAAAAAAAAAGATCCGGCGCAAACAGAGTATAAATATGCCCCTAAATTTCGGGAAGGCAAACACCCTATGCAGAATTTATTGTTGCATAGTCACACCCTTGCTCTGCCCTGTGTGTGCCCAAAATTGTAGCTACCAAGGGCCACATGTACAAAGCTGCGAATCAGCCCGTTTGCGATTAGAAAAATGTTTTTTGGGATGTTTAAAGCCCAAACTGCAATTCTGTAACTTGTTACCGAATCGCAATTCGGGTTTTGGGATTCGATATTAGGAAGGGGCATGTTCAGGACGTCCCTACATAATACCGAATTTGAATGGTATGCAAGACTGTTTTGTGACCGTGAATGCAGTCACAAAACAATCACAGTTAGCACCAGTTTCAAATGGGTGTTAACCCATTCGCAAAGGAGAAGGGGTTCCCACAGGACCCCTTCCCCATTGAGAATGCAGGAGAAAACTATTTTAAGAGCAGGCGGTGGCTCCATGGACCACAGACTACTCTTAAAAAATGAACCTGAACCATTTCTTTTTTTTCTTTTTAAACGCATCCCCTTTCCCTTTAAGGAAACAGAGCTGCATTTAAAAAAAAAAGATTGCTTTATTTAAAAGCAATCACAGGCATGGTGGTCTGCTGACCCCAGCAGGCCATGATCCCTGTGATTTTTGCGATTCCCAGTGGATCGCAAATTGCGACCTGCCTCATTAATATTAACGAGGTAGGTCTATTTGCGACTCACCGGGAACCGCAAAAGAAACTCAATGGAGTTTCTTACATTTGGAATTGGGATTTCCTAATTGCGATTCTCATGGAATCTCAGTTAGGAAATCGCAATTTCAAATGTTCGTACATGTGGTCCCAAGTGATAGAAATGGAAAAATAGAATAGCAGGTACTCTGACCCAGACTACATGCTTGTTTCTGAGAATTGCTGGTACACTATAATTAAAAGTATTTCACCTCTCTTGAGAAGTGCAAGTACTCTCCCTCTCAAAAATAAAAAAGCGCAGGTACTTGGTACCTGACAATACAGGCCCATTTAAAGGACTGCAGATACCTCAACTACTGAAATGTAACCTCTCTACATTTTATTGACGCATACCACACAATGCGTCCGGCTCAAATAATTCTGCCACTAACCACAACATATCCTTGTTTAAAATGCTTTTCCATCACACTCACAAAACAATGTATTTATTTTTTCGGTTTGTGAAAAAAATGCCAATTCACTTTTCTTTTGTGTATACTATTGATGACCAGCTAAGCAGAAGTTATTTTTTTAGTCTTAGGGGCATATCTAAGAAAAGTGGTGCTGCGCGCAGTGCAACGCCACTTTTCTTGCACCCCTTAGCACCCCCCTAACGCCACCATGTGTGCACCCGATTTAAAATACGGCACACCATGAGTGGTAGTTAGGGAACTAGCATCATAATTTTTACGCTAGTCCAGTACTTTGCAGGATTAGCGTAAAAATTCTGATGCTCATCCTGCCAAGCACGTAGAGGCCCATTGTAAGCAATGGGAGCCGTCTTTTAATACCTGCTCTGAGCAGCCAATAAAAGTGCAGAAACAAATGGTGCGAGGAAATCTCTTAGATTTCCATGTGCCATTTTTTTTTAACCCTCTAATGGGGGAATGACCCCTTTGCATGCACTGTGCCTGGTGCAGGCGTAATGTAGCGCAAGGGGTTACGAAGTGGTGCAATGCATGCATTGCATCACTTTGTAAGTATGACGTGGCCTTTTTGGCCTTCTAATGCCACATTAGCATAAAAAAATGACACTAATGTGGCGTTCGAATGGTGCTAGCGGCTCTTAAATATGCCCTTAAGAGTTCTGTTTTCTGACCTGCCTTTATATTTTTAACAATATTGATAATGAGTTCGAAGTTTCTTTCAAGTAAGGATTAACAATTTCATTGATACCGAAACCTTGAAAGAGGCAATCCAGCGAAATTTTGAACATTGCCCCAACCCGCTTTTTTCATAAGAACTATAGCGATTATGAATAAAGGGCCTGATTTAGATCTAGGTGGAAGGGTTACTCCATCACGGTATCCCATCCGCCGTATTACGATATCCATAGGATATAATAGGATTGTAATACGACGGACGGGAGATCCGTCACGTTTGTGACAGAGTATTTCCTTCTGCCGAGATCTAAATCAGGCCGTAAATTGTGATTTGTTACTTTATTATAAAAATCCACTCAGAAGAAAATCAGTTACATAGACCACTTCAGACCCTCTATGCATTTCATAAGCATGGAACATACATCTATGTTGTAATCGTAGGAACCTTTAGTGGTACCTCAATGAAATGTTAACTTCTTACTTGTCGTAGATAAGGTAGGGCCATTTTGCATTTCTTAATGGTCCGAATCGCTATTTTGGGCCATAAAGAATTGCAAAATTGGCTTTTCAGATGTACAGAACCCTTTAGGGAATCGCAAATTGTGGTTTCTACCCAGTAGAAATTGCAATTAGCAATCCTCTGAATAGGAAATTGCAAATAGGGATTACCTAGTGAAAAAGCCATGAGGTCTTGATAGTAATTTATTTTGGGGAGGTTTCTCCTGAAAGAATGATGGCCATAATTTATCCCTAAGGTTAGGGGCTCTTCTGAATCCAATTTGGGGATATTGTGTAATGTATTGATTAATGGATCAGTTGTTTTGTAAAAGATACCAATGTTTTCTAAGGAGTTTCCGAATTAAATAATGGCCATTGTGAAGCTCTGTTATAAAGCGAATAGCTGTATTCTTCTTGGGATATTTCGGTTTATATAATATTGACAAAAATATATGTTCAGTACTTTTGAATGGAAGTCCCTGCCCTCGATATACCATAATAGAAAAAAAACAGGGAGCAAAGAAAGAAGGAAAATAAATCAGTCAATCAGTTTGCTCATTTTACAATGAAGATGGTTAAGATGGCAGAACTGGGTAAGTCTTGTCATGCAGCGGAATACAGGGCACATCACTTGATGGACTGTTATGGTCGAAGCCCACCTATACCGCTTGTAATGAAACTGGAGGCACACTTTCTGCTTCATCTCGCCCAGTTTCTGCTGTGTCCGCTTGGGCATAGAGATATCATTCAAGGGGAAGCTGGATATCCTTAGGTTGAGAGTGTAGGGGCATGAGTTCCTAGAAGGCAGCAAGTTGTTCATGACAATACACTGCATCTTTAACCCAATCTGTTGCAAGTGGCAGTGCAAGTCTACCCCATCGCATCACCGCTCTCCACTTAGCATGCAGGATGAGAATCGCTGTCAGTTTACGCAGTTCAGAGGGTACCTCCCTAACATAGCCCATCAATGCCACTTCAGGGGTGCACTCAATATGGAATTTTTAGAAATGGGGTTTCTGGTTGGCTAGGGTATGCACCTCAGCCAGGCAGAACCTACCCACTCTAGTCAGGGCTTGGGAGTTACACGTCCAAGATAACCCCTGCTCACCCCCCCTGGTAGCTTGGCACGAGCAGTCAGGCTTAACCTGGAGGCAATGTGTAAAGCGTTTGCACAACACACAACACACATGACGCAAAATGTACACCACAAAGTAAACACAACACTGAGCTATGTAAAAATAATCTGTATTGCACAAAACATAATTAGACCAACCTTACACGTAAGTAATACCCTGCTACCTTAGCAGTTGTCAGAATGTTACACAAGTTACTAATACTCTGCAAGAATATGCAGTTGTCACATTAGAACACATAAGTACTCAGGATTCTGCAACATAAGCAGTAGTCAGGAATTAGAGTAAAAGATATATGCACTTGTCATGAACAATTCCTAAATACCCATAAAAGGAACATTAGAGAATATTCCATAAGTCATATAGATACATATCAGATAGACATGCCTAGAAAAAGGACATTAGAACATATATGCATAACCAGTAAACAGGTAGGAAATAGTAAACAGTTGTAAGTCTGTATTAGGCTCCTAGAGGCTAGATTTCCTAAAGGGTACCTGGTTCCTGGTGGAAGAGGCACTTCCAGTGCCTAAGGAGGAGTATGGGTACCCCCGGCACTCCTATGCGCGGAAAACGTGGGCCTCGCCGCTCTCCTGGGAGAGAGGGAGATCTGCACCCTCCCTACTGGGAAAAAGAACGGGCCCCTCTGGGGACCTGTGATCTTTGTGGGGCCCCCCTGGCCTCTAGTGGCCCTCTCCGACGGGGGGTGCAAAGCACCAAAAAGATCCACAAAGGGGGGCGATCGCGCCCCTCGGGCAGTGACCGGGGAGAAGGGAACTCCCGTTTCTCCCTGTGTCCTGCGTGAAAAGAGGGGCAGCCGCCCTTGTCCGTGGTGTGGCTGCCCAAAGGGGGTAGAGGGAGCAGGGGCCTCCGTTGAGGCTCCTGGTGTGCTCCCTTCTGTGGCCAGACCCGATCTGGTGCGCGAGCCGCACTGCTGCCATCCCTCGTCCTCGAGGGAGGCAGCTCTGAGAGCTGGGGCTGTTGTGTACCCCGGGGGCGCTCCATAAAGCGCGCGTCACCCGGGGGCACAATAGGAACGGCCCAGCTCCTTTCTTTGGATTCAGGAAGTGCCCCGGGGGCACTGGAGGCAGCGCGATCCTCACGCTTCAGTCCCAAATGTGGCACCCGGCCTGCGGCAGTGATTTTCACAGGCAGAGGCGCCGGGGGGAGCGCTAGGGGCTCCAAATAAAGCACTTCACACAGTGCTAGCTTAAATCAGCAGCCTGGGCTGCGGCAGTTAATTTTCTTTAGAAACAAAAAGAGCAACTTTGGAAAAACGCTGTGGGCAAAGTTGTAGAGAGGGTTTGCAGGGGTGAGGGGCCACAGCACCCTACTCCTGGGAGCAAACCAAAACAAGAAGGTGCACAGGGCTGGTGGGCCCAGCTACAGACCAGCACAAGGGGTGCAATTGGTGGCAGTTCCTCCTAGTGAACAGGCAGGTCACAGGTCAGCACAACAGCAGCAGTCCAAGGTGGTTTCCTGGTGAGTCCATTCATCAGCGTTCTGTGTAGTTTCAAGTTGCAAGAATGTTCAAATTGTGGGGAAAATTCCCCTGTACTTATAGTCAGTTCTTACAGTGTTTTTCAATGGTAGGGAGAGGAGGTTCCAGACAGTTACAACTGGTTCTGGGAGTGCCCCCTCTCTCCTTTCAGCACAGGCTCCAAACATCAGTGGGGGGTTAACGACCCTATTGTGTGAGGCCAGGTGTGAGAAACTGGGGCTGATTGCAGAGGCCCCCTAACTTTTTGCCCCCATTTTCCACTTTATGCTGGTGTTTTCCTGACTCTGATGGTGCCCTGGGTACTGCTAACCAGTCCCAGGGCCTGTGCTCTGTGTAAAATGGATATGCAAATTAGGCTAATTATAATTGGCTAAGTTAACCTACCTATAAGTCCCTAGTATATGGTAGGGCATGTAGGTTTAGGGACCACAGCATAGGTGGTGCACACCTAGGTGCATTGCTGAGGTGCCCAGTGTCATTTTAAAAGCCAGCCTGCCTTGCTGGCTGCTTTTAAATTAAAGTTATATGCAAATTCGACTTTGGAATTAAAGGTACTTCCAAAGTTTTAAACTACCTTATTTTTACATATAAGTCACCCCTAAGGTGTGCCCTATGTGCCCCTAGGGCTGGGTGCCATGTAACTATAAGCAGGGACTTTATAAAAATAGATTTATAAGCCCTGGTGAGGTAAAAACAGCCAAATTCGTTTTTCCCTCATTGAAGTAAATGGCCTTCATAGGCTAGAATGGGCAGACTTTATTTTAAATTTTAAAGTCTCCTTAAATGTTACATACCAAGAATTTGGTATCAAATTGATTGTTATAATAAATCCCACAACTTCCAGTTGTTGGATTTAATATAACTAGTGCAGGTAAAAAGTTTAGACTTTACCTAAAAAGTTGCCAATTTCAGCTCTGCATTGTTTTTGCTGCTGTGCTCTGATTGGCCAGCCTGCAGCAGCTTCTGCCAGGCCACTTTTATGAGGTGTGAAGTGGCCTGGCTTTACACAAAGGAATGTGCTTGGGGGAGAGAATCTCCCCTCAGCAGATGGGGAAGCAGGAAGGGGGAGGGCTGCCAAACTGGTCTTCAAAGGCAGAGAAGGACATCTGGAGCACCCAGCAACACCCCCACATCCTGCAACCCCAGACAGCTAGGTGCCCCCTTGATTAGATTAGGAGAGGGCAGGAGAGGGGTGTGTTTATGATTTTTAGCCACACCAGTGGGTGGGCTCAGCCAGATCTCTCCTCTAAAAATCAGATTCATCCATTTTGGATTTTTAGAGACTATTGCCTTCTGGGATGGATTTTTGCCACACTTCCCAGGAAGTGGTCATCACAGGGGGACGACCCTGTCCCTGATTGGAGGACCAGGGCCCCCCTGCTTTTCACCCAGGAGCAAGGATAAAACTGGCAGACCTGCACCCACGCCTCAGATCCCCACCAAATTTCAAGAAGAAAGAACTACAAGGAGAAGAAGGACTGCCCTGCTGGACCCCTGGCCTGCACCTGGACCCTGCACTCAGAAAGACTGCACCAGCTGCACACTTGGGCTTCACCACAAGAAGGACTTTGCCTGGCTTCCACTGGTTCAAGGAGGGACTCCCTGTTTGCTACAGGTGAAAAATTGCTAACCAGAGTCCCCTGCACCAACTCCTGAAAAAGTGACCAGCTGACCACTGCCCAGTGGCCAAAAAGGAGTTTGCGCCAGGTGCACTCTGGGAGTTGAAGTCCGCACTTCCCAAGGACCATCACAGAACTTCTGGACCCTTGGGGTGAGCTGTGGACCCCAAAAGAACCTTAAAAGAACATCTGGGTGAAGCCCCAGAAGTTTGGAAAAGATTGGAGAAATTTTAGAAAAAAGCTCCATAAAGTGACCGACTCGACGCGGAAATTCTAGCCGGCTTGCCTCAACCGCGACCCGGCCTGACTTCGTGGTTCGTCCCGGTCAAGAAAAACATCCGAAAAAGAGACTAAGTCCGAACGTAAAAAGTTGACCGGGACCTTCCAGCCATCGTATCCGAGAAGGGCTCCACGGACGTCGGATCAAGATCCAGGTTTACCCCGGTCGAAGGATTTTCATCTCGAAAAAACGACTAAGTCCGAAGGTAGAAATCACCACCGAGGAAACCGACTTCGCGTATCCGGACAAGGGCTCCAGGAGGTCGGATCCAACTGGCAGGTTCGTCCCGGTGAAGAAAAACTTCAAAATAAAGACTAAGTCAGAAGGTAACTTTTTAACCGAGGCCTCCCGCGACCTGTAGCCGAGCAGGGCTCCATCGCGGTCGGCCTGAAAGTTTGACTTTGTCCCGGTCCTGGTGCAACCAGATGACCCGATTGGCGCTTTTTGTTTCTATGCGCTAGAAAATAATAATACTTTAAAAATTCATATCTCCGGTTCCACTGAACCGATTTTAATCGTTTTTGTGTCATTTTAAAGATAAAAATATAAGCTATTTTTATAAATTGGTTTTGGATTTTTAAACTGTTTCCTGTGTTTTATTTAATTACTGTTGTGTGATATTTGAATGCTTTACACTTTGTCTCCTAAGTTAAGCCTTGACGCTCGATGCTAAGCTACCAAGGGTAGAGCTGGGATTAATTTACTGAGACCTAACTGTACTTTTGTGGAGGTTTGTGGCTTGTTGCTAGGTGTAGGTACCTACCTGCCCTACCAATAACCCATTTTCCAACATAATTGGAAGCAGCGACGGGATCCTGTACTTGTGTTCAATATCACGTTACAGTTTTAGATAAAACAAATTAAAAATCCTTTAAATTGTCCTAGTGCAAAAATTGTTTTTAATTTTTAATTTTAATTTTTTTTTAAATTAATTTGGATTAATTTCAATTATTGAATTTTTGTAATTTTTCTAAATTCTTGTTACCAATTTTTGCAAAAAGTTTTTGTTGACACAAAACTAGGGAACCATGGAGCTTGATCTGGCTAGCCTACCCACACTGACAGTAGTCCAGCTTAGGGGGTTGTGTATTGAGAGGGGGTTGCCTGCAACCACTAATCTCAGGAAGGAAATCCTGATTAAATCCCTGACAGCATGGGCTGAGGCCCAAGAGGTAGAGACAGAGGAAGCTCCAGAGGAGGAACCAAAAGAGGATGATGCTAACTCTAACCACTCAGGGGAGGAAAGGCATCAGACCCCAAGTGAGGAAGAGGAGGAACGGTCCTCACTGGACACAGTCACTAGGGGCAGACCCAAAGCTAGTGGTAGGAAGAGGGTCCTTTCAGGAGGAGAGAACCCATCCATCAGGGAAAGAGAGCTGGAAGCCCAGCTAGCCTACATAGCTTTGGAAGCAGAGAAGCTGGCCCTAGAGAAGAAAAAGTGGGCATACAAAGAAAAAAGAGATGGAAGCAGCGATAAAGAAGCTGAGGTGTCCATGGGTGGGGGAGTTTGCCCCAGATTACCCAAGGGGGTGGTTCCTGCTTATATAGAGGGGGATGACATAGATAAGTGGCTAGGGGCCTTTGAGAGGGCACTCCAAATGAGAAGGGTTAAGCCTCAATACTGGGGTTCCCTTTTGTGGGAGTTGGTCCCCAACTCAGGGAGGGATAGGCTTCTGACCTTAAGGGGGGAGGAGGCAGATTCATACCCTAGTATGAAAAGGTGCTTAGTCAAGAAGTTTGGTCTGACCCCAGAGCAATATAGAATGAAGTTCAGGGACACCCAGAAGGTCAGTACCCAGTCTTGGGTTGACTTTGTGGACACCTCACTAAAGGCACTAGAGGGCTGGATTATTGGCAACAAAGTAAATACTTATGAGGGGTTATACAATCTGATCATGAGAGAGCACATCTTGACCAATTGTATCCAAGAAAGGTTACGCCAGCATCTAGTGGACTCTAAGCTGACCAACCCTAGAGAGCTAGGGGAGGCAGCTGATGAGTGGTTGAGAACCAGGGTGGTTGTCAAGTCCCAGGGGGGAGACTCCAAGAAGGGGGGGACAGGTCCCCAAAAACCTAAGGAGGGAGGTGGTAAGCCCACCACAGAGACTCCCTCTGTACCCCAGAACCCTAAGAAGGAGGAGAGTAAATCCCACTCCCAATCTGACATGCAGAGACAGGGAGACCCAGGGTTAAAAAAGCTCTTGGACAGTAGCGCTTGCTTTGACTGTCAGCAGACAGGTCACTTCAGAGGAGATGCAGCCTGTCCAAAGAAAGTGGTTAGCACTGGGCTGTCCAGTGTAGCCATAGAGGAGGATTCCTCAGATGATGAAGTCCTCCTAGCATTGTGCTGGGAGACAGGACCAGATGGTAAGCTGGTGATCCCTGAGGGTGGGAGTAGGCACTTCCACCACATTCAAGTGAATGGGATCCCTACCACTGGCCTGAGAGACACCTGTGCCAGTCACACTGTAGTGAGTGACCGGTTAGTGACCCCAGACATGTATGTCCCAGGAAAGACAAAGAAAGTCAGGATAGCCACAGGGGAGGTCACCTCCAAACCTGTAGCCATAGTGCCCCTAGAGAGGGAGGGTATCCTTGACTGGATTAGGGTGGTAGTCAGTGCTGACCTTCCCCTAGATTGTATCCTGGGCAATGACCTCCCAGAGGTGAGTCTGGTCACAGATGGGGTGGTCGCCCAGGGCGCCCCCCCAACCCAAAGTCCTGGGGAGTCAGTCCCTACAGTTAGGAGACAGGGGTCCCCAAGAAAAGGAAAGAAGAAAAGGAAGGGTAGGCCACTCTTAAAGAGAGTTCCAGGGAGCCAAAGGCCTTCTGCCCCAGTAGGGGGGGAGCCCAGAGTTGGCACTGGTGAGGCCTCACCTGACCCCAAGGAAGTCCTGAGTAGTCAGGCAGCTGCCCAGATGCAAGGTGTTGCCCCTGCACTGACAGAAGGGAGAGTGGAAGGAGGGTGTCTGCCACAGGAGGTGGTAGCCCCCCACTCTAGACAGCAAGAGGGGTGCCAGGACCCCAAAGATGCCCCTAAAGCAGCTCAGCCACCTGTCAGTGGAGAGCTTAGGGTGTGGTTCTGGGTACTGACAGCTGTCAGTAGCCTCTGCTGGGTGCTAGCCTTCCTGGCAGCACTGTACTTGGCCTGGGAGGCAGACCCCAAGGCCAATAGCAAAGTAGGCCCCCTGACCCTGTTGGTCATGGTGGGGTTGCTCAAGTGTTGGGTGACCTCTTTGGGTAAGCTAGGTCTTGCCCTAGCAAAGTTAGGAGTAGAGGAGGGGGGCACCTCACTACCCAAGTTGGCAGAGAGAGAGGAGGAAGACCCCCCTAGAGGGAAGTTTCAGTTTGGGTTGGGTCCTTTTACTGTTGGGATGGCTTCACTACCCAGAGGGAGTGACCCTGACAGGAGGATATAAGGCATAGTAGGCCCTGCAAAAGGGACAGCCAGTTTTCTTCACTGTCTTCCTCGCCTAACAAGCCAGGAAGACTCTCCCAGGGTTGGGCTGAGTCTCCTGGGCGTGTGGGCTGGGGGGGGGTTGTGTGAGAAACTGGGGCTGATTGCAGAGGCCCCCTAACTTTTTGCCCCCATTTTCCACTTTATGCTGGTGTTTTCCTGACTCTGATGGTGCCCTGGGTACTGCTAACCAGTCCCAGGGCCTGTGCTCTGTGTAAAATGGATATGCAAATTAGGCTAATTATAATTGGCTAAGTTAACCTACCTATAAGTCCCTAGTATATGGTAGGGCATGTAGGTTTAGGGACCACAGCATAGGTGGTGCACACCTAGGTGCATTGCTGAGGTGCCCAGTGTCATTTTAAAAGCCAGCCTGCCTTGCTGGCTGCTTTTAAATTAAAGTTATATGCAAATTCGACTTTGGAATTAAAGGTACTTCCAAAGTTTTAAACTACCTTATTTTTACATATAAGTCACCCCTAAGGTGTGCCCTATGTGCCCCTAGGGCTGGGTGCCATGTAACTATAAGCAGGGACTTTATAAAAATAGATTTATAAGCCCTGGTGAGGTAAAAACAGCCAAATTCGTTTTTCCCTCATTGAAGTAAATGGCCTTCATAGGCTAGAATGGGCAGACTTTATTTTAAATTTTAAAGTCTCCTTAAATGTTACATACCAAGAATTTGGTATCAAATTGATTGTTATAATAAATCCCACAACTTCCAGTTGTTGGATTTAATATAACTAGTGCAGGTAAAAAGTTTAGACTTTACCTAAAAAGTTGCCAATTTCAGCTCTGCATTGTTTTTGCTGCTGTGCTCTGATTGGCCAGCCTGCAGCAGCTTCTGCCAGGCCACTTTTATGAGGTGTGAAGTGGCCTGGCTTTACACAAAGGAATGTGTTTGGGGGAGAGAATCTCCCCTCAGCAGATGGGGAAGCAGGAAGGGGGAGGGCTGCCAAACTGGTCTTCAAAGGCAGAGAAGGACATCTGGAGCACCCAGCAACACCCCCACATCCTGCAACCCCAGACAGCTAGGTGCCCCCTTGATTAGATTAGGAGAGGGCAGGAGAGGGGTGTGTTTATGATTTTTAGCCACACCAGTGGGTGGGCTCAGCCAGATCTCTCCTCTAAAAATCAGATTCATCCATTTTGGATTTTTAGAGACTATTGCCTTCTGGGATGGATTTTTGCCACACTTCCCAGGAAGTGGTCATCACAGGGGGACGACCCTGTCCCTGATTGGAGGACCAGGGCCCCCCTGCTTTTCACCCAGGAGCAAGGATAAAACTGGCAGACCTGCACCCACGCCTCAGATCCCCACCAAATTTCAAGAAGAAAGAACTACAAGGAGAAGAAGGACTGCCCTGCTGGACCCCTGGCCTGCACCTGGACCCTGCACTCAGAAAGACTGCACCAGCTGCACACTTGGGCTTCACCACAAGAAGGACTTTGCCTGGCTTCCACTGGTTCAAGGAGGGACTCCCTGTTTGCTACAGGTGAAAAATTGCTAACCAGAGTCCCCTGCACCAACTCCTGAAAAAGTGACCAGCTGACCACTGCCCAGTGGCCAAAAAGGAGTTTGCGCCAGGTGCACTCTGGGAGTTGAAGTCCGCACTTCCCAAGGACCATCACAGAACTTCTGGACCCTTGGGGTGAGCTGTGGACCCCAAAAGAACCTTAAAAGAACATCTGGGTGAAGCCCCAGAAGTTTGGAAAAGATTGGAGAAATTTTAGAAAAAAGCTCCATAAAGTGACCGACTCGACGCGGAAATTCTAGCCGGCTTGCCTCAACCGCGACCCGGCCTGACTTCGTGGTTCGTCCCGGTCAAGAAAAACATCCGAAAAAGAGACTAAGTCCGAACGTAAAAAGTTGACCGGGACCTTCCAGCCATCGTATCCGAGAAGGGCTCCACGGACGTCGGATCAAGATCCAGGTTTACCCCGGTCGAAGGATTTTCATCTCGAAAAAACGACTAAGTCCGAAGGTAGAAATCACCACCGAGGAAACCGACTTCGCGTATCCGGACAAGGGCTC
Organism: Pleurodeles waltl; assembly: GCF_031143425.1. NCBI lineage: Eukaryota > Metazoa > Chordata > Amphibia > Caudata > Salamandridae > Pleurodeles > Pleurodeles waltl. Next base: position 1,634,928,298 of record NC_090445.1, read on the forward strand.
CAGGAGGTCGGATCCAACTGGCAGGTTCGTCCCGGTGAAGAAAAACTTCAAAATAAAGACTAAGTCAGAAGGTAACTTTTTAACCGAGGCCTCCCGCGACCTGTAGCCGAGCAGGGCTCCATCGCGGTCGGCCTGAAAGTTTGACTTTGTCCCGGTCCTGGTGCAACCAGATGACCCGATTGGCGCTTTTTGTTTCTATGCGCTAGAAAATAATAATACTTTAAAAATTCATATCTCCGGTTCCCCTGAACCGATTTTAATCGTTTTTGTGTCATTTTAAAGATAAAAATATAAGCTATTTTTATAAATTGGTTTTGGATTTTTAAACTGTTTCCTGTGTTTTATTTAATTACTGTTGTGTGATATTTGAATGCTTTACACTTTGTCTCCTAAGTTAAGCCTTGACGCTCGATGCTAAGCTACCAAGGGTAGAGCTGGGATTAATTTACTGAGACCTAACTGTACTTTTGTGGAGGTTTGTGGCTTGTTGCTAGGTGTAGGTACCTACCTGCCCTACCAATAACCCATTTTCCAACACCAGGGCACAGTCTTTACAAATGCAGGTGTTCCCTGCCTCTCCCTTCTCTCAGCCCAGGAAGGCTTTACAATCTGTAGATGCACCTCTGTGTCACCTCCACCCACCCTGTGTTCAGGCTGTCTGAAAAGTATGCACAAAGCCCCAACTGTCAGTCTGCCCAGACGTTGATTGGAGACAAGCTGCAAAACACCAAAGTTATAAGCACAGATAAATGCACACTTTCTAGAAGTGTCATTTCTGTGATAGTAATAAAAAATACACCTACACCAGTAAGCAGCATTTCTTACCACTGTCACAACCATACTAAACATGCCTACGCTACCCTTCATAAATAAGACAATACCCCTTACACCTAAGGCAGCGCATTCCCAATGCAATCCTATGAGAGGGCAGCACTCACAGCAGTGAGACACCAAGTTAGGCTGTTTGTCACTACCAGGACAGGCCACGCAACATGGCACATATCCTGCCTTCTACATACATGGCACCCTGCCCAAAGGGCTAGCTAGGGCGTACCTTAGGGGTGACTTACATGTAGTAAAAGAGGAGTTCTGGGCCTGGCAAGTAAATTTAGATGCCAGGTCCTTGTGGCAGGAAACTGCGCACACAGGCTCTTCGCTAGCAGGCCTTAGATAGGTTTGACAGGCTACTTCAGTGGGTGGCGCAAGCAGTGCTGCAGGCCCACTAGTAGCATTTAATTTACAGGCCCTGGGTATAGGGATACCACTTTACAAGGGACTTATTAGGTAAATTAAATATGCCAATCAGGGAGAATCCATTCATACCAAATTTGTAAGAGAGAGCACATGCACTTTAGCACTGGTTAGCAGTGAAAAAGTGCACAGAGTCAAAACGTCAGCCTACAAAGGTCAGAAAAATAAGGAGGCAAAAGCAAAAAGTCTGGGGAATGAACCTGTAAAAGGGCCAGGTCCAACAGGTATCCTGTAATATTTATCAATTGTTGCAAATATTTCAGCCCAGTAATCAGAGATTCCTGGGCAGCTGCAGGTGAGGTGCAGAAAATACAGCAGTATGGAAAGAGCACCACGGGCATCTCATATCTGCAACCAGGCATTTGAAACAGTCACACAGATGTATGATATAGACAGTGAATTAATTTGAAATGAATGAGTCAATATCTATAATTGGGGGAAAGCATGAGCATCTCAAATGTGGGTGGGGCACCCAGAAATGAAGCATAGATCGCACAGTTCGCAGTATAGTATGTGAATGTGTTGAGTAAATTGCCATCATTGCCATGTAGGGCTTGCCGCGATGTGAGGAAGGTGCCATTTGGGTAGATCACACCCATAGATGTATGGCTCAATTATACAGTCTATAGTGGGTTCCTGAATTGTCAGCGATGGGGAGTGCTGGCTGTCCACTGAGGGCCACAGAAGGAGCAAAAAGGTGCTCAACATGGGCCCTGCGCCTAAGCTCATTTTACTCCCATACAGCGCATGCCACTGTATCACTCTGTGCTCACAGGCACCTGGGGGTCATAAACATCACTGTCTGGAGGGGACTCGGTACTGCATGATCGGACTTAGGACTGTGTGAGCAAGGAACTGAGTAGGGATGAGCCAGTAGTATGCAAAGTAGCCCTGAGAGCAGAAGTAATTTAGGTCCATGTCTGAGGCGCCCAGCCCACCTTGCTCAAATGGTAGTGTTGAAATCTCCCAGGCAATGCATGGCTGTCCTCCATCCCAAGCCAAGGAAATGAGGTGCGATTTAAGCTGACGACGGAAGTGTTGTGGTAAGGGAAGCGGTAAGTTGATGAAGAGATATAGAAATTTAGGAAGAATTACCATTTTTGCAATGGCTAAATGGCTAGTCAGGGACAAGGGAAGCCGTATCAAGCTCTCAATTCACTCATTCAACCATATAAGCAGTCATCCATAGTTGCATTTCCATAGTTCATCAAAATCTCTACTGAGCAACACTCAGAGATACTTAACAGGGCCATCCGCCCAGGTAAGCGGGAATTCTAAAGAGAAGGGGAGCATCCTGACAGTCAGTAAGAAAATAATAGACTTTGCCCGGTTTATCTCAATGCCTGATAGACTTGCAAAGCAGGTAAATTCTTTAATGAGGGGAGTTAAATGTATTTGCTGATTTCTGACATATAGCGTGACATCATCCGCATATAGCGAGACTAGGATCCTGCGAGGAGTGAAAGCAGGTCTGCAGTGGGCGTGATGTTAGTGAAGCGTGGCAGCAAGTGGCTCCATTGCAATCACAAAGAGAATGGGAGGCAAGGGGGAACTGTGACAGGTCCCCTTTATCACCACAAAGTGAGAGGAACTTCTACCATTCACACATAGTCAAGCCATTGGTTGAGTATAGAGAAGGTCAGTTTGTTTAATAAAAGTAGGGCTCAGTCCTAGGCTCATAAGCAAGGCGAGAGGTATGGCCATTCAAGAGCGTTGAATGCCTTACTGGTGTCTAGAAAGATTGCTGAGACAGAAAGATTTGGATCAATTGTGTGGAGCAAAGCAAAGAAGGTGCGTATGTTGTGAGCTGTGGCTCTGCCCGGTACGAAGCTGGCCTGGTCTTGTCTCACAATGGTCGTCAACAGCGGGAGGAGCCCTGATGCAATAAGTTTGGCAAGAATCTTATTATCTATATTGATCATGGACAGTGGGCAGTATGAATCACAATGGTAGGGATCCTTGCTACGTTTAAAGTTTGTCACACTGAGGGTTTGGGCAAGAGTGGTGGTAAAGTACCAGCGGAGAGCAATTCCTCATACCTGGCTAGCAAATGTGGAACAATCAGGGTGGCATACTCTTTATAGGACGCAGCATGAAAGCCATCAAGGCCTGGCCCCTTATCGTCAGGCCACTGGAGGCTGGTGACATTTGAAAGTGGTAGGGCGGAAAAGTTGGGTATGACTTTTATGTAGCGAGTGAAGCGAGCAAGCCTAATGGACAAACGTGGGGTAAATGGTGTGTCCTCCCCCCAAGAAAGAATTGAAAAAATTGACAAATGGTGCATTTGAAAGCAAATGAATTTAGTGAAAAAGCAAGGTTTATAAAGCAGTGCAGATGTATAGCTTTGAAATATTAAACACATTAAAACTGCCCCATATCTTACTGCAATAGTAAGTTCAACAGTTATTTTAATGTGCAAATTGTACTGTGTGACAACTTCAGGCCCTTTAAAGTGTGTGCTCCCTTTCACATACATTCATTTGTTTTAAAGTACTGTTAAAGGCTGGCTTTACTAATACACCCCGCTATTCACATAAAATATAGCTCTGATCTTTACAGTAGGCATATTAACCCTCCACATACTTTATTGGGAGTCAAAGCTGCCACAAGACAACACTCCCATCTCTCTCCCCAGCAGAACCATTACTCACAAGAGGCATCTTGATATTTTTTTTCCTGAAGGCTGGACGCACAAGGAACTTTTTAGCAGGTGCTTTAAATAGTAAGTTTTGAAAGTTATTGCTAAACACAGCACCCCTGAGGTCAGCGCCCCGCAATACAGGTCAGCACTCGGTGCAGCCGCACCTCTTGCATCGCCCTAACATGGCCCTGGTTGGTGGGCTCCAAGTATGAGAGCTAGAGACCCTTCTCCAGTAAAATGTAGGGTGTCTACATACATATTATTTTTTAACAGGATAAGATGACGTACCTCGATGATAAAGGAGTATTCTGAAGAGGCTGGCAGATCATCAACTATTTTAACTTGATCTTCCAGTATCCTGAGATGTTAGCATCGAAAATTCCAAAGCAAAAGTAAACAGCACCTAGGGAAGAGATTATATGTAAAAGGTAAAGGCAAAGAGTGAGAAGTGAGACAAAAGGTATTAGAAAGAAGTTCAGGAATCAAGGAGAGAGCATAAGAAATAAGGCCTTCCTCCACAAGCAGTTTAACTTAAGGGGTGAGTCTGAAGATGCCTACAAAGAATATGAGTCAGTAGAGGGAGTACATTTTCATTTAGAGGTGGACATCAACACCGCTCTTTCCAGCTTTCCTTCTGTTGAGGTGGCATTCTTCAATGGTGAATGTAAATTGTTCTCTGTATCAGATAACAGTTTCGATGATATTTGAATCAAGCCCTCTTTGTCAGATAAATCTATGGTGTCTTTTCTTCCTAGTGGATGTGCCAGGTTGGTCAATTGTCTTTCCATCCATTGCTACATTCATCACAGTGGGTTCCAGCAGCAGGTATTTGATCTCCTATTTCAACGATCAGAGTCAGAAAACCAATAACATCTTCCTTTTATTGTTCATCTTATCAGACTAGTCTGCAGACACGTATGGACTTGCTTGCTGGTCTTGTTGAGACTCCATGGCCTAATCCAGCCTTCTACATACATGGCACCCTGCCCAAAGGGCAACCAATCTCAATTGGTTTTGGAAAGTATATGTTTAACAGTTTAGGTAAGAGTGCTGCCAAAAAGCACATTAAGGGACTCATTATGATTTTGGCGGAAGGAAAAGCCTGTCCGCCGAAATCCCGACGGGTAGGTTGCCGCCATTGTGGCAACCTCACTGCCGTGCCTATTACGAGTTTCCCGCTGGTCCAGAAAGAAACAGCCTACAGCATTGTCTCTGGCTCGTAATTCACCCAGCAGCAATGCTGTAGTGCGCAGGGTGCACCAACACCCTCGCAATGTTCACTGTCTGCAAACCAGACAGTGAACATTATGATGGTGCTAGCAGGGGGGCTCCTGCACTGCCCATGCCAAGTTGGTTATAAAACATTTCAGATGCCAGGTGTCCGGATTCTGGCCCTGGGTCTTATCTAATTTACCCTTCATAGTTTCCGTTCTCTTTTTTTTTATAGATTTCAGGCATTTATTTCATGAAGCAATGTCAGTACCTATCAACTTGACTTCAGTTAACATATGATAGTGTCCATTGTGGACAGAATAGGGATAATTTACTTCAGGATAGATTCAAGCATGATCTCAGACATGCTGATACTGGCAACAGTCATCAGTTTCCTACTGCCAGTTATTGCTTCAGAAAAGAGAAGTTGTTGGGCTTGTTGACATGTGTCCACTGTATTCAGAAGTAGCACTCATGGTGAAAATATGCCCAAAATTAAACAAATCAGCTAAGGAACCATATGTAAAGAGAACCAGAATTCACCGAGGTTTTAGTAGGCAGGATGTATATAGTCTGTTTTCCTGTATCTGATTTTTTTATGACAGAGTAGCTCATAGACTAATAGCCTGGGAACATATAGAATAAATCCAGGGCATGTATAATACTGGCAAAAACAAGAGTAAGGTGCACACTACCCAAGGTTCAACGATTTTTGGGGGGCTTCTTTTAGACTACTTAACTATGGACAACTTCCATAATGCCATATGTAATGTTGAGCCATGTACAGCACTTAAACCTCTATAATCATCCCATGTCCAGCAGAGAGTTTGCATCTCAAAAGAGAAACAGTGTGTGGGCAATAGATACCCTGTCTGCCAGAACGTTGTTATGTGCCTTGTTCAGTAAGGAATCACAGTTGTCTACAGTGTAAGCCAGATAGACAACCTAAACTAACCTGTGCTCACTCTCTGGTAGCTTAGCACAGAGCACTAACGCGTAACTTAAGAGGCAATGTGTAAAATATTTGTGCAACACTTAATTACAGTAACACAGTGAGAGACACCAGTAAAAAGACTCCACACCAGTTTAGTAAAATAGAGAATATTTATCTGAGTAAAACAAGACCAAAATGACAAAGATCCAATAATAGAAGTCTAAATATGACTTTTTAAAGATTATATTCAAAATAGTACTTAGAAGCCACTAGCGGTCAAAAGGTTACTCGAGGTGTGAGGGACTGGTACACATCCCAAGTTCAGGCCGACCAAGATGGACCCCACGCAATTTCCGTTGAACAAGTACCTTGTATGTAGCACACGTCGGCATCAAGGAGCAAATGCAAAGGTGATGCAGTGATATTTTCCACACAGTCGGGTCACTGTATCATCTTTGAGCCTCTCAATCGTGTCCCTAGTCAAATTCAGTAGGGATGACTACAATGCGTCATTTTCAAGCTGCACAGAGTGTCACCATCAAGCAATGCAGGCTGTGGATCAGCTGTCGTTGAATAGCCTCTGCTTCGGCATTGAAGGTTCGGTGCGTCGGTTCCGACCAGTGCAGTGGTGTCAATGCATCAGTTTTTGAAGACTTATGTGTAGTAAAATGGAATGTTTGGGCGTGGCAAGTGGGTGCATTTGCCAGGTCAAAATGGCAGTTTAAAACTGTACCTACAGTCTCTGCAGTGGCAAGCCTGATACATAGTTAAAGGGCTACTGTGGTGGGTGGCACAATCAGTGCTGCAGGGCCACTAGTAGCATTTTAATTCACAGGACCTAGGCATACATAGTGCATTTTACTAAGGATTTACAAGTAAAATAAATATGCCAATTATGAATAAGTCAACATAACTGTGTTTAAAGTAAGGAGCCCCTGTATTTAGCACTGGTTAGCTTTGGTTACGTGCATAGAATGCTAAAAGCCAAGATGACCCTGCAGAAAGGGCCAGGTCCAACACATATGCAGACTCAATTTGATAATGTTCTTTGAGCCAGACACTAACCCAATCCAGAAGGCTAGCAAAATAAGTGTGTTGGCTCAGTAAACAAAAAACGTATTGAAATGGTTAATGTGAATCTTTCTATAGACATGTGTAATTGGCGTAGATTATGCCTCCAGTGTGACATCTGCAACTTTTGAGCTCTGTTCTTATTATACCTCAAGAAGTCAGCAGAGAAGGCCCAGCTTGAGCACCCTCTTGCCTGTCACTTCAGCTTGAGCCACTCACCACTCCTCGACAGGCACACTGTGTCGTCACTCCCTGAAGGCCCCACCCAGCAGCAGCAATGAAACAGCAATTCACCTAAAGACGTTGTAGCTCTCAGCCCTCGGGGGCTTGAGGTACTTTGTTGCACCCTTCAGTCGCATTTGACTCTGTGGAATTGAGATGGGTCTGACACTACAAAAACTTCTCTACTTGGAAGAGGATAATTCTTTAAAAGGCACTGAGCAGCAGTGCAGACAAGAACAGCAGCCATTTTAGGCATGACCAGTGGTTTGTTAGTGCCATTGAGTGCCAGTGGCCCCCACCTGGTCATAATTTTGAGGACCAGCACTCTTCTAGTCCCTCCCCACGGATGACAGACCTCTATGGTAGCACGAGGTTCATTAAAATAAATCTCTTTCGGCCTGGTACCAGACATGAGAATAAAGACAAGCCCCTACGAAGAGGAAATGGGGTTTGCAACATGGTGTGAATTAACAGCATTGTCTCGGGTCCCCTGCTTCATTCTACCCTTCCGGTAAACCTTTAATACAAGTGCTCACTAGGAAGTGGGGAGTGAGAAGTGTAAAGGTCAATGAAGACCTAGGGGAAAAAGGGGGGGTTATCGCTGTTCGAACAGCCAGGTCTTTAGGAGTCTCCGGAAAGCGGAGTGGTCCTGGGTGGTCCTGAGGCTGGTGGGGAGGTAGTTCCATGTCTTGGCCGCCAGGAAGGAGAAAGATCTCCTACCCGGCGTGGAGCGGCGGATGCGAGGGACAGCAGCGAGTGCGAGGCCAGAGGAGCGGAGGAGGCGGGTGGGGATGTAGAAACTGAGGCGTCTGTTGAGGTATTCCGGTCCCTTGTCGTAGAGGGCTTTGTGTGCGTGGGTGAGAAGTCGGAAGGTGATCCTTTTGCTGACAGGGAGCCAATGCAGGTGTCTCAGGTGTGCGGAGATGTGGCTGCTGCGGGGTATGTCGAGGATGAGGCGGGCCGAGGCGTTTTGAATGCGTTGCAGGCGATTTTGGAGTTTGGCTGTGGTCCCGGCGTAGAGGGTGTTGCCGTAGTCCAGGCGGCTCGTGACGAGGGCGTTGGTCACGGTTTTTATGGTGTCGGCGGGGATCCAGCGGAAGATCTTGCGGAGCATGCGGAGGGTGAGGAAGCAGGCAGAGGACACAGCGTTGACTTGCTTGGTCATGGTGAGAAGAGGGTCCAAGATGAAGCCGAGGTTGCGGGCGTGGTCTGTGGGGGTCGGTGCGGTGCCGAGGGCCGTGGGCCACCAGGAGTCGTCCCAGGCGGACGGGGTGTTGCCGAGGATGAGGACTTCCGTTTTTTCAGAGTTCAGCTTTAGGCGGCTAAGCCTCATCCAATCTGCGAAGTCCTTCATACCCTCTTGTAGGTTGGTCTTGGCGCTGGCGGGGTCCTTGGTGAGGGAGAGTATAAGTTGGGTGTCGTCGGCGCAGGAGGTGATGATGATGTCGTGCTTGCGTACGATGTTGGCGAGGGGGCTCATGTAGACATTGAAGAGAGTCGGGCTGAGTGATGAGCCTTGGGGTACGCCGCAGATGATCTGGGTGGGTTCTGAGCGAAACGGAGGGAGGTAAACTCTTTGGGAACGGTTTGAGAGGAAGGAGGCGATCCAGTCCAGAGCCTGGCCTTGGATCCCGGTGGAGCGGAGGCGGGTGATTAGAGTGCGGTGACAGACGGTGTCAAAGGCAGCCGAGAGGTCGAGCAGAATGAGGGCGACTGTTTCACCGTTGTCCTTCAGGGTTCTGATGTCGTCAGTGACTGAGATGAGGGCGGTTTCAGTGCTGTGGTTGGTTCGGAATCCGGTTTGTGAGTGGTCGAGCAGGTTGTTGTCTTCCAGGAAGGTGGTCAGCTGTTTGTTGACGGTCTTCTCTATTACTTTGGCTGGGAAAGGCAGAAGAGAGATGGGGCGGAAGTTTTTTAGGTCGCTCGGGTCAGCCGTAGGTTTCTTTAGTAGGGCGTTGACTTCGGCGTGTTTCCAGCATTCGGGGAAGGTAGCAGAAGAAAAAGAAGAGTTGATGACGGTCTGGAGGTACGGGGAGATGATGTTGTCGGCTTTGTTAAAGATGAAGTGCGGGCAGGGGTCCGAAGGGGCGCCGGAGTGGATAGAGTTCATGATGGATTTGGTTTCTTCCGTGTTGATGTGGGACCAGTTGTTGAGGGTGATGGCCGTGGATGGCGGTTCGGTGGTGTATGGTTGGGTCTGGTGTCCGAAGCTGTCGTGGAGGTCGCTAATCTTGCGATGGAAGAAAGTGGCGAGGAATTCGCACAAACCCTGTGAGGGCGTGACGGCGTTGGCGCTGGGGTTGGAGAAATCCTTGACGATGCTGAAGAGTTCTCTGCTGTTGTGTCTGTTTTTGTCCAGTCTGTCGGTGAAAAAGTTCCTTTTGGCAGCGCGGATCAGGTGGTGGTGTTCGCGGGTAGCGTTCTTGAGGGCGGTCATGTTGTCAGCGGTGCGGTCCTTGCGCCAGGCTTTCTCAAGGGTGCGACAAGTTTTCTTTGATTCTTTGAGGGTGTCAGAGAACCAGAGAGGTTTTTTGGTGTTGGTCTGCCGATGCGTGCGTTTGAGTGGAGCAAGGATGTCTGCGCAGTTGGAGATCCAGTTTGTGAGGTTGAGGGCGGCGTCGTTGGGGTCGGTGGTGAGGGTGGGTTGGTTGGCGGCGAGTGCGGAGAAGAGTTGCTCTTCGGGGATCTTGTTCCACTGTCGACGAGGGATGGGTTGGGTGCGGAGGTGGCGGGTCTCGCGTCGGAATGTGAAGTGGACGCAGCTGTGGTCGGTCCAGTGTAGGGCGGAGGCGTGGCTGAAGAAGACGTGTTTGCTGGCGGAGAAGATGGGGTCAAGCGTGTGTCCGGCGATGTGGGTGGCGGTGTTCACCAGTTGTTTGAGGCCGAGGTTGGCGAGCAGGGTGGTGGTGTTGGGGTCGTTGTTTTGTTCCAGATGGAAGTTGAGGTCACCTAGGAGGATGTAGTCCGGCGAGGCGAGGGCGTGCGGGGAGATGAAGTCGGCGATGGCGTCGCTGAAAGGGGCGCGTGGCCCGGGAGGACGGTAGACGAGGGATCCTCTGAGGGTGGTCCTCGGATCGGTGCGAATCTGAAAATGCAGGTGTTCAGCGGCGAGAGGGGTGTCTTCGGTGGAGGTGGTGACGCTGATGGAGTCTTTGAAGACGATGGCGATACCTCCTCCTGCCTGGTTGGTGCGGTCTTTTCTGGAGATCTTGTAGCCTTCGGGGATGGCAGTGGTGATGTCAGGGGCCGAGGAGGCGTTCATCCAGGTCTCCGTGATGAAGGCGACGTCCGGTGCTATGGAGTCCAGGAGGTCCCAGAGTTCAATGGCGTGTTTGTGGACGGAGCGAGCGTTGACTAGGATGCACTTGAGGTGGTTGATGGCGCGTGGGCTTGTGGTCGTGGTTGTTGCGTGGTGGAAGGTGCGTTTGCAGGAGTTGCAGGCGAAGGGTCCATGGGTGCGTTTGGGGTGAGCTTGGAAGCAGGTGTTGGAGCGTCCTGGGTTGAGGGCGTGGAGGGTGGTGGGGTCGTAGTGGGTCAGCGGGGCTTGGGAGAGCTGGGGACCAGGGGTCGTGGCGCTGGGCGCGGGCCAGGCGCAGACGGGCGCAGATGGGCTTGCCTCTGGCGCGCCGTGGCGCGCCCGCTGCACAGTCGTGCAGTCGCGCAGTCGCGCAGCGGCCGCCATATGAGGTAGGAGGGGGGGAAGGGTCAGGTGGGGGCGAATGGGAGCTGGGGGGCGGGGGCGTGCAGGAGGTCGCGGCTGGAAAGCGCGAGGGAGGGGGGGGACAGGTAGAGTGGGAAGAGCTGGGGGAGGGGGGTTTAAGGGTGGAGGGGGGTGAGTGTTAGGAGGTTTAGGAGATAAGGGAGAAAGATAGGAGTAGGGTTGAGAAGATAGGGGAGGGGGGTTGTTAGACTTTTCATCCTTGGCGTGGTCTCCCTTAACTTTTTGCCTCTGTTCCCCAGGTTGTTGATGTGTGCTGGACTCTGATTTTACTGTTTTTGTTACTCTGGGCACTTTACCACTGCTAACCAGTGCTAAAGTGCAAGTGCTCCTGTTTAAATTGTATGTAAGTGGTTTATCCATGATTGGCATATTTGAATTACTAGTAAGTCCCTAGTAAGGTGCACTAGAGGTGCCAGGGCCTGTAAATCAAATGCTACTAGTGGGCCTGCAGCACTGGTTGTGCCACCCACATAAGTAGCTCTGTAATCATGTCTCAGACCTGCCACTGCAGTGTCTGTATGTGTAATTTTACCCTGTAAATTCGACTTGGCAAGTGTACCCACTTGCCAGGCCTAAACCTTCCCTTTCCTTACATGTAAGGCACCCCTAAGGTAGGCCCTAGGTAGCCCCAAGGGCAGGGTGCAGTGTATGGATAAGGTAGGACATATAGTAATGTGGTTTATATGTCCTGACAGTGAAATACTGCCAATTTCGTTTTCACTGTTGCAAGGTCTGTCTCTCTCTCATAGGATAATATGGGGGCTACCTTTAAATATGATTAAAGTGTAGATTCCCCTAGAGAGTAGATGGACATGTGGAGTTTGGGATCCCTGAACTCACAATTTAAAAATACATCTGTTAGTAAAGTTGATTTTAAGATTGTGCGTTTGGAAATGCCACTTTTAGAAAGTGAGCATTTTCTTGCTTAAACCATTCTGTGACTCTGCCTTGTTTGTGGATTCCCTGTCTGGGTCAGTTTGACAGTTGGGTTGTTTTTCACCTCACACCAGACAGTGACACAAAGGGAGCTGGGGTGTGATCTGCATTTCCTGATTAGCCATCTCTGCTAGGAGGGAGGGGTGGAGTGGTCACTCTCATCTGAAAGGACTGTGCCTGCCTCTGACAATGCTGTCTCCAGCCCCCTGGTGTGTGTCTGGGGCCTTGCCTGGGCAAGGCAGGATTTCACAAGAAGGTGTGAGTCCCCTTTGAAGAAAGGTGACTTCAAAGACTAAAATGGGTATAAGAAGGGCACCCAAACTTACAAACTTTAGAAACACTTCTGGAATCAAGAGGAACCTCTGCCTGGAGAAGAGCTGATCGCTGAGGAACAAGTGCTGCCCTGCCTGTGACTGTGCTTTGTGGAGCTTTCCTGCAGTGCTGCTTCTGCCAGAGTAAGAGGGCAAAGACTGGACTTTGTGTGCCTTCCATCTTGAAGAAGAAATCTCCAAGGGCTTGATGTAGAGCTTGCCTCCTGTTGTTGAAGTCTCAGGGATAACAAAGACTTCTTCCTGCCAGCACCTGGAGTCTCTGGAGAGACCCCTACTCTGCTCTGTGGTGCCCTTCCAGTTCCTGGGACCCTGAAAGGAGAGGCTGGCAGCCTAAGGACAAAAATACACGCACCGAGCGCCGTGCGGAGAAAAGATCGACGCGAATCCGATCGCGGCTGAGAAAACGACGCGACGCCGGCTCCGCAGCTGAGAAACGACGCCGCAGGAAACGCGACCGGAGAATCGACGCCCGGAGCAGGAGAAACGACGCGCAGCATCGCTGACGAAGGCTGAGAGATCGCAACCTGCGCCGCGGGACTTTCGGACCGTCGCGTGGCTGGCTTTTTCGACGCGCATCGCCGTGCCGAGTTGTTTTCGACGCATATAACCGTGCAGGGTTATTTTCGACGCACACCGCCCGTGCGGGGTTATTTTTGACGCAAACCAGGTACATTTACACGCTAGCAGCGCTAGTGTGTTGTTACAACTACCTAAAGACTCTTTTTATTTTAAACCTTTAAAAAAATCATAACTTGACTTGTGTATGTTGGATTTTTGTCGTTTTGGTCTTGTTTTGTCTAGATAAATATTTCCTATTTTTCTAAACTGGTGTTGTGTCATTTTGTAGTGTTTTCATTAAGTTACTGTGTGTGTTGGTACAAATACTTTACGCCCAGCACTCTGAGGTTAAGCCTACTGCTCTGCCAAGCTACCAAGGGGGTAAGCAGGGGTTAGCTGAGGGTGATTTTCTTTTATCCTAACTAGAGTGAGGGTCCTTGCTTGAACAGGGGGTAACCTGACTGTCAACCAAAGACCCCATTTCTAACATTGGTGACCAGCGGTCGGGATTGGACTTGTATTTGTACTTGACATACAGTAATTAAGTGTACACTACTGTTTTGATCTCAGACCACTACGTGACCACATACTACTAGTCTTGTGATTTTTGTTTTTTACTTGGACTGTTTTTCTCTGCATTCAGTTTCTTTTTTTTCGCTGATCCCGTGATTGACTTTTCTGAAACTTCATTTGAGAACTTGCTTTTCTGTTTTTGGAACTGTGCATATTTTTTTAACCTCTCATCATGTCTCAGTCTGGAGATGCCCTAGCTGAAGCTGCTTTTGACTTGGAGAAATTGGAGAGCTACAAAGTGGCTCAGTTGAAGCAGTTTTGTAGTAATGTTGGCTGTCCCATTAAGAGCTCATCCAAGAAGGATGAGCTGCAAAAGGCGCTGAGGGCCTGGGTGACAGCCAAAGCAGCTGAGGGGCACACAGATGAGGAGCCAGAGGGGGAAGAGGAGTTGCAAGTCACTCACACTGATGTAGTGGGTGGGCCTGCTATGTCTCAGGGGAGAATCTCCAGGGCAGGTAGCAGTGTGTCCTCCAAGAGTCTGACACCTGGAGAGTTACAGGACAGACAGGCAGAGAGGGAGTACCAGTTGGAGCTGAAAAAGCTCAGTCTAGAGATGGAACAGAGGAAGCTGGCCCTTGAGGAAAGGAAGATAAACATGGCTCATGAGCTCAGTTTAAAAGAGATTGATCAGAGGAGTCAGTCCAGTAGGGATGGTGGCAGCAATTCTACAGTGCAGCCTGAGAGAAGGGTACACATCCCAAAAGACCTTGTGAGGGATTATAAGAGGGAGGATGATATCTACTTGTGGTTCAAGGGTTATGAGTCAGCTCTCCACATGAACCTGGTCCCTGAAGCTCATTGGGGGGCAGCCCTGTGGAAGCATTTTGAGGCAGAGGGGAGGGACACACTGACGGCCTTAGGGGATGCTCAGAGTCTCACCTACCCTGCCATGAAGGAGGCCTTACTTACCAGGTATGGTCTCACCCCTGAGCAGTACAAGGAGAAGTTTAGATCCTACAAGAGAAAGGAATCCCAAACATGGTTGGAATGTGTTGATTCTTGTTGCAGGTCACTGGATGGTTGGGTGAAGGGCAGTAAGGTAAACACGTATGAGGGGCTTTACAATTTAATTGCTTGGGAGCACTTGTACAGTTTATGTTTTCCAGAGCTGCGCCAGCACCTCATTGACAGCAAGCTGACTGACCCCAGGAAGCTTGCACAGGAAGCGGACCGCTGGGAGAGCACCAGGGTCCAAAAGAGGTATGGGGGAGACCACGCCAAGGGTGGGCAGGGTCCCTCTCAGAAGAAAGGGGGGGGTAAGGGCAAACAGGATGAGTTCTCTAAAGGGCCCCAAACTGATTCCCAGGGTAAGGATTCCCAACCCCCCAGTGAAAAGAAGCCATGGTTCTCCAAAGGGAAGCCAATGGCAGGTGGTCCCCTACGTAAGTGCTATTCATGTGACCAGGTGGGTCATGTGAGGGGGGACCCCAAATGCCCCAAAAGTACACCGGCACCCACTGGTGCACCGTCCCAGGGTTTGGCCAGTGTAGCGCTTGGGGAGGAGTTGGTTTCAGGTGGGTGGGAACCAGCAGAAATGACCCTTGTCTCACTAGGGGACAGTGAGATGGTCCAGAGAAACCTAGTGCCTGATAACACTAAGAAGTACAGGCAATGGGTGACCATCAATGGACAGAGGGTGGAGGCTCTGAGAGACACAGGAGCCAGTGTGACTACAGTGAGGAGTCACCTGGTGTCTGAAGAGCAGATTGATCCCCGGGTACTTCACCAAGTAGTTGCAGTAGACAACTCTGAGCGCCTCTGCAGAGTGGCGCAGGTTCCCTTTGAATGGGGGGGGGGTCTCAGGTTCCTGGAAAGTAGCTGTGAGTCCAACCATGCCTGTTGATTGTTTGCTAGGCAACGACCTGGAAGATTCCCCTTGGAAGGAGGTGGAACACAGGTCTCACTTGGAGATGTTGGGTCTGCCTGGGTGGGTATGCGTATCCACCCGGTCTATGGCAGCCAATCAGGGTAGTCAAGAGCCCCTGGAGCCTGAAACAGTGGCCCAGGGGACCGCCAAGAAGAGGAAAGGCAGGAGGCGCGGGAAACCCGCCCCAGAAGTTCCCACGGTCCGGGAGGAGGCAGAGCCTGAGGGTGATGCCCCAGAACCTACAGGGGAACAGGTGGCTGAACTGGGGGAGGTCCCTGAGCTGTCGCAGTGGCAGCAGGAAGGGGGACCCACCAGGGAAGTATTCTGCACAGCGCAGAAGGAGTGCCCTACTCTTGAGGGACTGCGGCAGCAGGCTGCAGCCCAGGCGGCTGGCGGGGCGCCAGGTACTCACCTGATTTATTGGGAGGATGGCCTCCTGTATAGTGAGCCTAAGGTTCCTGAGCCGGGGTCAGCTCGTATGCTGGTGGTACCCCAGGGCTTCAGGACCTTCCTACTGGGTTTGGCTCATGATGTGCCTTTGGCAGGACATCTAGGGCAGGACAAGACCTATAAGAGGCTTGTCTCCCACTTTTACTGGCCCTTGATGAACAAGCAGTCAGCTGCTTATTGTAGATCTTGTCAGACTTGTCAGGCAAGTGGCAAGGGTGGGGGGAAATGCAAAGCTCCCCTCCAACCTTTACCGGTAGTCAGTACTCCCTTTGAAAGGGTAGGAATTGACATTGTGGGGCCTCTGGATCCCAAGACAGCCATGGGCAACAGGTTCATCCTGGTCTTGGTGGACCATGCCACACGGTACCCAGAAGCTATTCCTCTAAGGACGGTCACCGCCCCCGTGGTGGGACGTGCCTTGATGGGGGTTTTTACCCGCATGGGGTTCCCCAAGGAGGTAGTATCTGATAGGGGTACAAACTTCATATCCACTTATATGAAGTCTCTGTGGAAGGTGTGTGGGGTAACCTACAAGTTCACCACCCCTTACCACCCCCAAAGTAATGGTCTGGTTGAGAGATTCAACCGCACCTTGAAAGGCATTATTCAGGGCCTGTCAGAGCCCTTGAGGCGTAAGTGGGACGTCCTCTTGCCATGCCTTCTGTTCGCTTACAGGGAGGTGCCTCAAAAGGGACTTGGCTTTAGCCCCTTTGAGCTCATCTATGGCCACCCTGTGAGGGGACCGCTCAGTCTGGTGAAGGAGGCTTTGGAGAAAGCTCCTAGTAAACCACCCCAGGATGTATTTAGCTACATGCTGACACTAAGAAACCAGACTGCCCGCTTCAGGAGTCTCGCTCAGGAGAACCTGGAAGCAAGCCAGGAGGATATGAAACGGTGGTACGACCAGAATGCCACTCTGGTTGAGTTTCAGCCTGGACAAAAAGTGTGGGTCATGGCACCAGTGGAGCCTAGGGCTCTCCAAGATAAGTGGACTGGGCCTTTTGAGGTGGTGGAAAGAAAGAGCGAGGTCACCTATCTGGTAGACTTGCAATCCCCCAGGAACCCCTTGAGGGTCCTGCATATCAACCGCCTCAAACCACACTTTGAGCGAACTGAGCTATCCATGCTCCTAGCGACAGATGACGGGGTGGAAGAAGAGAGTGAGCCTCTTCCTGACCTCCTGTCTGCAGGAGAGAAAGATGGGTCTGTGGAGGGAGTGATCCTCTCCCCCTCCCTGACTGAGGAACAGCAGAGGGACTGTCGCCACGTGCTGGGACAGTTCGCCTCACTGTTTTCCCTGATCCCAGGAGTCACACACCTGTGCACACATGATGTGGACACTGGGGACAGTACACCTGTTAAACATAAGGTTTACAGGGTGACTGACAGGGTGAGGGCTTGCATTAAGGAGGAAGTCTCCAAAATGTTAGCCCTAAGGGTTATTGAGCACTCCAGCAGTCCTTGGGCCAGCCCAGTGGTCTTGGTCCCAAAGGCTACTGCTCCTGGTGCCACTCCAGAACTTAGGTTCTGTGTGGACTACCGGGGTCTCAATGCGGTCAGCAAGACTGACGCACACCCCATCCCCCGAGCTGATGAGCTCATTGATCGGTTAGGAGCTGCCAAGTACCTCAGTACGTTTGATTTAACATCTGGGTACTGGCAGATTGCCTTAACTGAAGGGGCAAAGGAGAGGTCAGCATTCTCTACCCCCGATGGGCACTTCCACTTCAATGTGATGCCCTTTGGGATGAAGAATGCCCCTGCCACCTTTCAGAGGTTGGTCAACCAGGTGTTGGCAGGACTGGATGAGTTCAGTGCCGCCTACCTGGATGACATTGCTGTGTTTAGTTCCACATGGGAGGAACACCTGCAACACCTCTGGAGAGTGTTAGAGGCCCTGCAGAAGGCAGGCCTCACTATTAAGGCGAGCAAGTGCCAAATAGGGCAGGGTTCTGTTGTGTACTTAGGACACCAGGTGGGGAGTGGCCAGGTGGCACCCCTACAGCCTAAGATTGACACGATTCTGGCTTGGGAGCCTCCCAAGACCCAGACTGAAGTGAGAGCCTTTTTAGGTCTCACAGGATACTATCGGAGGTTCGTTAAGGGATATGGTACCATTGTTACCCCCTTAACTGAGTTGACTTCTAAGAAGCAACCCAAGAAAGTGATCTGGACAGAGGCTTGCCAGAACGCTTTTGATGCCCTGAAGGCTGCCATGTGCACAGCACCTGTGCTGAAGGCACCTGACTACTCCACGGAGTTTGTTGTACAGACAGACGCCTCAGAGCATGGTATTGGAGCAGTACTCTCACAGCTGAATGAAGAGGGCCTAGATCAACCCGTAGCCTTCATTAGCAGGAGGTTACTACCCAGGGAACGTAGGTGGAGTGCCATAGAACGTGAAGCGTTTGCTGTGGTCTGGGCACTGAAGAAGCTAAGACCCTACTTGTTTGGGACTCACTTCCGAGTTCAGACCGACCACAGACCCCTCAGATGGTTAATGCAGATGAGGGGTGAGAACCCAAAACTGTTGAGGTGGTCCATTTCCCTACAGGGGATGGACTTTACGGTGGAACATCGACCCGGTACAGAGCACGCCAATGCTGATGGTCTGTCCAGGTTCTTCCGCCTTAGTGATGAGAACTCCCATGAGGTTGGGTAGTTGCTCCCCACTTTTAGCTGGGGGGGACACGTGTTAGACTTTTCATCCTTGGCGTGGTCTCCCTTAACTTTTTGCCTCTGTTCCCCAGGTTGTTGATGTGTGCTGGACTCTGATTTTACTGTTTTTGTTACTCTGGGCACTTTACCACTGCTAACCAGTGCTAAAGTGCAAGTGCTCCTGTTTAAATTGTATGTAAGTGGTTTATCCATGATTGGCATATTTGAATTACTAGTAAGTCCCTAGTAAGGTGCACTAGAGGTGCCAGGGCCTGTAAATCAAATGCTACTAGTGGGCCTGCAGCACTGGTTGTGCCACCCACATAAGTAGCTCTGTAATCATGTCTCAGACCTGCCACTGCAGTGTCTGTATGTGTAATTTTACCCTGTAAATTCGACTTGGCAAGTGTACCCACTTGCCAGGCCTAAACCTTCCCTTTCCTTACATGTAAGGCACCCCTAAGGTAGGCCCTAGGTAGCCCCAAGGGCAGGGTGCAGTGTATGGATAAGGTAGGACATATAGTAATGTGGTTTATATGTCCTGACAGTGAAATACTGCCAATTTTGTTTTCACTGTTGCAAGGTCTGTCTCTCTCTCATAGGATAATATGGGGGCTACCTTTAAATATGATTAAAGTGTAGATTCCCCTAGAGAGTAGATGGACATGTGGAGTTTGGGATCCCTGAACTCACAATTTAAAAATACATCTGTTAGTAAAGTTGATTTTAAGATTGTGCGTTTGGAAATGCCACTTTTAGAAAGTGAGCATTTTCTTGCTTAAACCATTCTGTGACTCTGCCTTGTTTGTGGATTCCCTGTCTGGGTCAGTTTGACAGTTGGGTTGTTTTTCACCTCACACCAGACAGTGACACAAAGGGAGCTGGGGTGTGATCTGCATTTCCTGATTAGCCATCTCTGCTAGGAGGGAGGGGTGGAGTGGTCACTCTCATCTGAAAGGACTGTGCCTGCCTCTGACAATGCTGTCTCCAGCCCCCTGGTGTGTGTCTGGGGCCTTGCCTGGGCAAGGCAGGATTTCACAAGAAGGTGTGAGTCCCCTTTGAAGAAAGGTGACTTCAAAGACTAAAATGGGTATAAGAAGGGCACCCAAACTTACAAACTTTAGAAACACTTCTGGAATCAAGAGGAACCTCTGCCTGGAGAAGAGCTGATCGCTGAGGAACAAGTGCTGCCCTGCCTGTGACTGTGCTTTGTGGAGCTTTCCTGCAGTGCTGCTTCTGCCAGAGTAAGAGGGCAAAGACTGGACTTTGTGTGCCTTCCATCTTGAAGAAGAAATCTCCAAGGGCTTGATGTAGAGCTTGCCTCCTGTTGTTGAAGTCTCAGGGATAACAAAGACTTCTTCCTGCCAGCACCTGGAGTCTCTGGAGAGACCCCTACTCTGCTCTGTGGTGCCCTTCCAGTTCCTGGGACCCTGAAAGGAGAGGCTGGCAGCCTAAGGACAAAAATACACGCACCGAGCGCCGTGCGGAGAAAAGCTCGACGCGAATCCGATCGCGGCTGAGAAAACGACGCGACGCCGGCTCCGCAGCTGAGAAACGACGACGCAGGAAACGCGACCGGAGAATCGACGCCCGGAGCAGGAGAAACGACGCGCAGCATCGCTGACGAAGGCTGAGAGATCGCAACCTGCGCCGCGGGACTTTCGGACCGTCGCGTGGCTGGCTTTTTCGACGCGCATCGCCGTGCCGAGTTGTTTTCGACGCATATAACCGTGCAGGGTTATTTTCGACGCACACCGCCCGTGCGGGGTTATTTTTGACGCAAACCAGGTACATTTACACGCTAGCAGCGCTAGTGTGTTGTTACAACTACCTAAAGACTCTTTTTATTTTAAACCTTTAAAAAAATCATAACTTGACTTGTGTATGTTGGATTTTTGTCGTTTTGGTCTTGTTTTGTCTAGATAAATATTTCCTATTTTTCTAAACTGGTGTTGTGTCATTTTGTAGTGTTTTCATTAAGTTACTGTGTGTGTTGGTACAAATACTTTACGCCCAGCACTCTGAGGTTAAGCCTACTGCTCTGCCAAGCTACCAAGGGGGTAAGCAGGGGTTAGCTGAGGGTGATTTTCTTTTATCCTAACTAGAGTGAGGGTCCTTGCTTGAACAGGGGGTAACCTGACTGTCAACCAAAGACCCCATTTCTAACAGGGGTTGTAGAGGTGGGTGAGGGTGAGAGGTAGAGTGAGAGGATAGGAAGATAGGTAATAGAGGGGGTGAGGGAGGGGGGAGAGATAGAGAAATAGATAGAGAAAATAGATAGGGAAATCGATAGATAGGGAAATAGATAGAGAGATAGGAAGATAGGAGGAGGTGGAGAGTGAGGGAGTTAGATAGTGGGATAGAGAGATAGAGAGATAGGTAGATAGGAGGAGTGAGGGAGGTAGATAGTGAACGGGTTAGATAGGAGAGATAGAGAGGGGGATGCGAGTGGGGGAGGGGGATGAGGCAGGAGCAGGAGGGCAGGCGCGGGGAGAAGAGGACGGAGGAGGCAGAAGACCCGAAGACACGAAGAACAGAAGACAAGAAGAACAGAAGAACAGAAGACAAGAAGAACAGAAGAACAGAAGAACAGAAGAACAGAAGACCGGAAGGAGAGAAGAAAGGAAGATCAGAAGACCGGAAGGAGAGAAGAAAGGAAGACCGGAAGAACACAGAAGAACATAGAAGAAGACAGAAGAACACAGAAGAACACAGAAGAAGATACAGAAAAACGAAGAACAGAGGGCAGAAGACCACAGAAGAAGATGAGGAAGAAGAGAAGAAGAGTGAAGACGGGGGAAAGAAGAGTACAGAAGAAGATTACAGACGAGGAGCGAGGAGGAAGAACAGAAGAACAGAGAAGAAGAAAAGAAGAAAAGAAGCAGGAGCAGGAGAGAGGGTGAGTAGCGTGGGGCAGAGCGAGGGGCTGGGAGGGGGGGGGTACTTACTGTGAGGTGGGTCTCAGGAACTCAGGAACCTGGAGGAGCTGCAGCGGCAGGGGGAGCGACCTACCCTTGGGTCTGGGTGGAGGAAGTTGGAAGGGGGAGGCTAGACACAGGGACAATGGCTGCCATCAGTGCTGAGGCCAGAGTTTGCAGGGTTCGATGAAGGGCAGCCTGACCAGAATGAATAACCTACAGGAATGAATTAGTGTGTTGCAATTCCCTTTCTACACCCTGGATGGCATTCAAAATGGTAGACTGCCCAACAGTGAGTGACTTGAGGAGGTCAATGGCTTCCTCACTGAGGGCAGCAGAGGTGACAGGGACAGGGGCTGAGGTGCCTGGGGCGAAGGTGATGCCCACCCTCCTGGGTGAGCGGGCACAGGGCGAAGGCTGAGGGGCTGCTGGGAGGGCAGTGCTGGTAGGGGGGGTGGCGGCTGTACCTGTAGAAGTGGGGGGCACAGATTTTGCCGTCACCACAAGGGAGCTCCCATCGGAGGATGAGTCTGTGTCGCTGGTTGCTGATCCTGTCCCCGCCATGAAGCTCCCCTTGCCCTCCGTCCCACTGGTGTATTCTGAGTCCGTGGTGTGGCCCTCCATGGCCATGTGGGATGCAGCTCCCTCGTGCTCCGGTGCCACTGTACCTCCGCCTGATGATGCTGATGCACACAAGAACAGGGAGACCACAAAAAGGGGGCGGGACAGAAGAAAGACAGGTTGAGTGCATGGCTTACCGCTACCATTGGCGGACAATACAGACACAGCAGCCCCCTGCACTACGCCGCGCTGTTGGGCTCTACAGATGCAGTTCCTGGGATATGGCCTACATGGCTATGGTCGACATCTGCACACATAGATGACACAGGGGCATGTATACCTGTACTTGGCACTCTACAGAGGTGGGGTGGAGTGCCACATGGCCTGCATTACGGGGGGCCTAGCCTACGGAACTCGCTCTGGCCTAGTGGAACCCACAGCCCTCCTCCCCCACCCAGACACCTTCACTGCGCGCAAAGTCCGCAGAATGATGTTGTTCTCACACCCTTGTGCCTGCTGTGATGCCCTCAAATGCCTATCCAACTCCGGGTAGGCCACCGCCAGGATCCGGAGCATCAGGGGGGTCATGGTGCGACGGGCACCCCTCCACCGTTGGGAGGCCATCCCCAGCTGAGCCTCCGCCGTCTTCTTGCTCCAGCGGCGAATGTCCTCCCATCTTTTCCGGCAGTGGGTGCTCCGTCTGTGGTGGACCCCCAGGATCCGGACCTCCTTGGCGATGGCACGCCAAATATCCTTCTTCTGGTGGGTGCTGATCTAAATGAAATGTACAGGGGAAGAAGAGAAGTCATTAGCAACTGCCCCGTCGAAGTGAGTGGCCCCCATCCCTACCCTTGCCATGTGGCACATGCATTCACAGTCCATCATGCACGCAGAACCGTGGCCCCTTCCTTCTTACAACCCGCCCTCTCCACTCAGGCATAGCCCATACAACGTGCTCCCTGTGTACTTACCTGTTGGTCTGGAAGACCGTAGAGTAGCGTGTACTGGGGGACGACCCCGTCCACGAGCTTCTCCAACTCCTGTGCAGTGAAGGCAGGGGCCCTTTCCCCAGACGCACAAGCCATTGTCTCTTCCAGACCGAGGTCACAGCAGCACTTGCAGTGTAGGTCCTCTCCTGTCGAAGATCAGGTATCGAGTGATTGAATAGATAGAAAATGGCGGTCCCTTCCGCGGCGGTGACGTCCTCGGTGGTGCGTACCATCACCGCCGGCACACTTCGTCATTGGCTCCTGGGACCCATAGGGTCTAATGTTAACCAATTCAGCATTGCGCCGTGCTCTTCGACCGCCTACCGCGAGGGTGTACAACGCCAGCGCAGTTACCTCACATCCCATTGTCCCACTTTAGAGGTCAGGCAGCCGCCATTTCAGGGGCCCAGATGGCTTCATTTTCAACTGCGTCACACATACCTAGGCCTAGACTCAACACACATTCAAGCAACTTTTTGGATTATGTTTCGTGTTCTGTGTAGACTGTGGGTACATACCTCTGAGTTGTTTGACTCTGTGGTCGCCGTTGTCCTTCCTAGGCACCGTCCGCTGGGACATGTGAGGAGATGGCGGAATCCTCCAGTGTACCGACCGCTGGTGGACCTGTTGACAATGGAGGAGCGACATTTAATCATCACCTACAGGTTTGACTGTGCCACAATCCAGGAACTGTGTACCTAGTTGGAGCCAGACCTGATGTCAGCAATCCACCATCCCACAGGAATCCCCCCTCAAGTGCAGGTGCTATCAGTGCTCCATTTGCTTGCAAGTGGGTCATTTCAAACAACAGTGGCCATAGCATCAGGGATGTCCCAGCCTATGTTTTCCAATGTGTTGTCCAGAGTGTTGTCTGCCCTTCTGAAACACATGCGAAGCTACATCGTTTTCCCTCAGGTGGAGGATTTGCCTACAGTGAAAGGTGACTTCTATTGCCTTGGACATATCCCTAACATCATAGGTGCCATTGATGGGACCCATGTAGCTCTGGTCCCCCCCCCACAGGAGTGAACAGGTGTACAGGAACCGGAAGAGTTATCATTCCATGAATGTACAGATGGTATGTTTGGCAGACCAGTACATCTCCGAGGTAAATGCTATGTTCCCTGGCTCAGTGCATGACGCCTACATCCTGCGGAATAGCAGCATCCCTTATGTGATGGGTCAACTCCAGAGGCACCGGGTGTGGCTATTAGGGGACTCTGGTTACCCCAACCTGTCATGGCTACTGACCCCAGTGAGGAATCCCAGGACCAGGGCAGAGGAACGCTACAATGAGGCCCATGGGCGGACTAGGAGGGTGATAGAACGCACCTTCGGCCTCCTGAAGGCCAGGTTCAGGTGCCTCCATATGACAGGGGGTTCCCTATTCTACTCACCAAGGAAGGTGTGCCAGATCATCGTGGCCTGCTGTATGCTTCACAATTTGGCTTTGCGACGCCAGGTGCCTTTTCTGCAGGAGGATGGTCCAGATGACGGTGTTGTGGCAGCTGTGGAGCCTGTGGACAGTGATGAGGAGGAAGCAGAGGAAGAAGACATTGACAACAGGGACTCAGTTATCCAGCAATATTTCCAGTGACACACAGGTGAGAAAACATTCCTGCCTACTACAAGTACTTTCACACTTCTACCTCTATCCTGTCTGTCGATTTCAACCAGTATATGGTAACTGAGTTGTACATTTCCATTACGGTTTCTGTCACTGTCATTGCTAATATACATTTTCGAAATCACAGACTGACTCCAGGATGTTTTGTGCTTCAAGGGTGTTTATTGCAGTGCTAAATATTGGAGGGGGGTTGTAAAATGGTGAGGGGTGATGGTGGAGGACTGTCCATGGCAGAGTCCAGTCTATGAGTCTCACAGGTGCATTGCCCATATGGGCATAGGAAGTGGAGCTGGGGCAGTTCCAATATGGACAGGGTTACAAAGTGGGACAGTAGGATGACAATCAGGGTGGTCTTATTTCTTGGCGGGGTTTTGGCATCGTGCTCTGTCTTGTTCCTGGTTCTCAGGGACCGCTTGAGGGGTGGTTCTCCGTCTGCAGGGGGTGGGGTGCTGGTGTGGTGGTCCTGTGGCAGTGCCTCCTGTCCACTTGCACCGGTGAAGGTGGTGGGCAGTTCATCGTCCTGGCTAGTGTCAGGGGCCCCTTGGAGTGCCACTGTGTCCCTCCTGGTGTTGAGTATCTCCTTCAGCACCCCTACGATGGTGCCCAGGGCGGTGATGATGGTTCTGAGTTCCTCCCTGAAGCCCATATACTGTTCCTCCTGCAGGCGCTGGGTCTCCTGAAACTTGGCCAGGCCCGTCGCCATCGTCTCCTGGGAGTGGTGGTATGCTCCCATGATGGAGGAGAGGGCCTCGTGGAGAGTGGGTTCCCTTGGCCCCCTGTCGCACGGCAGCCCTCCCAGTTCCCCTGTGTTCCTCTGCCTCCGTCCCCTCGACCGTTTGCCCACTACCACTCCCCCCAGGTCCCTGTTGTTGTTGGGGTGGTGGGTTATCCTGGGTTCCCTGTAGTGGTGGACACACAGCTGATTGACGTGTCCTGGGGACGGAGGTATGTGCCCGCTGGGTGGGTGCTGTGCTGGTGTTACCAGAGGGTGGAAGGTCTGTGGTGGGCTGTGCCTGTGTGAGGGGTACTGACTGTCCCGAGGCCCACGATGGTCCGGGCTGGTCATCTAGGTCCAGTTGGACAGAGCTGCTGTCATCACTGTGGGCCTCTTCTGTGGGTGGGGTGGAGTTGTCTGGACCCTCCTGTCTGGTGACGTTGGGTAGTGGTCCTGCAGGGGTGGAAAGGCATGATTATTGCATCTGTGTGTTTCATGGTGTGCAATGGGTGGGTGACCGTGTACCCCAGTGCTGGCATTCCTGTGTGTGGGCTTGTGTGATGATGGTTGAGGGGGGTGTTATGGGTATGTGCAGTGGCCATGCTTTAGTGATGGGTGTCCATGCTTTGTTTTTGCATGCAGGGCTTAGTGTTGGAATGGGTGGTTTGTGATATTGGTACATTTGTGTGGAGTTGGAGTGATAGGGGTG
The DNA here is from genome assembly GCF_031143425.1 of Pleurodeles waltl. NCBI lineage: Eukaryota > Metazoa > Chordata > Amphibia > Caudata > Salamandridae > Pleurodeles > Pleurodeles waltl. The sequence goes on from NC_090445.1 coordinate 1,634,954,243, forward strand.
GGGGCGAGGGTGGGGGTCTGTGATAGCATGCAGGTAGGGTGGGGGATATGATAGTTAAGATTTGACTTACCAGAGTCCATTCCTCCACCGACTCCTGCGAGGCCCTCAGGATGCATTATTGTCAAGACCTGCTCCTCCCATGTTGTTAGTTGTGGGGGAGGAGGTGGGGGTCCGCCGCCAGTCCGCTGTACTGCGATGTTGTGTCTGGAGACCACGGAACGCACCTTCCCCCGTAGGTCGTTCCACCTCTTCCTGATGTCGTCCCGATTTCTTGGGTGCTGTCCCACTGCGTTGACCCTGTCAACTATTCTTCTCCATAGCTCCATCTTCCTAGCAATGGGGGTGTGCTGCACCTGTGAGCCAAATAGCTGTAGCTCTACCCGTACGATTTCCTCCACCATGACCCTGAGCTCCTCCTCCGAGAACCTGGGGTGTCTTTGCCGTGCCATGGGGCGGTGTAGGTGATGTGTGGGGTGGTGTATGTGGTGATAAGTGTGGTGATATGTAGTGGTGTGTCGTGTTTTGTGCTTGTATGTTATGTGGGTGATGGTGTTGTGTGCCTGTGGATGCTTGGTTGTAGATTGTAGTGTCTCTCCCTGGCCTTCTTTCGGGATTTTGGTCGTAGGGGTTTGTGGGTGATGTGGGTGTGTGTTTCATATAGTATTGTGTGTGTGGGAGTGGTGTGTGTATGTGTATCAGGTGTGTGTCTTTCGAATTATCCAATGTGGTGGTGTTTTAGAGATGTGTGTGTATTTTGAGCGCGGCGGTGTGTACCGTCAATGGAATACCGCGGTTGAAAGACCGCCACGTGGATTCGTGGGTCGTGATAGCATGGGCGTATTTATGTTGGCGTGACGGTGGAGGTTTTGTTTTTGCCAGTTTATCACTGACCTTTGGTGTGGCAGACTTGTGTGGGTGTCTGAATTTTGTCGGATTTCGGGATGTGGGTCATATTAGCTGTGGCGGATTTCCACGGGCGTGGCGGTGTGTTGACGGTCTTCTGCGCGGCGGTAAGGGCCTTTTACCGCCAATGTTGTAATGACCCCCATTATTTTGTGTACCTACACTTAATATTTTTTGACCAATTAATTGCTGGACATGGCCACGGTCCGCCTCCCGAATATCACTTTCAATGTTCTTTTTAGAAAACTTCAGCGTGTGTCAGTGAACACATCAGAAGCCTACTTCCAAATCGCAGATGTAAGAGCAGACACAACCGTGTTTTTATTAGTTATTAGACATATGTCATCAGCATCTTGTGATTTACCATACCTAGAGAGACACAGAACCATTGCAGCAGTTGAGTTTGAACCCTTAACAATTAAAATATGGGCAGAGACATATACCACTAGGCTTTGAGTGGAGCCTTACCAGATTAATAACCAGTCTGCTTCAAAGAGCAATTATTAACTCAGCAAGCAACAAACCTCCAAGCCCTAACTGAAGAGACGAACCACCAGACACAGAACAGACAGGAGAGAATTCCAACTTCCAGTTGATAATCACCAAGAGGCAAACACAGCATGAAATGTTATGTCCTAAGTGAGACATCCCACAAGCAGACTAGAGGAAGAAGACACCAACCATAGGGAGCCCTGACCTGGAAGCAGATGCGCCAGTACTAAACACACCACCTACACTGAAACACAAGCAGCGAGGCAAGAGGACCTCATCCAGAAGCCCACCATGAAGGTGAGTCACAGTGAAATCTATTAACACCTGAGACAGAAACTGTTGGGCCATGGCCATTACAGAAAACCTCTCAAGGCCAGGAAGCACTAAAACTCTCTAAGGGAGCTCAGAGACAGACAGAAAATTGACAGAAAGACAAATATAGAACAATGAAATCCCATGGCTGGTCCCTTCGACAAACATGCGAGAATAAAAAAGAGGCTCTTTAGGGTACACTCAGGCAAACACATTGCAATAGGTTTTGCATTTGCTCCAGTTAGAGCTATTGGCGTCATAAATTCCTAACTGAACTTTTTATGCTACATAAATTGAAAATGAAAAGTAAAACATTAGTTGACATAAGCGAGCCTATTCAAAGCGCCTTGGCTGCCATGAGTGCGAAGGAGATACACAGAAGGAAAAAGAAGTTCGCTCGCAGTCAAATATATCGGCAATCATGGAATTATTCCCGTAACAGGGTTGGTGTCCAAGGCGATAACCAAACCGCCCCAAGGAGGGACAAACGAAAAGCATTTACCAATGATAACAATGATTTTTGAAAGGCAAGCCCACGAACAAGTGAAAGTGATTGGCGAGCAGTGGTCGTGGTTAAAAGCCCACAACACTTACAACAGGTTAAAGCACTTCCGTGCTTTACCTAAACAGCCAAGCACTGTGCATGGCAAATTCAAGCATTTAACATACTGAACCATATTTTTCCTCAGTGTGACAAACAGCAGGAGTCGTCCCTCAATCCCAGCGAGATACGGAGAAGAACCAAAGCCTGCAATGACGCCAAAGCTGCTACCGAAGCCCAGTAGGAGTAAATTCCCCCATTCATGACCCACAACACCAGCTCTGACAAATGACCCAAGGAGGAGGAAGTGATTGGAAGGAGGTGCTAAAGGGTTAGGCCAAGAGATACAAACTGTGTTCTGAGTTCACAAAGCACTAGACATGCCCAACTGCCTGTAGGCCAGCATCCCACTCCACCTTAGTGTAACACTCCAGAAGGGCCTGCCTGTCCACCGGAAAGGGGAGGAACAGAGCCTGCGTCCACAGGAGCAGAGCCGCTCTCCGTCCTGCATCAGCCTCACAAGAACTAGAGCCATAAGGCCCCTGGGAACGAACAGCCGCACCCCCCACCTTCGGTAGCAGAGTGGAATGAACGCGAAAAATGCACAGCTGCCAGAAGCAGCCTGGAGAACTAACAACCTGTCTCCGAATGGAAACAGACAATACAGGATGCGGAAGTGGAAGGTCTATATCTAGTCACAAGAAGAGGGGCTAAAAAATATATTTTTTCGGGGGCAGGGAAGCTAAGACAATGCCCAGAGTAAGAACATCATTTATAGAGAAAGGACTGGAACAAGGAAGACTGAGGCGTAGGTAATGGGCCATTGTCAGTGCCACAGAAGGCGTGGCAAACTGATGCCTGGTCGTCTTTCTCTGCAGTAAGGTGTAACATGTATATCCACAAAACGGTGATACACAGTGGGTCAATAGAATTAAGTAGCAATGAAGGATCGATTTATGCATCGGGATTGGCTGTAACACTGCGTCAATGTCCAGCCCTCACTGCGTGCTGTTTGCTCACCTATACTGACGTAGTAACGTAATGGTTTTATGTAATGTTTCTGCAGTTGTATGACACCGAGTTATCTTCTGTTTCTACCCCCTACAATAATCTAATGGTCAATGGAGCTTACCGTACAAAATATGCCAAAGTGCACGAGACAAAGCTTTAAATAGTGGTAGGAATTAAAAGGTTGGTTTGAAAAACGAAGACTGAGACGACTAAGATATACAGAACAAAGAACACGTTAACTTTAAAACTCAAGAAGTCTGGCTTGTGCTGAGTCACCTGGGTAAAGGAGGGCACGCTGCAGTTTGCAAGGAGTACACAATGACGTGTTATGCATCGTGTTCACTCAATAGATACTTCCTGGGGACTCCACTGCGTTCACACTGTTAAGTGATGTTGTCCAGGTGCAGAATCTAGCTGAGGGAACACATCGAATGTCTTCCTAGCAGACCCCTTTGGACTAGAACATTCTGTGCAAGAGAGATGAAAGGCCGGAATAAGTAGTGTAATAATGCTGAGGGCAGCCCGACTGCAGAAAAGCGTTGGTGGTGGCAGCACAGCTGGGCTCAGCAATAATGAGGGCAACTTCCGGCGTCCCTGCAGCTGCAGGAAGACGACGGCCAAAGGATGATCACAAGACCGGAGTCTTGTGCTTCAAGCGGGACTCTCCTAGGAGGAAGTTTACCGCGTCAGAGCACTGCAAGGATGAAGCGCACTCGTGAAGGAGTCTGGAAGGACGCTCACTGCTGGAATCCTGTAAAACTGCTAGAGTGCGGCTGGCAAGTCTCTAGCGCCATATTGGTGCAATAGGCCAGACGTCATGCCATCTACGTCCTCTAACTGGGACGGGTAACTAAAATCAGATCACTGGAGGGCTGTTGAAGAGACTGTCCTCAGGAAAAAGCCTGTAATCCTACGGTCCAATAACAGTAATACAGCGCCTTAGACTGCCGTTATGGTCATTTCTAAGCTCTGTAAATAGCAAGCAGCACAACTACCCAATGTAATGTTGCGCAGTTATCGTCTTCAGAAGGGTGAAAGTGTGAGTTGGTTTTCTGAGCTTTCATACTGAGGCCTGCAGCATGTGACACCTGGTGAGCTTTTAAAGTTGTGGGGATTAAACATCGGGCCTGCATCGAGAGAGCAAGCATGCAAATTAACTTTTTCCAGGAGGGTTCGCGAGATCAGGATATGTAGGTACCTCCTCCTCCCTCAATGAGAAATAATTTAAATATGTGGTCATATAGGCCATGTTACAACCAATGTTCACCGATGCTAGTTAAAAAAACAAGAGTTCTCAAGGAGTACTTGTGAAATAATCTAATACTTTCCTACTGTGCCAAGCATGCCAGAAAGACGAAGACATTATTAAAATAGCATATTTTCACCATGAGAATAAATGAATGCACTGGTGAAGGCCAATGAAGTTTCACGTGGAATAACATTTCCTGTGGCATCGTTCTTCACTCATACGCTTGACTTCTTTTTTGGCTCATTCTCCCATTCAAGGATACTTTGAGTCATATGTTATGGGTGACAATTTCTTTGGAAGCAACACACTGGAAAAAGAAAGGTATATTTTACCGGCTCATGCAGCAGTACTATCTTGTAAGCACCGCCTAGGTTGTAAAAGAATATGGGACATATTTAAAAGAAACTGGTGCATCAGTCCTGATGTGCCATTTTTATTCTGTCGCCCCAACCCCACCTAACAACACCATGGTTGTGCTGTACTTATAATACGGTGCACCTTGGCTGTCGTTAGGAGAATAGCATCAAAGTTTTTCATGCTATTGTGGCACTTTGCTGCACTAGTGTGAAAAATGTTGACTCTAGTGCAGCAAAGCACAGGGAGGTCCATTGATTTAAAAGGGTGCATTAGTTCAATGTCTGTTTTAAGCAGGCTTTAAAAATGACAGACAAAATGGCGCAATGAAATGTTGTTAATTTCACTGTGCCATTTTTTTGGGCCTCCCTGCACCAGAATGCCCTCTTTGTATACATTATGCCTGGAGCAGGCATAATGTGGCACAAGGGCTAACAAAGTGGCGGAATGCAAGTATTGCACCACTTTGTAAATATGGCGCAGGAGAAAGGCCTCCTTAACGCTGCCATAGTGTAAAAAGTGTAAATATGCCCCTAAGCATGGGGCACTGGCGAATTTTGAGGTTGCGAACACTAACGTCTCAGTTGTCTCTTTCAATCACCACCAAACGCCTCCTGCCCCTTTATCTCACTTTTGCAGTTAGGTTTTGATCTCTGCTTGCTCCCTTTGTCACTATTTTTCTTTCTTTGTCCTATTCCTTTTCCCCCTTTTCAATTTTTTTTTTCTTCTGTTCTGTTTCAAAGTCTGATGGCGAAAAAGGTAAAAAATGTGAAGATGAGTTAATTCCTGGTTCCCAAAAATGAGTTATGGTCGGTCCCAACTGCAATCACTGTCTCAAATTAAGCACTGCTCTTAGGTAATGGAGACCATACTGACAGCAGAGAGATTACACCAGTCATACAGATTAGGGTAACAGGCAGTCGTAGAGATCGTCACCAAAAGAGCAGCTTAAAATATATTTTTACACTTATCATCATTTTGCCTCTGAATATCAGCTTGTCAGTCTATGAAAATGTGCAGTTTTATAACTAAATACAAGCATTTCACTATTGAAAAATAATCTAAATTCCCTAAAACAAAAGTTTACCATTTTCATGAAAAACCATTACTGTTCTGAATTTCCAGTTTTTCATATGTAGTAAAACATGATTCGTGACGAACATCAGTTTGTAATTTTCATCAAGGTGCTGGTTATCTTCTCAAGTTCAGGTCTTATGTATTTTCCCTCACACAGATTGTCGTGATGGTGAAGGCTTTTTAGAAGGCGGAAGCAAATACACTGGACAAAAGTCCCTATTAATAACAGCCGAGATTAAGATTTGGATGGGAGGGCAAGAAATGTGAAATGTCCTGAATCTCTATGGTCCACATTCCTAGAAGATTGTCCTATCCCCGCTTGAATAACTAAATACCCTGCATTGTATCTGGAGAAAAACCTCCTCTTTTCACGCTTATATCCCTGGAGGTAAAGCCTGGATTTTTCTTCACTCTGAAACAATCAAGAATCTAGGAAAATAGTTAATTTTGTGTGATACCACACTAGGACTGACTACTTTGTGCTGTTCAGATCAGGTTCCTCCAGCAATATTTAAACGAGACAGAATAACTATAAAACCTGGATGCTTACCAACATGGTGTAAATACATTACCATAGTTCTGGTCAACCTATATTGTCTCTCCATCTGATATCCTGTACAGCTAGCATCCCCACCATTTTTTGTTTTGTGTTCCTTAGGTGTGTGTTGTCTCCAGTCACAGGAGTGGGCAGCTTGGTCTGGGTGTACACAGATGCTGTTCCTTACATGGGATCCTAGCGGGTTTTTCATGCATTGGTACACCTACAGATTAGGAATACCCTTTGGACCCTTTAATTCATTTGCTTTTAATCTTGTTTTTTTTCAGGTTTTACGTTGAACTTACAGAGAACACGTTTTTTAAATAACGGGACAGACTGCCAAAGGTTTTCAAATCTGTGGTTATACTGAGTAATGAAATGGACTGACATGTTGGACCCAAAAGTGGCATACAAAATAATTATTTGAAGCATGTGCCCTTTAAAGATGTGGGATGCATGAAATAGAAACCTACTATCTGCATAACATTGATGTGACTATAGAATGATACCATACAAATTATTTGCTTTGGCTTTTCAAGCTGAATTAGAAGTGCCATGCTTTAGCAAAGTTGAAATAATGGGCTGCATTGAACTTGTTGCTACTCAAGACTCTGCAATTGGTGTTCTTCAAGGACTGGATAAAGACTAAGCGGCATATTTATGAGAAGCTTGCGCTGCCTTTGCATCACGTTTAGTGATGCAGCAGCGGCACAAACCTCTCAAACATATCTATGAGGCCACTTTGTGTGGCTTTGGATGGCCTCATAAACATGGAGTAAGGCAAGGTGGCACAAATTCCTGCATTGCCTTACTCTGCGCCAGGGAGGCCTTCCTTGGGCATCTCAGTCGGTTGTCCCATGCAACATCCTTTTTTTTTTAATGCATCCCCAGATTTACAAGAGCCTGTAAACCTCGGGATGCACCAGAACCTTAGAACTCCACGGCGGGGGGCGCAGTGAGGATAAATATCTTTATTTCTCCTTGTTTTTTCCTTTTTCTTTGTGTGATGCATTCTGCAGCACATATAGAAAGAGGGAAACCGCCCTCCAGGATTGTTTTGTGGAGAAAAGTGCCGCCTCCTGCACAAAATCAATCCTGCATAAAACGCAGGTACCCTTTCATCATGGTGCAAGAGTGACTGCGCTAGGCTGTGGAAGCGGTGTCAGCGCAGGGGAGAAGGACAGGAATGCTCCGTTATCCCATAGATACAACGCATTCTTGCCCTTTCACTTTGAAGCTGGGCAGCACAGCAAGCTGACTTGCTGCCTTAGCCAAATCCCCATAAATTTGGGCCTCAAGCTGTTTTTGTGAATTACATCTGTGTGTATTTGGGTTAGTTAATGGAAATCAGTTTACTGTAGGTTGCACCTTTCTACCATCCTGGACATGCACATTGGAAAGGGTGGCTTTCCAATACCTTTTGAGTGACTGAGTGATTACAATATCCATTAGCTTGTATCTCACTATCATTTAGGTATAAAATGTGTTCACATACCTTCATACGTTAACACAAATTTGACAGTACGTTATTTGGTTTTCTTTAATATATATATATATATATATATATATATATATATATATATATATATAGAGAGAGAGAGAGAGCGAGAGAGAGAGAAGTTATCTGAAAAAGTTTTTTCATCCTAATCTAGAAAATCCTAAAGCCATTGTTTGTTCTAAATAGGGTGGGTGATGCATATTGTTTCTTAACTCACTGCAACATGTGGCAATGTGTTTTTATTGGTGCACTGGACAAAGAAAATTGTTAGCTGTACGATGAATATTCGATAGACTGTTGCTAACACATTTGTGTACAACTTTCTATGTATATATATGTTTTTATTGTAGGAAACACGTTGAATGTTTAACAGATGTTTCATCTTGATGGTCAGGGTCTTCTGTGTAATTGTTGAGCACAGAAACCCCTTCCTGTCATCCTTTATTAGGTTTCCTTTTGATAGTTGCTCATATGAAATTCTGTGTGTGTGTGTTTCACATAAGCTTTATTCGGCCAACAGACCATCAAAGCAATACAATACAATACAATATAATATAATAATATAAACCATAATGTCATAGAAAAATTTAAAAAAAGAATGATCCATGTTTGCCCGTCTTAAAACAATTTCAACTCATTGTAAATAAAAAGTGCGTATGCGCCATGCTGTTGCTAAAAACTTACTTACTGCGTAAATTGTCACATTTGAATTGTGGCTTTTTAAGATCCGCAAAGCTAAAAAACATTTCCTTAAATTCAATTCCCTACAGATTTTATATATCCATTTAAACCTTGGTGTTGAATAGGCGGGACAAAAAAACATAAAATGTTCTACTGTTTCGGAAGGAATGCCACATACAGGACAGGTATCAGAGCTTGACTTAGGTCCCCATCTGCTCGTTAAGGCCTTCAGGGGTAATGTTCCAAATCGAAATCTGGCATACAAACTTTTGCCTAACAAATCAGGTATTGTATCTAAGTATGGTTCAAACTCAGGGTACCATTTAAAATCAATAAACGAGTTAGTTAAATGACCATTCGATTTCTGAGAAATGTAATTATTACATATGTGGGACCAGTAAGCTCTCTTCAATACTTTTACATGGGGCTTCACAAGTTGCTGGGGATTCTCCCAGAAGTTCCTCAGTCCTAGCATGCAAAACCAACTAGATACGTGTTTGATCCATGGTATGGACATGGAGTTAGAGGTTTTTAACAATTCTAATAGGGAAGACTTATATATAGCCAGTTCAGGAACTACCCAAAGCCTCACCCAATATAGTAGGGGCCGTAAGATAATCAAATCGGCTATACGTTTAAGCCCTAGATCTAAAAAAAGGGGGGTTAATGGGGTGCTAGTGGGACAAGCACATAGAGCCCGAGCAAAGCTATTCTCAATTTTAGTTATCCTACTGCTATCTGTCATGCCCCAAATCTCTGCACCATAAACAGCAGCACCCTGTGCCTTGGCCACATAGATCTTTACTGCTGGAGACACAACTTTAGCGATCGTATTCCTGTAAAGGCGTAATATGGATGCTGCCCGATGTTGCAAAAGCCCGCCACTCTTACCGACTTGTTCGTCCCAGAGGAGTGAGTCTGTAAGCCTCACACCCAAGTAGTCGATAGAGCTAACCTGGTCCAAAATAGCTCCATCTAACCTGATCGTACACTTCTTACGAGAGCCAGAGCGAAGCACCATCAATTTTGTTTTCTTCGAGTTCAGCTCTAAACCAAAATTCCAGCAGAATGATTTAAATCTATCCACAAGAATTTGCAGCCCCATAGGGGTCTTTGAGATCAATAGAGAGTCATCCGCAAAAAGAAGAATTGGGATTTTCTGATTGCCTAAGCTGGGAGCATCATTCTGACATGTCATGAGTTCTTGGACCACCTCGTTAATGAATAAAGAAAACAAAAGTGGCGCTAGGACACATCCCTGACGAACACCTCTTTTAATGGGAAACTTGTTAGTCAGTTCGCCTTGGTTACCCCATCTTACTTGAGCGTATGTGCCTTCATGCATACGTGTTAATAAATGAATGATATCAGATGGTGCCCCTCTTTTGTGTAGCACTCCCCAAAGCTTGTCTCTAGGGACCAGGTCAAAGGCAGAGCGCAGGTCTACAAAAGTGACATATAGTGTTTGCTTTGCCAAGACTACATATTTCCAGTGTAGCACGGTCAACCTAAATACCTGGTCAACCGTGCTAACTCTAGAGCGGAACCCTGCCTGAAGTGGTGATAGGATCTGCTGCTCCGTCACCCAACTCGTCAGTCTAACTAACAATTGTATTGCAAATTTTTTTTGTAGGTTGTCAATTAAACTGACCGGTCTGTAGTTAATTGGAAGATTTACGTTGCCCTTTTTATATATTGGAATAATTTCTGCACCCTTCCACGTCTCAGGGATCTGTCCTCCTTTTGCGATTTTGTTTGACAGCATATTAATATACCAGGTCCAGATGGGTAACTCTGATTTATAAAGGTCACCTGGAATTTTATCAGGGCCTGGGGCTTTACCTGTCTTTAGAGATTTAATGGCGTCTGCAGTTTCTTCTAGAGAAAAGCAAATATAACTTTCAGAGTTAAATAGATTCCCACTGGACGGAGAAGTGGCAAGGTTAGCATTGGGTGAAATTGGGGGGTATAGTCCCACTTTCTCACAATCGACAGTCCCAGTGGAGGCAGTTCCTTCGTACAAGAGAGAGAAATGATCCACCCAGGTACCAGGTTGAATATGGTTCCTTTGTATAAACCTACCCCCTCTCTCGTGCTTAGTCAGCAGTTCCCAAAAAAGCGTATTGTTGTTTGTTTTAGTAGCATCTAGCAAGTCCTGCCAAATAGCATCTTCCCAAGCTTTCTTTGATTGTAGGATTATCTTTTTATACGTGAATCTTGCTTGTTTGATTGCCCCCGTATACCCAGCCAGTATAGCCTTCCTTAACTCAGTCTTAGCCCTCATGCATGCATCATTAAACCAACTGCTGTTAGGTGAACCCCCATATTGCCGGTTTGCCGTGGCTACCTTTTTATAAAAGACACTCTGAAGTTTAACCATCATACCTTCGTGAATATCAAGAAGTGGAATGGCTTCTGGTTCGAAGTCTTCATAGGCTGACAGATTATCTAAGAACACTTGGTAGATCTTACATAACAAATAGGGGTTTGACATGACTTTTGGCCACTTCACCTTTGTATAAGCATTGTTTAAAATAGGGGGAGGGGCCATTGATGTTTGCATATTCAAGGTTCTACCAAAGATATTCCCAGCAAGGGTGAGCAACAATGGAAAGTGATCGCTCTCGCATCTTGAATCTACCCTCATATCTAGCAGCAATGGCCAAAGACGCACATCCACCAGAAAATAATCAATTACGCTGGCCACAGAACCTCGTAGGAATGTCGGTGCCAAGTTTAAATCAGAAGGAATTTCTGAAATTCTGTACAGAAGTAGAGGCCCTGCTATTCCAGACTCGTCCCTAAAGAGGTAAGCTCGACTCTACCCTGATTTACTGAACCTGTGAAACTGTGAAATGCAGTGGAAATTATTTAGCAATGTGCTTTCTGCTGATACCTATTTTTGTACACAAAACCTGGATATGCTTAGCAGGTCGTGCATCATTTTGTAGAACTTTGCCTGCATGGGCAGTTGCTGGTGAAGTGCATATATAGTGTGGAGAATTGCCCACCTCCTCTTCCTGGTTAAGATTACATCTGTGACCCTGCTGAAGCTCCACTTGCCTGAGTTGCTTCTGCTGCTGACCTTATGAAATGAAGTCCCCTGCAAGAACCTGTCAGCCTGAACAGAGCCCAAGCCTGTAATACCCTTCACCTCGAGTAGTGGGATGCCAATAATTCAACCCCAAACACTATGGGTGTAAGTGAACTTCAACGGTAAAGCTCAAAACCATCACCGCAAGATGGAGATGGCCTTACCGAGAGATCGAGTGCAGCAAGTGTACGTGAGACTGAAGCATCTCATTCTGGTTCACACACCCTTCTCTGCACCAACTTTTGTCACTTTTAAATACTTCCCTATTTTCTTTTTGACATGCAATAGATTTTAGCTGCAGATTGTTGGGAAACACTACCAGATCATGGGTACACAAAATGGCGTGTCCATTTGCAGATGGAGTTAGGTTGCAGGCTAAGGATCACGGCTAAGGGCAGCCCATGCTTTCTCAGAACTCAGATCAGTCCATGATGGCCTGCAGAAATCAAATCACTCTGAACGGCTACCCAGCATCAAAAACATTGCTTAAGAAAAGAGTTCTGCATCTCAGCCGTCCAACCAATGAGAATTAGTTTTTGTATTTAAGGTATTATGATTAACAGCAAATCAAAATAACCAAACCGCCCCACTCACTTAAGAATTGCCTTTGTGGTCCTGGACGATAAGGAGACACTTATGCATGACCAGTATACCTTAAATTGAGGTGACTGGGACAGAAAACATTGAATTCCATACTGCTGGAAAGACAAAATATTCCCCTATCAACTTCTGGTGAAATATTTCACCCTTTCCATCTTTTAAATGGCACAGTGTCCCTTAAAACCCTTATGATAGGTTGCACCTCCCTGACTTTTCTGTGCCTGAGAAGCATGCTCGATATTCCCAAACACAAATGCAATGTTGACAGAGCGCTACTGAGAGGAAATCTTAACTGTCACGGTGTGCAGCATCAATAGAACACTCATGAGGAGAAAGTACACATTACTACAGAGCTGCATCACTGAGAGGTTGTTCATTACTGGGTGTAACCATTCTCCACTATAGTGCTGCAGCACAGACAGGATACTCACTTTTAAGACAATACTCACAAAGTTAAAGAGCTGGAACAGTGATAGGACACTCGATAATGGATAGAAACCAACACATAATCCTACTTCTAAACTCCTTTCTTATGAAGTTTTTGAAAAAGGGAGTTACAAAACAGTCTCCGAAAGACTGATTCCAAAAGGTAAAGTTACACATGAGTAAATCTACGTGTGTTCGTTTAATCTTACACTCTGTAGAAAATGTACTTCTTTCGGCAACTAACCACTTCCTAGTGTAAATTTACAAAAACGTATAGACATTCATTTCTCCACCCCCTGAAACAGGGAATGGAGACGAATTCACGAATATAAAGTTACCTCTGGTAACCTTTTCACGTGTAGGAGGTGTTCTCTGCTACCAGGGTGGCGATCTCCCTATGGTAAAGTATACGGCAAATGTAAAATATTTATTAAACTTTATAATCAGTCAGTATCTGTAATTTTATTTTATATATTAATATCAATTAACCGGATATGCTTATTTTGAATGTAGAAAAAAATAAAAAATACATACCACTATAAATGTAATGTCGAATTCAATGTTTAAATAATTTAAATATACCAAATAAATTAGAATGACTTCTTAATGATTTATTTAACAAAATCCCACCTTAGGAAAAATGTTTAACAATGTATTATATATTACAATTTACAAAACGTTATGTAAATACATGATTTAAATTAATGTAATTATAAAAAAAAAAATACATTCATTTATGTACATTTTTTTGAAAGTCAGGACAAATTAATTTATTTAAACATTATTTTCCATGGGGTTCTATTTTAAGACCCTGTCTCCATTATTTTCTATGGGACAGTGATGCAGTACTAGTTGCTGGCCAAGTGAGGTGCTGGACCTACTCCTCTCCTGATCTGGGATATATTTACTACTGTTTTGGGTTCTTTTTTGCTGTAGTAATGTCAGAAGTGCAGTTTGTTAATAGCAATGCCCTTATTCTTTTGTGAGGGATGTCCTTCCCTACCTGAACTATGCCTTACACCTCCCTAAACCCCTCCCAGTTGGCAAGAATTATGCCCCATTTTCCAGGCTCTGCGCTTGGTTCCTCCAACATCCACTGCTAAGTAGTAAACTTACATGTATGAGGGACTTCCCATAGAAAAGATATGAAAGGTGGAAATGGAGATTTCTTCTCATAGGTTGATGAATTGCATTTTGCAGTAAGCAAGTAGTGCTACTGAAGAGCTACTTTATATGCTACAAAATGAATCTTGTTAATCAGGCCTCAGAGTTTTAACTTACCTGGTAGAGGAAATGCATCATTAAAAGCAATAAAGTTGACTTACGTGCAACACCAGTACTACTGAGTTGATGCTGACGGGGCTTGGCCCCCTTTCAAAGAGCTGAACTAGTCTTACAAATGTCAAGAAAGGGTGATATGGAAATCAGAATCTTGTGAGTGCTGAGAATCTTTGTTGTGTGCTTTCATTGCCTCTGTATCAAGGAGCATCAGGTCAATCATCTGATAAGTCATGTTGTCACCATACCCACTTGTTTTCTCAGGGTTATGTTCAATTGAGCAAAGGCAGCTCCAAGCTACTATGGGCCCAAGATTACATTATTGTAGCACTATCTTAAGAATAACTTTAAGCATGTCTTAGGGCGCCTGCAAAGGATTCAGAACAATGCAACCCAGTATTGGCCAGAAGAAATTTGCCTGATCCTGTTAGTCCATCATCACTACAAATAATCCATTGATACCACATGGAGCTCTCACTATGATTTTTACAAATATGACTCAAGTTGGTCTGCCCCACTGGAGGACCAAGTGGCATTCCCACATCTCCTACATCCCTGGTAGATCCCTGAGACCCCTGGATAAAGGATTGTTGGATAGAAAGTCCCACACTGTGAAGCAGTTTAATTCAGGGTGAAATGATCATCACTTGTATCTTAGAATAATTGCCTTTCTAGTTTTTCTGGAACACTTAATGAGCATGTTAAAAAAAAAAGCCCCATTTTAGTTTTTCACTTGTAATCATGTCAACCAGTAGGCTTGGGTCCTAATTGCACCTGAATACTCACAGTTTGATGCCCTATAAACATTGACTTAACACTATTAGGATGCTGTAGTGCTGACCAAACTTTATTGGGAGAACAGTTACACTAATAGAATTCTGCAGCACTAGCAACAAAAGGCACTTGTTTCTGGGAGGCAGATCACTCTGCCAGAGTGCTGTTGCACCAACAGGCTCTCACTCCCGAGAGGAGGTTCGCACTTCTAGAGTGCCTCAGCACAAAATGCGCACTTATCACTAGCAGAAATATTGCACTGCTAGAATGCTGCAGCACGGCTGTACAGTTATCACCGGCAGAAAGACTGCACTGCTAGAGTGATGCAGCAGGGACTTTGCAGTTATCACCAGCAGAATGATTGCACTGCTAGGGTGCTGCAGCACAGACTGTGCAGTTATCACTAACAGAAAGATTGCACTGCTAGAGCACTGCAGCACGGATTATGTAGTTATCACTAGCAGAAAGGTTGCAGTGCTAGAGTGCTGCAGCATGGACTGTGCTGTTATCAGCTGCAGAAAGATTACACTGATAGAGTGCTGCAGCATTAAATGCACAATTATCACTAGCAGGAAGATTGCACTGAGGGGGCTGCAGCACTGAATGTGTAGCTATCACTGAAGAAAGATTGCACTGATAGAGGTCTGCAGCATTGAATGTGCAATTATCATTAGCAGAAATCTTTCAGTGCTTGAGTATTGAAGTGCCAAGAGCAGGGCATTAAGCAAAATGAAAAAACTTGCCCCCCCTACCCCCCAAAGAGGGTGGCACCTATATAATTGAAGGTGTGGCTTAAATATATTCACTAAAATTGGCTTAGATTGCCATGCTACCAACACATTTGCACAAAATCACAACTGCAACTGATATACGTCACAAATGCTCTGTGCGCTTTACATAGAGGCCAAAGTTCGGATGACCATGTCCTCTGAACATCGTTTTGACCTGCTGACAGGTACTGAGAGAAACTAGCACTGCCTTCAGCCTCAACTCAATTGTACCCTGATATGATCTCCTGGGTGCGACTCAGTTCAAATTATGCATTGGACAAAAGTAATGTGCTGCCTATAAAAGAAAGAAAAACCGTAAAACAACATCTTTGGGAAAGCAACACTCATAGGTGATGCAAAAGTAAGTAAAGCATGTCAAATATAAGCAGGAACGACATGGATTTTTGTAACGTTTTTTTACCCTCATTGCTCTGAAATCGATCAGCATTTTTTTGCATGAAAAATTAAGGACAGGATTACCGGGCCCGAAAAGGACCCGTTTCGATGTCCGTTTTAAATCGCAACTGGGTCAGAGATCCGGAAGACCTGGCCAACTTAAAGTCCTGGTAAGAGGGCACTTATTCGAAGCAGGGAGCGTAGAATGCTGAAATAAAAGGCATTTGCAGCGTAATCACTCATTCTTGAAAGCAGATAGTGCTTTTAGAGTACTGTAGCGCCAGCTGTATAGGTATCACAAAGAGAAAGCTGTTAGTGCTAGAGTACTGTAGCACGGGCTCTGTATGTATCACCAGGTGGAAACTCATAGTTCTAGAATACTGTAGCGCCGGTTGTATATGTATCACCAAGTGAAAGCGTATAGTTCTAGAGTACTGTAGCGTCAGCTATATAGATATCACCAAGGAGAAGCTCATAGTGCTAGAGTACTGTTACAACGGTTGTAAAGGCATCACCAAGAGGATGCTAAGGATGCTCATGATGCTAGAGTACTGTAGCACCGGCTGTATAGGTATCACCAAGAGAGAGGGCTCATAGTGCTAGAGTACTGTAGAACTAGCTGTATAGGTATCACCAAGGGGAAGCTCATAGTGCTAGAGTACTGTAGTACCGGCTGTGTAGGTATCACCAAGGTGGAGCTCATAGTGCTTCAGTACTGTTGCAATAGCTGTATAGGTATCACCAAGGGGGAGCTCATAGTGCTAGGGTACCTGCACCACCTACCGGCATCAGGCCAGGAAGGCCATGGCTTCGTGTCTTTGGTACGGCGGATGTTTGACTACTCACAGCTGGTTCTCCCGCCCCAGAACAGGCTCCGCTGCTAAGGGCACCGGAGAGAAGTAGGATTAAGGACACAGGGTTTCTGTTTCATAGCCAATTATGGCTTCTCTTCACTGAGCAGCTTTCTCCCTCCTGTGTTTAATATCTCAGCAGGTTGTAGAATGCCTTTCCAGAAACAGCCGGATCCCCCCTGCAGACCCAGATGAAACAAAGATGGTCTTATTAGCTGTAGAGACCTTGGTAAAAGCTGAGACTAGAATACAGGGCTAAATCTTAAAAATGTGCTACAACATTTTGTTGGAAAGTTCATGTAAGAATCCCTTTTAAAAGAAAATGCTGGCTATAGTTGCATGTGGGGAGAAAGGACGTGTTGAGCCAGGGAAGAAGAGGAATAGTGAGCTTTTCTGAACTGAATATTATACGAGTTGTCCTTGAGTTACATTTCTAAAACAAGAAAGTGGATCCATGGAACTGGAGTGTTGTCATAAAATATTCCCATCTTAAATTAATAAACACATGTACAACATACGTTTTATATGGAGTAAGCCCTTAACACCACTTTTCCATTTGTGCAGCAGAAGCTCCTAATGAGCTTTCTCTTCATAATAAGCACCCTGTTAATACTGCAGCAACTATAGCACAGCAAGCATTCCACTGCTGATACCTAAACAGCCAGTGGTGTAGTACTCTAGAACCGCCAGTTTCCCCTTGGTGATACGTATACATCCAATGGTGCAGTGCACTGGCACCGCAAGCTTTTCCCTTGGTTATACCTATACATCCAACACTATGGTACACTGGTACTGTAAGCGTTCCCTTGTTATATCTGTACAGTCTGCACTGTAGTACAGCGGTACTGTGAGCTTTCCCTTGTTATATCTCTGCAGCCTGCACTGTAGTACACTGGTATTGTAAACTTTCCCTTGTTAGACCTATACACCGAGGGCTGTAGTACACTGCAAAAGTAAGTTTTTCCTTGTTATATCAGTACAACCAGCTCTGTAATACATTGGTACTGTTAGCTTTCCCTTGTTATACCTACACAGCCAGCGCTGTAGTACACTAGTACTGTAAGCTTTCCCTTGTTATACATATACAGCCAGCGTTGTAGTACACTGGTACTGTAAACTTCCCCTTGTTTTACCTATGCACCCAGGGCTGTAGTACACTGGTACAGTAAGTTTTCCTTTGTTATATCAGTGCAGCCAGCTCTGTAGTACACCGGTACTGTGAGCTTTCCCTTGTTATACCTACAGAGCCAGCGCTGTAGTACACTGCTACTGTAAGTTTTCCCTTCTTATACGGCTCCTTGTATAGTACACTGTTACTGTAAGCTTTTCCTTGTTATACCTATTGTTAGACTTTTCATCCTTGGCGTGGTCTCCCTTAACTTTTTGCCTCTGTTCCCCAGGTTGTTGATGTATGCTGGACTCTGATTTTGCTGTTTTTGTTACTCTGGGCACTTTACCACTGCTAACCAGTGCTAAAGTGCAAGTGCTCCTTTACAAAATGTGTATGTAATTGGTTTATCCCTGATTGGCATATTTGGTTTACTAGTAAGTCCCTAGTAAAGTGCACTAGAGGTGCCAGGGTCTGTAACTCAAATTCTACTAGTGGGCCTGCAGCACTGGTTGTGCCACCCACATAAGTAGCTCTGTAATCATGTCTCAGACCTGCCACTGCAGTCTCTGTGTGTGCAGTTTTAACTGTAAATTCGACTTGGCAAGTGTACCCACTTGCCAGGCCTAAACCTTCCCTTTTCTTACATGTCAGACACCCCTAAGATAGGCCCTAGGTAGCGCCAACGGCAGGATGCAGAGTATGGTTAAGGTGGGACATATAGTAATGTGTTTTATATGTCCTGACAGTGAAATATTGCTAAATTCGTTTTTCACTGTTGCAAGGCCTGTCCCTCTCATAGGTTAACATGAGGGCTACCTTTAAATCTGATTAAAGTGTAGATTCCCTTTGGGAGTGGATGGACATGTGGAGTTTGGGGTCTCTGAGCTCACAATTTAAAAATAAATTTTTTTGTAAAGTTGATTTCAAGATTGTGTGTTTGAAAATGCCACTTTTAGAAAGTGAGCATTTTCTTGCTTATACCATTTCTGTGACTCTGCCTGTGTGTGGATTCCCTGTCTGGGTCAGTTTTACAGTTGGGCTGGTTGCACCTCACACTTGACAGTGACACAAAGGGAGCTGGGGTGTAGCCTGCATATCCTGATGAGCAATCTGTGCTAGGAGGGGTGGGAGGAGTGATCACTCACACCTGAAAGGGCTGTGCCTGCCCTCACACAATGCAGTCTCCAACCCACTGGTGAGTGTCTGGGGCCTGGCCTGGGCAAGGCAGGATTTCACATTAAAAAAAGACTTTACTTTGAAGTAGGCCTACTTCAAAGGAGAAATTGGGTATAAGAAAGGCACCCAAAACCACAGACTTTAGAAACCCTTCTGGAAACAAAAGGAACCTCTGCCTGGAGAAGAGCTGAAGAGCTGAGGAAGAAGAGCTGCCCTGCCTGTGACTGTGCTTTGTGGAGCTATCCTGCAGTTGCTGCTTCTGCCAGAGTAAGAGGGCAAAGACTGGACTTTGTGTGCCTTCCAACTTGAGAAGAACTCTCCAAGGGCTTGATTTAGAGCTTGCCTCCTGTTGTTGGAAGTCTCAGGGACAGCAAAGACTTCTCTCTGCCAGCACCTGGAGTCTCTGGAGAGACTCATACTCTGCCCCGTGGTGCCCATCCAGTTCCTGAGACCCTGAAAGGAGAAGCTGGCAGCCTAAGAGGAAGAAACCCACGCACAGAACGCCGTGCGGGGAAAAGATCAACGCAACTCCGATCCGCGGCTGAAGAAACGACGCACCGCAGGCTCCGCGGCTGTGAATCGACGCTCGCCGGAAACGCGACCGAAGAATCGACACTCGAGCAGGAGAAACGACACGCAGCATCGCTGACAGAGGCTGGGAGATCGCGACCCGCGCTGCATGGTTTTCGGATCATCGTGCGGCTGGATTTCTGACGCGAACCATTGTTGTGCGTGCAAAAACAAGGCAAGGCCTGCCTGGACCTGTGTGCGGACCGAATCAACGCATCGCTCTCCTGTGGAGAGAAGAACCGACTCATGCCAACTCGACAGAAGGGGGAAACGATGCAAGGTCTCGTTCTTGAGTGATTTTGATGCATCGCAAGCCCTTTTTGACGCACACCTGCCTGTGCTGGGTTATTTTTGATGCGCACCAGGTAAATTTTCACGCTAGCAGCGCTAGCGTGTGTTTAAAACTACTTAAAGACTCTTTTTGATTTTTAATTGATAACTTGACTTGTGTATTGTGGATTTTTGTCATTTTGGTCTTGTTTTGTTGAGATAAATATTTCCTATTTTTCTAAACATGTGTTGTGTCATTCTGTAGTGTTTTCATTAAGTTACTGTGTGTGTTGGTACAAATAATTTACACCTAGCACTCTGAACTCAAGCCTACTGCTCTGCCAAGCTACCAAGGGGGTAAACAGGGGTTAGCTGAGGGTGATTCTCTTTTACCCTGACTAGAGTGAGGGTCCTTGCTTGAACAGGGGGTAACCTGACTGTCAACCAAGGACCCCATTTCTGACACCTATACAGCCAGTACTATACTATACTGACACTGCAAGCTTTCCTTTGGTCATATCTGTACACACAGCATTGTAGTACACTGGCACATCACGTTTTCCCTTGTTATACCTATACAGCCCACAGTACAGAACTCCAGCATGATGAGCTTCCCCTTGGTGATACCTGTACAGCCCGCGCTGCAGTACTCTATCAGTATGAGCTTCCCCTTGGTGATACCTATACAGCCTGTGCTACAGTGCACTAGCACCATGAGCTTCCCCCTGGTGATATTTATACAGCCGACGCTACAGTACTCTAGCACTATACGCTTTCACTTGGTGATATCTATACAGCCGACGCTACAGTACTCTAGCACTATACGCTTTCACTTGGTGATTTCTATACAGCCGGCGCTACAGTACTCTAGCACTACACACTTTCACTTGGTGATATCTATACAGCCGGCGCTACAGCACTCTAGCACGATGAGCTTCCCCTTGGAGCTACCTATACAGCCTGCACTACAGTACTCTAGCACCATGAGATTCCCCTTGGTGATATCTATGCAGCCGGCGCTACAGTACTCTACCACTATATGCTTTCAATTGGTGATATCTATACAGCTTTTGCCACAGTATTCTAGCACTATGAGCTTCTACTTCTGCTGGAAGAAGGAGAGGACTAATCTGAAGAGACTAATTAGTCCACAGGGTTAGTTCTTCATAATTCACTTAAAGTATGGTAGAGCTAGGTACTGTATCACAGACTCAAGGCCCTACCATTTTACCATCATTACAACATACTCTTTGATAGGAAATTAATAACTAATAATTGTTGCGACCAAGTCTGTCACCTTCTGTTTACAACTGCAAGATCACCCTTCCGTGTACGAATATGAAGCTCTTGTTGCATCTGCGGGTCTGAAAACCATGGAACTTTGTGGGGTTACACAGTTCCTGGGCCTCAGAAGGCTCCATATGCAGCCAGCAGCTGCGGGGCTCGGAGAGGCTCTCACCTGGGCCTCTTTCCTCTCATGCTCCTGGGACCCTATCTGTTGCTCCTTTTCTCTTCAACTCCAGCCACCTATGAGCTTGCCACATTTTCTTCAACAGATCCAAAGTGGATTATCTGATTGGTTCCTTGACCAGTGCAGCTCTGGAGTGGACAACTCCTTTAGTTGTCACAGAAGACCCGATTTTGAACAATCATGCCAATTTCGTGGCATACTTCAACAACACTTTTGAGCAACCTCACTGTGACGCTTCTGTAGAGGACACTTTGTGCTGGATATGCCCGTAACTTCTTCTGTACTGCCTGGTTGTACACAGTTTTATGAGCTTGCTGCTGGATGGAACAGACTCAAATGACCTTATGCCAAAGAGGGTTAAAAGAGGGTTTACAGGATAAATTGGGAGATGTTCCGAGAGCTTCTTCATTGGCAAAACTCCTCAATCAAGTTCTCCTTACGGAACACAGATTTAAAGAAAAGGGAATGGAAAAATGGAAAAAGCAGACTTTTGCTTCTATTTTTCTTCCCTGGATTTTATGCAGCGTTATTCAACTACTGAACCTTCTAATCCTTGGCCGGATGTGCCTAAGGAACCAGTCCAACTTGAGTCCGCTTGAGACGCATTGTCTAAAGCCGAAAGGTTTTGAAGAAATAATAGAGGCTTGTCTTTATTGTGCAAGCCCACTGTTCCTCTTGCAAAACTGTACTGTTGTACTTTGCAGGACATAGGGAAAATGCCAGAGCATGTCCTTTGTAAAGATGAAAAGGGTGCATTATTTTACTCTCCCTAATGTTTTCAACACCTCTGGTGGGACCAGGTCATGCGTGTTCATATTCGAGTTGATCCTTCAAATCCATCCTGGCAAGTCTGTGTCTGTTCCTGCCCTGTTCTGTTCAAGTGCCTCCAGCATGTAAATGAAACAGTTGTGCCCAGAGACTCCAGGGCCCATATTTATACGTTATGATGCAAAACTGCGTTTGCGCAGTTTTGCGTCAAAAAGTATAGCTCTGGCTTGCACCATTACAGAACGCCAGCTGGGTGCCAAGTTTATGGAATGGTGCAATCGTGCTCAAAGGGTGGGCTAGAGTGAAAAAAAATGATGTTAGCCGGGTGGGGGTGGCGGTATGGGAGAAGGGGGTTTTGCACCAAAAAATGACGTTAGGCTGGTTAGAGGCAAAAAAAAATGCCTCTAACCAGCCTAGCGTCATTTTCTGATGCAAAACCATCCATACCACATGACTCTTGTCTTAGAAAAGAAAGGAGTCATGCCCACCACCCCAATGGCCAGCAAAGGGGACAAGGGTTCCCTGGGCATGGCCATTGCACCCTGTGCCATGCAGGGGACCCTAAATTGGGCCCCCAGTGGCACTTTAATTAAAATAAATTAAAATACTTACCAATACTTAACCTACTTTCCTGGGATGGGGTGCCCCATCCTCTGGTGTCCCTCTGGTGTGGGTGGGGGTGTTCCTGGGGCTTGAGGAGTGTACCTGTGGACCCAGTCCGTAGTGTTTAACAATGGAAATGGGTCCACAGGTCCCCTAACACATGGTCTGACCCAGGCATTAAATAATGGTGCACAGCAAGCTTTGCACCAATATTGAGCCCCTCCTCCCACCAGTGCATCATTTTAGCACAAGGGATAAATATGGGGCTAGCACCATTTTTTTAGATGGGAATGCCTACCTTGCATCTCATTGACGCAAGGTATGTTCACACATCTGACAAATGGTGCAAACTCCAATATTTTGACGTGAGATGGGTCTAGCATCAAAATATAACTATGGAGTTAATTTTGTGCCGAATTTGCTTTAAAAAATGATGCAAATTTGGAGCAAATGGAGTGTACCTACACCCCCAAATTTCAATCAGGATTAAGTTATCCCTGGATAATGTACAAACAATTGACAAATCTCCTTTGATTTATAGTCTGGTGACCTCCATTGCATGCCCACTCTTTGTGTCTTTAGGCAATCATAAAGAGATGGTTGCTTTTGATTTAATCATGTCTCTTAACTATGCCATAGTACTTGGGATACCCTGGCTAAACGACCCAAAGACTAACTCAGTTTGAACTAGAGTATCACCAAGGGGGAGCTCCTAGTGCTTGAGTACTGTTGCAATAGCTGTATAGGTATCACCAAGGGGGAGCTCATAGTGCTAGAGTACTGTAGCACCGGCTGTATAGGTATCACCAAGGGGAAGCTCATAGTCCTAGAGTACTGTAGCGCCGGTTGTATAGGTATCACCAAGGGGAAGCTCATTGGGCTAGAGTACTGTCGCACCAGCTTTATAGGTATCATCAAGAATAAACTCATAGTGCTAGAGTACTGTAGCGCCGGCTGTGTAGGTATCACCAAGTGGAAGCTCATGATGCTAGAGTACTGTAGCACCGGCTGTATAGGTATCACCAAGGGTAAGCTCATAGTGCTGGAGTACTCTAGCGCCTGCTGTATAGGTATCACCAGGTGGAAGCTCATAGTGCTAGAGTACTGTAGCACCGGCTGTATAGGTATCACCAAGGGGAAGCTCTTGGTGCTAGAGTAATGTAGCGCCGGCTGTATAGGTAGCACCAAGTGGAAGCTCATAATGCTAGAGTACTGTAGCACTGGCTGTATAGGTATCACCAAGGGGAAGCTCATAGTGCTAGAGTACTGTACTGCCGGCTGTATAGGTATCACCAGGTGAAAGCTCATAGTGCTAGAGTACTGTAGCGGCGGTTGTATAGGTATCACCAAGGGGAAGCTCATAGTGCTAGAGTACTGTAGCACCGGCTGTATAGGTATCACCAAGACGAAGCGCATAATGCTAGAGTACTGTAGCATCAGCTGTATAGGTATCACCAAGGGGAAGCTCACAGTGGTAGAGTACTGTAGCACCGGCTGTATAGGTATCATCAAGAGTAAACGCATAGTGCTAGAGTACTAAAGCGCCGGCTGTGTAGGATACCCAAGTGGAAGCTCATAGTGCTAGAGTACTGTAGCACCGGCTGCAGAGGTATCACCAAGGGGAAGCTCATTGTGCTAGAGTACTGTAGCGCCGGCTGTATCAGTATCACCAAGACGAAGCGCATAGTGCTAGAGTACTGTAGCATCAGCTGTATAGGTATCACCAAGGGGAAGCTCATAGTCCTAGAGTACTGTAGCGCCGGTTGTATAGGTATCACCAAGGGGAAGCTCATTGTGCTAGAGTACTGTCGCACCAGCTTTATAGGTATCATCAAGAATAAACTCATAGTGCTAGAGTACTGTAGCGCCGGCTGTGTAGGTATCACCAAGTGGAAGCTCATGATGCTAGAGTACTGTAGCACCGGCTGTATATGTATCACCAAGGGTAAGCTCATAGTGCTGGAGTACTCTAGCGCCTGCTGTATAGGTATCACCAGGTGGAAGCTCATAGTGCTAGAGTACTGTAGCACCGGCTGTATAGGTATCACCAAGGGGAAGCTCTTGGTGCTAGAGTAATGTAGCGCCGGCTGTATAGGTAGCACCAAGTGGAAGCTCATAATGCTAGAGTACTGTAGCACTGGCTGTATAGGTATCACCAAGGGGAAGCTCATAGTGCTAGAGTACTGTACTGCCGGCTGTATAGGTATCACCAGGTGAAAGCTCATAGTGCTAGAGTACTGTAGCGGCGGTTGTATAGGTGTCACCAAGTAGAAGCTCTTAGTGCAAGAGTACTGCAGCGCGGGCTCTGTAGGTTTCACCAAGGGGAAGCTCATAGTGCTAGAGTACTGTAGCGCCGGCTGTGTAGGTATCACCAAGAGTAAACGCATAGTGCTAGAGTACTGTAGTGCCGGCTGTGTAGGTGTCACCAAGTGGAAGCTCATGGTGCTAGAGTACTGTAGCGCCGGCTGTGTAGGTATCACCAAGTGGAAGCTCATAGTGCTAGAGTACTGTAGCACCGGCTGTAGAGGTATCACTAAAGGGAAGCTCATTGTGCTAGAGTACTGTAGTGCCGGCTGTATCGGTATCACCAAGACGAAGCGCGTAATGCTAGAGTACTGTAGCATCAGCTGTATAGGTATCACCAAGGGGAAGCTCATACTGGTAGAGTACTGTAGCACCGGCTATATAGGTATCATCAAGAGTAAACGCATAGTGCTAGAGTACTAAAGCGCCGGCTGTGTAGGTATCACCAAGTGGAAGCTCATAGTGCTAGAGTACTGTAGCACCGGCTGTAGAGGTATCACCAAGGGGAAGCTAATTGTGCTAGAGTACTGTAGCGCCGGCTGTATCAGTATCACCAAGACGAAGCGCATAGTGCTAGAGTACTGTAGCATCAGCTGTATAGGTATCACCAAGGGGAAGCTCATAGTCCTAGAGTACTGTAGCGCCGGTTGCATAGGTATCACCAAGGGGAAGCTCATTGTGCTAGAGTACTGTCGCACCAGCTTTATAGGTATCATCAAGAATAAACTCATAGTGCTAGAGTACTGTGGCGCCGGCTGTGTAGGTATCACCAAGTGGAAGCTCATAGTGCTAGAGTACTGTAGCACCGGCTGTAGAGGTATCACCAAGGGGAAGCTAATTGTGCTAGAGTACTGTAGCGCCGGCTGTATCAGTATCACCAAGACGAAGCGCATAGTGCTAGAGTACTGTAGCATCAGCTGTATACGTATCACCAAGGGGAAGCTCATAGTCCTAGAGTACTGTAGCGTCGGTTGTATAGGTATCACCAAGGAGAAGCTCATTGTGCTAGAGTACTGTCGCACCAGCTTTATAGGTATCATGAAGAATAAACTCATAGTGCTAGAGTACTGTAGCACCGGCTGTGTAGGTATCACCAAGTGGAAGCTCATGATGCTAGAGTACTGTACCACCGGCTGTATAGGTATCACCAAGGCTAAGCTCATAGTGCTGGAGTACTTTAGCGCCTACTGTATAGATATTACCAAGGGGAAGCTCATAGTACTGGAGTACTGTAGTGCCGGCTATCTAGGTATTACCAAGACAAAGCGCATAGTGCTAGAGTACTGTAGCATCGGCTGTGTAGGTATCACCAAGGGGAAGCTCATAGTGCTTGAGTACTGTAGCACCGGCTCTGTAAGTATCACCAAGTGGAAGCTCATAATGCTAGAGTACTGTAGTGCCGGCTGTATAGGTATCACCAATGGGGAAGCTCATAGGGCTAGAGTTCTGTAGCGCCAGCTGTATAGGTATCACCAAGGTTAAGCTCATAGCGCTAGAGTACCGTAGCGCCAGCTGTATATGTATCACCAAGGGGAAGCTCATAGTGCTAGAGTACTGTAGCACCAACTATATAGATATCACCAAGGGGAATCTCATAGTGGTAGAGTACTGCAGCACCAGCTGTGTAGGTGTCACCAGGTGGAAGCTCATAGTGATAGAGTACTGTAGTGGCTTTTGTATAGGTATCACCAAGTAGAAGCTCATAGTGCTAGAGTACTGCAGGGCGGGCTCTATAGGTATCACCAAGGGGAAGCTCATAGTGCTACAGTACTGTAGCTCGTGCTGTATAGGTATCACCAAGGGGGAGCGCATAGTGCTAGAGTACTGTAGCGCCAGCTATATAGATATCACCACGGAGAAGCTCATAGTGCTATAGTACTGTTACAACGGCTGTATAGGTATCACCAAGAAGATTCTCATCATGCTAGAGTACTGTAGCACCAGCTGTATAGGTATCACCAAGAGAGTGCTCATACTGCTAGAGTACTGTAATACCGGCTGTATAGGTATCACCAAGGGGGAGCTCCTAGTGCTTGAGTACTGTTGCAATAGCTGTATAGGTATCACCAAGGGGGAGCTCATAGTGCTAGAGTACTGTAGCACCGGCTGTAGAGGTATCACCAAGGGGAAGCTCATTGTGCTAGAGTACTGTAGCGCCGGCTGTATCGGTATCACCAAGGGGAAGCTCATAGTCCTAGAGTTCTGTAGCGCCGGTTGTATAGGTATCACCGAGGGGAAGCTCATTGTGCTAGAGTACTGTTGCACCAGCTTTATAGGTATCATCAAGAATAAACTCATAGTGCTAGAGTACTGTAGCGCCGGCTGTGTAGGTATCACCAAGTGGAAGCTCATAGTGCTAGAGTACTGTAGCACCGGCTGTAGAGGTATCACCAAGGGGAAGCTAATTGTGCTAGAGTACTGTAGCGCCGGCTGTATCAGTATCACCAAG
This sequence comes from Pleurodeles waltl, assembly GCF_031143425.1. NCBI lineage: Eukaryota > Metazoa > Chordata > Amphibia > Caudata > Salamandridae > Pleurodeles > Pleurodeles waltl. The sequence goes on from NC_090445.1 coordinate 1,634,981,810, forward strand.
ACGAAGCGCATAGTGCTAGAGTACTGTAGCATCAGCTGTATAGGTATCACCAAGGGGAAGCTCATAGTCCTAGAGTACTGTAGCGCCGGTTGTATAGGTATCACCAGGTGGAAGCTCATAGTGCTGGAGTACTCTAGCGCCTGCTGTATAGGTATCACCAGGTGGAAGCACATAGTGCTAGAGTACTGTAGCACCGGCTGTATAGGTATCACCAAGGGGAAGCTCTTGGTGCTAGAGTAATGTAGCGCCGGCTGTATAGGTAGCACCAAGTGGAAGCTCATAATGCTAGAGTACTGTAGCACTGGCTGTATAGGTATCACCAAGTGGAAGCTCATGATGCTAGAGTACTGTAGCACCGGCTGTATAGGTATCACCAAGGGTAAGCTCATAGTGCTGGAGTACTCTAGCGCCTGCTGTATAGGTATCACCAAGGGGAAGCTCATAGTGGTAGAGTACTGTAGCACCAGCTGTATAGGTATCACCAAGACGAAGCGCATAATGCTAGAGTACTGTAGCATCGGCTGTATAGGTATCACCAAGGGGAAGCTCATAGTGCTTGAGTACTGTAGCACCGGCTCTGTAAGTATCACCAAGTGGAAGCTCATAATGCTAGAGTACTGTAGTGCCGGCTGTATAGGTATCACCAATGGGGAAGCTCATAGGGCTAGAGTTCTGTAGCGCCAGCTGTATAGGTATCACCAAGGTTAAGCTCATAGCGCTAGAGTACCGTAGCGCCAGCTGTATATGTATCACTAAGGGGAAGCTCATAGTGCTAGAGTACTGTAGCACGAGCTATATAGATATCACCAAGGGGAAGCTCATAGTGGTAGAGTACTGCAGTAGCAGCTGTGTAGGTGTCACCAGGTGGAAGCTCATAGTGATAGAGTACTGTAGTGGCTTTTGTATAGGTATCACCAAGTAGAAGCTCATAGTGCTAGAGTACTGTAGCGCCAGCTATATAGATATCACCACGGAGAAGCTCATAATGCTATAGTACTGTTACAACGGCTGTATAGGAATCACCAAGAAGATTCTCATCATGCTAGAGTACTGTAGCACCAACTGTATAGGTATCACCAAGAGAGAGCTCATAGTGCTAGAGTACTGTAATACCGGCTGTATAGGTATCACCAAGGGGGAGCTCCTAGTGCTTGAGTACTGTTGCAATAGCTGTATAGGTATCACCAAGGGGGAGCTCATAGTGCTAGAGTACTGTAGCACCGGCTGTAGAGGTATCACCAAGGGGAAGCTCATTGTGCTAGAGTACTGTAGCGCCGGCTGTATCGGTATCACCAAGACGAAGCGCATAGTGCTAGAGTACTGTAGCATTGGCTGTATAGGTATCACCAAGGGGAAGCTCATAGTCCTAGGGTACTGTAGAACCGGCTGTATAGGGATCACCAAGGGGAAGCTCATTGTGCTAGAGTACTGTCGCACCAGCTGTATAGGTATCATCACGAGTAAACTCCTAGTGCTAGAGTACTGTAGCGCTGGCTGTGTAAGTATCACCAAGTGGAAGCTCATGGTGCTAGAGTACTGTAGCACCGGCTGTATAGGTATCACCAAGGGTAAGCTCATAGTGCTGGAGTACTCTAGTGCCTGCTGTATAGGTATCACCAGGTGGAAGTTCATAGCGTTATAGTACTGTAGCACCGGCTGTGTAGGTATCACCAAGGGGAATCTCATAGTGCTAGAGTAATGTAGCGCCGGCTGTATAGGTATCACCAAGTGGAAGCTCATAGTGCTAGAGTCCTGTAGCACCGGCTGTATAGGTATCACCAAGGGGAAGCTCATAGTGCCAGAGTACTGTAGCGCCGGCTGTATAGGTATCACCAGGTGAAAGCTCATAGTGCTAGAGTACTGTATCAGCGGTTGTATAGGTATCACCAAGAAGAAGCTCATAGTGCTGGAGTACTGCAGCGCCGGTTGTATAGGTATCACCAAGTAGAAGCTCATAGTGCTAGACTACTGTGGCAACAGCTGTATAGATATCACCAAGTGAAAGCGTATAGTGCTAGAGTACTGTAGCGCCGGCTGTATAGATATCACCAAGGGGAATCTCATGGTGCTAGAGTACTGTAGTGCAGGCTGTATAGGTATCTCCAAGGGGAAGCTCATCGTTCGAGAGTACTGTAGCGCCGGCTGTATAGATATCACCAAGTGAAAGTGTGTAGTGCTAGAGCACTGTAGCGCTGGCTGTATAGATATCACCAAGTGAAAGCGTATAATGCTAGAGTACTGTAGCGTCGGCTGTATAGATATAACCAAGGGGAAGCTCATGGTGCTAGTGTACTGTAGCGCAGGCTGTATAGGTATCACCAAGGGGAAGCTCATGCTGATAGAATACTGCAGCGCGGGCTGTACAGGTATCACCAAGGGGTAGCTCATCATGCTGGAGTACTGTAGCACCGGCTGTAAAGGTGTCACCAAGGGGAAGCTCATCGTGCTAGTAGCTTGTACTGTATAGGTATTACCAAGGGGAAGTTCATAGTACTGGAGTACTGTAGTGCCGGCTATCTAGGTATTACCAAGACAAAGCGCATAGTGCTAAAGTACTGTAGTATCAGCTGTATAGGTATCACCAAGGGAAAGCTCATAGTGCTTGAGTACTTTAGCACCGGCTCTGTAGATATCACCAAGTGGAAGCTCATAATGCTAGAGTACTGTAGTGCCAGCTGTATAGGTATCCTCAAGGGGGAAGCTCATAGTGCTAGAGTTCTGTAGCGCCGCCTGTATAGGTATCACCAAGGTTAAGCTCATAGTGCTAGAGTACTGTAACGCCAGCTATATATGTATCACCAAGGGGAAGCTCATAGTGCTAGAGTACTGTAGCACCAGCTATATAGATATCACCAAGGGGAAGCTCATAGTGCCAGAGTACTGCAGCACCAGCTGTGTAGGTATCACCATGTGGAAGCTCATAGTGCTAGAGTACTGTAGTGGCTTTTGTATAGGTATCACCAAGTAGTAGGTCATAATGCTCGAGTACTGCAGCACGGGCTCTATAGGTATCACCAAAGGGGAAGCTCATTGTGCTACAGTACTGTAGCTCATGCTGTATAGGTATCACCAAGGGGGAGGGCATAGTGCTAGAGTACTGGGGAATTAATTTTTAGATTTATCTATTTATATTTATCAAATTGGATGTGTGATTGCTCCACAGTATGCAGATATTGGGGTATTATATTTCTAACTAGTGCTGATTCATAGAATTATTCTCATTTTTGGGTATTTCCTTTCATTATATTAAGTGATGTTTATCTGACTGCTTATTCCTTGTTTGTTTTTAAAACTTGTCTTGTCCCTTTTAACTGTACTTTTACCTTATTTTTTTTTTGTGTTTCCCTGTTTTTAGAAGTCCCCTCTTTCTTTGTTGTGTATTGTACTTTAATGGTTTGTTTTTATTCACCGAAATAAAGTTAATTGATTGATTGATTGCTAGAGTACTGTAGCGCCAGCTATATAGATATCACCAAGGAGAAGCTCATAGTGCTAGAGTACTGTTACAACGGCTGTATAGGTATCATCAAGAGTACTGCCACAGATGACATCAGACTACAAATGGACAATGGCGAAACCTCAGCCCTGATCCTCCTAGACCTATCAGCCGCCTTCGATACAGTCTGCCACCGCACCCTACTAACCCGCTTACACGAAGCCGGCATCCAAGAAAAGGCCCTCAAATGGATCTCCTCCTTTCTCTCCGGCAGAACCCAGAGGGTCCGACTCTCACCTTTCTGCTCCAATGCCACCAACCTCATCTGCGGCGTACCCCAAGGCTCCTCACTAAGCCCAACGCTGTTCAACGTCTACATGGCCCCCCTCGCACAACTGGCCCGCCAGCACAACCTCAGCATCCTCACCTACGCCGACGACACCCAACTCGTCCTCTCCCTGACCAAAGATCCTCTCACCGCCAAAGCCAACCTCCACGAGGGACTGAAATCCATCGCCGAGTGGATGAACAACAGCCGCCTGAAACTCAACTCCGACAAGACGGAAGTCCTCATCCTCGGGTGCACCCCCTCGGCCTGGAACGACTCGTGGTGGCCCACCGCCCTGGGCTCCCCACCCACCCCAGCCAGCCACGCACGAAATCTCAGCTTCATCCTCGATTCCACCCTCACCATGTCCAAACAGGTCAACGCAGTCTCATCCTCCTGTTTTAACACCCTCCGAATGCTCCGCAGGATCTTCAAGTGGATTCCAACAGGAACCAGAAAGACAGTGACCCAAGCCTTCGTCAGTAGCAGACTCGACTACGGCAACGCACTCTACACAGGCATCCCAACAAAAGACATCAAACGACTCCAACGCATCCAGAATGCATCCGCCCGCCTGATCCTCGACATACCCCGCCGATGTCACATCTCCCCTCACCTGAAGGACCTCCACTGGCTCCCCGTGGACAAGAGGATCACCTTTAAACTCCTCACCCACGCACACAAGGCTCTACACGACACCGGACCCGCCTACCTGAACACCAAACTCAACTTCTACGTTCCCTCACAACAACTACGCTCTGCCAACCTTGCTCTCGCAATCGTCCCCCGAATCCAGCGCAAGACCTCTGGAGGCAGATCCTTCTCCTACCTCGCCGCCAAAACCTGGAACTCACTCCCGACCTCACTGTGCCAGACCCAGGACCTCCTCACCTTCAGGAGACTCCTCAAGACATGGCTCTTCGAACGATAGCAGCACCACCCCAACCCCCCCCTAGCGCCTCGAAACCCTAACGGGTACATAGCGCGCATTATAAATTATTGATTGATTGATTGATTGATTGATCAAGAGGATTCTCATCATGCTAGAGTACTGTAGCACTGGCTGTATAGGTATCACCAAGAGAGAGCTCATAGTGCTAGAGTACTTTAGCACTGGCTGTATAGGTATCACCAAGGGGAAGCTCATAGTGCTAGAGTACTGTAGTACCAGCTGTATAGGTATCACCAAGGGGGAGCTCATAGTGCTTGCGTACTGTTGCAATAGCTGTATAGGTATCACCAAGGGGGAGCTCATAGTGCTAGGGTACTGTAGCACTAGCTTTATAGGTATCACCAAGGGGAAGCTCATAGTGCTACAGTACTGTAGCGCAGGAAAGCTAATAGTGCTAGAGTACTGTAGCACCGGCTGTATAGGTATCACCAAGTGGAAGCTCATAGTGCTAGAGTAGTGTAGCACCGGCTGTAGAGGTATCACCAGGGGAAGCTCATTGTGCTAGAGTACTGTAGCGCCAGCTGTATCGGTATCACCAAGATGAAGCGCATAGTGCTAGAGTACTGTAGCATCTGCTGTATAGGTATCACCAAGGGGAAGCTCATAGTCCTAGAGTACTGTAGCGCCGGCGGTATAGGTATCAACAAGGGGAAGCTCATTGTGATAGAGTACTGTCGCACCAGCTGTATAGGTATCATCAAGAGTAAACTCATAGTGCTAGAGTACTGTAGCGCCGGCTGTGTAGGTATCACCAAGTGGAAGCTCAAGGTGCTAGAGTACTGTAGCACCGGCTGTATAGGTATCACCAAGGGTAAGCTCATAGTGCTGGAGTACTCTAGCGCCTGTTGTATAGGTATCACCAAGTAGAAGCTCATAGTGCTAGAGTACTGTAGCACCGGCTGTATAGGTATCACCAAGGGGGAGCTCTTGGTGCTAGAGTACTGCAGCGCCGGTTGTATAGTTATCACCAAGTAGAAGCTCATAGTGCTAGAGTACTATGGCAAAAGCTGTATAGATATCACCAATTGAAAGCATATAGTGGTAGAGTACTGTAGCGCCGGCTGCATAGATATCACCAAGGGGAATCTCATGGTGCTAGAGTACTGTAGTGCAGGCTGTATAGGTAGCTCCAAGGGGAAGCTCATCGTGCTAGAGTGCTGTAGCGCCGGCTGTATAGATATCACCAAGTGGAAGTGTGTAGTGCTAGAGTACTGTAGCGCCGGCTGTATAGATATCACCAAGTGAAAGCGTATAGTGCTAGAGTACTGTAGCGTCGGCTGTACAGATATCACCAAGTGAAAGCGTATAGTGCTAGAGTACTGTAGCGTCGGCTGTATAAATATCACCAGGGGGAAGCTCATGGTGCTAGTGTACTGTAGCACAGGCTGTATAGGTATCACCAAGGGGAAGCTCATACTGATAGAGTACTGCAGCGCGGGCTGTACAGGTATCACCAAGGGGAAGCTCATCATGCTGGAGTTCTGTACTGTGGGCTGTATAGGTATAACAAGGGAAAACGTGATGTGCCAGTGTACTACAATGCTGTGTGTACAGATATGACCAAAGGAAAGCTTGCAGTGTCAGTATAGTATAGTACTGGCTGTATAGGTGTCAGAAATGGGGTCCTTGGTTGACAGTCAGGTTACCCCCTGTTCAAGCAAGGACCCTCACTCTAGTCAGGGTAAAAGAGAATCACCCTCAGCTAACCCCTGTTTACCCCTTTGGTAGCTTGGCAGAGCAGTAGGCTTGAGTTCAGAGTGCTAGGTGTAAATTATTTGTACCAACACACACAGTAACTTAATGAAAACACTACAGAATGACACAACACATGTTTAAAAAAATAGGAAATATTTATCTCAACAAAACAAGACCAAAATGACAAAAATCCGCAATACACAAGTCAAGTTATCAATTAAAAATCAAAAAGAGTCTTTAAGTAGTTTTAAACACACGCTAGCGCTGCTAGCGTGAAAATTTACCTGGTGCGCATCAAAAATAACCCCGCACAGGCAGGTGTGCGTCAAAAAGGGCTTGCGATGCATCAAAATCACTCACGAACGAGACCTTGCATCGTTTCCCCCTTCTGTCGAGTTGGCTGAGTCGGTTCTTCTCTCCACAGGAGAGCGATGCGTTGATTCGGTCCGCACACAGGTCCAGGCAGGCCTTGCCTTGTTTTTGCACGCACAACAATGGTTCGCGTCAGAAATCCAGCCGCACGATGATCCGAAAACCACGCAGCGCGGGTCACGATCTCCCAGCCTCTGTCAGCGATGCTGAGTGTCGTTTCTCCTGCTCGTGTGTCGATTCTTCGGTCGCGTTTCCGGCGAGCGTCGATTCACAGCCGCGGAGCCTGCGATGCGTCGTTTCTTCAGCCGCAGATCGGAGTTGCGTTGATCTTTTCCCCGCACGGCGTTCTGTGCGTGGGTTTCTTCCTCTTAGGCTGCCAGCTTCTCCTTTCAGGGTCTCAGGAACTGGATGGGCACCACGGGGCAGAGTATGAGTCTCTCCAGAGACTCCAGGTGCTGGCAGAGAGAAGTCTTTGCTGTCCCTGAGACTTCCAACAACAGGAGGCAAGCTCTAAATCAAGCCCTTGGAGAGTTCTTCTCAAGTTGGAAGGCACACAAAGTCCAGTCTTTGCCCTCTTACTCTGGCAGAAGCTGCAACTGCAGGATAGCTCCACAAAGCACAGTCACAGGCAGGGCAGCTCTTCTTCCTCAGCTCTTCTCCAGGCAGAGGTTCCTTTTGTTTCCAGAAGGGTTTCTAAAGTCTGTGGTTTTGGGTGCCTTTCTTATACCCAATTTCTCCTTTGAAGTAGGCCTACTTCAAAGTAAAGTCTTTTTTTAATGTGAAATCCTGCCTTGCCCAGGCCAGGCCCCAGACACTCACCAGTGGGTTGGAGACTGCATTGTGTGAGGGCAGGCACAGCCCTTTCAGGTGTGAGTGATCACTCCTCCCACCCCTCCTAGCACAGATGGCTCATCAGGATATGCAGGCTACACCCCAGCTCCCTTTGTGTCACTGTCAAGTGTGAGGTGCAACCAGCCCAACTGTAAAACTGACCCAGACAGGGAATCCACACACAGGCAGAGTCACAGAAATGGTATAAGCAAGAAAATGCTCACTTTCTAAAAGTGGCATTTTCAAACACACAATCTTGAAATCAACTTTACAAAAAAATTTATTTTTAAATTGTGAGCTCAGAGACCCCAAACTCCACATGTCCATCCACTCCCAAAGGGAATCTACACTTTAATCAGATTTAAAGGTAGCCCTCATGTTAACCTATGAGAGGGATAGGCCTTGCAACAGTGAAAAACGAAGTTAGCAATATTTCACTGTCAGGACATATAAAACACATTACTATATGTCCCACCTTAACCATACTCTGCATCCTGCCGTTGGCGCTACCTGGGGCCTACCTTAGGGGTGTCTGACATGTAAGAAAAGGGAAGGTTTAGGCCTGGCAAGTGGGTACACTTGCCAAGTCGAATTTACAGTTAAAACTGCACACACAGACACTGCAGTGGCAGGTCTGAGACATGATTACAGAGCTACTTATGTGGGTGGCACAACCAGTGCTGCAGGCCCACTAGTAGAATTTGAGTTACAGGCCCTGACACCTCTAGTGCACTTTACTAGGGACTTACTAGTAAACCAAATATGCCAATCAGGGATAAACCAATTACATACACATTTTGTAAAGGAGCACTTGCACTTTAGCACTGGTTAGCAGTGGTAAAGTGCCCAGAGTAACAAAAACAGCAAAATCAGAGTCCATCATACATCAACAACCTGGGGAACAGAGGCAAAAAGTTAAGGGAGACCACGCCAAGGATGAAAAGTCTAACAATAGGTATAACAAGGAAAAGCTTACAGTAACAGTGTACTATACAAGGAGCCGTATAAGAAGGGAAAACTTACAGTAGCAGTGTACTACAGCGCTGGCTGTGTAGGTATAACAAGGGAAAGCTCACAGTACCAGTGTACTACAGAGCTGGCTGCACTGATATAACAAAAGAAAACTTACTGTACCAGTGTACTACAGCCCTGGGTGCATAGGTAAAACAAGGGGAAGTTTACAGTACCAGTGTACTACAACACTGGCTGTATATGTATAACAAGGGAAAGCTTACAGTACTAGTGTACTACAGCGCTGGCTGTGTAGGTATAACAAGGGAAAGCTAACAGTACCAATGTATTACAGAGCTGGTTGTACTGATATAACAAGGAAAAACTTACTGTTGCAGTGTACTACAGCCCTCGGTGTATAGGTCTAACAAGGGAAAGTTTACAATACCAGTGTACTACAGTGCAGACTGTACAGATATAACAAGGGAACGCTTACAGTACCAGTGTACCATAGTGTTGGATGTATAGGTATAACCAAGGGAAAAGCTTGCGGTGCCAGTGCACTGCACCAGTGGATGTATACGTATCACCAAGGGGAAACTGGCGGTTCTAGAGTACTACAGCACTGGCTGTTTAGGTATCAGCAGTGGAATGCTTGCTGTGCTATAGTTGCTGCAGTATTAACAGGGTGCTTATTATGAAGAGAAAGCTCATTAGGAGCTTCTGCTGCACAAATGGAAAAGTGGTGTTAAGGGCTTACTCCATATAAAACGTATGTTGTACATGTGTGTATTAATTTAAGATGGGAATATTTTATGACAACACTCCAGTTCCATGGATCCACTTTCTTGTTTTAGAAATGTAACTCAAGGACAACTCGTATAATATTCAGTTCAGAAAAGCTCACTATTCCTCTTCTTCCCTGGCTCAACACGTCCTTTCTCCCCACATGCAACTATAGCCAACATTTTCTTTTAAAAGGGATTCTTACATGAACTTTCCAACAAAATGTTGTAGCACATTTTTAAGATTTAGCCCTGTATTCTAGTCTCAGCTTTTACCAAGGTCTCTACAGCTAATAAGACCATCTTTGTTTCATCTGGGTCTGCAGGGGGGATCCGGCTGTTTCTGGAAAGGCATTCTACAACCTGCTGAGATATTAAACACAGGAGGGAGAAAGCTGCTCAGTGAAGAGAAGCCATAATTGGCTATGAAACGGAAACCCTGTGTCCTTAATCCTACTTCTCTCCGGTGCCCTTAGCAGCGGAGCCTGTTCTGGGGCGGAAGAACCAGCTGTGAGTAGTCAAACATCCGCCGTACCAAAGACACGAAGCCATGGCCTTCCTGGCCTGATGCCGGTAGGTGGTGCAGCCCTGCCAGCACCAGGCTGCTGGAAGAAGGAGAGGACTAATCTGAAGAGACTAATTAGTCCACAGGGTTAGTTCTTCATAATTCACTTAAAGTATGGTAGAGCTAGGTACTGTATCACAGACTCAAGGCCCTACCATTTTATCATCATTACAACATACTCTTTGATAGGAAATTAATAACTAATAATTGTTGCGACCAAGTCTGTCACCTTCTGTTTACAACTGCAAGATCATCCTTCCGTGTACGAATATGAAGCTCTTGTTGCATCTGCGGGTCTGAAAACCATGGAACTTTGTGAGGTTACACAGTTCCTGGGCCTCAGAAGGCTCCATATGCAGCCAGCAGCTGCGGGGCTCGGAGAGGCTCTCACCTGGGCCTCTTTCCTCTCATGCTCCTGGGACCCTATCTGTTGCTCCTTTTCTCTTCAACTCCAGCCACCTATGAGCTGGCCACATTTTCTTCAACAGATCCAAAGTGGATTATCTGATTGGTTCCTTGACCAGTGCAGCTCTGGCTTGGACAACTCCTTTAGTTGTCACAGAAGACCCGATTTTGAACAATCATGCCAATTTCGTGGCATACTTCAACAACACTTTTGAGCAACCTCACTGTGACGCTTCTGTAGAGGACACTTTGTGCTGGATATGCCCGTAACTTCTTCTGTACTGCCTGGTTGTACACAGTTTTATGAGCTTGCTGCTGGATGGAACAGACTCAAATGACCTTATGCCAAAGAGGGTTAAAAGAGGGTTTACAGGATAAATTGGGAGATGTTCCGAGAGCTTCTTCATTGGCAAAACTCCTCAATCAAGTTCTCCTTACGGAACACAGATTTAAAGAAAAGAGAATGGAAAAATGGAAAAAGCAGACTTTTGCTTCTATTTTTCTTCCCTGGATTTTAAGCAGCGTTATTCAACTACTGAACCTTCTAATCCTTGGCCGGATGTGCCTAAGGAACCAGTCCAACTTGAGTCCGCTTGAGACGCATTGTCTAAAGCCGAAAGGTTTTGAAGAAATAATAGAGGCTTGTCTTTATTGTGCAAGCCCACTGTTCCTCTTGCAAAACTGTACTGTTGTACTTTGCAGGACATAGGGAAAATGCCAGAGCATGTCCTTTGTAAAGATGAAAAGGGTGCATTATTTTACTCTCCCTAATGTTTTCAACACCTCTGGTGGGACCAGGTCATGCGTGTTCATATTCGAGTTGATCCTTCAAATCCATCCTGGCAAGTCTGTGTCTGTTCCTGCCCTGTTATGTTCAAGTGCCTCCAGCATGTAAATGAAACAGTTGTGCCCAGAGACTCCAGGGCCCATATTTATACGTTATGACGCAAAACTGCGTTTGCGCAGTTTTGTGTCAAAAAGTATAGCTCCGGCTTGCACCATTACAGGACGCCAGCTGGGTGCCAAGTTTATGGAATGGTGCAATCGTGCTCAAAGGGTGGGCTAGAGTGAAAAAAAATGATGTTAGCCGGGTGGGGGTGGCGGTATGGGAGAAGGGGCTTTTGCACCAAAAAATGACGTTAGGCTGGTTAAAGGCAAAAAAAAATGCCTCTAACCAGCCTAGCGTCATTTTCTGATGCAAAACCATCCATACCACATGACTCTTGTCTTAGAAAAGAAAGGAGTCATGCCCACCACCCCAATGGCCAGCAAAGGGGACAAGGGTTCCCTGGGCATGGCCATTGCACCCTGTGCCATGCAGGGGGCCCTAAATTGGGCCCCCAATGGCACTTTAATTAAAATAAATTAAAATACTTACCAATACTTAACCTACTTTCCTGGGATGGGGTGCCCCATCCTCTGGGGTCCCTCTGGTGTGGGTGGGGGTGTTCCTGGGGCTTGAGGAGTGTACCTGTGGACCCAGTCCGTAGTGTTTAACAATGGAAATGGGTCCACAGGTCCCCTAACACATGGTCTGACCCAGGCATTAAATAATGGTGCACAGCAAGCTTTGCACCAGTATTGAGCCCCTCCTCCCACCAGTGCATCATTTTAGCACAAGGGATAAATATGGGGCTAGCACCATTTTTTTAGATGGGAACGCCTACCTTGCATCTCATTGATGTAAGGTATGTTCACACAACTGACAAATGGTGCAAACTCCAATATTTTGACGTGAGATGGGTCTAGCATCAAAATATAACTATGGAGTTAATTTTGTGCCGAATTTGCTTAAAAAAATGATGCAAATTCGGCGCAAATGGAGTATACCTACACCCCCAAATTTCAATCAGGATTAAGCTATCCCTGGATAATGTACAAACAATTGACAAATCTCCTTTGATTTATAGTCTGGTGACCTCCATTGCATGCCCACTCTTTGTGTCTTTAGGCAATCATAAAGAGATGGTTGCTTTTGATTTAATCATGTCTCTTAACTATGCCATAGTACTTGGGATACCCTGGCTAAACGACCCAAAGACTAACTCAGTTTGAACCAGAGTTGTGTTTTTGCCATCACTGTCCTGGAGAGATATATGTTACTCGGATGAGAGTTATTGGGTTCCCATGGCACAACAACTTTCTGATGGCCAATTTCAAGCAACTACTGGTCAGACTTTATCCATTCTTATTGCTGACAAGGAATTTTCTGATGTCTTCCAGAAGCAGAGCTCTGTGTCTCTCATTCCTCTTTGCGATTTGGATTGTGCCATCCCAACCCTATCCAGAGCCATAATTCTCTGTGGTAGAATGTATTATCAGTCCCAGCATGATAAACAGTATCTAAATGAATATTTGGAGAAGAATCCTCTGAATGACCTGATTTTCTTCATCACTAAGTTCAAAGAAGAGAAACTTTTCATTGATTGTCATAGGTTATACAAGATTAGCATTAATGAACATTACCCACTTCCATTCATCAAAGACATACTTGGGTCTGTCCGTAGTGGAAAATATTTCACAGAGTTAGATCTCTGTAGAGCTTACTATTTGCTCCAGACTTATTAAGAAGGTTGTGAAAGATAGCCTTTCTGACACCCTTTGGAAACTACGGGTACCTAGTTATGCCCTTTGGCCTTACAAACGCTCCAGTAGTTGTTCAGCATTTCATCAATAGCATATTCTCTGACATAATGAACCAGTTTCTTGTGGTATATCCGGATGATATTCTGATCTTTTCTGCTTCCCTTCCAGAGCATTGAGTCCTTTTTCATTCAGTCTTTTTTTTGCCTCAGGGAAAACCATCTATCCTGTAAAGAGGAGAAATGTGACTTGGAGAGAAGGGAGATTAAGTATTTAGGGTATCTTCTCTGAGAGAGTGGATTATCTATGAATCCTCTTGAAATATTTGCCATTTTGGAATGGTCAACTCCCAAGTCTATGAAGGAGACACAGAGGGGCTGATTTAAGAGCCCCTTCTGCCTCCTTGCGCAATATTAGCATATTTTGTTTTAAAGCTACTGTGGTCTAATGAGGCCAAAATCAAGCGCCAAATGTACAAACATTGCACCACTTTGTAACCCTTTGGGCTACATTATGCCTGCACCAGACATAATGTATGGAAAGGGACGGGGGAACGAAAAGATGGCGCTAAGAAATCTAAGAGATTTCTTTGCGTCATTTATTTTGGCACTTTTAACACCTGCTCGAAGCAGGCGTTAAAAGGAGGCACACTGTTGTTTTCAATGTGCCTCAATGGGCTTTGCAGGATTAGCGTCCCAATTTTGATGCTAGTTTCCCTAACTACCATCATGGTGCCCCGTATCTTAGATACAGTGAACACACAGTTGCGTTAGGGGGGTTCTAAGGGGTGCAAGGAAGGGACACAAGGAAACTGGTGCTGCTATGGGTGCAGCACCACTTTCCTTAAATCAGGCCCAGAGTTTTTGGGGACTGGCTAACATTTATAGATAGTTGATAAAAACTTTGCTGGAATAAGCAGTCACATTTCTGTCACTCTGGGTAAAGAGATCCTAACTAAATGTTTTTCATGGACTCCAATGGTTCAGGGGGCCTTTATAAAACTCAAGAACCCTTTCACCCAAGCCCCTGTTGTCAGGCACTCATAATTTCATCATGGTAACCAATGGGTCTAATTTTGATGTGGGAGTGATTCTGCTTCAGCTCCAGAAGGAGAACAATCTGAAGCATCCCATCATTTATCTCTCCTATGTCTTGAATCCACGTGAACAAAGGTATACTATTGTGGAACACAAACCCTTGGCCCTTAAACATGCCTTATGGAGTGGCAGCATCTTTTAGTAGGAGCATTTGAATCTTTTAGAGATTTGGATAGCAGTCCAGTTTCTGCAGAGCATGTGGTGTATAAATACTAAGCTGATTTCGTTTCACAGTATGACTTTTTTTGTAACTCACATTCACGGCACTCAGAACATTATTGTTAATGCTTTGTCTATATGAGACCTTGTGTTCGGGGATTCTGAGATGTGTCCTTCTGCTCCCTGACAAAGTTCTCTTTCTGGAAAGGTCCTTCTTATAGCGTATGAGCGATGGCTTCAACTGTTCCTGTTGTGTGCATTTAGCACTATTTATAGTGCAAAATGCATCCTCTGGTACATTTTAGAAAAAAGCACTGTATGCAGGGTTACGCTCTTCTCATAATTCCATGAAAACTTGCATACATTTGTTGTAATTTTGCATTGTCTTCCTATAGCAAATTATGCAAGTTCCGCCCACCCCTAATTTTATCGGCAGTTGCAGTTCTTTGTTTAATGGAAAGGCTATTCTAGGTGTGAATGTTCTTGATTGCCGCCTTAATAGTCCATGCCCCAAGGCTATTTTGTCAATATTTTTCTGTCCTTTCCTGACCAACCAGGTCCTCAGGAGGGTAGTATTATGTTCCATCCAATGTTTCCCAGCCACCTGGCAGCAGTAGAACATTACTGCTTTGTGGGCCCTGTGGTTCCTGGGCCTCAGAAGACACGATATGAAGCTCACGCCTGCAGGATGGGAGAGTATCTCACCTGGGCCTATTTCCTCTTGTGCTCCTGGGCTCCAAGCTGCTGGTTCTCTCTTCAAATGTGAAATGGCAATCACCTGCCTGAGAGTTTTCAGCTGCTTTTTAAGGTGACTCCGTAGCTTGTCCACTTCAGGTTTTCATTCTCTTCGCTTTTCGCTTTACATCATCGCAGTTCCTAATTAATCTTTTCCCTTAACTTCCCAATCCATTATTTTTCCTGTCTTGTGTTGTTTGATGTCATTTCCATTTCCTATTTATATTTAAAGGCCTCAGCCTGGTCGGATAGTGCGCCTCAATAAAGATGTGTTAGTTCGCTAGTTTCCTTTCTCCCTGCACTTGCTGATCCTCATTCCTAGCTCCTGAAGATTCTGCTATCAGATTTCAGATTCCTGGTTTTCTTCAATCCTCTGAAGTTTACATCAAGCAAAAGGTTTTTTTATGCCTTTGGCTTTTTCCTCCTGACAAGGTGGAAGCTTTTCAGTGGCACTTTACATATTCCAGTGTGTGGTGATATTGTACTTTCATGAAACAGTCACTCGTAGACCCGAACTGTAATCTGAACACATTTTCACCAACCTTTTCCATCTGAAGACCCTCCCTGCGATTATCTTCTTTTATGCTCAAAATTCTAGTGATTCTGCCATTGAAATTGCCCTGATTCTGACAAAGATAGTAGCACTGCTTTGGTAATAACAACCTTGTTATGTTAATTATTTGAAGAGCACTCATATGCACATGCTTCTTGGCACTGCAGGAAGACACATCTTACCAGAGATAGAATTTATTTTATAAGGTGGAGGCGGGTGAAACAGATTTAAGTCACTTTTATGGATTGGGCTTACTTGCAGGAACAGATTGTAGTCTAAAAGAAATGCTAAATTCTACAAAAAGAAAAGATGATGGACAAAATGCTGAACAATGTCAAATATTCAACCCCAGTCACAGATCTGTGCCTAAATCCATCTCTTTTCTTGCTCTCCATGGCACTCCAGTTTGGATCCAGCCATAAGAAAAATAGCCTTGACTCTGCTCCCCATGGGAACAGTCCTGCCCGAACTATCAGACCAGGTCCTCTCTCAACCAGAAAAAAAAAGCATTCTGGGATCAGTTTCAAGGTATCACCCTTCATCAGCCAGTTTAGCCAGAATCCAGTGGCATAGAGAGCACAGGACACACATCTGGGTATACCCTTCTCACTTACGGCGACAAAAGCAAAAAGAACACATTATGGATGGAATGCTGAACAATGTCAAACGTTCACCTACAGTCACAGATCTGGACCAAAATTAATTGTTTTTTTTCTTGCCACGGCCTTCCAGTTTGAACCCAGCCATATGCAAATCAGTCTTGACCCTGCTCCCCATGGGAACAGTCCAGTCTGAAAGGCCAGGCCAGGTCCCAACTTCTGCACCATTGTCAAAAGATCTTAACGGCTGCCTATTACATTTGCCCATAAGCTTGAATCCCATTCTGCTACTGATGAATCAGACGTAATTAACAGTTTTGGTCAGGTTCATTTCCAGGAGGTTGCTGGCCATACATCCCCTGGTGATTGTGAAATCCTCTGTTAAAGTTCTCATCTTTTGATTGGGAGACATATACACACTTGATAGATTAAAGATAGCCTAAGTATCATCATCCTACATGTAGAAGCGTAACAGTATGTGTTGGAGCAATTAGACAAGGGGCCACAGGTAAATAATGGTGAGAGGACTGACCCTTGTGGAACCCACATACAAGTGCCTCATACCTTTGAAGAGTTAGTTAGACATCTATATTTTCAGTTTATATCTGCTTATGTATGTATGGTTGTATTTATGCATGTGTGTGTATGTATAGATAAAAGTATGTGTTATTCCCATAGAACAAACAGTTGGTCAGAGTTGGATTTCAAAGTTGTGGTTCATGTCACTGATCCAGGCTTGGCAAATAATGGGAATTTGTCTTGGATGGGTTGAACTTCAGGAGGGTACTGAACATCTAGTTCTGGATGATGTGCAAGCAGTGTTTCATTCATTGGATGTCTGGAAGCAGACTTCCAAGTGAACAAGTTACTTACCATAGGTAACACCTTATCTGGTAGAGACTACAGCTAGCTGCAGATTCCCTACCTTTGAATTATCCCAGGTATCAAACTTGATCTGGAAGATTTTTTGTAAGTAGTACCCCTGCACACTGGTAGATGGCGTTGTTTGGCTCTGAGTGCATCGTTGGCATCGTCTGTGCCTGAAGTGAAGTTTGCAGCACCTATTTAGGCACCACCCAGATGCGCCGTCTCAGTTTCTTCTCACGACATTCCACTCCAGAAGCGCACAGCCATGAAGAACACTGACCACTGTTTTGGATAACTAGGGCCCTGAAAGGAATACAGCCCTGTCTCAAGAAATCCATTCACGGAGCAGGGGAATAGATGGGCTGGCAAGGAACCTACAGCTGGATATAGTCTCTACCAGATAAGCTATTACCAAAGGTAAGCAACTTGTTCATCTGATAGAGACGTCTAGCTGCAGATTCCTTACCTTAGAATAGATACTCAAGCAATACAACCCCTGGATGTGGGTCTGTGGACCAGTTTCAATGAGGATGTTCTGCAGGGCTGAAATGGCGAAATGTCCATCACGATGGACCTGATTGTCCAAGCAGTAATGTTTGGTAATCGTGTGCAAGGAAACTCACTTTACTGCCGGGCAGCTATCCAAGACTGGAACTCTCTGTGCTAATGCATTGGTCGCGGCTTTAGCTCTGGTGGATTGAGCGCGCAAGCCTTAAGGGGTTGCTTTTTGGCCAATGCATAACATATTTTAATGCAGAGCATGACCCATCTGCAGATAGTTCTTTTCTGTACAGCACAACCCTTTTTAGCTCTGACGTACCCCACAAAGAGTTGATCATCCACCCAGAAATCCTGTATGGGAGATTGTCAAGGTAGAATGACAATGCTTGTTTGGGGTCCAGATGATGGAGATGCTCCTCATCCTTGGAAGGGTGAGGGGGAATGCAGAAACTAGGCAAGGTGATTGATTGACCTACCTGAAAGTGCGTGACAAGCTCTGGAAAAAAGGAGGCCTGTGTGCAAAGCGCCACTTTCTCAGGATGGATGGGTAAGTAGGGCAGCTTAGATGATAATACCTGTAGCTCACTAACTTGTCAGGCAGATGTTATAGCCATGGGGAAAGCTATTTTGATGGTGAGTAACTGCAGGGAAAAATTGTAAAGTGGCTTAAAGGGAGCACACAATAAGAATGTAAGCACGAAAATCAAGCCCCACTGAGGCATGATGAAAGGATAAGGGGAAACAAGATAAACTGAACCTTTGAAGAATCTATGTACATTAGGAGATTTGAAACGAAAAGGCTCATAAGATAATCTGAGGAATGCAGAGAGAAGAAAATTAACCTTTAAGAGTGCCCAGGGAAGAGACCTTCTGGGCAAGAGAGAGAATGAATAGAAGAAAAACCTGAGAAAGTGGCGCAGAAAGGGGATCAACATTTTTGTTGGAACACCAAGCCACGCATTTCTTCCAATGGCAGGTATATATCGTCTAGGTGGAGGAATGTCTGGCTGCCAAGATAACATCACAGACTTTGGGAGGAAGGTAAAAGGTTGTCAACCGCTGCTGCTTAATCTCCACAGAAGAAGGGGGGGACTGAACAGGTTTGTGTGGAGAACCCTCCCCTGCTGCTGCAACAGAAGATCCTCACAAAAGGGCAGCCTGATCGGAGGATCAATTGCCATGCTCAGGAGCTTGGGATACTCTCTGTGTCTAATTTGGTGCAACAAGGATGATTTGGACCCGGTTGTTCTTGATCTTCTTGAGAACGCTGGGCAACAGTGGGTTTGGCGGAAAAGGGTATAGGAGGCCTGAGCTCCACTCTAGTCCAAAAGAACCACTGAGCAAGAGCCTCCTTGAAAACTCCAGCACACAAAACTGCTAACATTACATGTTCCAGAGCAGAGGTGAATAGCTCTAACCAAGATTCTCCCCACTGCCGAAAGAGACTTTGCACCACCTCCAGATGGAGATGCTATTCATGATCCGCTAAACATCTGCGGCTGAGTTCGTCCACCCTGGCATTTAGAGAGCCCACTAGCTGTTGAACCACCAGGGAAATACCCAGATGCTCCAGCCATGTCCAGAAATTCAGGGCCTCTTGACATGAAGTCCACTACCATACCCCGGACTGTTTGTTGCAGTACTACATGGCGGTGGTGTTGTCCTTGGACACCTGGCTGCACCAGCCTCCCCTTGATCAAAGGTAGGAAGGCCTTCAGTGCTAGTCGGATCACCCATAACTCCAGTGGACTGATGAAGAGTCCAAATTTGGCTGTAGACCAGAGTCCTCTCGCAGATGGCTGCCCCATCCCAGGAGTGGCGAATCTGTCACTCCTGTGAGATCTGGTTGGGGAAGGAAGACGAATCTGCCACTGACCTAATCGCGGTTTGCCAGCCACTGCAGATCTTTTGCAGTTCCCTCTGAGATCTGGACCATGTTGGACATCATGTCCAGAACAACTCTGATGAAAGGGAGCATCTGAGAGGGAGTCAGGTGTGACTTCTGCATGTTTATAGTGAACCCCAGTGAGTGCAGGATGTTCGCCATAGTCTTAAAATGGAAGGCGACAACCAGGGGCGAGCCCACCTTTAACAGCCAGTCCTCAAGCTAGAGGAAGACTGACACCCTTGATCTCCAAAGATGAGCTGCAACCAGTGGCATCACCTTGATGAACACCTGAGGGGCACTTGTCAGGTCAAAAGGGAGCACAGCACACTGAAAATTCTCAAGGCTGACCTTGAACTGCATGTTGCATCTGTCGACTGGCAGAACGGGAATATGAAAATATGCATCCTGCAAGTCCAATGCTACCACCCAGTCTCTTGGGTCCAGGACAGATAGAACCTGAGCCAAGGTGAGCATTTTGAATTTCTCCTTCTTGAGGAGGTCTAGGATAGGACGAAGGCCCCTGCCTTCTTCCTCACCAGCAAGTAGCGGGAATAGCAACCATGACCTAATACTGGCGCCTGGGCCCGTTATAGGGCTCCCATGGCCAAGAAAGATGCAACTTCCTTGTAGAGAAGAGAAGAATGATCCTCCATTACCATGCCTTGAGGTGGTGGAATGGGAGGATGAGCAGTAAGGAAGGGGAGGGAATAGAGCTTTTGAATCAACTGCAAAACCCACCTATCCAATGTTATGGACTGCCAGTGGGTCAGGTAATGATGGATCCCACCAACTGGGTGCTCATGATAGGATTAGGGCAGATTGGAGGCTGCAGGTGTGGGAGTTGTGGTGGACTGACCTGACTTCCGGCTGCCTGATCAACTTGGCATGTGGATACCACACCCTCAGCTGCACAGGGGCTCAGGACCATGCACAGCTGCACAGGGGTTCGGGAGTATGCACAGCACAGTGGCTGTGTGGGAACTGGTGTGGTTGGTAGTAGCCCCTTCCGTAGCCATGAATGGGGTGAAAAGAAGACTAGGGATGGCACCGGGTGGAAGATTCCCCCAAGGACCAAGCCGTAGCCGGTTGCCCTTAAATCTCTCGACCGCCGAGTCCGCTTTGTCTCCGAAAAGAAAGGAGTTATCAAAGGGCATGTCCATCGAAGAAGAAGTGACATCCCCCGAAAAGCCAATAATACTTGGCCTGGCATGGCCCTAAGGGCCACCGTCAATTAAACCATTCTGCCTAGTGAGTCAGTCGTGTCGAGTCTACATCAAATTGTGAATTTTTCTGTATCCCTCCTGTCTGCTACTGCTTGGGAGAGCACAGCCTCGGCCTCCCGCTGGACCACAGGCAGCACTTGTGCAACTGTATCCCACAGAGCGTCGAAGTAGCTGCCCAAAAGGCATGTAGTGTTCACATACTGCAGTGCCATGCTGGGGGAAGAAAACATCTTATTCCAGTCTCGCTAACCTCTTGGATGTTCTATCCAGAAGAGCAGTAGGGAACACGTTAGAGTTGACATGGGAGGCAGAAGCCTGGACCACCAAACTCTGAGGCGTGGGGTGTTACATGAGGAAACTTGGGTCCCCTAGTGCGGAGCGCTGGCGACGGCGAATGTCTTGTACACAGGAGCTCCTGTGTTGGGCTTGGACCAGATACCCAAAAGGACATCTATATGAGCTTCATTAAAAGGGAAGAGCAATTCAGATGGGTAGGCTCCTGGCTGAAGCACCTCTGTCAGGGGACAATATGGGAGGCAGTATGGAACCCTGGGGAACTCCACATGTGACATGGATCTTTTGTGACCTGTAGGTGACCAAACTGGTGTTCACGCAAGATATTGTGGTCGAAGGCATCAAATGTGGTTAATAAGTATAAAAGGGCTATCATGCCAGCTTCTCTGTTATTAATGAACTTGCTAATATTAAGGGCCAATGGGATGACTGGCATGACTGGGCGGAAGCCTGCTTGTTGTCCATCCATTAGGTCATTGGATTCAGGAAAGTTCTAAAGCTAATGTATAAGCACTTTTTCCAGACCTTTGACCATGTATGAGAGCCACAAGATGGTCCACATTTATTCATGTTGTTGATTCTCAGAGAGGACTTCTTAAGCAGTGGTTTAATTAGCTGTTAAAATCAATCAGAAAGATTTCCATTGTGGCTAATAGGAATGGCTTTAGATGCCATGCTGGAACAGGATTAATTAGGAAGCATGAAGGGTGGCAAGTATTTGTGGTATGCAAGAGTTCCTCTTGGGTAATATGTGTTAAAGGAGTATAAACAGCTCCCTTTCTACAAAGTAGGTTTAAATAGTGGAGAAGGCATAGGAATTGGATCAATAATGCTGTAGTCCTGAATAGTACCTTTTTTCTTTAGAACAAAAGGATAATACAATCCCAAAAGTACTTGTGATGGTGATATATCAAATTGTATGACAGCTGGGTGCTGAATTTTAGAGATTATGCGGACGGAAAGAGTTCTTTAGAGATGTTGTTGGGGTTAGAAATCCATTCAGAGAAATTGTTATTTTCTCATCTTCAATTTTTGCTTTATAAGAAAACATTGTAGAGTGGCATGAGGAATATAGCATGGTTACTCTCCCTCACACAAAATACCTTTTCTCTTCACTTTTTTTATAGTCCTAACAGCCAATACACACCTCCCTTGGCCCCTTTTGACTATCAATCAGTCTGATAACCTTCTAGTCCAACCCACTACTCTTTTCTAAACCAAATGGACTACCTTAAACATCTTGTGATGTTGCCTGTCTTGTTCCCATTAATACTGAAATGATTAACAACGTCAGAAAGACATACCAAGTTGAATGTGGGACCATCTCTAAAATCTTTCCATTTTATGTGATGGGTTGTTCTGTATTCAAGATGCTTCAGAAATTAAGGCTCAGAGCTCTTTAAACAACTCAACATAAAATGCACCTAACCAGACCGACTAGCATGACCAGAGCTACCAGATGATATTTTTTCTATTAAACAATAGGGCACTGTACCCAACCAAACCCTTTTAATGATACAATACCTCTAGAAAATAAAATAAGATAGTGTTAGACCTGTCAGCCTAAGGGTGGCCTCCCCCCCCCATGTTTTGCTTTCCTCCTCCATTTTTGTGCTGGACTTGTTTTTGCTCGCCTTAAGACTCTGTACACTTTTCTACTGCTTACTCATGCTAACGTTCTTGTGCTCCCTCCTCTAAACATGGTAATATTAGCTTATCCCCAGTTGCCATATGTAGTCTACTTATAAGTCCCTACTAAAGTGGTACTACAGGTACCCAGTGCCTATAAATGTAATGCTACTACTGCTACTAGTGAGTGTCCTTTACTGATTATGCCACCCATTGAAGTAGTCCATTAAACTGGTCTAGGGCATGCCATTGGCAAAACCTGGGTGTGCGTTTTTAAACTGGCATTTCGGGCTAGCAAATTACCCTTCTGAAAGGCTGAAACCTTCCTTTTAATAGAAATAAGTCATCTCTATGGTAGGCACTGGACAGCTCAGTGGGTAGCGTGCAATATATTTAGAAAGACATGTACTTTTAAGTTTTACATAGGCTGGCAGTGAAAACCCTTAAGTTTGTTTTTCACTACTCAAGGCCTATCTCTCTGATACTGAACACTGGAGATGCCTTATTACATTTTATAAGTGTAAATACCAAATGGGAAGAGATAATCAGTTCATCTTTGGTGTCTCTGGAATCACAATTTAAAATCATAACTTATTGTGAAGTTGGATTTTAAATTGCAATTCTGAAAATGCCACTTTTGGAAAGTTAGCATTTTGTTACCTTATTCATTTCGGTGGTCATTATGACATTGGCGGTCAGGTGACAGCCATGCCAGCGATGGCGGTAGTACCGCCGCCAGGCCAGCGGTAATGACCGCACATTATGACCATGGCGGGGATCCCTCCCACAGACAGCCAATGTACCACCCCAACCGCCAGTGAGGTATGACCACTGAATACAGCGGTAGCAATCTCCAGGCAGGCGGAAGACAAGGTTCCGCCCACCATATTATGACATAGCAGAGTGCCAGGATTTCCGGGGAGGTAGCAACGCCACCAAAAGCCTGGCAGAAACACATCATATAAAAGGAGACACTCACATCCAGGGACACAGAGGAGTCCACGAACGTCATGGAACAAGAACTGGAAGTCTTCCCGAAGCTGTACCACGACATGGCCGTCCAGGAGCACCACGCTGACAAAGACGATGACGGTGAGGACAGCCTCCTAGCACACAATGGAGGGAGGGAGGGAGGGGATAGTGGCACAAACACTTACAACAAACACCATATACACACATCCCCAACTATATGCAGAGTAAATCGGCAGTAACAGAACCGAGGAGCAAAGAAAACTAGGACACATACCTCTTTTCCAACCACTGCAATCCTGTTGGATGAAGAGCCCAAATCCAAATAAAACAGAAATACATATATACAGGCAGGGCCATTGCCAAGTCCAAAGTCTGAAAATGCCCACAGTGCAAAGTCCAAGGCCCAACTTGACTCCTGACAACATTGGGACTCCACACACATCTACATGCAGCCATGTTACATGCAACGTACCCATAATGT
This sequence comes from Pleurodeles waltl, assembly GCF_031143425.1. Lineage (NCBI taxonomy): Eukaryota > Metazoa > Chordata > Amphibia > Caudata > Salamandridae > Pleurodeles > Pleurodeles waltl. Next base: position 1,635,005,711 of record NC_090445.1, read on the forward strand.
ACTCACCTGTTGGTCTGGAGGCCCATACAACTGCCCATACGGGGGTAGGACCCCATCCTCAAGCCTCTCCAATTCCTCCAACGTGAAGGATGGGGCCCTTCCCCATGTAGAACGGGTCATAACAGGTACCAGACACAGGTCACAGCAACACACGCAGTGGAGATGTAGTCCAGTGCAAAGTCAGGAATCAAGTGAAGTCGTAGCAAGAAAATGGCGGTCACGTCCGTGGCGGTGAACACCGTCACCACCGGCGTTGATCATCATTGGTTCCTGAACTTCATAGAGCCACATGTTATCCAATGAGGAATTGCACGGCGGTGCAGACTACCTCCCACCATGACGCCTAACGCCGGCCGAGTGAGGTCACTTCCACCTGTTCCTGCATACAGGCCAGGCGGTTGCCATTTTCTACTGCTAGTACACATGTATTGATTTAAAAGTGCATCATTGGTGTCGACTGTATACACCTAGACAATTTCAGTCTCCAACATACAACCATGCTCTGTGTACTCTGATGTTGTGTGTCCATATTTCCTGTTGTTACTCCCTTCTTACTTTGGGTCACTTAGGTACCAACCACTGTGGAGGAATAGGAAGAGGAGGCAAGCACCCGTGTACAGACCCCTTGTGGACTTGGCTGCACTGTGGGACCAGTACATCATACTCACCTATCGTCTGGACAGGGCCACAATCACAGAGCTGTGTGCACAATTGGAGCCAGGAAGCAGCCTTAACCACGACTCCCGAACAACGAAGTCGTAGACAACGAAAGCAGAACAACGCTTTCGTTAACCAGATCTTCCTTGTTCGGTGCCTTAACCATGCATGTGCTGAACCACGCACATGTGTGGTTAAGGCACAGAAGAAGGGAGTCGGCTGAGGAGGACGACGTGATCAGGTAAGTGGGGCTAGGACTGGGGCTGTTTTAGGGGCGGGGCAGGGTGGTCTTGGTATTTTAATTTTAGCGGCCGGGGTGGGTGGTCGGGGTATTTTTAGTTTTAGGGGGTGGGGGGTTGGGGTGGTTTAGGGGTGGGGAGGGGGAGGGGGGGGTCGGGGTATTTTTAGTTTTAGGGTTGGGGTCAGGGTGGTTTAGGTTTAGGGGCGAGGAGGGGGGTCAAGGTTTTTTTTAGTTTTAGGGGCGGGGTGGGGGGTCGGGTATTTTTAGTTTTTGGGGTGGGTGTTGGGGAGATTTAGGTTTAGGGACGGGGAGGGGGGTCGGGCATTTTTAGTTTTAGGAGCATGTGGGGGGGTTGGGGTACTTTTAGTTTTAGGGGCGGGAGTGGGGGTCTGTGGTAGTTTAGGTTTTAGGGGGTGGGGGTTGGGGTAGTTTTAGGTTTTAGGGGCGGGGTGGTGGTTGAGGTGGTTTTAGAGGCGTGGTGGGGGGTTCCGGTAATTTTAGGGGCGTTTGGGGTGGTTTTAGGTTATAGGGGCGGAATGGCAGGTCGGGGTGGTTTTGGGGGTGGGGAGTCACGGGAATTTTAGGGGCGGGGTGGGGGCTTGGGGTAGTTTTAGGTTTTAGGGGTGGGTTGGGGGTTGGGGTAGTTCAGATTTTAGGGACGGGGTGGGGGGTTGGGGTGGTTTTAGACTTTAGAGGCGGGGTTTGGGTAGTTTAGGTTTTAGGGGCAGGGTGGGGGGGTTGGGGTGATTTTAGAGGCCGGTGGGGAGTAATTTAGGGGTGGGAGGGGGGTTGGATTAGGGTTGTTTTAGGTTTTTGGGGCGGGAGGGGGTTGTGGTAATTTTAGGGGGGGGTGGGGGTTGGGATAGTTTTAGGGGCATGGTGGGGGGTTGGGGTGGTCTTAGGGGCGGGGTGGGGGGTCACAGTAATTTTAGGGGCAGGGGTGGAGGCCAGGGGGGTCGCATGCTGGAACATGCATGCCGTTCACTAATGCCTTTACCATGAATGCCTTTACAATGAAAAATCGCTGTTAAGGCATTCGTGGTAAAGGCATTAGTGGTAACAACGCGGTCGTTGTTCCGACTGCGTTGTTCAGGCATGCGTGGTTCCAGCATGTGTTGTTCTGACATACATTCATTGGAGCCTGATCTGATACCTGCCCTCCATTGCACCACGGTAATACCTCCACCTATGGAGGTACTTTCAGTGATTCACCTCCTGGCAACAGGCTCTTTCCAGGTGACAGTGGGCTTGGCTGCAGGAATTTCACAGCCAATGTTCTCTTTTGTGCTTGCAAGGGTTTTGCTGCCTTGCTCAAACGCATGTCCAGCTACATAGCATTCCCCCAGGTAGATGATTTGTCACTGTGAAGGCTGGATTCTTTGCAATGGGACACATACCATATGTGATTAGGGCCTCTAACGGCACCCATATTGCCTTAGTCCCCCCCAGGGCCAGTGAACAGGTGTACAGGAATAGGAAGAGTTTCTACCTACTCATGGGCATATTTATACTCTGCTTGCGCCAGATTTGCTTCATTTTTTTTAACGCAAATTCAGCGCACAACTGAGACCATATTTATACTTTGATGTTAGAACCCGCTAATGTCAAAATTTCTCAGTGTGCGTCATTTTCTGGATGCGTGAAACCACCTTGTGTTAATGACATGCAAGGCATTCCCGTCCAAAAAATTACTTAAACACCTGTGCACCATATTTATCCAACCGGGCAAAAATGGCGCACGGCTGGTAGGCGGAGCCGGAAAATGACGTAAATCCTGATTTGCGTAAAAAATTAACGCCTGGGTCAGGGCAGGCGTTAAGGGACCTGTGGGCTCTTTTCCATGGTGGGAGACTATGGAAGCAGTCCACAGGGGCCCTTCCCTGCACCCGGGGACACCCCCTGCCACCCTAGCCCACCCCTGGAGGACACCCATGGATGAGGGGGACCCATCCATGGTGAGTGCAGGTAAGTATATATATATTTTTTTTAGAGTGGCATAAGGGGGCCTAACTTGGGCCCCCCTACATGCCCCTATGGCCAATGTCCATGCCCAGGGGACAGAAGTCCCCTGGGCATGGCCATTGGCCAGGGGGGCATGACTCCTGTTTTTGCTAAGACAGGAGTCATTTCCATGGGGGTTGTGCGTCAAAAAATGGCACAAGTCAGGTTCGAGCAAATATTCTTTACTCTAACCTGACTTGCACCATTCTTTGGCACACAACCCCCAGTCTTCCCTTCGCCTCCGCTGCCCGGTTTCAGTAATTTATTTTGACGCAAATCAGGCCGCAGCGCTGGCTAACGACATTCCATAAATAAGGCACCCAGCTGGCGCGTTGGAATGGCGTTAGCTGGTGGTAAACTTTTTGACGCAAATCTGCCCTGGTGCTGATTTGCATCAAAAAGTATAAATATGGGCCTCAATGTCCAGAGGGTGTGCCTTGCTGACCAGTACATCTTCCACGTCACTGCCAAGTATCCTGGGTTGTTGCATGATGCCTTTGTCCTGAGGAATAGCAGCGTTCCACAGCTGATGGCACAGAGTGTGGCTTATAGGTGAGCCTGAGACCCCACCCAATGTATGTCAGTGTATGCCTTCAGGAGTCCTACCCCATGCCATTGTGCAAGGCTAATGTGTGTCCCTCACTTTTTCCAGGTGACTCCGACTACCCAAACCTGTCCTGACTCTTGACCCCTGTTAGGAATCCGAGAACAGAGCCTGAGAATAGGTACAATGATGCTCATGGGTGTACCAGGAGGATTGTTAAAAGGACCTTCGGTCTCCTGAAGGCCAGGTTCAGGTGCCTCCATCTGACAGGTGGACCCCTATGCTACACCCCTGAGAAGGTCGGCAAGAGTGTTGTTGTGTGCTGCATGTTGCACAATTTGGCCCTCAGGCGCCATGTGTCCTATCTGCAGGAGGAGGGGGTGACAATGCCCCTTTGGCAGCAGTGGACAGTGAGGAGGAGGAGGAAGAGTAGGAGGCTGTGGACAACATGACACATATAATACAGCAGTACTTCCAATGACACTCAGGTAAGACTGTTGAACTAAACACTTCTCCATTTAAGTGTTGTGCTATATGGCCAGTTACTACCTTTGCATCCCAACTGACTGCCACCAATGCCTTCCCTTATTGCAGATGTTGGTGCAGTTACAAAAGTGTAATGCTGTGATGTGTACAGACTGGTGAGACACATATGTAGGATGGATCAACATATTATAGGACATTTGCAGAGAATCATGCAGTTCAATACAGTTCAATACCTTGTGCATTTCCTTCAGATAAAGCACTATTACTCAAGTTGTGTCCAAGGGTGTTTAATTTTAAATCAGGTATATAATGCAAAGTGCAATAGAGTGGGGTTATGGTTGGGAAAAGTCCAGTGTAGTGGCCCAGTCTGATTGTAGCACAGGTCCAGTGTACAAGGGGCCATAGGAAGAGGAGCAATGGCACTTCAAAGTGGACATGATGACACAGTGGAACACAAGGGGGACATTCTGGAGGGGCTCATTTCCTGGTGGTGGTCTTGGTCTTGGCAACTGTCTCCGTTGTCTGTCTGGGTCACAGGGAACGTTTGCGGGGTGGTTCCCCTTCGGCAGGGGGAGGGGTGCTGGTGGCCTGCGGGTCCTGTGGCAGGACCTCTTGTCCACTAGCTGCGGTAGATGTGGAGGGCTGGTCAGTACACTGGCTGGTGGTAGGGGCCCGCTGGTGTGTTATGTACTCCCCCATGATGTTGGCCATGTCACCCAGCACCCCTGCAATGGAGGTCGTGGTGGAATTCAAGGCTTGCAATTGTTGCCTGAACTCCTGGTGGTGTTCCCCCTGCAGCTGCTCGTTCTCCTGCATGATGTTGAGCACATGACCCATCCTGACTTGGGATTGTTGGAATGCCCCCAGGACATTTGTGAGTTCCTCCTGGGCAGTGGGTTCCCTGGGCCTGTCCTCCACCTGGCGCACAGCTGTCCTCTGGCTGTCCCTAGCCCCCTGTGCCTGTATCCCTGGAGCGGTGTGCCCACTCCCACTGACACCAGGACCCTCATTGTCCTGCCTGTGTGGACTCGGGTCCCTGTACAGGTGGGTACACTACTGATTGACGTTTTCTTGGGACAGAGGTCTGGGGGCATTGGCTGGCTGCTGTGGTATTAGATTCTGACGGGGGATCTGTGGTGGACTGCCTGTGGGATGAGGTGGCTGACTGATCAGTGGTCCCTGATGGGCCAGGGAGTTCATCCAGATCCAGAGCTCCTGAGTTGCTGTCATCACGTGGGGATGTAAATGATGTGCTATGGTACATGTCTGTGACAAAGGGGGTCATTACAACATTGCCGGTAAAAGCCGCTTACCGCCGTGCAGAAGACCGCCAACACACCGCCGCGGCCGTGGAATTCCACCACGGTCATTATGACCCAAAGCCCGGAATCCGCCAAAATCTAGACACGCACACAAGTCCGCCACACCAAAGGTCAGTGATAAACTGGTGATAACAAAACCTCCACCGTCACGCCAACAGAAATACGCCCACACTATCACGACCCACGAATCCACGCAGTGGCTGTCTTTCAACCGCGGTATTCCATTGACGGTACACACCGCCGCGCTCAAAATACACACACATTTACAAAACACAACCACATTGGACAAATCGAAATACACACACCTGATCCACATACACACACCACTCCCACACACTCAATACAATATAAAACACACACCCACATCACCCACAAACCCCTACGACCACAATTGCGACTGAAGGCCAGAGAGAGACACCACCATCTACAAACTAGCATCCACAGGCACTCAACACCATCACTCACATAACATCCACGCACCTCACACAACACACCTCTAAATATCACCCCACACATCACAACACACACCACCCCACACATCACCCACACCACCCCATGGCACCGCAAAGCCTTCCCAGGTTCTCTGAGGAGGAGCTCAGGGTCATGGTGGAGGAAATCATCCGGGTAGAGCCACAGCTATTCGGATCACAGGTGCAGCACACCTCCATAGCTAGGAAGATGGAGCTATGGCGAACAATCGTGGACAGGGTCAACACAGTGGGACAGCACCCAAGAACTAGGGATCACATCAGTAAGAGGTGGAACGACCTAAGGGGGAAGTTGCATTCAGTGGTCTCAAGACACCACATTGCGGTTCAGAGGACCACCACCTCCTCCCCCACAACTAACAACATGGGAGGAGCAAGTCTTGGCTATACTGCATCCTGAGGGCCTCGCAGGAGTAGCTGGAGGAATGGACTCTGGTAAGTCAAATCTTTACTACTTCATCCCCCACCCAACCTGCATGCCATCACATACCCCCACCTTCGCCCTCACCCCATCACTCCAACTCCTCACACATGTCCCAATATCACAAACCACACATCCCAAACCCAAGCCCTGCATGCAACACCAAAGCATGGACACCCATCACCAAAGCATGGCCACTGCACATACCCATACACCCTCCTAACCCATCATCACACAAGGTCCTACACAGGAATGCAAGCACTGGAGTACACGGTCAATCACTCATTGCACACCATGGCACACACAGATGCAATAATCATGCTTTTACACCCCTGCAGGACCTCTACCCAACGTCACCGAACAGGAGGGTCCAGATATGTCACTCCACCCACAGAAGAGGCCCACAGTGATGACAGCAGCTCTGTCCAACTGGATCTAGATGACCAGCCTGGCCCATCTGGGACCTCGGGACAGTCGGTTCCCCTCACAGTGGCACAAGCCACTACAGAGCTTCCCCCCTCTGGAAACACCAGCACAGCACCCATCCAGCGGGCCCATACCTCTGTCCCCAGGACACGTCAAGCAGCAGTGTGTCCACCACTACAGGGAACCCAGGCTAACCCACCACCCCAACAACAACAGGGACCTGGGGGCAGTGACAGTGGGCACACAGTTCAGGGGACAGAGGCCCAGGAACACAGGGGAACTGGGAGGGCTGCTGTGCGACAGGGGGAGGACAGGCCCAGGGAACCCACTCTCCACAAGGCCCTCTCCTCCATCATGGGAGCCTACCACCATTCCCAGGAAACAATGGCAACGGTACTGGCCAAGTTTCAGGAGACCCAGCGGCTGCAGGAGGAACAGTATTTGGGCTTCAGGGAGGAACTCAAATCCATCAATTCCACCCTGGGCACCATTGTAGGGGTGCTGAAGGAACTCGTGAACACCAGGAGGGACACTGTGGCACAACAAGGGGCCCCTGACACTAGCCTGGACGATGAACTGGCCACCACCTCCGCTGGCGCTAGTGGACAGGAGGCACCGCCACAGGACCAGCACACCAGCACCCCACCCCCTGCAGAAGGAGAACCACCCCGCAAACGGTCCCTGAGATCCAGGACAAAGACAGAGAACGATGCCAAGACCCCCACCAAGAAATGAGACCACCCTGATTGTCATCCTTTTGTCCCACCTTGTCACCCTGTCCATCCTTAAACTGCCCCAGCTCCACTTCCTATGCCCCTTTGGACAATGCACCTGTGAGACTAATAGACTGGACTCTGCCATGGACATTCCTCCACCATCACCCCTCACCATTTTACAACCCCTCCAATATTGAGCACTTAAATAAACACCCTCAAAGCACAAAACAATCAGGAGTCTGTCTGTGATTTCGAAATAGTGTATTAGCAATTACAGTGGCAAAATGCTCTTTCAAATGTAATGTCAACATACCTATGTCACACAGTTCTAGTCCATGAGGAAACAAAGCAGATGTCACACAGTGGGACCCACATCTGTGAAATCGTAAGGGAAAGTGACAACTCAGTGACCATACACTGGGTGTAAATGACAGACAGTAGAGAGGTAGTAGATTAAAATCAGATGTAGAAGGCAATGTTGTCTTCTTAACTGTGTCTCACTGGAAGTATTGCAGGATCACGTGTTCCTGTTGTCGATGTCCTCTTCTTCTGCTTCCTCGTCTTCACTGTCCACAGGGTCCACAGCTGCCACAAGACCTCCATCTGGACCATCCTCCTGCAGAAAAGGCATCTGTCGCTGCAAAGCCAAGTTGTGAAGCATACAGCAGGCCACGATGATCTGGCATACCTTCTTTGGTGAGTAGAATAGGGAACCACCTGTCATATGGAGGCCCCGGAACCTGGCCTTCAGGAGGCCGAAGGTCCGCTCTATAATCCTCCTAGTTCGCCCATGTGCCTCATTGTAGCGCTCCTCTGCCCTTGTCCTGGGATTCCTCACTGGGGTCAGTTGCCATGATAGGTTGGGATAACCAGAGTCACCTGCAAATGGCGAGGGACAGCTGTTAGACACACACTAACTCATAGGGACATCCACAGACCCAGACAACTATTCCAACTGTATTGGGTCCATGTCCTCACCTAATAGCCACACCCGGTGCCTCTGGAATTGACCCATCACATAAGGGATGCTGCTATTCCGCAGGATATAAGCGTCATGCACTGAGTCAGGGAATTTTGCATTAACATGGGAGATGTACTGGTCTTCCAAACACACCATCTGCACATTCATGGAATGGTAACTCTTCCGGTTTCTGTACACCTGTTCACTCCTACGGGGTTACCAAGGCCACATGGGTCCCATCAATGGCACCTATGATGTTGGGGATATGTCCCAGGGCATAGAAATCACCTTTCACTGTAGGCAAATCCTCCACCTAAGGGACAACGATGTAGCTCTGCATGTGTTTCAGCAGGGCAGACAACACTCTGGACAACACGTTGGAAAACATAGGCTTTGACATCCCTGATGCTATGGCCACTGTTGTTTGAAAAGACCCACTTGCTAGGAAATGGAGTACTGACAGCACCTGCACTAGAGGGGGGATTCCTGTGGGATGGTGGATAGCTGACATCAGGTCTGGCTCCAACTGGGCACACAGTTCCTGGATTGTGGCACGATCAAGCCTGTAGGTGATGATGACATGTCACTCCTCCATTGTGTTCAGGTCCACCAGCGGTCTGTACACCGGAGGAGGCCGCCATCTCCTCACATGCCCCAGCGGACGGTGCCTATGGAGGAGAACAGCGAGCAGAGAGTCAACCAACTCTGAGGTACGGAAACAGCTTACTCTGAAAATATTAGCAAATCGAAATTTGCCTGCATGAGTGTTTAGGCAAGGCCTAGATATGTGTGACGCAGTCCAAAATAATGACATGTGGGCCCATGAAATGGCGGCTGCCTGACCTGTAAAGTGGGACAGGGGGATATGAGGTAACTGCGCTGGTGTTGTACACCGTTGCGGTAGGCGGTCGAAGACCGCGGCACCATCCTGCATTGGTTAACATTGGACCCTATGGGTCCCAGGAGCCAATGACGATGTACGCCGGCTGTGACGGTATGCACCGCCGTGGACGTGACTGCCATTTTCTCTCTGTTCAATCACTTGATACCTCATCTTCGACAGGAGAGGACCTACACTGCAAGTGCTGCTGTGACCTCAGTCTGGAAGAGACAATGGCTCGTGTGTCTGGGGAAAGGGCCCCTGCCTTTAGCACGGAGGAGTTGGAGAAACTTGTGGATGGGGTCCTCCCCCAGTACACGCTACTCTACGGTCCTCCAGACAAACAGGTAAGTACACTGTGAGCATGCTGTATAGGCAATGTCTGTGTGGAGTGGGGTGGATGAAAGATAGGGGGGTGAGAATGAGGCGTGCATGAAACGACGGTGAGTGCATGTACGTCATGGCAAGGGTAGGGATGCGGGCCAATGACTGTGACGGTGCCTATGGTAATTACTTCTCTTTTTCCCCTGTACAATTCCTGTAGGTCAGCGCCCACCACAAGAAGGACATTTGGCGTGCCATCGCCAAGGAAGTCCGCACCCTGGGGGTCTACCACAGACGGAGCACCCACTGCCGGAAAGAATGGGAGGACATTCGCCGCTGGAGCAAAAAGACGGCGGAGGCCCAGCTGGGGATAACCTCCCAACGTGGGAGGGGTACCCGTCGCACCATGACCCCCCTGATGTTCAGGATCCTGGCGGTGGCATACCCAGAGTTGGATCTGTGCTTGTGGGCATCACAGCAGCCACAAGGGGGTGAGTACACTCTCATTCTGCTGATTCAGTACGCACTGTATGTGTCTGGGTGGGGGAGGTGAGCTGTGGGTTCCCCTAGGCTAGGGCGAGTTTAGTAGGCAAGGACCCTTCTTAAGGCAGGCCCTGTGGCACCCCAGCCCACCTGTGTACAGTGCCAACTACACCTGGTCAGGCTCCTGTGACATCCATGTGTGCAGAAATCGGGCATAGTCTTGTAACCCATGTCCCTGGGATTGAATAGTGGACTCCAAGTGCGCGGCGTAGTGCAGGGGGCTTTTGTGTCTGTCGTGTCCGCCAACTGTAGCGGTATTGCATGCACTCAACATGTCTTTCTTCTGTCTCCCCCCCCTTTTTGTGGTCTCCCTGTTCTTGTGTGCATTAGCATCATCAGGCCGAGGAGCAGTGGCACCGGAGCAGGAGGGAGCTGCATCCCACATGGCCCTGGAGGGCGACACAACGGAGTCTGAATTCAACAGTGGGACGGAGGGCGAGGGGAGCTCCACGGCGGGGACAGGAGCTGACACCAGCGATACCGACTCCTCTTCTGATTGGAGCTCCCTTGCGGTGGCGGGCCCATCTGTGTCCCCCCATCTACAGGTACAGCCGCCACCCACCCTACCAGCACCGCCCTCCCAGCAGCCCCTCAGCGTTTGCCCCGTGCCGCTCACCCAGGAGGGTGGGCATCACCTTCGCCCCAGGCACCTCAGCCCCTGCCCCAGTCACACCTGCTGCCCTCAGTGAGGAGGCCATTGACCTCCTCAGGTCCCTCACTTTTGGGCAGTCTACCATTTTGAATGCCATCCAGGGTGTAGAGAGGCAGATGCAACAAACCAATGCATACCTGGAGGGCATTCACTCTGGTCAAGCAGCCCTTCAGCGAGCTTTTCAGACTCTGGCCTCAGCACTGATGGCAGCCATTGTCCCTGTGTCTAGCCTCCCCCCTCCAACTTCCTCCACCCAGACCCACACCCCTGTACCTCAGCCTATCCCAAGCACCCCATCAGACCAGCATGCACAAACCTCAACATACAAGGGAAGCTCTGGCAAACGTAAGCACCACACATCCCACAGGCACTCACGCAAGCATCAGACACATGCAGACACACCAACATCCACTGCCTCCACTGTGTCCCCCTCCTCCTCGTCTCCCTCCTCCCTCCCTGTCTGATCTACACTCACACCTGCATGCACTACATCCTCAGCCACTACGTCCATCACCAGCACACCCACCACCACACCCGCTCATGTGCAGTCACCACCCCCACTACCATTCACATGTCCCCTGTGTCCTCTCCCAGTGTCTGTGAGGCCACCTCCCAAGGTACCCAAACGCAGCCACACACCCACCCAACAGCCATCCACCTCACAACAGCCTCCAGCCCATGCACCTTCACCCAAAGTCAGCAAACGTACACCTCCTACAACCACTACTTCTTCCTCCACTCCCAAACCCCCTCCAGCTACCCATCCCAGTGTTCTTAAGAAACTTTTCCTGGCCAACCTTGACCTCTTTCCCTCACCTCCCCCACCCTTTCAGTCTCCTAGGGCCCGACTCTCCAGGTCCCAAACTAGCACCTCAGCCACAACATCGGTGGGACCAGTGGTGCCAGTAGTCACTGGATTCTGGAGTGCACCAGGCAGCAGGGCAGCCAGTGTGGCAAGGAGCCAGAGCACGGACAGTCCCCCACCTGTCAAGCATAAAAAGTTGGCCAGTGCCCGGCGGGAGAGGGAAAGAAATCAGCCACCAAAGCCGCTCCCAGGGGTACAGTTGGGAGTGTGGAGACAGCTGCGACACCATCCAAGGTGGGGAAGGGGCACAGTAAAACCGGCAAGTCTGGGAAAATCAGCACGGCGGACAAGACCTCCTGCAGCACCGCTGCCCAGGACAAGACCGCCACCAGCCCCGCTGCCCAGGACAAGACCACCAGCAGCCCCGCTGCCCAGAACCCCGCCGCCAGCAGCCCCGCTGCCCAGGACAAGACCGCCAGCAGCACCGCTGCCCAGGACCCTGCCGCCAGCAGCACCACTGCCCAGGACAAGACCGCCACCAGCCCCGCTGCCCAGGACCCTGCCACCAGCAGCACCGCAGTCCAGGACCCCACCGCCAGCAGCACCGCTGCCCAGGACAAGACCGCCACCAGCAGCACCGCTGCCCAGGACAAGACCGCCACCAGCCCCGCTGCCCAGGACAAGACCGCCACCAGCCCCGCTGCCCAGGACCCGGCCGCCAGCAGCACCACTGCCCAGGACAAGACCGCCAGCAGCACCGCTGCCTAGGACAAGACCGCCAGCACCACCGCAGGACAGTGAGCGCCAATGAGTACAACGCTACTGAGGCCGCCACGGGCAGGATGAAGCACTCTGGGCACCAAGCCCCCTCCAGAACCAGTGGAGAGTTACATCCACTACCTCTGTCCTTGGCAGGATGAAGCACTCTGGGCACCAAGCCCCCTCCAGAACCAGTGGAGACTGTTATCCACTTGAGAGACTGTGGCTTTGCACTCCCCAGGATTGAACAGTGGGCAACCCACCCACTGTAGAGACTTGAGAGACTGTGGCTTTGCACTCCCCAGGATTGAACAGTGGGCATGGAGCCCCCTCGTGAATTTGGCGTCGTACACTCATCCGGCTGAGGTGCCCCCCCATCCCTTCCCCCTGAGGTGCCTGTTTTATTTCTATCTGATGCCCCAGCAGTGTTCTCTCCGTCTTGTTCGGGTATTGAGTGTGGGCCTCGCCCATGCCTTTTGGGCCCAGTGGTCCACGGACTATGATGGTGGAATCCCTTGGACTTGTGTTCTTGGTGTATATAATTGTTTATAGTGTAAATGTATATATATGTAAATATTTATGTAATTTAATATATTACAATTATTTGACTCATTTCCTTTTGTCCTTGTATTCTTCCAGGAGGGGTTGGGGGGTGTAACTGTAATGTATCATGCTGTATTTGTGTGTGTGTTGTAGTGGGTGAGGGTGGGGGTGTTGCGTATTGCGTGTGTGTGTCACTGTTTTTTCCCTCCCCTGTGTCGTAGGTGCAGTATTCACCGTGGTCTTCGCCGCCGGCGTTTGTGCTCCTGGTAGAGGAGCAGGAAGATAAAGGCTGGGAGTATCTGAAGTTCCGGTTCCATGGCGTCCTGGTTCCTCGTGGGGTGTGTAGATGTGAGCGTTTTCCCTTCCAAGTCCTGTTTCCGCCGTGTTTTTGTTTGCGGTGAATCCGCCTCAGAAAAGGTGGCGGATTGGACTGTTGTAATTCTGTGGGGGGTACATTGTCCTCCGCCTGTCTGTTGGTGGTAACCGCCGCGGTGCTTGTTTGTACCGCCTTGGCGGTCGGAGTGTTAAAGTGGCTGTCTATGTTGGCAGTTTCCGCCACGGTCGTAATTCAATTTTTTTTACTGCCGGCCTGTTGGCGGTTTTACCGCCGCTTTAACACCGACCGCCAGGGTTGTAATGACCACCATAGTCCGCATTCCTAGCTTTCCCAATGACAAAGTTGTTGTCCTCCCACCTACAGTGGTGCATGGTGATGGATTGTGGGTTCTCTATGATGCGAATGCATTGGTGGTAGGTGTGCATGCAAACCTGGAAGGGATTTGCATGCAGTGGGTATGGCATGCAGGGATTGGCATTTAAGTTTGGTAATTGGGGTGGTGCACTGTTTGGGATGGAGTGGGGTGAAGGGAGTCAGGGTAAGGGGTTAAGATGGCATGCAGGTATGGGGGGTGATAGGTTGCAAATGGTGACTCACCAGTGTCTAGTCCTCCAGCTACTCCAATGAGTCCCTCTGGATGCAGTTTTGCCAAGACTTGCTCCTCCCATGCTGTCAGCTGTGGAGGAGGAGTTGGGGGTCCACCACCAGTCATACTGATGGCGAGCTGGTACCTTGCTGCAATAGAATGCACCTTCCCCTGTAGGTCGGTCCACCTCTTCCTTATGTCGTCCCTTGTGCGTGGATGTTGTCCCACAGCGTTCACCCTGTCCACGATTCTCTGCCATAGCTCCATCTTCCTGGCAATGGAGATCTGCTGTACCTGTGCTCCAAGCAGCTGTGGCTCTACCCTGACTATTTCCTCCACCATTACCTGCAACTCCTCATCAGTGAACCGGGGTGCCTTTGTGTGGACGTGGGTGTTGTGTGGTGTGTGTGTTGTGCAAAAGGTGATGTGTGAAGTGGTGGAGTGTGTGGTTTGTGGTGCGCGACAGATGAATGGGTAGTTTTGGTGTGTGTGTAGATCCCTCTGGGATTGGCATTGCAAAGTGTAGCAGTCTTCTTGTGTTTGCAAAGGTTTGTGGGTAATGTGGGGGTGTGTTTTATAGTGCTGTTGGTGGGTGTGTGGGGTGGGTGTATTTGTGTCAGGTGTGGGTTTTTGGTTCTGGCCAGCGTTGTTTTGTTTTGTTTCTGGGTGGCCATATCCGCCTTTGTGGTGTGTACCACCAATGGTTTACTGCCAATAAATATCCGCTGTGGTGATTCGTGGGTCATTATTTGGAGGGTGTTGTTTTGGTGGCATAACGGTAGGGGTGGTAGTTCTGACAGTTTAGCGCATTCAGTGGGTCTAGCGGATCTGTGGTTGTAGCTGTTTTCTGTCAGTTTTGTGTGTATCTGTCATGATCTGGCAGACGGATGTTCGGCTCCGCGGCGGTATGTTGGCAGCAGTCACCGCGGCGATATTCGGAATTTACCGCCAATGTCATAATGAGGGCCTTAGTCTCTGTTGCTTGTCTCATCACGTGACTGGATTCAGCTGACAGTTGGGCTTTGTGTATTTTTCCTAGGATGGGCCTTCAGTGGCAGGATGGGAGGAGTGGGGCACAGCCTCACTTACACCTGAATAGGCTGTGTCCTGCCTCCACATAAGGGACTGCATACCCCCCTGTAGTTCATATGTAGCGAGAGCAGGGAAGGCAGGCTGCCTGGGGACTTCAATGGGAAACCTGTAGAAGGCCTCCCTCACTTCAAAGACACATCAGGTATAAATATAGGACCTCAAATACCATCTCTTCAGTAAACTTCTGGACCTATGGATACAGTGTCAGGAAAAAGGACTGCTGTGCTGCTGAAGGACTGCCACTCTGCTGGACTACACTCTACTGGACTCTAGCTTTGCTGTGCTGACTTGCTACCCTCTTGCCTGGGTGAGGACTGAACTTGCATCTCTTTACCTCAGAAACCAGAGTGACTCCAAGGGCTAGATAGCTGGCCTCTTGATCTGAGGTTGCAGGGACATAACAGGCTTCCAACAATCTTGCACCTGCACCTGGGCTCTGCCATCTGTGAGTCTACCCTGCCAGCTGGTGCCACCCCAGTACTGGACCATTGGATGTGGGCTTAAGTTGCTTACCAATGTCTGTGGACCCAGGGGGACTGATGCATCTCTTCTGCTGCACAGTGCAAGCCCAAGCAGAGCCCATGCATCTCCACTTCTGGCTGATTTGACCCATCGCAAAGACCCACATTGTACTGGTCTTGCGCGACCAGATATCCACGGTTAGCGCTTTACACCGTTTCATGCTACTTTCACTGAAAACATTAAAATTCAATATGTCTGGATCTACTATTGGATTTTTGACATTTTAGTCGTATTTATTAATCAGAGTCTATTTTTCTGACTTGGTGTGGGATCCTTTTTGTGTGGTGTTTTCACTGTCTTACTGTTTGAAGTGTTGCACAAATACCTTACACATTACCTCTAAGTTAAGCTTGACTGCTCTGTGCCAAGCTGCCAAGCTACCAAGGGGATGAGCATAGGCTAATTTGGGGTTTGCTTGTGCCTTACCCTGACAAGGAATGTGGTTGCTGCTTGACCAGGGCTCCCAACCCAGTCTAGTAACAACCATATTTCTTATAGATGGCAAAAGCTAATATTGCGCTGAATAACAGGAATGCTCAATACATTAATCCTTTGCGGTTGCACATTGATAGTCCTGGTATTATGAATCCATCAGAGATTTCTCCAGCTGATGTCAACAATATTAATGGGGGCACGCTCAAAGATGTTATGCTGCATTCGATTTTTCCAGTTCCTTCCTCTATTATTGGCCAATGTGATATAATTTCACCTTCTTCACTCTTCTCTGTACAAAGAACTTCTGTACTCCCACTATTCAAAGACCAAGGAGAAAAAAACCTTTGACTACCTGGATAAGCAATATCACTCCCATTATCCTAGGCCATGCTTAAAATAAAAGGAAGACCCTCCTTTCTCTAAGCTGTGCCTTACTAAACTGCAGATCAACTCTTTCAAACAAAACTGCTCTTTATGCCTTAACTCGTGACCGTGTAATTGATATTTTGGTTTGCTCCTGTGCCAGCTTCAACCTTTTCTCATACCCTATTGTTGACCTTATTATTCCTGTTGTATAGAAATTAATATACTACAAAGGACTGAACGGGACTGCGGGTGGGTCAGCTTTTTTCATTATGGACTCTCTTCATGAAAACTGATTAAATCCTGCCCTTCTACTTCATTCGTGCATGACAATTGAATTGAACAAGATCAGTCCCAACCCTGAAAACTTTACAGCATCTATTACCCACCTTCGTGCTAGACAAGGATCTATTTCAACACTGCACAAAACCAATTTACTGAGGTCAACTTCATACAGTGAGTTTTAACCAACTTGTTTGGGACAAACATAGGAAAGTGCAATTTGCAGTGAAATTCCCAAAATGTTCGCACCTGTGTGGATGTAATTGAAAATGTGTTTGCCTCTACTGACTACTCATACTGGGTTTGAAACTTGTAAATGCAGTTCTTTGCACAAAGGATGCTAACCTGTATCCCCCAGACTACACACACATATCTGCACAATGGACATGAACCAAACAACTCAGTGAATAATTTGTAAAAGAATGAGTGACGTGCCCAAACCTCTGCTCAGATGCCAGCGGTCAGCACTACTGAACGTTGGCTCGCTAAATAAGCAGTCTGAACACTCTTCCCCTTTGCCTCTCTTTTGCATGTTTCTGCTTTCTCCTTTGGTTATGAGTTGTGTGTCTTTTTCATCCTTCTTCACTCCCCTTTGTGTGTTTTTCCCTCTTTTGCTATTGGTCAATGTCTGCTGAGGAAAAATAAGTGCTGGTCCCCAAAAACGAGTGCGGGCAGGGTACACCGACAACCACAGACTCAAATTAAGCACTGAAACAACGTCTCTTGTGATTCTACACCATGACGAACTGGTGGTCTGAAGGCTAGTTTTATGAAGCTCTAAACACAATTCTCTGAACAAAGCCTTTATGTTTTTTAAAGTGGCAGAGGAATCTTCAAGACGGTCTGGAAAAGTCTAGTTTCACTCTTACTTTTTTTGTCAGTAATAGTGTCTTTGGTTTGATAACGTGTTACATTTTCCCTTCCAATAGAATGGTTCTTTGTGTGTATGGTGCACAGATTAAACATATCAGCAACATTGCAAAAAAAATATAGGATAGATTCGCAAAAATTAAAGTTTAAGGCAGTTAATCTTATATGAGAATACTGCAACAATAAATCCAATGGGAAACATTACCGCCATAAGCTCCATGAAAATTGTATACTTTTCTCAGTAGAAATATAGCAGTATGGCTCGCATTATGAGTGGCCTTTTAATTCCGATGGGGCTGCTAACAACAGTCACTGGCCACTACGGAATTATAAGAACCGGAGGAACATCATGGATCGCTTTACTTTCACCTGGGGAGGTTCGTCTGCTGAAAATAGCCTAAATCGCTTCGTGAAAGTGCAGAAGAAAATGTGGAAATACCGTGGAACCGGTCGCGGAATTACCAATTCTCCATTGTAATGTCACGTTATATGTCACATTACTCAGGAGACCCTCGGGGTCCAATTTGTAATGGGCCTGATTTCGCGACCCCTTTTGTTATCAGTACCCTCAGTATTGGAACCGCCGGGGGTGGGGAAAATCCCGGCCCATTTTCTGACCCAACCAACTCCCTCCACAGTCCATTAAAGCGCTGCAACAAGAATCCCCTTGTGGAAACTCGGCTACTTGACTGTCGAGACAGAGGCGCTGGCCCCAGGCGTACATGTCAAGCTCCCAAAAAAGTTTAAAAAGTCAATGTGCTTTTGAAATTATGTATTAACCACAGCACCAGTCAATGAGGGCCGAAGTAAGGGAAGAAGCGTGTGCCAAGAGCGATAAAAGAATGTCAATAATACATTAAATAAACAAACACTGTGGAGATGAAAAGCAGTTGGGGCGTCTCGCATTGCCCAAGGAGAAGAGAGACGCTTCACCTCCCCGGCATGTGCAGTGAATCTATATTTCACAAGCATTTTGACGAGTGATGTTCAGCGCTTCAGCGTCTGATGAACTTGTTCTTTGAAAACGAGGCGACGATTCATAGAAGCAGCGCGATGCATTCTGGGGAGGATAATTCTGAACACAGAGGATTATTGATGCTGTCCAGCGATTGAAGTGCTGTACATTGTCTACCGGAGGAGACGGTCTGTTCTGTTCCGCCTGCATAAGCTCTGAGCCGGGAGCACATCCTTCATCTTCAGCGGATGCTGAATTGGTGACAACGCTGGGAAAATAAAAAGCAAAGCCGGAGCCATCATCTGTCATAGAAGCAGTAAACATTGGCTGTGAATGGATTCGGGAGTGCGAATGCCTGTTGTGTGGGTGTGGCTCAAAGCAGAGCGCTCTATGTAGCTCGGTGCTCCTAGCTCCTGTGCCATTGAACTCCCTAAAACTAGAGGGGCTCATTTACAAGGTTTTGATGAAGGGCAGTGTGTAAGCCTTCTTGCTGTGCTGCCCTGCGTCAAAACAAAAGGGCAGGTATGCACCATATCTACAAGATACGGTGCATGCCTGTCCTTTTCCCCTGCTTTGGCGCACAAATTGCTGCCATGTGCCAATGCAGGTACCCTGGCACCATGGTGAAGGGGGCCTGTGTTGCGCGAATAATTGTTTTTGTGCAGGAAGGGACACCCTGCACAAAACAATCACGAGAGGGAAAAGCAAGGAGAAATAAAGATATTTCTCCCTGTTGCATCGCTCTTACGCCATCCTGGGGTGGCGTAGGCTTTTGACACATTCCTAGGGTTACAAAACCTTGTAAATCTGGGAATGCTTAAACATCTGTGGATGTTGCTTGGTAACACCCACGCAACACCCATGGAAACGCCTCCCTGATAAAAAGTAAGGCAACTTAGCAACTTGCGCTTCATTGCCTTACTTCAGATCTACAAGGCCATGAAAAGCCACGCAAAGTGGCTTTGGTGGCCTTGTAGATAGGGGTCAGCAACCTCCACTGCCGGTGCTTCACAGAAAGTGAAGCACCTGCAGTGCAGGCTGTTTTTAAATAAGCCCCAGAGGGCCTGATTTACAAGGCCTCTGTTGCAGGGTGGTGCAGCAAAAACAATCACAAGAGGTGATTTCCTCTTTGTATGTGTGCTGTAAAATACAGCACACATAATAGAGGAAAAACAAAGAGAAATAAAGATATTTCTCCCTGTTGCGTCACTCGTATGCTACCGCTGAGGTGGCGTCGGAATCTGACTCATTCCCAGTTCAGTAAATCTGGGAATGCGTCTGATTCCTTTGATTTCCATGGGTGTTGTGTGGGAACACCCCAAGCAATACCCATGGAATGCCCCTTTCTTGTATGCGTGAAAGGGGTCGATATTTACAAGGCCATGAAAAGCCAAGCAAGGTGGCTCTGCGTGGCCTTGTAAATATGGGCTGGCACACTGCACCACTGGAGTGTCAAAAAAAATTACGCTCCAGTGGCGCAGTGTGCCGCTAGAGCCTCGAAAATGAGGCCCAGAGCTTATACTTGACACACAGGACCAGACTTTCTAAGCCCTTGCTTGCCATTGGGTCAGGGAAGGCGACACACGGCAACACAAGGGCTTCAGTGAAATTTACTAAGCCACTCAGATTGTGGTTTACGTTAATGAAACGTAGTGCACATTGCTGCCTTGCATTGCTTTGCATTGGGAAGGACTTTCATGGGTGGATCCTCGGCATTCCCGTGCATCTCCCCTTGGAGTTTGGTGCATTCCAAAATTTACAAAGACTTTTAAACCTGGGAATGTGTGACGATGGTATACCTTCCCTACAGAGGCATAACAAGGACAAAAATCCTTATTTCTCCTCCTTATTTCCTCTTACTGCGTGTGCTGCATTCTGTACTGCATTCTGCACTACACATAGGAAGAGGAAAATGCCTCAAAGGAATGTTTTGTACAGAAAGGTGTTCCCTCCTTCACAGAAACAATTCTGCCTGTAACGCTGGCACCCTTTCATCGTGGTGCAAGGGTGCCTGCATTGGCGTCAGGCAACATTCAGTGCACGAAGCAGAAAGGGAGAGTAAGAATGTGTCATATCTTAGTAGATAAGGTGCTTTCCTGCTCTTTGCCTGTCATGCAATGCAGCACAGCAAGTTGTCTTGCTGCATTGCATGACTTTATGATAAATCTGCCCCATAATGCACAGCCTCAGAAGTAGAGCATATCACTACTGCTGTAGCGGTGATCATCAGCCAAAAACGTCTGGGACTAGGTCTGGGAGAACTTTCCATTATACAGGGGTAATTTTGGCCATTTAATGTTAGTGTATTGCACAGAATTTCCTAAGTTGTGCTTTTACCCAATGTTGTATTATTGCCCGCTGTTCATGGCAAAAATTTGGTGCGAGCAGAAGGGATCAAAGTGAATAACTAAAAGTCACGTGGCTGCTGTTTTCAGTGGGTTTTTTTGTACAATGTTTTAGCAAGATATGCATCCTGGCATCTTGACTGTGCATTCTGCACTAAACTATAGCACCAAATGCCATTTTTGCATTTTGAGGAATTGCGTGTAATTTTGCATACTTTTCCTCAAATTTAAAGTAAATACACAAATGAAAATTACACGAATTTCCCACAGCTGAGAAGTTATTCCTACTCTTAGCAGTGAAGTGTCTGGCAGTGCTTTGGGAACAGGTGGTAGAATAGCGTTTCCTCAATCAAGCCCTAACAAATTCACAGTCCATCCATACCCGGAGACCAGCCAGTGTTTGATTTGAGCTGGTGGTTCCAGTGGGGGCCACTGGCACTCAATTCTTGGGACTGGCACTTTTTTTCTGCAGAAGCCGTTTACCTGGAGCAAGAGAGGGAAAAACACTCAAGTGAAAAATGGAGGAAGAAAAGGATGGAAAAACTGTTAAGGTGGGAGAAAGTAGGAATGCGTAAGAGTACGATAAAGAGACAGGAAGATTCTCATAATTGTTTAGAGTGACGTGACGTGGGTTTAGGACTACATAGCCTTGGCAAGCAGCACACCGGCATTTGATTGCACAGGCTGTGGGGTTCTGAGCAGAGCTCGGGCAACAGCACTCATTAATGTACAAATTAAACACTGAGGGCAGCAGAACATAATGTCCCATAAAAATCTCAATCTTCAATCACCTCCAACTCTAAACCTTCAAAGGGGTTTTTACTGTCCAGCAACTTCTGTCATGACAAACAGAGTACCTTTAGAGGCTCCCAGAATGGGTGCAACCAGGACTAATGAAGAAGAGCGGGATTACTGGAACGATTACACGTTTCATTTACAGGACATCAAATAATTCAATGAGAAACTGAGCCCAGCACTGCAGTAACAAAACCATCAAACTTCCAACTACGAGAACAAGTTGGTAACTATGCACTGAAGAATGGAGACTGTGGGGATGTGACTTCAAAGGCTTTTAAACACTGCCATAAAGGTAAACCCTGCCTGCTAATATGCTGTAGAAGTGAACAGATGGATCTAACGTCCAAGCTTTCTGCACAAGATTCATGGACTAAGATTGAAGCTCTCATAAGATAAAAGGAGAGAAAAAAAAGTATCATCTTACTTCACTGGAGACAGCAGATGGGGACACAACACTTACGAGTGTTTTCCCAAGACTTTGATTGCAGCTTACATTATTTCATTACTTTATTGAAAAGCAAAGCAAACATTGATCGCAAATATGGGGTTGGACATAAATTAGTTCTTTCTTGGAAACCTTGGGAAAAGGTCTAACAATGCCCCCTTTTCATCTAGATGTTTAGAAGATGCAACCATAAATAGTGTTTACCTAATTATGGCACTGAAGAGGTTTCTTCCAATAAGATCTCCTGCTAGTGCACCCACGGACAGCAGACAAGAGTACTTTGAAGGAGGTGTAAAACAAGCATGTCCACAGAAGAAATGTTCCACCATCACCCACACAATGTATGGGTAGCAACCTAATGGGAACATAAAGATGAAACAGAACGATCTGCTAAAACATTCCTTAAAATTATAGATCTTGTATTTATAATTTTGTAGAGAAACTAAATCTCCTACCCGTCTCCAAATGAAATGGGTGTCTGTTTTAGAAGGGGTTGGTAGAACTTTGCCTTTTGTTCAAAGAGTGCAAAGAGGTGACAGCACATAAACTCACTACTTCCCTCTCTAAAGTAAAATTATTTGCAATACACACATTATTTTACACCCCTTGGAAATGAGCAAAACTCAAACTCGTTGATTATAACATGTTGGAAATGTAAAAAGGGGATAGGAGACATAGAACACACGTTCTTAAGCTTAGACCAGTGGTTCCCAACCTTTTGATTTCTGTGGACCCCCACTTTAACTTTAATGGAACCCAGGGACCCCCACTGAATCATCATTGGAATACGGGGACCCCCGCCTGAGTCATTACTGGAAGCTGGGGACCTAATGTGTCAATATTTGTTAATATTTTTTAATTTTCTAGGCTCTCGCAGACCCTCTGAGAAGGCTTCGCGGACCCCCAGGGGTCCCCGGACCACAGGTTGGGAACCACTGGCTTAGGCCATATCAGGCCATATTGGGACTAAATCACCTCATGTCTTAGTAAAATATTTAGGTTCCCAATAATACTGAACTTCCCAACCATAATATTGAATCTATTAGCAGCACATCAACCTTCTTTCCGTAACTCAAATGACTAACATCTACATGACCTGTTATTAGCTATTGCAATGAAACGTATCCTGTGTGAACGGAAATCAGCAAACAGCATCTCATTCCATACTTGGTGGGCATGTGTTATTTACTTACACAGCACACAGAAAAGCCACATGAATCAGGCAGACATCCTGCACCATTCAGCTGCAATGTGGAAAACCTCGATACCCACTTTCCTGATAACTACATCTATTAGCTATCAGGTGTTTAGACAGAATATCGGAAACAGTATTAACCAACACTATTTTTTGCTGGTGAAATGACCCACTATTATAATACTGTCAGACATGGCAGAAAAGCACACTGAGTCTTGACTCCTCTTGTCCCCCTCTCTCATTCCTATTACTTCCTTTTACTCCGGTCATGTTGGTATATTGCACACACTACTTGAAATAGACCAGGACACCACACACATACTTCTTTAATTGTATCCACAAGCATAATAGTTGAAGAGGTGTATGTTTGCTGCCTAAGGTGTCTCTTCAATATTGTTTACATACTTGCAGTTTTAAATTTCATGGTATGTCTTGCCTCGCATTACATGTTTTGACAACATTTTAGCAGGTTTGTACATCGTTCTCTTCATGGGAACATTGATGCGTTTGAACAAACATCTCCTTTCCATTAGAACTTACCAGTCTATTCATTTATGATTGTGATACTAATGTCGGATCAGATATGGAGTGTTGTTCTTGTTTCTTTCTCTTTCTGCACTTAAATGTGATAAAATGGACCTAAAAACATGAAGATCTTTTGCTTCTTTATTCAATTCGTTAAAATCATGGTCTCGCTCTGATGAGCAATAGAATTAAAATGAAATAAGACCCTACTTCCACCCTCACAAAAGTGACGCTAACCACCACACAATGTTTTTTCCCTAATTCACTTTACAGTGCAAAACTTGTTTTGCACTGGAAAGTACCCTAAAAGTAATGCAAAGCAGCACTACACCACTCATGTTTTGCCAAGTGGGCATTAAATGGGTAGTACATAGGCATTCCCATGCAACCACCCAGGCCTTTTGACATAAAACCCTGTGTAAACACAATAGTAGACAGGGTTTAGTGCCAAACATTAACACCATTTGAAAGCAGGCTTTAAAAAGAGATATGTGTTCATTTCTTCTTTCTTTTTAGACTTTGCATGTGTGCTGCACTGTGCAGCAAGCATGCAAAGTAGGCAAAGTTTTAAAATGTGTCTAAGCATGGCATTTTGTACTGGAAGGGTTTCCTTCCAGTACAAAACTTATGCTAGACTCACGCACACACCCTTGCACTATGGCACAAAGGTGTGTGCATGATGCACGGCAGCTAAAGTCAGTGCCAACACTAGGGAGAGGGGAGGAGAGTGCCATTTCTTTGTAGACTAGGCACTCTTCTGCCCCCTCCCTGTCACGCAAAGCAGTGCAGCTTTTTTGCTGATGTGCTGCTTTACTTGCCTTTTCTGTAAATCTGGGCACTGGTATACTTGGTCTGTCTATGAGAGACTTGATTTCTCTAATGGCTTTGTAAGGTGCTTATGATGTGAATTGTGACTCCGCTTCCCACTAAGCAAACTTTACTCACATCTGTCATGCAGAGCAACAAGAAAGCTGACTAGCAATATTTCAATGTTGCTACGTCTTTTGCAAAGACATCCAGGGCCATATTTATGACAAAGTGACGCAGCGCAGCAAGTCACCTTGCTGCACTGCATCACAGGGTAAGGGCAAGAATGCACTGTATTTAAAAGAGTACGACGCATTCCTGTCTTGTCCCTGCTCTGGTGCTATTTTGGCTGCCTAGCGCCAACGCAGACACTCTTGCATTGTGGGGCAAGAGTGCCTGCCTTGTAAGGGCTTGCATTGTAAGGAAGATTGTTTTTTGCAGAAAGGAGCACCTTCCTGCATAGAAACAATCCACTAGGGCATTTTCCCCTTTCTATGTGCACTGCAGAATACAACACATATAGAAAGCCGAAACAAACCAGGGACCACTTCTGGTAACTCTGGGAATGCGTCAAAATCCATGGAGGTTGCATGGGAACACCCACACAACACCTATAGAATGCCTCCCTGGGGCAGAGGAACGCAACACAGCAATTTGCTGTGTTTCTTTACCCCAGATTTATGAAGCCACTCAGGAATATGTAAGATGTCCTTTCATGGCTTCATAAATCTCATTTTGGGCTTGCGTCGTGCTTGCACCACATTGCGTGGTAAAAGAGCAACGCAACTCCCCTCATTAAAATGCCCCCCAGGGAATAAGGAGGTCACACTGAGCCTCCTAATCGACTGCCACTTGGAACTAAACAGGCACCAGACAATGTAGTGTGCACATGCACATCATCATGAATCCCCAGCTTTGCTCAGGGTGACATGACAGACAAAGGATGGGACAATGGTTCTCCAACAACTGTTTTGTTTATTAGAACTTTAATGATGCTCGTTTAAGGGCCTCATTACAAATTTGACCAAATAGGAGTGGTATTTACCACATGTGGTGCATACCATTACACCAGGATGACATATTTACCATGTGTGGTAAATACTTCCCATTTCGAATTTTCAACAGGACAATGAGGCATAATATGCAGAGTCTGTTTTCACACACTGAATTTCAGATGATTTGCTTTTTTTCCAGGCCCCCTCCACACCCGATAAAATTCACCATGTTTGACCTGCCACAATTCACGAGGGGAACACTGAAAGGGTGTGATAATTATGATGTAATTCATAATTACAGTTGCGGCTCGCAGCTCCTAAAAGGGGCAGGGCGGGTGCAACGCGACGGGGAGGGGAAGGGAGGACAGGGAGAGGTGGGAGTTGGGGGGCAATACATAAAAAAAAAAAGTTACCTTAAATCGCTGCGCACCTCTCCTCTGTCACAGGCTGCAGGCACAGGCTCCCAGCCTGCCCTGCACCAATCCTGACCCTGCTGAGAGCTGCGTCAGGATTGGCTGGGAGCACCCAGTCGCTGGAGACAGCCTACTGCACATGTGTGTTTGGCCGGCCCAAGATGGCCAGCTAAACACACATGCGCTCTGGGGGAGAGTGCTGAGCACTCTCCCTCAGTGCACTTCACCCCTGTGGCCCCACCCCTTTCAGAACAAAAGGATAATAAACATAGTTTACTATCCTTTCGTTCTGAAAGGTTTGCAGCTTCTGTTGCTGGCGGGGAGGCGACTCTCATCCGCTGGTATGGAGGAGCCTCCCCTGCATAATTATGATCCCTGTGCAAAACACATGTTGGCAAAGTGAGCAAAATTTAGCCCTAGAAATAAGAGCTAACTGTAGCAAATAATATCTTAGTTTTGAAAAAGCAGTAGTGACTTTACTCTTTAAGAAGAACCAGCTCCACACTTTTTTACTTGGAAACCACAACCTCTATTGAAGTGTTCATTATTGCTATCTTATGTTGTTTTTTTCTGCCACTAAGCAGTTGGCATTCTTTAGTGTTCATATATTTTACTGTTCTGGAATACAATTAGACTGGAGACTTTGGGCCCAATTCACACAGGTAAAGTTAGACTTATGGTCTAAGTTTAGAACCAAAAGTCTAACTTTACGACATTTGAATATTCAGAACATTAAGCAATGAGTCCAATCTCTATGTCCGCCCTCGGGCGGAATCTCCGAACTTGGGGCAGATTCTGGACCGGGTTTGGAGATTCCGCCCCATGGGCAGACATAAAGTTACGACTCATATCTTACCTTTCTGAATACGGAAAAGTCGTAAAGTTAGACTTTTGTTCAAAACTTATACCAGCAGTCTAACTTTACCTTTGTGAATTGGGCCCAATGTCTATAGTTGCTACGGTGTTGTTGGTTGTAGTGACAATGTTTGGTAAGGTGAATGCAGTAAAGAGCATTGCTATTATAAGTCAGTGGGTATTTTTTAAAAAAAATGTCAATATAGATATCTCTCTAGTTGACTGCCTGTGTCCCTCAGGTCCAATGTGAGCGTCTATGCCTTCCCGCCCCAGTGTGTATGCTGTGTGTATAAGTGTGTGTGTTTCTCCCAGGACCAGTGTGCATCATCTTCTCCCTTTCACAATATGTACTTACCCATCATCCCTTACACCAAGTCTGTGTCTATTTGTCTTAGATCATAAATACAGCTGAACTGCACAATTCAGTGCTTTGCTGTCCTGGTAGTGATAGTATTGGTACCTTCGTGTCCAAGTGTTCACATTATTCTATGCATTGCCCCTGCTCCCTTGCTCTGAGTATCAATGTCAGTGGTAATCTTGTCCTCGTGCTTCACAGTTCCATTGACTCTGGCTCACTCTCCCAATGACTGGACTCCACTGGACCAGTGCCTGTGAACAGAAGTGATCCCCTCACCTGTGTACTTTTGAGGCCTGTCACCATTTTCAGTTCCCTATTTTCTGATATATTTGTCTGTGTATTCACGTTACCCTTCCCTGTGTCCTTTTACTAGCGTTTCCCTGTCTTCGCTAAAGTTCCAAATGCACTGGGTTTTACATCATTGCATTGCTGCCACAGTGCCTGTTTCAATCTCTGCATGTTCCAGTGTCAGTGTCTCCTTGAATGACTCTGTTAATGACTGAGTCACTTCACTCCAACTCTCACTTCTTCCTTCCTCCTAACACATAAACCAGGGGCGGCTGCTGACTTTGGGTATGGGGGCTCCACCCTTCTAATTTCCCTGGCCTTATGTGCCCAACATTTAGGGTGTCATTCCGACCAAACACCGCCCTGGGGTCAAATGACCGCGGGGAGCATTCTAACTTTCCCGCTGGGCCGGCGGGCGATCTTCAAAAGATCGCCCGCCGGCCCAGCGTGAAAGCCCCAGCAAAGATGGAGCCAGCGGATTTGCTGGGGTGCGACGGGTGCAGTTGCACCCATCGCGATTTTCAGTGTCTGCTTTCCAGACACTGAAAATCTTAATGGGGCTCTGTTAGGGGGCCCCTGCAGTGCCCATGCCAGTGGCATGGGCACTGCAGGGGCCCCCAGGGGCCCCACGACACCCGTTCCCGCCAGCCTCTTCCTGGCAGTGTAAACCGCCAGGAACAGGCTGGCGGGAAGGGGGTCGGAATCCCTATGGCGGCGCTGCATGCAGCGCCGCCATGGAGGATTCCCTGGGGCAGGGGAAAACCGGCGGGAAACCGCCGGTTCCCCTTTTCTGACCGGTCAGAATTGCCCCGGAAGCACCGCCAGCCTGTTGGCGGTGCTTCCTCTGCCCTCTGCCCTGGCGGTTACAAACCGCCAGGGTCAGAATGAGGGCCTTAATGTATAATATAACGCAAAATTGTTTTGCCTTTGCCTATCTGTCACTCTCTGACCCTCGCTTTCGTTAGTGTCAGATAGACAGGGTCGGGGTCTCATCGGGGTCTTCAGGGTGTACCCCAGATGATGCGCAGCATCGTCACTTCTCACTGGAGAGCCTGGTGGTTTAAGTATCAGCCTGGTACTGCCAGAGGCAGCAGGTCAATCACTGCTGCCCTGTCTCCACCACCATTTCCCCAGTAATCCACGGTGGCTTGGGTTAGCAAACATCACAGATCCCACCCGCGCTATGACAATTTTGGGACAGGTAGAGCTTACATTGAGAGAACAAAGGCAGGAGGCTACCTTTTTACGAGGTGATGGGCAGAGCAAGGTTGCGCGTGTGATCGAACGTCACGAATTCTGAGACTGTGAAATCAGAGCACAAGCGCCTTGTAAACAAATACAATGCGCGTGCTTCTTTGTGGAAAAGCGTGTGTCTGTGTACAGCATCCATGAGTTTAGGACTCTCCAGCAAGGAACTCCTTGACGACTCTGTCAGACCTGTGGATTTAGGATCAGCCAACTAGATTGGGACATCGAGCCCTCATCCACTCTCCCCGTGGAAGGAGACTACACGAATCTGGGAGCAGAAGATTACCCTTTCCTGGATTAGGCTCAACTCTTCATCTCAGGTAAGTGCAGAGTATGGGAACTGTGAACCTGAGTGCAACTTGGGCGGGGGTCCTTGAGTGCTGGCACTGCGCAAGTGTGGTTGGGTGATTTGAGAGGTGGATAAAAAAAACACAATATCGAGCTGCTATTTTGTTGGACTTTCACTTCTAACTAAATGCATTTACCACAAACACCTAAAAGGAAAAATAATTGCAAGGTAAAATAATCATTGGGAAATGCAGTCTTACCTTATGACACCTCAATCGGTTAATTTGATCACTGCGTGTGTCTTTGGGTGTAATCAGACAGCCACAGAACTGAATCCTGTTTGGCACGATTGGAAATAAATAGTAACGTCTTTATTGTGCTACGAAGTCCCAGTGAAAGCGCTGTAAATAAGCAAGCGATTATTTTAAAATTGTGTAATAAAACGTAAAATGTAATGCTTATCCTGAGGTACCTCTAGCTACAAGGGAAGTGGGGGAGGTGTCTTCTTTACTGTGCAGTCAAGGAACAGGTAGACGGTGAAAGAAGAAACAAGCCTTCTCAGCAGGGTGCGTGCCACCTGAAAGATAATGGAAACGTGTGCAGTTGGTTGTCAACAAATCTAAAGGCTGTTTGGGAGTAAGTCTAGGTTTTAATTGATGAGATCTTTCGAAATGTCATAGCGACAAGTATTTATTCTTTTTAAAGGTAATACAGGGGTATTACCATGAGTTTTAAAATGTCTCCTTCTATTGAGATTTTAGAAAAAAAGATTTGCACCAGGTACAATCTGAGTTTTACCAAAATATATATTTTGAAAGCATTTTTTTTATCTTAAACAATAACTCTGTTAGCACACTTCGTGGCAGCCTCCCTTCCTTTGAAAGGTCTATCTGTATTCTCGGGGGAGTGGACTAGACCAGGCTTAAGCACTTTAGTGCAACCTAAAATGTTTGCCTGGGGGGATGTGGTCAGGGATGATGGTAATTAGGCTCCTCAGAGTGCAAACACAATGGTGGATGTGCCAGTAAGGTGTCTGGCCAGCGTCCGTCTCCCCAAGACACCAAAAAACAGAAAATACTGTGGAGGGGGTCTGCAGAAAGCAGTTTGTGAATTCATAGGAAATGAACAGGCCAAGCAATGCACATGTGACCTTGGGCTCCTGGAATCACCACAACAAAACAATTGTTATGTTGTGGTTCCCCATCTTGGCCAGCTCTCCATTTGCACCTTGAAGAGCCCAACTACCACCAGCCCCCCTCTTCAGACAAGCGTATTAGGAGCATTTAAATGCCTAAGCCTGGTTCCATCCACTCACAATAGACCAGATGCCTTGGGTGAGAGGAGTGGCTGGTCAATGTATTACAAGATCTGTGTTGGTAAATGCACAATTTTTCACCAATTCTTTTAAAATTTGCTCTGGGCGAGATTCACCCCCGAACCTCTCTGAGGAACATGGAAAACATTCAGCTATTTGCCTGCCAAAGTATGTTAGTTGGTTTTACACCCCAACACTTGCGAATTCTACCAGCCACCAGTGATGAAGATCCCCACCCAACAATGCAAATTCTAATTGTCTTACTATATACAGTGGCCAAGACCCAGCTGAATCACTCGCGCTTACACAGACTAGAAGGCAAGATATGTTTTGAGAAGAAGACTTATTGCAACAAAACTTGAGGTTTTCAACCTCCAAAAAATGCCTCTTAGCTAACTCATTCTATTAGACATGCTCTGGACAACTTTTTTGCCGCTGCCTGGAACAAGCCACAGTAATACAAAACTCAATATTCCCCCCTAGCAGTATGCAAACCTGGGGCTATTTCAAGGCTACTCGTCTGTTCTTAAGCATATATCAATTTTTGAAAGTTCCTTATTATATATTGTTGGTCAAGAGAGCATATCTGTACAATACGCATAGAAGGAGAAGCGCGCCTGTGAATTTCATGGGATGAATCCCTGTCTTCAAAAGAAATTTGCAGGTTTGCATACCGCTAGGGGGCGAAACACGTGTCGGCTGTTGTTCTTCTTTATACATGTCACAATAAAATATCTACTGAATTTATGGACTGGACTCAATGTGTTTCTCAAAACCCAACAGCGATGTGAAGATTTTGGAGTATTATTATCGAATAATGATGGGCTTACCAATATTGTGATACAATACCTACATATTAAATTGAAGCAATATAAACAAAATCAAACACTTCACTCCAGCCTTTCACCTCTGATCATCGTACTATCTTAGTATAGAAAATTCATATGAGGACTGCTTTTCAGTAGAAGAAGCATTAAAACTCATTGCCAACCAAGATTCTCAGGAGGCAGGAGCATTTACACTTCAAAAAAAGAGGCAAAAATGTGACTCTTTCCAAGATAGCTACTGCTTTACACAATCCTGGAACAGAAGCTGTAATAATAATCTGTAACAATAGAAGTACAATCTACTTCCACAAATAGTGACCAACACACCAGCACACAACTTTGAGGTAAGTTATGATGGGCTAAGCTATTTGTAGTCTGGGTATTTTATAGCAGTGTCAATTCATATATAAGCCTCCTGGCACAAACTAGTAGCAATACCATAAAAGTTGGTGGTCAGGCAGCAGATTTTATTTCAAACTGGCTGCATAATCCCTCTTACACTCTGCCTATCCTCCTGCCTATCCCTCTTACACTTTTATAAGACAGAATCCTATAAGTCATGTCCAACACCCAGTACTGTACAAGTCCACAACAATAACCTGTTGCCATCTGAACATGCATGGAATAACTTCAAAGATCTGCCACCTACCATTGGCCTACAGGGGACTTCAATTTAGTCCACAACTACAGGTACCAATCAGCTAAAATAGAATAAAAATATCAGAATGGATAACCTAGTGCAGTAAACAGCTATGCGGTTTTGGATCATAATAAATACCCTGAAGACTATTCAAAGCTGCCAACTTACTGAAAGCCTTAAACTGCATGCCTGTCTCACACCTTTTCATTCATCAAACTGCTAAACTCAGCATCCTGTAAAATGATAGCCACGCTTCAATGGTCCTCATGCATGGCATGGAGACATTTAACACATGGGTGTAAAATAGAGACCACACACTTCCAACCATTCACCTTTTATGGCATAGCATGCTGTCTGTTGGACCTGGCATCCTTGGTGTGATTTCCCCCCAACCTTTTCCCTTCCAGCCTCCTGTTTTTGCTAGCTTTATTTTTGCTGCCTTTAGCACTCTGTGCATTTGCCACTGCTAACCAGTGCTAAAGTGTGTTTGCTCTCTCCTTTCGACCTGGTAAAATTGGCTTACCCTCAATTGGTCTATTTAATTTACTTATAAGTCCCTAGTAAAATGGTACTATATGTACCCAGGACCTGCAAATTATTACTAGTGGGTCTGTTTACTGATTGTGTCATCCATTTGAGTAGACCTTTAAACATGTCGCAGGGCTGTCATGTCAGCTTGGGTTTGCAGCTTTAAACTGACATTTTGACCTGGCAAAGTATACCTCTTGTCAAGCCCAAACCTCCCTTTTGAATTCATATGTCATTCCTAAGGTATGCTTTTTACAGCCCAGAGGGCATGGATCAGTGTAATCTCAAAGTTGGACATACACTTTTAAGTTTTACATGTACTGGTAATGAAAAAAACTCTTAAATGTGTTGTTCCACTGCTGTGAGGTGTACCTCTCCCATAGGATAACATTGGGTTGACTAATTGCATTTAAAAAGTGATGAATTCCAGTGGGAAAGAGATGGGGATGTTGAGTTTGGTGTCTAAAGAATTGAAATTAAAGGCCTACTTTAATGGTAAGGTTGGATTTTAAGTCACAGTTTTGAGAATGTCACTTTTAGAAAGTTAGCATTGTTTTGTCCTGACCATTTGGTGCCTGCATCCTGTCCCTGGGTCACATGACTCGGTGTAGCTGGCAGTTAGTCTATGTGTATTGCTCCCAGACGGTGAGACAAAGTAAAGATAGGGGTTGGCAGGATGGGCCACTCTCAGTTGTTGAGGGGGGGAGTTGTCACCTATCACATTTGCACATCACAAAGCCCCTGCCCTGACACATCCATAGAGGGTTTAACAATAGTCTTTTGTGATCACAAACAAGTTGGAGTCAGAGCAAATAGGAAGCGGATGTTTGACAGCTCAGGGAGATGGAATCCTCCAGTACCTTCTCCTACTTCACAATGGGCAGCAGGTATACCTATTGAACCCTTAGACCCAACTCTTCTGTACACATCTGAACCTGTGGGGAAACTCAGAAGAAGGACTTCTGCGCTGCTATGCAAGGAGAACTGCCACTCTGCTGCCCTTCTGCCTGCTGCCCTGCTACCTGAGTAAAGGACTGAACCTACTTCTTGAACTTAAGACCACCAGAGTGACTCCAAGGGCTAGTTGGCTGGCCTACTGACCAGAGCCTCATGGACAGAAGGCTCTAACTACCTTGAACCCAGCAACAGGACTCTGCCAGCTGTGAGCCCTGCCCTCCCAAGTGGTGCCACGTCAGTCTTGTATCATTGGAAGTGGGTTTGAAAGGTGCTCTGCCAGCCCAAGTGTGGTCCTAGTAGAACTGACCCAGTGCAACTCATCATCTATAGAAACTCTGCATTGGAAACTCTGTGCAATGCATCCCCAACTCTGGATTTCACATTGTCATCTGCAGCCTCATTGGAACCGCTGCTCACAGTGCATCCTCAATGGAGGCCTCGCAAGTCCCTTGTCGACAGCACCATCAATGATGATGCAGGACTCTGCATCACAAGCTCTGAAGCTTCTTCGGAACCAGCTGGAGCAGAAGCATCCTTGACACAGGCCTTCACATAGCAAGCCCCTCATTAATGGCCTCCTCAGTGACAACACAGGACCTCACATTGCACCCTCACAGCCCCTCAGAACTGACGCTGTGTGACATATTTCCACCGAAGGAACTTACATCACCTTGGCTGCACAACACCTCCTCAATGAGAAACCAGGATTTATTTTAAGGTACTCTTGTTCAGTGGGCCTAAGTGGGTTCCTATAGCCAGACCATGCTACATCACGGTCATCCTGAACTTGTCATTTTGTCCCGGTCCGGCACAACCAGATAACCACAGTTGGTGCTTTGTGGTTTTAAGCACTGTTTTAACTAACATCTATAAAATTGCATATCCTCGGCTCTACTGGTTGTATTTTTGAGGTTTTGGTCTTAAATTATGTATTACATTTCACTCCATTTTTCTAAATTGGTTTGGGGATTTTTCTTGTGCTTTACTTTATTACTGGTTGAGGTGCTGCTTAAATACATTACACTTTGGTGGTCATTCTGACCTCGGCGGTAAAAGGCGCCTACCGCCGGTCAGAAATCCTCCATAATCCCGCTGCGGTCGCAGAAACCCGCCACGGTCATTCTGACCCGCAGAAGGCAAACCTCCGAAAATCCGACCGCCACAACAGACCGCCAGACCAGCGGTCGGCGGAAAGGTGGAGGTGACCAAACCTCCACCGCCACGCCAACAGAAATACACCCATGCCATTACGACCCACGAATCCACGCGGCGGTCATTCAAACGCGGTATTCCATTGGCGGGACACACCGGTGCGGTCAGAATACACACAAACGAACAAAACTCACCCACATTGGACGATTTGAATCCCACACACCTGATACACATACACACACCACTCCCACACACACAATACAATATAAAACACCCACCCACATCACCCACAAACCCCTACGCTTAAAAATTCGTAAAGAAGACAAGAGCGAGACACCAGCATCCAAAACATAACAGCCACAGCCACTCAACACCATCACCCACACACTATCCACACACAAAACAACACACACCACCACACTCAACTCACTTAAATACACATACTCCACCCCACACATCATACACACCACCCCATGGCACCCCAAAGACAACCCCGCTTCACAGACGAAGAACTCAGGGTCATGGTGGAGGAAATCGTTCGGGTAGAGCCCCAGCTGTTCGGCACACAGATACAATACACCAGCATTGCCCGGAGGACGGAGCTATGGCAGAGGATTGTCGACAGGGTGAACGCAGTGGGACAGCACCCCAGAAATCGGGAAGACATCAGGAAGCGATGGAACGACCTACGGGGGAAGGTGCGTTCCATGGTATCCAGGCACAACATCGCCGTGCAGAAGACTGGCGGAGGACCCCCACCTCAACCCCCACAATTCACATCATGGGAGGAGGAAGTCTTGAACATCCTGCATCCTGACGGCCTCGCAGGAGTCGGCGGAGGAATGGATACTGGTAAGTTGAAGCTTCAATACTGCTTCCCCCCCACCTGCATGCCAAATCAGACCCCAACCCTCACCCCCATCCTCGAACCCCACCCTCACCCCCACCCCCATCCTCACCCCCACCCTCACCCCCACCACCATCCTCACCCCCACCACCATCCTCACCCCCACCCCCAGCACACCTATTCCCCGCCAATGTCTCACCATCACAACCCACACATCCCAAAACCTAGGCCTGCATGCGTCCACTAAGCATGGACACCCATCACCAAAGCATGCCCAATGCATATACACATCCCCCCCACAAGCCACCCTCACCAAAGCCCCCACACACGAATGCCAGCACTTGGGGACACGGGAACCCACAGATACACCCATATGCCACACATTGAAACTATAACCATACCTCTATACCCCTGCAGGACCCGACCGTCAACACACCGCGGCGGAGGGGCCAGAATTATCCACACCCCCCACCCAAGAGGCCGTCAGCGATGACAGCAGCTCTGTCGATCTGGACACCGATGACCAGCCCGGACCATCGGGGACCTCTGGACAGTCGGTTCCCCTCACACAGGCACAGGCCACTATAGACCCTAACCCCCCTGGGAACACCAGCACAGCTCCCACCCAGCGGGCCCATGCCTCTGTCTCCAGGGCGCGTCAATCTGCGGTGTGTCTACCACTACAGGGCACCCAGGATAACCCACCACCCCAACAACAACAGGGACCTGGGGGCAGTGGTAGTGGGCACACCGGCCAGGGGGCAGAGGCCCAGGGAAACAGGGCAACTCGGCGGGCAGCTGTGCGACAGGGGGGGGAGGAGAGGCCCAGGGAACCCACTCTCCACGAGGTCCTCACCACCATCATGGGAGCATACAACCGCTCCCAGGAGACGATGGCGACGGTACTGGCCCGGTTCCAGGAGATCCAGGTGCTGCAGGAGGAACACTATCGGGGGTACAGGGAGGACATCAGAGCCATCAACACCACCCTGGTTACCATGGTAGGGCTGCTGCAGGACCTCGTAAACAGCAGGGCGGACACTGAACAACACCCAAGGGCCCCTGCCACTAGCCTGGACCAAGAACAGCCATCCACCTCCGCCGGCGCTAGTGGACAGGAGGCCCCCGCACAGCAGCAGCCCACCAGACCCCCACCTCCTGCAGGAGAAGAACCACCCCGCAAGAGGGCCCTGAGATCTCGCAAGAAGACAGAGTAGGATGTCAAGACCCCCGCCAGCAAAGGATACCACCTGATGTCATCCCACTGTCCCACATTGTCACCCTGTCCATCCTTGAACTGCCCATGCTCCATCTCTCCACATGCCTCTGGACAATGCACCTGTGTGACTGTTACTCTGGACTCTGCCATGGACATTCCTTCACCATAGCCCCCACCCACTTGAAACCACCCATCCCATTTTGAGCACTTCAATAAACACCTATTTTGCACCAAAATATCAGGAGTCTGGCTGTGATTTCAATAGATTGTAATTGACATGACAGTGCAAATATGTCCTTGTACATGGTGAAGTCAACAAACAGCTGCCACAAAGCTGTAGTCCATGGGGAAACGAAGCACAGGACTCGTAGTGGGGACCCCAGATCTGAAATAGGGAGGGAAAAGCCAAAACTCAGTCATCATACACTGGGGCAAATAGACAGGCAGCAGAGATGCTGCAGAGTAGTTAACATTTACTAAATTATCTTTGAAATGTTACCTGTGTCCTATTGGAAGTACTGTTCAATGATTCTGTCCCTGTTGTCTGTTTCAGCCCCGTCGTCTTCCTCCTCGTCACTCTCCTCAGGTTCCACCGCTGCCACAACACCACCGTCTCGACCATCCTCCTGCAGGAAAGGCACCTGGCGGCGCAAAGCCAGGTTGTGAAGCATGCAGCAGGCCACGATGATGTGACACACCTTCTTAGGTGAGTACATTAGGGATCCACCGGTCATATGCAGGCACCTAAACCTGGCCTTTAGGAGGCCAAAGGTGCGTTCGATCACCCTCCTAGTACGCCCATGGGCCTCATTGTACCGTTCCTCTGCCCTGGTCCGGGGATTCCTTACTGGGGTCAGTAGCCACGACAGGTTGGGGTACCCAGAGTCCCCCACTAGCCATACACGGTGTCTCTGTAGCTGTTCCATCACGTAAGGGATGCTGCTATTCCTGAGGATGTAGGCGTCATGCACTGACCCTGGGAATTTGGCATTTACATGCAAGATGTACTGGTCAGCCAAACACACCACCTGGATGTTCATTGAATGGTAACTTTTTCTGTTCCTGTACACCTGCTCCCTGTCTCTTGGGGGAACCAAAGCCACATGGGTCCCATCAATGGCACCAATTACGTTGGGAATATGTCCAAGGGCGTAGAAATCACCCTTCACTGTAGCCAATTCGCCCACCTCAGGGAAAATGATGTAGTTCCTCACGGATTTCATCAGGGCAGACAACACTCTGGATAAAACCTTCGAAAACACGGGCTGCGACATCCCGGAAGCAATTCCCACGGTTGTCTGAAATGACCCACTTGCCAAGAAATGTAGTACTGACATGACCTGCACCAGAGGGGGAATCCCTGTGGGTTGGCGGATGGGGGACATCAGGTCGGGCTCCAGCTGGGCACACAGTTCATGGATAGTGGCATGGTTAAGACGGTAGGTCAGGATAATGTGGCGTTCTTCCATTGTCGACAGGTCCACCAGCGGTCGGTACACGGGAGGATTCATCCGTCTCCTCGCCCAACCCAGCGGACGGTGCCTAGGAAGGACAACATGGAGCACACAGTCAGGCAACCCACAGGTACGTACTCACAGCTAGCACAGTATACGATTCTCTATGCAGTGAATGGCGTGTCTGAGTGGCTATGCAAGGCCTAGGCCTGTGTGACGCAGTTGAAATTGAGCCATGTGGGCCCTGGAAATGGCGGCTGCCTGACCTGTGAAGTGTGACAATGGGATGTGAGGTCAATGCGCTGGCGTGGCACACCGCGGCGGGCGGCGGGCGAAGACCGCGGCGCGAAGCCGCATTGGTTAACATTGAAGCCTATGGGTTTCAGGAGCCAATGGCGAAGGGCGCCGGCGGTGGCGGGACGCACCGCCGCGGTACGCACCGCCGCGGACGTGACCGCCATTTTCTATCTACTTCTCCACTTGCGACTTGAACTTTCACAGGAGAGGACCTATACTGCAAGTGTTGCTGTGACCTCGGTCTGGAAGTGACAATGGCTGCTGCGACTGGGGAAAGGGCCCCTGCCTTCACTGGAGAGGAGTTGGAGAAACTTGTGGATGGGGTCCTCCCCCAGTATGCGCTACTCTACGGTCCTCCAGACCAACAAGTGAGTTTAATTCAATATGGATTTGGGGCCACTGGCTGGCTTGGGGGCCTGGCGGGGATGGGGGGCATGTTGGGGCTGGCGGGGGGCCTGGCGGGGGGCCTGGCGGGGATGGGGGGCATGTTGGGCATGGCGGGGGCATGGCGGGGATGGGGGGCATGTTGGGCCTGGCGGGGGGCCTGGCGGGGATGGGGGGCATGTTGGGCCTGGCGGGGGGCCTGGCGGGGATGGGGGGCATGTTGGGCATGGCGGGGGCATGGCGGGGGGCCTGGCGGGGATGGGGGGCATGTTGGGCCTGGCGGGGGGCCTGGCGGGGATGGGGGGCATGTTGGGCCTGGCGGGGGGCCTGGCGGGG
The DNA here is from genome assembly GCF_031143425.1 of Pleurodeles waltl. Classification (NCBI taxonomy): domain Eukaryota; kingdom Metazoa; phylum Chordata; class Amphibia; order Caudata; family Salamandridae; genus Pleurodeles; species Pleurodeles waltl. The sequence continues at coordinate 1,635,044,438 of NC_090445.1, forward strand.
ATGGGGGGCATGTTGGGCATGGCGGGGGGCCTGGCGGGGATGGGGGGCATGTTGGGCATGGCGGGGGGCATGGCGGGGGGCCTGGCGGGGATGGGGGGCATGTTGGGCATGGCGGGGGGCCTGGCGGGGGGCCTGGCGGGGATGGGGGGCGTTGGGCCACTGGAAAGGAAAATGCTGAGTAACTTGAACGTGGTATTTCTCCCTCCCTGTACGTGTCACATAGGTCCGCGCCCATGAGAAGATCGGGATTTGGCGTGCCATCGCCAAGGAAGTCCGGGTCCTGGGGGTCCACCATCAACGGGGCACCCACTGCCGCAAGAGGTGGGAGGACATCCGCCGCGGGACCAAGAAGACCGCCGAGTCTCTGCTGGGGATGGCCTCCCAACGTAGGCGGGGTGCCTGCCGTCAACTGAGCCCCCTGATGTTCCGGATCCTGGCGGTGGCCTACCCTGATTTGGATGGGCGCGTGAGGGCAGCACAGCAGACACAAGGGGGTGAGTACAAGCATTATCTACTCTGTTGTCGCGCAGTGGAGGTGTCTGGGTGGGGGAGGAGGGCTGGGGGTCCCCCTAGGCCAGGGCGATATCTGTAGGCTGGGCACCCCCGTAAGCCCCTGTGTCCCCAGCCACCACCCTCAGTAGTTTGTCAGTACAGCCATCCCTGGGCCGTGTCATCCATGGGTGCAGTTGTCAACTCTAGGCGTGTAGGGCATGTTCCACGGAATGCGTAGCGTACCCCAAGTGCGCAACTTAGTGCAGGGGGCATCTGTGTCTGTCATGTCCTCTAACTGTACCGGAGATCCATGTACTCAATATCCCTTTATTTCTCTCTCCCCCCCCCTTTTTGTTTGTCTTTCTGTGCTTGTGTGCATCAGCATCTTCAGGCGGAGGAGAAGTGGCATCGGGGCAGGAGGGAGCTGCATCTCACATGGCCCAGGAGGGCCATGCCACAGAGTCAGATTGGACCAGTGAGACGGAGGGCGAGGGGAGCTCCACGACGGGGACGACTGGAGCCTGCAGCGACACGGACACGTCCTCGGAAGGGGGCTCCCTTGCGGGGGTGGCACCATCCGTGCCCCCCGCCATTACAGGTACAGCCGCCACCCAGAGCACCATCTCCGCCCTCCCAGCAGCCCCTCCGCGTTCGCCCCGTGCCCGCTCTGCCAGGAAGCCGGGCATCTCCTTCGCCCCAGGCACCTCAGGCCCTGCCCCTGTTACCCCCGCTGCCCTCAGTGAGGAGGTCATTGACCTCCTCCGAACGCTCATTATTGGGCAGACTACCCTTTTGAATGCCATCCAGGGGGTGGAGAGGGAGGTTCATCGCAGCAATGCGTACCTGGAGGGCATTCATTCGGGTCAGGCTGCCCATCAGCGATCGTTCCAGGCTCTGGCCTCAGCACTGACGGCAGCCATTGTCCCTGTCTCCTGCCTGCCTCTACTAACTCCCTCCTCCCAGTCTCCTGTTCCTCTGCCTGTCCCACCCACACCATCAGACCAGCCTGCACACACCTCAACACCCAAGAGAAGCTCATCCAAACATAAGCACCACAGATCACGCAGACATTCACACACGCAACATTCCGATGCAGACATGCCAACAGTCACTACCACCTCTGTGACCCCCACCTCCTCGTCTCCCTCCTCCCTCCCTGTGACGTCTACACTCACACCTCCATTCACCTCACCATCAGCCAGTGTTTCCATCACCAGCACACCCTCCACTCCAGTCCGCACACGTGCAGTCACCACCCCCACTGCCATTTACACGTCCCCTGTGTCCTCTCCCACTGTGTCTGTCACCCCCTCTTCCACACCACACAAACGCAGCCACCCACCCACCCAACAGCCATCCACCTCACGACAGCCTATCCCTCCTGCACCTGCACCCAAAGACAGCAAACGTGACTCACCTACAACCACATCCTCTCCCTCCACTCCCATTCCCACTGTACCTACCACTCTCCATTGTCCCAAGAAGCTCTTCCTCGCCACTACTAACTTCTTTCCTGACCCTGAGCCCCCCCCTCCTTCTCGTCGGGGTAAGAAGAGCACCTCAGCCACCACCAGCCCTGCAGCCCCCTTGACAAGGGTGCAGGGGTATTGGAGCCCGCCAGCCCGCATGTCTGGATCTTCGCCCAGCAGCAAGGGGACAGCCAGCCCACCCCCTGGGAAGAGGAGCAGAAGGCGGAAGGGGCGCCGCAGGAGCCCGCCTTCTACATCCCCCCCGGACACCACCCAGAGACAGTCACCAGCCACAGCTCCAAAGGGAGGAAAGGGCCACAGGCCGACGACTAAGGAGGGCAAGGGCAGCAAGTTGGAGAGGTCAGGCAGCAGGCCTGCTGCCCAGGAGGAGCCCACAACCCCCATAGCCGCTGCCCCGGGAGGAACCGGCACAGCTGCCCCGGGAGAGCCCACCAGCCCCATAGCCGCTGCCCAGGGAGGACCCAGCCCAGCTGGCCAGGAGGGCCCCACCACCCACAGCCCAGGTGGGCAGTGAAGGAGCACCATCCCCGCTGCCCAGGAGGGCACCACCAGGCATTTAGCAGTTGGCCATAGACCGTCCGCCGTCTCAAGAACCGCTGAACTGGGCCCTTCAAGGCAAGAACCGCTGAACTGGGCCCTTCAAGGCAAGAACCGCTGAACTGGGCCCCGCCGTCTCAAGAAACGCTGAACTGGGCCCTTCAAGGCAAGAACCGCTGAACTGGGCCCTTCAAGGCAAGAACCGCTGAACTGGGCCCCGCCGTCTCAAGAACCGCTGAACTGGGCCCTTCAAGGCAAGAACCGCTGAACTGGGCCCTTCAAGGCAAGAACCGCTGAACTGGGCCCCGCCGTCTCAAGAACCGCTGAACTGGGCCCCGCCGTCTCAAGAACCGCTGAACTGGGCCCCGCCGTCTCAAGAACCGCTGAACTGGGCCCCGCCGTCTCAAGAACCGCTGAACTGGGCCCTTCAAGGCAAGAACCGCTGAACTGGGCCCCGCCGTCTCAAGAACCGCTGAACTGGGCCCCGCCGTCTCAAGAACCGCTGAACTGGGCCCCGCCGTCTCATGAACCGCTGAACTGGGCCCTTCAGGGCAAGAACCGCTGGCCCTTTGGCAGACGTGGCAGGGCAGGATCTATCTCGGGCAGGGCTGCAGGATGTCCTCTGGCCAACTTGCCTCCTCCAGTGGCAGTGGGGTCTGTTATGGACTGTATGGACTGTGGCTTTGCTCTCCCCAGGATGGCCCAGTGGGCAGGCCACCCACTGTATGGACTGTTTGGACTGTGGCTTTGCTCTCCCCAGGATGGCCCAGTGGGCAGGCCACCCACTGTATGGACTGTTTGGACTGTGGCTTTGCTCTCCCCAGGATGGCCCAGTGGGCAGGCCACCCACTGTATGGACTGTATGGACTGTGGCTTTGCTCTCCCCAGGATGGCCCAGTGGGCAGGCCACCCACTGTATGGACTGTTTGGACTGTGGCTTTGCTCTCCCCAGGATGGCCCAGTGGGCAGGCCACCCACTGTATGGACTGTATGGACTGTGGCTTTGCTCTCCCCAGGATGGCCCAGTGGGCAGGCCACCCACTGTATGGACTGTATGGACTGTGGCTTTGCTCTCCCCAGGATGGCCCAGTGGGCAGGCCACCCACTGTATGGACTGTTTGGACTGTGGCTTTGCTCTCCCCAGGATGGCCCAGTGGGCAGGCCACCCACTGTATGGACTGTATGGACTGTGGCTTTGCTCTCCCCAGGATGGCCCAGTGGGCAGGCCACCCACTGTATGGACTGTTTGGACTGTGGCTTTGCTCTCCCCAGGATGGCCCAGTGGGCAGGCCACCCACTGTATGGACTGTATGGACTGTGGCTTTGCTCTCCCCAGGATGGCCCAGTGGGCAGGCCACCCACTGTATGGACTGTATGGACTGTGGCTTTGCTCTCCCCAGGATGGCCCAGTGGGCAGGCCACCCACTGTATGGACTGTATGGACTGTGGCTTTGCTCTCCCCAGGATGGGCCAGTGGGCAGGCCACCCACTGTATGGACTGTATGGACTGTGGCTTTGCTCTCCCCAGGATGGGCCAGTGGTCATGGAGTCCCCTCGTGGATCTGGCGTCGTGTACTCAAGTGGCTGAGGTGCCCCCCCTTCCCTTCCCCCTGAGGTGCCTGTCCTATTTTCTTTCTGATGCCCCTGCAGTGTTCTCTCCGTGGAGTTCTTGTCGTGGGACTGGGCCTTGCCCCTTTGCACAGGACCCCTGTGATCCACGGACAGTGGTTGGACTACATTTAGTAGCTGTATATATTTTGTACATAGTTTATTTATTTATTGGGATTAATGGCGTACATATTTAAATATATCTGCCCGTTTATGATCTCTTCTTTTGGTCTTTGCATTATTTCGGAGGGGGGTGGTTTGTGGGTTGTGACAGTGATCTGTGGGAATGCATTGATGTGTGTGTTGTAGTGGGTGTGGGTGGGTGGGTGTGTGCCGGTAATCTTTTCCCTCCCCTGTGTCGTAGGTGCAGTACTCACCGATGTCTTCCGCGCCGCCGGGCGTGCTCCTGGTATATGAGGAGGAATAGGAGTGCGGGGATGACCTGTAACTCTGGCTCCATACTGCCGGAATCTCGCGTGGAGTGCGTAGAGGTGAGCGTTTTCCCGTTCGTAGTCTGTTTCCGCCGTGTTCTTATCGGCGGTGCTCCCGCCCCGGAAAAGGTGGCAGATTGGTGGGTCGTAATAGGGTGGGCGGTACTTTGTCTGCCGCCGGGCTGTTGGCGGGAACCGCCGCGCTGTTTGTTTGTACCGCTGTGGCGGTCGGAGTGTTAAGTTGGCGGGCTGTGTTGGCGGTTCCCGCCAGGGTCAGAATTGCATATTTTAGACCGCCGGCCTGTTGGCGGCTTGGCCGCCGCTTTATCACCGACCGCCAGGGTCAGAATGAGGGCCTTTGTCTCTAAGTTAAGCCTGACAGTTTATTTGCCAAGAGGGTTAAGAACAGGTTTATTTGGGGATTACTTGTTACTTCACCCTGACACCGATTGTGGTTGGTGCTGGAGAAGGGGTTCGCCCCTCTCAACCAGTAACTCAGTGTCTGGCACTACCAATGTAGGTAATCAGTTCAGCACCCTACATATGGGTGGTAAGTGCCATATAAATGTTAGAATACAATACAAACATTGAGCACATCACCAGGGCATCAATGAGTGACGGGGGAGAAACAGAGTTCCCTGCAGCTCAGCGTTCTATCCATTTTGTGCCAGTCATCCGACATCCAGCAATGAAAATTGATTTTGGGAAAAGGTTGGATTTGCGCCCACTAAATGTTTTTTTCAGAAAGAGGATGGCGAGTTCTCATCTACATCTTCCTCTTGTATCCTCATGTCGGAAGAAAATACTGTTGAAAAACATAGGCCCGTATTTAAGAAAAAGTGGCGCATCAGCTATGATGTGCCACTTTTCTTGTGCTACTCATACTGGCACCTAATGACACCATGGTTGAGTGGTATTTATAATACGGCGCACCATTGTGGTCATTAGCAAAATACCGTCAACATTTTTTATGTTATTGTGGCGCTTTGCTACACTAGCGTCGAAAATGTTGACGCTAGTGCAGCAAAGTGCAAGGAGGCCCCTCGGTTATGATGGGAGCATCATTTTAACCAGTGCTCTGAGCAGGTGTTAAAAATGGCACCAAAAATGGTGCAGTGAAATCCTTTAAATTTCACTGGGTCATTTTTGCGGGGCTCTTAGAGCCGGAACGTCCCACTTGCATACATTCAGCCTGGCACAGGCATAATGTGGCGCAAGGGGTTACAAAGTGGCACAGTGCCTGCATTGCGCCACCTTGTGAATATGGCATGACAGAAAAGCCACTATAGCGCCACCTTAGCGTAAATAAAATGATGCTATGGCGTCGCTAAGGTGGTGCAAGGGGCTCTTAAATATGCCCCATAGATTCCAGCTTGTGAAAGTCATGAGAAATCTGCTTAATTTATTCCTGGCTTCTATGACAGGTGCAGCCATACAATAGTAAAGAGCCCTTCAGCCAGCCAGGTCATTTTCCAGGAAGCTTCAATAAGGTCAGATGGTGACTGCTAAAACCATGCTACTTCACAGTTGTGTAAATCACATCACATCAGGTTTGTGATCCTGACATGCTCGTGTTATGTTTGTGAATTAGCTTTGAAGTTGCTTGTTTGGTGTTTTGCTTCAAGAGCAGAGTCTTGCGATTGTGTGCAGGCATCTATGTGTATATATACAGTGCAGGGAATAAAGCTCATACCTGATTCAGGACGTGTTAGGGGATGTTCTGCTTTGTATGCAGAAGGGCATCTCTTTCCTATTACCTTCCTTTCTCCAGTAGACTGTTGGAGCCCTTTGATATTTTCAACCTTGCCCTTTTATCTGTGAAAACTTTCTTGCTCGGAGTCTAAGGGCCTCATCATAGCTGGTCCACAAATCGCAATACGGTGCAAACCAGTCTGCAGGCAGATATACCAGCTTTTCACACAACATTTTCAACCACAGATGCTGCATTGCAATGCGTGAAAGGAGGAAGAGCAGAATAGAGCCATTTCTACTACGTTTTGATACTTTTCCCACTTAGTATTTTTGTTGTTCAGTGCACCACAAATGCGAAGCTGGAAATATGTGGAGACTTCTAAATGTTGTTCCACTATTATGCCTGCCTACAAATATTTGTAGATAGGGATTTGCCTCAAAACTCACGTTGTTGAATTGAAAAGGCCATGTACTGCACTTGGTAACACAAAGCCGACACAACATTTTCATAACCTTCCCTCTTGGTTTGGTGGTGATCACCACATGTCTGAAATCCTTAACTTACACATAGCGAATGGAAAACCTAATGCACTGCACAAAAAGGAACATACACTTTTCAAAAAGGGGCAAAATATGCATGAATCCGGTGCATAATCCAAGGGCCCAATTCACAGAGGTAAATCTGGTTGTAAATTTAAGTAATTTGCCCGTCAACTGCGACCAATGAGAGAATGAAGGCAACATCAATGAATCTTTATAGTGATTTTCCTGGAGTGTACAGCGTAGGTCCAGTTGGGTCAGTACCATACTAGATTTTCGGGATTTCCTTTTTAAATAAATATACCTTCAATTAATCGAAACAGAAGTCATTTACAGAGATTGTGGTTATCCTGAAGATCTGGCAAGGATGCGACCCTTCAGGAATTACATTGGGCAACATTTTTCTAGACTGAGTGGACATTATTTGATTGGTGATGTGACCTATGTATTATCTAAGCATAAACACACATGCCAGCTCACAGGTGTTACCAGAATCCTCCACCGAGTTTACAACCGCACGGGTGTTTTTGACTTTTGAGAATTCAGGGGCATATTTATACTCTGTTTGCGCCGGAATTGCGTCGTTTTTTTTGACGCAATTCCGACGCAAAACTAACTCCATATTTATACTTTGGCGTTAGACGCGTCTAGCGCCAAAGTCCATGGAGTTTGCGTAATTTTTTAGCGTGGACACCTACTTTGCGTTAATGAGATGCAAGGTAGGCGTTCCCGTCTAAAAAATTGAATCCGAGGCATGTGCGCCGTATTTACACTCCCGGGCAAAATTCACGCCCGGGAGTGGGCGGGTCAAAAAAAAATGACGTACGGCCGCTTTTGCGCCGTTTTTTAGCGCCTGGACAAGGCAGGCGTTAAGGGACCTGTGGGCTCAGAAGGAGCCCAGAGGTGCCCTCCCATGCCCCCAGGGACACCCCCTGTCACCCTTGCCCACCCCAGGAGGACACCCAAGGCTGGAGGGACCCATCCCAGGGACATTAAGGTAAGTTCCGGTAAGTACTTTTTTTTTTTTTTTTGTGGCATAGGGGGGCCTGATTTGTGCCCCCCTACATGCCACTATGCCCAATGACCATGCCCAGGGGACAGAAGTCCCCTGGGCATGGCCATTGGGCAAGGGGGCATGACTCCTGTCTTTGCTAAGACAGGAGTCATTTCTATGGGGGTTGGGAGTCGAAAAAAATGGCGCAAATCGGGTTGAGGCAAAAAATTTGCCTCAGCCTGACTTGCCCCATTTTTTGGCGCCCAAGCTCCATATCCCCCTATGCCGGCGCTGCCTGGTGTACGTCGTTTTTTTCCACGCACACCAGGCAGCGCCGGCAGCTAACGCCGGCTAACATCATTGATTAAATACGGCACCCGTATGGTGCTTCAGAATGGCGTTAGCCGGCGCTAATTTTTTTGACGCAAAACTGCGTTAGCGCAGTTTTGCGTCAAAAATTATAAATATGGCCCTCAGTATCTTGGTGCCACCTTCTACCAGACTTAACCAAGGATATAGTATTGAATCTTTTCTTTAAAAAGGAAGTGGCGTTCCAGTGTTTATGTCTTGCTTTCACGTATTAAAGATATTTTACAATGTGTTCCACTCAGTTCTTAATTTGTGGCGATTGATGCGAGAAGGGGGTACCAGCATTCATTTCATGCAACCAGGACTCATTTTTCAGCATTATAATTTGATCCAGAGCAAGAGAAAGAAAGGCGGGCAAGCGTGAAAGGGGGGAGAAAAGAGAAAGGAAAACGGCGAGAAAGGGAGAACGCAGGGATGAAAAAGAACCTGTAAGACTGACACAAAGAAATAGGAGGTGTAAAGAGGTAGAAGAAACAGAACTGAAGTGGAAGGAACAGTAGGCAGTCTTGCTGTGAAGCAGCCCTGGCATTCAGCAGCAAGTGTGGCTGGCTCCTAAGAAACTTTCAAGGGAGACAGACCTGCCTTTCCCGCTGATTCCATCTGTTTGCCTCTAAAAAAAGAAAACGCAGCAGTTCAGCAACAAGTACACGCACAAGTGGAACATCAACAACCTGAATATATACACCTACTATGTCTGGCGACATAAAATATCTTGTTCGGTTAACACTGCCAGAAGAAGCCTATTCCTGTTCTGGGATTTTTTTCTACTTGAAAAGCAAAACTTTCAAGCTCTTGGCACAAGGGGTCGATGGAGTGACTTGGGCCGCAAATGTGCACTAAAATAAGAATAACTAAGCAGTTCACAGTGCCTCTTGTTGGTGAGGATATACAAGCTGACAAATCACTTCTGGGTGTGAGGGGTGGCTGCCACTCCCCTGACATGTCTGCATTGGGACCCTCTACCGCCACGAGGAGGCTTACCAGGCTATTCACTCGGTGAGTTTTATAGGACCACGCATTAGAAATAATTTGTGGAGCTGTAATAAAACAACGCATTTATAAAATGGGAAACTGGCTAAAATGAAGGTCCTTGATCCTCTCACTTGTTAAGTTTAAGGAATGTAAAATGATGCTCAAAGGGAGTGATTCCAAGCTTGACATAGTTCCCCAGCAGTGTGCTAGAGAGCACAGCATAACCATAGCCTTGGATGCAAGTGCACCAGTGGGGAAGGCCAACCAATCACCTGACAATGTACCCGTGTAACAGTGAGAAACTGAAGACTACACGTGCATCACTCTGCACTGAGTTACCTTCTATGAGGTTTATACCAGTTGTTAGACCGGACAGCCTTAGGGTGGTCACCCCTAACTTTTTGCCTGCCTCCCTCCACTTTTTGGACACTGTTTTTGCTGGGTTTTAGACTCTGCCACTTTAACACTGCTAACCAGTGCTAAAGTGCATATGCTCTCTCCCTTAACACATGGTAACCTTGAATCATACCTGATTGGATTATTTCATTTACTTATAAGTCCCTAGTAATGTGCACTCTATGTGCCTAGGGCCTGTAGATGAAATGCTACTAGTGGGCCTGCAGCACTGGTTGTGCCACCCACTTAAGTAGCCCCTTTTCCTTGTCTCAGGCCTGCCATTGCAAGGCCTGTGTGTGCAGTTTCACTTTCACCTCGACTTGGCATTTAAAAGTACTTGCCAAGCCTAAACCTCCAATTTCTCCACATATAAGTCACCTCTAATGTGTGCCCTAGGTAACCCCTAGAGCAGGGTGCTGTGTGGGTGAAAGGCAGAACATGTACCTGTGTAGTTTACATGTCCTGGTAGTGTAAAACTCCTAAATTCGTTTTTGCACTACTGTGAGCCCTGCTCCCTTCATAGGCTAACATTGGGGCTGCCCTCATACAGTATTGAAGTGGTAGCTGCTGATCTGAAAGGAGTAGGAAGGTCATATTTAGTATGGCCAGAATGGTAATATAAAATCCTGCTGACTGGTGAAGTTGGATTTAATATTACTGTTCTAGAAATGCCACTTTTAGAAAGTGAGCATTTCTTTGCACTTAAATCTTTCTGTGCCTTACAATCCATGTCTGCCTGGGCTTAGTTGAGAGCTCCTTGTGCATTCACTCAGACACACCCCAAGCACAGGGTACTCAGCCTCACTTGCATACATCTGCATTTTGAATGGGTCTTCCTGGGCTGGGAGGGTGGAGGGCCTGCTCTCACACAAATGACTGCCACCCCCCTTACTGGGACCCTGGCAGACAGGATTGAACTGAAAGGGGGCCTGGTGCACTTCTTAGCCACTCTTTGAAGTCTCCCCCACTTCAAAGGCACATTTGGGTATAAAACAGGGCCTCTGCCCTACCTCATCAGACACTTGCTGGAGAAGAAACCTGAACCAGAACCTGCATCCTGCCAAAAAGAACTGCCTGGCTGCCTAAAGGACTCACCTGACTGCTTTCTACAAAAGACTGCTGCCTTGCTGTTGCCCTGCTGCCTTGCTGAACTCTTGTCTGGCTGTGAAAGTGCTCTACAAGGGCTTTGATAGAGCTTGCCTCCTGTTCCCTGAAGTCTCAGGACCAAAAAGACTTCTCTTTTTCACTTGGACGCTTCATGCGCCGAAATTTTCGACGCACAGCTTGTTCCGTGGCGAGAAAAATGCCGCACACCGATGCTGATCGACGCGACGCCTTCGGGACGACCGGAACTTCGACGCACGGCCTCGCAAGGTCAACGCCACCTGACCTCCAGAGGAGAAATCGACGCGACGCCTGCCGTGAGAGCGAAAATTCGATGCGCAGCCCCGCAGAACGACGCGGAGCCGGAAAACAAGCAGGAGAATCCACGCACAGACCCGGGACATCTGGTAATCCCCGCGATCCACAGAAAGAGACTGTCCGCGCGCCGGAAAACGATGCACGACTTCCCCACGTGAAAAATAACGACGCAAGTCCGTGTGGGCTGGGGAGAAATCGACGTACACACCATTTTTCCACGTATCTCTTCTTCTGTTGCCCTCTGAGGAGATTTTCCACTCCAAACCAGGTACTTTGTGCTTGAAAGAGACTTTGGCCCTCATTCTGACCCTGGCGGTCAAAGACCGCCAGGGCGGAGGACCGCGGGAGCACCGCCGACAGGCCGGCGGTGCTCCAATGGGGATTCTGACCGCGGCGGTAAAGCCGCGGTCGGACCGGCACCACTGGCGGGCTCCCACCAGTGTACCGCCGCCCCATTGAATCCTCCACGGCGGCGCAGCTTGCTGCACCGCCGCGGGGATTCCGACCCCCCCCTACCGCCATCCAGATCCCGGCGGTCCGACCGCCGGGATCCGGATGGCGGTAGGGGGGGTCGCGGGGCCCCTGGGGGCCCCTGCAGTGCCCATGCCACTGGCATGGGCATTGCAGGGGCCCCCGTAAGAGGGCCCCTACATGTATTTCACTGTCTGCTGCGCAGACAGTGAAATACGCGACAGGTGCAACTGCACCCGTCGCACAGCTTCCACTCCGCCGGCTCGATTCCGAGCCGGCTTCATCGTGGAAGCCTCTTTCCCGCTGGGCTGGCGGGCGGTCTGAAGGCGACCCCCCGCCAGCCCAGCGGGAAAGTCAGAATTACCGCCGCGGTCTTTCGACCGCGGAACGGTAACCTGACGGCGGGACTTTGGCGGGCGGCCTCCGCCGCCCGCCAAGGTCAGAATGAGGGCCTTTGTTTGCTTTTTAAAGACTTAAGACACTTTGGGCCTGATTCGAACTTTGGAGGACGGTGTTAAACCGTCCCAAAAGTGGCGGATATACCACCTACCGTATTACGAGTTCCATAGGATATAATGGACTCGTAATACGGTAGGTGGTATATCCGCCACTTTTGGGACGGTTTAACACCGTCCTCCAAAGTTAGAATCAGGCCCTTTATATCACTTTTCAGTGATATCTCTACAAATTCACATTGCAACTTTATTCGTTTTGACCTACAATTATCCTGATAAATATTATATATTTTTCTAAACACTGTGTGGTGTATTTTTGTGGTGCTATATGGTGGTATTGTATGATTTATTGCACAAATACTTTACATATTGCCTTCTAAGTTAAGCCTGACTGCTCGTGCCAAGCTACCAGAGGGTGGGCACAGGATAATCTTGGATTGTGTGTGACTTACCCTGACTAGAGTGAGGGCTTTTGCTTGGTCAGAGGGTAACCTGACTGCCAACCAAAAACCCCATTTCTAACACCAGTGCAGCCATCACATGCAAGAACCCATGAGCATGTAGTCACTGCAAACTTCAGCGTGGAGAAAAAAGCATGCAGCTGCCAGCGTAACACTGATTTTTTTTTCAATGGGATTAATGTGAGGGTTTGACTAGTATTGTTTAGTTGCTGCTGACAATGGGAGGAATGTTGGTCGTGGCTTATAGGAAGTGTGTTTGTGTGCTCTGCTTAGCACAGAGTGTGATGCTGCTTGTGCATGATGGCCTCAGAAATAGGAAAGAATGTGTTGTGATACATACATACATTCGGATGCAGAATATGCTGCACTGTAGTCTTTCTTTGAAAGTGCAGTAAGAGTATAGGATGAAGGAGAATAGAGTATTGACATTTATTTTCACCATCTTTATGGCATTTTTACATACCTTTGGAAGATTTGCAAACTTTACCAAGGATCAAAAGTTTAAGGCGCTGATTTAAGGGGTCCTAGCGCCACTTTAGATCCGCCTTAGCATCATTTTTTTATGCTAAGGTGGAGCTAAGGTTGCCACTCCCCCATGCCAGAATTTCAAAGTGGTGCAATACTTGCATTGCGCCACTGTGTAACACTTTGTGCTACATTATGCCTGCGCCAGGCATAATGTAAGCAAAGGGGGCGTTCCCCTGTTAGGGGGGCCTGAAAATATGGTGCAAAGAAATCTAATATATTTCTTTGCATTATTTTTTTCAGCACTTTTAATGCCTGCTCAGAACAGGTGTTAAAATGGGGCACTCCATTGTTTACAATGGACCCCTATGTACTGTTCAGGGTTAGTGCCAAAACTTTGGCCCCTATCCTTTGCCAGGGGGTGCCGCATCTTAGATAGGGATGCTACGGTGCACAAGGAAAGCCCTTAAATTTCATGAAAACAGTTCTTCAACAGTAACATTCTTGGAATAAAATGTGAGAAAAATACATTTACTGGTAGAATTATCTGTAAAAACCGAAGAGAGGTTTTTTGGAACGACAGTCACAAGCAGGCAACGTTTTGCAAAGTTTACAAATTACTTTATCCGTCACCAAGTGCCACGTTTCAAACGTGTGACAAAAGTTTGGTTGCTAAATTGAATTTTCAGCTACCTTTACTGAAGATAGAATGTTAATTGATAATGCCCCCCCATCCACCAGGTGTTACCTTGGACAATAGACCCCAACCCAAAGAACCTCTACCCTCTGTATGTGCCAATGCATTTTCAAACAATACAAAGCCATCAACAATGTTGTGAATACAAGAGAAAGTTCATGTACCTTCACTGTTGATGACACTTCTATAACAGGGACAACCACCGAAATGCTCAATTTTCTGAATATGCTACACAGACAGAGCTAACATAAGTCATGTTGTCCCTTTGAATTGTTTGCTGAAGGGCCAGATACAGATGCTGGGAAACTAATATGCATTTAGCAATGATTGGACCCGAACCTCTGAGAGTAATCAGAATACTCTTTTGGTTTGGGTAACACATGAGGCTTCACAAAGGAATTGTGACCTTCATGAAGTACATCTGTGCACCCTTTCTGGATCCAGGCCACTCAGATGCATTGTCTCATTCTGTGCCTCTTCAGGTGGAGGATATATATCATTACATGATACATAGCGGGTCATTCCGACCCTGGCGGTCGGTGGCCGCCAGGGCCACCGACCACGGGAGCACCGCCAACAGGCTGGCGGTGCTCCTACGAGCATTCTGACCGCGGCGGTTTAGCCGCGGTCAGACGCGGAAAGCCAGCGGTCTCCCGCTGACTTTCCGCCGCTCGTAGGAATCCTCCATGGCTGCGGAGCACGCTCCGCAGCCATGGAGGATTCCGACTCCCCCTCCCGCCATCCAGTTCCTGGCGGTTCTCCCGCCGGGAACCGGATGGCGGGAGGGGGAGTCGCGGGGCCCCTGGGGGCCCCTGCCGTGCCCATGCCTATGGCATGGGCACGGCAGGGGCCCCCGTAAGAGGGCCCCTAAAAGTATTTCAGTGTCTGCAAAGCAGACACTGAAATACGCGACGGGTGCAACTGCACCCGTCGCACCTTCCCACTCCGCCGGCTCTATTACGAGCCGGCGTCATCGTGGGAAGGGAGTTTTCCCCTGGGCTGGCGGGCGGTCTTGCGAAGACCGCCCGCCAGCCCAGGGGAAAACTCGGAATACCCTCCGCGGTCTTTCGACCGCGGAGCGGTATTTCGGAGGGGGGAAGTCTGGCGGGCGGCCTCCGCCGCCCGTCAGACTCAGAATTAGGGCCATAGTGTGAGACTTTGAGTAATTAGTACTCAAATCAAGATTACTCGTAAATGCCAGAAAGGAATGGACCAGCTGTTGCAAACCCTTCGTGGTCCTAGCAATTAATACTACATCGTATGCATAGAGAAGGGCAGGTACTAATTGTGCAACAACCCTCGTGATGTCTTATCAAGCTACATTTAGGTCAGATCCCAACTTATTAATGTCTAAAATAAATAAAAAAAGGGGTCAGGATACAATCTTGCCTCACTCCCTATAACAACTCACAGATGCCGATAAGTGCCCTTTCTGGTCATATCAGATCCAATAACACTAGATTTCTCTCCACTTTAAGGTCTATCAGCATCCCCCACAATTTAGCTCTATTTATACGATCAAACAGAAAGTAAGGTCCATATATGCCATATACATTGAACCCTTTTTTTCCACTGTATAATTCCCAACAATCAGTTGTAAGTTCAAACATTGGTCCAAAGTGCCATTCTCTGGCCTGAATCCATACTGAAGTCCAGAGACCACATGGTTACAATCAGCCCACTCCACTCACCTCGATAGAATAACTTTACCTATCACCTTAACAGTCATATCTATGAGGGAGATGGGACAATAACATTTTGGATCTGATCTTAACCCCCTTTCAAAGACGTCTTAAAGACGTAATTGATAATGTCTTTAGACCAGGTTTGCGGAACGCCTTGGCTACAAACTGAGTTGCCAACACGATTAAAAAAATGTAGCCTAAATCTGAGGCTCTACTTTAAACAGATCAGCTGGCACCCCTTCAAGACCAGCGGTCTTCCCGTTTGGCATTGTTAAAATTGTGTCAGATGCATTTTCTTCACGCAGCCCAAGTGAATAGGTCACAGGCCGATCATCCTGGTAAAAAATGGGGTCTCCACCCCAAGGTGATCTTACAAACTGTGAAAATGGGAAACCAAAACCTAAGGGGGAATTACGCACTCCATAGTATCAATTCCACAATCCTTAAAGAAGGGTTGATTGAGAAACTCCCAAAACTTTGCACTGTTGTTCAGTACACTAACCTGCTGCAGGTCAACCCAGGCTCTTCTTTTAATCTCTGCTTTCCTATCAGCCAGAGTTTGTTTATATATTTTCCTCCTCCATGCAATCTCGCTACCATCTCTCAGGATCTTACTCAAAGCCCTCCTGAGGTCCCTATGAGCTCGTGAACACTTATGATCAAACCATCTACACTCCTCCTTGACCCTTTTGCACCCGGACCTGCTAAGATTGAGAGCCACCTGCCTAGAAACAGTTTGAAATGCAAATAAAACCTCCTCATTGGGCTGATCCGGGCTCAAACAAATGTTAAAATCAGAAACATGCAAACCATAAAGATTGCTAACAAACTCTTCAGGGATTATTTTATCCCACTATATACTGCGACCTTGGTGCTTTGGTTGTAGCACCTTACTTCCACACCCCACTCGTGGATTTTGCATTGCCTCTACATCTCGGTCTAACTCAGTGACAAGAGCGTTAGGACAGCAATTTTTTTGCCTTATCATGGACGTAACCAGGCGTTAAAATATAATCAATTGTAGTATTACAACCCGTTCCTGTGAAGGATGGAATGGGGGTCTCCCCCCATTCGTTATTAAGACAATGCAAATTACAATCAACTAGGATGGTCTCGAGTAATACTCCACAGAATATTTATCATTAATAACACAGCCCAACTGTCATTTATAAATGTTAAAATCACCAAGACTGATCACCAAGTATGGGCCATGGTGCTCTTCTCTATATAATTCAAGACATTTCTTCAAACCATTAATGTGCTCATAAGGGGGTGTCTGAAGAACAGAATTATAAAAAATAATAATAACTAAGAGCTGTTTAAAAGTCTAACTTTACCACTAGCAAATTCTCAGAGCCTGAATCAATTAAATTAGCGGTGCATGGGATGTTTAAAGAAACAAGAGTGAGTAACCCTCCATGATCGGATGGAATGTTGGAGAAAAAAAACAGGAAAACACATGTATAAAAACGAGTTGGATACATCCCAGATTTCCTTCAGGGTTACTATCTGAAATGCACAAATACATTTTAACCAACTCGCATCATCTTTTTGTTAGTAAGACTGGCTATGTTCCAACCAACTATTTGGATCAAACTGCTTTGACTGAATTTTCGCTGTCTTGACAAAGCCAGACAATCTTTATTCTGAACCCCCCATGATCTGACCCTACCCCAGGGCACACTTCTGTAAAAACCTCCCCGCCACATCTAGATGGAAGTCAATCAGTACTATCAAGATCCCCAAGGGTTGATATCCATTTCTTAATTCCAGTGGTGCCATAATGTCCTTATTTTGTGAGACTACTATTGCTTTATTATGGGGGGGTACACACCTGTGACCCCATGACTTGTCTTCTTGAGCAGGTAGATAGAAAAAACCCAAGGGAACAACTTGGATAACAGCCCCTCGACCCCTCTCGGCCATATTCTGAAAAATCAATTGTCAAGCAATTTCTGATTCCCTGAAATTCAGCACAGTACAGTCACCAACACATTGCTTATTCCCAAAGCCCAGCCACTCCACCTGTTGGGACACAATGATCTTGTCACAATCCAAGCTGGAGAACCCCCCCCCTTTAGAAAAACACCAATTCCTTGATCTCCATATGAGTTCAATGATGGATTCTACCATCTCTGACAGCAAGGGAAGAACGTTCACCAGAATAGCCAATAAGGGAGTAGAGGGTGGGGGAAGATGCAGCATAGGAGCTGGGGACCAAGGGGCATATTTATATTCTGTTTGTGCCGGATTTACATCATTTTTTGTACGTAGATCAGACGCAAACGTAACTCTATTTTTATATTTTGGCGCCAGATATGTCTAGCACCAAAATATTTGAGTTAGCGTCATTTTTTGCCTGCAGAAAACTACCTTGCGTCAATGGCATGCAAGGTAGGTGTTCCCGGGCAGAAAATGCCTCAATAGCCCTAGCACCTTATTTATCCTCCCGTGCAAAAATTGCGCACGGAAAGAGGGAGTGCCTTAAATAATGGCGCTAAGCCTGCTTAGTGCCTTTATTTAATGCCTGGGTATGGGCAGGTATAAGAGGACCTGTAGGCAGATTTTCATGGTCAGAGACCATGGAAATTGACCACAGGTGCCCTTCCCTCTCCCCAGGGACACCCCCACCCACCCCTAACCACACCAGGAGGTCACCTACGGATGGAGGACCCATCCGAAGGTAAGACCGGGTGAGTATATATTTTTGTTGTCCAGTTCCGCTTGGGAGCCCTTACTTGGGGCCCCCTGTATGGCACTGGCCCCAATGGCCATGCCCAGGGGACACTACTCCCCTGGGCATGGCCATTGGGATAGTGGGCATGGCTCCTGTTTTTACTAAGACAGGAGCCATGTCAATGGGGCTTGTGCTCCAGAAAATGGTGCTAGACTGCCTAGAGGCAATTTGTTTGCCTCTGAACAGTGTAGTGCCATAATTTGGCACCCAGCCCCGGTTCCCCCTACGCCTCCCCGGCCCTGTTAGCGTCCTTTCCAAGGACGGTTACAGGACCTTAGCGCCGGTGCTATACTTTTTGGCGCAAACCTGCGTTAGTGCAGGTTTGCGCCAAAAAGTATAAATATGGGCCCAAGTTTGCCCACCAGAATGAATTGATGGAGCCCTGCTCCCATGGCCATCACTTTCAGAAGCAATTAATGATGGCGCTAATGCCTGCTGCTGGGACTCAAACTCAGGCTTAGTAGAGTTAAGATAACCTTTTTTGGGGCCCACCCCTACTGCCCCACTTCTTGTACTGAACTGAGAACCAATTCACATTGAGATGTGTAATTGAGCAGGTTGTTAAAGTAAGCAGACTCGCACCCAAATTATCTCCCTTGTCCTACTAGCAGTTCAAGCTTGAATTTTGTTAGGAGTATAGCTGGTACTATCACTGGTGATCCAAAGACCAGTCCCACAAACTGAAATAGTCCAAAACTAACCATGTTGCAAATGATAAGGCCTTTGCTGCCAAAGGACCTGTTAGAAATGGGGTTTTTGGTTGGCAGTCAGGTTACCCTCTGCCCAAGCAAGAACCCTCACTCTAGTCAGAGTAAGTCACACACAATCTAAAATTAGCCTCTGCCCACCCTCTGGTAGCTTGGCACGAGCAGTCAGGCTTAACTTAGAAGGCAATGTGTAAAGTATTTGTGCAATAAATCATACAATACCACCATATAGCACCACAAAAATACACCACAGTGTTTAGAAAAATATATAATATTTATCAGGATATTTGTAGGTCAAAACGAATAAAGTTGCAATGTGAATTTGTAGAGATATCACTGAAAAGTGATGTAAAGGGGGTCATTCTGACTTTGCCGGGCGGCGGAGGCCGCCCGCCAAAGTCCCGCCGTCAGAATACCGCTGCGCGGTCAAAAGACCGCCGCGGTAATTCTGAGTTTCCCGCTGGGCTGGCGGGCGACCGCCAGAAGGCCACCCACCAGCCCAGCGGGAAACCCCCTTCCATGAGGATGCCGGCTCCGAATGGAGCCGGCGGAGTGGAAGGGGTGCGACGGGTGCAGTTGCACCCGTCGCGATTTTCAGTGTCTGCTTGGCAGACACTGAAAATCTTGGTGGGGCCCTGTTAGGGGGCCCCACAACACCTGTTATCGCCAGCCAGGTTCTGGCGGTCAAATCCGCCAGAACCAGGCTGGCGGTAAGGGGGTCGGAATCCCCATGGAGGATTCCCTAGGGCAGCGGGAAGCCCGCGGGACACCGCCGGTTTCCCGTTTCTGACCGCAGCTGTACCGCCGTGGTCAGAATGCCCATGGATGCACCGCCAGCCTGTTGGCGGTGCATCCGTGGTCCCCGGCCCTGGCGGTAGTCCACCGCCAGGGTCGGAATGACCCCCAAAGTGTCTTAAGTCTTTAAAAAGCAAACAAAGGCCCTCATTCTGACCCTGGCGGTCTTTTCGCAAGACCGCCGAGTTACCGCCGCGGTGAAGACCGCCGACCGCGGCGGTATGCCGCTGTGCGCATTCTGACCGCTGGGAGCGTTCCGCCGGAAAACCGCCAGCAGCCACACTGGCGGTCGGCGGGAAAGTGGAGACTGGTCAACCTCCACCGCCACGCCAGCAGAACACCGCCCACAGAATTACGACCCACATTTCTGTGTGGCGGTCTTCTGTTGGCGGTCTTCTGTTGGCGGTCACCTCCCCATGGCTCCCGTCGCCTCCCGGAGGACCAACGCACAAGGTAAGTTGATCGTCCGTGAGGGGAGGGGGTGGGGGGGTGTTGTGTGATGTGGGCGTGCATGGGGGTGTGCGTGTGAGTGTGTAGAGGGGGTGTGTGAGTGCGTGTATGCGGGCGGGGGGTGCTGCTGTGTCTATGGGTAATGTGTGCTGTTCGGCAGGTGCGCATGTCTGCATGTATGTGTGCGGGTATGTGTCCCCGTTGTGTATGTGTGTGTAGGGGGTGTGTATATGTGCATGTTGGGGGTGTGTGCATGTCGGGGTGCATGTATGTGCATGTCGGGCTGGGGGTGGGGAGGGGGTTCGTACCACCTCTGGGGGGTGGCAGGGGGGTGGAGGGTGTGGGGGGAGGACTCGGGTGGGTAGTGGGGGGTGGGGGAGACCCCTATCAGTGCCAGGGAAGGAATTCCCTGGCCCCGATAGTGCTTACCGCCATGGTTCGCACGGCGGTTCCCGCCCGCAAGAAACCGCGGCGGTAGGCAGGGTCATAATACCCTTGGCGGTCTTGGGACGACCGCCGGGCCGGAGTGCGCAAACTCCAGCCCGGCGGTCATGACCGCCGTGGCGGTCGGAGTGGAGAAGTGGCGGTCGGTCGCGGCGGGGACCGCCGCGGTCAGAATGCCATTTTTAATACCGCCGGTCTGTTCGCGGTCCGACCGCCGTCTCTCCGCCGACCGCCAGGGTCAGAATGAGGGCCAAAGTCTCTTTCAAGCACAAAGTACCTGGTTTGGAGTGGAAAATCTCCTCAGAGGGCCACAGAAGAAGAGATACGTGGAAAAATGGTGTGTGCGTCGATTTCTCCCCAGAACACACGGACTTGCGTAGTTATTTTTCAAGCGGGGAAGTCGTGCGTCGTTTTCCGGCGCGCAGACAGTCTCTTTCTGTGGATCGCGGGGATTACCAGATGTCCCGGGTCTGTGCGTGGATTCTCCTGCTTGTTTTCTGGCTGTGCGTCGTTCTGTGGGGATGCGCGTCGAAGTTTCGCTCTCACGGCAGGCGTTGCGTCGATTTCTCCTCTGGAGGTCGGGCGGCATTGTCCTTGCGAGGCTATGCGTCGAAGTTCCGGTCGTCCCGAAGGCGTCACTTCGATCAGCGTCGGTGTGCGACGTTTTTCTTGCCGCGGAACAAGCTGTGCGGTGAAAATTTCTGCGCACGAAGCGTCCAAGTGAAAAAGAGAAGTCTTTTTGGTCCTGAGACTTCAGGGAACAGGAGGCAAGCTCTATCCAAGCCCTTGGAGAGCATTTTCACAGCCAAGGAAGAGTTCAGCAAGGCAGCAGGCCAACAGCAAGGCAGCAGTCCTTTGTAGAAAGCAGACAGGTGAGTCCTTTGAGCAGCCAGGCAGTTTTTCTTGTCAGGATGTAGTTTCTGGTTCAGGTTTCTTCTCCAGCAAGTGTCTGATGAGGTAGGGCAGAGGCCCTGTTTTATACCCAAATGTGCCTTTGAAGTGGGGGAGACTTCAAAGAGTGGCTAAGAAGTGCACCAGGTCCCCTTTCAGTTCAATCCTGTCTGCCAGGGTCCCAGAAGGGGGTGTGGCAGTCCTTTGTATGAGAGCAGGCCCTCCACCCTCCCAGCCCAGGAAGACCCATTCAAAATGCAGATGTATGCAAGTGAGGCTGAGTACCCTGTGTTTGGGGTGTGTCTGAGTGAATGCACAAGGAGCTGTCAACCAAGCCCAGCCAGACGTGGATTGTAAGGCACAGAAAGATTTAAGTGCAAAGAAATGCTCACTTTCTAAAAGTGGCATTTCTAGAATAGTAATATTAAATCCGACTTCACCAGTCAGCAGGATTTTGTATTACCATTCTGGCCATACTAAATATGACCTTCCTGCTCCTTTCAGATCAGCAGCTGCCACTTCAACAATGTATGAGGGCAGCCCAATGTTAGCCTATGAAGGGAGCAGGCCTTACAGTAGTGTAAAAACGAAATTAGGGGTTTTACACTACCAGGACATATAACTACACAGGTACATGTCCTGCCTTTTACACAGCACCCTGCTCTAGGGGTTACCTAGGGCACACATTAGGGGTGACTTATATGTAGAAAAAGGGGAGTTCTAGGCTTGGCAAGTACATTTAAATGCCAAGTCGAAGTGGCAGTGAAACTGCACACACAGGCCTTGCAATGGCAAGCCTGAGACAAGGTTAAGGGGGGTACTTAAGTGGGTGGCACAACCAGTGCTGCAGGTCCACTAGTAGCCTTTAATCTACAGGCCCTAGGCACATATAGTGCACATTACTAGGGACTTATAAGTAAATTAAATAGTCCAATCAGGTATGATCCAAAGTTACCATGTTTAAAAAGGGAGAGAGTATATGCACTTTAGCACTGGTTAGCAGTGGTAAAGTGCGCAGAGTCTAAAAGCCAGCAAAACAGGGTCCAAAAAGTGGAGGGAGGCAGACAAAAAGTTAGGGGTGACCACCCTAAGGCATGTCAGGTCTAACAGGACCATACTGCATCAGATAAAGTGCTGGACAGTAGAAATTGCTCAGAATGGGCTGTCATAGTTGTATCGCTAATTGCAGTCTCAGATGATGTCATAGGGGTCCTTATTCTTGCATGCTTCTTTACGTCATTGAATGCTTTACAGACCAATAGTACACACTGTAACTATAAAAAGTTGCCCAGCAGGTATTCAGTGTGTGATAATTTATGGTGGCCTTTAAAATAGATGAGCTCTTGTAACATCTGGATTATAATTACTAGCTGTTAGCTCTTATTTAGGGGGAAGTGCATGCCCACGGTCTATTTCAACCACATAGTCTGTTTCAACTACAAGCTTAACCTGAAAATCTTTGTGATTGAATACAAACTTGTGATAGTCTAAAGAGTTTGAATTATAATAGAAAAGAAACCAATGAGCATGCTTGCTTCTACTGATGCCAGTAGCAGAAATTGCTTTACACCTTTAGGAAGAAACAAACTTCAGCAAGTTCAAGAAGAGCGTGACATACACATGCTTGACATATGTACTTAGTAGTGATGCCTAGAAGAAGAGTATTGGCACATGAACAAATCATATTATTTTGGTAATAAGGAGAACATCTGTTCAAATAATATTATAAATGGTTAAATACCTTGTAAGATTATGAATTGTGCATGAAATAGGCCAAAGCAATTTGATTAGTCCAAACATTACTTCCCTATTGCACCCCGGGAAGCTTCCTTTCTGCATCTAGAGCTAGAAACTTTGAAAGGTATCAAAATGTTGAGCCTTGAAATAAATACTTATATTCACCTAGGTAAAGGCCCGCCTCTTCATTTCTCATTTCCTGCTTAGAAGTCTATGGGGGGAATATCAATTAAATGAAATCAGGTATGGCTGTGTCTGTCTGAATCCTTGCAACATTTAAAAACCATTAGGAAACTCCAGCCGTCACTGTTGAATGGTATTTCCAGGTTCCCCTTAACAACATGAGTGCAATTAACAACTTGCATTGTCCTTGTCCCAACTCAGACAAAACGTTTGTTTTAGCAAATCTATGAATGGATCTCCTCAATCATTTTTCTTATGTTGGATGACTTTAAATCCTTACATCATTTGGCATAATATATTCGAGCTTACGCTTAGCAGTGAAAATCATGTGAGTCTGTAATGATATCCTGTTAGGCAACGTAGAGTTTCATGTCCCATCACAGGTACTTTATGTATCCTAAGATCTGTAAACAGTTTCAGATGCCTGCTTTCCTCACACGTTTCGGATGTTCCTTCCAGCAAAGTAGCTTCTTTACTGGATATGACCTTTCTTTGCCCATCTTAATTCTTAACACTTTCTTGTCACTTTGAGACCACTCTGCTGACTTCAGATACCAGGATATGATAGGATCACTGTTCGAAATGGGGTCTTTGATTGGCAGTGAGGTTACCCCTGTCCAAGCAAGGACCCTCACTCTAGTCACGGTTAAGGATAATCACCCTCATTTAACCCCCGATCACCCCCTTGGTAGATTGGCACAAGCAGGCAGGCTTAACTTCAGAGTATAGGTGAAAAGTATTTGTAACAACACACAGTAATTCAGTGAAAACACTACAGACTGACACGACACAGGTTTTGAAAAATAGGTAATATTTATCTAAACAAAACAAGACCAAAACGACAACAAAATCCACCATACACAAGTCAAGTTACGAACTAAAAAGCAAAAAGAGTCTTAAATCCTCGGAAAACAGTGCTAACGCTGTTAGTGTGAAAACGTACCTGGGTTGCGTCAAAATAACACCGCACGGGCAAGTGTGCGTCGGAAAAGGCCAGCGATGCATCGATTTCTCACTTGCAAACGAGAGTGTGCATTGTTCCTCCTCCGGTCGGGTCAGCGTGCATCATTTTTCCTCTCCACAGGAGAGTGATGCATCGATAGGGACAGGCACCCTCGGGTCCGGGCAGGCTTTGCGTTGTTTTTCCATGCCCAGTGAGGTTTGCATCAAAAATCCTGCCGCACGGTATCAGAAAAAACGCGCTATGTGGCTTGCAACGTTATCAGCCTCCATGAGCGGGAGTTGCGCATCGTTCCTCCAGCTACGTGCGTCGATCTTCCAGCCGCGATGCAGGTAGAGCGTAGATTTCAGCCGCAAAGCCGGTGGCGCATCGTTTCTCAGCCGCGTCTCGGAAGGTGCTTCTAAAATTTCCCTGCACGGCGGTCTGTGCATGGATTTTCAGTCTTCGTCTGTCAGCTTCCCCTTTCAAGGTCCCAGGAACTGGATAGGGCACCAATAGGCAGGGCAGGAGTCTCAGCAGAGAGTCCAGGTGCTGGCAGGGGAAGTCTTTGATGGCCTTGAGTCTTCAACAACATGAGGCAAGCTCAGGGCAACCACTTGGAGATTTCATCACAAGCAGGAATGCACAACAAAGTCCAATCTTTGTCCCCTTGCAGAGGCAGAAGCAGCAACTGCAGGATAGCTCCAAAAGCACAGTCACAGGCAGGGCAGCACTTCCCCTCAGCTCGTCATCTTTCCCCAGGCAGAGGTTCCTCTTGATGTCCAGAAGTGATCTAATTTGCAGGGGTTTGGGTGCTCTTTTTATACCCATTTTGGCCTTTGAAGTAGGCTTACTTCATAGGAAAGTCTTTCTTGTTTGTGAGATCATGCTTTGCCCAGGCCAGGCCCCAGTTCACACCATGGGGTTGGAGACTGCACTGTGTGAGGACAGGCACAGCCCCTTCAGGTGTAAGTGACCACTCCTCCCCTCCCTCCTAGCACAGATAGCTCATCAGGATATGCAGGCTACACCCCAGCTCCCTTTGTGTCACTGTCTAGAGAGAGGTGCAAACAGCCCAACTGTCAAACTAACCCAGACAGGAAATCTACAAACAGGCAGAGTCACAGAATGGTTTAAGCAAGAATATGCCTATTTTCTAAAAGTGGCATTTTCAAACACACAATCTCAAAACCAACTTTACTAAAAGATGTATTTTTAAATTGTGAGTTCAGAGACCTCAAACTCCACATGTCTATCTGCTCCCAAAGGAAATCTACGCTTTAATCATATTTAAAGGCAGCCGCCATGTTAATCTATGAGAGAGATAAGCCTTGCAACAGTGAAAATCGAATTTGGCAGTATTCCTCTGTCAGGACATATAAAACACATTAGTATATGCCCTACCTTAACCATACACTGCACCCTGCCCATTGGTGCTACCTATGGCCTACCTTAGGGGTGTCTTACGTGTAGGAAAAGGGAAAGTTTAGGCCTGGCAAGTGGGTTTAACACTGCACACACAGACATTGCAGTGGCAGGTCTGAGACATGATTACAGGGCTACTAATGAGGATGGCACAACCCAACCAGTGCTGCAGGCAAACTAGTAGCATTTGATTTACAGGCACTAGGCACCTCTAGTGCACTTTACTAGGGACGTACTAGTAAATTAAATATGTCAATCATGGAAAATCAATCAACAATACAATTTACAGAGAGAGCATATGCACTTTAGCACTGGTTATTAGTGGTAAAGTGCCCAGAGTCCTAAAGCCAACAACAACAGGTCAGAAAAAAATCGGGGGCAGGAGGCAAAAAGATTGGAGATGACCCTGCAAAAGGAAAAAAAAGTCCAACAATCACATGTTCATTTAAATTCTATGTGTAATCAGGGGTGTGGAATTTAATAAAATATCTACTTGTCAATGGGACAGATTGCTTCTTAAATCTACTTGTCCCTTAAAAAAATCTAGTTGTCCCTTTGGGCCCATGTTGTGCGGTGACAAATTATGGCAGCAATCTCATTACGTAAGAAGTTTGATAATGGCCTCTCTGTTTAGCTCAGGGCTACTACTATAGTAGGGCTTCAATACATACAGTTTCAATCCCTACTATTGCAATTTCTTTATTTTACCACCTTTCCACAGATCTATATACTGAGGGGACTGGAGGAAGCAGTAAGCAATAGTTCCAGGGCTGGGATGGCTTTAAGTCTGCAAACCTACTAACATGCATGTTTTAAGGATTTTTCCAGCTCTTCTCTAATCTTTTCCCGTAATGAGAAAGGTAGGAAATTTACTCCTGACAAGGGCAGAAGTTCTTCCAAGGTTTGGAAAAAAGTGGTTGGAGGGAAGGTGAACTTGTAAATGCTCAATAGATTTTCACATGACCAAATCTGCTCATGCATATTTGCTTGTGCTAAAATACAGTTCACAAATATATTTTCTAGGGATACGATTTCCTGGTCTACTTCTGTAAGTTCTTTTGAATTCATTATAGCCACTAATTAAAAGACATATACCATGGGTGCATTTTTCTGTCTTTCTTCAAGAACTGTGTCCCTAATCAGGTCTGGCATTAACAAAGGCATTTTGTTTTTATTAAACTTCTATTTGTCTCTATATCTTCCGGCTGGCTTTACTGTGAGTGATCGCATTTTGCTCTTCCACAAGGAGAATATTGGAACACAAAGTAGTTTTGTTCAGTGCCAGGAACCACTGTGGTAATCAGTGGTGTAATGAAACTGGAGCACCCCCCGCAAAGAACATGGAGGGCCCCTTCCTTCAGGCTCATTCAGGGCAGGTGCTGTGCTGAGGGGGTCCCCTGTATGGGGGCTGTGGGGCTTTTGTTACACAACTGGTGGCATTGTGTGCTTTTTGAGATCAAAAACCTTTTTTTCTTTCTGCCAGTGTTTGTTACAATGATGAGGGCCTGGCAGCTCCCACAATAATAAAGTGTTACAAAAGCCATGTCAAAACAAGACACACATTGACGAAACCAAAAGAGTCACAAAAAATGACAGATTGGTTGGCTTTGCCAGTGCTTGTTTATTTTCATGGTTCCCATAATCTTGTTGAAAATGGTTACGCTGATTTTTCAATTTTTTAGGAGGAAGTATTAGCATGCATCAACACATTTTACTAAATGACACTTCAAAGAAATAGCACCTAAAATTTCATAGTAGCAAAACATTTTTTTTCCTACTTGCATTTTGTTCTGAACATTTTATTTTGAAAGCAAAGAATCAACACTTTTGCTTACAAGCAGCTGCAGACATTTGCATCTAATCAAAGAGCATTCTGGGAGCATTATACTTAGCCTCATATTGTTAAACGTTTCAAACGTGTGTACACTTATTTTTTACTGGAACCAACTGTCAGTAGTGCACTGTGACCTTAAAACATTTATTTACTACAAGATGATGATCCTCCCTAGGCTCCTCTACTTATTGCAAAATTTTCCGTTCCCCATACCCATAAAATGGTTCAGGGAAATGGACTCACTGGCGTGCCAATTTATATGGAGCGGAGCTCGCTCACGACTGGCGCTCAAAACTTGCCAAAGAGATGTATACAAGGGGGGCTTAGGCATGTCCAATATCCACTTTTACTACCTTGCGATGCAGTTACTTGTGATTAACGACTGGGTGGGGGGTGGATGGTCAGATCCGGCATACCCGTTGGAACTTCAGTCCATGGGCTATCCTCGGATCTTTGGCACCCTCTACGGAGGTCCAATCTCTCAAGACGTCCCGGACGTAACTAAGGTGATTTTACAGGGATGGCGGACTGCTCAGAGGTTGACGGGGTGGCAGGGGCGTCTCACAAACCCCGTTATGGCATGGGAGACACTTGGCACAGGTGGCGGGCTTGGAGGGTTTTCGAAACTGGGACAACATAGGTATCTCTACTCTGGGGGACGTCTGGAGAGGGTCGTATATGCGATCCTTTGAGGATCTCCCAAAAATTTTCTCCCTGAATAAGACACAGTTCCACAGATATCTCCAGCACCGACACGCCCTACTAGCACATGTCCGAATGGGAGAAGCCATACCTGAGCACAGTCCTATGGAGGCTAAGGTGCTGATGGGGGGCCTGGGAAAGGGAGGTGTTTCCCAGATATACTGTGCCCTGGTCGCCGGCACCCCGGGTTCTCTGGAGGGGCTCCGCCGAAGGTGGGAGGGATGGACAGGCCCCATGGAGGAGATGGACTGGGACGAAGCATTGATGGCCCCACACGCCCTAGCGATGGCTACACGCCTTCGATTGATTCAAACATATTATCTTCACACAGCCTATCTCACACCCATCAAACTACACAGTGCGGGCTTACGCCCCACAGCGGAATGCCCTCGCTGCAGAAACCCTACAGCCGACTTTTTCCACATGGTATGGACCTGCCCAGTCATGGTGACATACTGGGAGGCTGTTTTGCAGGAAATCGCCGAGGTCCTACAGGAAGACATAGAGAGGAAACCTCTGCCCCTTCTACTGGGGATCATGGGCGACACTGGGTTGAGGAGACCGGACCGAGCTTTCCTTGGGGTGGCGTGCCTGGTAGCCAAGAGGGATATAGTGGCGGGCTGGAAGGCTATAAGTGCCCCAACACTGACTAAATGGAGAAGAGGGGTAGACTGGTGTGCGCAGAATGAAAAACTTGTATATGAGGCCAGAGGCTGTTCAAACAAATATAATAGGATATGGGGGAAGTGGGAGGCTGCTGCAGGTCCTTAGATTAAACAAAGTATAGCCACCAATCATATTGTACTGTCTGGGAGTATGGGCTCGGCTGTTGTTAGATGCACGTTGGCATCCTGTTACATGTACGTACCATTGTATTTACCCTTTTCTTTTCTTTTTGAAAAATAAAAAAGTCTTTATCAAAAAAAAAAAAAACATTTATTTACAGTGCTCAGCCTAAAAATGAAGGATGTTAATTAATGAACCATAAATGCAAGTTCAAACAGCCTCAACATACGAACATGCATATTACCTCAACTGCAAATACTTCTCTTCTCTCTAAATTGGGTTTGTGCTGCAGGGGGTTGGGCCAACTTGTCCCAAGGACAAAATAAACAAAAGAAGGTGTTGCACTTGATCCCAAACAATATGTGTCAGGTAATAGGAATTCCACATCCCCAGTAATACACTGATAAACCTAGGAAAAATGGATGCTTGCTGTTGTAACACTTATTGCAAATTGTGGAAGATTCTCCAACTTTTAATAAACTGTACTCTATAAAAATATTCTACCTCTACCCTCTTTCAATCATCAAGCATTATATTGAGTGTAACAATAAATTCATGCTCAGATGATGCAAGTGATCTTCACAGTGGACTTCTAAAAACTTAACTGAACAGGCTGCTTGGTAACTAAAGTGCAGTCCAGATGTCAGGATGGCACTCCTAACAGCTGAAGAATGAATCTCAACCCTCATAGAACACGATTATACAGAGGTTCTACCTTTCCTACAATGTTGATTCTATGATTCGTTCATGGTGAATAGACGACCAGGCTAAGGCTGGCTGTTATTTCTCAATGCTACTCTTTGTTCCTGTCCTACCAGTTGTGATGTCAATATTAATTTGAAGATGTAAGGCTATCAAATTATAGGCACAACTACCTTTCTCCTTTGGGGGCACACCACCTGATTACTACAGCTCCATTTTCCATCTAGTTTCAGATCCATCTTCTATTTTGGATCAATCTGCCTTGAAACTGTTCCTCAGGAATGAAACATATGTCTGCTGCTCCTCCATGCTGCACACCTACTTGGTTGGATAATGTTCCAAAACTCAACATCAAGGACCTTTACAACTTACCTACAACAGGAGAAACAGACAACTTAACTGATACATATGCCACCGTGACAGGATATTACTGAACAAGTTCATATTAACTGGACTGACGGACCAATTCTACTTCAACATCATCATATCTTTATTTTGGCTCAATGTCCATAAAAGAGGATATTTAAAATAAACAACAGAGAAATATTTAACCTTTTCACTGCGGGCGTCGGCCAATGGCCGACGCCCACACTCCCTCCCTGGTGCGGGTCACGACCAGTGGCCGACACCAGGGAGGGTATTAATAAATCCTCGGGTGCATCGCACCTGAGGATTTTATTTTATTTTTTTCCTTTCCCCGGGAGACACGGAAGCTTCCGTGTCTCCCACCCGCCCCTTTGTGACGGCGCGCTGACGTTACAAAGTTGTTTTCCCCATCGAAGCAGGAAGCAGCCTTGCGGCGCTTCCTGCTTCGATGGGGAAAACGTCCTTCCCCACGTTCGGGAAGGCCTCGTAAGAAAGGGGAGACTCTCCCCTTTCTTACGAGGCCTTCCTGAAAGTGTTTCCTGGCCCCCGGTCGCAGCTGTGCTGCGATCGGGGGCCAGGAAACACTTTCAGGTTTCCTGGCCCCCCGATCGCAGCTGTGCTGCGATCGGGGGCCAGGAAAACGTTCAAAAGGCCACGTAAGAAAGGGGAGACTCTCCCCTTTCTTACGAGGCCTTCTGAAAGTGTTTCCGGGCCCCAGATCGCAGCACAGCTGCGATCGGGGGCCAGGAAACACCACTAGACGCCAGGGATTTCACTTGGGGGGGGGACGGCCGCCCCCCCCCGGGGGCCTATATATATTTTTAAAGTAGGTGCCCACTGGGGGGGGGGGCGCGATCGCGCCCCCCACCCAGGGGAAATGTTATTTTTTTTCAAAAAAATAATAAAAATAAAAATAAAAAGACAGGGGGTCGCCCGTGGGCAGGGCGAACCCCTGTGGGTGCAATATTTTTTTTAGATGTTGTAGGGTTTCCCTGGGGGCCATTTTGGCCCCCAAGGAAACCATACAACAACAACAAAAAAAATAGATCTATATATAGATCTATATATATAGATATATCTATGTAGATATATCTATGTACATGGATATATCTATAGATATATCTATGTAGATATATATATATATATATATATATATATATCAATCAATCAAAGAGATTTATAAAGCGCGCTACTCACCCGTGAGGGTCTCAAGGCGCTGGGGGGGATGGGGGGAGGGAAAGGGGCTGGGAGGTTCACTGTTCGAAAAGCCAGGTTTTGAGGCCCTTCCTGAAAAGAAGTAGGTTTTGGGTCTTGCGAAGGTGGGTTGGGAGGGCGTTCCAGGTTTTGGGTGCAAGGTAGGAGCAGGATCTGCCCCCGGTGGTGGTGTGTTTGATGCGGGGGACAGAGGCGAGAGAGAGGTCAGCTGAGCGGAGGTTTCGTGTGGGGGTGTGGAAGGTGACTCTCGTTGAGGTATGCAGGGCCTGTGTTGTGGAGTAATTTGTGTGCGAGGATGAGGATCTTGAAGGTGATCCTTTTGTCAATGGGAAGCCAGTGGAGGGATTTGAGGTGTGGAGAGATGTGTTCGTGTCCGGGGAGGTCGAGGATGAGTCGTGCTGCTGAGTTCTGGATGCGTGTAGTTTGCGCTTGAGTTTTAGAGTGGTGCCGGCGTAGAGGGCGTTTCCATAATCAAGTCTGCTGCTGATGAGTGCGTGAGTGACAGTTTTTCTGGTCTCTGTGGGGATCCATTTGAATGTTTTTTTCAGTATACAGAGTGTGTTGAAGCATGAGGAGGTGAGAGCGTTGATTTGTTGGGTCATCGAGAGGGAGAAGTCTAGGATGATGCCGAGGTTGCGTGCGTGGTTGGCGGGGGTGGGTGCAGGG
The DNA here is from genome assembly GCF_031143425.1 of Pleurodeles waltl. Classification (NCBI taxonomy): domain Eukaryota; kingdom Metazoa; phylum Chordata; class Amphibia; order Caudata; family Salamandridae; genus Pleurodeles; species Pleurodeles waltl. The sequence continues at coordinate 1,635,076,195 of NC_090445.1, forward strand.
CCTAGCGTGGTGGGCCACCATGAGGGGTCCCAGGTGTTTTTGTGTGGGCCAAAGAGGATTATTTTGGTTTTGCTTGAGTTGAGTTTCAGGTGGTTGGCTGTCATATATATATCACTTTTGTCAATATGTGTGTGGTTTCCCTGGAGGGAAAAGGGTCAGACTTGTCTAGTGGCAGTTTTAGTGCCATAAAGAAGCGCAGAAGGTTTATATGCCTATTGCAAAGAGCAAATCTGTATTTTATGTAAATAGCTGAGTACATTAGTAAAGTCAGCCATTACCTGCGCTATAATACCAATGAAATGTATGTGCGGGGTGGAGGGCGGCTATGGAGAGATGAAGGGCACTTTTGCTGGGTGGTAATGAGGGAATCCTAGGAGGAGGGAGTGGGAGCACCAATAATGATTGTTGGACTGGGCGCAGGAGGTGCTAAAGACTGTGACGAATGGTATGTGACAAGGTGTTTTTTGAGTGTCTTGAAAGAACGTGCTGATTGAGGGAAGAAGCGCAGGTAAGGTGGCCTCTACTGTTGCACGTATCTCACACACACCATCGATTTTGTGACTGTCTACGTAGGTTAGTGTTTTAGAGCAACAGTTTAGCCAATAGCAGAGATGGCATCTTGATGGATGACTGCTGCCTGCACTCGGGTTATAGAGGACCGCTCTGACATAGGATCAGAGACTGAGACATCAGATACTGAGACAGTATCTGAGGGATAGGACAATGGCGCAGACTCTGGGAGTGATTTTTCAGTCGGAGGAGTCCCATTCGATAACTCCTCTTCCAGTACATTATGAGGGAGGTGATGAGGACAGTCCTGCTGTCCCTTCGCAAGCTGTTTGTGCAACTGGGTAATAGTGGGTTAGCCCAACCCAGAGAGCAGGTGAATGCGGCGGCAAGCAGAGAGAGAGAGAGAGTGCTCTCTTGGGAGCTCCCCAATTTAGTTCAGCCCCAAATTCCACCACCCTAATCGTATTGTGGAGACATCAAAATTATCTATGGCAAAACAAACTGGTTTTGTAAGGCAGGCACCTGTGTTTTTGGTCCTGGATTCGGCGGCCATATAGAGAAACACACTAAACCTAAACATTTCTGGAAACTAGACATTCGGGGGAGTCCACAGAGGTGTGACTTGTGTGGATTCCCCAAAGTTTTCTTACCCAGAATACCCTGCAAAGCTGAAATGTTGAATAAAAACTCTATTTTTCTCGCATTTCTGTCACACAAACTACAGGAATATGCTGGGATCCACAAAATTCCTACCACCCAGTGATTCCTCACCTGTCCTGATAAAAACACTACCCCACTTGAGTGCCTACACCTAGTGTCTGCGTCAGGAATGGATCACCCCAGGGTCAACAGCTGCCTCACGTAAGGACCAACATTGACCGTTGTGTGATCTATTCCTGTCACGGGCACCAGGCCTACCCACACAAGTGAGGTATCATTTTTGTCGGGAGACTTGGGGGAACGCTCGGTGGAAGGAAATTTGTGGCTCCTCTCAGATTCCAGAACTTGCTGTCACCGAAATGTGAGGAAAACGTGTTATTTTAGACACATTTTGAGGTTTGCAAAGGATTCTGGGTAACAGAACCTGGTCAGAGCCCCACAAGTCACCTCATCTTGGATTCCACTGGGTTTCTAGTTTTCAAAAATGCGCTGGTTTGCTAGGTTTCCCCAGGTGCCGGCTGAGCTAGAGGCCAAAATCCACTGGTAGGCACTGTTCTATGAAAAATATTTGATGTGTGCACGTTGTGTTTTGGGGCATTTCCTGTCGCGGGCGCTAGGCCTACCCACACAAGTGAGGTATCATTTTTATCGGGAGACTTGGGGGAACTCTGGGTGGAAGGAAATTTGTGGCTCCTCTCAGATTCCAGAACTTTCTGTCACCATAATGTGGAGAAAACGTGTTTCTTTAGCCAAATTTTGAGGTTTGCAAAGGATTCTGGGTAACAGAACCTGGTCAGAGCCCCACAAGTCACCCCATCTTGGATTCCCCTAGGTATCTAGTTTTCGAAAATGCACAGGTTTGGTAGGTTTCCCTATGTGCCGGCTGAGCTAGAGGCCAAAATCTACAGGTAGGCACTTTGCAAAAAACAGCTCTGTATTCTGTCAAAAAATGTGATGTGTCCACGTTGTGTTTTGGGGCATTTCCTGTCGCGGGCGCTAGGCCTACCCACACAAGTGAGGTATCATTTTTATCAGGAGACTTGGGGGAACGCTGGGCGGAAGGAAATGTGTGGCTCCACTCAGATTCCAGAACTTTCTGTCACCGAAATGTGAGGAAAACTTGTTTTTTTAGCCACTTTTTGAGGTTTGCAAAGGATTCTGGCTAACAGAACCTGGTCAGAGCCCGACAAGTCACCCCATCTTGGATTCCCCTAGGTCTCTAGTTTTCGAAAATGCACAGGTTTGGTAGGTTTCCCTATGTGCCGGCTGAGCTACAGGCCAAAATCTACAGGTAGGCACTTTGCAAAAAACAGATCTGTATTCTGTCAAAAAATGTGATGTGTCCACGTTGTGTTTTGGGGCATTTCCTGTCGCAGGCGCTAGGCCTACCCACACAAGTGAGGTATCATTTTTATCGGGAGACTTGGAGGAACGCTGGGTGGAAGGAAATTTGTGGCTCCTCTCAGATTCCAGAACTTTCTGTCACCGAAATGTGAGGAAAACTTGTTTTTTTAGCCACTTTTTGAGGTTTGCAAAGGATTCTGGGTAACAGAACCTGGTCAGAGCCCCACAAGTCACCCCATCTTGGATTCCCCTAGGTCTCTAGTTTTCGAAAAGGCACAGGTTTGGTAGGTTTCCCTATGTGCCGGCTGAGCTAGAGGCCAAAATCCACAGGTAGGCACTTTGCACAAAACAGCTCTGTATTCTGTCAAAAAATGTGATGTGTCCACGTTGTGTTTCGGGGCATTTCCTGTCGCGGGCGCTAGGCCTACCCACACAAGTGAGGTATCATTTTTATTGGGAGACTTGGGGGAACGCTGGGTGGAAGGAAATTTGTGGCTCCTCTCAGATTCCAGAACTTTCTGTCACCGAAATAGGAGGAAAATGTGTTTTTTTAGCCACGATTTGAAATTTGCAAAGGATTCTGGGTAACAGAACCTGGTCAGAGCCCCACAAGTCACCCCATCTTGGATTCCCCTAGGTCTCTAGTTTTCAAAAATGCATAGGGTTGGTAGGTTTCCCTAGGTGCCGGCTGAGCTAGAGGCCAAAATCCACAGCTAGGCACTTTGCAAAAAACAGCTCTGTTTTCTGTCAAAAAAATGTGATGTGTCCACGTTGTGTTTTGGGGCATTTCCTGTTGCGGGCGCTAGGCCTACCCACACAAGTGAGGTATCATTTTTATCAGGAGACTTGGGGGAACATAGAACAGCAAAACAAGTGTTATTGCCCCTTATCATTCTCTACATTTTTTCCTTCCAAATATAAGAGAGAGTGTAAAAAAGACGTCTATTTGAGAAATACCCTGCAATTCACATGCTAGTATGGGCACCCCGGAATTCAGAGATGTGCAAATAACCACTGCTCCTCAAAACCTTATCTTGAGCCCATTTTGGAAATGCAAAGGTTTTCTTGATACCTATTTTAAACTCTTCATATTTCAGCAAATGAATTGCTGTATACCCAGTATACAATGAAAACCAACTGCAGGGTGCAGCTCATTTATTGGCTCTGGGTACCTAGGGTTCTTGATGAACCTACAAGCCCTTTATATCCCCGCAACCAGAAGAGTCCAGCAGACAAAACGGTATATTGCTTTTGGAAATCTGACATCGCAGGAAAAAGTTACAGAGTAAAATATAAAGAAAAATGGCTGTTGTTTTCAGCTCAATTTCAATATTTTTTTATTTCAGCTGTTATTTTCTGTAGGAAAACCTTGTAGGATCTACACAAATGACCCCTTGCTGAATTCAGAATTTTGTCTAGTTTTCAGAAATGTTTAGCATTCCGGGATCCAGCATTGGTTTCACACCCATTCCTGTCACTAACTGGAAGGAGGCTGAAATCACCAAAAATAGTAAAAATGGGGTATGTCCCAGTAAAATGCCAAATTTGTGTTGAAAAATGTGGTTTTCTGATTCAAGTCTGCCCGTTCCTGAAAGGTGGGAAGATAGTGATTTCAGCACCAGAAACCCTTTGTTGATGGCATTTTCAGGGAAAAACCACAAGCCTTCTTCGGCAGCCCTTTTTCCCATTTTTTTGGAAAAAAAGAAATGTTCACTGTATTTTGGCTATTTTCTTGGTCTCCTCCAGGGGAAACCACAAACTCTGGGTACCATTAGAGTCCCTAGGATGTTGGAAAAAAAGGACGCAAATTTGGCGTGGATAGCTTAAGTGGACAGAAAGTTATGAAGGCCTAAGCGTGAACTACCCCAAATAGTCAAAAAAGGGCTCAGCACTGGGGGGGGGGGAAGGCCCAGCAGCTAAGGGGTTAAAACACTAAATAGAGCTGTACATTAAAAAGTTTAATAAATAATAATTTATAAAACAGAATTAGGAGTTTGTTAGTCACAGTTGCTCAGCTCGACAGCGATTAGTGTCTAAGCCTCCCTCCGCATATACAGCAGAAACCGGGAAACAGCAAAAGCAATAGGCTGCCTGGTATCACTTCGTATTACTCTAAAAGCACTCCTCAAATAAAAAAAAAACAGATATTGGCAAACTGTTAAAATCTACCTTCGCCTAAAACCTTGGTTGATAGGGCAGAAAAACAAAACATGCTCTGGAAATTGTACCAGCTGTGAGCAGAAAGGGCAAAACCCAGCTTGGGCACAAGGATGACGTTTCCATTTAACTGTAAATGAACCAAGGGGCAGGTTTCCCATATGGAATTTAAAATATAAAGTCTTCATATGGGAGGATTCATTCTTGACCAAGAACTCCTCCAAATGGTAATCCACTTTAAAACTCATAAAAGATGTAGTAAGGGAACCAACCCTAGGGAAGTATAGATGTAGATTGCAGGGGTGGCTCCTGTTGGGGCAAAGTGGTGGGGCATGGTGGAGGCACAAAAAAAGACAACTTACCTAACCCGCCTCATCGCTGCCCCTGCGCCACTCTTCTGCCTGAACTCACTGCAGGCACAGGCTCTCAGCCTGCCCGGCAGCCAATCCTAATGCTGCTCTCATGCTGCTGGCAGCATGAGAGCAGCATTAGGATTGCCCTGAGTGCTCTGGCTTTGCTCTCAGGCAGACTGGGAACCTGTGCCAGCTCTCTCCAACCCAGCAACACAGTTAGGAACAACTCAGAGCGCATGTGTGTTTGGTCGTCCGCCGTCCTGAGACTGCCGGCCAAACACACATGCGCACTGAGGGGAGTGCACACCACTCCCCTCTGTCCCTGTCATCCTCCATGGCCCCGCGCCTTGAGAAATAAAAACAAACGATAATAAATGCTTCAATTTGCAGCTGCTGGCGAGGAAGGGGGGGTGACGCTCCTCCGCCATGGCGGAGGAGCATTCGCAGGTAGCTTTTCAATATAACGCCAGTAAGCAACTTTATTTTTCGGCTTGAAAGGGAGACGGAAATCTTTGGTTGCACGTGAGAATTGTTAACCCCTTTGGTGCGGGTGTCGGCCACTGGCCGATGCCCACACTACCTCCCTGGTGCGGGTCACCAGGGGGGGGTTAGAAAATCCTCAGGTGCGTCGCACCCGAGGATTTTTTTTTTTTTAACTCCCCGGGAGACACTGAAGCTTTTCCATGTCTCCCCCTGCCCCCCACCTGCCCCTTTGTGACGTCACATTGTTGTTTTCCCCATTGGAGCAGGAAGCGGCCAGAAGGCCGCTTCCTGCTCCGATGGGGAAAACGGCCCCAAACGGCCTTCCCCACGTTCAGGAAGGCCTCGTATGAAAGGGGAGACTCTCCCCTTTCATACAAGACCTTCCTGAACACGTTTCCTGGCCCTCGATTGCGATCGAGGCCCAGGAAATGCCACTAGACACCAGGGATTTCACTTGGGGGGGGGTCGGCCCCCTTGGTAAGCAGGCTGCCCCCCCCCTCGGGCATATTTTTTTTATATTGAAGTAGGTGTCCCCTGGGGGGGCACGATCGTGCTCGATCGCGCTCCCCCAGGGGTTCATTTAAAAAAATAAAATTAAAAAAATAATGAATTTGACAGGGGGTCGCCCGTGAGCAGGGCGACCCCCTGTGGGGGGCAATATTTTTTTTTAATTAGTTGTAGGGTTTCCCTGGGGGCCATTTTGGCCCCCAAGGAAACCATACAACTACTAAAAAAATATAGATCTATATCTATATAGATAGATAGATAGATAGATAGATAGATAGATAGATAGATATATCTATCTACATGGATATATCTATAGATAGATCTATATATGTATATATCTATGTATATATAGATCTAGCTATAGATATATCCATGTAGATAGACATATCTATCTACATAGATAGATCTATCTCTATAGAGATAGACATATATATATATATATATATATATATATATATATATAAATATGTATATATAGATCACTTTTGTCAATGCATGTGTGGTTTCCCTGGGGGGTGCGATCGGCCCCCAGGAAAACCAGACCCACATATAAAAGTGATTGATTATATATATATATATATATATATATATATATATATATATATATATATATATATATAAATATATCATATATTTATGTAAATATATATATTTGCCACCAGTTGTCTTACAGTTGCAGCTTGCGTCTTCAAAGCAATGCACATACTTCAACTGACACATTTCAACTGTAGCTTTTAGGCAGCGATAAAAAAAAGTCAAATAAGTCTTGTGATTATGTTTCTGCTACAAAAGGATCAGACTTTTGTTTAGTGGCAGTTATATTGCCATAAAGAGGCACCAAAGGTTTATATGCCTACTGCAAAGAGCAAATCTGTATTTTATAAATAGCTGAGTACATTAGTAAAGTCAGCCATTTCCTGCGCTATAATACAAATGAAATGTATGTGCGGAATGGTGGGAGGCTATGGAGAGATGAAAGGCACTTTTGCTGGATGATAATGAGGGAATCCGAGGAGGAGGAGGACATGGGAGTGGGAGCACCAGTAATGATTGTTGGACTGAGCGCAGGAGGTGCTAAAGACTTTGACGAATGGTATGTGACAAGGTGTTTTTTGAGTGTCTTGAAAGAACATGCTGATTGAGGGATGAAGCGCAGGTAAGGTGGCCTCTACTGTTGCACATATTACACACACACCAGCAATTTTGTGACTGTCTACGTAGGCTAGTGTTTTAGAGCAAAGGTTTAGCTAATAGCAGAGGTGGCATCTTGATGGAAGACTGCTGCTGACGCCGTCACTCGGGTTATAGAGGACAGCTCTGACATAGGATCAGAGACTGAGACAGCAGATACTGAGACAGCATTTGAGGGATAGGACAATGGTGCAGACTCTGGGAGTGATTTTTCAATCGGAGAAGTCCAATTGGATAACTCCTCTTCCAGTAAATTATGAGAGAGGTGATGAGGACAGTCCTGCTGTCCCTTCGCAAGCACAGTCTGTGCAACGGGGCAATAGTGGGTTAGCCCAACCCAGAGAGCAGGTAAATGCGGCGGCAAGCACAGAGAGAGATTGCTCTCTTGGGAGCTCCCCAATTTAGTTCAGCCCCAAATTCCATCACCCAAATCGTATAATGGAGACATCAGAATTATCTATCACAAAACAAACTGGTTTTGTAAGGCAGGCACCTGTGTTTTTGGTCCTGGGTTCGGTGGCCATATAGGGAAACATACTAAACCCAAACATTTCTGGAAACTAGACATCCGGGGGAATCCACAGAGGTGTGACTTGTGCAGATTCCCCAAAGTTGTATTACCCAGAATACCCTGCAAAGCTGAAATGATGAATAAAAACTAAATTTTTCTTGCATTTCGGTCACACAAACTACAGGAATATGCTGGGATCCACAAAATTCCTACCACCCAGTGATTCCTTAACTGTCCTGATAAAAACACTACCCCACTTAAGTGCCTATACCTAGTGCCTGCGTCAGGAATGGATCACAGGGTCAACAGTTGCCTCATGTGAGGACCAACATTGACCGTTGTGTGATCTATTCCTATCGCGGGCACTAGGCCTACCCACACAAGTGAGGTACCATTTTTATCGGGAGACTTGGGGGAACATTGGGTGGAAGTAAATTTGTGGCTCCTCTCAGATTCCAGAACTTTCTGTCCCCGTAATGTGAGGAAAAAGTGTTTTTTTGGCCACATTTTGAGGTTTGCAAAGGATTTTGGGTAACAGAACCTGGTGGCAGCCCCACAAGTCAGCCCATCCTGGATTCCCCTGGGTGTCTAGGTTTAAAAAATGCACAGGTTTGGTAGGTTTCCCTAGGTGGCGGCTGAGCAAGAAGCCAAAATCCACAGCTAGGCACTTTGTAAAAAACACAGCTCTGATTTCTTTGGGAAAATGTGATGTATCCACGTTGAGTTTTGGGGCATTTCCTATCGCGAGCACTAGGCCTACCCACGCAAGTTAGGTACCATTTTTATCAGGAGACTTGGGGGAACACAGAATACCAAAACAAGGGTTATTGCCCCTTGTCTTTCTCTAAATTTTTTCCTTCCAAATGTAAAACAGTGTGTAAAAAAAGACGTCTATTTGAGAAATGCCCTGTAATTCACATGCTAGTATGGGCACCCCGGAGTTCAGAGATGTGCAAATAACTACTGCTTCGCAACACCTTATCTAGTGCCCATTTTAGAAATACAAAGGTTTTCTTGATACCTATTTTTCATTTTTTATATTCCAGCAAATGAATTGCTGTATACCCGGTATAGAATGAAAATCTAGTGCAAGGTGCAGCTCCTTTATTGGCTGTGGGTAACTAGGGTTCTTGATGAACCTACAAGCCCTATGTATCCCCGCAACCAGAAGAGTCCAGCAGCTGAAACGGTATATTGCTTTCAAAATTCTGACATCGCAAGAAAAAGTTACAGAGTAAAACATGAAGAAAAATGGCTGTTGTTTTCATCTCAATTTCAAGATTTTTTTATTTCAGCTGTTATTTTCTGTAGGAAAACCTTGTAGGATCTACACAAATGACCCCTTGCTGAATTCAGAATTTTGTTTATTTTTCAAAAATATTTAGCTTTCCAGGATCCAGCATTGGTTTCACACCCATTTCTGTCACTAACTAGAAGGAGGCTGAAAGCACAAAAAATAGTAAAAAATGGGATATGTCTCAGTAAAATGCTAAACTTGTGTGATTCAAGTCTGCCTGTTCCTGAAAGCTGGGAAGCTGGTGATTGTAGCACCGCAAACCCTTTGTTGATGCCATTTTCAGGGGAAAAACCACAAGCCTTCTTCTGCAGGCCTTTTTTCCAATTTTCTTTTTAAAAAAACAAATGTTTGTATTTTTTCTTGGTCTCCTCCAGGGAAAACCACAAACTCTGGTTACCTTTAGAATCCCTAGGATGTTGGAAAAGAAGGACGCAAATTTGGCATGTATAGCTTTTGTGGACAAAAAGTTATGAAGACCTAAGTGCGAACTACCCCAAATAGCCAGAAAAAAGGGCTCAGCACTGGGGGGGTGTGGGGGGGATGCCCAGCAGCTAAGAGGTTAATTTCTCATTGTGACTGATGTTTAATTTCCTGTTTGGCGTACATAAAAAGGACACTCCTCTAAATGAAACTCGTTGAGGATCACATAAACACTTGTCCTATTATTTCGGAAGCTCACCTGAAGGTCAAACATGGTCATATCGGAGATACCATTAACACACCTTTTTTGTCCTTGACCCCTAATCCCATCCAACTATTCTTTAGTCAACTAGTCAGTGCCTGGAAGCAAACTCAATTGGCACCGTAAATGGTGACATAAATAAATCAATCATAACAAACAGGCCTCGCCTCCCCCACTGCAATCGCAAAGCATGAAATTGCCTTCCAAACACACTGCGCGCACAAAATAAATAGATGCGAATAACAGATTTACTGAAAACATAATTAAAAACTTCATTTAGTGGCAATATTTTTGTGCACGCCTTCCCATGCCCCTCAGCAGATCCTAAAAATATTATTGCAGACGGTCGTTCCCCCATTTGGCATTTAATTTATTTTATGCCGCTCTATTTCCTGGAACAATTTCAGTTATTTAAATCGCAGCAAACAGCACTTTACATTTATGTGACTGCGGAATGGGCCTCCTGTCATTTTTTGGCACAGTACCAGGTCGGGATCGCGACGCACGTCCCCCTGACAGCTACATTTCTATTAAATGGGAATGGGAAGGCGAGGTATACAGTATGCAGAATAAAGCACAACAAAAGATGGGTCCCAGATTACTCCCTCTCCGGTCCCCAAGGCATTTGTCGAGTGAAATGTTGTTGTCGCTTTTGATTTTCTTCTTTAAAATGCCTGCCCCGTTTATAAATAGATGCTCGGCTCAGGCAAGGACGGATCCGGAATGAGGGTGGGCAAAGTGCCCATCACCACAGAATCTTGGTTGATGTAGCCAGGGGGCTGTTGGAGTTAGGAGGTCAGTAGAATGAGCAGAGGCTAGACAAGTGTGCCATGGTCCCTGCTGCCAACATGGAAAATGCCCCCTTTAGCTCTTATGAAGGGTTGTCAAGACATCTTTAATCAGGGTTAAAGAACACCTCAGTGCCCTGGAACCTGGTGTCACTGCACCTGCTGCACCACTTACAAGTACGCCATTGTGAATGAAATAGCTGGAGAAACAAAATACAACTTTTTTAGGTCAGGGAAAATTCACACAAAGAAGTTCTTTCAAAACCCACAACACATGAGAATGACGTCATACATGTAAATTGGTGTCTTATATTCCATATAATTTGCATGATTCCTATAAATTGCCTATTTCAAGCAATCGGAAACCTTGGAAATTAGATCCTCGGTGGGATTTCCTTTTTCTCAGTACATTCATAAGGCACCACAAGGTCTTAGAGTAATCAAAAACACGCGATTCATTTTACAGTAGACTCCAGTACGGACCTCAGAGGTCAAGAATGCACTCAGATTCTGAAAGTGCTCTGGGATTACACAGTTGGTGATAAGGCGCTATATTAAATCACTGGACAGAACATAACATCCTGGCCCTTACTGTGTTCACTAAGAATTCCTCTGAAAGGCAAACAAAAGAAAAATACCGAGTGCAATACAGGACTAAATGTTACCCGAAGCCTGCAGAAAGCAGATGAAAACACTATGACAGTAGAAGACAATGCTTCGGGTAAACACCAGTTATTGGCTGTCCTAAATACACTTCTTTTTGTAATTCTACTACCAACAAAGTAATGTATAGTGTAGTAAAACGTATTGTTTCCAATACACCTTTTCGTTTTTGACCAATATATGTCTTTATCCTGCCAGGCCACCCAAATGACTCCATTATGCCACATTGCACATCATTCGCTGCAAACCTTTACCACAAGCGTTTGGGAACAATGCAAACCACCAAAACCCGAGCAGCTGTTGCTCCCAAGACTTGTGTCTTTTGCACTATTTTTCATCGCAAAATGCGTCCTCGCATTAAGATGGGTTTTTCACCAAAATAGCTGTAAATTATGGATTTCAATTTTACATAATTATGCATAATTTTATGTAATTTCCCCGCAATTATGCATAACAACTGTAAAGCAGAGTTTGCACATTTTGCACACCCCTGATTATCATATCGCTCTACCTCAGTTGCATAATGGACCATCGAAGTTGCCTGCAGGCAATGTATACTGTATGGCACGCCTAGCACCCTGATTCCTTCTTCCATCTCTTCTGTGTCCAAATTCCATCTTTTTGGGTCCTTATTCCCTCTTATGCCTCTTCGCAGTATGTTGACTTTTTGTATCATACGTATCATTATGTATTCCCTGTTTTATTCTAATGCACAACACTAAATGCAGCTGCAAGGAGTTTCTTAGCACTTGCGAGAGTGACATTATACAAAGATGAACATAGATGAGCAAGTAAGATAACTGCATTTATTCAGCACTAGTTAGTTTATTCATCGACAGCCATGGTTTTGTACCTATTCTGAAAAATCAGGCATTGTTATTTTTCAACTCTAGGTCAGGGGCATATTAAAAAGATGATGTGCCACTTTTCCTATGCCCCATTGCACCCCTCTAATGACACCATGTGTGCGCCGTATTTGCAATACAACGCACCATGGCGCACGTCAGACCAATAGCGCCAAAAATTACACCATTGTGGTGCTTTGGTGGATTATCGCCAAAAATTATGGCCCTAATCTACCAAAATCAATGGAGGCCCACTGAATACAACGGGAGCGTCACTTTAACGCCTGCCTTATGGAGGTGTTAAAAATGATGCTAAAAATGGTGCCCCATTTTTCTGGGTGTCCTAACAGGAGAACACCCCCCCCCCCCCCTTGCATACATTATGCCTGGCGCAGGCATAATGTGTCTGGCGCAGGCATAATGTGACACAAGGAGTTATAAAGTGGAACAATGCTTGCATTGCACCACTTTGTAAATAAGGCGCAACGAAAATGCCTCCTTAATGCCACATTAGCACAAAACAAATGACGCTAATGTGGCACAAGGAGGTGCAAGGGTCTTGTAGATAAGTCCCCAAGTTTTTCAACATTAGAAGGATCAGAGGTCAAGACAGTCCTCTCGCGATTCAAACATGGGGGCTGTGGGTTGCAAACACATTCAGGGTAGATGTGGTTATTGGTCAAGTTGTTAGCTTTGGACTATGAGAGTTATGTTCTTATCCCAGTTTCTGCAAGCGCCACTCCAAATGTGTGATCCTGGGGAGATTACGTCATTCTTGTATGCACATCTTCCTTTGTGTGCTGACCCTGGGACTATTTTAATATTTTCTTAACAGTGGCATTAAAAATAGGGGTGTTCGAAATGTGCGTAAACTGATTTCTTGAATTTATGCAAAAAAAATGGAAAATTACATGCACTTGTGCATAATTAAAAGAAACCCAAACCCATCATTTAGCGATATATTGTACCTTCAAACACATCCTTACACCAATTTGTAACGAAGTGATGCATTATGCACTAAAAATTCATTAAAAAAATGCAGTTACTGAAAACATCAGCTGCTTGCCTTCTGGTTATTTGCAGTATTCAGGCGCTCTCACCCTATAGTTTTGCCACAAACAGAGGTCTAATCAATGTGAGATAATGGGATAATTTTGGACATTTCTTGTAACATGCTTAAGGTGAAATTCTTTAACTAATGTGAAATACGCTTGCTCAATTTAAATTTCGTCCGGCCTGATTAAAAGCTAGTGAAACGAAAACATGTCTAATTTTCAAACTATTCCCAGTAGACAACGCTAAAAGCCCACACCTACCAATTAAGAGCAGCCATTGGGAATCCATTTTACCCACACATCTAAAGATCGAAATCAGGAATGATGAATACTTGTAAATTTGTTTCTGTTTCTCCCACGGTCACAAGGTCGCTGTGACCGCCACCAACATAATGCATGACACAAAAAAACTTGCCATATAGGGCGCACTACAAACCCATACTCACCTTCCACGCACAATGAACAGAGTGGCGCTTTGTGGCCTCGCATAAAGGGATTAAGCACTATACAGTGCAATATTGCAGATGATACAACGATTTCCTTCAGCTCAAAAGTAGCAGAAGGTGACAGTATATTTTCAATATGTCTTATGACAGGCTCAGGCGCTCATTCATACATACTTGCAGCGAGCGCTCAACCTTCCGAATCATTTATTATACAGACAAAGTTGCTTATATGGGATTCATGGTAAGGAAATGGGGATACAGCCTCACTGGAAACCACTGACTCAGGCTACCACCCCCAACCTATCACCCAGTGAAAAAATAAACTCTCTCATCGTGATCCTTCCAGCTCGGCTTCCAGGAAGTTGGAATAATCCGTGCAGCACCGTCTCGAAGTGGTTTTTAATATGAGTTTTCTAACTTCCATGATATGAGCCCTTTATCAGTTTTTAAAGACTCTGAAATGAAATGTAATTGAAAATTACACAAAAGGGGTCAGGCCCAATAATATGCATTTTCTCCACTGCCTTTGAAACAGGGCCTGCTCGGCAGCTAATTGCCAAAGTTGTGTATCTCTGATCTCCTGCAATCTGCACATAATGCTGGAAGGCACGAGCGAGGCGGGCACGCGCTGCGCGCGGCGAAGAGCCGAGGTAAAACAAAATTAGCAGCACTTACAGATGTGCGCTTTGCAAATGTTGAGATTCCCAGTGACATTTAGAACTGAATTCGATGCCGCGTAGAGTTTTAGCTTAAAACGTTTTTAATTGGACACATAATTGAGAATTATAATAGACTGAAATTCAAATGCAGTAGACACGAGGCGTTTTCTCAAAGCTCACAGCGTCGTGTCCTGAACCCAGTCACTCGCGCCCTCCCCCGAATTCACTGCCCACCTCTACCTTCTGAAACAAAATCCCTCACCCAACCACTGGCTGCTTCAACCAGGAGGTATCAACCCGGACGGTTCCTGTACACTTGCTGTACAGCATGGGTTCGGAAAGCAGTCAAAAGACTCGACCTTTCATCCTTCCGAGGTCAATAAACTCGGGGCCTGATTTATACTTTTTAGGGCCAAATGTGCGTCATTTTTTTAAACAAAAGCGGCGCAAACTTACAAAATATAATTGAATTTTATAAGTATGTGCCGCTTTTGCGTCACAAAATAACGCAAATGCGGCGCTAAAAAAGTATAAGTGGGCCAGGCCCTCCGTTCAATTGTTTCGCGCCTATTGTAAGGCTGCTTAGTTTGTTAATGCACCTGCTACGGAAATCTGTGCAAAAACATGCTGGTCACCAATTTGAACTCTGGCAGAAATGTGATTGCCTTTCATCCCAGTAAGGATGATCTCTGCAAATAGCTAGCTCTCCTGTAACTCAACATGGCAGGCTAGTCAAAGCCCCACGATGATGTATAATTGGAACATCTTTAACAGACAATCCCCTTTTGGTGAGTGTACTAAATAAGGTGCTGGAAGAAAGTGTTGTAGCCTTCATTTTCAAAGCCGTCGCCCATTTCCACCTCATATCCTTGTCAGTTCTCCAGACCGCTGCATGATTTCACCTGTAATTAGAAACAGTCACGGAAAGGAACATTAATTTCAGCACCAAGGACAGTGATGACTGCAGCTCATCAAATCAGGATAATTTGTAAATGACAGGGTTGATGTTTTAGCTCCGAGACAGTGCTCGCAATCAGAAACCCCCCTCCACCCCCCTCCACACACACACCCCTTTCTCACGTCACATAAGTACCTTCTCCGATGGTCCTGGGTTATGACCGGTCAAGCTCAGTGGGCCAGAAACTATAGTTCTCGTAGAAATAGGCAAGGAAGCCATGAGTGTCTACAGGTGTACTGCAAGGACAATGCAGGCGCGTATTGTGCAGCGTCACCACAAATGACCACTAGAGGGTAGCAGAACGCAGAAAATAGGGGAAGGGAGCACCCAAGTGGCAAAATGTCAACTCATAAAGACCTCCGACCATCCATGCATCAGAGTTCGATGTGCATTACATTCTGAGCTTGCCCACCAGGGTTCTCACATGTTGGCACACCAAGCAACTGGTAAATGCTGTGATTTTCAGTCAGAGTGCGATATTATCTGTTTTATCCTTCTTATTGAGGCAGATTTATCAAAATGTCACACATTCAGTGCAGCAAGACAACTTGCTGCTCTCCATTTGAGAAAGAATGCTATGTATCTACTAAGATATGACACATTCTTGCCCTCTCCCTGTGCTGCTGCGCCGAAGGACGGATTAAATGAGATTTATTATGCCACTCAGAGGCATCTTGTGAGGCTCTGCATGGCACAGTAAATCCAGAGTAAGGAAAGGCAGAGCAAGTTGCTGCCTTGCGTTACTTTACTGTGCCCTGGGAAGGCATTCCGTGGGTGGAGCGAGAATGTTCCATGCATCCACCCATTGTTTTAGGTGCATTCCCAGATTTACTTACAAAAGTAAACCTAAGAATGTGTCAAAATACTATGCTTTCCAGGCTTAACGAGGAGAAATATATTTATTTCTTCTCGTTTTTTCTTCAATAAACAAACAAAGATATTTCTTCTTGATACACCTCTGTTGGGAAGGCATACCATTTTGATGCAATCCCAGGTTTACTGCCCTTAGTGTATCTGGGACTGCTTCAAAATCCATGGGTCGATTGCTTGAGAATGCCCATGCCCCACCCATGGAATGCCTTTTCAATGCAGAGTAACTAAGGCAGCAATTTGCACTACCTTGCATTACTCCGAAATCAATAAGCCACGTAGAGCCATGCAAGCTACTTTGCGTGGTTTAGTAAGTCTCACCTAAGCCCTTGCATTGCCCTGCTTCACCATGATACTAGGACAATGCAAGGGCTTTGTAAATCTGGACCATTGTATCTAGACAAGAAAGGATGGCACTATTTGTTCAAGGTGGCTCTAATCACAGCACCAAAGGTTT
Source organism: Pleurodeles waltl (assembly GCF_031143425.1). Taxonomy (NCBI): domain Eukaryota; kingdom Metazoa; phylum Chordata; class Amphibia; order Caudata; family Salamandridae; genus Pleurodeles; species Pleurodeles waltl. The sequence goes on from NC_090445.1 coordinate 1,635,092,631, forward strand.
GCTGAATGAGCACCCACTCAGCAAACATATTTGTATTGAGAAAACACACTCCTAATGCAGGAGTACTTTTTTCCCGATACAAAAATGAGTGGCCCCTGCCTCAGTATCCTGATTGACCTCCCTCAGTCTTCAACACAGTTGACCATCCAGCTTTGGTCAACATCCTTGAAACAAGTAATGGATTTTCATGGGCTATTTTCAAAATGGCACACTCCCTTCCTCCAAAACTGGTGCAAGATCAACCACAGATGTTCCACAAGATCACAGATACTTCCCATAACCTGCGGATTACACCAGGGCACCAACCCCTCATCATTAATCCTTACTCCTCTACCATTCTGCAGGAGGCAACAGCCTGCTCAGAGATCTTCCGAGTAAAATCCTGGCACCACTAAAATGTATCCATCATTATCAGCAAGGCTCATCAAGAGCTCAAATAAATTCAATCACAACATCCCTTTGTTAAACGACATGCTATGGCTACCTCTTACAGCCCAGACCATCTTCAAGACAAGCTGCATCAATTGTAAAGGCCTCAGCAAGAATACCCCAGTGTATGTGGCAAGCAATCAAGCCACATCTGGGTGAAAAGATCAGGCTAGGAGTCTGGATATTGCTAGACTGGAGACAAAACATTACAAGAAGGGAAAAACAGAAGAATAGTCTTTCCCAGGATCTGCAACAACATCCCTATTGACATTAGAATAGCACCAAACCGCCTGCAATTCATCAAAAAGCTAAAGACACAAGTTTACTTCTGATCTCTACCCATTTATTGTATCTTTCTGCGATTATACTCCTTATTCAGTGCTCTGTTCCTCTTGAGCTAAGACTGTGCTCTACAAATGCCAGGACATACATACGTGCTTGCAGATGATAGGTATAAAACCAAGTACGATAGGTCATTGAACAAAGCGACTACAAAAAACTTCTGACAGTTTCTTATATATCACATATTTCAATCCTACTAACAGCTCAGTGGATACATCACAGAATGGCAGCTTAACATACAAAGCCACAATGTTGAATCCCATAACATAGCTCAATGAGTTAACTTAACTGATACAGACATATTTGTGTTATAGGCAGGTCCCATGCTCGACCCCAAGCAAAATAGCTGAATTGGTCAGTGTGTCCCCTCTAGGGATCAGGGATGTAGCTTTGGGGGCCAGGGGATTTTGTGGTGTTACACTCCCCTAATAACTGTATTTTCTGACAAATAGTTGAGTACACGTACTTTCAGATGGGTATAGTGAAGTGTCTGTCAGATTTCACCAGGGAGCTTCTCATAAAAACAGACAAAAACGGAAACACACCCTCCCTCTCTCTGTTTTGAAAGTCTTAAAAAATGTTGGTTGTTTTGCAAAATGTTTTGTTTTCTCTTGCTTAGCACCCCTACCAGTCTGCATTCCTCATTCTTTTCACTGCCACACAAGCCCCTATCATGCGCCCTCCTTGTCATATGTTTTCTAACATTATATGCCCGCGTTATTGTTGGAAAATCTGAAGCCCCCACACTCTTACTGACCAAGCTTCCCCCTGCTATGGATGCGTATTCAACATTCATGCCGATGGTTTGAGTCACAGTAATCACTCTATTTACTTGCCTTTCATTCAGAGCAGCAGCCTACAGGGGTCGTGATAGGTCTCTGATTTTCAGTTCCAGATGGGCCCAACACAAATGCCTTAATTAAAGGGCCATAATCACTCCTGTTTTTTGAGTCTCATTGTGCCTGGGAGCTCACTGGAGCCTAAGATCTTGATGCTAATGCCATAAAGGAAACAAAGACGCTTAGCCTCTCACATAGCAAGTGTTTGGGAGATAAAATATGGTTTGGCGGTAGGGTTTTGACTTTGCGACGCTCTATGTAAGAAACATGAATGTAGTGTCAAATGCCATGTGTCTGTAGCTAAGAGTAATTAAACTAATAAACATTTGAATGGCACTTAGTAATGAGTGTTTACTACCACCCAAAGGAATCATTTTAGCAACCTTAGAATAAATAATATTACGATAAACAACAGTAAGGTTCTGAATTCATGCCTTGCATTATGTGTACAGCTCCTTGAATCTGGATCATAGCACACTAAGCTAGAAGTATTGTAACTTGTGATCTGCAACAATCCAGTGAACTATCTACATAAAATACAACTATATGTCCTACGTGTCACAGGATGTGTGCTTTGCAACAGGTACATCAATTCCTGCATGATTTTTTTTTGTTATTTTACAAATAGTCAAACCTCTAACTAGATTACATATAGGGGGTCATTCTGACCTCGGCGGTAAAAGGCCCTTACCGCCGGTCAGAAGTCCGCCATTCTACCGCCGCGGCCGCGGTAAACCGCCACGGTCATTCTGACCACCAACTGTGAAACCGCCAAAAACCCGACATCCAAGGAAGGCCGCCTCATCAGCGGGCCGCGGAAAACTGGAGATGACCAAACCTCCACTGTCACGCCAACACAAACACGCCCATGCCATTCTGACCCACGAATCCACACGGCGGTCTTTCAACCGCGGTATTCCATTGGCGGTACACACCGCCGCACTCAAAATACACACACAGCTCCAAAACACAGCCACATTGGACAATTTGAAATACACACACCTGAGACACATACAAACAACACTCCCACACATCCAATCAACTATAAAACACACACCCACATCACCCACAAACCCCCACTAGTTGGAAATCGGAGAGAAGGCGATAGAGATAGAGATAGAGAGAGCGAGCACAGCAATCGAAAACCCCAACACACACAGGAACCCAACTTCATCACCCACACCACATTTACGCACACATCACCACATATCACCACGCACATCACCACAAACACCACCCCACACCTCATCCACACCACCCCATGGCACCCCAAAGACACCCCAGGTTCTCGGACCAAGAACTCAGGGTCATGGTGGAGGAAATTATAAGGGTTGAGCCCCAGCTCTTCGGCACACAGGTGCAGCACACAACTATAGCAAGGAAGGCTGAGCTATGGCAAAGGATCGTAGACAGGGTCAACGCTGTGGGACAGCATCCCAGAAATCGGGAAGATATCAGAAAGCGATGGAACGACCTACGGGGGAAGGTGCGCTCGATGGTGTCGCGACACAACATCGCTGTGCAGAAGACTGACGGCGGACCCCCACCCACTCCACCCCAATTCACAGCATGGGAGCAAGAGGTAGTAAACATCCTGCATCCTGATGGCCTCGCTGGAGTACACGGAGGAATGGACTCTGGTAAGTCGAATCTCAACTACTTCACCCCCCCCCAACCACCAGCATGCCAACCCCCCCCCCCTCACCCCCAATCTCAACCCCCCAGCACACAACCTCCCTGCCAATGTCTCACCAGCACAACCCACCCTAAACAACACCAACCCCTGAATGCCAACACAAACCATAGACAGCCACCACCAAAGCATGACCATTGCACATACCCATACCCCCCCCACCACCACCACCCTCACAACACCTCCCACAAGGGAATGCCAGCACTGGGGGACAAGGGCACTCAAAATGCACGCCATGGCACACACAGAAACAATAACCATACTCCTTTACCCCTGCAGGGCCCGAACGCCAACACACCGCCACAGAGGGTCCAGATTTGTCCATCCCACCCCCAGAACAGGCCCCCAGCGAGGACAGCAGCTCTGTCGACCTAGAACCTGATGACCAGCCCGGACCATCGGGGACCTCTGGACAGTCGGTTCCCCACACACAGACACAGGCCACAGCAGACCCAACCCCCTCTGGGAACACCAGCACAGCTCCCACCCAGCGGGCCCATGCCTCTGTCTCGCGGACGCGTCAATCAGCGGTGTGTACGCCACTACAGGGCACCCAGGCTGACCCAACACCCCAACAACAACAGGGACCTGGGGGCAGTGGTAGTGGGCACCCCGTCCAGGGGACAGAGGCCCGGGGAAACAGGGCAACTGGGAGGGCTGCTGTGCGACAGGGGGGGGAGGACAGGCCCAGGGAACCCACTCTCCAAGAGGCCCTCACCACCATCATGGGAGCATACCATCACTCCCAGGAGACGATGGCGACGGTACTGGCCAGGTTCACCGAGATCCAGGCACAGCAGGAGGAACGGTACATGGGGTTCAGCAATGAACTCAGGAACATCGCTACCGCTATGGGGACCATAGTCCAGGCCCTCAACCGGATAGAAACCACATTGCGGGACCATGTGGCACCACAAAGGGCCCCTGTCACTAGCCAGGAACAGCCTACCACCTCCGCCGGCGCTAGTGGTCAGGAGGCCCCCACAGAACGACGGCCCACCAGAACCCCACCTCCTGCTGTAGAACAACCACCCCGCAAGAGGAACCTGAGATCTCACAGGAAGACAGAGTAGGATGCCAAGACCCCCGCCAGCATAAGATACCCCCTGATGTCATCCCACTGTCCCACAGTGTCACCCTGTCCAACCTTGAACTGCCCCTGCTCCATCCTTCCACAGGCATATGGAAAATGCACCTGTGAAACTGAGAACTGGACTCTGCCATGGACATAACTCCACCCTCACCCATCACCGTTTTAATATCATGTACCAATATCTAGCACTAAAAATAAATCACTCATTGCACTGAAATCCTTCAGGAGTCAGCCTGTATTATTTACAAATGTATAACACATTACTGATCAATAATGTTCTGTTATTTTTGTGTTGACAACATACCGATGTCAATAAGCATTAGTCCATTGGCTAACCAAGCAGAAGTCACGCAGTGGGTCATACAGCACTGAAAAGGGAAGGGAAAATCAAACATCAGTTTAAAAGAACTGGGGGGAAATACACAAAGTAAAGATGCAGGGGGCTTTCAGTAAATGTTAAATGGCGTGGGTGAATCTTACCTGTGTGCTACTGAAAATACTGTTGGATAACTCTGTCCCTGTTGTCTGTGTCGTCCTCTTCGTCTTCCTCCTCTTCACTCTCCGCAGGCTCCACAGCTGCTTCAACACCACCATCTGGACCATCCTCCTGCAGGAAAGGCTCCTGACGTCGCAATGCCAGATTGTGAAGCATACAGCAGGCCACGATGATCTGGCACACCTTCTTTGGTGAGTACATCAGGGATCCCCCTGTCATATGCAGGCACCTAAACCTGGCCTTCAAGAGGCCAAAGGTTCTTTCTATGATCCTCCTAGTTCGCCCATGGGCCTCATTGTACCGTTCCTCTGCCCTGGTCCGGGGATTCCTCACTGGGGTCAATAGCCAAGGCAGGTTGGGGTAACCAGAGTCACCAATTAGCCACACACGTTGTCTCTGTAGCTGTTCCATCACATAAGGGATGCTGCTATTACGCATCACATACGCGTCATGCACTGACCCAGGGAACTTGGCATTCACATGGGAGATGTACTGGTCAGCCAAACAGACCACCTGGACGTTCATAGAATGGTAACTTTTCCTGTTTCTGTACACCTGCTCATCGTCTTTTGGGGGTACTAAAGCCACATGGGTCCCATCAATGGCACCAATTATGTTGGGGATATGTTCAAGGGCATAAAAATCACCCTTCACAGTGGCCAAATCAACCTCCTCAGGGAATACAATGTAGCTCCGCATGTGTTTCGTCAGGGCAGACAACACTCTAGACAAAATTTTTGAAAACATAGGCTGAGACATTCCAGATGACATGGCCACTGTTGTCTGGAATGAGCCACTTGCCAAAAAATGGAGGACTGACAGAACCTGCACTAGAGGGGGAATTCCTGTGGGTTGGCGGATGGGGGACATCAGGGCTGGCTCCAGCTGGGCACACAGTTCATGTATAGCGGCTCGGTCAAGTCGGTATCGTAGTATGATATGGCGTTCTTCCATTGTCGACAGGTCCACCAGCGGTCGGTACACGCGAGGATTCATCCTTCTCCTCGCAAGTCCCAGCGGACGGTGCCTAGGAAGGACAACATGGAGCACAGAGTCAAGCAAATCACAGGTACGTTCACCACAGCATGCCTATGTATTGAAAGGCGTGTATGTGTGGCAATGCAAGGCCTAGGCCTGTGTGACGCAGTACAAATTATGCCATGTGGGCCCTTGAAATGGCGGCTGCCTGACCTGTGAAGTGGGACAATGGGATGTGAGGTCAATGCGCTGGCGTGGCACACCGTGGCGGTAGGCGGTCGAAGACCGCTATACGAAGCCGCATTGGTTAACATTGAAGCCTATGGGTTTCATGAGCCAATGACGAGGTGCGCCGGCGGTCGCGGTACGCACCGCCGCGGTACGCACCGCCGCGGGCGTGACCGCCATTTTCTATCTGCTTAATCACTCGAGACCTGATCATCCACAGGAGAGGACCTATACTGCAAGTGCTGCTGTGACCTCGGTCTGGAAGGCACCGCTGAACAGGGCCCCGCCGTGCAGAAGAGCACCGCTGAAGAGGGCCCCGCCGTGCAGAAGAGCACCGCTGAACAGGGCCCCGCCGTGCAGAAGAGCACCGCTGAAGAGGGCCCCGCCGTGCAGAAGAGCACCGCTGAAGAGGGCCCCGCCGTGCAGAAGAGCACCGCTGAAGAGGGCCCCGCCGTGCAGAAGAGCACCGCTGAACAGGGCCCCGCCGTGCAGAAGAGCACCGCTGAAGAGGGCCCCGCCGTGCAGAAGAGCACCGCTGAACAGGGTCCCGCCGTGCAGAAGAGCACCGCTGAACAGGGCCCCGCCGTGCAGAAGAGCACCGCTGAAGAGGGCCCCGCCGTGCAGAAGAGCACCGCTGAACAGGGCCCCGCCGTGCAGAAGAGCACCGCTGAAGAGGGCCCCGCCGTGCAGAAGAGCACCGCTGAACAGGGCCCCGCCATGCAGAAGAGCACCGCTGAAGAGGGCCCCGCCGTGCAGAAGAGCACCGCAGAAGAGGGCCCCGCCGTGCAGAAGAGCACCGCTGAACAGGGCCCCGCCGTGCAGAAGGGCACCGCTGAACAGGGCCCTTCCTGTCAAGCACCGCTCCGCTGGGCCCCGCCGTCTCAAGCACCGCTCCGCTGGGCCCTTCCTGTCAAGCACCGCTCCGCTGGGCCCTGCCGTCTCAAGCACCGCTCCGCTGGGCACCGCCGTCTCAAGCACCGCTCCGCTGGGCCCTTCCTGTCAAGCACCGCTCCGCTGGGCCCTTCCTGTCAAGCACCGCTCCGCTGGGCCCCGCCGTCTCAAGCACCGCTCCGCTGGGCCCTTCCTGTCAAGCACCGCTCCGCTGGGCCCTTCCTATCAAGCACCGCTCCGCTGGGCACCGCCGTCTCAAGCACCGCTCCGCTGGGCCCTTCCTGTCAAGCACCGCTCCGCTGGGCCCCGCCGTCTCAAGCACCGCTCCGCTGGGCCCTTCCTGTCAAGCACTGCTCCGCTGGGCCCCGCCGTCTCAAGGACCGCTCCGCTGGGCCCTTCCTGTCAAGCACCGCTCCGCTGGGCCCCGCCGTCTCAAGCACTGCTCCGCTGGGCCCTTCCTGCATGCACTGTTAACGGTTCACTGTGCCCACCATGCCTCCTCCTTGACCAGTGGAGACTGTAATCCACCTGATGGACTGTGGCTTTGCACTCCCCAGGATGGAACAGTGGGCAACCCACCTACTGTATAGACTTGAGAGACTGTGGCTTTGCACTCCCCAGGATGGCACAGTAGGCATGGTGGCCCCTTCGTGGATCTGGCGTCGTGGACTCATGTGGCTGTGGTGCCCCCCCCTTCCCTTCCCCCTGAGGTGCCTGTAGTTTTTTCATCAGATGCCCCTGCAGTGTTCTCTCCAAAGGACTCAGGTCTCCTGTGTGGGCTTTGCCCTTGTGTTGTTACACTTTGGCCCACGGACACTTCGATTTTCTTTTGATGTGCAGGACTAATTGCCTCGGTTATCCATTGCAATGTATATAGAATTATTTTGATATTGATTTTTTGGCTAGTTGACCAATACTTTTCAGAGCCTATTTTGTACATAAATGTTTATTCACAATTTAATTATGTCTTTGCATTTTTCAGGGGGGTTTGGGTGGTGTCACTGTGACTTGTAGCTCTGCATTGGTGTGTACATAGTTTGGGGGGGCGGGGGTCGCATATGTGTGTGCTGTAAGCTTTCCTCCTCCCCCCTCCTGTGTGTCGTAGGTGCAGTACTCACCGTTGTCGTCTGCGCCGGCGTTCGTACTCGTGGTAGATGAGCAGGTAGACGAGAGCAGGTAGGATGTTTAATTCGGGTTCCATGCTGTCCTCCTTCCTCGTGGAGTGCGTAGAGGTGAGCGTTTTCCCGTTCGTAGTCTGTTTCCGCCGTGTTTTTATCGGCGGGGCTCCCGCCCCGGAAAAGGTGGCGGATTGGTGAGTTATGATACTGTGGGCGGTACATTGTCTGCCGCCTGTCTGTTTGCGGTGACCGCCGCGCTGTTTGTCTGTACCGTCGTGGCGGTCGGAGTGTTAAAGTGGCGGTCTCTGTTGACGGTTCCCGCCAGGGTCAGAATTCCATTTTTTGGACCGCCACCCTGTTGGCGGGTTGGCCGCCGCTTTATCACCGACCGCCAGGGTTAGAATCACCCCCATAGATCTTTCCAGCAAGTGCGTTAACCACCCAAGACCCTACTGTATTTATACCCTGAGACTTGCTGGGTATTAAAGATCTTTGCAGAAAGTGCCTTATCACCGTAAGATAGTTGTGGGTGGCCAATTAAATAAAACAGAAGATATTCACTATCACATGATCCTTCATGCCAGTTTCTTTAGTGGCAGAATATTTTTCAATTATAAGTTTGCTCCGAGTTCACACCTTGTGTCTCCATCGCCTTCTTTTCCCTCTCTTCGACTCCCATTTTATAGCGTTTCATAGTTAAGTATTTCCATTTCCATCACTGCCAGTCACTGAGTCATAGTGCTATATTCAATCGTTTTCTTTAGGGACCTGCTTATATCTTGCGGGACATAAGTTTGAACTCTTCCCAGAAGAGGTTGATCATGATAGATACTTGGGTGTCCATTGGTAATAATTGTTATATATTTCGAAATTATTGTTTGGTGATGGTGCCCACCTTTACTAATTAATCTTTTTGTAGGAGTACAACAGGGATTCACAGAGAGAAATGGACGCTGCTGTTAAGAAAAGAGAAGCCATGCAGGAATTGGTCTTTTGCACACTGCCTGTAGAATCATTGTTTGCTGCGGCCACCTGACTTGTGCTTATGCACTCACATCTCCATGGGACCACCTGATTTTTTACACACTGCTTGTGAAGTCTCAACTCCCAGGGTCCACATGATCTTTGGCCTACTGCTTGCGGAATTGCAGCTCCTGGAACGTTTTGTCACTTGGTACGCTGGTATTGCAAAAGCAGCTCCCGAGGACCATCCGATCTTTTGACACATTGGTTCTGCAATGACAGCTCCCCTGGTGCACAGGATCCTTCAATACACTGCTTGTACAATCACAGCAAAGGGGAGCATGTGATATTACGCACAATGTATGTGCAACCAAAGCTCACTGGAACCACCTGCACAGATTTCTAAAAAAGAACAATTCCCCAAGTCCCCGAATGACCCAAACGCCCAAAACATTCCAAAATCTGTTATTTCAGGTCTTCTCGTATGAGACATAACAATTATGGTACAATTATGGTAAGGTGTCACATTTTACATACGTACTTCCTATCCTCAGACAAGTGTACATGTTTATCCGTTGTCTTTCTCATCCTTATCTTAATCACATGCCTGCATAGTATAGCTAAAAGACGTGTTTGTTGAACTAGAGTGCCCTAAATGGGACTGGTAACCAGAGACATGGGTCCCTGCACACTGTTCCACAGGATTCAAGACAAACCTCACTGATAAGGCCTATGAGGCCGAAACATGTCTGGTGTTGCTTGTGTCTGAATGGAATCTAGCCTGGCACTTCGGGCTGGACAGCTTGTATTAGAGCAGAACCAAGACTGATTTCATATTGCAGGTCTCTTTCTAGAAGGGCAAAGTGGGTGAAAAATGACAACAGAAATGCGGCCTGAGGTAATCACCAGTAATTGAAATTAATTCAAGCATTCCTTCCGTCACTTTGTTGTTTGTTGCAGCACCAAAAGACAGCGTTAGGTCCTACTTTTTCAATGCTGCCCTGGGACACGTACCGATAACAAATGTGACGTGCTGTCACTACAGAACATAAACAAGCATTTGCAATGCAATGGGTCTCACGTTTGCTCGAGTTAGAGCTATTAGCATTGTAAATTCCGAACTTGACTTTTCTTGCCACATAAATTGAAAATGAACAGTTACACAGTTGACATAAGCAAGCAGATTCAAAGCGCCACGGCCACCAGGAGCGTGTGTGCGAAGGAGAGACACAAAAGGAAAAAGAAGTTTGCTCACAGTCAAACGTATCACCAAACGTGCAATTATCCATGTAACATGTTCAATGGCCAAGGAGGCAACAAAACAGCCCTAAGGAGGGACAAACATAAAGCATTTACCAATGATAACAAAGGATATTTGAAAGGCAAGCCCACGAACAATTGATATTGATGGGTGTGTGGTGGATGTGGTTAAAAGCCCACAGATAGATTACAACAGGCCAAAGTGCTTGCACACTTGGCCTGAAAAGGAAGGGCCACCAGTGAAGTGCCAGCAGCATCAAGAAGGTAATGTAATGTGCCACTTACTAAAAAGTGTCTAATTAGCAGAGTTTTCTCCCGTACCTTGATGTGGCCTGATCCTCGAAATTCAGGACTTGATCAGGAGCGGGTGAGGAGTAAGGGAAACCTACTCACTGAAAAATGTAAATCAGTCTCAAACATAACATGGATTTATAAAAACACTGCACATACAAGAATAATTCCCGAAAAGGAATGGACCACAGAGAAAGATTCGAAGTTGATATATGCTTAAGAAACTAAATCAAATGATTGTGGCACTGATGTTCCTACAGAACAATATACACTCTGATTTAGGAAACCTCCACACCTTCAACAAGGGGAGGATGTGGCTCTTAGGCTTGTTAATTCGTTTGGATTTCTCAATTTGTTTTTTACACCAGCTGAAATTAGATGCATTTTAATTTCAATGGCCATAAAATACAGTACATTCTGGTCTGCCAGAAAAGAATCACACATGGGAAACGCTTGATCTATCTGCTTAGCGGAGGAGCATGCGACACAGGTCTGCAATTCGAGTAACCTGAAGAGCCAATTTAAAACGCTCTTTCTACCTGTCTATTGGTCAACTGTTCGCGAATGTATATTCCATCCTCCTTCAGTCAAAAAGTGGGCTAGTCTCAGGGGAGGTATGCTGCAGCTTGTGCCTTCATACTGGAATGAAAAATCTTCATGGCTTAATAAGATGGCTGTGTGGTGTACAGGGGCTTGCAAAATGTTTACTCCTCAGTGTGCATTAAAATCGATTACTTTCCCTGGGCATGTATGGACAATGTTTGTTGCCATTGGCAGTCCCAAGGCACTCATTCCGGGTGAACTGGTTTAGTGCTGGGAGTCTTGAGGGCAGAAACCTCTGATTTCTGCTGGTATCTCTGCACCTAAAAGTGGCGATAATGACTTTTCTTCCTGGAATGTGGAATAACCACAGAGACTCAAAGGGTCCATCCACATGTTGCCAACCTGCCAACCTACACGGTGCCCCTGTGTGTCACACAAAATGAGTCCCATTCACACGGTCACCCAGTGAGGAGCTGATAACACACGGTAGGCTGAAAAACGAGCTGGAACCCACCGCTAAGAGTGGATTTCCAGCTTGTGTTTAGTTTGAGCGCATGAACGATTTGACCTGTTGTAAGTATTGTGGGCTTTTAACCATGCCCGTCACTTTCACTCATACGTGGGCTTGCCTTTCAATAATCATTTGATATCATTGGTAAATGCTTTATGTTTGTCCCACATTGAGGCTGTTTTTGTCACGCCTTGCAGACTGCCCCTGTTACATGGATTATTGCACGATTCCCGATATATTTCAGCGTGACTTAACTATTTCTTTTGTCTCCCTCTTCATACTGCATGGCAGTCATGGCGCTCACAGTGCAAACAGGCAAAACTGAGTGAACTCAATAGGCAGTACTGGAGCGCTGGTCACATTGTTCACACTTACCTAATCAGAGTAATTTCTTGTGGCTCTCCCCTTAAAACACTTGAAATTGGTGGAGGCTTTACGTAAAACAGAAATCCACAGAATGAAAGCTGATCTGCCGGTACAGCGGGAGAGCCGATACTACAATATTCACTGCACTTGGGAAAACTCAACCCATAGTGCTTTGCAGGGCATTACTTTTACAAAACATTTTTGCTCATAATTCAGCCTGTGGTGGTCCCATAAAATTGGTTCCACAACCAAATGTCCATGATAACATGCTCTTTCTGTCTACATCATCTTTGGGTCCCCACACAAATTTAGTGGGGACCCCAAAACCATATCACCTCCCACCATGTCATATCTGTCTTGGGGCTGGAATGTTTGTTTTATAGCTGGGAATAGCTTGTGTTTTAAGGGCCTTTTTTTGTAATATCATTGTTATTGACTTGCTGTCCCTAAATATATGTTGTGTATTATGCCCTCTAGGGGCTAAATATAGGGTTGTACTATATTATTTGCTGCCATGTTCTGTTTGTGTGGTGTTACTCTCTAAGGGATAACTATATCATTAAATGACTATGGGGGTTATTCCAACTTTGGAGGAGGTGTTAATCCGTCCCAAAAGTGACGGTAAAGTGACAGATATACCACCAGCCGTATTACGAGTCCATTATATCCTATGGAACTCGTAATACGGCTGGTGGTAAATCCGTCACATTTGGGACGGATTACCACCTCCTCCAAAGTTGGAATAACCCCCTATGTTTATTAAAAATGCTATTTTCATTGGGGTGTTCTCTACGGGCTGTTCTAAGCTTTATAGTCATATCAACATATTAATATATTTGTGGCATGGAAACTTGTCCCATGATGCCTTGCAAATCATTATTTTTTCAAAACGTTTTTTCTCATAACTCAGCCTGTGGTGATCCTAAGACAATGGGGTTATCTTCAAAACATTGACCACAATGTGCTCTTTCCACCTACATCAACTCTGGGTCCCCACACTATGTTAGTGGGTACTCCAAAATAATAACCCCTGTCATCATGCATTAGCTTTTAATGCTTTCTTATGGCTGAAGTGTTTGCTTTACAGGTGAGAGAAGCTATGTTTTATGGGCCTTGATTATAATATCATTGTAATAGCTGCGCTTGTCTTGAAGATGCGCAATGTTCTATGTTCTCAAGGGGTTATTTATATGGTTACATTGCATTACTTTCTTGCATTCTTTATTCATGTTGTTATGTTCTCTACGGGCTGACTGTATGGTTCCATGGCCATGTTTCTTCCACAAGCTATTTTTATTGTGGTGTTCTCTAGGGCTGTTCTGAGCATTGCAATCAACATGCTATAATATTCTGTCCTAGGACAATGGTACCACCTTCAAAAAGCTCTTTCTGTCTACATCATCTCTGGGTCCCCACACTGGGTTAGTGGGGGCCCCAAAATAATAACCCTGCCCATCATTCTGTGCCTTTTAGGCTTTCCCATGGCCACAACTTTTGTTTTACAGCTGGGAGAAGTTTTGTTTTAAAGGCTTGCTTACAATATCATTGCAGTAGGCCTGCTAGCCCTAAAATGTCCCCTAGGGGCTAAGTGAACAAGTTACTTACCTTCGGTAACGTTTTTTCTGGTGGATACACTAGCTACCTGTGGATTCCTTACCTTATGAATTATCCCAATGCACCAGCATTCGACGGAAAATCTTCTTCCCAGCTCTCCACGTCAACGAGGACGTCACAACTGCACGGCTCCGCACGCGACTCGTCTGGTGTCACTGTGGCAATAAGAGGTCCTGGCCGGCGTGCTGATGTCAGTTTCACCCATTTTTTAAAAGCCTTTGAGGCGAACAGGTGAAAAACGACCTCACAATAGCTGAAATAAATACATACATATAACCATATTGATGTAACACAATTATAACAATTATTTATCTAAAAATTAATCAAAACATATATACACTTGTAATACAAAAGTCTTGGTATGACCAGACGGGCAATGGGGAGGCGGGTGGGACTGTGAGGAATCCACAGGTAGCTAGTGTATCCACCAGAAAAAGCGGTACTGAAGGTAAGTAACTTGTTCTTCTGATGGATACAACTACCTGTGAATTCCTCACCTTTGACAAGAGTACAAAAGCAGTACCGCACTCGGAGGTGGGTGCCTGACTAGTCACACCAAGAAATCTTGCAACACAGAATGAGCAAAATGGCCATCCCTTCTGATCTCCGAATCCAAGAAGTAGTGCTTCGCAAAAGTATGAAGGGAAGCCCAAGTTGCTGCTTTACAAATATCTACCACTGGCACACCCCTTCAGCTAATGCTGAAGTGGCAGGCTTAGCCCTGGTAGAATAAGCTCTAATACCCTCAGGAGGAATCTTCTTTGCTAACGAATAACAGACCTTAATGCAAAGAATGACCCACCTGGATATGGTTCTTTTATGGACAGCTCTGCCTTTCATCTTTCCCACATATCCAACGAAGAGTTGGTCATCCAACGGAGAGTCCTTTGTTCTCTCAATATAGAAACTGAGAGCCCTTCTGGGGTCCAAGCGATGGAGTCTTTCTTCCTCTTTTGAAGGATGAGGAGGAGGGTCAAAAGATGAAAGGGTAATAGACTGCCCCATATGGAAAGAGTGACAACTTTAGGAAGGAAAGCTGCCCTGGTTTGCAGCACCACTCTGTCAGCAAGGAATGATGAAAGGGAACTTTGACACTAAGGGCCTGAAGCTCACTCACACGCCTAGCGGACATAATAGCTATATGGAAAACTGTCTTAAAGACCAATAATTTTAAAGGACAAAAATGCATGGGTTCAAAGGTTTAACCCGTTAAAAAAGTTAAAACCAGATTTAAATCCCACTGAGGCATAAGAAACAGAGTGGGAGGAAACTTATTAGTTAGGCCCTAACAACAGTAGGTGATTTGAACAAGGAAGGTTGATCCAGAAGGCAAAGAAAGGCTGACAGTGCCGACAAATAGCCTTTAAGAGTCACAACTGGACAACCCTTCTGTGCTAATGTCAAAGCAAACAACAGAACATCAGACAGATGGGCTCTCATGGGATCAATTTGTTTCTCTCCACACCAAGCCACAAATTTTGCCCACCTGCCGGTATAAACAGTCTTAGTGGAGTGTCAACTGGCCGATCAAATAACATCCACTACCTCTGGCGGGAGAGAGAGAGCATTCAGATTGTCCCGTTCAATCTCCAGGCATGTAGGTGCAGGCTCTGGAGGTGAGGGTGTAGAACCTGCCCCTGCGACTGCGAGAGGAGGTCTGCCCTGAGAGGGAGACGGAGCAGACGTCACAGTGAGAGTTGGAGAAGGTCCGTGTACCATACCCTTCTCGGCCAATCCGGAGCTATTACAATGACCTGAGCCCGATCTTGACGAATCTTCCTCAGAACCCGAGGAATCAAGGGTATAGGGGGAAACGCGTACAGCAACTGGTCGCACCAAGACATCCGCGTCCCCCAAAGCTCCTTTCACAACGGGCAGTGCACGTTCTCCTGAGTGGCAAATAGTTCCATCTGCGAAAACCCCACATCATCTGAAAGATGTGAAGGACCAGATCCGGATGGAGACGCCACTCTTGATTGGCCGAGAAATGCCGACTGAGACTGTCCTCATGTACATTGAGAACTCCGGCCAGATGATTTGCTACCAAGAAAATCCGAGGGTCCTGAGCCCAGGACCAGAGCTGCAGAGCCTCTCTGCAGAGAAGGTACGACCCCACTCCTCCTTGCTTGTTGATGTACCACATCGCAGTAGTATTAACCGTCAAGACTTGAACTGACTGACCCCAAAGGGATGGGAGGAAGGCCTAGAGAGCCAGGCGTATTGCCTGCAATTCTAACAGCTTAATATGAAAAGTCTGTTCCACTGGAGACCAAAGACCTTTGATCTCCAGGTCCCCAGATGAGCTCCCCACCTTGGAGTGGAAGCATTCTTTATGACCGTGGCCACCGGAGGCGGTAGTGAAAACGAACTTCCTTGGGAAAGGTTGCCGTCCACAGCCCACCATCGTAGATGCGCTGCAGCGTCTCTGGAGATCCTTATAGACTCCTTGAGAGCAGGTGCAGGACTTTGAGGACTGGAACAACTGCTCCATTTTGAAACATTGGAATCAATGCCTGAATGTCCTGGATCTGCTGAGGTGGAGGATAGGCCCGATTCAATGGTGTATCCAGTACTGCCCCTATGAACAGGTGAGACTTGGGTACGTTTAGCGAAAAGCCCAGACTGAACAACAACTGAGTTGTCATTTGCAAGTGATGCAGCACGAGCTCTGGAGACTTGGCTTTGATCAACCAATCGTCCAGATAAGGTAATACCAATATTCCCTTCCTCCTGAGACTTGCTGCAACCACAGCCATCACCTTTGTGAAGACTTGAGGTGCTGAAGTAGGACCAAACGGAAGGACCGCAAACTGGTTGTGTTGTGACCCCACCACAAACCGGAGAAACTTCCTGTGCGACTTGAACATAGGGATATGAAAGTAAGCATCCTGCAAGTCGATAGACACCATCCAGTCCTCTTTGTTCAACGCCAGAAGCACCTGCGTTACAGTCAGCATCTTGAATTTCTCCTGCTTGAGGAACCAATTCAAAATCCTCAGATCCAGGATAGGTCTCAATCGACCATCCTTCTTGGGGATCAGGAAATATCTTGAATAACAACCCTGACCCCTTTCCTGCTCTGGAATCAACTCCACTGCGCCTTTTGATAACAGGATTTGAACCTCCTGGTGCAATAACAGGAGATGGTCTTCTGAAAAAAACGAAGGACGGGGAGGGATGGGAGGAGGAAACTCCTGAAAAGGAAGGGCATATCCTTTCCTCACAATATTTAGAACCCAGGAGTCTGATGTGGGTAACGCCCACTCGCAGAGAAAAAGACATAACCTTCCCCCTACATGAGAAGTGTGACTTAAATTGGTTAGAAAACTAGGCTGCTTCCCTCAATGTTGTCCCCCAGAGGAAGATGATGATACAGGGTGCTGCTGGGTGGCCCCTCTTGTCCGAACCCTCCCCGCCCTCTAAGGTATCTATATGGGAGGCTGGCAGGTTGTTGGACTGTGGACTGGGGTCTCCCACGATAAACGGTTCCACACCCAAACCCCCTGAACCTCCGAAAGGACCAGAAAGGGGTAGTAGTGGAAGCCTGCAGACCCAAAGACTTCGCTGTGGCCCTATTGTCCTTGAAGCGCTCTAAGACAGAGTCAGCTTTTGCTCCAAACAGCTTTTCTCAGTTGAAAGGCAGGTCTAATAGAGTGGTCTGGACATCCGTAGAAAAGCCAGAATACCTCAACCATGCATGCCTCCTGGTAGTGATTGAGGTACCTATCGCCCTGGCCACTGAGTCTGTAGAATCCAGACCAGACTGGCTAATCTGCTTAGCCGCAGCTTGAGCATCTGACAGGAGCTCATCAAACTGCCCCTGCATATCCTGCAGTAATTCTGGAACTACAGCTTTAGCCACGTCCATCAGTGCGTGTACATATCTCCCTATCACACAAGTAGTATTTGCCGCTTTCAGGGCCATACTGCAGGATGAAAAAGTCTTCTTGGTTGACTGCTCCATCCTCTTGGACTCTCTGTCCAAAGGATTAACATGGAAGGAGCCTGGTGCAGAACGTGCCGAACATGAGGCCTGGACTACTAAACTCTCCGGAGTCGGATGCTTTGATAAAAATCCCGGTTCTCCCGGAGCCACCCTATACCGTCTTGCAACAGATCTGTTCACAGCTGGCGATGACACAGGTTTCCTCCAAATCTCCAATATAGGCTCCGTAAGAGCATCATTAAATGGAAGCAAGGGTTCTGCTGAAGCCGAAGAAGGATGCAGGACCTCGGTCAAAATATTTGTTTTAACCTCAGCAGCCGGCAACGGAAGGTCAAAGAAATGTGCCGCCTTCCTGACCACAGAATGGAAAACTCCCCTGGAGATGAAAGATCCCACTCTGGGGAAGTGGCCAGCCCACTGGCTGAGTCTAGGCCTTGATAATCCCCCAAGGACTCAGCAATCTCTCCTTCTTCTAGCAGCTGCCTTTGGTACTCTTGTTCTTCTAAGAGCCTCAGAACTCTCCTGCGCGACCTCAACCTGGCCACCAATCTCGGCGTCGACATAGAGTTAGCCGACGTCGATGACACTGGCTTCAGGACCGATAGAAGCGGACCAGGAGAAGAAGGAGACACACTATGATCCAAACCGGATCCATCCGACGCCGGAGCGGATCCCATTAGCTCCGTGGACACCTGAGGCTCCGTCATCGGCGTCGACTGTGTATGAGGTGACATCACCGGTGCCGCAGGTCTATAAGGCGATGTCATCTTGCCCATAGGCCTATGAGGCGAGGTCATCGGCGCTATAGGCCTATGAGGTGAAGTTATCGGCACCGAACCGGCACACTCAGCCAGATAAAAAGGCATGAACGCCGCCGACTTATAAGGGGCCGGGGGCCCAATGAGAATGCCAAAGGACCCGTGGGAGCAGCCGGTGCACCAGCAGGGGCCATAACATTAAACATGTTGAACATGGCATTCAAAAATGCCGCCAGATCCGCTCCCGGAGCAGAGAAGGCAGGATACCGCTGATCTTCCTGCAGATCGTGCGCTGGCTGTGCATCAGAATCCTGCACCCCAGGCAAAAAGGACTCTCTTGGGATGCAACCACCTCAAAGACCGATGGACCAGAGAAGCCTGAGGGCTTTGAGGCTGTGCAGTCACCGTAGGACTCACCTCCCACATCGTAGGGCGCCGTCTAGATGGAGACTTGGATCGAGAATGACCTCTAGCCGAATGACACCGAGAGTCGTGTCTGCGCCGCTTCTTCTGCTTCTTCGAAGAAGTATGTGAAGATGATCTGCGATGACTTCTGTGCCCTTTCTTCGCCTTAGCCAGAAAGAGTGTGACTTTTCTCTCCTTCAGCACCTTCGGATTCATGCTTTGGCAGGACATACACTCCTCCATGTCATGCTCCGAACTTAGGCACCAAAGGCAGTCATCATGAAGGTCTGTAACCGGCATGCGATCCTCGCACTCCCGACAAGGTTTAAACCCTGACTTCATAGGAGGAGACATTGTAACCAGAGACAAAAAGGACACCTTTGAAACAGTAACTAGAGCTAGGAGAAAACTGTTAGCGTCGCAGGCACGGAAAAAAGGGAACTGATGTCAGCACGCCGGCGAGGGCCTCTTATTACCATGGTGACGTCAGATGGAGTTGCGTGCGGAACTGTGCAATTGTGACGTCCTCGTCGATGTGGAGAGCTGGGAAGAAGATTTTCCATCGAATGCTGGTGCACTGGGAGAATTCATAAGGTTGTTTCTTACATTTGATATTTTTGTTATGGCACCCTCTAGGGGCTGTTTTGAGCATTACAGTCTAATGCCAAAAGTTTATTTCTGAGAATGGTTTATATGATAATTGTAGATGTTTTAATTATAATTATGACCATAATTCAGGCCAACTTAACATCCTTATTATATCATGACTGTTTAAACACTCTTGATATGTTTGGGTGACCCTTCTAGCTTAATTTACCTCTGTGACTGTCTTGTGTCATTTTTGGGGAATTGTGTTAGCCAGCCAACAACTCTGATGGTGGGGTGGTGAAAGTGTTTTTTTTATTGGAATTAGCATGGCAGATTTAAGTTAGGATGCTAAATTGCAACATTTTCATTTTTTGCTGCAGATAGAGGAAGAAGGTAAAAGAAGTGCTTCAGTTATTTGCAGGGCCATCAGAATTATATGGCAGGAAAAGACAAAATTATGTGGCAGGGTTGTCCAATTTATGTGGCAAGAAAAGTCCAGTTCTGAATTTACAATACCAATAGCTTTGACCCAAGCAAATACGAGACCTATTGTATTGAAAATGCTTTTTTTTGGAGGTTTTTAAAAGCCAATGTCCACTATTGGAGTGAAAAACCCCCAGGACATTGGTAGCATTCTCAGCAGGATTGTTTTTAGCAGAGGGGGTTTGGTGGGGGAGGGCGCATAAGTGCCTCCTAGGTAATTCTGGGCACAAGGCTATGCCCCCTCCTTGCACTGTGATTATGTTCTTAAGGTTGGCAGGTATGCATGTTCCAGGGCCAGACGAAGGCTGGGATGCTCTTCATATCTCCTGCCCTGCAGCAATAAACAAAATTTAGTATTTCCAGGTAAGCAATTATCAGATCCAGAATTTCAATCCCAATAATTACTGGTTCAAAAACACTCTGGATTGGAGGTATTTCACCCGACATTATCACTGGACAAACGTCTGTCACTTATAATGAGAGCCTGTAATCTACTGGAAAGAAATGTGGTGTGGTAGCAGCTCCTTCTGCTTGCTAGCAGTGATATTCAGACAAGTCCAAGGTCCAAGAATAAGGCAGCGGAGTTTCTAAGATGCAAGGTACACATACAGATGCATGTTGGCGGTTGCAGGTGGTGGACACCGACATTCACTTTTTGGGAGAATGACATGGTCTTCATCAACAGACTTTGACCCAGAAAAAGAGAGAGCAAGGTAAAAAAAGAGAGAAGAAAGGAGAAAGAAAAAGGTAGAAGCAGCATTAATGGGAGAAAGCAGGGGTATTACAAAAACCTGCAAGAACACAGCAAAGAGACTGGGTGTAGTGTGCTGGAACAAAGAAACATGAGATGGAATCAGCACCAACCACCCTGGTATTCATCACCCTCAGCATTTAGCAGCACCAAGAAAAGATTGGGCCGCTGAAATGGTATACATACTTTTTTTTTAATTGGATTACATTTTGTAACAAAAATAATCATACGTCCTCTGTTTTCGTGGTTATAAATTGTGCCAGAAAACAAAAGTTAAAAGGGTCCACATGTGGAGGTGACCAGGGCATTCTCATGGTCAGATATATTCTTGGATCGGTCAGTGTAGAATGGTTTAGCTCTTGTTTCATATATTGGGTGATGTTAAAACCGCGCATAAAGGGAGGCGGGGCCAAGCCAGGACCAGGTAGCAGGCTGACTACTGTGCTCCGACTCACCCAGCAACTTTACAGAATTACTCGGCTCAGTCAACCTGGGTGATGGCTCCCGAAGAGATCAGAGACACCCGCCGGCAGCAGCACTGACCGCGGTGGCACAGAAGATGAAAGGCACTGGATAACAAAGATGAGATCGGCAAAAATGACCTGTATGGAGTGAATGGCACCCATTTTCCCTATGGCCCAGAGCCACCCAAGGACCTCATGGCCTGTTTGAGATCAGACAGTGACATCATATCCGCCACCATGGTTAGTATTATGAATACGGTGCGTTTTCTCTCTTTGCGCCATGACGCAACTTTCAAAAGGTGCACTGGGTGCAAACAGGGACATATTAGAAATAGTGCAGTGCCCCAAGGCCAGCCGTAAACTCCCACTGCCTTGGGGGAAGCGCATTTAATTGCAATATGTACGAGCTGTTTAAAAGCTGGTCCGTATTTCACAGAGTAGGCGAGAGGTGAGCGGGGTGACTGCACCTGCCTGCAGGGGGTTGTCTGAGGAGTCCATTGGAACCCCTTTCTCCACTCCAGGGGGCTACCTTCATTAGGCGCACGGAAAGTGCACCACCATTTTTATGGCGCACCTTCAGTGAGCCTCCTAAAGGCATGTTTGCCTCTGCACCTGCATCCATAATATGGCGAGGACGCAGAGGCAAACTGATTCTCTCACTTGAAACATGGAGCAGCTTTTAAACAAGCTTGAATGTGCTTAACCCAAGACAGTGCAAGTTCACAGCTGCCCTGGGGCAACCACGCTCTATCTAATACAATGCACTGCCTCTGTTTGCTCCTGGTGCACCTTTGGAAAGGTGCACTATGGCAAAAACAGGGAAAGTCCCCATATTCACAATACGGCCCCAGGACTCACCAAGTACCCCAGTGGCAATCCATACAGCTCCTTCGCCAACCCACCCCCTACAGCCCCAGCAGTGTAGCGGTCAGAGGTGGATGACCATCCAGCATGACTGAGTCTGCTTCATGGCCTCACCACCCTAGGGCCTGTGAGCGGTACTCGTCATGAATGACAGCCTTGAGAGGAACCCTAGAAGCCATTGACTGCAAGGAAAGACATACATAGACATCAGTGCCGGGGATGCAAGGATACAAATGTGTGATATCCATCAAACTATCCAGCCTCTGACAATAGGTGAGCAGAGAAGGGAGCGCGAGCCTGGTCATCCCTTCCTGTTGTTGTTCCAGCACACCAAAGTCTACATACCACATTCTCGCTCCGACAGGGCTGCGCTAATGGTATCAGTTCCTCAGATTGGTGGTGGGGAGTGCTGAGAGGACCATAAAGGTATGTAATCAGTACCCCCATTATCAAAAATACAAGATTCAGGGGTATTAATCCAGCTAAAAAGATGAAGCCTTTGGCCAGATATTGCTATATAATTGTCAAGAGGGAGAAGACTGTTTTTAGTCACCTATTTTGATATGAATGGGAACTGACAAAATATACTGAACTCTTAGCAGCGGCAGTGTGCAATTACAACCCCTCGCCCTCACCCTGAGTGAATCAACTGATCTAGCTGCTACTCTCTGACAGGAAAAGGTGCCCAGATCTTTGACTCGAAATATTAGAACAACAAACTACCATATTGCTGCCTATGTGTCGTTCAGCCCGCTCCCTCCACCACCACCCAATAATCCTACAGATTTTTCTGTATAGCGAAATAAGGAGGGGCTGCAGTGGGGACTTGAATTACACTAAGGATTCATAGCACACCCTAACATTAGAGTGAGAGAATAAGACCAGGCTTCTACTATACTTGAAGAATTATTCCAAGTCCTGAATACAAACCTGCAAGTGGGGACTAAACTTCAGGATATACTGGATTACTAACAGAGTTGGGTGTACATCCTGCTAGGACCATTGAACACAAAAGGTGTGGGGGGGGAGGGACAGGTATATTTTAAGTGGCACCCCGTCCAGAAGAAATTGTGGTGGTTTGGTTTGCTGGGGATTCCCCTTTTATGGAAAAAGTGGTCTCACACTTAATTGTGTCATGCTTCATCATTGACCACCTCTCCCCACCCCAGTAGGGCAATGACAGCAGGGCAGACTCAACCTCTCAGTAGGCCTACACTAGATGGAGTTCTTAAATAAATGCTACTGGATAATTGTGGAATCCAGATCAGATAAAAATACCGACTACGGTAAATTCTACCTTTAATATTGGTGCCTGCAGGTATGGTTAAACATTTAGGGGGTCATTCCGACCCCGGCGGGCGGTGGGTGCCGCCCACCGGGCGGAGACCGCCAAAAGACCGTACCGCGGTCAAATGACAGCGGCGGTCATTTTGACTTTCCTGCTGGGCAGGCGGGCGACCGCCAAAAGGCCGCCCGCCCGCCCAGCGGGAAAGCCCCAGCAACGATGAAGCCGGCTCCGAATGGAGCCGGCGGAGTTGCTGGTGTGCGACGGGTGCAGTGGCACCCGTCGCGATTTTCAGTGTCTGCTGTGCAGACACTGAAATTCTTAATGGGGCCCCCAGGGGCCCCACGACACCCATTCCCGCCAGCCTCTTCCTGGCGGTTTAGGCTGGCGGAAGGGGGTCGGAATCCCCATGGCGGCGCTGCTTGCAGCGCCGCCGTGGAGGATTCCCTGGGGCAGGGGAAAACGCCGGTTTCCCTTTTCTGACCGCGGCTTTACCGCCGCGGTCAGAATTGCCCCTGAAGCACCGCCAGCCTGTTGGCGGTGCTTCCTCCGTCCCCGACCCTGGCGGTCCAGGACCGCCAGGGTCGGAATGACCCCCTTATTGATTGTGGCTGTGAGTATAATGACTCACCCCATCTTCGCAAAGCCAAAATGTTTCTGCCCTTACTCTGAGCCTGTTCTGGTCCGGGAGCACTCTTCAGGGCTTAGGATCCCTACTCGTGAGAGATAAAGTAACACCTTTTTTACAATGTGTACATAAAAAGATAATCATCTAGGCACCCTACATTTTAGGGCTTCAGGCTTCTTTTCGGGGATAGGGATGATGTGCTTTATTGTCAAACATTTGTCAAATAGAGTCACCTGACGGATAAAGCTCCCAGCTGCTTGTAGCTCCTACTGGGATACCATAAGCAACTCACTGAACTATGCTGAGGAAAAAAACAAAGTAAGAGCTGAGGAGAGATAAGACTGATCTTCTCTGTAGAGGATGTTCACCTCATTTCAAAACCTAAAACGTCCCGCCAATTACAGTCCTCAGAGGCTCTAGTGGTAAAGCTGAAACCTCATGCCAATAAAATGTCAGATATCAACATGGACATTTAACTCATACAATTGAACAATCAAAGCCTCCATAGACTCTGAAGAGGGAACAATACGAGTACAGCGTCTGAAGCTGATTGGTTGAGCGCAGATCTGGCCTCTTTCTAATTTAGAGTGTACACCACAGAGAAGAGATTACCTGACATTGAAAACCACATTGATACCACTAAAGACAGCCCGCACGTAGGTCAAGAAGTCTGGTGTATATGGAAACAGGAGTAGGCAGAAGAATGTCTGCTTTACCGGATGGCTTGGAATCCAGTGTCATGCTAATATTCTTGACCCCATTTATCCAAACTCGGACCAAACAAACACTTGGACTGCCATTGGAGTTCCAAAGGGCACACAGAATACAAATGAGAAGACAACCTGATCATAATACCACCCCAATGCCAATAATAGCACCATTCCTAAGACACCAACGGCCCGACAGTAATAGAGGCCAGAGGGAAACAAAATGGAACTTGTCTTAATGCATTTTTGTAGGAGCTGATTTCTTTCAAGGAACAGTCCTTGGACTTTACATCTCTTGCTTTTTAAATGATGTGCTTCTGACTTCTAGAACCTTGAATGATCATACTGACCATAGATGGGACACATAGAGAACTCACTGAGCCCAAAGACCTGGTACTTTTTTGGATACTCTAACACCATTGGCTATGGATGTTGCTCCTTCCACAAAAGCCCCACCTATGTGTCAGCCCAAAAAAACTTAGACAAGCACTGTGCCCATGAGCAATGGAAATAGACCATTAACCGATATCACAATATTGCGATGGAGATCGTAATGCCTTCTTGTAGGCTGGATAAAAGAACGGCACCAAACACAGTGTACATCCACTAAAGTGTGAAACCATGCCAGCTCTAACCTTGAAGCACGTCCACCCTTATTTTCTACTACCTACTCATTGGCTGTCCACTGTCATGGTGATGGAGAAGTGTCTTCACCATCACCTCCTACGTTTTTGCTCCAGGGATCCTGTAACTAGATGCATCAATGAGTTGGTTCTTCCTAATTGGCTGAGCTGTATCATGCTCATAGTAGCCTTGTGAGGTGGAGAGGCACGATGGGTTTGAGTCACCTGTCTGAAGGCAGCGTTTCACTTGATTTTTCCTACAGGTTTTATAACCCGCCTGTTACAATAAACACATTGCATGTATTCCACCTCTTTGCCCTACGACATTATGTATCTTTTTCTTTTTGCATCAATAGTGTTTTTTAACATACTTTATCTCATATCCACGAATGTTTCAAATGAGACTCAACCATACAAGTACACTGCATGGCTATTCTGCGATTAGTGCACAATGTCTCAGAGTAAACTGCTCAAGATAATTTCTCTCCATGATAAAGGAAAGAGGCACTGTTTCGAGCGAAAAAAGGTTGTATTCTACGTAGCAAACAAAAGAACAACATTGTCCTCTTAAAGGAAACACATTTGTCGCCCACTAACTCTGAAAAACTTAATGGGGATTTGGTGGGGCACGGGGTGGGCAGTAGCCTAGGGCAACCTCTATCCAACTCCTTAGGTGATTCAGACTGTTCAGGCTGTGCAATATCCTCCACAGGGGCTGTATGTTTTTGCCAGGATATAAACACTATACACAGTGGGGCCTATTTATTAAAGAGTTGAATTGCAATTGCGCTACACAACAGGGCACACAAACAAATCCACTTTGTCTGGCCTTGCCTGGCTGGCTTGATAAATATAGAATAATGCAACACAGCACAAATCACTGCATTATGTACTCTGCCCTGGGAAGGCGTTTCAGGAGTTGAGCATGGGTGTTACCATGTATCCACTCATTCTGCACCACACAAAGAATGAGGAAAATGCCTCAAAGGATTGTTTTTGTGCAGGAAGATGTCCCTTCCTGTATTAAAACAATCCTGCCTACAACGCAGACACCCTTGTACCATGCAAGGGTGCCTGCAGTGAAGCTAGGCAGCACGTTGTGCACCAGTACAGTGAAAAGAGAAGAATGCGCTGTATTATGTTAAATGCAGTGCCTTTCTGCCCTTTCCCTATCACGCAGTGCAGCAAGGTAATTGTGATGGGATGTTGAATTCCAAAAATGGGAATTTCTGATCACTCGCCTATATAAGTTTAACTTGAGTTAGGACACACAGTACTAAAGTCCAAAAGATGTAGGATGACTGTGTCCTAATACAGACGTGAAAATCACGCCTCCTAGACACTTGCAGCACTTACAGACATATCTTACATCCAGTGTGTACTTGTTTTTCTCCTTGCAGACCCTGTGGGCCGTGGCGTTGGCCACATTATGAGACTACATGAAGAAAAATTAAACTACACGTAAACCTAAAGTGAGGCAACACATGAGTGAAAAACTTGTGAGTAAAACATCAAGGCCCAGATTTAAGAGGGCCTACCGCCTCCTTGCACCACATTAGCATAATTTATTTTACGCTAATGTGGCCCAATGAGGCCAAAATCACTGAGCCAGATTTACAAAGTGGCGCAAAGTATGTATTGTACCACTTTGTAACCCCTTGCGCCACATTATGCCTGTGCCAGGAAAAATGTATGCAAGGGGGGTGTTCCCCCTTTAGGGGGGCTTAAAAATGGTGCAAAGAAATCTAAAAGATTTCTTTGCACCATTTTATGAGGCATTTTTAACACTTGCACAGAGCAAGCATTAAATGGGCCTCAATGTGCTTTGCAGGATTAGCGTTAACATTTTTGACAAAAATCCTGCAAAGCGCCGCACTAGTGTCAAATATTTTGACGCAAGTTCCCTAACTACCGCCATGGTGAGCCGTATATTAAATATGGCTCACACATGGTGGCATTAGGGAGGCGCTAAAGGGCGCAAGAAAAGTGGCGCTGTAGTGGGTGCAGCGCCACTTTTCTTAAATCAGGCCCCCAAAATCGTACAGCATTTTTGCGACAGATCTTGTATTTTGAACTAAATGCATTGTTTAAGAATATGCGCTATCCAGGTTACAAATGAAAGGGTGGAAGTCGGGCCCCTGTTAGCTGCAGGGCTTAAACAAAGGGAGGCAGACGCTGCAATACCTGGCTTAAAGAATGACTCAATGTTTTGGTCACGCACCTAGTAGACGTACCACAGGCCTTTACCCTGCTCATCTATTGGTATACAGTTCAGGAAGCCGAGACACCATTGCACCCGTGAACGCATTCCTCGCTACTACTGCACTGTCCACATTGTCGGAGGAAGGCAGACCTTTACTAGAAGAAGTCATGAAAGAAGACATTGAGCCTAGTGATTTCGGATTCATCCTACTGTTAGGTCCCGGATAACGATGATCTTCTCGGCGGGTTTTCAAGAAATACTAAAATGGCAATTGCAACGAAGGGGAAAGCTAGAAAATTACACCCCCCCTCACTTCGAAGCAAAGCTCTTATGGCACCAAGCAAACTAAGCAAGCCAACATGACCCTCACCTGAAGAGCTCTCTTGTCTCTTCCATCCAAGCATCTGTCCATTCATCCTTTACTTCAATCCACCTGATGATATCCACAATTTCACCTTTACATTCTGTCACCCATTCATTCTTTCCTCTATCATTCAGTCTTTCAGCATTCCGTCCGTCTGCCCATCCATTGCCAAAGCTATATGTCCATCTTCAAACCTATCATCAAACCAGCTATCTATCCATCCGTTCACCCTTTCAACCATCCACCCTTTTACTCATCCATTCATCCATCCTTTCAGTAATCCATCCATCCACCCTCTCACTCATCCATTTATTCATCCACCATTTCACTCCATTCACCCATCCCCCTTTCACTCATTCACTCATCAACCATTTCATTCATCCTTTCACTCTTCCACCCACCCATCCAATCATTTACCCTTTCACTCATCTCTCATCTATCCATGCTTTCACCCATCTGTCCCTCCATTCACTCTCACTTTCAGTCATCCATCCATTCTTTCAGTCACTCGTCCATCCACCCTTTCATCTATCCACCCACCAACCCTTTCACTCATTCATCCACTCTGTAACTTATCTATCCTTTCACTCATCCATCCAGATATCCATCTTTTCACTAATTCATCCATCCTTTCACTCATCCCTCCTTTCACCCATCCATCCACCCATCTTTTCACTCATCCATCCATCCTTTTGCTCATCTATCCATTCACCCTTTCACTCTATCCATCCTTTCACTCCATCCATCCTCTTTTTCATAAAATCCCATCCTTCCATCCATCCATCCACCCTCCCTTCCCATACCCCATCCATCCCTTCACTCACTCATTCATCCAACCACCCTCTCAACATCCATCCATCCAACCACCCTTTCACTCAGCCATTCATCCTTTCACTCACTCATCCAATCCTTCCATCCTTTTTCTCATCATCCATTCACCGTTTCACTCATCCATCCATCCACACGCTCCCTTTCACTCATCAATCCATTAGATCACTCGTCCATCCATCCTTCACTTTCACCGATTCATCCATTCTTTCACTTATCTATCCTTACATCCACCCTTTCACTCATTCATCCTTCCAGTCATCCATCTATAAATGCACTCACACATCCATCCACCCTTTCACTCACACATCCTCCCTTTCATTCACTCATTCACCTTTGTCTGACAAGGTGCAGACCAAAGAGGCCCATCAAGAACTCCAACTCAGCAGTAGCTGCTAAAGTTGGGGGTTCACAATGCCCCAGCTCCATCCTTTCACTCATCCATCCGTCCATCCTTTTGCACATCCATCTATAAACCCTTTCATTCCATCCATCCACCCTTTCACTCCGTCCATCCATCCACCCATTCAGGTATCCACCCTGTAGACCTTTTACCCATCCACTTTCCTTTCTATTCACTCATCCATTTTCACTTATCCATCCATCTACCATTTCATCCGTCCATCTACCTTTCCTTTCGCTAATCCATCCATTCTTTCACTCATCCATCCTTACATCCATCCTTTCACTCACTCATCCCTCTAAATATCTACTCATCCATCCTTTCCCTCACACACATGCCCATCTGTCATTTTCCTCACTCAAAACTTTCACTTTTTTATGTCTTTGTGAGCTGCAGACAGAAAAAGCCCATTAAGAACTTCCCCCCGTTGGAGCTTCTAAAGAGGGAGAGGGTTGAGACGTCCCTGATTCAACAGTACTTTACAATGTATTTAAGGATGCACATGAAACAGGGACTCTCAGGCCTGATTTTAAAAGGGTGAATATAACTTTACTTCCTCAACTGCATAAAGACCCCAACCTATGTCTAAGCTACCGGCCTATAGCTGTCTTCAAAGCAAACATAAGCATTCAAGCAAAAATATGAGCAAACTGTCTCAAAATAGTCATGCCAGAAATCAATCATGATGCTCAAGTTGGTTTTGTGACAGATAGAACATCTAGAAATCACTTCCATCTGTTGACCAGTAGTCCATTGCAGGTTAAAAATGACTCAGCCGATACACTAGCAATTTATTAAATAAAAGAAAACATTTATAGGACCAAAATGGGGCCACCTAATCAGGACCTTAGATTGGGCAGGGGGATCATGTCTGAGTCGTTCTGTATTAGAAGAAAAACAAGATCGGGGTGTTCATTGTCCAGTCTACTTTTCCTACTTGCATTAGAACCCAAGGCAACAGTGATAAGACAGTTGGATACTAAAAGGGAAATTGATACCACAGCTAACCAATCAACACTTACTTTATATGCAGCTGACATAATGCTTACAAGTGGTGTAACGAAACTTGAGGAGGCCCCCCTGCAAAGTACCTGGAGGGGGTTCCCTCTCCACCCCCGGACTCAGTCAGGGGCCTGCCTGTGCACAGAGTTCCGCACTGAGGAGGCGCCCTGGAGCTCGGGCCCCCCCACACCGTGCAAGCATTGCGCCACTTTGTAAATATGGTGCCGCATTTTTGGCCATCTAACGCCACATTAGCATAAAAGAAATGACGCTAATGTGTCGTTAGATGGCGCTAGGCCCTCTTAAATCTGGGCCTATGTATTTATTAACATATTTTCTGTCAGAAGACAAATAATATGATATACCTTGAGGGGAGCATCAATCTGGGGCTAAAGAATACTATGCAAGATAATATGCAACTCCTAAGTCAGTAAACAACTTTAGTCAATGGACAGAGCAACAGCTATCACTTTGAGGGACAGTGTAGGCAATCACCCCAGATTTACCAACCTATTACGTATGCTGCCTGTAATAACTATCCTAGCTACCATGCTGTGAACAATTACTCAAGACATAAAAGACTTTGGCCCTCATTATGACCGCCAGGGCCATGGTGGCGGTCTCACAGCTGACGGGCCGGCGGTGAAGACTGCCACATACTCATCTGTACCGCCAGGGCGGTCGGACAGCCGGGCCGGAGATTAGCCTCCCCGACCCCGCAGTCCACTGAAGACTGCCAGCGGTATCACAAGTCGACTTTCCACCAGGGTTCCCGTGGCGGTAGCTCTGCCATGGAAACCCTGGCGGGAAGGCTACCGGTGACAGGAAATTTCTTTTCTGTCACCGGCAGACGACTCCACCAATCCCAGTCCTGCCATCCCAATAACCTCTTACCCCCTTTCCATACCAGAGCCCTGCCACCCCCCTTTCCAGTACAGCACCCCACCCCCCCTTCCAGAACTGCACCCCACTTCCAGTACAGCAACCCCTCCCTCACCCTCCACCGCTCCTCCCTGCATGCACGTATCCCGCATACACTAATTCACCAACACTTACATACACACATTCACTCACATGCATCCACACATGCATTCATACTCGCATTCACTCACCCGCATCCATACATGCATTCACTCACACACGTCCATACTCGCATTCACACAAACATTCCAACACACACTCACTTCAACAATCGAACATGCATTCAAACACCCATACACACACACATTCAAACACCCATACACATGCGCATTCAAACACACATTCAAACACCCATACACATGCAGACAACACCCACTCACACATGCACACATAACATCCCCCACCCTCGTACCCCACCCTCCCCTGTTGGACGATCGACTTACCTTGTCCGGCGAAGAGGTCGTCTAGCAGGGAATGGGAAAAGGCACTTCCACCGCAGGACACCACCAGGCCGTACTGCAGGTCATAATACAGCTGGTGGAGTCCTTTTGGCAGGGCGGGCCGGTGGTGGAACCGCCCCTGCGCCTCTGACCACCAGCACGACTACTGGAGGATTTCCACCCAATTGTGGCACAAATACTTTAGTACTCATAATGTGTAGGTCGGAAGACCAGCACTAGCGGTCTTCTGGCGCCTGTGGCTTTGGCAGTCCTGAGAAAAGTCCGCCAAAGTCATAATGAGGGACTTTGTGTGGTTAGGTAAAAGACCTATACTCAAGTTATCAAAATTACATGCCTATCCAACATCAGGGTGAATGAGACTCCAAACTATGTTCTCTTATCACTTAGTACACCAACTTTAGTATCTTATTTGTTTGATAGCTCGATTAGCAGAGCTTTCAGTGTGAGCTAAGATTGAAAGAACTGGACAACATACATGAACTCAAATGTGTCTATAGTAACAGATCTACTCTTGATCAAGATAACCCCCTTCATTTAAGCTACACTACATGCCTGGGTTACCACTCACACATAATTAAAGTTACATCTCTATTTTTATAAAGTTGCATCTCTATGGCATAACCAGGGATACTTGTTGAGGGCCGATCCCTTAAATGGAGGTCCTGGATTGAATTAGATTCACTAAAACTTGACAAATTAGCCCAGGAGGGGGATATACAGTCTTTTGAAGATCCGAGCACTGAAATATTGAAGCACAAGCAAATCAATCACCACCTAACAGGTTTAATAAGGCACAACTCTTTTGTTCTGCAGGAATCTCTAATACTTTCTTATGTGGAACAATGGGTGGGTATAAGGAAACATCTGTGGTCTCTACAATATTTGTTGGACCTGGTCCTTTCTGCAGGATCATCCCCAGACTTCTTGCATTTTCCCTCCACTTTTTGCTGAATTCTTCTTTGTTGGCTTTAGGACTCTGGACAGTTTGCCACCGCTAAACACAATTGGCATATTTTACTTATAAGTCCCTAGTAAGGTGCCCGGGGTCTATAAATTAAATGTTACTAGTGGGCCTACAGCACTTATTGTGCCACCCACTCCATTAGCCCTTCCAACATATCTAAGTCCTGGCATTGCAGAGACTGTGAGTGCAGTTTTAAACTGCCATGTAGATCTGTCAATTTAACCCTCTTGCCAGGCCCAAACCTTCTTTTTAATACACACAATTCACCACTAATGTAGGTCCTAGATGGCCCAGAGGAAGAGTGCAGTGTATTTAAAAAGTAGGGCATGTACTTTTAAGTTTTACATGTCCTAGTAGTTAAAAACTCTTACAGTCGTTTTTCACTGCTGCAAGGCCTATCCTTCTATAGGATAACATTGAGATTGCCTTATTACATTTTATAAGTGTAATTGTCAAATGGGAAGAGATGGTACCCCAAAGGTTAGTGTCTCTGTGTTCGACCTGACATGCTGTGGCAGTGGTTCCCTAAACTCTTTTGTTTTTTTCCCCACTGTAAAGTACAATGTGAAGGTGCACACTTGCACAATGGCATTTTCCTATATATTGAGCCTGGCAAAACATACCAGGGTGAGCACTCTTGCACACTGGTATTTTTATATATACCAAGCCTGTCACAGCAGGCCTGTATGGGTGCATTTGCACCTTTTTGGAAATCCTAAACTTGTGTCTAGCCTGCCCATGCAGGCGTGTGTGCACCAGGGCACATGTGCCCAGGGAGTGCAGAATATACATGTGTATTCTCACTGCCCATGAAAGCTTCTTTGCCTATTGGTTAACATGGGAGGAAGTTTTTAATTAATCCTGGCTGCAATAGTGGATTGCTGTGGAGCAGCCTCATGATGTTTACCCCTTCTCATGGTAAAGATGGTTTTGACAATAGTACCCTAGAAATGCCACTTCTAGAAAATTGGCATTTCAATGTTCTAAATAATTTTTTGTGTGTCTTTAAATTCAGCTTCATTCCACTGGAAGCAGGGGTGAAGGGTAGCACATCTGTGCATTCCCTTGTGACAGCTATCAAACGTAGGCAACTGGAACGGCAGACCTCTGCCATTTGAAGGTCTGGTTGTATAGATTGGAGGGAACGATTCTGACTCTTGCCTTCTCAGATCCAGATCATGGTGCCACTAAAGATAAAAATCTGCATTCCTCAGCCCCATGGCAGACAGGACTGAAATTTAGGGGAGACATCTGTGGTTCAAAGGGGACCCCTTTGAACAACCCACAAATTTGAAGACAAACTTGAGTATAACTACGAGTACCCCACATCAGCAACAAAGAAATACACTAGCAGGGACATAGGACCGGTTACTGCTCGACTGTGTGGTGCACACTGCCATAGGAATCTGTTGTGCACAGAAGTATTTACAGTCCTTGGAAGTGATCCGCACACCTTTCCTGTATCGTGGCTGGCCAAGGCATATTGGCTGCTACTGTGTGGCACTCTGAAGTGTGCTCTCCAAGGGCTTGTTGACTTTCCCCCTGTTCTGTCAGGAGGTCTCATGGTCAACAAAGACCTCCTGCGAGGGACCTATTCCGTCTACTGGT
Source organism: Pleurodeles waltl (assembly GCF_031143425.1). Classification (NCBI taxonomy): domain Eukaryota; kingdom Metazoa; phylum Chordata; class Amphibia; order Caudata; family Salamandridae; genus Pleurodeles; species Pleurodeles waltl. The sequence goes on from NC_090445.1 coordinate 1,635,126,542, forward strand.
GTCATCTGGAGAGCGGTGTCCTCCTCTGTGCCTACATTGTCGAATGAACTCCACCTGGTAGCAGCAGTGTGAGTGTACAATAAGTATTGTGCTTGGAGACCTGAATTGCTTGGTGTGGAGCATTCAGCATGCTACCTGCAATTGCAGAGTGTGACCCTTCATTGTGGGACCACTGCACAATCAATGTTTTGTTTCTTGTGAGCAGGTTCACTGGTTGCAGGACCCCGCGTGGACCACTTTTGTCAAGTGCATCACAAATTTTCTTGTGCGACACCGGACTGCATGCTCATTGTGTGTGGTGCCCAGTTAATAGGCTGCAACCCTCGGAGGTGGGGGTACATCCAGAGCAGTGCTGCATTCTACCTCTTGTGGCACCGCTGAACTTGCATGTTTGTGTGTGACCGGATTGTCTGATGCGACTCAAGTCATCTCGCAGCAGACGTTGTGCCTCATTCCAGGGAGGTACAGAATTGGAATTCTTTGTATGTGACTGGCTTGTCTGTTGTGACTCAAGTCATCATGCACCAGAAATTGTGCCTCATTCCAGTGAGGTGAAGAATTGCATTTCCTTGTGTGTGACCAGATTATCTGGTGCAACTCAAGTCATTGTGCAGCAGGCGTGGTGCCTCATTCCGGGGAGATACTGCATTGGAAAACTCTTTCAATGTGATCAAACTGTCTGGGGTGACTCAAGTCATCACGCCCCAGACATGTGCCTCCTTCCTGGGTGCGGATTTGGTTACTATTTGGGTATTGGAGTGCCTGGCAGGGTGATGCTGTGACTACTGTGTGGCCCCAGTGACCCTACCTCTGTGCTTTGGAAACCTCAGAGTGAACCTCCCGATTGGTGCCCAAATGTCTATATGTTAACTGCTCAGCTGTTATCTCTGTCTTCCCCCCACCTTGTCCTCGGGATCCTGAGAAGTGTGTCTTTGGCCACGAGCGGTCTGGTATCGGGGGAAAGGTTGCTTCATCTCCAACTCATGGGGGACGGGAAGGGAGGAAAAGGTTGGCAGGTGGAGGGTGGTTTGGGGCCCCTGGTGTCTGCAAACACAGTGTCATTCACCAGCCGGATATCAGGGCACCACATCAGGATGCTAGTAGCAAGTGTCTGCAAGAGTGTGTGTATGAGCATCCTGATATCCGTGGCATCGCGTAGCGGAGTGGGGGTGAATGATAAAACAACACAGTGGTGTTGCCGTACACGTTATTTCTTGTCAGAGGCCTCCCACAGTTGATATTGAGTTTTACTTGTGCGGCCCAGGCAATGGAGATAATTAAAAGTGCTGCAAGTCTTAGTATGCACATATTACTGCTAACGTTGTGAACCGGGGTGCTCCCTGCAACAGTGCGTTATTGAATTGGGGTAATCTCTAGAGTTGGTTTCGTGCTGACAACATTTGGCACTGCATGAAGATGCTGGGACGAAAAGTATTATTTTTCTCACAGGTACATATTGTTTATGGTGTTTAACACAGTGGGGCTTAGTACTGCGAGTAATAATTCTAAATGTGATTTATGCCCAGATTTACATGATGATCATGCTGTGTTAATAATGTGTGTGTTGAATGCAAATTTTATTATGTAGACCTTGTGTGAAGTCTCTTTTGTGATGCTCAGTATAATTATTGTGTGGAAGTGCTGTGCCATTGGTTAACGCATTGCCCCTGTGATAAGGCTTACTGCTCTGTGCCAAGCTACCCAAGGGTGAGCGCGGGTTATGCAGTGAGTGTAAACACTTACCCCTGATGGGAGTGGTAGGTTCTGCCTGGCTATGGCCTTGCCTCAGCCAACCAGATCTTTCCGCCTCCAACACTCTGGGATCATAATTTAAAATCATAACTTATGGTAAAGTTAGATTTTAAATTGTAAATCTGAAAATGCCACTTTTAGAATGTTGGTGTTTTCTTACTTTAACCATCTGGTGCCTTCTGTCTGTCTCTGAATACATGTCTGGGTGGGTGACAACTGGGCTATTGTGCATTCCCTCCAGACAGCTACACACAAAGGGAAAGTAGGTGCGACTGATGGGCCATCAACAGCCTGATGGGCCATTGTGGGCACACACAAAGGTATACCCTTCTAGACCTGTGGATACTCTGCCAGGAAGAAGGACTGCTGTGCTGCTGAAAGGGATGTCACTTCCGACAAAGTATGCTGGACTCCTGCTCTGCTGTGCTGACCTGCTGCCTGCTCCCATCCTTGGTAGTGAGGAGTACTGTACCTGAATCTTTCCAACCCAGAACCAAAGTGTCTCCAAGGGTTTAATGGCCACCTGTTCTTCTGATATCTCAGAGACAAAAACAACTTTCAGCTCACATGCTACAGCTTCTGGACCCGTCTTAAACTTACTCCTGACCCCTAGAGGTGGCTCTCGACTGCTAGGCCCTTGAAAGTGGTTTTTAGCTCCTGAAATCAAGCTTTTAAGCTCCTTGTGACCGGGAATGGGCTTGCTCATACCAGGACAGCACTGTTCAACCGAAGAATCAGCACAAAGCCACAAGTTTGTTTCTTCACACACCAATCATCGTCGCTTGTGACCGCGCGGTTCCACTCTGCCCATCCATGATGCCCAGCTGACTCTTTGAGCCCACAAACCACTGCCACTAATGCTCATCTTGCTCCCAGCAAACTTCTACCACGCATATCGGACTGTTGGCTCAATATTTGAGAAGGTAAAACTTCAACAGGACGTGTCTGGGACTATATCCATCTCACGCTCTATCGCTGTTGGCCTGAACCTTTGGATTTAACATGGTCTAATCCGAACAGATAGCCCCTGTTGGCGCTTTGTGCATTTAGGCACTATATTGCATTTTAATCTTTAAATATTCATATCTTGACTTGCAATTATTCGATTTTTATCGCTTTGGTGTTATTTTGCTGACAAGATTAAGCTGTATTTTTCTAACCAGGTGTGGTGTCCTTTTGGTGGTATCTTTTTGTGTAGAGTTTTCATTGTTTTACTGATTGAAGTTTTGCACAAATACTTTCTTTACTCATTGCCTCTTTAGTTAAGTTTGCCTGATCAGTGCCAAGCTACCAATGGGTGAGCATGAATTAATTTATGGTGTGTTTCTGACTTACCCTGACTAGGATTATGGTTTCTGCTTGGATAAGGTGCATACCTCTGCCACCCATAAACCCACTTTCTAGCAATATCCTTCTGTCTTTCTTAAATTCATTATCAGGCAAGTTGGTAAGCTTGATTTTGGATAGAGTGCAGGAGGGACAGCTGGCAAACACTCACTCTTACACATGACAAGGAATTGCATGAATCACACTTAAGTCTTGAATACTTCAAAATACTGTAGCCACAAGTTTGGACCCTGCCAAACTATATAAAGCAAAAGTGATTGCAAATGATCTATGTTGAAGGTGTAGTGTCTCAATGTAAAATCTATCCCAAATATTGCGGACTTTCCCATATTAACAAGATTAATGGAAAGGAATACAGTGCACACTACTGTGTACTAGTGACTGTCACTTTACCCTGGCAGAGATGGATGGCCAATGCCTTATCCAATGGCAAGATAGGTGTGCTTAGATAATGATGGTCTGTGTTGCTACCTACTCAAGATTAATGGATCTCAGAACATTTGCGATACATGAAGGAGCCATATATAATCTCCAAAGCTAACTCTCTCTGTTTGGCAGAATATGGGACCATACCTTCAGTAAAATGCTACAACGAGGCCTCACCTTCCTATACTCAACTAACATTGAAATTGACTTACAGATACAGCCTCCAGAGAAGGAAATAATAAGCAAATACCTTAGGACATGCTTTAACTGACAGCGGCAATGAGGGGTAGTCTGCACATAGAGACTGCCTCATTGTATTGCACTGTAGTGCTCCCTCCGTGGGCTTCCCTCCCACCCCCCCCCCAAGGCAGGGATGGAAGGGGAAGCCCTTACCCTTCCACCCCTGACCCCACCCAGTGACGTCTGATGACGTCAGTGCGCAATCGGGCACTGACCTCATCAGAGGCCACTTCCCCATTGCAAAGCATTTCTCTTCCGATCATGTGATGGGGGCCTGAGAGGCTTCAAAGGGAAGGAAAGGAATTTCCTTCCCTTTGAAGTCTCTCAGAGCATTTCAGAAGCCGGATCGTGAAGCGCCCAGGCAAGGGCTGTTCCCCAGAGGGGCAATTTTTTTTCAAGGCCTTTTCTGCCCCCCCTATTGTTATTAGGCTGATCTGCCCATGGGGGGGGGGGGGGGGGGGGGGGGGGGGAAAGCTCTAGGTGCCAGGGATCATTTTTTTTGTTTTTTGTTTTTTAAAGTTGTAGCGCGACCCCTTAGCAGAAACCACTAGATACCGGGGAGTTTTTTTTTAAGGCGAATTCACGCAAGGGGAGCGACCCCTTAGGCAAGGGTCGCTCTCTGCGGGGGAAATTTATTTTAGGCCATTTCTGCCCCCCCGGGGGCAGATCAGCCTATTGGTATTAGGCTGACCTGCCCCCACGGGGGCAGAAACCTCTAGGCACCAGGGATCATTTTTTTTATTTATTATTTTATTTTTTCTATTTTTTTAGAGGTGGGGAGAGACCCCTTAGGCAAGGGTCGCTTCCCTGGGGGGCAAATCATATTTAGACCATTTCTGCTCCCCTTGGGGGCAGATCGGCCTATTTTTATTAGGCCGATCACCGGGGATTTTTTTTTTGCACCAATTTCAGGCAAGGGGAGTGACCCCTTAGGCAAGGGACGCTCCCCTGGGGGGGGGCATATTTATTTTAGGCCATTTTAGCTCCCCTTGGGGGCAGATCGGCATACTTCTATTTCTATCCCAGGCACCAGGGATTGGTGTGTGTGTATGTGTGTGTTTTCTTTAGGGAGGCAGCCGCTTGGCTAAGGGTGGCTCCCCAAGGGGGCACATTACTGTTGGCCATATCTGTCCCCCTTGGGGGCAGATTGGCCTATCTTTGGAAGGCCGGGCAGAAAGCCCAACAGAGACCAGGGAAGATTTTTTTTCCAAAATAAGAGGGTGGGCGTATGGCCATACCCGCACCCTAAATAAATGGGGCCAAAGTTGTTCTGGGCAGATGGGGCAATTACCCCTGATCCACACCATGGGGGGGCAGAAAGTCTATTAGATGCCAGGGAATAAAAGAAAAATAGTGTGGTGGTAGCTACCAACCAGCATGGGCCTGGTTATGCCCCCACGCCAACTGAAGGGGGGTAACAGTCTTTCAGCTGTCCCCCGCACACTAAAACATCTTATCCCATGGCAAGCAAGAGGACATTTGATTATTTTGGGTTTTGGTTTTACATTTGGGTCATGAGAGCTTGGCTAACTCTCAAAATCGTCCCACTAGGAATGGTGAAGTCTGCACTTTATGGACTTTGGGACGCTGCCATGTAGAAAAATCCACAAGACCTAGACACATCTGAAAACTAAACATCTGGGTGATTCCAGGGCGGTGTGTTTCACATGCACCCCGCACCATATTCCTACCCACAATGCCCTGCAAACCTCCAACTTTGCTGGAAATCACACATTTTTGTGATGGAAGCTTCTGGAATCTGCAGGAATCCACAAAATTCCTACCACCCAGCATTGTCTCATCTATACCGATATAACTTCTGCTGCACTTGTCAGCCTAAAAATGTTTTTTTTCAAACTGCCCTTGTGCACCCGCTTTGGTTCCCCCTCAGTTTCGACGTGTTTTTGGCTCTTCCCTGTCACAAGCACTTGGCCCACCTACACAAGTTAGGCATCATTTTTACCGGGAGACTGAGTGGAATATTGGGTGGTATGAAAACTGTCCCGGTGCGGTGATCCCACACAGAAATGTGGGAAAAATTAGATTTTTTAGCTAAATTTATGGTTTGCTGAGGATTCTGGGTAAGAAAACATTGGGGATCCACTCAAGTCATACCTCCCTGTACTCCTTCAGGTGTCTAGTTTTCAGAAATGTCTGGGTTTGAAAGGTTTCCCTAGATGGCTGCTGAGCCCAGGACCAAAAATGCAGGTGCCCCCCATACCCCCCCAGAAAAACAGGTAGTTTTGTATTTGATAATTTTGATGTGTCCAGATAGTGTTTTGGGGCATTTCCTTTCGCGGGCAGTAGGCCTACCCACAAAAGTGAGATACCATTTTTATTGGGAGACTTGGGGGAACACTGGGTGGAAGGAAATTTCTGTCTCCTCTCAGATTCCAGAACTTTCTGTCACCGAAATGAGAGGAAAACGTGTTTTTTTGGCCAAATGTTGAGGTTTGCAAAGGATTCTGGGTAACAGAACCTGGTCAGAGCCCCACAAGTCACCCCATTGTGGATTCCCGTAGGTTTCTAGTTTTCAAAAATGCGAAGGTTTGCTATGTTTCCCTAGGTGCCGGCTGAGCTAGAGGCCAAAATCCACAGCTAGGCACTTTGGAAAAAACAGCTCTGGTTTCTTTGGGAAAATGTGATGTGTCCACGTTGTGTTTTGGGGCATTTCCTGCCGTTGAAATTTGTGGTTCCTCTCAGATTCCAGAACTTTCTGTCACCGAAATGAGAGGAAAAAGTGTTTTTTGGCCAAATTTTGAGGTTTGCACAGCATTCTGGATAACAGAACCTGGTCAGAGCCCCACAAGTCACCCCATCTTAGATTCCCCTAGGTGTCTAGTTTTCACAAATGTGCAGGTTTGCTAGGTTTCCCTAGGTTCCGGCTGAGCTAGAGGCCAAAATCCACAGCTAGGCATTTTGCAAAAAACAGCACTGTTTTCTTTAGGAAAATATGATGTGTCCACGCTGTGTTTTGGGGCATTTCTTGTTGCGGGCGCTAGGCCTACCCACACATGTGAGGTACCATTTCTATCGGGAGACTTGGGGGAACGCTGGGTGGGAGGAAATTTGTGGCTCCTCTCAGATTCCAGAACTTTCTGTCACCGAAATGAGAGGAAAAAGTGTTTTTTGGCAAAATGTTGAGGTTTGCACAGTAGTCTGGGTAACAGAACCTGGTCAGAGCCCCACATGTCACCCCTTCTTGGATTCCCCTAGGTGTCTTGTTTTCACAAATGTGCAGGTTTGGTAGGTTTCCTTAGGTGCAGGCTGAGCTAGAGGCTAAAATCTACAGCTAGACACTTTGCAAAAGACATGTCAGATTTCAATGTAAAAATGTGATGTGTCCATGTTGTGTTTCCTGTCGTGAGCATTAGACCTACCCACGCAAGTGAGGTACCATTTTTATTGGGAGACTTAGGGGAACACGGAATAGCAAAACAAGTGTTATTGCCCTTTGTCTTTCTCTATATTTTTTCCTTCCAGTGTAAGACAGTGTGTAAAAAAGACTTCTATTTGAGAAATGCCCTGTAATTCACATGCTAGAATGAGCACCCCGGAATTCGGAGATGTGCAAATAACCACTGCTTCTCAACACTTTATCTTGTTCCCATTTTTTAAATACAACGGTTTTCTTGATACCTATTTCTCACTTTTTATATTTCACCAAATTAATTGCTGTATGCCCAGTATACAATGAAAACCCGTTGCAAGGTGCATCTCCTTTATTGGCTCTGGGTACCTAGAGTTATTGATGAACCTACAAGCCCTATATAACCCCGCAACCAGAAGAGTCTAGCCGACGTAACGGTATATTGCTTTTGAAAATATGACATCGCAGGAAAAAGTTACAGAGTAAAACGTGGAGAAAAATGGCTGTTCTTTTATCTCAATTTTAATGTTTTTTACATTTCAGCTGTTATTTTCTGTAGGAAACACTTGTAAGATCTACACAAATTACCCCTTGTTGAATTCAGAATTTTGTCTACATTTCAGAAATGTTTAGCTTTCTGGGATCCAGCATTGGATTCACACCCATTTCTATCACTAACTGGAAGGAGGCTGAAAGCACAAAAAATAGTAAAAATGGGGTATGTCCCAGTAAAACGCCAACATTGCATTGAAAAATGTGGTTTTCTGATTCAAGTCTGCCTGTTCCTGAAAGCTGAAAAGATGGTGATCTTAGCACTGCAAACCCTCTGTTGATGCAATTTTCAGGGAAAAACCACAAGCCTTCTTCTGCAGCCCTTTTTTCACATTTTTTTGAAACACCCACAAACTCTGGGTACCTCTAGAATCCCTTGGATGTTGGAAAAAAGGACACAAATTTGGAGTGGATAGCTTATGTGGACAAAAGGTTATAAGGGCCTAAGCATGAACTGCCCCAAAAGGCCAAAAAAGGCTCGGCACAGGAGGGGAAAAGGCCTGGCAACAAAGGGGTTAAGTATACATGGAGCACTTGGTTATTATATACATTTCTCCCCTCACTCTTCCTTCCTTCCTCGCATTTCCCCTTTCCACTGGAGCTCTTTATTAATTAAGTTTATTTCTACTGAGCATACAAAAGTAGATATCCGCCCACTTATATCTCTCATACCTTATTTGTTAGATTTTGATTCTCATAATCTCAAGTGCAGCCTCTTCTTTTCATCTCCTCTGCTCCACTAATTTTTCATCATCTTTAATTTTCATGTACCTTACATTGATATTATTGCCACTGACATTATTATTATATATAGTTACACCTGTGAATTTTAGGGTAATCTTCCCCAAACATTTTGCCTACTTGCTTTCCAATTCTGCAGATTAGTTTTTTATTGGCCTTAGGACTCTGAGTACTTTACCATTAAACATGGTTTGATTGGTATATGCCTAAATGGTATAATTAATTTACTTATATGTTCCTAATAAAATGCCCTAGATGTGCACAGGGCCTGTAAATCAAATGCTTCTAGTGGGCCTGCAGCACTGATTGTGCCACCCATCTAAGTAGCCCTTTAAACATGTCTCAGGCCTGCCACTGCAGCGCCTGTGTTAGCAGTTTTTAACTACCATGTTAACCTGTCAAGTTAACTCTCTTGCTAGGCCCAAACCTTCCTTTCTTATACATGTAAGTCACCCCTAATGTAGGCCCTACACAGTCCAAGGGCAGAATGCTGTGTATTTAAAAAGTAGGACTTTTATGATTTACAGTCTAGTAGTGAGAACTCTTAAAGTTGTTTTTCACTACTGCAAGGTCTATTCCTCTCGTAGGATAACATTGGAATTGCCTTATTACATTCTATAAGTGGTAAGAGATGGTACTTCCCGGTTTGGTATTTCTGGAATCACAATTGCAGCCTGAATGCCATGTCACACAGCCATGACGATTTGGCATTTTAAATCCCTTGCCAAGCCTTAAACTTCCCTTTTATTAAATATAAGTAGGGCCTAGGTAGAGCTTAGGGCATAGAGTTTAAGTTTTAAATGTCCTGCCTTTCAGTTTTAAATGTCCTGGTAGTGAAAAACTCCCAAATTAATTTTTCACTACTGTGAGGTCTACCCCTCTCATAGGATGACATTTGGAATTCCTTATTACATTCAATTAACTCTAATTCCTGATTGAATTGAGCTTGATCTGTCATGTTTAGTACCTATGGAATTGTAATTATAAATCCTATTTAATGGTAAATTTGAATTTAATTATTACAATTTTGAAAATGCCACTTTTAGAAAGTTGGTAATTTCCTTCTGTTGGCCCTGTGTGCCTGCAGCCTATCTCTGATCAAATGTCTGGGATGGGTGACAGCTGGGCTTTGTGTATTCCCTCTAGCCAGCCACACACAATGGGAGCTTCGGTGTGACTCGATGGGCCCTGATGGGCAATCTGATAGCATGGGAGTGTGGAGGAGCCGGCCACAGCCTCACACTTACACCTGAATAGGCTGTTTCCTTTCCCCACACAAAGGGCTGCATACCCCCTGTGGTGATTCTGGAGTCAGGGCAGTAAGGGATGACCTCAGTGTACTTCAAAAATGTCTGTGAAGTCTCCCACACTTCAAAGGCCTCACTATGTATCAGAATTGGACCTTAGACTCTACTACTTCAGTACACATCCAGACCTGTTGATAACCTGGCAGGAAGGACATCTGTGCTGCTACAAGGACTGCCACTCTGCTGGATTGCTGCTCTGGAAGACCTGCTTATTGACACAGCTAACCTGCTGCCTGCTAACCTCCTTGTTGGGTGAGAAGGACTGGACCTGCAATTCTCCATTCCAAAACCCACAGGGACAGATTAACAATGCCCTAGCGCCTCCTTGCGCCACATTAGCGTCATTTTTTTTACACAAATGTGGCTCAAGGAGATAGTTTTTGCTGCGCCATATTTACAAAGTGGCGCAATGCATGCATTGCTCAACTATGCAACCCCTTGGACCACATTATCCCTGTGTCAGGCATAATGTGTGCAAGAAGAGCGTTCTGGCATTAGGAGGCCGGCAAAAATAGCGCAGTGAAATCAACAAGATTTCAGTGAGCCATTCTTGGCATCATTTGTAATGCCTGCTCAGATCAGGCATTAGAATGACGCACCCACTGAAATCAATGGGCCTCTTTGCACTTTGCAATACTAGGGTCAAAAGTTTTGACACTAGTGTAGCAAAGCGCCACAATAGCATTACGAATTTGACGCTATTGTTCTAACAACCACCATGGTGCACCATATTGTAAATATGGCGCACACATGGTGTCGTTAGGTGGGGTAAGGGCGACACAAGAAAAGTAGTGCATCAGTACTGATGCACCACTTTCTTGTAAATCTGGCCCAGAATGTGTCCAAGAGACAGCCGACTGGTCTCCTGCTCTGAAGTCTCAGGGACATAAAAGATTACCAACCAACCCAACACTGCAACTAGACTAGCTGTAAGGTTGACCTGCCAAGTGGTGCCACCTTAGTCCTGGGCCCTTGGAGGTAGATCTTCAAGTGTTGCCCCAGTAGGACCACCACATCTCCGCTGTGCATTCACAGAACCTGCTCATCTTTGTCATTGTGTGAATAAAACCAGTGCATCGCATTCAGAACCAGCACTGCACTGTTTCCCTTAGCGCAAGGTCCCTGCCTCTCCACCAATGACAGCCTCAATGACGAGTACTCTGTACAGCACTCCCTTCCTTGGACTTGCAACTGGATGAAAGTGGGGTGGTTTGGTCCCTTATTTATACACATTACCTACCCAGGAGGTGTGGCTCCACTGTCTCAACCATTCAGAACCAGTTTTTTGTGGTTCTGTTTTACATGCGTCCTTCTCAGGCTGGTCTCTAAACACATTCTTTGTGATAATGAGTCTCATAGCAGGTGGCACTGGAACTGTCATCAAACTCAAACATCCACAACCTGGGCACAGTGAAGTGTGAGGTTTCTGTACCTGAATGTCATCAGCCTTTTGAATCTGTAATCACTGATGTACATAAGGGCAGGCCTTACCTTGAGAGTTCCTCACTTTGCACAACATGAGCTGCGGTTCCACCCCCACTCCTACCTTCAGCCAAATTGAAAGAACTAATCAGCCGAGCTTTGCTAACAGAAGTCTTTACTTCCGTAGCTGGATCTGCAACCACCAGCCACAGGAATACAGGTAATACACGCCCACTATAAAAAAAAAAAAGTAGGGGAAAGGAGTAATACACAAGGATACAGCTTAAATAATTTGACTACAATAGCTTGTTTCTTGCCCGGGGGTTCTTAACTGGTCTTCTGTGTATTGCTTTTGCTCCATGACAATTGGATCTTAACATAAGTCCCTAAATGGATTCCAATAAAGATTTGACTACTCCTGATCATTATATGCTACCTTAGCTGAATCAGGATACGAGGCATGAATTGCGACATAGTTGGTCTATTTTCATTGATTTTTCAAACTCCCTTGAAATTGGTCTCCTTCCCTAATTCTTTGACGTTTCATGGTTTGCCAGTACATGATGTGAGGACCCCGAGGTTAATTATGAACCTTGCCAATTTTGAGCAAGAGTCTATTCAATTTTCTTTTTAAATGTTATATTTTAAATAAATATGTTGTATCCACCTTTTATTTATAATGTTACTTGAAGTGACCCTTATCCTGCAGATAGTATTATTGAGAGGATAGATTGTTCGTAAGGATGTTATGAGCATGCAGCTATGATTATGATATATTTTCTTTCACCTTGTGGAGCACATATAAAGAAGTGGTACACACACACTGGCCTTTTTTTTTTTTTTGGTAGAATGGGCCCCACTATTCCAGTATGATACAGCAATATAATTTTTAAGAACTATGGATTCATGTGTGTGTGTTGTTTACTCTACAGCCTCTTCGCAGTCTTGAATGACATGAACGTCTGAAGAATTGCCTGTTTGTCAAGTGCCACCTTTCCTTTATTTCTACCCATTTGACAGAGGCGTAGCTTCTGGGTTTTTTTTAGGGTGTGACACCCCCCCCCCCCCAAATAAATACATTCTTAGCTTGATGGTTGGGTCTGAAGGTTATGTCTGTGTCAGTTTTTCTTGTCATTCTGATTTCACTAACAGGTTTTAACATGTTCATATTTTAATCATGAACCTGTATATACATATTCCAAGATTTACAAAGATTTTGCATTATTGATGCAGCCCAGAAGTGAAAACCTTTTTGGGATTTACAAAGCCATGCAAATGTCAATTTGCGTGGCTTTGAAAGAAATAATTATGCAGTGTGTTGTGATGCCTTGGTCTACTTTGCATCAAATAGATATTCCATGGGTGGTGTTTGGGCTTTCCCATTCATCCACCCATAGATTTTGATGTAAACCCATATTTACACATGCCCAAAGTTTCAAAGATTTTGCAACTCTTTTTTGATGTAGCCCTGATGCAAAAACCCTTTTTGGTATTTACAGTGCCACACAAATGTTGATTTATGTGGCTTTGTAAGAAAAAGTAACAGAACACAATACATTGCACTGCCTTGTGTTACTTTGCGTCAGGTAGGTATCCAATGGATGGTGCATGGATGGTCTGTGCATCCTCCCATGGAATTTGATGCAAACCCATATTTACAAAGAGCAGTAGTCTTGGCTTTGTGCCAAAATAGTGCACTTGCCTGAGGTTAGTGTTACAAGGTGAAATATCTTTTGATCTCCTAGTTACTTTTTATTGGCATGTGTGCTGTATCCTACAGCACACATGACAACAGGAAAAATCCTCCAAGGATAGTTTTGATGTAGTAAGTTACTATGTACTGCACAAAACCTATGTTAACCGTAACGCAGGCATTCTTGCACTTTGATGTGTGCACTTGTGCTAAGCAGCTCAAAATGCGCCAGCACATGAAGAGAGCAGGAGTGTATCATTTATTTGAAGATCTGATGCAGGTCTACTCTCTTTCTGTAATGCAACACACTGCACCAACTTTGCTTACTGCGCATTCCACTTTTTTATAAATGTGTCTCTTAGTGACCAGTGTACCACGAATGTTGTGAATCTGCACGCATAGAAATACTGCTGGAATGTATGCAAATTTCCTAATTTTTTAGCATTCAATCAAGTCTCATTATTAGAGAAATACTACTGGCAATCAAACACCCAAAAGGTGATGGGACAAATGTTTGCAAATAGTCTAACCACTGGCAATTCCTCAAGGTAGCTTCCAAAACCATTATTTTCACCCACTGTGCCACTATAGACAGAGGGCCTGATTTAAGATTTATCAGACAGGGCCAAGACAGACAAGATGACAGAGGACTTTACTGTCTTTACTCCACCTGCCAAATTTAGAGATGTCTGCTAGTCCAACGTCACTGAGGTTCCTGTCAGTGTAGGAAAAGTTTAATTGGCAACTGGTCACCAGATTGTTCCAAAGTTTTTAATATTTTTCAAAAACAACCTCCCAGCGTGGGAGTTTGCTTTAAATTAAAAAAAGATAAAAACTATTGACATCTCACACCAGTTTTCTCCCATGGTGTGGGGCCATTTTTCTTTTCTTTTTACTGTCCTTCACTGCCAGGATACACTTGTTTGTGACAGACACAAAACAAGTTGTCTATTCTTAATAGAATGATCAATGGCTTACCTCTAATGGCCAGTGTTTAATTTGTGCTTGAGCACCGGCACTTATTTGTGAGGGCCGGGGCTTATTCTTATGCCTCAAGCATTTGCTGCGAGCAAAAGACACATATGGGAAAGACGGAAGAAGGAAAAATTAAAAAGCGTCATAAAGGGAGAAAATAGAAAGTTGCAGGATGAGGTAAAGGGGCAGCGGTGGCCGTAAATGGATTGAAGAGGCCCGAGATGGCTTCAGGATTACGCAGCCTCAGTATTCAGTGCTGGCAGATTTAATTACAGCAGCCTCGAGTTTAAGAGAAGGGCTTTGAGCACCGGCACCTCTTTATTTACAAATTAAGCATTGCTAATGGCACCTACTCCGTTGGGCCAATGAAGGAAGTTTTACACTTACAATGCTCCTTCAGCTTAAAACCTGTGGTCTGCTCTCCTCAAAATCAGGCTGGCAAAAGAAGGACTTATCTATTAAACACGAAACAGTCCCAGAGTCTAATAAATATAATTATAATAAAATCGGTACCAAACCTTGGTCATTCACCATATGGTCCACTTCTGTTTTAGCTGGGAAATTTCAATAAACACCCACCCCCACCCAAAATGTCACTGACTAAGTTAGGCCCCTGCCAATGATAAAGTATGCCATAATGAGAGAGAATTTCTGAAAATAAATGCGGGATCATACCATAAGGTGGAAACCCCATGGTACCTCATCGATCTTTTTGTGTTATGGCATGTGTTAACAACGACGTCATTTGCATGGAACACTATTTAAATATGGTGCAGAAGAACGAGTTACTTACCTTCGGTAACGACTTTTCTGGTGGATACATTAGCTACCTGTGGATTCCTCACCTCATGAATACTCCCATGGCGCCAGCATTCGACGGAAATCTTCTTACTAGTCTCTGCACGTCGACGAGGACGTCACTGTCTCGCACGCGACGCCGTCTGACGTCATACAGGCAATAAGAGGTCCTCGACGACGTGCAGACGTCAGTACCAATCATTTTTTACGTGCATGAGAACAACCAGGCAATGCAATGAAAGAGCAAGGCAACATCCATTATATTGTAAAATACACCACATTGTATGAATAACTGTAAATCTTTTTATGTACATATATATATATATATAAAACTCTCTCTTTTAAAATATATACACACACCAAGTATATACATAAAGATATATACACATATATATATACAAATATATTATATATATACATCTATTGCACCCTCAAGGACCAAGAGGAGCGCACTCAAGGATTACTTGGCAAGACCATAAAGGCAACGGGGAGGCGGGTGGGACCGTGAGGAATCCACAGGTAGCTAATGTATCCACCAGAAAAGTCGTTACCGAAGGTAAGTAACTCGTTCTTCTGATGGATACAACTACCTGTGGATTCCTCACCTCATGAATAGAGTCCCAAAGCAGTACCACGCCCGGCGGTGGGTGCCTAAATGGTCAAACCAAGAAATCCTGCAGCACTGACCGTGCAAAATGGCCGTCCCTTCTAACCTCAGAATCTAAACAGTAATGTTTTGCAAAAGTGTGAAGGGACGACCAAGTTGCGGCCTTGCAGATGTCGACCACAGGAACACCTCTGGCTAAGGCCGAAGTGGCCGACTTAGCTCTGGTGGAATGAGCTCTAATGCCCTCAGGAGGATCCTTCTTTGCCAAAGAGTAACATATTTTAATGCAAAGAACAACCCACCTGGATAGTGTTCTCTTGTGGACTGCCTTTCCTCTCCTCTTGCCCACGTATCCAATAAACAGCTGATCCTCCAGCCTGAAATCCCTTGTTCTATCGATAAAGAAGCTCAACGCTCTCTTTGGGTCCAGACGGTGCAGTCTTTCTTCCTCTTTGGAAGGATGAGGCGGAGGATAGAACGTGGACAAAGTAATTGCCTGGGCCAAATGGAAGGGTGAAACAACCTTCGGGAGGAAAGCAGCCTTGGTCCTCAACACCACCTTATCCCCATAAAAAGTTGTATAAGGGGGTTTTACTGATAAGGCCTGCAACTCACTCACTCTCCTTGCTGATGTTATAGCTATCAGGAAGACTGTTTTTAAAACCAAATACCTCAAGGGGCAAGAATGCATAGGTTCAAAAGGGGACCCCATAAGGAAAGTCAGGACTAAGGACAAATCCCATTGCGGCATAACGAATGGCTTTGGAGGATATTGATTTAGAAGACCTTTCAAGAATCTGATAACAATAGGGGATTTAAATAAAGATGGTTGGTCTGGAAGACATATGAAGGCTGACAAGGCCGATAAATAACCTTTAATGGTAGCCACTGCACAACCTTTTTGCGCCAGAGATAGAGCAAAAGACAAAATGTCCGATAGATGAGCATGTAAGGGATCAATCTGCCTCTCTCCACACCACGCAACAAATTTAGACCACCTATTAGCGTAGATAGATTTAGTGGAGTGTCGCCTGGCCGCTAATATAACATCCACTACCTCAGGCGGGAGAGAGAAGGAACTCAGGTTGCCCCGTTCAATCTCCAGGCATGTAGGTGCAGACTCTGGAGGTTGGGGTGTAGAACCTGCCCCTGCGACTGCGAGAGGAGGTCTGCCCTGAAAGGGAGACGGAGCGGCGGGCACGTTGAGAGTTGGAGAAGATCGGAGTACCACACCCTCCTTGGCCAATCCGGAGCTATTAAGATTACTAGAGCCCGGTCTTGGCGAATCTTCCTCAATACTCGAGGAATCAAGGGTATGGGAGGAAACGCGTAAAACAACTGGCCGCACCAGGTCATTTGAAACGCGTCCCCCAACGCTTCCTGCATCGGATACTGAAGGCTGCAGAACAACGGACAATGCGCGTTCTCTCGAGTGGCGAACAGATCTACCCGAGGAAACCCCCACTTCTGGAAGATTAAACGGACTTGATCTGGATGGAGACGCCACTCGTGGTCTGCCGAGAAGTGGCGACTGAGACTGTCCGCACGCACGTTCAAAACTCCGGCCAGATGGTTTGCTATCAAGCAAATCCGATGGTCCTTTGCCCAGGACCATAGTCGAAGAGCTTCTCTGCAGAGAAGGTACGACCCCACTCCTCCCTGCTTGTTTATGTACCACATCGTGGTAGTATTGTCCGTTAGGACCTGTACCGACTGACCACGAAGGGAAGGGAGGAAGGCCTTGAGAGCCAGACGTACAGCCCGTAACTCTAACAGATTGATGTGAAAAATCTGTTCCTCTGGAGACCAAAGACCTTTGATCTCCAGATCCCCCAGATGAGCTCCCCACCCTAGAGTGGAAGCATCCGTTATGACTGTTGTCACTGGTGGCGACTGCTGGAACGGCTTTCCTTGTGAAAGATTGTTGCTTGCAATCCACCACTTCAAATCCACAGCAGCATCTCTGGAGATCTTGACAGTACCCTCTAGATCCCCTCTGTGTTGAGACCACTGCCTTCGGAGGCACCACTGAAGAGCCCTCATGTGCCAGCGAGCATGCGTGACCAACAGAATGCAGGAGGCAAAAAGACCGAGCAGACGAAGGACCTTGAGGACTGGAACTACCGCTCCATTTCGAAACATTGGAACCAAATCCTGAATATCTTGAATCCGCTGAGGCGGAGGAAAGGCCCGACCCAATGTTGTATCCAGTACTGCCCCTATGAACAGGAGGCGCTGAGAGGGCTCTAGGTGAGATTTGGGCTCGTTCACCGAAAAGCCCAGGTCGAACAACAACTGGGTTGTTGACTGCAGATGACGCAACACAAGCTCCGGGGACTTGGCTTTGATTAACCAATCGTCCAAGTAAGGGAATACTGCTATCCCCTTCCTTCTGAGCTCTGCCGCAACCACCGACATCACCTTCGTGAAGACTCGAGGTGCTGAAGTAAGACCAAACGGAAGGACCGCAAACTGGTAGTGTTGCGATCCCACCACAAACCGGAGATACTTCCTGTGTGACTTGAGTATCGGGATATGAAAGTAAGCATCCTGCAAGTCGACAGACACCATCCAGTCTTCCATGTTCAACGCCAAAAGCACCTGTGCTAGGGTCAGCATCTTGAACTTTTCCTGCTTGAGGAACCAATTCAAGATCCTCAGGTCCAGAATTGGTCTCAAACGACCATCCTTCTTGGGAATCAGGAAATACCTTGAGTAAACTCCTTGACCCCTTTCCTGCTCCGGGACCAACTCCACCGCGCCCTTTAAAAGGAGGACTTCTACCTCCTGTTCTAGCAACAGGAGGTGTTCTTGTGAACAATACGAAGGGCGGGGCGGGATGAGGCGCGGAAACTCCCGAAAGGGAAGGGTGTAGCCTTTTCCCACAACACTGAGAACCCAAGTGTCCGACGTAACAGTCTCCCATTTGGTGAGAAAATGCTGTAATCTTCCCCCTACAGGAGAGGAGTGAGTGGGAAATGGTGGAAGCCTAAGGCTGCTTCCCCTGCTGCACCCCGCCAGAGGATGAGGAAGAGGCAGAGTGCTGCTGAGAAGCTCCCCTGGTGCGGACCCTACCCCTCCCCCTAAAAGATCTATAGGGATGGGAAGAGGCAGGTTGCTGATATCTTCCCCGAAAGGAAGAGGAGGAAGAGCCACGCCCAAATCCACGAAACCTCCTGAAGAATCTGGAAGAGGCCGTGGAAGAAGGAGCTTGGAGTCCCAGCGACTTAGCCGTGGCCCTGCTCTCCTTAAACCGTTCCAAGGCCGAATCAGCCTTAGCCCCAAACAGTTTGTCCCCATCAAACGGGAGATCCAACAATGTGGACTGTACATCTGTCGAAAAGCCCGAGTTACGGAGCCAGGCCTGTCTCCTTTCCACCACAGTTGTGCCCATTGCTCTGGCTACCGAGTCGGTGGTATCCAGTCCCGTCTGGATAATTTGGGTCGCAGCAGCCTGGGCATCAGAGACAAGATCCAAAAGACCCTGGGGAAGCTCTGTAAACGAAGAGGAGATGTCATCCATCAGAGCATGAATATACCTCCCCAGGATACAGGTTGCATTGGTGGCTTTTAATGCCAGACTGCAGGACGAAAAAATCTTCTTCGACTGCGCCTCCAGCTTTTTTGAGTCTCTGTCCCCAGGCACCGTCGGAAAAGAACCAGGCGCTGACTTGGACGAACAGGAGGCCTGCACAACCAAGCTCTCCGGCGTAGGGTGCCTAGATAGGAAACCAGGATCAGTTGGAGCCGTCCGATACCTCCTGGCCACGGCTCTGTGAACTGCTGGGGAAGATGCCGGCTTCTTCCACACCTCTAAAACCGGATCCAGCAGAGCGTCATTAAAAGGTAATAGAGGCTCCGCCGCGGCTGAGGCCGGATGCAACACCTCTGTCAAAAGGTTTTGTTTCGCCTCCACCACCGGCAAAGGCAGGTCCAAAAAACTAGCTGCCTTCCGTACCACTGTATGAAAGGAAGCAGCTTCCTCGGTATATTCCCCCGGGGACGAAAGGTCCCACTCAGGGGAAGTGTCCAGCCCACTGGCCGACTCCAGTCCACGCAGCCCATCACCCGAGTCCTCTAGCTCTCCTTCCTCTAGAGCTCGTTGGTACTCCTGCTCCTCTAGTACCCGGAGAGCACGCCTCCTTGAATGCAGTCGTTGCTCAATCCGCGGAGTCGACAATACCTCCGCCGAAGTCGGAGATCGGCGCCGATCTTCCGAAGCCACCGACGCCGCATCCGGCGCCACAGGTAACTTCGGCGCCGACTGAAGAGCAGATGAAACGGATGGACCCACCGGAGTCACAGGCCGAAATCTCGACGTCGACGGGATGGGAATCCCTGGGGCCAATCCCTCCGAAGCCATCGGAGCGGCCACCGGCGCCGACACTGGCGCCGAGCCCACGTTCCCAAACGGGAGAAAGGGCATAAAGGGTGCCGGCCGAAGAGGCGCAGGATCACCCAAAGAAAAGGCCAAAGGCCCAGCCGGAGCACCCCCTGGAGCCATCTGCTGGAAGATGGCATACATCGCATTCAAGAATGCGGAACTATCGGCTCCAGGGGTGGGAAAAGCCGGATACTGGGGTGCCTGACTCGGAGGCGACCCGACGCCGGCCTCGGCGTCTGCGCCGGAGAAAACACTTGAGGCTCCAATACCTCAATCACCGACGCCTGTCCAGGCGAAGTTGGAGACGCCGGAGAGAGCAACGGCGTCGAAGGATGCGGCGTCACCGTGGGGCTGATCTCCCATGTCCTCCGGCGCCGATCCGGAGACCTGGAACGAGCCTCCCTTGAATGACGCCGAGATTCTCTACGGCGCCGGGAGTCTCGATGACGCCGATGTTTTGGAGAAGACTTTTTCTTATGATGCTTCTCCTTTGACTTGGCCATAAACAGCTTCGCCTCGCGTTCTTTAAGGGCCTTCGGATTCATGTGCTGACACGAATCACAAGTCGAGACGTCGTGGTCGGAGCTCAAACACCAAAGGCAATCGGAATGAGGATCCGTCACCGACATCTTGCCTCCACACTCACGACAAGGCTTAAATCCAGACTTTCTCTGTGACATTATTTCCACAGAGAAAGAGTACGCAGCAAGATGAACGAGTTACTTACCTTCGGTAACGACTTTTCTGGTGGATACATTAGCTACCTGTGGATTCCTCACCTCATGAATACTCCCATGGCGCCAGCATTCGACGGAAATCTTCTTACTAGTCTCTGCACGTCGACGAGGACGTCACTGTCTCGCACGCGACGCCGTCTGACGTCATACAGGCAATAAGAGGTCCTCGACGACGTGCAGACGTCAGTACCAATCATTTTTTACGTGCATGAGAACAACCAGGCAATGCAATGAAAGAGCAAGGCAACATCCATTATATTGTAAAATACACCACATTGTATGAATAACTGTAAATCTTTTTATGTACATATATATATATATATATAAAACTCTCTCTTTTAAAATATATACACACACCAAGTATATACATAAAGATATATACACATATATATATACAAATATATTATATATATACATCTATTGCACCCTCAAGGACCAAGAGGAGCGCACTCAAGGATTACTTGGCAAGACCATAAAGGCAACGGGGAAGCGGGTGGGACCGTGAGGAATCCACAGGTAGCTAATGTATCCACCAGAAAAGTCGTTACCGAAGGTAAGTAACTCGTTCTTCTGATGGATACAACTACCTGTGGATTCCTCACCTCATGAATAGAGTCCCAAAGCAGTACCACGCCCGGCGGTGGGTGCCTAAATGGTCAAACCAAGAAATCCTGCAGCACTGACCGTGCAAAATGGCCGTCCCTTCTAACCTCAGAATCTAAACAGTAATGTTTTGCAAAAGTGTGAAGGGACGACCAAGTTGCGGCCTTGCAGATGTCGACCACAGGAACACCTCTGGCTAAGGCCGAAGTGGCCGACTTAGCTCTGGTGGAATGAGCTCTAATGCCCTCAGGAGGATCCTTCTTTGCCAAAGAGTAACATATTTTAATGCAAAGAACAACCCACCTGGATAGTGTTCTCTTGTGGACTGCCTTTCCTCTCCTCTTGCCCACGTATCCAATAAACAGCTGATCCTCCAGCCTGAAATCCCTTGTTCTATCGATAAAGAAGCTCAACGCTCTCTTTGGGTCCAGACGGTGCAGTCTTTCTTCCTCTTTGGAAGGATGAGGCGGAGGATAGAACGTGGACAAAGTAATTGCCTGGGCCAAATGGAAGGGTGAAACAACCTTCGGGAGGAAAGCAGCCTTGGTCCTCAACACCACCTTATCCCCATAAAAAGTTGTATAAGGGGGTTTTACTGATAAGGCCTGCAACTCACTCACTCTCCTTGCTGATGTTATAGCTATCAGGAAGACTGTTTTTAAAACCAAATACCTCAAGGGGCAAGAATGCATAGGTTCAAAAGGGGACCCCATAAGGAAAGTCAGGACTAAGGACAAATCCCATTGCGGCATAACGAATGGCTTTGGAGGATATTGATTTAGAAGACCTTTCAAGAATCTGATAACAATAGGGGATTTAAATAAAGATGGTTGGTCTGGAAGACATATGAAGGCTGACAAGGCCGATAAATAACCTTTAATGGTAGCCACTGCACAACCTTTTTGCGCCAGAGATAGAGCAAAAGACAAAATGTCCGATAGATGAGCATGTAAGGGATCAATCTGCCTCTCTCCACACCACGCAACAAATTTAGACCACCTATTAGCGTAGATAGATTTAGTGGAGTGTCGCCTGGCCGCTAATATAACATCCACTACCTCAGGCGGGAGAGAGAAGGAACTCAGGTTGCCCCGTTCAATCTCCAGGCATGTAGGTGCAGACTCTGGAGGTTGGGGTGTAGAACCTGCCCCTGCGACTGCGAGAGGAGGTCTGCCCTGAAAGGGAGACGGAGCGGCGGGCACGTTGAGAGTTGGAGAAGATCGGAGTACCACACCCTCCTTGGCCAATCCGGAGCTATTAAGATTACTAGAGCCCGGTCTTGGCGAATCTTCCTCAATACTCGAGGAATCAAGGGTATGGGAGGAAACGCGTAAAACAACTGGCCGCACCAGGTCATTTGAAACGCGTCCCCCAACGCTTCCTGCATCGGATACTGAAGGCTGCAGAACAACGGACAATGCGCGTTCTCTCGAGTGGCGAACAGATCTACCCGAGGAAACCCCCACTTCTGGAAGATTAAACGGACTTGATCTGGATGGAGACGCCACTCGTGGTCTGCCGAGAAGTGGCGACTGAGACTGTCCGCACGCACGTTCAAAACTCCGGCCAGATGGTTTGCTATCAAGCAAATCCGATGGTCCTTTGCCCAGGACCATAGTCGAAGAGCTTCTCTGCAGAGAAGGTACGACCCCACTCCTCCCTGCTTGTTTATGTACCACATCGTGGTAGTATTGTCCGTTAGGACCTGTACCGACTGACCACGAAGGGAAGGGAGGAAGGCCTTGAGAGCCAGACGTACAGCCCGTAACTCTAACAGATTGATGTGAAAAATCTGTTCCTCTGGAGACCAAAGACCTTTGATCTCCAGATCCCCCAGATGAGCTCCCCACCCTAGAGTGGAAGCATCCGTTATGACTGTTGTCACTGGTGGCGACTGCTGGAACGGCTTTCCTTGTGAAAGATTGTTGCTTGCAATCCACCACTTCAAATCCACAGCAGCATCTCTGGAGATCTTGACAGTACCCTCTAGATCCCCTCTGTGTTGAGACCACTGCCTTCGGAGGCACCACTGAAGAGCCCTCATGTGCCAGCGAGCATGCGTGACCAACAGAATGCAGGAGGCAAAAAGACCGAGCAGACGAAGGACCTTGAGGACTGGAACTACCGCTCCATTTCGAAACATTGGAACCAAATCCTGAATATCTTGAATCCGCTGAGGCGGAGGAAAGGCCCGACCCAATGTTGTATCCAGTACTGCCCCTATGAACAGGAGGCGCTGAGAGGGCTCTAGGTGAGATTTGGGCTCGTTCACCGAAAAGCCCAGGTCGAACAACAACTGGGTTGTTGACTGCAGATGACGCAACACAAGCTCCGGGGACTTGGCTTTGATTAACCAATCGTCCAAGTAAGGGAATACTGCTATCCCCTTCCTTCTGAGCTCTGCCGCAACCACCGACATCACCTCCGTGAAGACTTGAGGTGCTGAAGTAAGACCAAACGGAAGGACCGCAAACTGGTAGTGTTGCGATCCCACCACAAACCGGAGATACTTCCTGTGTGACTTGAGTATCGGGATATGAAAGTAAGCATCCTGCAAGTCGACAGACACCATCCAGTCTTCCATGTTCAACGCCAAAAGCACCTGTGCTAGGGTCAGCATCTTGAACTTTTCCTGCTTGAGGAACCAATTCAAGATCCTCAGGTCCAGAATTGGTCTCAAACGACCATCCTTCTTGGGAATCAGGAAATACCTTGAGTAAACTCCTTGACCCCTTTCCTGCTCCGGGACCAACTCCACCGCGCCCTTTAAAAGGAGGACTTCTACCTCCTGTTCTAGCAACAGGAGGTGTTCTTGTGAACAATACGAAGGGCGGGGCGGGATGAGGGGCGGAAACTCCCGAAAGGGAAGGGTGTAGCCTTTTCCCACAACACTGAGAACCCAAGTGTCCGACGTAACAGTCTCCCATTTGGTGAGAAAATGCTGTAATCTTCCCCCTACAGGAGAGGAGTGAGTGGGAAATGGTGGAAGCCTAAGGCTGCTTCCCCTGCTGCACCCCGCCAGAGGATGAGGAAGAGGCAGAGTGCTGCTGAGAAGCTCCCCTGGTGCGGACCCTACCCCTCCCCCTAAAAGATCTATAGGGATGGGAAGAGGCAGGTTGCTGATATCTTCCCCGAAAGGAAGAGGAGGAAGAGCCACGCCCAAATCCACGAAACCTCCTGAAGAATCTGCAAGAGGCCGTGGAAGAAGGAGCTTGGAGTCCCAGCGACTTAGCCGTGGCCCTGCTCTCCTTAAACCGTTCCAAGGCCGAATCAGCCTTAGCCCCAAACAGTTTGTCCCCATCAAACGGGAGATCCAACAATGTGGACTGTACATCTGTCGAAAAGCCCGAGTTACGGAGCCAGGCCTGTCTCCTTTCCACCACAGTTGTGCCCATTGCTCTGGCTACCGAGTCAGTGGTATCCAGTCCCGTCTGGATAATTTGGGTCGCAGCAGCCTGGGCATCAGAGACAAGATCCAAAAGACCCTGGGGAAGCTCTGTAAACGAAGAGGAGATGTCATCCATCAGAGCATGAATATACCTCCCCAGGATACAGGTTGCATTGGTGGCTTTTAATGCCAGACTGCAGGACGAAAAAATCTTCTTCGACTGCGCCTCCAGCTTTTTTGAGTCTCTGTCCCCAGGCACCGTCGGAAAAGAACCAGGCGCTGACTTGGACGAACAGGAGGCCTGCACAACCAAGCTCTCCGGCGTAGGGTGCCTAGATAGGAAACCAGGATCAGTTGGAGCCGTCCGATACCTCCTGGCCACGGCTCTGTGAACTGCTGGGGAAGATGCCGGCTTCTTCCACACCTCTAAAACCGGATCCAGCAGAGCGTCATTAAAAGGTAATAGAGGCTCCGCCGCGGCTGAGGCCGGATGCAACACCTCTGTCAAAAGGTTTTGTTTCGCCTCCACCACCGGCAAAGGCAGGTCCAAAAAACTAGCTGCCTTCCGTACCACTGTATGAAAGGAAGCAGCTTCCTCGGTATATTCCCCCGGGGACGAAAGGTCCCACTCAGGGGAAGTGTCCAGCCCACTGGCCGACTCCAGTCCACGCAGCCCATCACCCGAGTCCTCTAGCTCTCCTTCCTCTAGAGCTCGTTGGTACTCCTGCTCCTCTAGTACCCGGAGAGCACGCCTCCTTGAATGCAGTCGTTGCTCAATCCGCGGAGTCGACAATACCTCCGCCGAAGTCGGAGATCGGCGCCGATCTTCCGAAGCCACCGACGCCGCATCCGGCGCCACAGGTAACTTCGGCGCCGACTGAAGAGCAGATGAAACGGATGGACCCACAGGAGTCACAGGCCGAAATCTCGACGTCGACGGGATGGGAATCCCTGGGGCCAATCCCTCCGAAGCCATCGGAGCGGCCACCGGCGCCGACACTGGCGCCGAGCCCACGTTCCCAAACGGGAGAAAGGGCATAAAGGGTGCCAGCCGAAGAGGCGCAGGATCACCCAAAGAAAAGGCCAAAGGCCCAGCCGGAGCACCCCCTGGAGCCATCTGCTGGAAGATGGCATACATCGCATTCAAGAATGCGGAACTATCGGCTCCAGGGGTGGGAAAAGCCGGATACTGGGGTGCCTGACTCGGAGGCGACCCCGACGCCGGCCTCGGCGTCTGCGCCGGAGAAAACACTTGAGGCTCCAATACCTCAATCACCGACGCCTGTCCAGGCGAAGTTGGAGACGCCGGAGAGAGCAACGGCGTCGAAGGATGCGGCATCACCGTGGGGCTGATCTCCCATGTCCTCCGGCGCCGATCCGGAGACCTGGAACGAGCCTCCCTTGAATGACGCCGAGATTCTCTACGGCGCCGGGAGTCTCGATGACGCCGATGTTTTGGAGAAGACTTTTTCTTATGATGCTTCTCCTTTGACTTGGCCATAAACAGCTTTGCCTCGCGTTCTTTAAGGGCCTTCGGATTCATGTGCTGACACGAATCACAAGTCGAGACGTCGTGGTCGGAGCTCAAACACCAAAGGCAATCGGAATGAGGATCCGTCACCGACATCTTGCCTCCACACTCACGACAAGGCTTAAATCCAGACTTTCTCTGCGACATTATTTCCACAGAGAAAGAGTACGCAGCAAGATATACACTGTAACCGCAAGAGTAACAGTTGCTCCCTCGAAGATAACCGTTTCGAATGCACGGAAAAAAGGGAACTGACGTCTGCACGTCGTCGAGGACCTCTTATTGCCTGTATGACGTCAGACGGCGTCGCGTGCGAGACAGTGACGTCCTCGTCGACGTGCAGAGACTAGTAAGAAGATTTCCGTCGAATGCTGGCGCCATGGGAGTATTCATGAGGTGAGGAATCCACAGGTAGTTGTATCCATCAGAAATACACTGTAACCGCAAGAGTAACAGTTGCTCCCTCGAAGATAACCGTTTCGAATGCACGGAAAAAAGGGAACTGACGTCTGCACGTCGTCGAGGACCTCTTATTGCCTGTATGACGTCAGACGGCGTCGCGTGCGAGACAGTGACGTCCTCGTCGACGTGCAGAGACTAGTAAGAAGATTTCCGTCGAATGCTGGCGCCATGGGAGTATTCATGAGGTGAGGAATCCACAGGTAGTTGTATCCATCAGAACATGTTTTACCATTCACACAAATAAGTGCTGCAGACTTTTACTAATCATTGCACAACCTATTAGCAAATCTGAGCCCTAAATGTTATAACTCTGATGCAGTGCTTATGCAAGACAGAATGCAGAAGGTCTCACTGGATATGTGCTTCTAGGGGTGTATTACAGATAGGATGCACCAGGGCACTTGAGCTGCCACTTCATCTTTCCCTGTGCAGGTTGCACCTGCCTGCACTTCGAAATAGGGGAGACCGAGATCCCTCTACAGGTGGGTCAAGCGAGTAGCTCACTCACTTTCAGGAGGGTCCATGGAATCCCCTTATCCTCATCCAAACCACTGCCTTCACGGGGGTGCACTGAGTGCACCACTTTTTTGGAGTGCACAGGCAGCATGCTTCTGAAAGGCCTCTATGCCTCCGTCCCAGCATCCACAATATGGCACTGCTGTAGAGGCGAAGTGTTTTCTTGATTTGCAATGCCCCGTACAACTAAGCGAACACCCTCTATTTGTGCACTGGCGCTCCTTGTATAACAGAAGGGGCCGGACAGCGTCTGTGGCTGCTTCTGTAATAATGCAATGCCCTGGAAGTGCAAATAAAAATGATGCACATGTACACTGACAGAATGAAGGCTGTTTCAAAATTTTTGTTTCAGCCTCTTTCATTTCAGCTATGTACATTGATGGTAACCGAGCTAAGAGAAACAGAATTTCTCTAAGACCTCAGAAGGAAAATGAACAAGTGCAGACAGTAGTTGGTACACAGATTTCCTCCGAAGCAGTCAAGGAAATTTCTATCAGTCCATGTATTGGTTTGTACAGAGAAACTCTATCTTTTGTTGTCATGCCATCCCTCAGTTACGCGGGGGTTAAATGCCTTCCCTGTCTTCAGCGAATTGGTCCCTACTGCAGTACTAAGGCATTTTCACTTTTTCACAATTCTGTCCGGCTCATTCTAATAATTTAGGGACTATTGGTCACTGCACAAAGTCAAGAGGGACTACCAACCTTACCATTGATGGTACTTGTTCTGGAAGCTTACCAAAGGTATGTTGAAGTTTTAAAACAATTGTCAGTCTTGTTTTTTACTTCTCATATGGAATTAGAATGTGGTACACAAACTCTTCCAGTTGCAAAATATACTTATGACCATATATTCATTCCCTTTAAAAAAGAAAAAGAGACACTAAAGGACCAGAAACAATACTTTACAAAATGGATTGGTCCATGTCTCCATTAGGGAAATCAGTTTTCTGGTCCCTGTGAAAGCAGTTGGCCTGCAACCCTTTAATGAGTACCATGGGTTGAACAAGGTCACAATTAATGTGCCCATCATTTATGACATCTTAGTCTGTTCGAGGAAGGAGCCTTTACCAAACTAGACCTTCAGGGGGTTTGGGCTTACCACTTTTTATTTATCAAACAGTGACACAAATGGAAGACTGCCACTTCGGCATTATAAATATCAAGTGATGCCTTTTGCCGGCGCAAGTGGTGTGTATGGTTCAAAGAAGACTATAGCCTTATGTTAATTGCTCTGGACCACTACAATCAAGAAAACTCATAACTTCCTATGAGTTATTAATTCTTGTCAGCAATTCAATGAATACTTTGCTCATATAACATGTTACATCTAGGCATGGGCAATTTATACTATGCAAACATAATTCATGTAATTTCAGGAATTTTGTGTTACGATTGTTATGCAAAAACTTCATCGTATGTTGCTTAATTATGCCACTGTTTGTGGCAAAATTATAGCACAGGAACGCAGGGACAATACAAATAACCAGAAAATGAGTAACTCTTTTTCATGACAACTGTGTATTGTTGTATAAGAAGTTGATACAAAGACACATTTTTCCCTAACATAAAGCACAACATGATG
Source organism: Pleurodeles waltl (assembly GCF_031143425.1). NCBI lineage: Eukaryota > Metazoa > Chordata > Amphibia > Caudata > Salamandridae > Pleurodeles > Pleurodeles waltl. The sequence continues at coordinate 1,635,154,977 of NC_090445.1, forward strand.
AATTTTATGCAATGATATGCAATTTTGTGTACTGTTCCTGAAATTGTACTGTATATGAAAGTAAGTCCACAAATTTTGCACTTAGATACTTACTGCCCGTTATGCTGACTATGTAGGGCAGCAATGAAGGGACTCCACTTCTGCCTGCCTTGGGAAAGTAGTTGGTATATCAAATCCTTCTAAAAGTTAGATTGTGAATACTATTGCATCAGACAGAACAGCAGGAGCTGTTTTACTGCAGGAACAAGAAAATGATCATATGGAGCATCCACTATTTTCTCTATTGTATGTTCTATTTTCACACACAATTATTTGGTATTGAAGAAGGAACCTCTAGCCATGTAACACACCTGTGCTGGGAGGTTTTATCTGTTTGTAAAGACTACAAAAGCATTTCTAATAAGAAATGATTACCAACATTTGCAGATTATTAAATAAATCCTGTATTGAAATATTTGCACAACATGATTTTCAAATCCCCTGTATTACAGGGTCATAACTATAGTAGCTGATGCCCTATCAATATGATTTCCCAAACAAACTTTCCACATAGTGTTGTCACTTTTTTTTCTCACCCAGACTTTGGCATTATACTTTGTATTTACAAAGGGTTAAAGAAGTTAGAGGGGTTGTTTAGAAAACCCACATTGACAACCCAACAGAATCTATCGGCCAGATTTGCAAAGCCCTTAGAGCCACCTTGCCCACATTAGCATAATTTTTTTAAGCTAATGTGGCATTAGGTTGCCAAAAACGCAGCGCCACATTCCCAAATTGGCGCAATGCATGCAATGTTTCACTTTGTAAACCCTTGCACCACATTATGCCACATTATGCCATAATGTATGCACGGGGGTTTCCTACGTTAGGAGGACCAGAAAAATGGCACAGTGGAATCAATGAGATTCCCCAGCACCATTTCTAACATAATTTTTAATGCCTGCCTAAGGCAGGTGTTAAAATGATTCTCCCATTGTTTTCAATGGGCCTCCTGTCACTCTGCAGGATTACCGTTAATATTTTTGGTGCTAATCCTGCAGAGTACCAAACTAGCATCAAGATTTATGACATTAGTTCCCTAATGTGCGCCATGGTGCGTCGCACACATGGTGACATTAGAGCGGTGTAATGGGGTGCAAGAAAAGTGGCTCATCATGGTATGATGTGCCACATTTCATAGATTTGCCTCTGTATCTTTTACAGCAAGAGCTCTTTATCCCTACACCTAATTTACAGGAACAACTGTTAAAATGTTTCCATGACTCTGCTGTAGCAGGTCAGACAAGGTCAAAATCCATCCTTAAAATGGTCCTTTGATCTTTGGGTATTCTTAGGTACATGCAGACATGTTAAACTATGTGCAAGCATGTCACGCGTGTGCTCAAGGAGAGTAAATCCATATAAGGGCCTGCATTAGAGTTTGCCTGACATGGTACTTTGTCACAAATGCAGGGTGTGGGGTCAATATTTGTTTTTTTTCTGTCATCAGTTTATTACAGATATTTTTCTTCTTCATGGCCTTTCGCAATCTTAAATTGTGATAGAGGAACAGAATATCTCTTAAGGTTCTTAAAGTGCTTTGTGGATCATTAAGGAGAAAACAAACATTTTCCTCAGGATATCATCCGCAGTCCAATTGACAAATGGAGAGGATAATCCAGAATCTTGGATGACATCTGTAGTAATATAAACCTACATAACCGGTAATCATAGTTGGCCTTAGCTGAGTACTTGTATATAACTACTACTGATTCTACAATCAAGGTGTCTCTATTCTTTTATCATCACTGTCTTCATCCACTCATGTTTCCAGACATTCCTCGACTATATCCTTTGGTTTTGCCTGCTTCTGGTTTCCTGGAGCATCCTAAAGAACAGAGGCAACTTGTCAGATGCAACTTTTCGCAAGCCAGAAAATAATGAAAGATTCACATGATAAGCACAGAACACCGACTCTAGATGTGCATGTTGATTATGAATTTTTAAAAATAATTTCCTTTCATCTCGACAGTAATCAAAATAATCCAGTTGCCTTTCAACTTCATCTTCATTTTATGTTACTCTATGTTATGCTGTGTTATGTTATGCTATGTTATGTTATGCTATGCTATGTTTTATATCTAGTGCATTTTTAGATCAAATGATCACCCGTGAGAGTGTGAAAGCTTCACCTTGAGGGCAGGGAGGGTTAGTGGAAGGGCCAGGTCTTCAGCTTCTTGCGATACTCGAGAAGTGAGGAGGAGGTTCTGATGTGGAGTAACAGGTCATTCCACACTTTAATAGTGATGTGAGAGTAGGCACAACCTCTTGCTCTGTTACTGTGCATCTGTGGGGATTGTGTGGATTGAAGTATAGATGAGCAAAGGTTTCTAGAAAGATGGTGGAAGGAGGTGTGATTGTTCATACAAGCAGGGCCTCTGTTGTACAGCGCACTGAATATGTGAGTGGGGAGTTTGAAATGGGCCAGGGTGTGTATTTGGAGCCAGTGGAGCTCCCTGAGGTGTGGAGTGATATGCATCCTGTTGAACAGGTTGACAGTGATCCTGGCTGCTTCATTCTTAATGGTCTGGAGTCTATGGTGAGCTGTTTGATGATTGTGATATATGGAGAAATCCTGTAGTCCAAATTGCTGGTGACGAGGGCATGGAAGACAGTTTCTTGGACATGGATATGAAGAATGAAAGGGACTCAGAAGGTGGCAGAGACTATGAGTGTTACAAGGACTGAGTGACAGGGATGAGGAGAGTGACAGAGACGTGATTGTGAAAGAGGTTGGGAAAGTGACAGCAGTCAAGTGGTGGCAGAGTTTATGACGTGGCAGAATCCAACAGGTAGTGAGAGGATGCTGGCTAATAGTCTAACCACTGGCATTTGCTCTGAGTGGCATTCCATTCCATCGTTTTTTCACCCACTGATTTTCATAACAGTCTCCTGCCTAGAAAGGCACATTGGTTGAACAATGCAATGGTTACAATGCTACCTAGAATGACTGCCACCAGTTAGACTATTTGCAAGCATCTGTCCCATCACTTTTTTATATTTGATGCAACATAAAGTTCTGTGTGACAAAACATGTGCCCAGACGTGGTTCCAGTGCTCGCTGTGACACAACATCCAAGCTATAGCTCACATAATGAGGCTTAATAAGTCCAAAACCAGCCTGGAACTCCTTGTGTTCCTTTGTAGAGGAGACCTCGCCTGGCAGTTCCCATGATGAGCAGGGCCAGTAATGATTTACCTAAATTGGTCCTCTGTCTAGAGTGGCACAGTGGGCGGAGAATAAAGGGTTTGAATGTTCCAGGGTGATTGTCAGTGGTTAGACTACTTGCAAGTTTTCCTCCCATCACTTTTTGTGTGTTTGAGGATCTGGAAGAGGGAGAGGGAGAGTGGCTGGGATCGACAAGTGTGACCAGTACTGGGGAATGGTGCAGGGTCTGGAAAGTGACAGGAGACAGGAAAATGGCAAATGTTGTGAAGCTGAAAGGAATGGAAGCGTGACATAGACAAGAAGGATGAACAAAACTACAAGTGATGCATTTACTATAACTAAGACAATGGCCCTCATTGCGACTTTGGCGGTGTTTTCCTAAGACCGCTAAAGCCGCGGATGCGACTGGTTTCGGAATTCCACTCAAAACCAGATGGAATTCCATCCCCAGTCATCCTGGTGGTTGGCAGTTTCACCGCCGGCACCACCACACCAAAAGGACGCGGCATGCCGTATTACGACCCATAATATGGCATGGCGGTGTCCTGATGGCAGGGCACTGCCGGCAGTGAAGCGCCGGGACCCATACCCCCCGGATGACCTCCTCAACGCATGAGGTAAGTGGATCATCCGATAGGGGAGGGTGTGTGTGTGCATGTGTGTGTGTGTCAGTGCGTGTGTGAATGTTGTGAATGCAGGGAGAGGGGAGGTGTTAGTGGGTGCGTGTCTGCTTGTGTGAGTGATTGTGGATGGGATGAGGGGGTGTATGAGTGTTTTGTGGATTGGGAGTGGGGGTTGTGTGTGTGTAAGTGGATGGGGGTGACTGCATGTGTGAGTGATTGAGCGCATGACTGTGATTGAGTGGATGGAAGGGGTGAGTGCCTGTATGCGGTGCAGGGGGGAGGGGAGAGTGAATTTATGTATGCGCTGGAGGGGTAAGGGGGTATGAATGTATGTATATGCTGGGGGAGGGGGAGTGAATGTATGTATGTGCTGGAGGGGGGAGGGGGTGTGAATGTATGTATGCGCCCGAGGGGGAAGGGGGTATAAATGTATGTATACGCTGGGGGGAGGGGGAGTGAATGTATGTATGTGCTGGAGGGGGGAGGGTGTGTGAATGTATGTATGTGCTGGAGGGGGAAGTGAATGCGCGCATGAGTGTGGTCCTTGTGTATGTATGTTAGTGTGAATGGGGGTGTATGACGCGAGTGCGTGGGTGAGTGGGGGTGTGTTTGTTTGTGTGTGGGAGTATGTCGGTGCATGTGTGCGGGTACGTGGACGTGTGTGCTGGAGTATCTTGGCAACAGGAATCCAGATTCCTGTCAGTAGGATCCAAGACCGACAGCTTTTTCTGGCGGTGCAACCGCCAGAAAATGCTGGCGGTATTCTGCAGCATAATACTGCAAGCGGTATTACACCGTCCGCCAGGCGGAGGTGATCACCTCCAGCTCAGCGGACCACGGAAAATCAGCGGGACGGGCAGAGTATCGGCGGTTTGGCTAAGGCCAAACCACTAAAACTCGTGATTTGGCGGTCTTCACCATTGGCCTGTCGGTGGTGAGACCGCCACTGCGGCGGGTCGTAATGAGGGCCAATGTCTTTGAGTTTGAATTGTCACCTGCATCCTAGCCCAGCTGCCATGGCTGCATCGAAAAACTGCAGTCAAAAATGCCAAGCCAGAGGGGGCAACTGCCCCTCCTATTAAATCTGTCACGGATGCCCAGGAAACACCTCAATAACACCTGTAAAAGACAGCCACTACTTTAGAGGGATGGGCGGCTGAGCTGTAATGGTTACGAGCCATTGATGCCCAGCTATGGGCCATTAAAGTTTAAATCCAGCTCCTTTGGTTAGGGAGGTCAGTGTATGGGAATAGCTTTGGCTCCAAAGCACTTGGCCTGCCCCAGTAACCACAGAGTACCCAATGCTATAAACATTTCTTTCCTTTAATCTATAGTTGCTGAAATTCCTCACAGTGCCTGGCATTCCTCAAAGGTTTCAAGAGTTTAGAGAAATGAGACTTTTTGAAAGAACAACAGAAGGAGATTGAACAGCGGGAGCTGGGATCTGTAAAGTGTTTGAACCAGTGAGAGGGACAGTAGGCCTTGGAGCTTGATTCATTCTTTAAAACAATTGTGTTAACCTTCAGAAGGGTATTAGCCGGGAGAGGGCTTCTCCTTCAAGCTTCTCCTGAGCTCGCGGACAGCCCCAGGGATGCATCCTTCTTTTGCTGCTGTCCAATATCTTTTTGCTGCTAGAGCTTTGAGGCTATGAGAATTGATCTGTCGTGGCTTCGAAGTGCTCTAACTTCAGGAATAAGCAGCTTTGTAAATGTGATGTGAAGAAAAGCCTTTTGAGTTAGGCTTGTGGACACGAATAGGAGCAGTAGCTAGTTTCCCCTGTCACTTTGCCCCTAGTCAAGGGCAAATGATTTAATGGGACCCTTGGGTCCTCTCCTGATATGCGATGAGCCAGTCTGTCACTCATAGAAGCCATCAAGGAAAGGTTCCACTCACCCAGATGCCCTTAAACAGGATAATTCGATTCAACGAAAAGTATCTTTCATACACAATGAATAGATAAATGTGAGCAGGTGAGGCGTGTAGCAAGACTTGAAAAAAGTAATTCGCTGGGTCATTTTACAGACAATGGAGCCTGGCACAGCATGACATGGACAGCTGAAGAGGATAAGTAATTATTACTAGGGAGATAGCTATGAATTTGTTTTGCAAGTACATTGGCACTGGAACCCACTAGTGTGAAGGGCCTGCTGCACCCTAGGACCTACTGCACCCTGGTTTTGGCTACCTTCTACTTCCCAACCGAAAACAGAGGCATGCATTAGGGCCTATGGCACTTTTGTACACCATTGGTAGTGAAGATGACCCATAGCCTATGCATTGCATAGCTACAAAAGTCACAAATTCAGGTCTGATTTAGAGTTTGGCAGATGTGTTCCTCCGTCACAAATGTGACAAATACTTTGTGCATCTTTTTACAAGTGCAAAATATCCTATGTTACTTGTAATAAGGCAGATAGGTTATCCATCTTGTTTGCGTTGGAGTAACCTGCCTGCCAAACTCTGAATCAGATTCTTTGTCTTTTTGTTAAATGTGTTATGGTATCTTCATTAAAGTACACTCATTACTTGATCTCAGCTTTATCAAGTCCACATAGAAGAATAACCAATTGTATAAACATCTCATGGAATCCTATAAACTGCACGCTAAGATGTCATCCAGGGGTTGTTCATTCACGTTGAGGTAGTATAAGACTGTGGGGGTGATTCTAACCCTGGCGGTCGGTGATAAAGCGGCGGCCAACCCGCCAACAGGCTGGCGGTCCATAAAATGGAATTCTGACCCTGGCGGGAACCGCCAACACAGCCCGCCACATTAACACTCCGCCCGCCACGGCGGTACAGACAAACAGCGCGGCGGTCACCGCCAACAGACAGGCGGCAGACAATGTACCGCCCACAGTATCATAACTCACCAATCCGCCACCTTTTCCGGGGCGGGAGCCCCGCCGAAAAAAACACGGCGGAAACAGACTGCGAACGGGAAAACGCTCACCTCTACGCACTCCACGAGGAAGGAGGACAGCATGGAACCCGAATTAAACATCCTACCTGCTCTCGTCTACCTGCTCATCTACCACGAGTACGAACGCCGGCGCAGACGACAACGGTGAGTACTGCACCTACGACACACGGGAGGGGGGAGGAGGAAAGCTTACGGCACACACATATGCGACCCCCACCCCCCTAAACTATGTACACACCAATGCAGAGCAACAAGTCACAGTGATACCACCCAAACTCCCCTGAAAAATGCAAAGACATAATTAAATTCTGAATAAAAATTTATGTACAAAAGAGGCTCTGAAAAGTATTGGTCAACTAGCCAAAAAATCAATATCAAAATAATTCTATATACAGTGCAATGGATAACCGAGGCAATTAGTCCTGCACATCAAAAGAAAATCGAAGTGTCCGTGGGCCAAAGTGTAACAACACAAGGGCAAAGCCCACACAGGAGACCTGAGTCCTTTGGAGAGAACACTGCAGGGGCATCTGATGAAAAAACTACAGGCACCTCAGGGGGAAGGGAAGGCGGGGGCACCACAGCCACATGAGTCCACGACGCCAGATCCACGAAGGGGCCACCGTGCCTACTGTGCCATCCTGGGGAGTGCAAAGCCACAGTCTCTCAAGTCTCTACAGTAGGTGGGTTGCCCACTGTGCCATCCTGGGGAGTGCAAAGCCACAGTCCATCAGGTGGATTACAGTCTCCACTGGTCAAGGAGGAGGCATGGTGGGCACAGTGAACCGTTAACAGTGCATGCAGGAAGGGCCCAGCGGAGCAGTGCTTGAGACGGCGGGGCCCAGCGGAGCGGTGCTTGACAGGAAGGGCCCAGCGGAGCGGTGCTTGAGACGGCGGGGCCCAGCGGAGCAGTGCTTGACAGGAAGGGCCCAGCGGAGCGGTGCTTGAGACGGCGGGGCCCAGCGGAGCGGTGCTTGAGACGGCGGGGCCCAGCGGAGCGGTGCTTGACAGGAAGGGCCCAGCGGAGCAGTGCCTGAGACGGCGGGGCCCAGCGGAGCGGTGCTTGACAGGAAGGGCCCAGCGGAGCGGTGCTTGACAGGAAGGGCCAAGCGGAGCGGTGCCTGACAGGAAGGGCCCAGCGGAGCGGTGCTTGAGACGGCGGGGCCCAGCGGAGCAGTGCTTGACAGGAAGGGCCCAGCAGAGCGGTGCTTGAGACGGCGGGGCCCAGCGGAGCGGTGCTTGACAGGAAGGGCCCAGCGGAGCGGTGCCTGAGACGGCGGGGCCCAGCGGAGCGGTGCTTGACAGGAAGGGCCCAGCGGAGCGGTGCTTGACAGGAAGGGCCCAGCGGAGCGGTGCCTGACAGGAAGGGCCCAGCGGAGCGGTGCCTGAGACGGCGGGGCCCAGCGGAGCGGTGCTTGACAGGAAGGGCCCAGCGGAGCGGTGCTTGAGACGGCGGGGCCCAGCGGAGCGGTGCTTGACAGGAAGGGCCCAGCGGAGCGGTGCCTGACAGGAAGGGCCCAGCAGAGCGGTGCCTGAGACGGCGGGGCCCAGCGGAGCGGTGCTTGACAGGAAGGGCCCAGCGGAGCGCTGGCTGACAAGAAGGGCCCAGCGGAGCGGTGCCTGAGACGGCGGGGCCCAGCGGAGCTGTGCTTGACAGGAAGGGCCCAGCGGAGCGGTGCTTGAGACGGCGGGGCCCAGCGGAGCGGTGCTTGAGACGGCGGGGCCCAGCGGAGCGGTGCTTGACAGGAAGGGCCCAGCAGAGTGGTGCCTGAGACGGCGGGCCCAGCGGAGCGGTGCTTGACAGGAAGGGCCCAGCGGAGCGGTGCTTGACAGGAAGGGCCCTGTTCAGCGGTGCTCTTCTGCACGGCGGGGCCCTGTTCAGCGGTGCTCTTCTGCACGGCGGGGCCCTGTTCAGCGGTGCTCTTCTGCACGGCGGGCCCTGTTCAGCGGTGCTCTTCTGCACGGCGGGGCCCTGTTCAGCGGTGCTCTTCAGCACGGCGGGGCCCTGTTCAGCGGTGCTCTTCTGCACGGCGGGCCCTGTTCAGCGGTGCTCTTCTGCACGGCGGGGCCCTGTTCAGCGGTGCTCTTCTGCACGGCGGGGCCCTCTTCAGCGGTGCTCTTCTGCACGGCGGGGCCCTGTTCAGCGGTGCTCGTCCAGTAAGTCAAGGGAGCCAGACCTGGCCTGGACTCCCTGCTCAGTCGCCCTCCGACCGTGCTGTTGCTGGACCCTTCGGTGACGGAGTCCTGGGCCCTTTGGTGTCCTCCCTAACACCCGGGATGGGGCTTGTGGGCCCCTCCTGCTCCGCGCTCCTGCTGGCTGACTTCTCCGCCCTGCTGCCCTTTCGCTCCTTAGATGGGGCTCTCGGGCCCTTGCCTCCCCTAGATGTTGTGGCTGGTGAAGTGGACGAACTTTGCTCCTTGGGGGCAGCCGTGTCAGTCCTCTCACAGCGGCCCTTTAGTTTCCTGGTCCTCTTGCCTGAGGGGGGGCTGGCTGTCCCCTTGCTGCTGATTGAAGTGTCACTGCTGGCAAAGGGTGGACTCCAGAACCCATGCACCACAGTGACACTCGAAGCTGGGCTGGTGGTGGCTGAGGTGCTCTTGGGACTCTTTGCAGATGGAGGGGGTGGGTCAGGGGAGGGAAAGAGGTTAAGATTAGCGAGGAAAAGTTTTTTAGGACCAAGGTAAAGGGTAGGAGAAGTGGTGATGGGAGAGGAGGAAGAGGATGTGGTTGTAGGAGAGTCAGGTGTGCTGTCTTTGGGTGCAGGTGCTTGTGCTGGAGGCTGTCGTGAGGTGGATGGCTGTTGGGTGGGTGTCTGCCTGCGTTTGTGTGTCTTGGAAGAGGGGGTGACAGACACAGTGGGAGAGGACACAGGGGACGTGTAAATGGTAGTGGGGGTGGTGACTGCACGTGTGCGGACTGTACTGGAGGGTGTGCTGGTGATGGAAGCACTGGCTGATGGTGGTGTGCCTGCAGGTGTGAGTGTAGACATCACAGGGAGGGAGGAGGGAGACGAGGAGGAGGGGGACACAGAGGTGGTAGTGACTGTTGGAATGTCTGCATCTGGGTGTTGCTTGCGTGAATGCTTGTGGGTTCTGTGGTGCTTGTGTCTGGATGAGCTGCCCTTGGGTGTTGAGGTGTGTGCAGGCTGGTCTGATGGTGTGGATGGGATAGGCTGAGGAACAGGAGACAGAGACAGGGTGGAGGCAGTCAGAAGAGGGAGGCTGGAAACAGGGACAATGGCTGCCGTCAGTGCTGAGGCCAGAGCATTGAACGATCGTTGATGGGCAGCCTGACCCGAATGAATGCCCTCCAGGTAGGCATTGCTCCGATGCACCTCCCTTTCTACCCCCTGGATGGCATTCAAAAGGGTAGTCTGCCCAACAATGATGGTCTGAAGGAGGTCAATGACCTCCTCACTGAGGGCAGCAGGGGTGACAAAGGGCAGGGGCTGAGGTGCCTGGGGCGAAGGAGACGCCCGCCTTCCTGGGCGAGCGGGCACGGAGCGTAGGCTGAGGGGCTGCTGGGAGGGCGGGCTGGTGCGCTGGGTGGCGGCTGTACCTGTAGAGGCGGGGGGCCCGGATGTTGCCGCCACCGCTAGGGAGCTCCCATCCGAGGATGTGTCGGTGTCACTGGTGTCACCACCGGTCCCCGTTGTGGTGCTCCCCTCGCCCTCCGGATCACTGGTGCCCTTGGTGTCTGTTCCTGGGCCCACCGGGGCCTTGTGACTTGCAGCTCCCTCGTGCTCCGATGCCAATTCTCCTCCGCCTGATGATGCTAATGCACACATGCACAAGAAGATGAAGAAGAAGGGTGGGGGGAGAAAAACGAAGACCAGATTGAGTGCATGCAATGTCAACACCGTTGGCGAAGAGGACAGACACAGGAGCCTCATGCACTAAGCCGCGCATTCAGGGTACACTACTCAGTACTTCTGACTAGGACAACAGGTCTAGAGATGACAAACGCGCACATGTGTGATGCTGGACCATCGATAGCTGTACTTGTCACCCTACAGAGGTGGGGGCCGGGAGCACAGGGCCATGCCTAAAGGAGAGGACTACACTACAGAAAGCGCCCTGGCCTAATGTCACCCACAACCCTCCTCCCCCACCCAGACGCCTCCACTGCGCAGAGAGATAGCAGAATGTGCTGATACTCACCCCCTTGTGTCTGCTGTGATGTCCTCAAGCGCCCATCCAAATCAGGGTAGGCCACCGCCAGGATCCGGGACATCAGGGGGGTCAGGGTACGACTGGCACCCCTCCTAGGTTGGGAGGCCATCCCCAGCAGTGACTCGGCGGTCTTCCTGGTCCCGCGGCGGATGTCCTCCCACCTCTTGCGGCAGTGGGTGCCCCGTCTGACGTGGACCCCCAGGGCCCAGACTTCCTTGGCGATGGCACGCCAAATGTCCACTTTCTGATGGGCGCTGACCTATTTGACATGTACAGGGTGGGAAGGAAAAATTCATCAATTTTCTGCATGTTAGATGTGATTGGCCCCCCCTCCCCAACCTTGCCATATGGCACATGCTCTCATCTGTCGTGCGTTGCACTCCTCATTCGCCCCCCACCCCACCAACTTACATCCACCCCACTCCACACAGGCATAGCCCTTTCAATGTGCACCCAGTGTACTTACCTGTTGGTCTGGAGGACCGTAGAGTAACGCATACTGGGGGAGGACCCCATCCACAAGTTTCTCCAACTCCTCAGACGTGAAGGCAGGGGCCCTTTCCCCAGTCGCAGCAGCCATTGTCACTTCCAGACCGAGGTCACAGCAGCACTTGCAGTATAGGTCCTCTCCTGTGGATGATCAGGTCTCGAGTGATTAAGCAGATAGAAAATGGCGGTCACGCCCGCGGCGGTGCGTACCGCGGCGGTGCGTACCGCGACCGCCGGCGCACCTCGTCATTGGCTCCTGAAACCCATAGGCTTCAATGTTAGCCAATGCGGCTTCGTATAGCGGTCTTTGACCGCCTACCGCCGCGGTGTGCCACGCCAGCGCATTGACCTCACATCCCATTGTCCCACTTCACAGGTCAGGCAGCCGCCATTTCAAGGGCCCACATGGCATAATTTGTACTGCGTCACACAGGCCTAGGCCTTGCATTGCCACACATACACGCCTTTCAATACATAGATAATTGTGTGCTCGGCATGCTGTGGTGAACGTACCTGTGATTTGCTTGACTCTGTGCTCCATGTTGTCCTTCCTAGGCACCGTCCGCTGGGACTTGCGAGGAGAAGGATGAATCCTCGCGTGTACCGACCGCTGGTGGACCTGTCGACAATGGAAGAACGCCATATCATACTACGATACCGACTTGACCGAGCCACTATACATGAACTGTGTGCCCAGCTGGAGCCAGCCCTGATGTCCCCCATCCGCCAACCCACAGGAATTCCCCCTCTAGTGCAGGTTCTGTCAGTCCTCCATTTTTTGGCAAGTGGCTCATTCCAGACAACAGTGGCCATGTCATCTGGAATGTCTCAGCCTATGTTTTCAAAAATGTTGTCTAGAGTGTTGTCTGCCCTGACGAAACACATGCGGAGCTACATTGTATTCCCTGAGGAGGTTGATTTGGCCACTGTGAAGGGTGATTTTTATGCCCTTGGACATATCCCCAACATAATTGGTGCCATTGATGGGACCCATGTGGCTTTAGTACCCCCAAAAGACGATGAGCAGGTGTACAGAAACAGGAAAAGTTACCATTCTATGAACGTTCAGGTGGTCTGTTTGGCTGACCAGTACATCTCCCATGTGAATGCCAAGTTCCCTGGGTCAGTGCATGACGCGTATGTGATGCGTAATAGCAGCATCCCTTATGTGATGGAACAGCTACAGAGACAACGTGTGTGGCTAATTGGTGACTCTGGTTACCCCAACCTGCCTTGGCTATTGATCCCAGTGAGGAATCCCCGGACCAGGGCAGAGGAACGGTACAATGAGGCCCATGGGTGAACTAGGAGGATCATAGAAAGAACCTTTGGCCTCCTGAAGGCCAGGTTTAGGTGCCTGCATATGACAGGGGGATCCCTGATGTACTCACCAAAGAAGGTGTGCCAGATCATCGTGGCCTGCTATATGCTTCACAATCTGGCATTGCGACGTCAGGTGCCTTTCCTGCAGGAGGATGGTCCAGATGGTGGTGTTGAAGCAGCTGTGGAGCCTGCGGAGAGTGAAGAGGAGGAAGACGAAGAGGACGACCCAGACAACAGGGACAGAGTTATCCAACAGTATTTTCAGTAGCACACAGGTAAGAATCACCCACGCCATTTAACATTTACTGAAAGCCCCCTGCATCTTTACTTTGTGTATTTCCCCCCAGTTCTTTTAAACTGATGTTTGATTTTCCCTTCCCTTTTCAGTGCTGTATGACCCACTGCGTGACTTCTGCTTGGTTAGCCCATGGACTAATGCTTATTGACATCGGTATGTTGTCATCACAAAAATAACAGAACATTATTGATCAGTAATGTGTTATACATTTGTAAATAATACAGGCTGACTCCTGAATGATTTCAGTGCAATGAGTGATTTATTTTTAGTGCTAGATATTGGTACATGATATTAAAACGGTGATGGGTGAGGGTGGAGTTATGTCCATGGCAGAGCCCAGTTCTCAGTTTCACAGGTGCATTTTCCATATGCCTGTGGAAGGATGGAGCAGGGGCAGTTCAAGGTTGGACAGGGTGACACTGTGGGACAGTGGGATGACATCAGGGGGTATCTTATTCTGGCGGGGGTCTTGGCATCCTACTCTGTCTTCCTGTGAGATCTCAGGTTCCTCTTGCGGGGTGGTTGTTCTTCAGCAGGAGGTGGGGTTCTGGTGGGCCGTCGTTCTGTGGGGGCCTCCTGACCACTAGCGCCGGCGGAGGTGGTAGGCTGTTCCTGGCTAGTGACAGGGGCCCTTTGTGGTGCCACATGGTCCCGCAATGTGGTTTCTATCCGGTTGAGGGCCTGGACTATGGTCCCCATAGCGGTAGCGATGTTCCTGAGTTCATTGCTGAACCCCATGTACCGTTCCTCCTGCTGTGCCTGGATCTCGGTGAACCTGGCCAGTACCGTCGCCATCGTCTCCTGGGAGTGATGGTATGCTCCCATGATGGTGGTGAGGGCCTCTTGGAGAGTGGGTTCCCTGGGCCTGTCCTCCCCCCCCTGTCGCACAGCAGCCCTCCCAGTTGCCCTGTTTCCCCGGGCCTCTGTCCCCTGGACGGTGTGCCCACTACCACTGCCCCCAGGTCCCTGTTGTTGTTGGGGTGTTGGGTCAGCCTGGGTGCCCTGTAGTGGCAGACACACCGCTGATTGACGCGTCCGCGAGACAGAGGCATGGGCCCGCTGGGTGGGAGCTGTGCTGGTGTTCCCAGAGGGGGTTGGGTCTGCTGTGGCCTGTGTCTGTGTGTGGGGAACCGACTGTCCAGAGGTCCCCGATGGTCCGGGCTGGTCATCAGGTTCTAGGTCGACAGAGCTGCTGTCCTCACTGGGGGCCTGTTCTGGGGGTGGGATGGACAAATCTGGACCCTCCGTGGCGGTGTGTTGGCGTTCGGGCCCTGCAGGGGTAAAGGAGTATGGTTATTGTTTCTGTGTGTGCCATGGCGTGCATTTTGAGTGCCCTTGTCCCCCAGTGCTGGCATTCCCTTGTGGGAGGTGTTGTGAGGGTGGTGGGGGGGGGGGTGTATGGGTATGTGCAATGGTCATGCTTTGGTGGTGGCTGTCTATGGTTTGTGTTGGCATTCAGGGGTTGGTGTTATTTAGGGTGGGTTGTGCTGGTGAGACATTGGCAGGGAGGTTGTGTGCTGGGGGGTTGAGATTGGGGGTGAGGGGGGGGGTTGGCATGCTGGTGGTTGGGGGGGGGTGAAGTAGTTGAGATTCGACTTACCAGAGTCCATTCCTCCGTGTACTCCAGCGAGGCCATCAGGATGCAGGATGTTTACTACCTCTTGCTCCCATGCTGTGAATTGGGGTGGAGTGGGTGGGGGTCCGCCGCCAGTCTTCTGCACAGCGATGTTGTGTCGCGACACCATCGAGCGCACCTTCCCCCGTAGGTCGTTCCATCGCTTTCTGATATCTTCCCGATTTCTGGGATGCTGTCCCACAGCGTTGACCCTGTCTACGATCCTTTGCCATAGCTCAGCCTTCCTTGCTATAGTGGTGTGCTGCACCTGTGTGCCGAAGAGCTGGGGCTCAACCCTTATAATTTCCTCCACCATGACCCTGAGTTCTTGGTCCGAGAACCTGGGGTGTCTTTGGGGTGCCATGGGGTGGTGTGGATGAGGTGTGGGGTGGTGTTTGTGGTGATGTGCGTGGTGATATGTGGTGATGTGTGCGTAAATGTGGTGTGGGTGATGAAGTTGGGTTCCTGTGTGTGTTGGGGTTTTCGATTGCTGTGCTTGCTCTCTCTATCTCTATCTCTATCGCCTTCTCTCCGATTTCCAACTAGTGGGGGTTTGTGGGTGATGTGGGTGTGTGTTTTATAGTTGATTGGATGTGTGGGAGTGTTGTTTGTATGTGTGTCAGGTGTGTGTATTTCAAATTGTCCAATGTGGCTGTGTTTTGGAGCTGTGTGTGTATTTTGAGCGCGGCGGTGTGTACCGCCAATGGAATACCGCGGTTGAAAGACCGCCGCGTGGATTCGTGGGTCAGAATGGCATGGGCGTGTTTGTGTTGGCGTGACGGTGGAGGTTTGGTCATCTCCAGTTTTCCGCGGCCCGCTGATGAGGCGGCCTTCCTTGGATGTCGGATTTTTGGCGGTTTCACAGTTGGTGGTCAGAATGACCGTGGCGGTTTACCGCGGCCGCGGCGGTAGAATGGCGGACTTCTAACCGGCGGTAAGGGCCTTTTACCGCCGAGGTCAGAATGACCCCCTGTATGTCTGACATCGCAAAA
This sequence comes from Pleurodeles waltl, assembly GCF_031143425.1. Lineage (NCBI taxonomy): Eukaryota > Metazoa > Chordata > Amphibia > Caudata > Salamandridae > Pleurodeles > Pleurodeles waltl. The sequence continues at coordinate 1,635,170,621 of NC_090445.1, forward strand.
AAAACACAAACAAGAAAATAAAAATATAAATACACCTGAAAATAAATATATAAACATAAATCAATAAAACAATACATTACCAAATTAATACATAAAATACGAAAAATGGACACATAAATAACAATGCATAAATAAATCAACAATAAGTAGATCAAAAATAAATAAATCAAACTATAAATAAATACATAATTGGATAATTCACTATGTACATAACTAAAGAAAATGGATAAAATACTGCATAATTAAACTGCTTGATAAATAAAAAATGTAAATATGATTAAGAAAGTATGTATCTGTTTTCTGTTAAATGTACACACTTGTGGACTGGGACAACAACCTGAGTTCAATGAGAGCTATCCATGGTCGAAACCTCTGGCGTTATTCTGTGCATATCTATTTAAGTCACAATATTGATGATACTGTAAATACACATAACCTGCGCATCAGTTATAGAACCTGCATACTCTCAGAGGTCACAACTTCCAACCTAGACAGGATGAGTTTCCTCTTGATTGGGTCAATTTAGATCGAGCAAGCAACCAATCTAATTGTCTCTCAAACAAAAGGGATACAGGGTCTGATTTGGAGTTTGGCAGACAGAGTACTCAGTCTTAAACACAATGGAGTACCCTGTCCAACAAACCCTCAGTCTGCCCGCCTCATTTTGAGTCAGGCAGACCATAGGTATTCCACTGACAGAGTCCCTGTTGGCTCTAACAAAAGAAAATTTACTGAGTAGGGACCATCACAGAAAGGACTTTATATCATCCGCCTGATTTAGGGTGGACAGTGTAAAGTACGTTTTTTTTTCCTGAGTATCATTGCTAGAATAAACATGTGGGTAAGGGACTGGGAAAAACAGTAATGAGCCTATACTCTTGGAAAAAACTCCCAGCTTTAGAGACCACTGGTTTGTTTTTCGAAAACAAACTCACATATTTGTAGTTTCTTTTTGATGAACAAAGATCTTTTGAAATGTCTGATGGCAGGCCATTATGACTAATGGTACCATCCATCAAACCTCCCTACATTGGAAGGAACCACCATGGCGGTGGTTCCTGTCAATGTAAAGAGTTGCAGACAACTCTAAATTTAGTGGTTGGAGGTCACTCATGATGGCAGACGTATTTTCCTATCGGGTCCCCCTCGGCCAAACTTTAAATCGGGCACTTAGGGGGTCATTGCAACCCTGGCGGTCGGTGTTAAAGCGGCGGCCAACCCGCCAACAGGCAGGCGGTAAAAAAAATGGAATTAGGACCCTGACGGGAACCGCCAACACAGCCCGCCACTTTAACACTCCGACCGCCACGGCGGGACAAACAAACAGCGCAGCGGTCACCGCCAACAGATAGGTGGCAGACAATGTACCGCCCACACTATCACGAACCACCAATCCGCAACCTTTTCCGGGGCGGGAGCCCCGCCGATAAAAACACGGCGGAAACAGACTACGCACGGGAAAACGCTCACCTCTATACACTCCACGAGGAATCTGGACAGCATGGAACCCGAATTAAACATCCTACCAGCTATTGTCTACCTGCTCCTCTACCAGGATCACGAACGCCGGCGCAGACGACAACGGTGAGTACTGCACCTACGACACAGGGGAGGGGGGAGGAGAAAAGGTTACGGGCACACACATACGCGACACCTCCCCCCCCCCCCCAAATCCCTACACACCAATGCAGAGCAACAAGTCAGAGTGACACCCCCCAAACCCCCCGGAATGATGCAAAGACAAAATAAAATGATCATTAAAATTGAAGTATATTATAGCATATTTGAAGTTAAGTGAAATATGAAATATATAAATAAAATATATTACAACATGAACAATATATACATAGCCCAAACGTCCGGCACATATTGGCTACCTTCCATTGTTCATGGGCCAATGTGCATAAACACATGGGCAAAGCCCACACACGAGACCCGATTCCATTGGAGAGAACACTGCTGGGGCATCAGATAATAAAACCACAGGCACCTCAGGGGGAAGGGAAGGGGGGCACCTCAGCCACATGAGCCCACGACGCCAGATCCACGAGGGGCCTCCATGCCCACTGTACCATCCTGAGGAGTGCAAAGCCACAGTCTCTTAAGTCTCTACAGTGGGTGGATTGCCCACTGTACCATCCTGGGGAGTGCAAAGCCACAGTCCATCAGGTGGATTACAGACTCCACTGGTTATGGAGGAGGCATGTTGGCCAGAGTGCTTTGTGAAGCCCTGCCCGACACAGATCCGGCCCTGCCAATGGGCCAGCGGTGCTTGAGATGAAGGGCCCAGCGGAGCGGTGCTTGAGATGAAGGGCCCAGCGGAGCGGTGCTTGACAGGAAGGGCCCAGCGGAGCAGTTCAGAGACGGCGGTGCCCAGCGGAGCGGTGCTTGACAGGAAGGGCCCAGCGAAGCAGTTCAGAGACGGCGGTGCCCAGCAGAGCGGTGCTTGACAGGAAGAGCCCAGCGGAGCGGTGCTTGAGATGAAGGGCCCAGCGGAGCGGTGCTTGACAGGAAGGGCCCAGCGGAGCGGTGCTTGAGATGAAGGGCCCAGCGGAGCGGTGCTTGACAGGAAGGGCCCAGCGGAGCGGTGCTTGACAGGAAGGGCCCAGCGGAGCGGTGCTTGAGATGAAGGGCCCAGCGGAGCGGTGCTTGAGATGAAGGGCCCAGCGGAGCGGTGCTTGAGATGAAGGGCCCAGCGGAGCGGTGCTTGACAGGAACGGCCCAGCGGAGCGGTGCTTGACAGGAAGGGCCCAGCGGAGGGGGGCTTGACAGGAAGGGCCCTGTTCAGCGGTGCTTCTCACGGCGGGGCCCTGTTCAGCGGTGCTTGTCTTGGTGGGGCCCTGTTCAGCGGTGCTTCTCACAGAGGGGCCCTGTTCAGCGGTGCTTGTCACGGCGGGGCCCTGTTCAGCGGTGCTTGTTACGGTGGGGCCCTGTTCAGCGGTGCTTGTCTTGGCGGGGCCCTGTTCAGCGGTGCTTCTCACGGCGGGCCCTGTTCAGCGGTGCTTGTCACGGCGGGGCCCGGTTCAGCTGTGCTTGTCACGGCGGGGCCCTGTTCAGCAGTGCTTGTCTTGGCAGGGCCCTGTTCAGCGGTGCTTCTCACGGCGGGGCCCTGTTCAGCGGTGCTTGTCACGGCGGGGCCCTGTTCAGCAGTGCTTGTCACGGCGGGCCCTGTTCAGCAGTGCTTGTCTTGGCGGGGCCCTGTTCAGCGGTGCTTGTCTTGGCGGGGCCCTGTTCAGCGGTGCTTGTCACGGCGGGGCCCTGTTCAGCGGTGCTCGTCTTGGCGGGGCCCTGTTCAGCAGTGCTTCTCACGGCGGGGCCCTGTTCAGCAGTGCTTCTCACGGCGGGGCCCTGTTCAGCGGTGCTTGTCTTGTGTTCCTAGGGAACCAGATCTGGCCAAGAATTCCCACTCAGTCACCATCCGACCTTTCGCTTGCGGGGCCCTCCTGTGCTGGAGTCCTGGGCCCTTGGGTGTCCTCCGTCACACCCGAAATGGGGCTAGTGGGGCCCTCCTGGGCAGCTCGCCTGCTGCCGGACTTGTCCGCCCTGCTGCCCTTGCCCTCCTTCGCCGAATCTCTGGGGCCCTTGCCTCCCTTTGTGGATGTGCCAGGTGACGGTGCAAGGGTAGTGTCCTTGGGGGCTGCCGTCTCTGGCCTCTCGCATCGGCCCTTCCCTTTTTTAGTTCTTTTCCCAGGGGGTGGGCTGGCTGTCCCCTTGCTGCTGGCCGATGTTCTTGCCCTAGGAGCTGGTGGACTCCAATAGCCCTGAACTATGGTCCTAGTAGGTGCAGGGCTTGTGGTGGCTGAGGTGCTGTTTGGACTCTTACGAGATGGAGGGGGTGGGTCAGGTGATGCAAAGAGGTTAATTTTGGAGAGGAAAAACTTTTTAGGAGCAATGGGAAGGGTAGGTGCAGTGGGTATGGGAGTGGAGGAAGAGGGTGTGGTTGTAGGAGAGTCAAGTGTGCTGTCTTTGGGTGCAGGTGCTTGTGCTGGAGGCTGTGGTGAGGTGGATGGCTGTTGGGTGGGTGGCTGCCTGCGTTTGTGTGGTTTGGAAGAGGGGGTGACAGACACACTGGGAGAGGACACAGGGGACGTGTAAATGGCAGTGGGGGTGGTGACTGCTCGTGTGCGGAGTGTTCTGGTGGGTGTGCTGGTGATGGACGTACTGGCTGATGGTGGTGTGCATGCAGGTGTGAGTGGAGACGTCACAGGGAGGGAGGAGGGAGACGAGGAGGAGGGGGACACAGAGGAGGCAGTGGCTGTTGGCATGTCTGCATGTGGATGTTGCTTGGGTGAATGCTTGTGTGATCCGTGGTGCTTATGTCTGGATGAGCTGCCTTTGGGTGTTGAGGTGTGTGCAGGCTGGTCTGTAGGTGTGTCTGGGATAGGCAGAGGAACAGGGGAGTGGGACTGGGTGGAGGGAGTTGGAGGAGGGAGGCTGGAGACAGGGACAATGGCTGCCGTCAGTGCTGAGGCCAGAGCGTTGAACGATCGCTGATGGGCAGCCTGACCCGAATGAATGCCCTCCAGGTATGCATTGCTCCGATGCACCTCCCTTTCTACCCCCTGGATGGCATTCAAAAGGGTAGACTGCCCAACAATGAGCGTCTGGAGGAAGTCAATGATCTCCGCACTGAGGGCAGCAGGAGTAACTGGGGCAGGGCCTGAGGTGCCTGGGGCGAAGGAGATGCCCGGCTTCCTGGCCGAGCAGGCACGGGGCGAACGCTGAGGGGCTGCTGGGAGGGCGGAGCTGGTGCGCTGGGTGGCGGCTGTACCTGTTGTTGCGGTGGGCACGGATGTTGCCGCCACCACAAGGGAGCTCCCTTCCGAGGACGTGTCGGTGTCGCTGACGTCTCCACGGGTCCCCGTTGTGGAGCTCCCCTCGCCCTCCGACTCACTGGTGTACTCGGGAGTCGGTTGCATGGCCCTCCGGGGCCATGTGAGATGCAGCTCCCTCGTGCGCCAATGCCACTTCTCCTCCGCCTGATGATGCTAATGCACACATGAACAGGAAAACCAAAAAAAAGGGGGGGAGAAGAAAGAAAGACATGTTGAGTGCATGCATTGGCGACACCGTTGGCGGAGAGGACAGACACAGAAGCCCCTGCACTACGCCGCGCACTCTGGGTACACTACTCAATTATTGTGACTTGGCCTGCAAGTCTATGGACGACAAATGCAAACATAGGTGAGCCCGGGCCATGGATAGCTGTACTTAGCACCCTACAGAGGTGGGGGGCGGGGCACAGGGACATGCCTTACGGAGGGGCCTAGCCTACAGAAACCGCCCTGGCCTAGAGATAGCCACAGCCCTCCTCCCCCACCCGGACACCTCCACTGTGCGCTAATATAGCAGAATGTGCTGATACTCACCCCCTTGTGTCTGCTGTGATGTCCTCACGCGCCCGTCCAAATCGGGGTAGGCCACCGCCAGGATCCGGGACATCAGGGGGCTCAATTGCCGTGTGGCACCCCTCCTAGGTTGGGAGGACATCCCCAGCAGAGCCTCGGCGGTCTTTCTGCTCCCGCGGCGGATGTCCTCCCACCTCTTGCGGCAGTGGGTGCCCCGTCTGTTGTGGACCCCCAGGGCTCGGACGTCCTTGGCGATGGCACGCCAAATGTCGATCTTCTGATGGGCGCTGACCTGTGTGACATGTACAGGGTGGGAAAAGAAATATCAGCTCTTTTCTGCATGGTCGATGTGAGTGGCCCCCCCTCCCCAACCGTGCCATGTGGCACATGCTCTCATCTGTCGTGCGTTGCATTCCTCATTCGCTCCCCTCCCCACCATCTTACATTCACACCACTCAACACAGGCATAGCCCATACAACGTGCTCCCTGTGTACTTACCTGTTGGTCTGGAGGACCATAGAGTAGCGCATACTGGGGGAGGACCCCATCAACAAGTTTCTCCAATTCCTCAGATGTGAAGGCAGGGGCCCTTTCCCCAGTCGCAGCAGCCATTGTCTCTTCCAGACCGAGGTCACAGCAGCACTTGCAGTATAGGTCCTCTCCTGTGGATGATCAGGTCTCGAGTGATTAAGCAGATAGAAAATGGCGGTCACGCCCGCGGCGGTGTGTACCGCGGCGGTGCATACCGCGACCGCCGGCGCACATCGTCATTGGCTCACGAGACCCATAGGGTTCAATGTTAACCAATGCTGCTTTGTGCCGCGGTCTTCGACCGCCTACCGCCACGGTGTGCCACGCCAGCGCATTGACGTCACATCCCATTGTCACACTTCACAGGTCAGGTAGCCATTTCAAGGGCCCACATGGCTTAATTTCTACTGCGTCACACAGGCCTAGGCCTTGCATTGCCAATCATACAAGCCATTCAATGCATAGCGAATCGTGTACTGTGCAAGCTGTGGTTATGTACCTGTGGGTTGCTTGACTCTGTGCTCCATGTTGTCCTTCCTAGGCACCGTCCGCTGGGACTTGCGAGGAGATGGAGGAATCCTCCCGTGAACAGACCGCTGGTGGACCTGTCGACAATGGAAGAAAGACATGTCATACTGACATACAGACTTGACCGAGCCACTATACAGGAACTGTGTGCCCAGCTGGAGCCAGACCTGATGTCCCCCATTCGCCAACCCACAGGGATTCCCCCTCTGGTGCAGGTTCTGTCAGTACTCCATTTTTTGGCAAGTGGATCATTCCAAACAACAGTGGCCATATCATCAGGGATGTCTCAGCCTATGTTTTCTAAGGTTTTGTCCAGAGTGTTGTCTGCCCTGATGAAATACATGCGGAGCTACATTGTTTTCCCTGAGGTGGGCGATTTGGCTACAGTGAAGGGTGATTTCTATGCCCTTGGCCATATCCCCAACATCAATGGTGCCATTGATGGGACACATGTGGCTTTGGTACCCCCCAGCAGGAGTGAACAGGTGTACAGGAACAGAAAAAGTTATCATTCGATGAATGTCCAGGTGGTCTGTTTGGCTGACCAGTACATCTCCCATGTAAATGCCAAGTTCCCTGGGTCAGTGCATGACGCCTACATCATGCGAAATAGCAGCATCCCTTATGTGATGGAACAGCTACAGAGACACCGTGTGTGGCTAATAGGTGACTCTGGTTACCCCAACCTGTCGTGGCTACTTACCCCAGTGAGGAATCCCAGGACAAGGGCAGAGGAACGCTACAATGAGGCCCCTGGGCGAACTAGGAGGATTATAGAAAGAACCTTCGGCCTCCTGAAGGCCAGGTTTAGGTGCCTGCATATGACAGGTGGATCCCTAATGTACTCACCAAAGAAGGTGTGCCATATCATCGTGGCCTGCTGTATGCTTCACAACCTGGCTTTGCGACGCCAGGTGCCTTTCCTGCAGGAGGATGGTCCAGATGGTGGTGTTGTAGCAGCTGTGGAGCCTGTGGAGAGTGAAGAGGAGGAAGACAACGGGGACAACACAGATAACAGGGACACAGTGATACAACAGTATTTTCAGTAGCACACAGGTACGAATCAACCACGCCATTTTACATTTACTTAAAGTCTCCTGCCTCTCTACTGTCTGTGTTTCCCCCCAGTTCCTGTTCACTGAGTTGTGACTTTCCCTTCCGTTTTCAGAGCTGTGGGCCCCACTGCATGACCTCTGCTTTGTTTGCCCATGGACTACAGCTGTGTGACAGTGGTATGTTGTCATCACAATGTAACTGAACATTTTGGCACCGTTATGTCTAATACATTTGTTCAAAATACAAGCAGACTCCAGATTTTTTAAGTGCAAGAAGTGATTTTAATAAAGTGCTAAATTTAGGAACATGATTGTAAAACGGTGATGGGTGATGGTGGAGTAATGCCCATGGCAGAGTCCAGTTTTCAGTCTCACAGGTGCATTGTCCATATTTTTGTGGAAGGATGGAGCAGGGGCAGTTTAAGTTTGGACAGGGTGACAATGTGGGACAGTGGGATGACATCAGGGGGTATCGTTTGCTGGCGGGGGTCTTGGCATCCTACTCTGTCTTCTTGTGAGATCTCAGGGACCGCTTGCGGGGTGGTTCTTCTTCTGGAGGAGGTGGGGTTCTGGTGGCCTGTCGTTGTGTGGGGGCCTCCTGTCCACTAGCGCCGGCGGAGGTGGTAGGCTGTTCCTGGTCCATGTTAGTGACAGGGGCCCTTTGTGGTGCCACATGGTCCCGCAATGTGGTGACTATCTGGTTAAGGGCCATGACGATGGTCCCCATTGCGGAACTAAGGTTTTGCAGTTCCTCTCTGAACCACATGTACTGTTCCTCCTGCAGTACCTGGATCTCCTGGAACCTGGCCAGTACCGTAGCCATCGTCTCCTGGGAGTGGTGGTATGCTCCCATGATGGAGGAGAGGGCCTCTTGGAGAGTCAATTCCCTGGGCCTGTCCCCCCCCTGTCGCACAGCAGCCCTCCGAGTTCCCCTGTTTCCCTGGGCCTCTGTCCCCTGGACCGTGTGCCCACTACCAATGCCCCCAGGTCCCTGTTGTTGTTGGGGTGGTGGGTCAACCTGGGTGCCCTGTAGTGGTGGACACACCACTGATTGACGTGTCCTGGAGACAGAGGCATGGGCCCGCTGGGTGGGAGCTGTGCTGGTGTTCCCAGAGGGGGTTAGGTCTGCTGTAGCCTGTGGCTGTCTGTGGGGAACCGACTGTCCCGAGGTCCCCGATGGGCCGGGCTGGTCATCTGGGTCCAGGGAGACAGAGCTGCTGTCATCACTGGGGGCCTCTTCTGGGGGTGGGATGGACATCTCTGGACCCTCCGTGGCGGTGTGGTGGCGTTCGGGTCCTGCAGGGGTATAAGAGTATGGTTATTGCTTCTGTGTGTGCCATTTCGTGTGATGGGTGGGTGGCCGTGTCCCCCAGTGCTGGCATTCCCTTGTGGGGGCTTTTGTGACGGTGGCTTGTGGGGGTGATGGGTGTGTGCAGTGGGCATGCTTTGGTGATGGGTGTCCATGCTTTGGGGACGCATGTAGGGCTAGGTTTTGGGATGGGTGGGTTGTGATGGTGAGCCATTAGCAAGGAGTTGGTGTGATGGGGGTGGGGGTGAGGGTGGGGGTATGATTTGGCATGCAGGTGGGGTGGGGGGAATGAAGTAGTGAAGATTTGACTTATCAGAGTCCATTCCTCCGCCTACTCCTGCGAGGCCCTCAGGATGCAGGATGTGCAAGACTTCCTCCTCCCATGCTGTGAATTCTGGGGGAGTAGGTGGGGGTCCGCCGCCAGTCTTCTGCACCGCAATGTTGTGCCTTGATACCATGGAACGCACCTTCCCCCGTAGGTCGTTCCACCGCTTCCTGATGTCGTCCCGATTTCGTGGATGCTGTCCCACATCTTCCTGGCAATGGTGGTGTGCTGCACCTGTGTCCCGAAGAGCTGGGGCTCTACCCGAACTATTTCCTCCACCATGACCCTGAGTTCTGCGTCAGTGAACCTGGGGTGTCTTTGGGGTGCCATGGGGTGGTGTAGATGAGGTGAGGGGTGGTGTATGTGTTGTAGAGTGTGGTGAGTGTGGTGGTGTGTGGTGTTTTGTGCGTGGATATTGTGTGGGTGATGTTGTGATTTGCCTCTGTGTGATGGTGTACTCTATTCTGTGCTGTCTCTCTCTGTCCTTCAGTCGCAATTGTGGTCGTAGGGGTTTGTGGGTGATGTGGGTGTGTGTTTTATATTTAATTGGGTGTGTGGGAGTGGTGTGTGTATGTGTCTCAGGTGTGTGTATTTTGAATTATCCAATGTGGATCTGTTTTGTAAAGGTGTGTGTATTTTGAGCGCGGCGGTGTGTACCGCCAATGGAATACCGCGGTTGAAAGACCGCTGCGGGGATTTGTGGGTCGGAATGGTATGGGCGTATTTCTGTTGGTGTGACGGTGGAGGTTTGGTCATCGCCAGTTTCCCGCTGACCTTTGGTGTGGCGGACTTTTGTTGAAGTCGGGTTTTTGGCGGTTTGCCGGTTGCGGGTCAGAATGACCGTGGCCGTTTACCGTGACCGCGGCGGTGTTATGGCGGTCTTCTGACCGGCGGTAAGCACCTTTTACTGCCGAGGTCAGAATGACCCCTTTAGTGTGCTATTGTGAGTTTGGCTGACAGGAAATCCCGTCTGCCAAACTCCAGACAGGGTGGCCACCGTCTACGCAGTGACCTCCCTGCTGGAGTTATTAAGAGTTTCCCACTACGTCAGCGGGCCGAAAACTGAGTTTCGCCCACCGGCCTAGAGGGAAACAGGTGACTGCGTTGTCTGCGGCTTGTAATCGAGCCAGCAGCAAAGCTGTAGCCAGCAGACAGTGAACATTGCAAGGGTGCTGGCCAGAGGTGCCCAGCACTGCCCATGCAAAGTGCAAGGGCAGTGCAGGGGCCCCCCTGGGGGTCGTTCTCTGCCAGCCTTTTTATTGCAGTGCTAACGCCATGAAAAGGCTGGCAGAGAACGAGGTCGTAATCCCCAGGGCAGCGCTGCCCTGGCAGATTAGGACTGCCACCAACCTCCAGACTGCCGGATCTCTGATCCTGGCAGAGCTGGCGGTTCCCCTGCAGCCCGACCGCCAGGGTTGTTATGTGGCTAGTCTGGCGGTCTAGTTACTACCAGACTCGTAATGAGGCCCTTAGTGGTTTGGATACAAAGTCTATCTAAGCATTTTATAAAGGCTATTATTGCTGTATGCAAGAATATTTTTTCCAGGAGCTGAAATCGGTAATATAAATATTCATGCCTAGTTCCAGTGGCTCTTCATAGGCAAATCTCATCACAAAATCTTATGATTAATCTATTTTCCAGTCTATCTCTTCAAAATAATATATATTCCTGTAATTTCCTTAAGCCAGTCTTTATTTTTATTTATGACTAATGAAGGACCTTTGCTCTCTACCATTACAGGTAAGTGGCATAGTGCAGTGAACTGTAATAACATAATTGCTCACCTTGGACATCAATATTTCATTGTGACTTATTGAAGTGTTAATCGATGCTAGGCTCCAGCTGTGCCAAGAGGAGCCTGGCATACAATCAAACATTTAAGTTGAGCACAGAGAGCTACACCTAATAACACAGGATTGCTGGGTTCGTTTAAATCAATTGTTTCAATTCACTTCAGGGGGAAAAGAGTGCTTCATTTACACAAAATTGGGAGGTGCAAATTCAATAAAGGAAAGGGATAATTGTCTCAAAATGATGCAATTTGATGCGACATAGTTGCAATGTGGAAGCTAGCATGCTTCTGGTCAAGCTGTCTGTCTCCATATTATAAAGAGTAAACAGTCAAGAGTACAAACTAATGTGTGTCTAGGTGACTCAAGCTCCACTTTGGTATTGATTCACAAATACAGCAGTTAATCTGCACACGCACAGCCTCATTTACAAGGCTTTTTCGCCACCACTTCATCTTTTTTCTTTACGCAGGGATGTCACTGGCAGTGCACTGCAGTGCTCCATATTTACAAACTGATGGTTTGGGCCCAATGCATCAGTTTGTAAAGCCTTGCATTACATTATACCTGTGCCAGGTATAATGTATGCAGGGTAGGCATTCCCACGGGAAAAGCCACGCAGAACTGATGTAGTGAAATTTACAACATTTCACTGCGTCATTCTGCAACTTCACTGTGTCAGACTTTTACCGCCTGCTCAGTGCAGACATAAAACTGATGCAGGGCTTTTCCCAATGGTGACCTCCTGGATTTGCTGGTGTATTGTCTTTTTTTATGCTAGTAGAGCAATGTGTGAGTTTAGCACCACAGATGCATCAGAAATTCTGACGCATCTGTGAAAACGTGCACCATGGAGTTCTGTATTGTAAATACAGCACATCCATGGCATCGTTAGGGGGTCATAGAGCAGCGTGAGAAATCTGATGCATCGGGGACGATACGTCAGATTCCTGTAAATGAGGCCCCCAAATTTACACCTATATGTGAATGTAGAGGTACTACTTTCTGGAATTAACAAACATTCCCAGTATTACACATGGAAAACTGCACCTGCTGCAGGTTTCCATTCATATTCCTAAGAAGTTCATGTGATATTCCCACCAGGACTTCCTAATACTGTGTAGACTTCTTCATAGAAGATAACGCCACAATAAAGGAATAGGATCCTCTGTGCAAATGCACATTTTGTTCTCCAAAGAGATAATATATTTTCACTGCGGAGACACGCTTCCTTTACCCTTCACCAAATCTAGGGGTGATCTATTACCGTCTCCCCACTCCCAAAAGGAATTTCACTTCAGTCCATAGCTGTAATAAAATCCAACACTAGAGTGAAAAGTAGAGTGCGTGGAGTTTTGAATGCCAATAAATGTCCATATTTGTGGGTGTTCACAAACTCCCAAGGCTAAACACGCCTTGGAAAGCTCACTTTCCTACACATTCAGTGGGATTTACGAGTGCAGACAACTCTGTCCTTGTAGCAGATTTCTGCACATATAAATACACTTAGACCTGCCAGTAACTTTTGGAGAATATCTGGCAGACATATAAAAGGTAAATTTGGTTATAAGTTTACATCTATGACTGAATATTCCTTGGCGGATCAGGCCTAAACAGTCCAAGAAATATGCATGAAAGGTGTGCCGTGCAAAGCTTTCAATGTGTATTCCAGGGAAGGTCATGTGACATTCCCAATGGGATCCTATTTCAGCACAGGTGGAGTAGAGTTCCCTGTGCTACTTTACATTAATTTTTTCTCCATCTGAAATAAAATTTTTCCAATGGAAAAATACAATATGTAGGTGAACAGGGTGAGTCTATGGATGCGTGAAATTGTGAAGTTGTATAATTCCAAACTTGGGGGGTCATTACAACATTGGCGGTAAAAGCTGCTTACCGCCGTGCAGAAGACCGCCAATACACCGCCGCGGAATTCCGCCACAGTTATTATGACACACATCTCGGAATCCGCCGAAACGCAGACACCCACACAAGTCCGCCACACCAAAGGTCAGAGATAAACTGGCGAAAACAAAACCTCCACCGTCACGCCAACAGAAACACGCCCATGCTATCACGACCCACGAATCCACGCGACGGTCTTTCAACCGCGGTATTCCATTGGCGGTACACACCGCCGCGCTCAAAATACACACACATCTCCAAAACACCGCCACATTGGACAATTCAAAATACACACACCTGATACACATACAAACACCACTCCCACACACCAAACACAATGTAAAACACACACCCACATCACCCACAAACCCCTACGACCAAAAATTAGAGACGAAGGCGACAGAGAGATAGCACAGCAATAGGCAACCCCACCACACAGATGCACACAACACCATCACCCACACAACATCCATGCACAAAATACCACACACCACCACACATCACCACACTATAGTTAGGAAGACGGAGCGATGGCGGAGAATCGTCGACAGGGTCAACGCAGTGGGACAGCACCCAAGAAATCGGGAGGACACCTGGAAGAAGTGGAACGACCTATGGGGGAAGGTGCGTTCAGTGGTCTCCAGGCACAACATCGCGATTCAGCGGACTGGCGGTGGACCCCCACCTCCTCCCCCACAACTAACAACATGGGAGGAGCAGGTCTTGACCATTATGCATCCAGAGGGCCTCGGAGGAGTCGGTGGAGGAATGGACACTGGTAAGTCTAATCTTAACTATCATATCCCCCACCCTACCTGCATGCTATCACACACCCCCACCCTCAACCCCTCCCCTATCACTCCAACTCCTCACTAATGTACTAATAACACAAACCACATATCCCAACACCAAGCCCTGCATGACACAACAAAGCATGGACACCCATCACTAAAGCATGCCCACTGCACATACCCATAACAACCCCCCAACCATCATCACACAAGCCCCCACACAGGAATGCTAGCAAAGGGGTACACGCTCACCCACCCACCCATTGCACACCATGAGACACACAGATGCAATAATCATGCTTTTACACCCCAGCAGGGCCACTACCTAACGCCACCAGACAGGAGGGTCCAGACATCTCCACCCCACCCACAGAAGAGGCCCACAGTGATGACAGCAGCTCTGGCCAACTGGATCCAGATGACCAGCCCGGACCATCGTGGGCCTCGGGACAGTCGGTTCCCCTCGCACAGGCACAGCCCAACACTGACCTTCCCCCCTCTGGTAACACCAGCACAGCACCCACCCAGCGGGCCCATACCTCCGTACCCACGACACGCCAATCAGCTGTGTGTCCACCACTACAGGGAACCCAGGATAACCCACCACCCCAACAACAGGGACCTGGGGGCAGTGGCAGTGGGCACACGGTCCAGGGGACGGAGGCACAGGAACACAGGGGAACTGGGAGGGCTGCTGTGCGACAGGGGGCGGACAGGCCCAGGGAACCCACTCTCCACGAGGCCCCCTCCTCCATCATGGGAGCCTACCACCACTCCCAGGAGACGATGGCTACGGTCCTGGCCAAGTTTCAGGAGACCCAGCGCATGCAGAACGAACAGTATTTGGGGTTCAGGGAGGAGCTCAGAACCGTCAGCTCCGCCCTGGGCACCATCGTAGGGGTGCTGAAGGACATACAGAAGACCATGAGGGATACCGTGACACTCCAAGGGGCCCCTGACACTAGCCTGGACGATGAATTGCCCACCACCTCCGCCGGCGCTAGTGGACAGGACGCCCCGCCACAGGACCCTCACACCAGCACCCCCCCCTGCAGACGGACAACCACCCTGCAAGCGGTCCCTGAGATCCAGGAACAGGACAGAGCACGATGGCAAGACCCCCGCCAAGAAATAAGACCACCCTGATTGACATTGTCCCACTTTGTTACCCTGTCCAGATTGGAACTGTCCCAGCTCCACTTCCTATGCCCATATGGGCAGTGCACCTGTGAGACTAATAGACTGGACTCTGCCATGGACATTCCTCCACCATCACCCATCACCATTTTGCCACCCCCTCCAATAATTAGCACTTCAATAAACACCCTTGAACCACAAAACAATCTGGAGTCAGTCTGTGATTTAGAAAATGTGTATTATCTATGACAATGACAAAAAACGTTAAAAAATGTAATGTCAACATACCTATGTAACACATCACAAGCCCATGAAGGATGCAAGCAGATGACACACGTTAGTAACCACACCTGTGAAACCGTAATGGAAATGTACCAATCAGTTAGCAAATACTGCATCAAATTGACAGACAGGATAGAGGTAGAAGTGTGAAAGTAAATATATTAGTAAAAAAATTGTTCTCACCTGTGTGTCACTGGAAATATTGCTGTATGACAGAGTCCCTGTTATCAATGTCTTCTTCGTCTGCTTCCTCCTCATCACTGTTCACAGGCTCCTCAGCTGCCACAACACCGTCATCTGGACCATCCTCCTGCAGAAAAGGCACCTGGCGTCGCAAAGCAAGATTGTGAAGCATAGAGCAGGCGATGATGATCTGGCACACCTTCCTTGGTGAGTAGAATAGGGAACCACCTGTCATATGGAGGCACCTGAACCTGGCCTTCAGGAGGCCGAAGGTGCGTTCGATCACCCTCCTAGTCCGCCCATGGGCCTCATTGTAGCGTTCCTCTGCCCTGGTCCTGGGATTCCTCACTGGGGTCAATAGCCATGACAGGTTGGGGTAACCAGAGTCCCCTAATAGCCACACACGGTGCCTCTGGAGTTGACCCATCACATAAGGGATGCTGCTAGTCCGCAGGATGTAGGCGTCATGCACTGAGCCAGGGAACATAGCATTTATCTGCGAGAGGTACTGGTCTGCCAAACATACCATCTGTACATTCATCGAATGATAACTCTTCCGGTTCCTGTACACCTGTTCACTCCGGTGGGGGGGGACCAAAGCCACATGGGTCCCATCAATGGCACCTATGATGTTGGGGATGTGTCCCAGGCATAGAAGTCACCTTTCACTGTAGCCAAATCCTCCACCTGAGGGAAAATGATGTAGCTCCTCACGTGTTTCAGCAGGGCAGACAACACTCTGGACAATACGTTAGAAAACATAGGCTGGGATATCCCTGATGCCATGGCCACTGTTGTCTGAAATGACCCACTTGCTAGGAAATGGAGTACTGACAGCACCTGCACTTGAGGGGGGATACCTGTGGGATGGCGGATTGGTGACATCAGATCTGGCTCCAACTGGGTACACAGTTCCTGGATTGTGGCACGGTAAAACCTGTAGGTGATGATTAAATGTCGCTCCTCCATTGTCAACAGGTCCACCAGCGGTCGGTACACCGGAGGATTCCGCCATCTCCTCACATGTCCCAGCTGACGGTGCCTAGGAAGGACAACAGCGACCACTGAGTCAACCAATTCAGAGGTATGTACCCACAGCTACACAGAACACGACACAAAATACAAAAATCTTCCTGTATGTGTGTTGAGTCCAGGTATGTGTGACGCAGCTGTAAATGAAGCCATGTGGGTCCCTGAAATGGCAGATGCCTGACCTCTAAAGTGGGACAATGGGATGTGAGGTAACTGTGCTGGCGTTGTACACCATCGCGGTCGAAGACCGCGGCGCAATGCTGCATTGGTTAACATTCGACCCTATGGGTCCCAGGAGCTAATGACGAAGTGCGCCGTTGGTGATGATACGCACCGCCGCGGACGTAACCGCCGCGGACGTGACCGCCATTTTGTATCTGTTCAATCACTCGATACCTGATCTTCGACAGGAGAGGACCTACACTGCAAGTGCTGCTGTGACCTCGGTCTGGAAGAGACAATGGCACGTGCGTCTGGGGAAAGGGCCCCTGCCTTCACTGCACAGGAGTTGGAGAAGCTCGTGGACGGGGTCCTCCCCCATTACACATTACTCTATTATCCTCCAGACCAACAGGTGACTACATAGGGTGCAAGTTGTATGGGCTATGCCTGGTTGGAGAGGGCTGGATGTAAGTAGGAAGGGGGCAGAGTAATGCGAGCATGAAGGACTGTGAATGCATGTGCCACATGGCAAGGGTAGGGATGTGGGCCACTCACTTCGACGGTGCAGTTGGTAATGACTTCTCTTCTTCCCCTGTACATTTCATGTAGGTCAGCGCCCACCAGAAGAAGGATATTTGGCGTGCCATCGCCAAGGAAGTCCGGACCCTGGGGGTCCACCAGAGACGGAGCACCCACTGCCATAAAAGATGGGAGGACATTCGCCGCTGGAGCAAGAAGACGGCGGAGGCTCAGCTGGGGATGGCCTCCCAACGTGGGAGGGGTGCCCGTCACACCATGACCCCCCTGATGTTCCGGATCCTGGCGGTGGCCTACCCTGAGTTGGATGGGCGCATGAGGGCATCACAGCAGACACAAGGGGGTGAGTACACTCACATTATCATGACTTTGCGCGCAGTGGAGGGGTCTGGGTATGGGAGGCGGGCTGTGGGTTTCCCCATGCCAGGGCGAGTTCCGTAGGCTAGGCCCCTCCGTAATGCAGGCAATGTGGCACTCCACCCCACCTCTGTAGAGTGCCAAAAACAGGTATACATGCCCCTGTGTCATCTATGTGTGCTGATGTCCACCATAGCCATGTAGGCCATATCCCAGGAACTGCATCTGTAGAGGCCAAGAGCACGGCGTAGTGGAGGGGGCAGCTGTGTCTGTATTGTCCGCCAACGGTAGCGGTAAGCCATGCACTCAACCTGTCTTTCTTCTGTTTACCCACCCCTTTTTGTGCTCTCCCTGTTCTTTTGTGCATCAGCATCATCAGGCGGAAGTACAGGGGCACCGGAGCACGAGGGGGCTGCGTCCCACATGGCCATGGAGGGCCACACCACAGACTCAGAATACACCAGTGGGACAGAGGGCGAGGGAAGCTTCACGGTGGTCAGCGGATCAGCAAACAGCGACACGGACTCGTCCTCCGATGGGAGCTCCCTTGTGGTGGCGTCACCATTTGTGCCCCCCACTTCTACAGGTACAGCCGCCACCCCCCCTACCAGCACAGGCCTCCCAGCAGCCCCTCAGCCTTCGGCCCGTGCCCCCTCATCCAGGAGGGTGGGCATCACCTTCGCCCCAGGCACCTCAGCACCTGCCCCTGTCACCCCTGCTGCCCTCAGTGAGGAGGCCATTGACCTCCTTAGGTCACTCACTGTTGGGCAGTCTACCATTGTGAATGCCATCCAGGGTGTAGAAAGGGAGTTGCAACACACCAATGCATTCTTGGAGGGTATTCAATCTGGTCAGGCTGCCTATCATCGAACCCTGCAATCTCTGGCCTCAGCACTGATGGCAGCCATTGTCCCTGTGTCTAACCTCCCCCTTCCAACTTCCTCCACCCAGACCCAATCCCCTATACCCCAGCCTATCCCAAGCACACCATCAGACCAGCCTGCACACACCTCACCACACAAGGGCAGCTCAGGAAAACATAGGCACCACACATCCCACAGGCACTCATACAAGCATCACCCACATACAGACACAGCAACATCCACTGCCTCCACTGTGTCCCCCTCCTCGTCGTCTCCCTCCTCCCTCCCAGTCTCGTCTACACTCTCACCTGCATGCACTACCACAACAGCCACTAGGACTCGCACCAGAACACCCAGCACCACACCCCGCTCACCTGCACTCACTACTCCCACTACCATTTACACGTCCCCTGTGTCCTCTCCCAGTGTGTCTGTGACGCCCCCTCCCAAAGTACACAAACGCGGGCACACACACACACACCCAACATCCATCCACCTCACGACAGCCTCCAGAACATGCACCTGCACCCAAATCACCAAAAGTTACACCTCCTACAACCACCTCCTCTTCCTCCACTCCCAGACCCCCTCCAGCTACCCATCCCAGTGTTCGTCAGAAATTTTTCCTGAGCAACCTTGACCTCTGTCCCATCACCCCCCCTCTCCAATTCATAGGTCCCGTAGTAGCACCTCAGCCAAAAAGATTCTGGTACCAGTGGTCCCTGTTCGAGGTATGTGGAGTGCACCGGGCACCAGGGCAGCCAGTGTGACATGGAGCCAAAGCACTGCCAGTCCACCTCCTGTGAAGCACCAGAAGTTGGACAGTGCCCGACGGGAGAGGGGGAAGACACTTGCCGGCAAAGCCTCCCACAAGGGTCCCGGACGGAGTGTTGAGTCAGCTGTGACTCCTCCCAAGGTAGTGAAGAGGCAGAAGAAGTCTCCAAAGTCTGGGAAGAGCAGCACGGCGGAGAAGGCCGCCATCCTCCCCGCTGCCCAAGACGCCACCACCAGCCCCATCGTCACTGGTCAGGAGACCACCGCCGGAGTCAGTGCCCAGGAGGGCAGCACTATCGGCACGGGTCAGGAGACCACCGCCGGAGTCAGTGCCCAGGAGGGCAGCACTATCGTCACTGGTCAGGAGACCACCGCCGGAGTCAGTGCCCAGGAGGGCCCCGGCAGCCACAGCCCCGCTGGGCCATGAGGGACCGCCATGGCACACACCGCAGCACAGGTCAGAGACAGCAAAGTCAAGCACCGCTGAACAGGGCAAAGACCGCCATTGCAAGCACCGCTGAACAGGTCAGAGACAGCAAAGTCAAGCACCGCTGAACAGGGCAAAGACTGCCATGGCAAGCACCGCTGAACAGGGCAAGCACCGTTGAACAGGGCAAAGACCGCTGAACAGGGCAAAGACCGCCATGGCAAGCACCGCTGAACAGGTCAGAGGCAGCAAAGTCAAGCACCGCTGAACAGGGCAAAGACCGCCATGGCAAGCACCGCTGAACAGGTCAGAGACAGCAAAGTCAAGCACCGCTGAACAGGGCAAAGACCGCCATGGCAAGCACCGCTGAACAGGGCAAAGACTGCCATGTCAAGCACCTCTGAACAGGGCAAAGACCGCCATGGCAAGCACCGCTGAACAGGGCAAGCACCGCCAACTCAAGCACTACTAGCCCATGAGCGGCAGGGGCAGTGACACAACAGGGACCGTCACGGGGTGAGTGATGCACTCTGGGCACCAGTCCCCCTCCAGAACCAGTGGAGACAGTTATCCACTTGAAAGACTTTGGCTTTGCACTCCCCAGGATGGTACAGTGGGCAAGCCACCCACTTTAGAGACTTGTGAGACTGTGGCTTTGCACTCCCCAGGATACAGCAGTGGGCAACCCACCCACTGTAGAGACTTGTGAGACTGTGGCTTTGCACTCCCCAGGATACAGCAGTGGGCAAGCCACCCAATGTAGAGACTTGTGAGACTATGGCTTTGCACTCCCCAGGATACAGCAGTGGGCAAACCACCCACTGAAAAGACTTGTGAGACTTTGGCTTTGCACTCCCCAGAATACAACAGTGGGCAAGCCACCCACTGTAGAGACTTGTGAGACTGTGGCTTTGCACTCCCCAGGATACAGTAGTGGGCAACCCATCCACTGTAGAGACTTGTGAGACTGTGGCTTTGCACTCCCCAGGATACATCAATGGGCATGGAGCCCCGTCGTGGATCTGGCGTGGTGCAGTCATCCGGCTGAGGTGCCCCCCCCTTCCCTTCCCCCTGAGGTGCCTGTTGTATTTTTATCTGATGCCCCTGCAGTGTTCTCTCCATTCCAGGACAGGTATCGTGTGTGGGCCTCGCCCATGCATTTGGGGCCCGGTGGTCCACGGAAATTGAAATGTGCATACCTGTACTACTAATCGTGATTGTATAAATTTGGAATGTGCATAGATTGATGTATATATGAGCGAACTGTTTTTTGATACATTACAATGGTTGAACTCATTTCCTTTTGTCTTAGCATTCTTCCGGGGGGGTTGGGGGTTGTTACTGTGATGTTCGGAAATGCTTTGGTGTGTGTGTTGTAGTGGGTGAGGGTCGGGTTGGGGGTGGGGGTGTTGCATGTGTGTGTCCGTGACTTTTGCCTCCCCCCTCCCCTATGTCGTAGGTGCAGTACTCACCGTTGTCTTCGGCGATGCCGTTGCTGATGTTCATAGAGGAGCAGGAAGACAAGCGCAGGGAGTATTTGGAGTTCCGGCTCCATGGTGCCCTCTTTCCTCGTGGAGTTTGTTCAGGTGAGCGTTTTCCCATAGAAATGTCTGTTTCCACCGTGTTTTTATCCACGGTGAATCCGCCCCGGAAAAGGTGGCGGATTGGCCTGTTGTAATACTGTGGGTGGTACTTTGTCTTCCGCCTGTCTGTTGGCGGTGACCGCTGCGCTGCTTGTCTGTACCGGTGTGGCGGTCGGAGTGTTAAAGTGGCTGGCTATGTTGGCGGTTTCCGCCACGGTCATAATTCCCTTTTTTTTCCGCAGGCCTGTTTGCGGTATTACCGCCACTTTAACACCGTCCGCCAGGGTTGTAATGACCACCTTGGTGTGGTTGTTTTTTTTTTTTACTTTACAAGATTTAAAGGTGCAAACCTGCTCAGGGCCTTAGGACTCTGCGCCCCTTACCACATTGTGTTTGTCGCATTAAATTTCCTGCTAGAACAAGTATGACATTTTGTGCTTGAACCAGTCCCCTTTGTGTTAAGCTTCATATTTAGATAGGTCATTCCCTTCTTTAGTTCATAGAAAAGACAACGTTGTCCAGCTTGGTCCCAACAAGTATGGAAAAGCATTGAACAAGTCTACTTCATTGAAAACATTGAGTAGTTGCAAATAGGTCTTATGATTGATTTATTTTTTAGAGAACATTTTTACTTTTTCGGCACACAGGTTTGGTGGAAGGTGCCCTAATCAAGCTCCTACTGGAAAAAGGTGCATTGTTATTGTTATTGTTTAAATTTAATTATTACCAACAGCTCAGGGCAGGACATTCTTGCTGGTCAGGATATGGAGATGCTGGCTTAGCAGGAAGGGAAGGTACCCAGCCAAGACAGGCTTAAGAACAAATACCCATACAAGAGCTCAGCTATACTGGCAGGGGTACAGGCGCGATCGGGTCTACAAAGTCACAGCTGAACATCCTGTGCGTGGGAATCTTGATTATGCTTTGCAGGCTTCTTAATGCACGTTGATGCAGGAACAGCGACTTGTTAAGAGGGACTGTATTCGATTTACACAGCAGGATTAAGTGGACCCCCTGACCTGCCACCATGACTGAAGGTTGTGTCCTCAAATACACACTAGAGTGCAACAAATCAGACTGTCTCCTGCAAGGAGTCAAGAAACCTAGAGGCATATTTACAAGCCCAAACCTCTGCCTTGTTCAGCCCTAGCATCATTTTGTTATGCTAAGGCAGCATTAAGGAGGCCATTCCCCCACGCCATAATTACAGAGTGGCTCAATGCATGCATTGCACCACTTTGTAACCCCATGCACCACATTATGCCTGTGCCAGGCATAATGTATGCAAGGGGGTTTTCCCCTGCAGGGAGGCCTGAAAAAATGGCGCAGTGAAATTTTAAAGACTTCTCTGCACAATTTTTTCCCATCATTTTTAACTCCTGCCCAAGACAGGCATTAAAATGACACTCCAGTATTTGCCTATGGGCCTTCCTGTGCTTTGCCGCAATTGCGCCAATTTCTTTGGGCGCTAGTGCAGCAAAGTGCCACAACAGCGCCAAAAATGTTGATGCTGCTGTTGTAACAACCTCCATGTTGCGCCATATTGTAAATACACCGCAACCATGGTGTTGTTGGGTGGGTGCAGGGGGACGCAAGAAAAGTGGTGCATCAGGACTGATGCACCACTTTCTTGTAAAGACGCCTCTTCATATAAGGACAATCAGAGGGAGGGACACTTTTTGCACCAGCACTAGCTTGGCGACTGTTGAAGTGATCTTAGAGTGGATGCCAGACACCAAGGGGCATATTTATACTCTGTTTGCGCCGGAATTGCGTCGTTTTTTTTAACGCAATTTCGACCAAAACTAACTCCATATTTATACTTTGGCGTTAGACGCGTCTAGCGCCAAAGTCCATGGAGTTTGCGTCATTTTTTAGCGTGGACACCTACTTTGCGTTAATGAGATGCAAGGTAGGCGTTCACGTCTAAAAAATCGACTCCGAGGCATGTGCGTCGGATTTATACTCCCGGGCAAAATTCACGCCCGGGAGTGGGCGGGTCAAAAAAAATTACGTACGGCCGCTTTTGCGCCGTTTTTTAGCGCCTGCAAAAGGCAGGCGTTAAGGGACCTGTGGGCTCTGAAGGAGCCCAGAGGTGCCCTCCCATGCCCCCAGGGACACCCCCTGTCACCATTGCCCACCCCAGGAGGACACCCAAGGCTGGAGGGACCCATCCCAGGGACATTAAGGTAAGTTCAGGTGTTTTTTTTTTTGTTTTTTTGTGGCATAGGGGGACCTGATTTGTGCCCCCCTACATGCCACTATGCCCAATGACCATGCCCAGGGGACAGAAGTCCCCTGGGCATGGCCATTGGGCAAGGGGGCATGACTCCTGTCTTTGCTAAGACAGGAGTCATTTCTATGGGGTTTGGGAGTGTAAAAAAATGGCGCAAATCGGGTTGAGGCGAAAAAATTGCCTCAACCTGACTTGCCCCATTTCTTGACGCCCAAGCTCCATTTTCCCCTACGCCGGCACTGCCTGGTGTACGTCGTTTTTTTTAACGCACACAAGACGGCGCCGGCGGCTAACGCCGGCTAACGTCATTCAATAAATACGGCGCCCGCATGGTGCTTCAGAATGGCGTTAGCCGCGCTAATTTTTTTGACGCAAAACTGCGTTAGCGCAGTTTTGCGTCAAAAAGTATAAATATAGGCCCAAAGGCTGTAAACATTTAAAAAGGGGATTTGACAAAGAAAAAGTTAAAACACCTAGAGGTCATAATATTTTCCTCCTTACAGCGTAGACCCAGAGCATCCTTTTCACATTGAGTCCATTGTGTAAATTATCCTGTAAAGAGTCACAGTAAGGAGAGTGGATTTATCAAAAGAACTCCCTGCATCCTCCTGACAAGAATGAGCATATATAAATGTATATAGCACTGGTTTAGTAACAGCCTTCTCACGCAACGATGGTTGAGTGCACATTGACTAAATGTAAAGTTAATTTTGAAACTGCAGTGGTACAGCAAGTTATAGGATGCTGACTTATTTTCGCCCAAGAAAATCCCCAGTTAAATTGGTTCCAAAAGTGATGGAAGTGTCCATGATATAGACTGTTTTGAGCTCAAATTGAATTGAGAATTGCACAACTACCTGCACCGTGATAGAAGCTTTGATAGTTCACGCCTATATGAATGTGGATTCTCCATCTGAAACAATTTATTTTTAAGAACCACCTTTGTGTTCTACACGCCTGTCTCTTGGAGCACCTCTGCTTTATTGAATTGCCAATATACTTTTTGTGTTTTGCACATCATAAGTTGACAGTATTGAAATTATATTAAGTGAACAGTTTTCCGTTCTTAAATGAATACTTTTGAGAGAAGTATTATTTTTAGTGTTAATATTGATACTTCCCACTTCTCCTTGAATCAGGCTTGCTTTAAAAGCAACCGGAAGAGTAAGATTGTGGGATCTAGCACATGCGCATTGGCTTTGTAACCAAAATCCTAGGACTGGAAACAAAGCATTCAGGTCAATTGGAGTCATATGATAACCTTAACACTGTGGTGGAGCTCAATTGTCATGGTGAAGATTATCCTAAAGTTCTTTGTGAGCCAGATTCACAAAGGCATACTTAGACTTTTGTGTAAGTTTACTATATTTTTGATGTTTACAACTTACCATTTTCATTCTACTAATAGCAATTTTACAACAGGGGAGACTCCACATTCACTGTGTAGAATCCTCACATAAAAATATAGGCCTGCCCTTGCCCTATCTGTTTATGAGACGCGTCCTCTGCCCCGACCGTGTAGTCTACTCAGTACTAAAATTTTGTTAGTAAAATTAAACTTTTAGGGCCTGATTTAAGAAACGTGGTGCTGCACCCAGTGCAGCGCCACTTTTTTTCCGCCCTTTAGCGCCCTCCCCTAACGCCACCATATGTGCGCCGTGCCTAAGATACGGTGCACCATGGCGGTAGTAAGGGAACTAGTGTCAGAATTTTTTATGCTAGTTCGGAGCTTTGCAGGATTAGCGTCAAAATGTTGATGCTAATCCTGCAAAGCACCCAGAGACCCATTGTAAACAGTGGTGTGCCTCCTTTTAGTGCCTGCTCTGAGCAGTGCTGAAAAAAATGACGCAAAGAAATGTCATAGATTTCTTTGTGCCATTTTTTCAGCCCCCCTACAAAGAGAACTCCCCCTTTGCATTCATTATGCCTGGCGCAGGCATAATGTAGCGCAAAGGGTTACAAAGTATTTGGCGCAGCAATTTTGGCCTCGTTGGGCCACATTAGCGTAGAGAAAAAAAATGACGTAATGTGGCTCAAGGAGGCGCTAGGGGCTCTTAAATCTGCCCCTTAGTTTGTGAATATCAGAAGAACAGTAAACTCACACAAAAGTGTACGTTTACCTTTGTGAACCAGGCCACTGTCTGTCTCCTGCAATGGTCAGGAAAGCCTGAAAACCTCAAAGTATGCCCTACATCGTAAGTATGCTCCACTACCAGCTGTTTCTGTAACCTGTTCTGCTGTATTGTACAGTAGGTCATGAAAATACAGAAGTAACATCATAAAATCAAATCAATCTATTTCCTACAGCGTTCAGATGACTAGGACACTGACTGCTATAAGCATTGCTGGTCCTCGCCACTCATTGATGCACACCATTGTCTGCCTTGAGAATTACAACCCTGCACAATGTAGAGAGAAGCTGACTCAGTCGTGCATCGGTGCTACATAAATCATTCTTATTACAATATCCTACCCTCTAAAACTTTTTTTATATTTTCACAGCGCGAAATTGATTATAAACCTTCTTGCGGTAATAGGCACTCCCAAGTGAACAAAAGGTGCCATGACTTGCACCATGCAATTTAAGTACAATAAATGAGTTCAATAAATTGTAAAACATATTAATGTACTGTGTGATTTTCCCAAGGTAATTCTTGAAACATTTTATAAACATCCTTCCTCGGTTTGTAGAAATAAATTGATTTTAGGCCATAATTATGTAGCCTTTAAGATAACTGAGAAGAACAGATTTTGATCTTTTCTGTTGTAGGAGATGAGACAACATCTGGGACACAACCTGTTCAAATCAGGATGTTTTATCCTTCAGAAATTGTGCACTGTTATGTTGCTTCATGTCTGCCTGCGGCAAATTTCCACGGAATTTGTAGAATGCTGCACGGATTCTTGTGTCTGATATCCTTCTGCGTATCAGACCGGGCACATTTCATTCACCATAGATTTTCCGGTTTCAGCTCTCCCTGCTGCCCGTCTCCGGTTGGTCCTTCCTTGCTCAGCGCTAATGAATCCGTGCACAGGTTTCGATGCTCTCCCGCCGTGCACGGCTGTCTGCGTCCCTCCCCCCTCCGTCCCACCTGATGATTCCGCCGGTGTTCTCTGCCTCGTGCCCTCCCTGTCCGACTTGATTGGCCTCTTAAATATAATAACTTCTTTCAATCTACCGTTAAATCAGGTTACATTAATTTTCTTTAACAGAGCACTATTCATTCTTTATTCATAACTTCCTGCTGCCAGTCTCCTGCTCCAAACCCTTGTTCGGTGAGTGTAATGCATTAATGTCATGATAAGAAGCGTAACAGCGCACCCTCCACTCCAGCCAGTCTGAAACGCGGTTGTTCACACATAACGCGTGCCGGGTTTTATCCATACCTCTCCGCACCTCTCCACAGTCACAAGCCTTCCTATTGGTTAATTGTTGTTTTCAGTAATTCAGTGAGCACCGAGAAAATAATGGTGCCTGCCACTTATCTCCAGATCAACAGCAAGGGGCATATTCAAGAGCCCTCAGCGCCTCCTTGAGCCACATTAGCGTCCTGTGGCCCAAAGAGGCCAAAATCGCCGAGCCAAATTTACAAAGTGGCGCAATTGATGCATTGCGCAACTTTTTAACCCTTTGCGCTGCATTATGCATGCACCAGGCTTAATGTATGCAAAAGGGGCATTCCCCCTCAGGGGGGCCAAACAAATGGCGAAAAGAAATCCCGGAGATTTATTTGCGTAATTTTTTTCGGCACTTTTAACGCCTTCTCAAAGCAGTTTACAATGGGTTCCTATGTACTGTTCAGGGCTAGCACCAAATGTTTGGTGCTAACCCTGAACAGTACATCAGTAGCGCCAAAAATGATGCTATTGCCCCCTACCCTGCGCCACAGTGTGCAGTTACTTAGGTACAGCGCACACATGGTAGTGGTGGGGGGGACTAAGGGGCGCAAGGAAAGTGCAGCTGCACTGAGTGTAGCACCACTTTCCTTAAATCTGCCCCCACATTTTGTAGAATGTTGTGTTCAGGAGTTTAGCTATAAATAGTGAGCACGTGCAGTGGCAGTGGGGCCCACGTGCGAGGGACCTCATCAGCCTCACATATGGCTTTATTTTACACCCCAACCAGAGCATGGGGAGGAGGACATTTCCCAACCTACATTGGAGAGAGCCCCTGCTAATCACTAGTTGGTCTTGTGCCTAATCTACTGATTTCAACTAACAAAAAATAATAGCTTGAAACTAGATGAATGATTTCACACGAAAAGGCTTTTTGAACAATATATAA
This sequence comes from Pleurodeles waltl, assembly GCF_031143425.1. Classification (NCBI taxonomy): domain Eukaryota; kingdom Metazoa; phylum Chordata; class Amphibia; order Caudata; family Salamandridae; genus Pleurodeles; species Pleurodeles waltl. Next base: position 1,635,198,063 of record NC_090445.1, read on the forward strand.
AAGGGAAGGGAGGGAAAGCCATTAAGAGCAGAGTACTAAAGCTCATCTAAGCCATTATATCCACAGGTCTAATTACTCAAGGTAAACTGCCAGGCAATGCAAGATGTAATATATATAGACCGAAGGAGAAGAAATAAAATGCTGCCCCCTAGACCACCTCCTTTAGGCAAACAAGGGTCTGATGTATCTGTCCGAAGCATAACTAAAGACTCCTTCAGCCAATCAACACTATATAATATATACTATATGCTATATTTATTATTCTAAATACCATACTCTAAATAATACATATGATATCCCATATACTACAGTATATACTGGATACCCATCCCTGATGTATTGTGCAAGAAATCAATGTAGGCAAGAGAGGGAGGTAAACTTCTCCCAAGATAGTAAGTGTTGTAGTTAGACAAATTATGGATACCAACCATTGTACACCGCAGGATTCCAAATCCTATTAAATCCTATTAAATGTGTCCTCAGCGTCTTGTGTTCCCTATATGATTTTGTCATAAGAAAATAACCTAAAACCTTTTTCAGCCACTAGTTACGAGAAGGAGGGTGAGTGGATTTCCAATGCCAAAGGGTGCCAATATTGGCCACCACTTGAGTTGTTGCCATCCACTGGTACCAGAAAGTGGGAACTATGAGTCTATCAGAGAGGTCATGAATAAGTGCTTTATTATCAATGGTTTGAAAGTGATTGGGCTATAGGTAGTAGGAGGGGAGCATACATCTGTACAGTAGGCAGCACTGGCCAGGTAGGATCATATGATATGCTATATACCAATAGAACGTCCACATCTCCAGCATGACGAGTCAGTACTCATACCCGCTTGTAGAAGACGGGATGGGTGCCACAAACAGCAAAGGAGAAGCATCTTGTAAAAGTGAATTTAAGTCACGCTTCCCTTGGGCACAGGTCATAGAACTCCAGTACTGATGCACCGTCATCGTCTGTGTGTTCGATCTAAAGGCTTTTTTGCCATTTAGGTGTGTCACAGTGGAGTACACTCTAGTGGTGATACTTCTGTATAAGCCAGGTAATGCCCACTTGTGGTTTCCCCAGTGTATCAAATAATCATATATGGGAGGGGGCGGTGTTGTGATCCAGGTAACGCAGAGTTTTAACCGGCACTTCGACCACTAAATCTTATAACCTGGAAAAAAAATCTACAAGTAATATCATGAGGGCAGGTATGGAGTTTTGTGAGTCTGTGATGGTGAACATAATATCATCCCTGTGCATTATAGGTTTAGTTTCCCTGGTGGTGGTTATAATACCACCAACTGTTAGGGTGTGACTAATCGCAGTGGCCAAAAACCTGCCTTGTACCCATCAGAATTGGAAATGGTTTGGATATAAATTTTCCACATGTGACCCGAGCCTCAGGGTTTTCAAAAAGCCATTTCTCTGTAGAGATAAAATAGTGTGCAAATATCTCTCAATAATTTCAAATAAGTAACCCCATGCTAATTGATCAAAAGTTTTTTCAGCATCGAGGGACAGTGCCAATGTAGGACTGGGGGAGTCCATGGAGGTGGTCACAGGGATGCCTGGAGGACCAGCATGAGGCCACGGACTCATTAATCGATGATGGCATTACCTTACGTAGCCTATTTGCCAGGATCTTGAAGAACCAGAACCTTATGGGCCTGGCGGCGCAGGGTACGCCTGAAATCTCCTTGGATTCACCTGCCTCAACTAACAGAGACACGGGACACTCTGTCAGGCGTAAAAGATCAGATTTTATTAGCTGCAGCTAGTACAGTTGTCCAAGAAGTACACAAGGTATGTTCTCAGGAGACTGCCACTTTACTTTGTGGCGCACAATCTTATATACCGTATAAAAACCATTTATTAACTACATACACTCCCAGAACACATAGAAAGGAGCCAGTAAGAATAATGTAAAGATAGAACAGAGCCAATAGAAATGTCGGGAAACAAGACAGCACCAATAGAAGGAATTGGAAAACAAAGTATCAAGTGACTTAAGGTTGCCTCCCCTCCAGCTGTGTTTGTCACCCCTCCCTTGAACTAATTCATTAACTGATCCACAACGAAGTTGCATGTGGTGCGATAAGTTTGTGTGCGTTTGGAGGACAGTTGTGAAATGAGAGAATACTAGCAAAGGACAGCGAAGGCCAGACGATAAGATAAGATCGACGGAGAATAGTGTGAGCCTACAGATAGTTGAAACAAGGATTAGAAAACCAGACAGGGATTAGTGTACTCGGTCAGACCTTAATACCAGCCTTGTAAAGATAGAGGCAGAAGGCTGTTTTGAACACCATGTTGCAGAATAAGCAGAAAAGGCAGAATGGACTTTGTTCGCTGTGCTGCCTGAGTGAAGGCAACATAAAATGGCGGCGGGCCACAAAATGGCGGGTCGATACGATCGTATTAAAAATCAAATTTCCTCAGACCCTCCTTTTGCCAGAACTCAGGCAAGATACACAAACTCATGTTAATCTGAGTCGATGTCTATGGCCATGAGGTCATCAAGCTGTTGCTGTACCATCATTTTGATATTCTCTGCTCTTTGTGACTTGGGTTTGGGAATACATGCAGTAGCACATAGGTTACAGATGGCAGGACCGCAGTGCATACAAAGACAACAAGAGAATATAAAAGCTAAAATTACTCCAAAGAATGTCAATACCTTCCAACCCCATTTGGACAGTAATCCCCAAAACCACTCCGAAAAGGACCAATCTCCTTCGTCCTGATGAATCGATTCGGAGATTATGTGTAACTTAGAGATAGCTTGGTATACTGTCGGAGCGTCATTAGGTATGAAAATACAGCAACTTGATCCGATCAATTTGCATACTCCACCACGGTCCGCAAGAACAAAGTCTAAGGCAACACGGTTCTGCAAGGTCATAAGACGATCAGCCTGTAGTTCAGCTGTAATGTTACTTAAAGCTCCTACAGTGATGTCTATGGTGGTTTCTACGACACAAACCAATTGCCTTATATTTCTGCTGTTGGCCATTGGACCCCAGAAGGGAAGAAATCCTTTGAGGAAATCTCCTCCCTCTTGTCCTGCTGTGTCTTTCGAATATACAATCCCTCTGCCATATCTATTTTTATGATGGTTCGCAGGAGCGGTGTATGTAGGGGGAAGAAGAAAGGCTATATAACAAGTACCAGAGAAATCAGCTGGCAACCATGTATAAGCCCTATCGTGGCAAACGAAGTATGTACCTTGAGATGGTACTAACGGCAGTGGATTCAGGGCTGAATAAACATATGTATGGGAACATAAACTTTCTCTTTGTCCGGTGTTTGGAGTTCTACCATTTATTTGCAGACAGAAATTTCCTTGTTGGGGTATGACCCGTATCGGAGGAGATTTTCCTTGCTCAACCTTATCATTGAGGCTGGAAATGTAATTAGTTATGTTCCAATTGGTATATGCTTTTCTTTCATCTATGGAAGCTTCACTTTTTTCCATGATTTTAGCCATAGCTACCATTCCCTTTATCAATAAACTATGACTGAAATCTGAACCAACACTATGTGAACTGACAGGTTGTTTAATTTGACTTTGATATGCATTATTGAAAATGACAAAATAAGCCCAAGCGGAACCTTCATAGGAGAATGGAAGAACTAAATATGGCATTCCTTTTTCTACCGTATGTGGTATGAGTCCACACACCCAACAGTCAGTTGTATTGATCACTAACTGATGTTGATGTAACAACTGGACGAAGGAATTGTTAAAGTATTCAGTTCTTCTGATGAGTTCATGCTGGGGAAGAGTGTGAAATAGGTGCGGAGAGATAGTAGAAGAAGATGTAGAGGTAGGAGAAGAGACAACTTTTTGCTGCAGAGTAATAATGATCCAGTTTACAGATGCCAAAAGAATACACGACAATATAATGACGCATAGAGCAATACTACAATGACTATATATTTCTTTACAATTATTCTTTACATTTTTACTTTCTCTTTTATCTAATGTAGCCTCCATCTTTCTAAGTGGATGCTCACGGCAATCTTCCTCAATCACTGTAGTCACGATTATCTACCGTCCTATGACACTGTGAGGTCCTGCAGACCTATTGCCACTTACTCAGGTCGTAACTAAGACTCCTACCGTGACCCTGCAACCGGGATAGAGTACTACATAGGAGAGAAATTTACAAGTTCTTTGGTCTTGGTCTCAAATTATAGCGTTCCTATCCAGAGGCAGTCTGGTTTTGAAACAATGTTCCTGGATTTGTCGTGTTCAAGCGACGATGCAATGGTATTGCTTCTTGAAGGATGTCGTCGTCCTCTTTCTCAGAAAGTGTTCCAATTAGACGCGCATCACTGAATGGTACAAATTGCGGAACTTTCTCACTTTCAGAGTCACTGATGCCTCTACGGACCCACTGATCGAAAGGCAAGGGCAAAGGCACTTTCTTGCAGTGCACGGCATGCACCCAGTTTTTCTTTCCTTCGACTTTAACTGCTGTTCTTGTGGTCAAAAGAACCAGGCGTGGCTCTCTCCATCTGGGCTCCAAATTTCTCTGTCGTTGGAAATTTTTCGTGCAGACCCAGTCACCTGGTCGGATAGAATGACCTGGGTCTGTGGAAGCCTCTGGTAGAGCACTCTGAACCTGTTGATGAAGAACACGCAATTTAGTTGTAAGGTCATGCAAGTAGTCAATCAACATCGGGTATGGCAAGTCTGAGTATTTCTTAGGGCGAGGAACTCCCCATACATTAGCTGGGCGACCAAATATCACTTCGTAAGGGCTAAGCCCCAAACGAGAGTGTACTGCTGTTCTGGTGGACAGAAGAGCCAATGGTAAAGCATCAGGCCAATTAAGTCCTGTGCTAGCTTGCACCTTAGCAATTTTAAGCTTCAAGGTTCCATTGTAGCATTCTACTAAACCAGCCGACTGTGGGTGATTCGCCGCGTGGAACTTCTGTTTTATGCCAAGACCTGCACAAACTTTTTGCATGACTTGACCCACAAATTCGCTCCCATTGTCACTCCAGACAATGCGCGGCAAACCAAACCTAGGGAAGAATTCTTTCAAAAGTATTTTGGCAGTTGATAAAGCAGTATTGTCCTTCAGAGGGTAGGCTTCTACCCATCTAGAAAAAGCACATACTACCACCAGAACATATTTGAGGTTGTTGCATCGTTCCATGTGAATATAATCGATCTGCAACACCTCAAATGGATATGTCGGAGGAGCAAAATGACCTGCTGGAGTTGGGGTTCCCTTTCCCGGATTGTACATCAAGCAAACAATACAATGTTTTACTACATCATTTGCACACTTTGGGATCCCCTCATTTTGCCACACTGGAGCCAGAAGTTTACATATTCCTTTTGCACTTAGGTGAGCTGGACCATGTGCCATAGTAACTACAGGTAGTACATAAGCATCTGGTAACAGCCAACGTTGATGTTCTGATAATTCAACCCAACATCCCATCTCATCTAACATTCCTGTACTTTCCTTCCACTTTCTCAACTCATTTTCCGTAGCCTCTCCTTGAATTGATTTCACACTCTCTACTGTATCTTCACACATTCCCTTTTCTCTTACGCAGTTTGCGGGACTTGCAACATACATTCGACTTGTGTTGTCTCTGGCTGTCTTTTTCGCTACCTCATCTGCAAATGCATTTCCTCGACCAACATCGTCCACAATCTTTTTGTGTGCACTACACTTCACGATCGCTATCTGAGTAGGCATTGTAAGTGACTCAAGAAGTTCAGTCACTAATTGACCATGTTGTATCTTAGTACCATGGGAAGTAAAGAATCCTCTTTCCTTCCATAAACGCCCAAAGTTAAACGCTACACCAAAAGCGTATTGGCTATCAGTGTACACGTTTACTCTTTTTCCTTTGGATAACACACACGCTCTAGTTAAGGCTATCAATTCAGCTGCCTGAGCTGAATTATGTCTAATGCGTGCTGTCTCCACAATCGTATGCAAAGTAGTAATAGCGTAGGCTGAAACTGTATCTCCATTCGGGAGCTTGAAACAAGAACCATCTACCCATAGTGTTCCATCTGGATTCACTAATGGCGTGTCTTTTAGGTCAATTCTACCCTTAGTCTCTTCTTCAGTACGGAGAAAACAATCATGCTGTTCAGAGACATCTCTCTCTTCTGGAAGAGGCAACAAAGTAGCTGGATTCAGGGTATTACATCGTTTGATGTGTATGTGACTAGCCAAAAGCGTCAGCTCATATCCGGACAACCGAGCACTCGTAAGATGCTGCGTTTTTGTCCTATTTAGTAAAGTATCCACTGCATGTGGCACCATAACAATGAGAGTATTATCTAGCACTACTCCAGCAGACTGTCGAATAGAAATTGCTGCTGCCGCTGTCGCCTTAAGACAACTAGGCAATGCTTTAGCTACTGGATCTAACGTAGCTGAGAAATATGCGCATGGTCGCTGTTGATCTCCAAAACGCTGCGTTAAGACTGACAATGCACAACCCTCTCTTTCGTGGACATAGAGCGTAAAGGGCTTACTGTAATCAGGAGTACCCAATACAGGAGCAGAACACAAAGCAATACGCAAATCAGTAAAACTCTTCTGACATTCGTCAGTCCACGGAAGAGGCTGAGGCGTATCTTTTAAAGTTAGCGCCAACAGCGGTTTAGCCAATAAAGAGAAACTCGGAATCCACTGTCTACAATAAGAAGTAATGCCCAAAAAGGCACGTACCTCTCTTTGTGTGGATGGCACTGACATTTGTGCAATTGCCTGAATTCGTTCGGGGGTCAATCGTCGTCCCTCCTTTGACAAGAGATGACCCAAATAAGTCACCTCGCGACAGACATATTGTAATTTAGAAGGAGAAACCTTGTGATTCAGATCAAACAAATGACGCAACAGTGCAACGGTCACGTTTTTGCAAATCTCCTCTGAATCAGCTGCAACTAATAAGTCATCCATGTACTGAATGAGAGCGGCACCGGACGGTAAGGAAAAGGCATCAAGATGATATTTTAGAGCTTGACTGTAAACAGAGGGACTTTCACAATAACCTTGAGGTGCGCGTTTAAACCGGAAGCTTCGGCCTCCGAGGGAAAAACCAAAAATATCTCTACTCTCTTCGGCGATGGGAATACTAAAGAAAGCATTCTTTAAATCAATAACTGAAAACCAAGTCGCTGTAGAAGGTATCATCGTCAACAGAGCAGTGATATCTGGGACTACAGGAAACTGCGGTACGACAATCTTGTTTACCTCCCGAAGATCAATTACAAAACGATAAACAGGAGGCTGAGAAGGATCAGTGCGTTTAAGAACCGGAAGAACAGGACTGTTACATGTATTTCCTCTCGTTTCCTCAACCACACCCTTCTGAATCAAATCATGGACAATTTCCAGAAGTGCTTTCTCACCTTCAGTAGAGATTCTGTATTGCGGAATACGTGGCATTTCAGCATTGGGCTTAAGAGTAACAACATAAGGTGGGATCTCAAGACAACCAACGTCATTCGGACCCGTAGCCCAAAGCGTTTCGGGAAGAGAAAGCAATTCAGGTGGGAATTGATCTTTTGATAAGTACATTGGACTAGTCATTTTCTGTCCTAGAGTGAGGTATACACCAGAAGGTGAACAATATATCGTAGCATGCATTCTTTTTAATAGATCTAAACCCAACAGATTTTCACCACAACCATTCGTCAGAAGAAGCGGAGCTTCTAAATCATAAGGGCCTATTGAAACAGGCAAAGGGCAAGAAACTGGATTGCGAACAGGGGCGCCAGAAAATCCTACAGATACATTCGTTAAGCCAGACAAAGGTGCGCCAGGGAGTTTAGAATGAATGATAGAGCTTCTCATGGCACCAGTATCTAAAAGAAATGGCTCTGAAACACCCATTGTAGTGACATTAACATAAGGTCCATTCTGATCCACTGGAATTGACGTAACCCCCTTACTTTGTCCATGGCTGTCCTATTCAAAATGAAGACTTTAATTCCCTCCTTCAATATACTGATCCTCACTGTAATACTGTGTAGACCTAACATTTTGCTGGTCAAAGTAATTTCCGGAATTTGGAGGAACAAAAGAACGCTGCTCTTGGGTTAACACACCTCGACCTCTACCTCTATTTGCTGACTGAAGACCACCACGACCTCGTGAAGCAGATGTTGCTCCATTACGCTGCAACAATGCCGGACAACTGTTCTTAAAATGACCTTCCTCCCTACAATAAGCACATTGATTGGGACCTAGCAAAGGTCTTGGAATGAATGGTTCAGGCTTTTGATACAACCTCTGAAACTGCGGAGGCTGTTGAAACTGAGGCTGAACATAACGAGGAGGATAAGCCTGTTGCAAGAGAACTTTAGTTTTTAATTCTTTCGTCTTTTTCTCTTGTTTTTCCCTTTCTTCTTTGTCTCTATTTTCATAATATTGTGCAGTAGCCAATATCTGGGCGGAAGAAGAAACTGCCCATGAACTCTCGGAGTCTCTTAGCTTGTGTGATAGTTCAGGAAGCAAGTTATATACGAACTTATCCACAAATAATCGCTGTCCCCCTTCTGTAGCCATATCTTGACCACTGTGATCAATGAATGTCTCCTCGAATCGGGTAAAGAAATCGGAAACACTTTCATCTTTCTTTTGTTTACATGCTGCTAGCTTATCCCAATTAACTCTCAAAGCAGGCATCATTGTTTTCATTAATGTAATAATCCTACCAGGGAGTTCTGAGATCAAAGCGTCGGGCTTTGCACCACCTACTTGACCTCTATCTGCGGCAATAATAGCGTTCCAATCGCCGCCTAATTCTTGAGCGTGATCCTCTCTACGAATTTTAGCCCATATTGTCTGTGGAACTACATTTCCCATCAACATGTCAATATCTGCTAGATTCATAGTACATGCATCAACTGTTTGCGACAACTCTTTATAGTAACCAGCAGGATTTTTGCGTGGATCTGGTAGTGACTGTTTAAGTGCTAAAACTTCAGACCTTTTCCAGGGGACATGTATCCATATGCGCTGAAAATGCGCAGGAATAGCTGGATTAGCACCTGCTGCTGCAACTTCTTCCTTCCATATTGGAGAAACCTCTCTCATGGGATAGTTTTTCAGTGCTGTCCTAACTGAAGGATCAGAATCAGGAAAAGTCTGTGAGAACAATAGGGATCTGAAAGAAATAAGTGTTCTGACAGCGTTTTCAACCTTAGGACCCACAATAAGTCCTTTGTCAAAGTCAGCCTGAACATCTAACAGATCCTGTGGGACCGAACCCAAATTCATATCCTCCCATTCTTTAGCGAGAGTATCGCACATAACTTTAAAAACATATCTCTGCGTAGGTGCATTCCATTGTAGAAAGGTAGACATAATATCAGACGTACTATATTGGGGACCCTTCTTGATCCATCTACAAGCAAGTGAGTCCAATTTTTCTCGCTCTTCGGAGTCTGGGAATTGACTACGAGACTGTCTTCGAGAAAAAGCTGGAGACACGTTTAAAGCTTCAAAGAAAGGTGATAAGAGACCAGAGACAGTATCTGCAAATCGCTTACGCATAGATGGAGAATTTGACATAAGGATAGGGGACAAGGTATTAGGTGAATTAACTAAAGGAGCATTAGGAATTGCCAAAGGAGCAGAAGGCAAAGGAGTTAAATGCAAAGCTGGCATAGGCAATACTTGAGGAGGCAAATGTGGAAAAGCTGGAGCGGGCGGAAGCACAACTGGCGGCTGAACAGGCTGTAACATCGGGGGTGCATTAGCACCTTGTACATAGGGCGGAGGCAATTTCAATAAGTGGGACATTAAGGAATCTTCCTCAAAATCTTTTCTCTTATCAAGGGAAGAGATAGGCAACGTCGGATAGCATTTATCTATTGCCATTCGATGCTGTCTGTCTGAAATTTCCATTGCATTATCTATTTCATCATCTTTGAATTGCTGAGCAGCCTGTATAATCGTCATTCCCTGTGTTTTCCTATCTCGTTTCGCTTGTTTAATTTCTCTCTGTTTGGCTTCCTTACGCCAAAGGCGAAAAGAGTCAAACATTGCCGGCCGGGCTTTTCTTTTAAATAACGTTGCTTCTAAATTATCTAGCACATCAGTTTCGAAACTACCATTTTCTGGCCATTTTAAAACACCATCTTTCTTTGTATATCGGGTCCATGTCTTATTAAAGGCAATAGGACCAACACCATGTTTAGAATAGAGCTCATATGTGGGAGTTCCAACCGAAGGAATCGGACAGGAGTCCTCAAGCTGGGAGTCCCTATTACAACCAAAGCAACAAAGTTTTCCAAACTTAGTCAGACCAGACATCTCACGATTTTTACTGGCTGTTCACAAACATCAAGGGGGTAAAACTTTCAGTTTACACAGCACAAATGCACTTACCCCTCGGCTTTGGCCACTGCAATGGCCAAATCTAAGGACCTAAGGACAAAACAAAGACCAAAATTTGTGGGCGCGACCCACCAAATACTTAACTAAGGATGTCTTCTTACACCAACAGAGGCCCGTCTATCGTCTCGCTTTACCATACATCATCAAAGAAAGGGCCAAGGCAGGGCGGCAGTCAGGGCAGCAGTCGTCAGTAGCCGTCAGGAAGGAGTAACCGCGCTGAAAAAGACCTTCGGACCACTTCGACATACAGGGGTCGCTTGACGTGGCTCGCGATTCCTCCAGAATTTTCTTGCGGGGTTCCTCACGACCTTCGGGCAGAACCGGTACCGCTGAAGCCGCCCCACGTTGGGCGCCAGTTGAAGAACCAGAACCTTATGGGCCTGGTGGCGCAGGGTACGCCTGAAATCTCCTTGGATTCACCTGCCTCAACTAACAGAGACACGGGACACTCTGTCAGGCGTAAAAGATCAGATTTTATTAGCTGCAGCTAGTACAGTTGTCCAAGAAGTACACAAGGTATGTTCTCAGGAGACTGCCACTTTACTTTGTGGCGCACAATCTTATATACCGTATAAAAACCATTTATTAACTACATACACTCCCAGAACACATAGAAAGGAGCCAGTAAGAATAATGAAAAGATAGAACAGAGCCAATAGAAATGTCGGGAAACAAGACAGCACCAATAGAAGGAATTGGAAAACAAAGTATCAAGTGACTTAAGGTTGCCTCCCCTCCAGCTGTGTTTGTCACCCCTCCCTTGAACTAATTCATTAACCGATCCACAACGAAGTTGCATGTGGTGCGATAAGTTTGTGTGCGTTTGGAGGACAGTTGTGAAATGAGAGAATACTAGCAAAGGACAGCGAAGGCCAGATGATAAGATAAGATCGACGGAGAATAGTGTGAGCCTACAGATAGTTGAAACAAGGATTAGAAAACCAGACAGGGATTAGTGTACTCGGTCAGACCTTAATACCAGCCTTGTAAAGATAGAGGCAGAAGGCTGTTTTGAACACCATGTTGCAGAATAAGCAGAAAAGGCAGAATGGACTTCGTTCGCTGTGCTGCCTGAGTGAAGGCAACATAAAATGGCGGCGGGCCACAAAATGGCGGGTCGATACGATCGTATTAAAAATCGAATTTCCTCAATCTTCATAATACTTTCTGAATAAGTGTTCAGTTGTTAGATTGGCAACGATATTGGTCTATAATTGGTGCGTATGACATGGTCTTTTTCAGTTTTGATATCATGGTAATGATGGCTATGTTTGAGAAAAAAGATATGGAGCCCTTCAGTTCAGCTTCATCCAGGGTTTTATGCAGTAATTCAGATATTGGGGTATCAACAATAGTCTGGGCAGCAGGTATTTCACAAAAACATTTTCTTCACAATGAGAATCATACACTTTTTTTCAATAACCGGGCAATTATCACATAGCTGTATTTGGACTGTACCAGCCTCATTCTGAAAAGCATAAGCCATCATTTGTGTTTCCTGCTGTTATAGTTGGGCAACGAACATGGAGCCCATCTTCTCCCTCTGTTCATAGTGTCTGTAGAAAAGTCTAGGCAATGTGTATTCAGCTTTGTCATTGAATAGCGAGTTAAGCACAAATGTGTCTTTTCCATTAAGCCTATGTGTGTTTATTTGTAATAGTTTTACACTGTTTCTTCATCAGGGCTCTAATCCATTCATCTAAGTTGCTCAGCGGTTCCCACCCATTGGTCTGCTGGCCCCCAGGGGTCCATGACACATACCCAGGGGGTCCACAGGCATTACAAGACCTGGCTGGCAGGAAGGCACTTTTCCAGTTGTGGCCTCTGGACAGAAACACAAGTGTTTTTATATGTTGTACGTTATTTGTGAAGCGGTTTTAAAAACACTGAAAAGTTCCTTGTATATCCAGCAGCTTTAGGACAAAAATAAAAGTGTCAGGATTAAGCTGGTGATTAATGTACCTGCTGGAGAGAGATGGGAGTTTTGTCTAGTGGCAGTTTTGACTCATATAAAGTACTGCAGATGGTTAATATGCCTGCTGCAAAGAATGAGTATCATGCATATCAAAGAACAGTATATTATGTGCAAAGCAATGTGGGTTACTGCTTTTGTAACAGAGATTCCTTTGTTACTGTGCAGTTCATAAATTACAATCGTAATCTAGCAGAGTGAGCTATGAACTGCCATCAAAGAGATGTATGCAAACTGCATGGTACAAGTTAGAAAGTTATGTTTTTCCCAGTCTTTCATTATCTTGATGCTGCTAAAAATGTTTTGTTTGCAAAGGAAATACATTCTTATTATTAAGGTCAATGCTAACCACTGTTTTATCTTCTGAATTCTGAGTTTGTGATTCTCCAGACCAAGCTCTCTTAGAAAATGCCTACCAGTATGGATGACGTGAATCCTACACCTTGTAGTCCCCTTTGCCTTATGTAACATTTTCTATGCACTGATTTGCACATGTATGATTCATTGCCTCTGTATGTGTCTGATGTAAAGTGCTCCAACACCCTACTGGTATGAGAGGTGCTATAAAACAAACAAAATACATGTGACAGAAGGGCTAGGAAGGGATGAGAGGCACTTAAGGATTTACTTCCTTTCCCTACCACATATGTATGTGAAAAAGCTTCTGCAAATCTAATGTACCTAAGTAAAAAAATACAGAAATCACTTGGGAAATGTAGAATCTGACCTGGGGTTTCAACTTTCCACTAAAAACAAACATTGCAAAGTTATTCACTGATATGCAGCACCAACCTTCCCATTCAATTTTTTTTATTATTACATATTTTTTCAATATAAAATAATGATATCTTTAGTAATTTGAGTATTTGTTTGGTGTGTACTTGTTTATGCATTGTTTGCGACTTACTGTTTTAATGTTTGAAATTTAAATTGTGTAAATTGCTTGGGGGTCTCCGGCTTCCAGTTGTGATTCAGTGGGTGTCCTCAGAAATCAAAAGGTTGGGAACCACTGGTGTAGCTACCAATTTCTTCTTCTGCAGGGCGATGTTTCTCATTAATTGCCTTGTTACAGTGGCCTTTCTTGCTGTCCACCGTATCTGCACTGAGGATACCAAGAGGCGTATTTGCAAGCCCGTGGCCCCACAGCTGCATATTTATTTTTGATGCAGCGTTGGTGCTAAGCAGTCCCCTACAGTGTGCCACATTTTCATACTAGCGCAATGAGGCCATTGCACCAGTTTGTAAAGCTTTGCGCCACATTATACCTGTGGCAGGTATAATGCATGCAAGGCAGGCGTTCCCCCGTTAAAAGCTACACAGAACTGGCACAGTGAAATCTGCAATATTTCACGGCATCATTCTGTGCCTTCACTGCGTCAAACATTTAACACAACCTCAGAGCAGGCGTTTAACTGACGCAAGGCTTGATAAAAATTGGAGCCTTCCTGCATTGCTGGAGTAGCATCATTACTTCGGCGCTAGTCCAGCAATGCGTGATTTACCACCACAGATATGTCAGAATTTCTGATGCATCTGTGGAAAATGTGCACCATGAATATCTGTAGAGTAAATACAGTGATGCCATGGTGTTGTTATGGGGGGGGGCGCAGGGCAGCACATGAAATATGATGTATCAGAGCCGATACATCAGATTCTTGTAAATGAGACCCCAAGTCTTTTGTCTCTAATATAGTTTTGCACATGGGTTCAAAGTTGCTCTTTCTCCTCAGGCATTTTAACTCTGTAGTAATTCATCCCACACGACTTCAATGGTGGACAGACCCTACCCATGCTTAGCATAACCGGAGTGTAATCAAAAATGCCACTTTCTAGGATATCACATGATACGATCTTGGGTAAGATGTTCCTGACATCGGAAGGTAATCTATTCTGAAACTGAATCCATGGACATATGAGAAGAATGTGTATTTTCAATCACTCGGGTGTAGCGGATGCCATACGTATACAAGGTCATGATCACATTCTACATCTGCGAGAAATCAGAGAAATTTCCAGTAGGTGTTGTAGAGAAATTTCACTACAGCCACCGGCGCAAAATAAGCACTGGCAGACGATATACAATGAGGTGCGTTGCAGGCCTTGGATGTAGAAAGAGATCTACAGAGGGTGCAAAGCCACAGCTAAGAATAAACACACCACCTGCACCTTTTCATATCCGAGGGAACGGCTTCCCAGTGTTACAATGGGTCATTGAACCTGTCATTTTTATAGGTGACATCTTTACTCCTTAAGAAAGTTGTACAAAAAAGTTACATTGCGAGTCTATCAACTTCACAACTTTGCACACACAAAATTGTTATTTACGAGTTTTAAAATGTAAAAATATCTAGATAAAAATGCCACAGAAAATGAAGCATATTTTTTATTTAGTTGCATAAACTGGAGTATAATTTTGATATTTCTTGCTCATAATCCAGATCATCAGTCTACATATTTTGGTTCTGATTTGATGCATAATTTCAGTGGACGTTCTTTAATATTTCCTGCAAGAGTGTTCTACCATTTTACTTCACTTATTTTTCACCCGCCCTCGCCTTGGTCTGCCTTTCGTTTCATCTAATATTCACCCTCCATAACTCCTATATTATATTTCCTCAAATTAGCGCCTTCAGATTAAAATTCCTATTTTAGCTATTCTTTACTTGCCTTAGTAGGTGTGGATCTAGTGATTTATCTTTTTACTACAGAAAGAAAAGCAATGTGTCCTAAACAAACCCCTACTTGGCCAGGTCTTGTGATCATGAACACATTTCTTTGTCTTGTTCTACTTTGGTTTCCTTCTGTGCCAAACTTAGAGACACCAAGAAGTGATTCAGTTGCTTTATAAATAGGCAAAGTGAAAAAGACGAAATATGTTAATCTTCTACTAAACTGTCTAACTGACATAAAAAAAAATCATACAATTAGGGAAAAAACAGCGTTCCTAATTATGGACAGGGCCATATGTTCTGGTGGCCTACAAACACTGCAGCAATCCATTCAGAACCAGCTCCACGCTGCCCAGAACACACACATTTGTGAGTAAAAACATAGTCAAAGGATTCTGCTTGTATGTTTTGGAAATTTTCAGAAAGCAAGTGCCCCATCCATCAAGCTATGACTATCTCCAAGCTTTACTATAAGAAGAGCGCTTTTGTCAAAGGATTTCTAGATCGACATTGGCATTCATGGGAAGGTTTCTGAACACAACTGCAAGGTCACTGACTTAGATCAAGAAATCAAAAACAGCCCCACCCTTCCGATTTGAAGGGATATAGAATGGCTCACAGGAATGATGGATCTTCTACTGTATGTCTATACATAGATGCACCTACCTACAAAACACACAATTCTGGTGGCAAATCATTCTGCAACACACACAGGCATCAAACAACAGCTATTAATAGCCTTTAGCAAAAGTGGCTCAGGCCACTGCTAATAGCAGTTCAAAATTTGGATGCACTCTTCAGGACACTTCCACCTTAGAATCCACACCAATTCAAAGGGAACCCCAATAAAACAGCCACCATCATGAAATACATTCTAAAGCCTTCCCCGCCTCTGTGAGCCTCCTATTAATGCGGTTCCTGTCTTCAGTCAACACTACATAAAGCAGGATTTTGCCTTAGAAATTTAAGAGAGCATTTGAATAAGTAGAATTACTTTTTTCTGCTCCTTACACCATTACTTTATTGCAAAAACACCAATACCATGCATGCATAAACATGTACTGACACAAGTTACCCCCGAATTTTGATTTTATTTTGACCCGGAGAGCACAATAATTCTAATTTGTCTGCTAAGTTTTAGGTATTTCCAGTGAACGAAAGCCATTTATTTTAGTGTTGTCCGATTGTGCATTTTCGGCATTGTGTAATAAGCATAGCCAGATTTTGATAATTGCCATCACAGAGCATGATTTTGAGAAAGTATTGTAGCCAGCCATTTTTTGTGTATTACCTATCTAGGGTCTGGTGTACATACATTGGATTCACTAAAAATAGTACCAATTTGCTCACAATTGTTTTGCGAATCCAGTGGTATTTTTTGAGCCGACCTATGTAATAAAAGGCTGGTTTGCAAAATACCAAATTGCAGTGGGTCTCAATTCAAACAACATCAAGAAGATTACTGAGGTAGGTCACAAATTGTGACACTACGATTTGCTCTCATTTCAGGGATAGTGGCCTCCCAGGGGGACAGACCATCATGTCTCTGACTGCTTTTAAATAAAGCAATTGTTTTTCTAAATGCAGCCCCTTTTCCTTAATGGAAAACAGGATGCTTAAAAAAAAAAAATTACAAATTTTACAAACTCTTTTTTAAGACTTGGAAGTGGTCTTTTAGGAACACTGCCTACTCCTAAACATAGTTTATAAACATTCACAAAGGGAAATTGCGTTACCAACACCTCTATGTAGTCCATAAAATACTAATGTTTTGCGGCTGTACTTTGGTCACAAAATTGTAGTACATCCCATTGTGAATGGCTATTTGTTTGGGATGCCCTAAACAAGCCCCTTCCAAATAGCGGTTCTATACCTACTTGCATACCCAAATTGAGATTTGGTATCATGTTACCAAATCACAATTTGAGTTTCGTACGTAGCAAATGGGCATTGTGTAGTCACAAAGGTTCGTATTTTGCCTATCAGTAACTTTGTGATCACAAAAACTCTAGGTACCTGTGGCCCCTAGTGTTCAAGGACTTCTCACATTCTTTCTCGTGAGGAGATCTTGGCACCTGCTAATTTTTTTGTTTAATTTTATAAGAATTTCGAACATGGGCTCTCGCTTCCATATGGATATTCGTATGGATAAAAAACGGTATTCATCTGTCAATAGTCCTTAGAATTTATAGATTTTAGAATTATGTGCTCGAACTAATTAAGGACAGAAGCTCTGGTCCGCTGAAACATCAATTGTCATGCACTGTTTTATTTGTAGACTGGCTATTTTTGCATCAGATGCCTACTACACTTAGGCTGTTCTCAAGAATTGTGTTATATTTTTCCTAATATTCCCGATGCCCTTAGAGGTATGCACATGCAGTGGACGATATACTTTGTTTTTCTTGCCTGGTTCAGCCAAGCTCAGAGGGGCTTCCATATTAAGGGAGGCCCCATAAACAACATTTTCATCAGTAGGTTTGTTATGGGGAAGAAGTTCTTAATTGTGGAGTGGGCCATGGATCTGCCATCAGGCACTCAATGTTTCTCCATCACTATATAAAGTTAGGGAAGATTGCACAGTGGATATGGTACTCAGTAAGATCTGGATTCAGAAATAGATCCAGGAGATGCTGGATTGGTAGGATGCTGCACTTCTGCACAGCTCGGCAGTATCAGAACAATATTCTTGTTTGAAGGCAATCTTCCAATACCTAGTCCAAGGGATAGCGGGGGTCATGGTCATGTGTTAGTGTTGTCTTGTGTTGAGATGTGTTGTATTTTGTTGTGTTGCCATCATTTGTTATAGTGCATTCCTACCATTTCTGTTGTACCATAGTGTTTTTAGAGTTTTGGCACCCTTTTTGTTCTGGGATTTTCATTGAACAGAGTCAATAAATATTTTAGTTATTAGGTGTGTTCAGAAAAAGCTGTGCATGTCCCATTGTGTATCGTTGTGTCTGGTGGTTGGCTAAAAAGCACCCCAAACCCTTCATTAGATTTTTAGAGCATTAGGTAAATGTAGAAAGGGCTTTCTGTGTATTTAGTTCTACTGAGGTTCACTGTTGCCTAATGTTCAGACAGAGGAAGTTGTTATATTAAGATTCAGAATTAGCTGATTACACTGTACTGAATCAATCATGTTTGTGTGTGTGTGTGTGAGAGAGAGAGAAAACGTAGTATTATTGAAAAAAGCTTGGATAAGTTCTGACCTGTATGTTGATGACAGAAAGATGATGTGCTGTTGAAGCTGCATCACTTAGCCAGCATGGCTTTGCTGCATGTTGTGCATATGATGTGGCTATGACATGCCTGATATGTTCTGGTAGAGTATGGGAAGTACAAATACACCTTTGTTGAAGCTCAGTTAGCCAATTATATGGCTTTTTTCCATGCTGTGTACATCATACAACTAGGGGTGTGATAAATGTGTGTTGTCGGTAGGAGACTAGAGTGTAAAAATACATGAATATGTAACTGTGACTGAGGTCGCAGTGCTTAGCAACCAATAAGGCTTTGGTACGTTGTGCTCATGATTATGTCATGGTAATGTGCTTACTAAACTCTGTTGGTGCATATTGAGATATGGATATTTCCGTATGAGGATATGCTGTTGGGGTATTAACTCCCAGCCAACTAGATGGCTTTCATGTCTTATGTCATTCAAGATACTGCCAGGAAACTGATTTTAATGTGCTATGTTGGTGTAATGGAATTACAGGTATGTCCTGCTTTATGAGTGTTTTAATGTGTATTCATTAGCCAGGAATATGGTTTACTACCAATGGTTGTATAGGGCAGTGTCAACGACTTAGGTCTAACATGTTCTGCCCGTACGTAGTGAAGTATAAACAGGTTTCAAGAAGGAACAACCATCGACTTCAGAAGGCAACACATAGCGGATTACCACGCCCTACTATCAGGGTCTGCTGTTCACGGCCTAAAGTATGACCAATGTTCTGGAAGCATTTGTACTGGGCACAGGGCATGACACAGAATAAGACCTGTTTGCATCTTCCTCTGCTCGCAAGCAAAGGACATCCATAGTTGGTTTTTAGGGCACACAGGCTTGGAAGAAAGAATCGTCAGAGAGCATACCCTCTCCCTAGCTTCAAATGTAAACAGCTGTAGACCATGTGCAGTGGATTTGGTGTGTGGAGGGGCTCCATATAGGATCATGGCCAAAAGCCAACCCTCTACCCAGACTTGGCCACTCAAAGTTTCAGACACATTCTGTGGCTTTTGGGGCAGACATTGGGCAGAGTGTTTGGCTAAGGACTATAAACGATCTCCAGGTCTCACTGCACGTGGCCAAGTATGATAGGGTATCAATGTGAAACCTGAAACAACTGAAATATATCTGTTATGATGAGTAATGCAGCAACAACTCCCAGAAGTCTACTGCACGCGAACTCACACGTGATCTCACAAATTATATCACAAATGACAAAATAAATAATATCATAAAGCTGCATGGAAGCTGAAGAACTCGCTGAAGGGTCCAGTTGAGAGTTAAGTCCTAACCTTGGAATGTACTGGCCAATGGACAAATAAAATTAGCTGCGAGTTATGAAAGTATAAGAAACGGGATTGGCTGTATTGAAGAATCTTGCTTGTAGGTCACTGAAGGCAATGGTCAAAGGATGTTGGGACAAAATGTGCTGAGAGCAGTGCCTACGTGCAGGGCATGCGAGATGCATATGCCTTAAACACACAGTGCACTTGGCATGTCTAAAAGCATGCCCCTAAAACCAACCTCAATGGGAGGGATGATTAGTGCAGGCCCTGACCAAAGCCTTTGTCACCACTGTGTCCTTGTGGCCAAAAAATGATTTGTTCTTCTGATATGCAGTGCATAAAAATATCTCATCGGAGAACTTGAGGTGTGAACATAAATCAGCATATTATCCAGTCCAAACAAAAGGCATATCTGTAAACAGAAACGCAGTATCTCGATGTGGCAGTATGAATTGCTCAATTTATAGGTTTGGTAAAACTGAGTTTCAATGTTGGGTTACTGTAGGGTGGGGCTGATGGGTGGGGTGGTTGGGTTTCAAGTCATTTTAAACTGTAACTGTTTTAATGCGTGTTTGGAATGTTTTTTATGGACAACTGTCTTAATAAACTTGTTTTTCTACCTACCTACCTACCTACCTGTAAACAAATCATGCATAATCAAATAAAGTCATGACAGAAAATATCCAAGCCTTGAACGTCATCCTTGAGTAAAATAATGGATTTAGCATGCTGTGGGGATAACAAAGCAACATGTCCTCGGATTCCCGCACGTCTTTGACATAACCATGAGGACTGTTGGTCTGATGCTGCCCTTGAACCTAGTGCATCTATTATTAGGAATTCAAAGATTTGCTAACAGGATGTTCTGTAACAAAGCAAGAAGTGTATTCATCGCAGGACAAAGCACAGGTTACAACAGAGAACAGCACAGTTTTAAATTATGCATCACTTCCTTTTTAAACCCCCAGCTTTTTAGATATATGAACTCGCTAGTAATCCGCAGTGGTTTCTACATGGGTGAGAAGAGTAGTGTGCACAGTGCATGTTTCTGTCTGTTTAACTGCGATTATAAGGGGTGACGCATTGGGAGGCCAGATGCAGCTTTTTATGTGTGAGACCATGTTGGTGCCCCCTAGTTCACCGTATGGGGTTGGCACGTATGACATTAATTATGCAAGAGGTCTTTCGACTAAAGGTGAGCTGCTGGTGAGTTCTGGCCATCTCCTCAGACTGGAGCAGCCTCTTGGTCTGATATCTGTGGCACGGTGGGTGTTGTGTGATAGCATGAAAGGTTCAAGTGTCAGGTTTAGTCGGGAACTTAGCTTGATAGCAGGGATATATCGCCATCAGAGATTTTGTGTGCATTGCAGCTCTGACCCCATGCCAGGGGATCCTTAAGAGGGGTCCATGGCCCTATTGTTGTGGATGGAGGAGAAAACCAGGCTGTAATGAAAAATGAGGTACAGTTTTAAATAAAGGTACCGCAGGGTTTCGTGTAGTGCAACATAATGCAGTAGGAAAGGAAACACCTTGCTCTAGAATAAAAACTGTTGGTTTGTGTTTATGTGTAGGGGAAGTTTGTTTTCTGAAACCTGGGACACAGGAGGCCCACGCATTTTGTGGACTATTAAATGCTGTACAGAACCAGTACTGCCTTGTTTTTCCTGTGGCGCCGGTTTCCTATCTATTACAATCTCACGTCTGTTTCTGCCAAGGCATAGGGAGGAAATAAAAGCAAGATTAAAGATAGTGCACGATGCTGGGTCTGTGTGTTGCCGGAAACATAGGCCCTCATTACAACACTGGCGGTATTGACCACCTACCGCAACAGCTGACAACATACCGCCGCCATGGCTACCAGCCGTCTATGCGTATCATGACCGCCAACGGTATCCCACCAGAATGCTGGCGGAACACCGCCAGCAGTCATGGCGGCGGACTGCGGTAAGGTGGCGCTGCTGACAGCAGCACCGCCACGCCACCAAAACACCACCGCCGGTATCATGAGCAATGATACGGCCTGGCGGTGTTTTTCTGGCAGACGCTGCTGCTGACAACAGTGCCATGGACCGTCTCCAGCCGGAGGACCACCTGCAAGCAGGAAAGTGGGGTTCTCCGACCGGAGAGGGGAGTGGAGGGTGTTGTGTGTATGTGGGGTGGGGTGTCTGTTTGGTATGCGTGCATGCAGGTGTGATTCGCGTAGGATGCATGCGTGAATGAGTGATTGTGAGTGTTGTGAATGCATGTGTGTGACAGGGTATGTTGGTGTGTGTTCCGGTGTGCGGGTATGTATGTGTGCATGCATGGGTGGTGGTGGGTATGCGTGTGTGCATGTGTGTATATGAGTGTGCGTGTGGGTGTGTATATGTGTGGGGGGCAGGAAAGGGTGGGGAAGGACTCTGGGGAGGGGTGGGGGGGTGGAGGAGACCCCTCTCAGTGCCAGGGAAGTGATTCCCTGGCACTGATAGTGCCAACCGCCATGGTTTTCGTGGTGGTAAGTTTGGCACAAAAACCATGGCAGTAGGCCGGGTTGTAATCCCGAGGATGGGATTGTGATGGCCGCCGGGCTAGAGACAGAAGTCTCCAGCCCAACGGCTGTTACCACCCTGGCGGTCGGTGTGTTAAAGTGGCGGTCTTGGATGGCGGTAACTGCCATCGTCAAAATTCAATTTTTTTTACTGCCGGCCTGTTGGCGGGATTACCGCCGCTTTAACACCGACCGCCAGGGTTGTAATGAGGGCCATAGTGTGTTTGTCTTTTTCGGACACTCCTGCTGGCGCATGAGCAGAGCATCTTGGGTATCTGTTCTTCATCTCTCATCATAAACTCAGGGCAAAGCAATCACTCCCTCTTTGTGATGTATGCCAGACTATCGTAGTTTGAATTATCATAAATATCATGCCCAATGTATCATTTACAGTAATATCATCTGATTGGGTGTAGATTTTATACTATTAACTCGAAAGAGGATATATTTTGACAACTATATTAGGAGCATAATATTAATGTGAGACTATGGCTTTCATTACGACCCTGGCGGTCGATGATAAAGTGGCGGTAATACCGCCAACAAGCGGCGTTAATTACTGCCAAATTATGACCATGGCGGAAAGATCTCCGAAAGACAGCTAGTGTACCACACAGACTGCCAGGGCAGAAACAACAGCCACCATGGCGGTAGCCGCCTACAGCCAGGCGGAAGTCAATGTTCCGCCCACCATATTACAACAACACAATCCGCCACCTTTTCCGGGGCGGGACCAACAGTATCAAAAGCCTAACGGAAACTGAGCTCAGAAGTGAAAGGACTCTCCATTGGAGACACAGGGAAGAACCACGCCACCATGGAACCCGAACTGCATGTATTTCAGATGATATTCTACATTCTGCTCCACCACGAACACCAACGCCGGCGAAGACAACGATGGTGAGTACAGCCGCCTAGCACACAAGGGAGGGAGGGGAGGAAAATGACAGTGACACACACACACACCACACACACACCATACACACCCCATACACACAACCAGATGCACAAGAAAGCAAGTTACTCCCCCTAAATCGGCTGAATAATGCAAGGACAAAACAAATTTACCAAAGTGAGTGTAATAATATCAACACAGTAAAACATAATAAGTTAGCCAATGTAAAAGATATTTACAAATGTACAGCACAATGGACACTGCCCAGTCCTCAGTTCACGTGGGGCACATGGCCACAGGCCAAAGTCCAAGGCCTCACTTGTCACCTGCATCAACACGCAGAGAACACTGCAGGGGCATCAGTTGGCAAATATGCAGGCACCTCAGGGGGAGGGGCACATCAGCCGGGAGCGGAAACAGGACCACTGGTTCTGGAGGGGGCAACATGCCCTGTGCTTGGTCCTTGGGAGTGATAGGCCACATTCTCTGGAGTGGGTGACTTGGCCACTGGTTCTGGAGGAGGCAACATGCCCTGTACTTGGTCCTGGGGCGTGATAGGCCACAGTTTTTTGAGTGGGTGTCTTACTCACTGGTTCTGGAGGGGGCAACATGCCCTGTGCTTGGTCCTGAGGAATGATAGGCCAGAGTCTCTGGAGTGGGTGACTTGCCCACTGGTTCTGAAGTGGGCAAAATGCCCTGTGCTTGGTCCTGGGGAGTGATAGGCCACAGTCTCTGGAGTGGATGACTTGCCCACTGGTTCTGGAGGGGCAACATGCCCTGTGCTTGGTCCTGGGAAGTGACAGGCCACAGTCTCTCGAGTGGGTGGCTTGCCCACTGGTTCTGGAAGGGGCAACATGCCCTGTGCTTGGTCCTGGAGAGTGACAGGCCACAGTCTCTGGAGTGGGTGTTTTGCCCACTGGTTCTAGAGGGGGCAACATGCCCTGTGCTTGGTCCTGGGAAGTGATAGGCCACAGTCTCTCGAGTGGGTGTCTTGCCCACTGGATCTGGAGTTGTAAGGCCGCACAGTAGCCCATGGAAACAGGATTACATTGCGTCCTCCGGCGGTGACGGCTGCACTGTGTTGGTGGTGGTGGTGGGAGGCTCCTGCACATCCCCTGCACCCTCGGATGGGTGCACTGTGGTGGTGCTGGTGGTGGTGGGTGGCTCCTGCACATCCCCTGCACCCTCAGATGGATGCACTGTCGTGGTGCTGGTGGGGGTGGGAGGCTCCTGCGCATCCCCTGCACCCTCGAATGGATGCACAACCATGGTTGGTGGTTGGGGCTCCGTGACAGCTGCTGGTGCAGGCTCCTGGCACTTCTTACCTGCTGGTGCAGGCACCTTGCCCTTTCGGGTGGAAGGTGCAGGCTTCTTGCTCTTCTTGCCAGCCGGTGCAGGCTCCTTCTCCGTTAGGCTGGCTAGTGCTAGCTCCTTCCCTTTCAGTAAATATGGCCTGGATTCCTTTCAACTACGAGTAGGTGCGGATGGAACTGGGCCTGTGGACTGTGTAGCTGAGGTTCCTGGCTGGGTTTTTCTTACCCTGGCCATACGTGGAGGATGGGGGGGAGGGGTAGGGAAGAGGTCAATGGTGGATAGGAAAAGTTTCTGAGGGACATTGGGGCAGGAAGAGGGAGAAGGAATGGGAGTGGAGGATGAGGGAGTAATTATTGGTGGTGTTTGTCTGCTGGATTCGGGTTCAGGTGCATTGGCTATATGCTGTTGTGGGGTGGATGGCTGTTGGGTGTCTGAGTGCTGGTGTTTGTGTACTTTAGGAGTGGGGGACAGACACAGAGGGAGAGGACACAGGGGACATGTGCATGGATGTTCTGGAGGTGTCTGCAAGTGAGGTGTGTGTTCTGCTTGGTGTTGTGATGATGCTGGTAGTGGATGATGATGTAGTGCATGCAGGTGTGAGTGTGGACGTGGCTGGGAGGGAGGTGGTGGAGGGGGAGACAGTGGAAATAGTGGATGTTGTAGTGTCTGCAAATGAATGGTGTTAGTGTGAGTGCCTGTGGGATGAAGTGTGGTGCTTGTGTTTGCCTGTGCCACTCTTGGGTGTTGTCTTGTATGCATGGTCATCTGTATGTGTGCCTGGGATGGGTTGGGGTTGAGGAGAATGGGACTCGGAGGTGGAAGCTGGAGGGGGGCAGTAGAATAAGGGACAATGGCTGCCATCAGAGAGGAGGCCAGAGTCTGAATCAATCTCGGCTGGGCCGCCAATCCAGTGTGAATTCCCTCCAGGAATGCATTAGATTGTTGCATCTGGGATGGCATTCACGATGGCTGATTGCCCTACAGAGATGGCTCTCAGGAGGTCAATGGCCTCCTCACTCAGGGCATCAGGGCTAACTGGGGCAGGGCCTGAGGTGTCTGGGGGTGAGCTGGCACGGGCAACTTGTTGAGGGGCTGCTGGGAGGGTGGTGCTGGTATGGGGGTGGCGGCTGTACCTGTGTCTGGGGTGGTCACAGAAGTGTCCACCACCACCAGGGAGCGTCCATCGCAGGAGGTATCTGTGTCTGAAGTGTCCCCTCCAATCTCCGCTGTGGTGCTCCCCTCGCCCTCCATCCCACTGGTGCCCTCAGCGTCGGTGGACTGTGCCGCCTAGGTCCTGTGGGATACAGCTCCCTCCGTCCCCGGTGCCTCTGCTCCTCCGCCAGATCATGCTAATGCACATAAGGAGAGGATGACAGAACAAAAAGGGGGGGAGACAAAGGATACACTTGGTCAATGTCTACACCAACACCACTGTTGGCGTACACAGCATCCTCATACACAGGGAACAGGCCTACGCACTATGCAATGCACTACCAGTAACAATGCTGGTCACCAGGGCATGGGGAGGGACACATACCGCCAACAGCAGAATACCTGGGACCCACACAGCCCTGCCCAGTAGTGGATGCCTACAATCTAGGTAGGAGAACTATCACAGCAGAACCCTGGCCAACATAGGACCTACTCTGCAATGTCAGGTCTGGCCTAGGGGCACCCACACACACACATCCCCCACCCGGATACCACCCCACCAGGCGTAATTAGTAATGATGGGCACTGTACTCACCCCCTTGTGGCTGCTGTGATGCCCTCAAGAGCCCCTCCAGCTCCGGATAGGCCACCACCAGTATGTGGGCCATCAGGGGGGGTCAGGGTTCGACGAGCACCCCTTCCTCGTTGGGAGGCTATCCCCAGCTGGGCCTCCGCCATCTTCCATGCCCAGCGTCTGAGGTCCTCCCACCGTTTCCGACAGTGGGTGCTCCGCCTGCCGTAGACACCCAGGGTCCACACGTCCTAGGTGATGGCACGCCATATACCCTTCTTCTGATGGGCGCTGATGTTCAGAGGAAAAACACACAGGGAAAGGTATTAGTCAGACCATCCTGCCTGTTACACTCATAACCCACCATGCCACCTCCCCATGCCCATTTGCACAGACCTGGCTCAGCACACAAGCTGCACGCCGCCCAAGGGACATCCATCAACACCCCCTACATGAGGCCTTCACACACATCACTCCATCCATTCATGCTCCATGCATCGTGCTCACAGTGTACTCACCTGTTGGTCCGGAGGCCCATACAGCAGTCAGTACAGGGGTAGGACCCCATCCACCAGTCTCTCTAACTCCACCGAGGTGAAGGCCGGGGCCCTTGCCCCAGTCACACGCGCCATGGTGGGGTCACAGGTCACAGCAGCATATGCAGTGTAGGTCCTCTCCTGTTGAAGGTCAGGTAGCAAGTGAGTGAACAAACAGAAAATGGCAGTGACGTCTGCGGCGGTGCATACAGTTCACAATTGTACATACAGGACAGATGCCACTTATACATTTCAAATTAACATCATGCATTGTACTGTTGTGGCTACAATGTACAGTTTGTGACCGGTTCCTCACTCTTTTGCT
Source organism: Pleurodeles waltl (assembly GCF_031143425.1). NCBI lineage: Eukaryota > Metazoa > Chordata > Amphibia > Caudata > Salamandridae > Pleurodeles > Pleurodeles waltl. Next base: position 1,635,224,922 of record NC_090445.1, read on the forward strand.
CCACAGATTGCTACTGCTGCGGACGAATAGGAGATGGAGACATACCCCGTGTACAGACCCCTGGTAGACTTGGTAACAATGGAGGACAGGCACATTATCCTCACCTACAGACTTGACAGGGCCACAATCACGGAGCTGTGTGCCCAACTGGAGCCTGACCTGATATCTGATATTGTTCACCCCACTGGCATCCCCCCTCTTGTGCAAGTCCTATCTGTGCGCCATTTCCTGGAAACTGGTTCTTTCCAAGTGACAGTGGCCTTGGCAACAGGAATGTCACAGCCAGTGTTCTCAATACTGCTGACAAGAGTACTGGATGCCCTGATTAAACACATGTGCAGCTACATTGCTTTCCCCCAGGTGGAGGATCTGGCCACAGTGAAGGCTGACTTCTATCCAATGGGACATATACCCAACATATTGCATTTGTTCCCCCCTGGCAAAATGAACAGGTGTTCAGAAATCGAAAGAGTTTTCACTCAATGAATGTCCAGATGGTGTACCTGGTGGACCAGTACATCTCCCACGTCAATACTAAGTATCCTGGGTCTGTGCATGATGCCTTTATCCTGAGAAATGGCAGCATCCCAAATGTGATGGCCCAACTGCAGAGGCACAGGGTGTGGCTAATAGGTGAACCTTGGTTCCCACCCAGTCGATGTTGGTGTATGGGTATGGTGTGGGCCATATGGCATAGTGTGTGGCTAAATGTTGTCCCTCAATATTTGCAGGTGACTCAGGTTACCCCAACCTATCATGGCTACTGACCCTTGTGAGGAATCCCAGGAAAAGGGCAGAGGAACGTTACAATGAGGCACATGAGCGAACAAGAAGGATAATTGAACGTACCTTTGGCCTCCTGAAGGCCAGGTTTTGGTGCCTCCATCTAACAGGTGGATCCCTGTGCTACTCACCCAAGAAGGTCTGCCAGATAATGGCATGCTGCATGTTGCATAACCTTGCCTTGAGACGCCATGTGCCTTTTCTGCAGGAGGAGGAGGAGGCTGGAGATGGCCATGCGGCAGCAGTGGACCCTGTGGACAGTGAAGATTCGGAGGCAGAGGATGATGATGAGGACAACAGAAATGCAGTGATTCGACAATACTTCCAATGACACAGGTAAGACAGTGTAACTTCACATTTCATTGTCATTTGTTTGTTTCACATTGTCACTGGCACGCTGTAATTTCCCACTTCTATGGCCACTCACTGTACCCTTTGGCAACTCTTTTTGCAGATGTTGGTGCCCCACTATCGCTTCTCCAGTGTTCACTGCAGCCAACTACAGGTCTATCCTATGTGCACATTACTGTACAGTTGATTTGCAATGTTTGAACCTTGCTAAACGAATACATACTTAAATCATATCACATACTCTGTACATGTATTTTTTTTAAGTGTGTTTATGGAAGTGCTATAAAGAAAAGGGAGAAGTGCAATGGGCTGGGGTGATGATGGAAGAAAGTCCAGGGTATTGTTCCAGTCTATTTGTAGCACAGGTGCATTGTCCAAGGGGACATAGGAAGGGGGGCAATGGCAGTTCAAGGTGGACAGGGTGACAGAGTGGGACACAAGGGTGACAATCAGGAGAGTCTTATTTCCTGGCGGGGTCTTGGCAATAGTCTCTGGCTTCTGCCTGGATCGCAGGGAACGTTTGCAGGGTAGTTCTCCTTCTGCAGCGGGAGGGGTGCCGGTGGCCTGTTGGTCCACCGGAGGTGGAGGCCAGTTCAGTAGTCTGGCTAGTGGCAGGGGCCCGCTGCTGTAAGACTGCCTCCCTCATAATGTTGGCCATGTCTGCCAGCACCCCTGCTATGGACACCAGGGTGGTGTTGATGGCCTGCAAGTCGTCCCTGATCCCCTGGTACTGTCCCTCCTGCAGCCGCCTGTTCTCCTGCACGTTGTCCAGGATCTGACCCAGTGTATCCTGGGAATGTTGGTATGCTCCCAGGATCTCGGTGAGGGCCTCCTGGAGAGACGGTTCCCTGGGCCTGTCCTCCCCCTGGTGCACAGCACTCCTCCCAGTTTCCCTCTTGTCCTGTGCCTCTGTCCCCTGAACTGTGTGCCCACTGCCACTGACCCCAGGTCCCTGATTGTCTTGGGTGTGAGGTGTGCCCTGGGGTCCCTGTATTGGTGGACACACTGCTGATTGGCGTGTCCTGGGGACAGAGGCATGGGTACGCTGGGTGGGTGCTATGGTTGTGTCTCCTGAGGGGGGAGGCTCTGTGGTGGTGTGTGACTGTTGCTAGGTAACCGACTGTCCGGAGGTCCCTAACGGGCCAGGTTGGTCATCCAGATCCAGGCGACCAGAGTTGTTGTCATCACTTTGGGCCTCTTCTGTTGGGGGACTGGAAATTGCTGGCACCTCTTCTCCGCTGACATTGGCTGGGATACCTGTGGGGATGTAAATGCAGTGTTATTGTTTCTGTGTGTGACATATTGTGCATGGGTGGCTTGCCCTCTTTGATTGTATTTGTCGTGGCAGATTTCACTTGTGTGAGTTGGTATGTGGTGGGCTAGCTGATTATCTCTAGTGTGCATGCTTTCGTGATAGGTGTCCATGCATGTCTGTGAGTGGTGTCCATGCATTGGTATAGCATGCAGGGCTTGGCATTGAGATGAGTGAGATGTGATGGTGGGGTGTGTGGGCATTGGTGGAGTGATGGGAGTGAGGGTGAGGGTATGTGATGGCATGCAGGTAGGGGAGTGATAGTGTAGTAGTAGAGAGTTGTCTTACCAGAGTGCAGTCCTCCTCCTACTCCTGCCAGGCCCTCAGGATGCATGATTGCCAAGACTTGCTCCTCCCATGTTGTTAGTTGTGGGGGAAGAGTTGGGGGTCGACCGCCAGTCCTTTGTACAGCGAGTTGGTGTCTTGCTGCAATGGAATGCACCTTCCCCCGTAGATGGTTACACCTCTTCCTGATATAATTTTTTGTTCTGGGGTGCTGTCCCACGGCATTGACCCTGTCCACGATCCTACGCCATAGCTCCATCTTCCTAGCAATGGATATCTGCTGCAACTGTGCTCCAAATAGTTGTGGCTCTGCCTTGATGATTTCCTCCACCATGACCCTTAGCTCCTCCTCAGAGAATCTGGGGTGTCGTTGTGGTGCCATGGGTGTTGTGTGAGTAGTGTGGGTGAGGGTGTGTAGGGTGATGTGTTGGGGTGTGTTGTGAGGTGCGTGGGTAGTGTATTTGTGATGGTGGTGTGTGGCTCTGGTCTTGTCTGTGGTCTTGCTGTCTCTCTCTAGTGTCAATGGTTTGTAATGGTAAAGGGTTGTGGGTAATGTGGGTATGTGTTTTATAGTGGTGTGGGTGTGTGGGTGTGATGTGTGTATGAGTGTCAGGTGTGTGTTATTGAAATTGACCAATGTGGTGTTGTTTTGTTTGAGTGTGTGTATTTTGAGCGCGGCAGTATATACCGCCAATGGTTTATCGCTGTTGAATGTCCGCCGTGGTGATTCGTGGGACTTAATGTGATGGGCGTAGTTCTGTTGGCTAACGGTGTGGGTTTTGATATCACCAGTTTATCACTGACCTTTGGCCTGGCGAATTTGTGAATGTGGCTGAATTCTGTCGGATTGGTGTGTGTGTGTCATAATATGGTGAACGGATATCTGCCACGGCGGCGTTATGTTGGCGGCATTCAGCGTGGTGGTAAGTGGGAGATACCACCAGTGTCATAATGAGGGCTTGAGTCTTTTAAGTTTTATGTTGGGGCTCTGCTTCCTTTTGAAGTGTACATTTTTCTCTCTTGTATTTCCTCTTGAAAGGCTGTTTGTCACAGCAATAAAGACTCCGAAGTTGGCAGACCCACAACAGGGTTCATAGGAGTGACCAGGGATCACACCTGGGTGTCAACCACAGTTATTTGAGCACCAAAATGTTAATCCTGGGCTCCCACACCTGCTGTTTATGATTCCATTATCTGCCTTTCCTCTTTCCTGAAATGTGTCCAGTCCATTTCATGTGATCTCTCACTGATTAATAAAGCACCCTTTCAAAGTGTAAAGGGGGAGTCTCTTCCTCCAGTGTGTGCCCCAACCAGCTCACAGGAATGCAGCAATAATCACATGTATTTAGGGAGATTCTTATACTCCTCGTGTCTTCTATAGGAAGATGTGGGCTTCTCAAAATGGAGCCCAGGGTCTTCCAGGCAATGTACTATTGCAGGCACACATGCACTCAGTGTAGTTTCACAGCACACATACTCTGTAGGAATGATACATCCATGCATTGTGCCAATACAGACACACATACATTCAGCACACACATTCCTTCCTTATGCACTGCTCAGTACTGTAACTTTTCTGTATTGTACAAGGGCACTGCAGTGTGTGTGACACACAACACTTCACCAGTCATGTATTGCGCTTCTCAGAATCACACATACACCCAGCATATGCTTTCCTTGAGTATGCACTGCACGGCACTACATCTGTCTTGTAATGTATTTCCTGCAAGCATACATATACCCAGTACATGCACTAACCACACATTTACTGCACATTACAGCTCTAACCCTGTACTGTACCCTTCCCAGACACACATGCATCGAGTTCAGAATCACTACTTCTGCGCTACGCAACAATTTACCCTTTACCTGCTGTAGGCCAAGGGTGAGTTAAGCACAGAGTAGTGGAACTTTAAAAAGGAGAGGAAGCCTGTAAGCATCATCCAGTGAAACAGGGTAAAAATGACTAGTTCACTCCTGCTGATCACGACACAGTATGTTGTCACCTCTGCTGAACTCTTGGTGGAGGCAGTAGTCTTCCACTGTTATAAGGGTAGTGCTTTAGGCACCCATCCCGTTCCAAAAAGACCTCAATCAGTGAGACAATTCTGTGTCATGGCACACATACATGATCTGTGTTTGCCTATGACAACAGAAATCTGCATAAGGGATCCAGACAACAGTACAGTTGGGCACTCAGGACAGGTGTACAACTCTTTTACAATGCATTGGACTTTTCCATCCCGACATTCATTAACTCCATGAACCACAATTAGGTCTTATTCATCTTTGCACCTGTTGACCTCTATGTACCATTCAACACTGCTGGTCACCCCACCTTGCTTTCCTCCATAAATACCCTAGTCAACAGTAGTTCATACTCAACTAGTTTTCCTCCTACTTCGTTGATTGATCTTCTTCCTGTTGGTTGGGGATCCAAGCTGTTCTAACCATCCACTTTCTTAACAGTTGATGTACCCCTATGTTCAGCCTTCATTTTTCTTCTATTTTCTCTCTATCTTGGTGACATCATCTGATATGTTAGAGTTTACTAAAACCTAGTTAAAGATGATGCCCACATCATCTTCTTGTTTCCCCTATCCACCTCCCACCTCCAGTCATGAACATCTGATTGACTCACAGCTATTCACCATGGATTTTTTCTCCATTCACTCAGACCAAACTCATCCAAAATTGAGATCATACACTTTGCTGCGTCATCTACCACCCTCCCTTACTGGTATTATCAACTCTACCACAACACTCTTACCACTGCCTCCTCTGCTAGCAACAGTGGGCTCATATATATGAAAGGTTAGCGCCGCCTTTGTGTAATTTGTTTTCGCAAAAGCTGCACTCACTTAACTCCATATTTATATTTTGACGCTAGACCCGTCTAGAGTCACAATAACTGAGTTTGTGTCATATTTTGGGGAGCGCCAACCCACCTTGCGTCTTATCGTGACGATATGCAAGGTAGCCGTTCCCTTCCAAAAAATGGTGCTAGCCCTCCAGCGCCATATTTACCTCCCGACGCAAAAACGGTGCAAACTAAGGAAGCGGACCCAAAAAATGGCGCTAAGTCCCACCAGGCGTTAAAAAGAGGCCTACACACTACCACTTAAGGAGAACACACTTAAGGAGCATTTGCAACCTCTAGGACAACATGGAAGTGTTACTGCTCCAGCTTGGCACACACCTCAGACTTCAGCGATGACAACAGGTCCCTCCACCACCGCAGCAACCCCAAACACCACCACAGCAGCCACGAAGGCAGGAGAGGATCTTTTGACAGCGTACACCACCACAGCAGCCACGAAGGCAGGAGAGGATCTTTCGACAGCATACACTTGCGCTTCCTCTTCTCCTGGGACTTTGCTGGACCCTCCTGGCTGGTACTTGAGTGAGTGGGGTCTCCCTGGGGTCTCTACTGGCGTGCAATCTCCATCTTGTGTGTCAATTAGTATTTTTCTTGCTTGTGCGTTGTTTTTTTACACTAATGCTGTAAAAAATGGCGCCACCTCATTTTGCATAGTAAATACATGCCGGAAAATGGTCTAGCGCCACTTTTGCAGCATTAACATAATTTTTCCTTAAGGCATGTCGCAATGGTTAGCGTAATTTTTTTTTTTACGGTAACCATTCCTAAGCGCCATCGTGTGTCATTTTTTAAATATGGCGCAAGGATGGTGCTAGGGAATTACATTAGCTTGCGTTAAAAATTATGACGTTCACTTGTGCGTTATTTTTCATAAATATGGGCCTTAGTGTTCGATTTGGTCCCCCAAGGGTAGGTCGCTCCCCCTGCCGCTGCAGCTCCTCCAGGTTCCTGAGTTCCTGACGCCCACCTCACAGTAAGTACCCCCCCCCCTCCCAGCCCCTCGCTCTGCCCCGCGCTACTCACCCTCTCTCCTGTTCCTGCTTCTTTTCTTCTTTTCTTCTTCTCTGTTCTTCTGTTCTTCCTCCTCGCTCCTCGTCTGTAATCTTCTTCTGTACTCTTCTTTCCCCCGTCTTCACTCTTCTTCTCTTCTTCCTCATCTTCTTCTGTGGTCTTCTGCCCTCTGTTCTTCGTTTTTCTGCATCTTCTTCTGTGTTCTTCTGTGTTCTTCTATGTTCTTCTGTGTTCTTCCGGTCTTCCTTTCTTCTCTCCTTCCGGTCTTCTGATCTTCCTTTCTTCTCTCCTTCCGGTCTTCTGTTCTTCTGTTCTTCTTGTCTTCGGCTCTTCTGCCTCCTCCGTCCTCTTCTCCCCGCGCCTGCCCTCCTGCTCCTGCCTCATCCTCCTCCCCCACTCGCATCCCCCTCTCTATCTCTCCTATCTAACCCGTTCACTATCTACCTCCCTCACTCCTCCTATCTACCTATCTCTCTATCTCTCTATCCCACTATCTAACTCCCTCACTCTCCACCTCCTCCTATCTTCCTATCTCTCTATCTATTTCCCTATCTATCGATTTCCCTATCTATTTTCTCTATCTATTTCTCTATCTCTCCCCCCCTCCCTCACCCCCTCTATTACCTATCTTCCTATCCTCTCATTCTACCTCTCACCCTCACCCACCTCTACAACCCCCCCTCCCCTATCTTCTCAACCCTACTCCTATCTTTCTCCCTTATCTCCTAAACCTCCTAACACTCACCCCCCTCCACCCTTAAACCCCCCTCCCCCAGCTCTTCTCACTCTACCTGTCCCCCCCCTCGCGCTTTCCCGCCGCGACCTCCTGCACGACCCCGCCGCCCAGCTCCCATTCGCCCCCACCTGACCCCTCCCCCCCCTCCTACCTCATATGGCGGCCGCTGCGCGACAGTGGTAGCGACCCTTGACCCAAGGGTAGGTCACTCCCCCTGCCGCTGCAGCTCCTCCAGGTTCCTGAGTTCCTGAGTTCCTGAGACCCACCTCACAGTAAGTACCCCCCTCCCAGCCCCTCGCTCTGCCCCGCGCTACTCACCCTCTCTCCTGCTCCTGCTACTTTTCTTCTTTTCTTCTTCTCTGTTCTTCTGTTCTTCCTCCTCGCTCCTCGTCTGTAATCTTCTTCTGTACTCTTCTTTCCCCCGTCTTCACTCTTCTTCTCTTCTTCATCATCTTCTTCTGTGGTCTTCTGCCCTCTGTTCTTCGTTTTTCTGTATCTTCTTCTGTGTTCTTCTGTGTTCTTCTATGTTCTTCTGTGTTCTTCCGGTCTTCCTTTCTTCTCTCCTTCCGGTCTTCTGATCTTCCTTTCTTCTCTCCTTCCGGTCTTCTGTTCTTCTGTTCTTCTTGTCTTCGGCTCTTCTGCCTCCTCCTTCCTCTTCTCCCCGCGCCTGCCCTCCTGCTCCTGCCTCATCCCCCTCCCCCACTCGCATCCCCCTCTCTATCTCTCCTATCTAACCCGTTCACTATCTACCTCCGTCACTCCTCCTATCTACCTATCTCTCTATCTCTCTATCCCACTATCTAACTCCCTCACTCTCCACCTCCTCCTATCTTCCTATCTCTCTATCTATTTCCCTATCTATCGATTTCCCTATCTATTTTCTCTATCTATTTCTCTATCTCTCCCCCCCTCCCTCACCCCCTCTATTACCTATCTTCCTATCCTCTCACTCTACCTCTCACCCTCACCCACCTCTACAACCCCCCTCCCCTATCTTCTCAACCCTACTCCTATCTTTCTCCCTTACCTCCTAACACTCACCCCCCTCCACCCTTAAACCCCCCTCCCCCAGCTCTTCTCACTCTACCTGTCCCCCCCTCCCTCGCGCTTTCCCGCCGCGACCTCCTGCACGCCCCTGCCCCCAGCTCCCATTCGCCCCCACCTGACCCCTCCCCCCCTCCTACCTCATATGGCGGCCGCTGAGCGACCGCGCCACTGGCGCGCCAGAGGCGCGCCAGAGGCAAGCCCGTCTGCGCCAGTCCGCGCCAGTCCGCGCCTGGCCCGTGCCCAGCGCCACGACCCCTGGTCCCCAGCTCTCCCAAGCCCCGCTGACCCGCTACGACCCCACCACCCTCCACGCCCTCAACCCAGGACGCTCCAACACCTGCTTCCAAGCTCACCCCAAACGCACCCATGGACCCTTCGCCTGCAACTCCTGCAAACGCACCTTCCACCACGCAACAACCACGACCACAAGCCCACGCGCCATCAACCACCTCAAGTGCATCCTAGTCAACGCTCGCTCCGTCCACAAACACGCCATTGAACTCTGGGACCTCCTGGACTCCATAGCACCGGACGTCGCCTTCATCACGGAGACCTGGATGAACGCCTCCTCGGCCCCTGACATCGCCACTGCCATCCCCGAAGGCTACAAGATCTCCAGAAAAGACCGCACCAACCAGGTAGGAGGAGGTATTGCCATCGTCTTCAAAGACTCCATCAGTGTCACCACCTCCACCGAAGACACCCCTCTCGCCGCTGAACACCTGCATTTTCAGATTCGCACCGATCCGAGGACCACCCTCAGAGGATCCCTCGTCTACCGTCCTCCCGGGCCACGCGCCCCTTTCAGCGACGCCATCGCCGACTTCATCTCCCCGCACGCCCTCGCCTCGCCGGACTACATCCTCCTAGGTGACCTCAACTTCCATCTGGAACAAAACAACGACCCCAACACCACCACCCTGCTCGACAACCTCGCCAACCTCGGCCTCAAACAACTGGTGAACACCGCCACCCACATCGCCGGACACACGCTTGACCCCATCTTCTCCGCCAGCAAACACGTCTTCTTCAGCCACGCCTCCGCCCTATACTGGATCGACCACAGCTGCGTCCACTTCACATTCCGACGCGAGACCCGCCACCTCCGCACCCAACCCATCCCTCGTCGACAGTGGAACAAGATCCCCGAAGAGCAACTCTTCTCCGCACTCGCCGCCAACCAACCCACCCTCACCACCGACCCCAACGACGCAGCCCTCAACCTCACAAACTGGATCTCCAACTGCGCAGACATCCTTGCTCCCCTCAAACGCACGCATCGACAGACCAACACCAAAAAAACTCTCTGGTTCTCTGACACCCTCAAAGAATCAAAGAAAACTTGTTGCGCCCTTGAGAAAGCCTGGCGCAAGGACCGCACCGCTGACAACATGACCGCCCTCAAGAACGCTACCCGCGAACACCACCACCTGATCCGCGCTGCCAAAAGGAACTTTTTCACCGACAGACTGGACAAAAACAGACACAACAGCAGAGAACTCTTCAGCATCGTCAAGGAGTTCTCCAACCCCAGCGCCAACGCCAACACCGTCACGCCCTCACAGGATCTGTGCGAATCCCTCGCCACTTTCTTCCATTGCAAGATTAGCGACCTCCACGACAGCTTCGGACACCAGACCCAACCATACACCACCGAACCGGCATCCACGACCATCACCCTCAACAACTGGTCCCACATCAACACGGAAGAAACCAAATCCATCATGAACTCTATCCACTCCGGTGCCCCTTCGGACCCCTGCCCGCACTTCATCTTTAACAAAGCCGACGACATCATCGCCCCGCACCTCCAGACCGTCATCAACTCTTCTTTTTCTTCTGCTACCTTCCCCGAATGCTGGAAACACGCCGAAGTCAACGCCCTACTAAAGAAACCTACGGCTGACCCGAGCGACCTAAAAAACTTCCGCCCCATCTCTCTTCTGCCTTTCCCAGCCAAAGTAATAGAGATGACCGTCAACAAACAGCTGACCACCTTCCTGGAAGACAACAACCTGCTCGACCCCTCACAAACCGGATTCCGAACCAACCACAGCACTGAAACCGCCCTCATCTCAGGCACTGACGACATCAGAACCCTGATGGACAACGGTGAAACAGTCGCCCTCATTCTGCTCGACCTCTCGGCTGCCTTTGACACCGTCTGTCACCACACCCTAATCACCCGCCTCCGCTCCACCGGGATCCAAGGCCAGGCCCTGGACTGGATCGCCTCCTTCCTCTCAAACCGTTCCCAAAGAGTTTACCTCCCTCCGTTTCGCTCAGAACCCACCGAGATCATCTGCGGCGTACCCCAAGGCTCATCACTCAGCCCGACACTCTTCAATGTCTACATGAGCCCCCTCGCCAACATCGTACGCAAGCGCGACATCATCAGCACCTCCTACGCCGACGACACCCAACTTATACTCTCCCTCACCAAGGACCCCGCCAGCGCCAAGACCAACCTACAAGAGGGTATGAAGGACGTCGCAGATTGGATGAGGCTCAGCCGCCTAAAGCTGAACTCTGAAAAAACGGAAGTCCTCATCCTCGGCAACACCCCGTCCGCCTGGGACGACTCCTGGTGGCCCACGGCCCTCGGCACCGCACCGACCCCCACAGACCACGCCCGCAACCTCGGCTTCATCTTGGACCCTCTTCTCACCATGACCAAGCAAGTCAACGCCGTGTCCTCCGCCTGCTTCCTCACCCTCCGCATGCTCTGCAAGATCTTCCGCTGGATCCCCGCCGACACCAGAAAAACCGTGACCCACGCCCTCGTCACGAGCCGCCTGGACTACGGCAACACCCTCTACGCCGGGACCACAGCCAAACTCCAAAATCGCCTGCAAAGCATTCAAAACGCCTCAGCCCGCCTCATCCTCGACATACCCCGCAGCAGCCACATCTCCGCACACCTGAGACACCTGCATTGGCTCCCTGTCAGCAAAAGGATCACCTTCCGACTTCTCACCCACGCACACAAAGCCCTCTACGACAAGGGACCGGAATACCTCAACAGACGCCTCAGCTTCTACGTCCCCACCCGCCTCCTCCACTCCTCTGGCCTCGCACTCGCTGCTGTCCCTCGCATCCGCCGCTCCACGGCGGGTGGGAGATCTTTCTCCTTCCTGGCGGCCAAGACCTGGAACTCCCTCCCCACCAGCCTCAGGACCACCCAGGACCACTCTGCTTTCCGGAGACTCCTTAAGACCTGGCTGTTCGAACAGCGATAACCCCCCCTTTTCCCCCTAGCGCCTTGAGACCCGCACGGGTGAGTAGCGCGCTTTATAAATGTTAATGATTTGATTTGATTTGATTTGATTTGATTTGACTCCATGAAAATGAAATCCTTAATCAATATAACAACCGCTGAAGCAAGGCAGATACTCCCAAATATGATTTTCCCTGGTGCCAAACGATTGATCAATTCACTAGTATACAAAAAACAGATACTGTTCATGTCTACGTCTGGTTCTCCTTTAATATATAAGTCTCCCCATCAGACAAAATCATCTAGTATGCCACAAAAACCCTATACAACTCCCATTGGCACAGCCCTACCTCATCCTATTGCGATCGTGCTAGTAGGGTTGAATTTAAATACAAGACCCTGTACAAGCATCTGGCCCAGTATTCAAAGCTGTGCATGGCAGATGTGCCACCCATCTCACTGACACTTGCGCCGCTCTACATGCACCCCTCAGCAACATTTCCCAAGCCCAATCTGTCTGTTCCTACCAAAACCACCCTGCACTACATTAAAGAGTTTAGACTAGCAACCTGCTAGCGCCCCTTTACTTGAAATCGGTCTCACCTAGCATGCAGGTTGCACTTTCCAGTCATTTAAAGGTGGCGTAAAGAATGGAAAACAAAAACAAATCCAGTCTATCCTCTGCATCATTACGCCCTTCTCGGTTTCATTAATCACTTTAAATATGTATAATTCTGTATAATATTTATTTGCCTTAAGGTCGCCTTAATGTTCTCACAATAATAGCTATTGTCTAGACCATGGATACTCAAAGTACGGCCCGCGGGCCTCATGCGGCCCCTCTGACCTTTACATGCGGCCCTTCAAGCAACAGGAACACTGGGCAGCTGTTTGCTCGACTCTGCACCTACAATAAAAATATGAAATACACGCACAATCATTTATTTCAAGTTCAATTGGTCTGAAAGAAAGGAAGTAACTAGAGACTCCTGCACTTCAATTTAGAAAAGCCTTCATTTTTAAAGACATCTTGCAACACAAGTGTAAAACTAAGACAGCCTCTTCAAAATAAAAAAAGTGTATTTAGTTAACATGCAGAACCTTTTCGCCTTAATACAATTTATTTTATCAGTGCATTGAGATGTATCCATTTAAAATTGATAGTTTTCAAACATAAATTTGGAAACATAAATTTGGAATCATTAATTATTTCCCTAACCCTGAGAACATCACCAATAGTAAATTAAAGAGACAAGTCACTTGGTATGTGCGCTTTATGGGTGGCCTGGGTTCCTATCATTACACCATTACACTTTAATAAATCAAACATAGAAGCAGGTTTTGTGCAGCACACCATGAATCATGTATTTCAAGGTCATCTTAAATGTGATAATGCAGAAAAAGGAGGGAAAGTGAGACTAAACAATTGTCTAGGATCACACAATTTGGAAAAGTGGGTAAGCCGGGATTAGTTCCAGGTTTTCTGATTTCCCATTGTTTATTTCAGCCACTAGATGTATATAATTTGCTTCTCCTACACCTACCTTGCCACCAATCCCCCCAGGCACCCCACCTGACCGCCACTGCCCTGGCATCAATGCGGCCCCCAGGCACGTCACAGACCAAACTTTTTGGCCCCTGGGAAAATGTTTGCGAGTACCCATGGTCTAGACTATACATGCTACTAACACCCCGAACACGAGTCAGGAAGAGCTGTATGCTTGGGTGAGATACCAATCTGATCACCACTGTTCTGGTGTTCCATTACCCTTTTTTTCCAAGTGAGAGAAAACTGGTCCCAATTTCACCAGCTGGTAATTGCGTCCAGTAAAATTGCATGAGGCTTTGGCTGCAACACCATCCAGGTCTCTGTCCCTTTCCCTGTCCCAGAATCTAATTCTCCCTCCGCCAAAGATGTTTTCCCTTCCATCCCCTACCCTCTCATTCCTCGTCCCTTCACCCTCATTTTAGCATCTGATCCCCCTCCCTCCCCTCAGATTTACAACCAACCCGGCTCAGATCATGTAGTAAATTTGAGTGTTAGATCCCCTCTGATCAGGGAAACTGTGTAGGATTCAGGTTGGTAAACCTGGGTACACCCAGTTATTCCTCATTCTGTGTGAATAGTTTGCAATTATGTCCACATGTTCATACAGGGAGTGCAGAATTATTAGGCAAGTTGTATTTTTGAGGATTAATTTTATTATTGAACAACAACCATGTTCTCAATGAACCCCAAAAACTCATTAATATCAAAGCTGAATATTTTTGGAAGTAGTTTTCAGTTTGTTTTTAGTTTTAGCTATGTTAGGGGGATATCTGTGTGTGCAGGTGACTATTACTGTGCATAATTATAAGGCAACTTAACAAAACAAAATATATACCCATTTCAATTATTTATTATTACCAGTGAAACCAATATAACATCTCAACATTCACAAATATACATTTCTGACATTCAAAAACAAAACAAAAACAAATCAGTGACCAATATAGCCACCTTTCTTTGCAAGGACACTCAAAAGCCTGCCATCCATGGATTCTGTCAGTGTTTTGATCTGTTCACCATCAACATTGCGTGCAGCAGCAACCACAGCCTCCCAGACACTGTTCAGAGAGGTGTACTGTTTTCCCTCCTTGTAAATCTCACATTTGATGATGGACCACAGGTTCTCAATGGGGTTCAGATCAGGTGAACAAGGAGGCCATGTCATTAGATTTCCTTCTTTTATACCCTTTCTTGCCAGCCACGCTGTGGAGTACTTGGACGCGTGTGATGGAGCATTGTCCTGCATGAAAATCATGTTTTTCTTGAAGGATGCAGACTTCTTCCTGTACCACTGCTTGAAGAAGGTGTCTTCCAGGAACTGGCAGTAGGACTGGGAGTTGAGCTTGACTCCATCCTCAACCCGAAAAGGCCCCACAAGCTCATCTTTGATGATACCAGCCCAAACCAGTACTCCACCTCCACCTTGCTGGCGTCTGAGTCGGACTGGAGCTCTCTGCCCTTTACCAATCCAGCCACGGGCCCATCCATCTGGCCCATCAAGACTCACTCTCATTTCATTAGTCCATAAAACCTTAGAAAAATCAGTCTTGAGATATTTCTTGGCCCAGTCTTGACGTTTCAGCTTGTCTGTCTTGTTCAGTGGTGGTCGTCTTTCAGCCTTTCTTACCTTGGCCATGTCTCTGAGTATTGCACACCTTGTGCTTTTGGGCACTCCAGTGATGTTGCAGCTCTGAAATATGGCCAAACTGGTGGCAAGTGGCATCGTGGCAGCTGCACGCTTGACTTTTCTCAGTTCATGGGCAGTTATTTTGCGCCTTGGTTTTTCCACACGCTTCTTGCGACCCTGTTGACTATTTTGAATGAAACGCTTGATTGTTCGATGATCACGCTTCAGAAGCTTTGCAATTTTAAGAGTGCTGCATCCCTCTGCAAGATATCTCACTATTTTTGACTTTTCTGAGCCTGTCAAGTCCTTCTTTTGACCCATTTTGCCAAAGGAAAGGAAGTTGCCTAATAATTATGCACACCTGATATAGGGTGTTGATGTCATTAGACCACACCCCTTCTCATTACAGAGATGCACATCACCTAATATGCTTAATTGGTAGTAGGCTTTCGAGCCTATACAGCTTGGAGTAAGACAACATGCATAAAGAGGATGATGTGGTCAAAATACTCATTTGCCTAATAATTCTGCACTCCCTGTACATAAAAATATGAAAGTGTTTGCCTTTACGGTTTATTTTCTTATGAGGTGGCACTATCCTTACTAAACTTCACACTTTTTGGTTTCTGTTACTCACCAATCCAGACTAATGTTTATGTTCTGAAATTGTTCTGATGTACAGCATTTCTGCTCGAAAGGCCATGTCTCTTATAAAATACACTCCTACATATTCTACACTGGCTGAATGCACCTCCATTAAGAAAATAAGATGACTTCATCTGTAGATTTTAGATTCCTGCATTAAAATATAGACGAATCTTTTATTTGATGGACGAATGGCCCGCATTGCACGACTTTGCCTGTTTGTGATCTACCAGCTAGATACGCCGACTCCTAAATGCCTTCTGCCCAGGTATGCCTACTTAGACGTCTCTTAGCCCCTGGCACGCAGCATGGTTTTATAATTCAGGAATGTAGCAGTCTGTCCAGGACGGCGTCTGAGCGCGGCTCGCGAGGTCTCTGTCCACGTACGTGAGGGGAATGAAGATGCGCGAATGCCTGCAAGAACCGCACATCTTCAGTCAGCTCAGCCATGGGCCAAAGCTCCTTCCCACAGGCCAGGATCCTTACACAGTCTGACGCCGCCATTCCCCTGGGACCGCCCCTGCCGCAGCAGTGCACGCCTCAGCCGGAGATTACAAGCGCCCCGCTAGAACATTCCCAAATAAACGGAGGGATTGTGCCACATTTAAGAAGCTCAGAGATGAAAGATTATTGCGATCCAAGACCCGTTCATACATTTTAAAGATGCATTTTTGTCCTTATTTTAGCAGGCCCTTGCAGAGCGCGGCACTGAAACCCACAGATTATAGCAGACTGGAGAGCTATTCCTCCCCGCATTAACCTTTCGGCTCACTTTAATGTGTTATAGGTTCGTAGCTCTAATTTTGGAAACTCGAAATAGGAAACGTGTAGCTGGTTTAGCCACCGTAAAAATAGCAGCTCCGGGGAGATGAGAGGGCCTTCTGCGTACCTCACCCACACCCAGCGCTCGCCATCTGCACCAGATCCAAGGTACCTATACACGGCAGGAGCCCAGAAGGTTCCAGAGCGCCTCAGTGCGCCAAGCAGAATGTTCACAGGGCAGAAAAAAACACGTATCCGTAAAAACCAGGGTGCACACGAAACTGTCTGTAAGCCTTAAACGGGATAGAAGAAGACACGCTGCGCTTTAAAGGCGGCTACCCAGGGCAGAAAGATAACAGTTCCCCCCCCCAGTTCTACATTCCTACAATCAACGATAGGCGTTCTAGAAAGTACGTTTGTTTGAAGATGTCGGCTTAGGGTTCGAGATCACTGGACGACCCTTTTTAAATGCGTGCATTCTTTTTCTAATCCTTCTGTAATTCAGAGTCTCTGCATGACTTGTACAGTCTCTATGCCTTGGCACAGGGCTATCAATGAAACGCCACATAATTAGTTGTCATGAATAAGAGAGGAAAAGGGACCCTGTGGCTCCTGACTTCTTCCGGGTCTATATGAACATCCTTTAAGTGAATCTCCTCCACAAAAAAAGAAACAATATTAAAGACAATAGGGCTCACATTTTTATTTTATCTAATTGACTTTGCCAATGCTTTTTGCTAATGCAGCATCAGAAAAAAGGTGTGAGTATGCAAATATGCGCAGGTGCTTACTGTCATGGCATTGCTATCAGCTGCACTATTCTGAATGCTATGTTATTGTTGATAATCGGGTTAATGGTTAAGGAGGGTGAAGCCCTTCTTAACCCCTTCGCTGCCATGCCTCCCCCACCACTGCTGAGCCTTATTTTTGGCTATTTGGAGCAGTTCGTGCTTAGGCCCTCGTAATTTTTTTTCCACATAAACTACCCACACCAAATTTGTGGCCTTTTTTTTCAAACATCCTAGGGATTCAAGAGGTACCCAGAGTTTGTGGGTTCCCCTGGAGGAGACCAAGAAATTAGCCAAAATACAGCAAAAACTTCATTTTTTTTAAATAAATGGGAAAAAAGGGCTGCAGAAGAAAGCTTGTGTTTTTTTCCCCTGAAAATGGCATCAACAAATGGTTTTTGGTGCTAAAATCACCATCTTCCCAGCTTTCAGGAACACACAGACTTGAATCAGAAAATCACATTTTTCAAAACAATTTTGGCATTTTACTGGGACATATCCCATTTTTACTATTTTTTGTGTTTTCAGCCTCCTTCCAGTTAATGCCAGAAATGAGTTGAAACTAACCTGGATCCCAGACAGCAAAACATTTCTGAAAAGCAGGCACAATTCTGAATTAAGCAGGGGGTCATTTGTGGAGATCCTTCAAGGTTTTCCAACAGAAAGTAAGAGCTAAAATAAAAAATATTGAAATTGCAGTAAAAAAAGAGCCATTTCTGTTCACATTTTCTTCAGTAACTTTTTCCAGTTAAGGCAGATTTTTTAAAGCAACATACCGTTACGTCTGCTGGACTCTTCTGGTTACAGGGATATTTAGGGCTTGTAGGTTCATCAAGAACCCTAGGTACCCAGAGCCAATAAATGAGCGGCGCCTTGCAATTGGTTTTTATTTCATACCAGGTATAAAGCAATTCATTTGCTGAAATGTAAAGAGTGAAAAATAGGTATCAAGGAAACCTTTGTATTTCCAAAATGGGCACAAGATAAGGTGTTCGGAAGCAGTGGTTATTTGAACATCTCTGGATTCCGGGGTCCCCATAGTAGCATGTGAATTACAGGGCATTTCTCAAATAGTCGTCTTTTTTACACACTGTCTTACATTTGGAAGGAAAAAATGTAGAGAAAGACAAAGGACAATAACACTTGTTCTTGTATTCTGTGTTCCCCCAAGTCTGCCGATAAAAATGGTATCACACTTGCATGGGTAGGTCTATTGACCACGACACGAAACACAACATGGACACATCACATTTTTACATTGAAATCTGACATGTTTTTTGCAAAGTGCCTAGCTGTAGATTTTGGCCTCTAGCTCAGCCGGTACATAGGGAAACCTAGCAAACCAGTGCATTTTTCAAAACTAGATACATTTGGGAATTTAGAATGGGGTGACTTGTGGGGCTCTCACCAGGTTCTGTTACCCAGAATCATTCACAAACCTCAAAATTTGGCAAAAAACACTTTTTCCACACATTTCCGTGAATCTGAGAGAAGCCACAAATTTCCTTCCACCCAGCATTCCCCCAAGTCTCCCATAAAAATGGTACCTCACTTGTGTGGATAGACCTAGTGCCCGCAACAGGAAACGCCCCAAAACGCAACATGGACACATCACAATTTTACATTGACAACTGACGTGTTTTTAAGAAAGTGCCTAGCTGTGGATTTTGGTCTCTAGCTCAGCCAACACCTAGGAAAACCTACCAAACCTGTACATTTTTGAAAACTAGACACCTAGGGGAACCCAGAATGGGGTAACTTGTAGCTCTCTCACCAGGTTCTGTTACCCAGAATCCTCAGCAAATCTCAAAATTTGGCAAAAAAAACACTTTTTCCTCACATTTCGGCACTGCTAGTTCTGGAATCTGAGGGGAGCCACAAACTTAGTTCTATTCAGCGTTCCCCCAAGTCTTTTGATAACAATGGTACCTCACTTGTGTGGGTAGGCCTAGTGCCCGTAACAGGAAATGCCCCAAAACACTATATGGACACATCAAAATTATCAAATACAAAACTACATGTTTTTGTGGGTGGTGGCCTGCGTTTTTGGTCCTGGGCTCAGCAGCCATCTAGGGAAACTTACCAAACCCAAACATTTCTGAAAACTAGGCACCCTAAGGAGTCCAGGGAGGTGTGACTTGCATGGAACCCCCTGTGTTTTCCTACTCAGAATCTTCAGCAAACCTCAAATTTAGCTAAAAAAATCTAATATTTCCCACATTTCTGTGTGGGATCACCGCATCGGCACACATTTCCCACCACTCAACATTCCCCTCAGCCTCCCAGTAAAAATTATATTTCAGTTGTGTAGATGGGCTAATTGCCTGTGACGGGGAAGAGCCAAAAACATGTTCAAAATTAGGTGGAACGAAAGCGGGTCCATAAGGATAGTTTGAAAAAAAACATCTTTAGGCTGACCAGTGGGGCAGAGTTTATATCTCTATAGATGTGACAATGCTAGGTGGTAGGAATTTTGTGGATTCCTGTAGATTCAGGAAGGTTCCATCTAAAAAATGTGTGAAAAATGTGTGATTTTAAGCAAAGTTGGAGGTTTGCAGGGCATTGTGGGTAAGACAATGGTGTGGGGTGCATGAGAAGCACACGATCCTGGACTCACCCAGATGTTTAATTTTCAGATGTGTCTAGGTCTCGTAGGATTTTTCTACATAGCAGCATCCCAAAGTCCAAAAAGTGCAGCCCTCATCATTCCAAGTGGGACAATTTTGAGTTAGACAAGCTCTCATGGCCCAAATGTAAAACCAAAACACAAAATAATCAAATTTTCTTTTCCTTGCCGTGGGATAAGATGTTTTAGTGTCCGGGGGAGAGCTGAAAGACTGTTACCTCCTTCAGTTGGGGTGGAGGCTTAACCATGCACATACTGGTTGATAGCCACCACCCCACTATATATGTTTTTTTATTCCTTGGCATCTAGTAGGCTCAGGGGTAATTGCCCCATCTGCCCACTGGTGGGCAGAACAACTTTGTCCTAATTTATTTGGGGTAGGGGATTCGCCATAACCAACCCTCTTTTTTAAAAACAAATCTTCCCTGGTCTCTGGTGGGCTTTCTGCCCCCCCTTGGGGGCATATGGGCCTCACATAAATAGGCCAAGGGGGCAGAAATGGCCAACAGTAATGTGCCCCCATGGGAAACGACCCTGCCCAAGGGCCTGCCCCCCCAAACAAAACACACACACAGTCACCAACCCCTGGTGCCTAAGTGATTTCTGCCCCCTGGTGGCAGATCAGCCCAATATAAATAGGCTGATCTGCCCCCAAAGGGGGCAGAAATGGGCTACAATAAACTTCACCCCAGGGGAGCGACCCTTGCCTAAGGGTTCACTCCCCTTGCGTAAAATTGGCACAAAAAAAATCCCTGGTGTCTAGTGGTTTCTGCCCCCCTTGGGGGCAGACTGGCCTAAGAAAAATAGGCTGATCTGCCCCCAAGGTGGGCAGAAATGGCCTAAAATACAATTGCAACCTCCAGGGGAGCGACCTTTGCCTAAAGGGTCGCTCCCCGACTGTAAAAAAAAATCCCTGGTGCCTAGTGGTTTCTGCCCCCCTTGGGGGCAGATCGGCCTAATTAAAATATGCCTATCTGCCCCCAAGGGAGACAGAAATGGTCTAAAATAAATTTTCCCCCCAGGGGAGCGACCCTTGCCTAAGGGGTCGCTTCCCTTGCGTGAAATTGACCTAAAAAATAAATCCCTGGTGTCCAGTGGTTTCTGCCCTCCCTTGGGGCAGATTCGCCGAATAAAAATATATGGCCTAAAAACAATTTCCCCCCGTGGGAGCGACCCTTGCCTAAGTGGCTACTTCCCATGTGTAAATAATAAAAAATAAAAAAAAAATGATCCCTGGTGTCTAGAGGTTTCTGCTCCCCTGGCGACAGAAAAGGCCTTATAAAAAATGCCCCCACTGGTGAGCAACCCTTGCTCAAGGGGTCGCTCCCCTCATGCCAAATTAAAAAAAAAACTCCCCAGTGACTAGTGGGCATTGCTGCAGCCCGATCGCTTTATGATAAGGCTGCAGAAATGCTCAAAGAGACATGAAAGGAAAGGCCTTTCCTTTCACGCCTCTGCCTGCCCCCACTCCCGGATCAGAAGAGAAATGCAAAGCTTTGCATTTTTCTTCCAATCCACGCTGGGGGCCACGATGCAGAGTCCTGCCTCCTTGACGTGGATGCCACTGATGAGGGGCTTTCGATGTGAAGGCCAGCATTACTCATGCAGCAGCAGTTCTGAGAAGATTGCGAGCTGCGATGCGAGGCCGGCGACAGGATCCTCCCTGAACAAAAACAATACTGCCTGTAACACAGGCACCCTTGCACGATGGAGCAGGGTTGTTTGCATTGGAACTAGGTTGCACAGTACTCCAGTGCAATGAGAGAGCAGAAGTGCTCCATATTCTTGCAAATATGATGCATTTTTTCTCTCTACCTTTCATGCATGCAACTTTGCTTGCCGCACTGTGTTGCTTGAAAGTTTATTAAATGTGCCCATAGGTCTCTGGGTGGTTGGTTGAAGGAAATGCAACTGTTCAGATATCTGGGGCCTGTGTTATTAGTCCATTAAATGTGTGACTGATGAGTTTGAACTGAGTACATTTGAGTATGGGTAGCCAGTGGAGTTCCTTATGGTGTGGTGTGATTTGTGTCCTGCATGGGAGGTTGAGGATAAGTCGGTTCCTGGGTTCTGAATGGTTTGTGGTCTTCTGGGGAGTTGATTGGTGATTCTGACATAAAGGGCATTAATGTAGTCCAGTTTGCTGGTCACAAAGGTGTGAGTAATGGTGTTTCTGGTTTTGATTAGGAGCCATTTGAAGATCTTCCTCAGCAACTTCAGCGTGTAGTAGAAGGATGCTTTGACAGCGTTAACTTGTCATGTCCTGGCCAAGTTGATGTCATTGATGATCTGGAGGTTCCTCGTGTTGGTGCTGGGGTGGGCCTTGGGTCTAAGATCATCTAGCCACCAGATGGAATCCCAATGTGAGATTTGTTTTCTTCTGAAGGTTGCTACTTCTGTCAGTCAGACCTCCTCCAGGTGGCTACTTTGGTCATGGAGGTGATGAACTTGTTCCTAGTGCTGGGGGTCTTGTCCAGGAGGGACAGTATGAGCGGTGCGTTTTTGGTGGAGGGAAGGACGTTGATGTCGTGAGTACAGATGACATTGGCCGGAGGGTCCTGTAGGTGTTGAAGAGGGTAGGGCTAAGTGACACACCTTGAGGTGCTACGCAGATTAGTTTGTGGGCTTCTGATGAGTATTGTGTAAGGCTGACTGCTTGTGTTCTTTTTTTGTAAAAGAGCAGATTCACTGGAGAGTGGGTCATTGAATTCCAATATTGTGAAGGCATCTAGTAAGGATGGGGTGTGATACTGTGTTGAATTTTGCAGTAAGTTCTGTGAAAATGAGGTCCACCCTATCTCCTCTATCCAGGATCATGTGTTTTCCATCTGTTGGAGCGATAAGTGCTGTTTCTGTGCAGGGTTAGACCTGAAGTCTGACTGCATAGCTTTGAGGATCTGGTGGTTGGTGAGATTGTCAGTGAGCCACCAGTTGATGAGTTTCTTTGCGACCTTGCCCAGGTAGAGAAGGAGGGAGATCAGTCAGTAGTTGGAGATTGTGGCAGGGTCTGTGGAGGGATTCCTGATCAGGTGAGTGACCGTGGCATTTTTCCAGGCTTCCAGGAAGGGAGCTGAGTTGATGGAGGCCTATATGATGGGATTCAGAGCTTTGCTAATCAGTGTGAGTTTTTTTGGAGAAGGCGTGGTGGAGGCATGAATTTGACAGGTCCCTGGAGTGGGTGGACCTCATAGTAGCAGCAGTGTCAGCCATGGTGATAGCAGGCCATGAGGTCGGAGTCAGTTCTCCATTTGGGATGTACAACTAGTTATAATAAATTCAGACAATCTTTTAAAACCTGGCTTTTCCGACAATCATATAGTTAGAGTCTCTGTTTCTCAGCAGTCTGTTTTGGTCAGTCCTCTTATGTTTTAGTGCCATGAAACAGATTGGTGGATGTGCACTTAATAAATGTCAGTAACCCACCATAACTCTCATAACAAGCATGGCTCTGATTTTTTGCTGCTGTTGGTGCAAGCGCTCATACAGTCTACAGGTGCTGTCAGCTTGGTATTCCAGAAAAGTTGGTATTCCGGATCATCTGAGCAATAGGTCTGAAATGAGCGGACAGTCCATCCACAGACCCTACTACACACACATTATTATTTACTTTAAAAAAAAGCCCTAGAGATTCACTGAAAAAAACAAAGGTTAAAGTAATGTTATAGTTAGTTGAATTTTCCCGTGACAACATTAATGTTTTGAACTAAAAAACACAGTTTACCAGTTATAGTAAGCAGTGCTCCCACCATGCATTGTTTACGACCGCACATGACATCACTCATAACATGTTTAATGACATCATGTATAGCATAACTGATGACATCTCATATCTTAACCTTGACAATATCATTGATGTCATGATCCAAGCATCTTTGGAACAAATTGCTCTATAATCAGGCACATTTGAAGATTACTTTGTCTGTACTGTCTTGGCTCATTCTCCACTTGTGCTCTAGTTGCTTTCAGTTGGGTTTTATCTTCCTAAGTTACTTTGTATACAAGCTATCTTTTGGCCGAGTTAATGCTGCTTTGCTACACTTGATACAAAGTGCGGCCTCTCTGCTTAAAACATTCATGTTCCTGATGGCCTAGAGATAATTGGCAATATACCACTAAGGTGCAGATGGCACCTCCCAGTTGTGTATATCTGAGCTGCTCGGATCATTTGAACAAGGGCATGTGACACGCTGCGGTCCTGTTTCATAGTCACCTTTTGCACACAGTGAGGCTTATTTGGCCCACGGCGAGAAAGGAATACGTTTGACACTGAATGCGACTTCCATACAGGCGAGATATACAAGACTGAGAGGTGCTTGGGCAGATGGATTCTCTGTCCTGAAGAGACCTACTTTAATTATTTTGTGGGTCAAAATGTGTGACAATTTTGTGCAATCTGGATCAGTATTTATGCTGTACTGATTACTTTGAATGACTGGATAAACGTCTGCACTATTGCACTTATTAGCACTGCGCTTTCTGCACCTTAGTGCTATATTGTCTAGCACCCATTGTAAAGATCAATATAATTGTGATATTGTGGATGTTAAAACATTGATAAGTACTTTTACCTCTTGGGGATAGTTGAATAAGTCTCATAGAATTGTTTGCCATTTATAATTGTATACCCAGGTTCCATTTATTGGTCTGGCTGGGGTTTGGTCCTGTGTTTTGTCTCTCTTCCTGATTGCCTAGAGTCAGCATTTCCACCAGGGAACCCATCCCATGGCACTCTGGGTGCCTTGGTCAGTGTTGCAAATGATAGGAATTAACCACTTTAATGCCAAACTTTATGATCTGTTCTCCAGTTTCAGCTTTTCAAGACCACAATGGGCCACAAACGGTGAAAACACTGCTCTGTGCTATAAGTTTGCACCTCAAGCACTCCCAGAGTAGTCCTTTCAGTGTCACAAGGCTACACCAAACAGATTCAATGGATTAATGTCTTACATCCTTATGCTTAAAGTCGTACATTACTGCTGGCAAATTACCAAGCCCAAACCTCACCTTTTTTTTTCCAGAAAGTTTACTTGTCTGTACACAGTTGTGACTACAGTTTCTTTCTTTTTGAACATGCACATTTTTCGGGCATCAATAATAACACGATTTGTGGCTGTCTGGGGGTCTCATTAAAGTAACATTTGAGACTCGAGTTCGTACAGCTGACAACCAGTTGAAGGCCTTATCCGTTGCTCAAAACTACTGTTTGTTTGGAAAACAAACATTCAACATCATAATCAATGAATATTGGTCAGCTTGAAAAAAATAAACATGCACCTTTGCTGTTAACTCAAGAAGAATTGGCAAATATAATTTGCTCTAACATGGCAAGCATACAATAAGGACTATAAATTAGAAGAGCTCAAAAACAACACCAACTCTAAACAGCGAATGGAACAATGTACACGCACAACCAATCAACCGGCTGCAATTGTATAGCACGCGGCTGCTTCAGGGGGAGTATCCCGGCACTCAAAGCAGGAAGACTGAGAGCAAGGCCAGCCAATCAAATCTAGATCGGGTCAAAAATCAACATTTTTAATTCTTTCCTGAAGCAGTACTGTGACTTGGTCATGTGAAGGTTAATTAGGAGGGTGTTCCAAAGTTTAGCAGTCACTATTGAAAAAGATCTGAACCCCCGTCGGACTCTGGCAGAACTGGGAATGTGCATAAGTTGTAGGTCAGTGGTTCCCAACCTTTTGACTTCTGTGGACCCCCATTTTATCAATACTGGAGCCCGGGGACCCCCACTTAATCATTATTGGAACACGGGGACCCCTGAGGAGTCATTACTGATAGCTGGGACCTAATATTATTAAATGTTTTAAGCAGCTGCGGACCCCCTGAGGAGGCTTCGAGGACCACCAGGGGTCCCCGGCCGACAGGTTGGGAACCACTGCTGTAGGTGGTTCGATCTCAGCGATATCTCCTGTTGGTAAAGTCCCAGTCTATTTCTCAAATACTGAGGGCCCGTGCCTGCAAGGATTCTTAATGCCAAGGTCACAGCCTTGAACTTTATACTTTTTGCTTCCAGAAACCAGTGTAGCTGCTTCAGATGCGGTGAAATATGTTGATGAAGAGGGACGCTTTGGATCAGCCTAGTGGCCGCATTCTATAGAATCTGCGGCCAATGGATAAAAAAAGCAGGGAAACCCAGATATAGTCTTATTTGCGTAATCCAGATGTAATGTCACGAGAGCGTGGATTACAGTTTTTTTTTAGCTCTCAGCTGGGAGCAGATGTATCAACTTCCTGACTGATCTTAGCTTCAGGAAGCAGATAGAAGAGATCTGACTAATCTGAGAGGCAAAGGAAAGGTTGGAGTCAAACAGGATCCCTAAATGTCTGGCCGATAAGGCCGGTTCATGGGTGTATTCAATTCGGCTAGCCACCAAAGGTTAACAGGGGGACTATTCTGGTTGAAGAAAATAACCTCCTTTTTATCAGTATTTAGCTTTAAGAAGTTTGAATCCATACAGTTGACTATGCCTTTTAATCATCCACTATGCACAGTCCTTCCTTTATCACCCATGCTTTCCCTATGTGCCTCTTTTGTGTGCATGTGTGTGTTTGTGTGTGTGCACCCCGAGTATGCCTTATGTGTGTGTGTGTGTTGTGTTTATGCCCCTGTGCCTTCAAAAGGACAACCCACTGAATGTTATTTAGTGTATGGAGCTGTGAACGATATTCAGAATGGGTTTGGCTGCAGTTCCATAGTACAAACGTTACTATAACAAGTCAGTAGAATATTCTTAAACTTGCAGTCAGCACTCTCAAATTTTACCCCTCAGTCTAGGGTTGGGATTGCAGGTAAGGCCCTCTGCATTTACACAGTAGAGGCTATATGTAGCTGCATCTAGTAGACACCTTTGTTGTCTGGGGCTGTGAAATAGTCACCATTCTGTTTCTGCATCAAAGTGGAGAAGTTTAGTTTGCTACTGGCAGTAAAAACATACAGATAAGTAGAACAGAGGGAGCAGGATGGGGAGTAGGACAGGCATCGAAGAGGGGGTTGGGCAGAGCAAAAAGAGGATGCAGGTGGGGGGGTGGAGTAAAAATAGACATGCAGGGTGGTGTGGTCTAGCCACGAGAATGGTGGCTGCCTGAAACCGAGCTCTGTGGCCCTGTGTGTCCTTGGGAGAGAGGGTGGAACTGGTTGGACTTTGGGGGAGCCCCCACCCTTCCCTCTCCCTCTCTAGACTCCAGGAAGCAGACCCAGCTGCCCAGTGGGCCCCACTGGGGAGCGCGGAAAAGACATCGGAGCACGCGGCCTGCAGCGTAGGAGGCAGCTGCGGGCTCGATTGATTTGGTTTGTTCCCCATCCGGCATGTGGTGGGGTCGCACCAGGTGGGACCCACACGCATCACCTACTCCAGCCGCGATACCAAGGTTGAGGGTGGAGCCGGCACCGAGGGACCGCTGCGAGGACGGTGGCTGTTCTCTTGGGGGCCCTCGTTTGAAACGCAGCTGAATCCTGATGGCGCGCCAGAGCGACCCGTGAGAGGAGGCCCGCGCGCGACTACCAACCCATACTTGATGTGAGCAGCACCCACAGCCCACTTCAGGGACGAAGCAGGACCCGTGGTCCTCAGTGAGTAAATAAGGACCTGAGTGACAGCAACAACAAAAAAAGAAGAGAAAAATTCAAATTTAAAAAAGAAAAAGAAAACATAACAACAGGGGTGCAGAATGCTGCTGGAGAACACCCCACACCTGTGCCTGAGAGGAGCGCCCACATCCTACTGAAGCACCCCCCCCACGGTGAGGAAAGCCCGGCGCCATAGGGGCCTCACACCTCATGGAGAGGAGATTTCCCTTCACTGAGACCCCATTCCAGTACAGAGGGCCCACTCTAAGAAACCCTCAGCTGCTGTTTCCAGAGGATTTGAACCTCTCACTGGGCCTGAGCCCCGTTATCTCTTGCCGCCGGGCTCCAAGGCTCTTTTAGAAGGGCTCTAAGGCACCATTGTCTTTTCATATGGCGTTGTCAGGCTCCAAGACTGTATCAACCATTGCCTTCAGGCTCCACAGTGCTATCAGAAGGGCTCCAAGGTGCTCATTCAGTGCTGACGGGCACCAACCGGCTATCTGAAGTACTCCAAGGCACTATTGGAAGCACTTCAAGGCGATATCAAAAACACCCCAAGATACTGCCACACTCTCATCCGGCGCTGACGGACCCCGCAACTGAAACAACCAGTGCCTTCGGGCTCCCAGGTGCTTTTGGAAGGGCTTTAAGGCATCATCCTCCTTTTATTCAATGCTGGTGATCTCCACGACAGTACCAACAACTGCCTCTGGGCTTCAAAGAACTATCCTCCTATCATGAGAGCTGACAGGCTCGGCTGGGAGCAGAGGTGACTCGAAAGTGGAAATCTGTGTGAGGTCACCACACCCTCCGGTAAGTAGGAGGAACCCTCAGACTCTAATGAAGGCAACCAATGTGGGTCCGCGTATGGACAGTACAGAAGCTCAAAGGTACGTAACGGCAACCTGGGGGCTCTCCCCACTCCCCCCTCATTGACGGCCCCTACACCAAGTGGGAGCTGTTGAACCTGCATATGCCCAGAGCAGAAGCCAGTAAAACTCAGGTCTTGCTGCGGTCACAAATATTCGCCCCTGCGTTCCCGGGCCTCCGGTTTTGTGCTCTACCAGCTCTTCTGGTGTTCTTCATTCTCCCTGCCTGGAAGAGATGTCCCCTGGCAAATCATCTTGCAAATTGTCTGGTAAAGCTATGCGCCAACTTCTCTCCCGGAAGCTGTCTTGCAACCGCGACCAATGTCTTATGCCGTCCATCCAGACAACATTACCACAGACGCCCGACGGGCACCCAACCAGACACTGCCATGGAGCATATACTGCAGGAAATCTCCGCAGCAGGCCGCCGCCTGGAAGCAATGGACACTAAGATTACAGACCTCTCAGCTGACTCCTAATCAACCTGCTTGGACATTGCAAGTTTTCAGGCCAAAGTTACGTATCTGGACCACCGCCTCCACACTTTCGAAAGTCAAGCGGCAAATCTCCTGGATAACAAACCAGAACTGCAAAACCTTTGACATAAACTCACAGATATAGAAGATCGGAGCCGTAGGGACAATGGCTGCTTCTTTGGCTTGCCAGAAAAAACAGAGGGCACAGACCTGAGGGTCTTCCTACGTGACTTAATCCCCACCATTACGGGCCTTACTTTTTCCTCCACTCTGGAATTCCAACGAGCCCATAGATTTGGCCCCCTTCACAAACTGCTGAGAGGCCCCGCTACATAATTGCCTCTTTTCTACGCCCCAAACAGGTCCGCCAGCTGTTGGCAGCTGCAAGGGCACATGGTCCATACCAACAAGATACGAGATACGTATTGCTGCAGACTTCTCCCATGAGACAAATGAGAAAAAGAAGGCGTTCCTCGCTCTCAGACCCCAATTGCGCCATCTGAATATCAAATTTGGTGCTTTGAGCCAGCCAGAATGTGGATAACGATGGATGGAAAATCCAGAGACTTCTTCGAACCTGCGGATCTGCATTGTTTCTTAGATAATATCTCCGTCCAACCTCTGTATCAGGAATCCAGGGCTTTCACAATAAACAGCACCTCGCCACATGACTCTACTTCACACGCAGCTACTGATCCTAGTGACTTCCGCATTCATTCTGCAATGCACAATAGGGGCAGATTCCTGGACCGCCCCCAAGATCTCAGGCTAGGAGGGATTTGGCCCTCCAAGCCATGGCTGACATCCCCCAGGGGATACTCAGAGACGGAGACACATCAAGGTCCCCCCTGAAGCCCTCGCTCCCTTCTGACTGATTCACTGGCATGCTCCCTGGGGATGCCTGATGGACCTCCTACTCTCCGCCAGCGAGTCTACAGGATGACCATTGGTTGCACACTAAGTACCATGCATGTTTATACATGCTATTATTGTTAAAATGTATCAATGTTATCTTTGTTCTTACTGCTGCTGTTATTGCTGATGTAGTCCTAATTCTAGTTAGATTGGAGTCACTCCCAAAAATGAGTACCAACACCAGGCCCTGGACATATTTAGGAAAATTGGGGTGGTGCCCCTCGCTCTGCTGTCACCGCCGGGCTATATATCTCTATATATATCTCGTTAACAAACTGCAGTGGTGACCATGGAGCGAGCATTCTTCCTCTGCATCACATCCCTCCTGCATTCCCGATAACCTATCTAGAGGCTCCTGCTGCTCTTCTTGTTCATTTTCATCACCATGATTCTCTAAGCGCCTCCCCATCATCTGGGGTGTAGTTTACAATACCCATCTCAATTTTCTCTTGGCCGGATCTTCCATACCCCCGCATTATTCTCACCGAGGTCAGTAGGCACGTCTGCGCATGATTCAGATTCCTACCTCAGCCCGCCTCGCCAACCTTGTTATGATGTGTCCTAGTTTCCTCTGGCCGTCTCTTTCCCCCTCCCCTAGGATGCAGTCGGCTGTGGGTTTCGCAGGATTAGACCCGCAGTTTAAGAGCACCAGGCTCCTACGAGATATATCAATAGATCCTGTTTCGAACCTGGACCACTTTCTCATTTCTCGCTGAGACTTGAATCTCTCTCCTGCTTGTTTCCCTCTCCCACTACTTTCTTTTGTCTCCTGCTTCCCTTCTTGCCCAATACCCATCCCCCACCTTCCCCCTCATCTCCTACTCCTCCCCATTTCTTTGCTTGGTCCTATCCTCCGGAGTGCTATTGTGGTTCCCCTCCCACTTCCGCCTTACCTACCTTCCTGGTATCTCCATTGTATATTCCACCCCGACATAGATAGCTCATACACTCACAGCACACTTTATAGACTTGAAAGCAACAGCCTTCACCCGCCGGACTTAGGTGACCCTCCAAGGCATGGGAACTACCCTCCTGTTGACCGCAGTGTTGTGGAACGTTCATAGCCTCACGCATTATATCAAAAGAAAGAAGGTCCTATCCTATTTACAATCTAAGCATAACGATATTGCCCTTTTGCAAGAAACACACCTGTCTCCCTCAGAGTCTGAGAAACTATGCCGG
Organism: Pleurodeles waltl; assembly: GCF_031143425.1. Classification (NCBI taxonomy): domain Eukaryota; kingdom Metazoa; phylum Chordata; class Amphibia; order Caudata; family Salamandridae; genus Pleurodeles; species Pleurodeles waltl. Next base: position 1,635,255,569 of record NC_090445.1, read on the forward strand.
GATTGGGTGGGCTGGGTGTTAGCAATAGCAACAATACAGAGCGAGCCCTATTGGGAGATGTACTGACAGGTCATGGTCTGGTGGGCCACTGGCGCCTGTCCCAACCGCTCGATCTGGAGTACACATTCATGTCGCTGGTCCACGGTACGCAGTCCTGGCTGGACTATTTCCTTGTTTCTCACAAACTGGTTCCTATGGCGAGGGACTCCCGGATCCTGGAGGCGGCGCTGTCCAATTATACCCCGGTGCTCTTAGCACTAGAACTGGGTCTTATATCTCCAGGTCGCAAACCATGGCGTCTGAATGCGTCTCAATATCGTACACACCAGGGCAAGGACCAATTTTGTGATCACGTCACTACTTATATAACTGATAATAGGGGTTTGGTTTCTTCCCCTTTTCTGGGAAGCAGCGAAAGCAACAATCAAGGGACAATTATGAGGGATCTAGATGAGATAATAATATCTTGCACTTGCGCATACACTGCGACCCCCTCCCTGGCCACACAATGTCACTTGAAAAGGCGAAAATGGAGCTTAGTGCCCTCTATACCTCCCAGGTGGAGTACGCACTACAAAGGCTGAAGGCCAGACATTATGAGCAGGAGTATAAAGCTGTTAGCAGCCCAATTACGCCAAGAAGAGGCAGCGTTAGCCCTCCCTGCCATATGAGATACTGGTGGTACGCTCCATACACACCCACAGGACATAGCCGGTGCATTTGGGCGCTTCTACCAGAACCTCTCCCCCCCCTAAACTGCAGAGAACCATGACCGTCTTACTACGTTCTTTGAGGAGGCCCAAATAACTAGTCTCATAGAGGAGGGTCGAGGGCTATTAGAAGGAGAGATCAGCAAAGAGGAAATTAAACAGGCTATTTCTAACTTACCTTACCCTAAGGCCCCTGGGGAAGATGGGTTTCCGGAAGAGTTCTATAAATGGACGGGATCTGAAACAGTGGACTCCATGTATGAACCCTCCCAGGGTACAGAAAGGACAGGCCCTTTGAATCCTCTTTCCAATAGAGCATCCATAGCGGTCCTCCCTAAGTCCGGAAAAAACCTGTTATTATGTGGCAGCTACTTACCCATTTTCCTCCTCAATGGAGATGTCAGGAGGTGGCCCGTCTCAAAAAAGTAATTCCATCTCTTATTAATAATACCCTAGTAGGATTCGTACCTTGGAGATCATCGAGAAATCACCTCCGCACACTAGCACATACACTTTGGGCTACTAGAGATTCGAGGGAGGAGGCCGTGGCTATCTCCCTTTATGCCAAAAAATCCTTTGACAGAATAGAATGGTGGTACCTCTTCGAAATCTTAAAAAGTTTGGCCTAGGGGATAGCTTTAGCAGAGAAGTCCGATGGTTGTATGTCTCGCCTACTGCGCAGGTCAATTGCGTGGGTTTCCCATCTGATGCGTTTAGCAGTGCTTATACGCAGAACCCCCGCCATAGCCAGAGTCGCTATCCCGGGTGGTTGCGCCGTAATTTATTTGTTTGCCAACAACATTTTATTTACACTCACAGATCTCACTCACTCTCTTCCAGCTCTACGAGCTACCCTGACGGAATTTGAAGCACTTTCAGGATATAAAATCAACTGGGACAAAAGTGAGGCCCTTCCTTTAACTCCGGTGACTACAAGTGCAGCTATAACGGCCTTCCCCATCTCATGGAAACAATTGTGCCTTAAATACCTAGGAATTCTCATCAACAGGGGCTTGGACCAAATGGTACAAGATAACCTAGAACACCTGCTCATCCGCACCCAACAAGATTTTGCGAAATGGTCCCAACTGAGACTCTCCCTTTGGGGGAGGGTACAAGCTGTCCGAATGGTAGTGTTACCCCGATACACATACGTCCTTGGGATGTTACCACTACAAGTACCGTTACCAAGGCTAAGGAAAGTAGATGCCTGCATACGTAAATTCATATGGGGTTCCATGCAGCCAAGACTCTCCAAAGCCACGCTCCTCACGTAACAGGAATGCGGAGGCCTGGGCTTGCCCTCTGTGGAACATTATACGTTGGCGCTCCACCTGTCTCAGCTGACCTTTCTGCTCCCGGGCAACCCGGATCCACCCCTTTGGGTACAGGCGAAACGCACTCTCCTGAGTAAAACAAGAGATCTGGACATAATTAACAGCGTCAAAGCCACCCTATCACAACCCACCCACCCAGTGGTGCAGGCCATGCCACATTCATGGTGTCAAGCACTCCGTCTTTTAGAAGTAGACCCTTGAATTAAAACTCATGCGCCACTATGGAGTGACATCAGGCATGTATAAACTACTGAACCAACACCTCTTCTCTTTACCTCTTCTTTTATCCCTCAAGGCTAAGTGGCAAACACGCTTACGGGTAGAATATGATATGGAAGAATGGTCTTCTCTGATGGAGGTTCGAGAACGAGGTGTCCGTGAAGCACAAATTAAATTTAGTCTCTTTAAAACCCTACCCGGCTGGTATTGGACACCCCTGAAGCTCAGATCAGCTTGGCTCTTGCCCCATGTGCAATGCTGGTACTGTCCAACCCACGCTGTGACCTAATGCATATACTTCAAAACAGCCGGGTGGAGAAATGTGAAGTGCGCATGACTGGCTGGCCCAACACGGCCGACAAAAGCGTCATGCGCACTTATGTGCATGAACCACTCCTCCAGCCCTCCTCCTCTAACAAAGCCCAGCACCGCTCTAAACCAGTTTCTGAGGACAAATAAAATGATAATAACGTTGCGCTATTATCATTTTATTTTTCCCTTTCGTTCACTGCATAAAACAGTGGGCGACACTCCTCCGCCATAGCGAGGAGCCGACACTGTCCAGAGGGCAAGGGGACCTCCCCAGGTACTTTGCAGGGGGGCCCACTCATGTTTCATGACGCCACTGTCTGCTGTAGAAAAGAGCTAAAAATGATAGTCTGCAGCGTCTTATGAGTTTGTGACTTCTTCCACTGCTCTCGCTCTCCTCTTTGAATGACCACCTATCATATTCATATTGGCTTATCGGAATGTGATGCAGAAAAGATGCAACCTGCAATTCAAGTCATAATTACGCCTGGGCGAAATTTTAATAACTCCAGCAAAATTTGCGTTAGTTTCAAATTTTGTACTGATTTAAATTAATGAAATTTCATGCTTTTCAATTTTGCATATTTGTGCCAGTGGGGGCTTGTTTGGATAGATAATATCCCTACAAGAGCCTTTTTCTGCTTGAAGCAGTCTCCTGACAAAATCTCATACGCTTCGTTATGTGAATAGTGTACTTGCGTCAAAAAGTCACACGAAATACCCTCGATTCACATTTCACTTAAAAGTATAAATTGATGAAATGTTTATGGAATTTTCCCTAAAATTAGTGAAAAGTAAGTTATGTAAATTAACAAATCTCTAGTAAGAATGGGTGACGAGCATAATCAATCGAGCAAGAACAAACAGTAGAATACTGTGTATTAACAAAGCAACACATCCATTCCACTTGTGAATTTTAACACTGCATAACAAGATTAGGCCTTGGTGAAAATATCCTTAGGCCCAATCAAAACTGTGCACTTGTAATAATTGTATGTGCCTGTTCTGCACTGAACAATTGAAACAAATACATCATGAATGATAAAGCCAATCATTTCGGCCTATTTCCAGTGAAAGCTCGCTTGTGTTGTACTAGTTATACATTAGTGTGAGTCCACAGATGCTGAACAGCTATCAGCTGCGTCTCTCATCCGTAGTCTCAAGGACCAGAGGTTCAGGAAGATGTGCCTGAGCACCGATCACTATCAGCTGGCGCGAGGACGGTGCAAGACAGAGGAACGTTCAGGATGAGGTACTGCTGACAGAAGGATTGCGGGAGGAGGAGATGGAAGAATAGAAGCAATAAAGGGAGAAAAGAGGAGAGAAAAAGCCAGAGCAAGAAGAGAGCACAAGTGAGAAGTATTGAAGGAGAGGTAGAGCGAAGAGAGGGAATGGCAAAAAAAGTGTGAAATAAATAATACACAAAAAGGTTGAGCAAGAGAGGAAAGTAAGACGAGTGGATGGAAAGGCTGAACCAGAGTGAAGAAAGGGTGGATGTAGAAAGCAATAGAGAAAAACACAAGCTAGAGAAAGAAAGATGGAAACAAGAAGAAAAACGAACATTACGAGAGAAAAGTAGTAAAGACAATAGTAAGCAGAGAGGGGGAATGAGAGACATACAGAGGCAAGCAAAAAGAACACCACTGAAAGATGGAAGCAGAGCAATGGCAATTACAGTCGATTTAGGGGTTGGACTCATCGAGATAAAATGCATGCATCGGTGTCAAGTTTAATATCACATTCACTATCACTGCTCAGTAAAGAGGGTCCTACATTACTGAGGCTCATTTCTCTCATTCACCTGCAACCATTAGTGTAATATTGCACTCTCCACTGGTGTACACCCTTCTAATGAACGTGAAGACTGCTCGGTAAGGGAGAAGGCCCTTAACAAGATTTATGAATGGAAATCTATATTGCCTTTCTCAACTACAGATGCTACCTGAAACACATGTATTAGATTTGAATACCCAATAGTTTTGAAAGCATATGTTCCTATTTAGAATATAAAGCACTATTTCAAAAGACATCCAATGCCAACTGTTTCAAATCTATCTATCTATCTATCTATCTATCTATCTATCTATCTATCTATCTATCTATCTATCTATCTATCTATCTATCTATCTATCTATCTATCTATCTATCTATCCATAGATAGTAGTGGCGTAACAAAGGCCCCAATAGACCCTGTTGTGCAGGTGGTGGGGAGGGGAAGAGCGCCAGGTGGGCCTCCTCAGCACAGTACCCTGGCCTGAGAGCTCCTGAGTAAGTCTGGAAGGTGGCCCCACCATGTACTGTGCAGGGGGGGCCCCCTCACGTTTCATTACATCACAGCTAGATAGATAGATAGATAGATAGATAGATAGATAGATAGATAGATAGATAGATAGATAGATAGATAGCATGACTCCTCCATGCACAGTCATGTCATCAATTATGTCATTTCCGATGGTTCCGTGATTTAATAAATAATGTCGTAGACCATGCCATGAGTGATGTAATATGTGAGGTCTAAAGCAATGCATGGCAATGGTCTAGTCCTCCTTTGCCCTCAGCCTTCAAGCCATCAGGAGAGGGTTGGGCACAGAGCGTGGTGTCCAACCCCCACAGGTGGACAAGGCTGACTATGTAATGTTACAACATAAAGGGTGTCATTTTAAGTAAGGCTGACCTCCAGAATTTGTCAAAGAATAAAAACACCAACATATAACAAGTAGACCTATTAACTTTATGAAGGGGTCACACATATGTAAATCAGACCTATTGTCTTTGTCAAAAATAAACAATAATTATAATTGCATTTATATTTCATTAATTAACATGGTGCAATGTTTAATGGAAGTGATTATCCTAAAAAATTAATAAAGCTATTAATAAAAAAAAAATCTACATGTTGAGTCTTTTTTAACATTCTTCTGCCCTCAGAATACAGTCGTAAAAACAACCACAAAAGAGCTCTGCACTCAACATAGAACAAAGAGCTCCAGCTAAGAGTGCTTTAAAAAACATATAGTAAGCTCTCCTGGGATCATGGATTTAATGACCCAGGAGACTTCGGGGCATATTTAAGGTGCCCCAGCGCCTCCTTGCCCCACATTTGTGTCATTTTTTATTTTTTTTGCTAATGTGGCCCGACAAGGCCAAAATCACTGCACCAAATTTACAAAGTGGCGCAATGCATGCATTGCACCACTTTGTAACCCATTGCGTGACGTTATGCCTGTACCAGGCATAATGTATACAGAGGGCCGGAAAAATGGCGCAAAGAAATCTAAAAGATTTCTCTGCATAAGTGTTTTAGGCATTTGTAACGCCTGCTCAGAGCAGCTGTTAAAAAGTTAAAAATGAGCATGCCATTGTTTTCAGTGGGTCCCTATGTACTGTTCAGGGTTAACGCAAAAATGTTGGCACTAATCCTGAACAGTACATCAATAACATCAGAAATTCTGACGCTATTGCCCCCTACCCTGCGCCATGGTGCACTGTATTTTAAATATGGTGCACACATGGTAGCAGTAGGGGGGCACAAGGAGCCAAAAGAAAAGTGGTGCTACATGTAATGTAGTGCCACTTTTCTTAAATCTGACCCTTACTGTTTTATTTGTAAGGTTGCTGGGGAACTGCTGCACTCCGTGCAGCCTCTCACAACATTAACAAAATGCTTGGTGAAGCTCCTGCCCCTTCTAGGGGCACCACTAGATTCTAAAAAATGTAAAGAATGACCACAGCACAAGGCATTATGGGGCACTCCATGGTGGAGCAATAAACAATAAATGAGTAGCTCCTGCAGCTTATTTAGTATTTGTTTTATTTAAACCAGGGCACCCGACAGCATTGACAAGGATGGAGGTTGCTGGGGGAGTCCCAAAGTCTCTGCAGACCCTCTGGTTTCCCTGCCAGCACCCACTCCAAACTGCTATCATGCCTATTAATGGAGTATGAAGCAGCTTGTGACTCATTATGAAAAGTAGGTAATGCTAGTACTGATGCCTACTTGAGATAGCAGACCTCTATCACAGCAATTGCATTCTCACTGGGCTTGTATTGTGGCTCTCTCTCTTAACCCCTTCGATGCTAGGACTTTTGCCCCCAAGTGCTGAGCCCTTTTTTGGCTATTTGTGGTAGTTTGTGCATAGGGCTTCATTCCTTTTTTTTCACAGATAAGTTATGCAGGAAAAGTTACATCCTTTTTTCCAACTTCCTCGGAATCCTAAAAATACCCAGGGTTTGTGGATTCCCTTGGAGCGGACCGAGAATATAGGCAAAATGTAGCATAATTTAGAAGGTTTTAAAAAAAAAAAAACAGGGACAAAGTGCTCCAGATAAAAGTGTCTGGTTTTACCCTAAAAATGGCATCTATGAAACATATACTGTACTGAAGTCACCATATTTCCAGCTTTCAGGAACATGCAGAGCTCAATCAAAAAAACTAATTTTGTACCTAAGTTTTGGAATTTTTCTAAGAGGTTGCATATTTTCCCTAATATTTGTGCTCTCAACCTATTTGGAGTTTGTGGTACAAACCAGTGTGAAAACTATGGGTGATCCAGAAAAACTATACATGTCTGAAACTAGACAAAATACCACATTTAGCTAGGGGTCACATGTAGATCCTTCAAAGTTTCCCAAGAAAAATAACTGTTGAATTAAAGAAATATTCAACATGAGTAGGGAAAAAGGTCATTTGTGTCAACATTTTCATCTGCAACTTTTTGTTACAATGGCCGATTGCCATCAGGAATGCACTCCAAAGAGACATCAGGAAAAGGGAAAACCCTTGCCCTTTCCCCAGTGCCTCTTTAGCTGCCCTAAACCCTCCCCAGAGAGAAAAAAAAACCTTTTCTCCAACCATGATGCATGCAAATGGCACAGCACAAGCAGAGGGACTGTAACTGATGTCCTGGCAAAGAAGGATGTCTCCCATTCATCTTTTACTTCAGGTGACATTTTTCTTTGCAAATGTGTAGTTCCGACAAATGCAGATAAAAGGTGTGAATGTCATTAATGAATAAATAAGGGTTTATGTTTCATGCACAATTACTACTGTTGCATTTTCTGGTCATTATAATGGAGACAGAGGCTTCAGAGGAGATACATTCACTTAATGAAATGCCTTTTGCATTAAATGGATTCAGTCTGTCTACTCTATATTGGAACACAGTATCATTTTATTAACTGTTAGAACACCTGCACATCAAGCAATAACATCAGCTTAGCACTTGTTTATTTGGTGTCAGGCGTTAATCGTGAGCATGACTTCCAGAGAATTTACTCAAAAATTGCACCCTCATTTGCATCACCACTTGTCGCTTAAAGCTCTCTCCAAGATGTGTGAGATACGCTGCGGCTGTTTCTCATGGTCTGACCAAACATGTACTCACCTTCTTGCATGCCGCTCATTCACTGCTTATCTTTTTCATTTCAGGGATGCCTTTCTCCCTCAACGTTCGTCCTTGCCGGAAGCCTTAGGCTGGCATTTAAAGCAAGAGGGTTAGGACTAAATGACACTGTCGAGCGGTGACTGTTGTGTTTCCCGTTGCCATCAAGATGACAGCAGGTAAACACAATTCCCTACAGACTAAAACCCCATCCATGCTGGGTACAACATTCTGCTTATGACAGTCACTTGGGTGTAGCAAAACTTCACTGACCTAAGGCTTAGCCGAGTAACTGTACTCTTCTTCCTAAACTCTGCCGAATTTCATAGGAGTAGAAAATAATTTTTCCCACCACTAGAGTGACCGTGTAGCCTTGTTATCTTGCTCTAAAAGACATATTCTTTACTCTAAAAAAAGATCCTTAGCAAGGGCACAAGGAAGCTATGGACTACCATAGAAACTGCTCTTCTATACCCATGCCATCATATAAAGAACCCGAAAAACTTGAGAAGAATGCAGTTATGGGGTGACAGTACATTTATTGTATTTTTATTTTGGTTGTAAGCTGTGGAAAGTATCATTTTATATGACGTTACCTCTCCAACCCTATTTCTCATCCCAAAACTTACTGGCAAGAGGTGTTTCACCTCTACCCAGCCCCACATGCCTTAGCCAGAACCAATCAAAGAAGCTCTATGCAAAAACCCTCCCCCTTCCTAATCTCCAATCTCCTTGTACCATCCTGGTGATAAAAACGTGTGGAGCCCAGTCCTGTACATCCAAAAGCTGAAGAACCAAGGGAGTCAGGTTGTGACCCGGAAAGGAACAATGTGGAGGGCAGGATGTAAGTATTGGTATGAGAAACAGGGTATTCAGAGTAATGAGAATTACCGGCAAGTAATGAATTAATTACAAAATGTAAGCAAAATAGATGGTGGTATCAACAAGGTTTGTTAATGATGAAACCTTGCATTAAAAGTGCACTACTGATTCAAGTTCACACACATCTAAACCAGCCTGGAACAGGTGACAGTAAGAGCAGTACATTATTCATGAGCACATTGCAGTGTTATATTTGATAGAGCATGCACCTCTAACAAATTAGGAAAGTTTATGGCTCCCAAGAGAAGGAGATTTTCAGACCCTGCCCCCTCACAAGTGCTTTAAATGGAAGTGACGGTACTCACTGTCCAGAGCACCTGTTTGCTTCTTAAAAGTGCTGGTACTCTCCCAATAACTGTATTGTAGCAGTGCTCAGAAGTGTAGCTACTCTTCCCTTCAACTTGAAGAAGGGCAGGTACTCAGTAATGGACAGTCCCTGTTCATTTAAAGCACTATCACCACAGCTTCAATGGGTATGGATGCCTGCCTCAGAAAAAATAGAGCTATTGTGAATTAGAGGTGCCAGGTACCCCAGGATTCTTGATTGTTGGCCATATAGTCAAGGTTAGGGGAATGCAAAATTGTGTACTTTTTTTACCAGAAATGTAAACTCACATAGTACTTCAAAATGTCAGAAGTACTATGTGAAAATAGATTAACTATGTGAAATATATTTGAGATTTTTTTTTAATTGAAAATTGAATGTCATGGCATACCATGAGTTAAAATGTTATATGAGATACAGGAAAGGGTACTGGTCTGCGGAGAAAATTTCTCTTGCATCCAGTGCTGGAAAGTTGTTGGATCATGCCAGATCCTCGTACCACCAGCAATTTATGGACCGTATCTGTGATCCAACCAACCCAGTGAGATATGTTAAATTTGTCCTGGTGCCATTTTCCGACACCACGAAAAATTCAGCAGTATGTTATCTGCATTCAATATGCAGCAGCAACATGCAGGCGTGGGGGAATCGGAGGCCTTTCTTATTTTAATATCCAGCTCGGCTCAAAACAAAGGCCTAATTTCAAGGGCCATCAGCCTTTCTTTTGTTTAAGTATCATCCTGGCTGGGAGCCATTTGGATCCTGACAGCTAGACCCTAATGCAATAGAAGAAAGCAAAAGCACACTGCTTGTTATCTCTTCATAAATACTTAAGACAAACTATTGGAGGCATTTTATTTTACTTTGTTCAACTCCATATGCTAGAGATGTGCTTGTGCTATAAGAATGCATGACTTACCTGCCTGTATGCGTAGTTAGACAAATATTGATCAAAACGGCACCGGCAATTTTTTTGATTTAATTCCTCTATAGTGCTACTTATCGCAGTGTAGGGTGTCAAAGCCCTTTACACCACACGCAGAAGCACATTAAATCATACAAGTATGTAAAACAATGCAGAGGAAAATGTTACATAAAACAATGAGGATTATGAGGCGCTGGAAACACGTAATCTATACGTGTAGACATATGATACAAGTGAATGGTCGGAGAAACACAAAGTCAGTTTTTAAACGTAACACAGTTATTTTATTACTTCCCTAAGGAACCCTTCTTTTCAACCTTAAAATAGCAACAGATTGCGAAAGGAGGCACTAACTTTTCATAAATCAGACCCTAAGGATCTAAACCTGTGTCTTACAGTTTGCATAAATAGAACTTTGTGCTTTATTAGAAGGCTTGCAATTTATGAACTGGAAGTAAAAAAATGATCTCAATGTTAAAAGAGGTAGCCCACTTACCTATCTAGATAAAATACACAATGTATGATCTGCATGTTACATTGTGTGCTATGCTGCAGGCACATTAAGCCAGTATTCTGCTTTATGAGTCAAAAATGTGACTGGATAAAACACAGAACTCTCTCAGAACTGTGTTAACCACTAGATTTACCTTACTGCTAAAACAGTTCCTTCAAAGGTGCTGGGCAAACAATGATCTCGGCAGCAGGTGTCTTAACCCCTGCAAGATATTTTAATATGTGGTCTCTTTGTAACCCATTAAGTAATCTATAACAGATTTAGTGACACATTTGTTCGTGCTGCCAACTTCTTTTCAGCAGTTGTTTTTTTTTTTTTTTTTTTTTTTAAATGAATGTGTACGTTGACTGCCAGATTCTGCTTTTCAAACTCCTCACCTCGTGGCTCCACCCCCTTTCCTCTGCTACACCTTGACTACCAATGTACGGGTTCCTGAGTAATTTTATTCCAATTCCAGAGCTGCGAACTGCTTGCAACAAATTTTCTGCTTGAGCCTGTCTCTTGCGAGACATTTTCTGCTCACTGCAGTCCTCTCTAGCAAAAAAAATTGCGTTTGCTAATTTCCAACATTTTGGGAAATTTGCATAATGTGAAGTTGCATAAATTGCGCAAAGTAACGGAATTTTTCACGTAGGCCATAATAAAGGGGGACAAGAAGCAGAGCATAGCAAACTTCACTGTGACTGAAAAGACCAACATCACATAACGTTCAATTTGGAAGAGGTTGGGGGAGGTGATAGCTGCGAAGCAAAGAATGATATTATGTTAAAGGCATCACATGAAAAGGATAGATAGAAGTACAGGAGCTACTGTCCCTGAGTAACAGACTACTACTCAGATGGGATGAACCTCTTTATAGACAATAGAGCAGAGAAGTTTCAAGACATAGGTCAAGGGCGCAATTGCCCAGGCCCCCCAATCTTCCAAGGGGCCACATGAAAGTGAACTTTCTCTCTTGGACCTCTGGCTATTTGTTTTCTCTGTCTAAACCTCTAAGCCTCTCTGCAACCCCTACCTGTGACTCTCTAGCCCGTGTCATCTTACAGATTGATTGGGGTCCCTGGTTAGATATATATAAAAAATGTTTGTGTGATCATAATAAAGTTTAACATATAATTTAGTATTATTTAGCATCCTTTGGGTTCGAGTTAGCAGGCAATGGGTAATAATATTCAAAATTTGTTCAGTACAGAAGTCCCCAAAAATACGTCCCCCCCTCCCCCCCCCCAAACCCTTACAATGACACTGGAATGGAGGGCTGCTGCTGACAAGAGGTGGTACACTTACTTCCAAATGCTAGACATCTGGGTAGCCAGCCTCATAGCACCTCTCCAGTTCAAGCCCTTATTAGAAGCACCACAAACAAGTCGACGCCATGAAATAAATGGACCATTCCCTGAGGCGATACTTTGAGAAAATAGAGCATGACGTCATAGCTGATTACGACACACCTGCATCGAAATAGTGAATACCTCTTCCCATCAGCCAGGAATGTTTTTGAAACATGGGGCACAGGTACAAAGGGGAGGGGGGCGTAAAAACGAGCACACTCTTGGCAGTGGAGCGGAACAGCAATTAGAGGAATGCAGGGGAACGAACACAAATTAATAAAAAAAATAGAATCCATGAAGGATGAAAGCAGCTAATGAAAGTATACGAGAGACAATTAAGGCGCCGAGCATAATATTTATCTAACAGGTTCCCTGGGCTGTTTTAAGAGGAGGTATGGTTATGTGACCTTTAGCTTTTACCAGAGCCTCGAGCTGGTCCATTTGGGGAGAAGCCGCATAAAGTTCAGTGCGTGCCATATTAAATCACAGTGCAGGAGAGCGAAAAATATGTACTTGAAGAAAGGGGGAGAAATAATGTGACACCCCCCTCCTCCCCCCCCAGTATATTAACATAGAAACATTGACTGGAATTTCCAGTCTATCCTGATACACTTTATTTAACAACTGTTTGGAAATGAGAATGGCGCATAAGCACTCCTGCGGCCCCCTCCCACCTCTCCTCACCACTACACTCTTCGCCCTGGGGCTACTGCACTGATTCCAGCTACTGCTTTCCATCCTGATTTTAATAACGCGTCTTGTTGTTTTTCCTTCGTCCACTTAGAAAATAAATGGTATCTTTTCTGTAATTCCAGGCCCGGCTCGCGGAGCCCGACTGCGCCCAACGGCCCCTGCATTCTAAGCATGCAATTATGCGCCACGGAGCTTTTCATAAACCGGCGGCTCGAGGACTTTCCAACAATACCATCGAAATCAGATAACAGCGTTCATCTCCTGGGCCGGGGCTGATGGGAAGCACTCGAGGGACGAGCCTGGGAGGAGACCGAGCCGGCTACAGAGAAGTCCGACTAACGGAACCAAAACAATCAACACCAAGGGGGAGACGGCGGCTGAGATGGACAATACGCCCATTACCCGTTGTAAAAGGCATGAATTTGGTAAAAGGCGTGCGTGGTAAAGCGGTTGCAAGTAAGTATTTAGGGCCTCATTTACTAGGCCCTAGCAGCACACTGCGCCACCAGAGTGTCATTTATTTTGACGCTCTGGTGACGTAGTGTGCCAGCCCATATTTACAGGGCCACGCAAAGCCACCTTGTCTGCCTTTTCATGGCCTTGTCAAAATGGCCCCATTTTGCGCATAACTGCGTTCCATGAGTGTTGCTGTGGGTGTTCCCATGGAACCTGGTGGAATCTGATGAAATCCCAGATTTGCAAGGATGGGAAAGTGTCAGATTCCTACGCCACCTCACTGGTGGCATTCAAGTTGTGACGGGGAGAAATAACATTATTTCTCCCCGTTTTTTCCTCTTTCTATATGTGCTGCATTCTGCAGCACACATAGAAACACGAGAATGCCATTAATGATTGTTGATGTGCAGAAGGGGCACCTTCCTGTACATTAACAATCATCCCTGCAACGCAGGCACCTTTGCACCATGGTGCAAGGGTGCCTGCACTGGTGCTAGGCAGCAGTTTGTGCACTCGCAGTGAGGAAAGTGCAAGGATGTGCTAGAGCAGGAGTGTTTAACCGAATTATTAATGAATATTCATGTTTTCTGTGTGGTGAATTTGCATAGAAAATGTAATAACTTAGAAAAATAATGCACACATTTGAAAGTATGACCACGTGAGTGGCCGTCAATGTTCACGAAGTGTACTTATTAATGGCTTATTAATATGAAATGTTGAGCTTATGTTTTATTAATGTAGTAATATGTCATATTAAGGGTTATGCAATATGTATGAGCTTTATCAATTGAAAGCCTTAAATTAGCGGAGGTCTTGGCCTACTTGCACGACCTCATGTCAAGCTGCATTTCTGAAGCTTTTAATAAAATGTTTGCTTAGAGAATTAAATTGTGATTTTCCACTGTGCTGACTTAAGGTGTTCATAGCTAAAGGTCTTTCTCATGAGAACTGCTTGCTTGTAGATGCTGTTCCTGTAGATTGAAACAATGTAAATGTAACATGTGTAAGACTGACTTTCTCAGGAGAGAACAATGACCATACTGACTGGCGTATAAACTGCAACAATATTGTTACCTGACAAGCCGAATGATGAGAACATCACAAAAGAAGCCAATCCTCGACATGTAAACCGCGTACTAGTAGAAATGTAGATTTGATGTTTTAGTTTTATTGTACAAAGTGTGAATATGCAATCCCTTGACCAATAGGGATTTGGGATGTAGTTTTAGGAAATCTAACTTAACGAGACTGCACTGAGGAGAAACCACCATTTTGCACATTTGCCTTTTGCCCAGACCACCTACTGCACTTGCCCATTTTCCATATTTAGAAGAGACGTGCTTAACTTTACTGCTTAAAGACTTTGCCTTTTCTGAGCTTCAATGCTGAATCCTGCAGACTGAACTGATATCCTGAGGACAAAGACTGATACTGCTGGCTGATCCATACTGAGGATAGGTATTTTGAATATAATGTTGTCTGTTATGTCTATTTGCTTTTGTCTCTAGGTACCAACTGCAATATTTTGATAGAGCCATAGTGAGATGTTTTTCCAAATTTGTGTTGACTAAATTGTTTTGCATGAAGCCCAACGTGCTAATTCTAATCTGATGTTAATTAGAAAGTTCACTGATGAAGTTCGACATATGGAATAACCTTTGATGTCTTTCCTTTGCTGAAACTTAATGTATGTGATATAGTTTGCGCAATTATTCTTGCTATTAATTTGCACTGTAATATTAGAATGTGTAGTAGCTCAAGCCTTGATTAGATTGCGTTTCTTTAGACGCTTTGGCGAGCCAGTGTTGTTTCTGTATGTTTATCATTTGATTTTGAGATTAATTTACATCACTTTAGCATTGTTAATATAGGGAAATACATATTCTAACTTTTACATAAAGGTGTGGTTATTCATGACTGAAAGGTCATGGTGTGTGAACATTACTGACTCCTATTGATTACTAATGTTATTGATTATTGTTGATAATTGATGTTAAAGATTGACAATTGGTTATTGATCTTCATTGGTACGGGACCTATATGGTGGGAACATCTCAAGCGTTGGTCAAAAGGTTCATCGACCTATTTGCGTCCCCTTGTAAGTTTACTTATTAAGTTCCGATGCGCCAACAGATGCGTCGTATTTCTGTAAATACAACACATCCTTGCTCTTTCAAAATGATGCTGCACAGGACAGCAAGCTGGCTTGCTGGGTCACCCTGCGTCATTTTCTCACGCCCGCCATGCACAGTATTTTCTTCAATTCATTTGATGGCTAATGTTTCATTGATATTTTAATTGACGTTATTAAAGTTGTCATGAGTGCTGTAGTATCTGATGTAATTAGCAGTGTATGGCGAGGGCAGAAGTTATAGTTACCTTAGGGCCCAAGCTATAGTTACTTGAAATAACTATAACTACTGAATTTCTATGGCTTTGTGCAGGTAAATTCAGAACCGACATATGACATTCCCTGTAACCTTTGGTTTTTTAAGTGATTTTTTTTGGCTTTTTTATTTATATTTCCTAAATATGACGTCCTTGTAACCTTTGTTTTTTTCAGTGAATTTCTATGTTTTTTTAACGTAAAGTAATTTAAATTACTATACCTTAATCCAACCACCGCTGCGCACAGCCTTCGACAGTGCAGTGGGGACTGGCCACAGGTCCTGCAGCCAACCCCACGTTGCACACAGCCGTGGCAGTGGGAGTTGGCCGCAGGGCCTGTCTCTCTTTGTGTGAGAATAGTGTGAGAGGGTGTCTCTGGGTGTGATAGCGTCTGCCTGGTTGTGAGACTGGGAGTGAGAGGGTCCATGTGGGTTTGAGAGTGGGTGTGAGACTACCTGTCTGGGTATGAGAGTAGATGTGAGAGGGTGTTGCTGGGTGTGAGAGTAGGTGTGAGAGTGTCTCTGTGAGTGGATGTGTGAGTGTCTGTGTGGATCTGTGGGTGTGTGAGCCTGAGTGGGTCTGTGAGTGGGTGCATGAGTGTCTAAGTGGGTCTGTGAGTGAGTGCATGATTGTCTGAGTGCATCTGTGAGTGAGTGCATGGGTTTCTAATTGGGTCTGTGAGTGAGTGCAAGAGTCTCTGAATGGGTCTGTGAGTGGGAGCATGAATGTCTGAGAGGGTCTGTGAGTGGATACATGAGTGTCTAAGTGGATCTGTGAGTGGGTGCACAAGTCTATGAGTGGGTGCATGAGTGTCTGAGTGCGTCTGTGAGTGGACGTGAGTGTCTGTGTGGGTGTGTCAGTAGCTGTGTGAGTGACTCAGCCAGAAAGAACCTCATCTGCACTTTTATCCAACGAGAGTCCAGAGCTTTGCACAAAATATCTACCCAAGTGGAGTTCTTTCTGCCTCCTTGGGTAAATGTCCAGTAACTATTCAACACAACAATTGTGTAATGGAGCACAAGGACATGTCACCAGGGACCTTGTGTGCGTTTTGGCAACATGATTGTTCCAGTTGCGACTTGCTCTAAAATTCTGTGATAACATGAATCCTAGAGAGATGCCAATGAGACCACAAAGACGCAGATCTCTACCAAACTAGTTTTCTTCCTCATATCTATATGACATAAGTGCTTCTTTGTTTTGTGGAGATGTCGTCATATTCCTCGGCATCAAGAACACACCACCAAGATTGACGGGAAACGCACCGGGGGCTCGTGTAAGGTGTCCATCATGCTGGCAAAAGGCGGGAAGACCTTTGCATACTACTAAGGTGGACAGGGTGGGCCAAGCAGGTGGAGCTTCCAGGTGATTTCCACATTTGCGTACTCGTCACAATTCAAACGAAGAATCATGGATTCTGCTCTAACCAGGAGAGGACAAGAAAGAACACACTAGTCATAGTCACATGCAGATTGCGCTCCAATAGATGAAAGATGCATTCACCTCCATGAAGGATTTCAGATCATTTTTCAAAATGGAATCGCAACGTAAACACACTTGCTTTTCCCTCGCCAAGCCCAGGATTTAGGATCCTTCATCCTTTCAAGAAGTGGAGCCTCAACTGGGGCACCTGCTTTGTTTATATTTGGTTGGATTCACGTATAGCAATGAAAATTACTGTACGCAAAAAAAAAATAGAAATTCTTGAAAAAATACAAAGGTTACAGGGACATTATTTTTAGGTTCTGAATTTACTCATACAAAACCATAGAAATTTAGCAGTTATGGTTAAAGTTCTTTCAAGTAACTAATACTTGCGCCATAAGGTAACTATAACTCGCACCTTCGCCAGGCACAGCTGTTAAAAATGGGGTCTTTGGTTGGCAGTCAGGTTACCCCCTGTCCAAGCAAGGACCCTCACTCTAGTCAGGGTATGTCACACACAATCCAAATTATCCTGTGCGCACCCTCTGGTAGCTTGGCACTGAGCAGTCAGGCTTAACCTAGAAGGCAATGTGTAAAGTATCTGTGCAATAAATCATACAATACCACAATATAACACCACAAAAATACACCACACAGTGTTTAGAAAAATATATAATATTTATCTGGATAAATGCCGGTCAAAACGATCAAAGGTTGAAATAAGCAAATGTAGGAATATCACTGAAAAGTGATATAAGTGTCTTAGAATTGAAATATTACTGTAAAACCAATAAAAAGTGTCTAAAGTTCTCCTAGAAACAACAAGTATCTCTTGTAGGGCAAAGTACCTGGTTTGCGCAGAAAAATCCTCGCAAGGGACCGCAGAGGAGGAGATGCGTGGAAAACGGTAGGTGTGCGTTTGTTTCGCCACTTCGCACACGGATTTGCGTCGTTATTTTCCACACGGGGAAGATGTTGCGTTGATTTCCGGTATGCGGACTTGGATCCTCTTTGGATTGCGGGGTTTTTGGACGCCCCGGGGACGATGCATGGAATCCTGGGCTTGCGGAGCGAAGTCACAGGTACTGCATCAATTCCGGTGGGTGATGCATGGAATTTTCTACTGCACGGCAGGCGCTGCGTTGATTCCTCTCACGAAGTCGGGCTGCGTCATTCTGAGTCGGCTTGCGTCGATCCAGTAGGGCCGTGTGTTGAAGTTCGCTGCATTGATCTTCTGTCGCAAAGTCACGCTGCGTCGTTCCGGACTTGGCGTGCAGTGAATTTTTCACCCCGAGCAGGCTGTGTGTCGTTCTTGGCAGCCTGCGCATCAAATTTTTGCCACACAGGGATTACAGTTGCAGGAGAGAAGTCTTTTTGGTCCTGAGACTTCAGGGAACAGAAGGCAAGCTCTATCCAGGCCCTTGGAGAGCACTTCTGCAGCACAGCAAGACAGCAGGGCAACAGCAAGGCAGCAGTCCTTCTCAGAAAGCAGTCAGGTGAGTCCTTTGGACAGCCAGGCAGTTCTGCTTGTCAGGGTGCAGGTTCTGGTTCAGGTTTCTTATCCAGGAAGTGTCTGAGTTGGTAGGGCAGAGGCCCTGTTTTTATACCCAAATGTGCCTTTGAAGTGGGGGAGACTTCAAAGAGTGGCTTAGAAGTGCACCAGGTCCCCTTTCAGTTCAATCCTGTCTGCCAGGGTCCCAGTAGGGGGTGTGGCAGTCCTTTGTGTGAGAGCAGGCCCTCAACCCTCCCAGCCCAGAAAGACCCATTCAAAATGCAGATGTATGCAAGTGAGGGTGACTATACAGTGTTTGGGGTGTGTCTGAATGCACAAGGAGCTGTCAACTAAACCCACCCAGACATGGATTGTAAGGCACAGAAAGATTTAAATGCAGAGAAATGCTCACTTTCTAAAATTGGCATTTCTAAAATAGTAATATTAAATCCAACTTCACCAGTCAGTAGGATTTTGTATAACCATTCTGGCCATACTGAATATGGCCTTCCTACTCCTTTCAGATCAGCAGCTACCACTCAAACTATTTATGAGGGCAGCCCCAATGTTAGCCTATGAAGGGAGCAGGCTTCACAGCAGTGTAAAAATGAATTTAGGAGTTTTACACTACCAGGACAGGTAAACTACACAGGTACATGTCCTGCCTTTTACCTACACAGCACCCTGCCATAGGGGTTACTTAGGGCACACCTTAGGGGTGACTTATATGTAGAAAAAGTGGATTGTTATGCTTGGCAAGTACTTTTAATTGCCAGGTCGAACTGGCAGTGAAACTGGACATACAGGCCTTGCAATGGCAGGCCTGAGACAAGGTTAAGGGGCTACTTAAGTGTGTGGCAAAATAAGTGCTGCAGGCCCACTAGCAGCTCTTTATCTACATGCCCTGGGCACATATAGTGCACTCTACTAGGGACTTATAAGTAAATAAATAGCCCAATTGGTTATGATCCAAGGTTACCATGTTTAAAGGGAGAGAGCATATGCACTTTAGCACTGGTTAGCAGTTTTGTTGTGCTGTGCCACCTTTGAGTAAATCTGGCCCTATGTTTCTTTGCTGATGCCCTCTGACCTTTGTGACCTCGTGGATGGGGACAGTCAAAGACTGCCTTCAGTCTCAGGTATTGTCAAGCCTCCTCTAAAAAGGGACTCTTGGGTCGGCACACCAGACCTCTGTCACTATTTGGGGTTCCCTAGTTTGGATCAGAATGAACTCGAAAATCACAGCCATTTCAACAGAGTTAGCACTCCAGTTTTTTTACGAATTGTGAAAATGGATTAAAGTTGTATGTAGTGCTATATAGGCCTCAAGAAAGTTTGAACAATAAAAAGACAACTGTTTCAGATGAAAACGTGGCATGTGGGAGAAGTTTCCCATTGCAATCCCTGGTTTCACGTTTCCTAAATAGCGATTTCTCAATAAGAAATTGTTATTTAGGAAATTCAAAACCGGCTCATTGACTCAAATGCAGTGAGATTTCTTAATACTGATTTCCTGATAGCAATTCCTGCTTTGTATGAATCGCTTTTAGGAAACCTGTATCTTTGTACATACATTTTGCATTTCTTAAATAGTGATTTCTATGAAGTCCCTATTTAAGAAATGCAAAATTGCATTTCCGTACACCTGGCCCTAAGTCGCTTAGGGTCAGATATACAAAGCCTGTTTGAACTTCTTAATGGTCCGATTCGGTATTTCGGGCCATTAAGTAATGCAAACTGGGCTTTTCTGATGTACAAAGCCCTTTAAGGAATCTCAAATTGCAATTTCTACTCTGTAGAAATCACCCTTTGTGATTCCCAGAATAGGAAATGCAAATAGGGATTTCCTATTTGCATTTCCTATTCTGATGTGCCATACATTTCCAAAATGCAATTTGGGCAATTTGGAGATGCAATTACCACTGCCTTGAAGTCAGTAGTAACCAGGTGCAATTAAGAAAAAAACACCCCAAGGGGCTTTTTTAAATTGCAATACAGCACACACATGCCCCTTAGGCATATGTCTGTTCTACAGGTGCACCTCTATTTTTGGGGTGCACCAAGGGGGGCCTTTTACCCATTGCCATCCCTTGTTTTGCATTTCCTAAATAACGATTTCTTAATAAGAAATTGCTATTTAGGAAATGTAAAACTGGCCCATTGACTCAAATGTAATGGAATTACTTTATACCGATTTCCTAATAGAGACTCCTACTTTGTAGGAATCACCATTAGGAAATCGTTATCTTTATACACAGCATTTTGCATTTCTTAAATTGAAGACGCTATTAAAGAAATGCAAAATTGCATTTCCGCACATCTGGCCTATAGAGTCTTTATTGCGAAAACCTTGCTTCTTGAAAACAATAGGATCAAACTGGACCACTGACTGCATGAAGGGTCCATCACCCCAGAGCCAGCATCTGCATTGACCTTGTTATGTTTTTTCCATTCTGTCCCAGTAGCCATGTATAGCTTCTTTTTCAAAGGACAGTCATCTCCAATATCTACATCATGATACACCGATCTGTTAGGCTTAGTCTGGGAGAGGACAACTAAAGGAATTTCTGCTCAAAGCCCTACAGCTCACTCAGAGTGAAAGGTGAAGTTCACTCACCTGCCACCATCCAAAGCCATTATAGTCATATCCATGCAGAAGGTTATGGGGAGTTCACTTTACCAGGCTCACTGTTCTGTGACAATGAACAACATCACCTCCTAAAATCAGCAATAGAGATTCATGAGGTTTACTTTGAAGACCTAGGGTTCAATTTAAATGTATGAACTTTCCCTATATTCCACAGTAAACCCATCTGATTCTCCGTCCGAATATGTACATTACTTATAGCTAGGCAGATAACAAATGTTCTGAAAGCAGCAACTCCTCTGGCACTGCCCCTTCCAATGTGTTGAAAATGCAATGACAGAAATAGTTTAAACTACAAAATTAATACCTTGCTACTGAGTCCCCCCCCAATGTCCGATATTAAAATCAACCCAAGAGAATCCCATTACCACACCATACATTTTCCCTTGCTGCTTTTACACCGTTCATTCTGAGTTCTGCATATGGGAATAAAGGATAATATGCAACGTCAGTTTTGCCGCAAGGAAAAACACGTTTTCTCACATTTCACCTTTGGATCTTGGAATGGAGATTCGATTTCCCACACACATTGCTCTAAGTAGAGAATCGAAGATTTTATGTGGAAACACGTTGACTCGACTTGGATATTCACATTGGATTGCAATGTTCGACCTGATTACAGAAATTTGAAATGAGGCTGATAGAGTGGCAGGTGCCAAAATGTTTGATAGACCTCTCTTCGTGAACGATCATTTAGGAAAGCACGACAGATTTTCACAAAAGTTTTAGCTTAATGATTCTACAATCGTTAAACTAACATACTAATAATTCTAAAAATGTGGGCAATAACAGTTTAATTCCACTATTGTTTAGTTTCTAATCACACACATTCCTGGTTTCAACATATGGTGGTGGAAGTTCCACCATCCAGAAGGGGCCCTGACAGATTTTTTCACCAGCTTCGCCCCTCCAAAGTGTGTCATCCCATGGTTGATACAGCCAGTTTCGCAGAGAATCCTCTTTTGATCTGGCAGGGATCTATATATTTAGTGGAGTTTCCTCAGCTGCCCCACAAAGGCAGAACATTTATAACAATGGCAGGTCTTCTAAGCATCATCTACTGGGACCCATTGTACAGGGCTACTGCTGCCTCCAGTGTTGATACTAAGCAATTATGGCCAGCACCTTGCATGTCGTGCCCTTGCACTGCAGTGGTATCTACACACCCTCTACCACATCTTTGCCTGCTCTGCTACTTTTATGGGAGTACAGGGTCACTGCCGCTTTTCAGTGCCATACCTACCAGAGTGTCCCCTTTTGTAGTGATAAAAGAAACCATGGTGGGAAACTACACTTCGCCTGTCTAAAATTTAAAGATTTCAGCACCTATTCCCCCAAGTCACTCCTTCGTTTATGGTTATGAAACTGTGGTTTCTGTCCATAAGATAGCATTGAACGTGGAAATTCATTAACTTGGGCACCTAAACAGCTGACTTATGACCTTCACTGTCATTGATTAACAATACTGATTAACATCATGGGCCTGATTTAAGAAAAGTGGCGCTGCACCTAGCGCAGCGCCACTTTTCTCACAAACCTTAGCGCTCCTTTAACGCCACCATGTGTGTGCCATATCTAAGATATTGCGCACCATGGCAGTAGTTAGGGGAACTAGCGTCTACGTTTTTGACGCTAGTTCTGAGATTTGCAGGATTAGCGTTAAAAATGTTGACGCTAATTAAGTCCCATTATAAATAATGGTCTGTCTCCTTTTAACGCCTGCTCTGAGCAGGCGTTAAAAGTGCCCAAAAAAATGACGCAAAGAAATCTCGTAGATTTCCTTGCGACATTTTTTGAGCCCCCCAATGGGGGAATGCCCCTTTGCATACATTATGCCTGGCACAGGCATAATGTAGCGCAAAGAGTTACAAAATGGCGCAGTGTGTGCAATGCTCCACTTTGTAAATTTGGCGCTGCAATTTTGGCCTCGTTGGGTCACGTTAGCGTTAAAAAAAAATGATGCTACTGTGACGCAAGGAGGCGCTGGGGGCTCTTAAATCTGCCCCCATGTTTGCCAACCCTACACATACAGGCAATAAGCTACTGATTTCCAGACAACCCCACTGCCGATGGATTTCAGGTCTCAACGATGCAGCTTTCCAGAAGTCCAGCTGCCAGCCTACAAACATGTAAACCACTGCCCTTGTAGGGGCATATTTACAAAGATACAAAGAATTGGCACAGCACCGCACTGCGTCAAAATTGGCAGCACTATGTCAGTTCTGAAATACAGGTATGCGCATTATTTACAAAAATATGGCACATCCCTGTGATTACCCCTGCACTGGCGCTAAATTAGCTGCCTAGAGCCAATGCAGCCACCCTTGTGCCATGGTGCAAGGATAGCTGTGCTGTAGGGGAGATTGTTTTTGTGCAGGAAGGGATACCTTCCTGCACAAAAACAATATTCAGTGGCGAACTGCTCTTTCTATGGGTGCTGCATAATGCAGCACCCATAGAAAGAGCCTAACACAAGGAGAAATGAAAGCATTTCTCCTCGTTGTGCCATGCTAATGCCACCCCGCTGGGCAGCATCAAAATGCAATGGGTTTTGCTGTGGAACGCCCACAGAAACACCCATTGCACGCAAGTGCTGTGTGTAAAGGGGCCGTATTTACAAGGCGGCCTTAAATACGGTGATGGGCACAGTGCCACCGGAGCCTCACAAAAAAGTGATGTTCCTGTGGCCTTAGGGGCTTGTAAATATGCCCGTAGTGTGCTGGTCTTCAAAACACAGGTTGGGCCTTCTAGTCTTATGGTTTTTAGGGACCTGGGTAAAAACTATTTTCGGGGCCATGTTTTGAATTACTTTGAATTTCTGTCTAATCTAACTTGTAATGATGCCAAACAATATTGGGTTATTCATCAAACTTTCAGAAACGGGGACACACAAAACTAGCTGAAAACTCAAGATACGGTGCACCATGGCGTAGGGTATGGGGCAATAGCGTCATTTTTATTGACACTATTGATGTACTCTGCAGAAGTAGCACCGAAATATTGGCACTACTCCTGCAGAGTACATTGGGGCCCATTTTAAATAATGGAAGTGCTCTTTTAACGCCTGCTCTGAGCATGCCTTAAAAGTAGCGAAAAATATGACGCAAGGAAATCTGTTAGATTACCTTGTGCCATTTTTTGGGCCCCTCTAACGGGGGAATGCCCCCTTTGTGTACATTATTCCTGGTGCAGGCATAATGTAGCGCAAAGGGTTAGAAAATGGCGCAATGGTTCCATTGTGCCACAGGAGTTTGGCCTCGTTGGGTCACTCTAGCGTAAAAATAAATGACGCTAATGTGGCGCAAGGTGGCACTAGGGACTTATAAATATGCCCCAATGTTTTCAAACTTTCAAAATGATTGAAGTGTTGTATCAGGTCATGTTGTGACACAGAATGGGGTGGTCATCTTGAATGAATGAAAACATTTTTCTATACTTTTAAGATGACCACCACGTTGTCTCAAGCCACGTTGCTTCACACTACATGGTGACTATCTTGAAAGTAGAATTAATGTGCTTTGAGGTTACTCCTTTTAGCTTTGCCAGTTCTGGCACAGTTTAAAAGCACCCAACCTTGCAAAGCCAATAGCAGTAGCTCATAGATCAGAGGAGGTGAGGAAAGTATGGTGGGAGAGGGGCGGGGGGAAGAAAAACTCTGGAACCGTAGTATCAATTGGCACAGGAACAGGGGTGGCTCCTCCACTTTGGTGGAGGATCGACGCTCCCCTGCAAGCAGCAGCAGAAGCTGCATACCTTTAGAAATCATATGATAATAAACTGTGTTTATTATTGTTTTATTTTTAAATAAAGTCAAGAAAGTCTTCTAAACATGAGCCAAGGATTGACCTAAACCCACTCTATATAGTAATGTATGAAGTGTTGTCTACCATAGACAGCTGTAGCTGATCACCAAAAGGCAAGGAGCAACCGGTTTACATTGATCCTCAAAGAAAGATGAGGCTTGTGAATGTACTTTATTGCAAATGTTAACCTGGTGAAATCAAGATGGATACAGCTGATGACTGAAGGTTTTAAAAGCTGCCTATGGGTCTTCAGTGCTAGTGCTTTGGCACAGGTACCAAGAGTAAGCATGCATAGGGTTTGACAGGGTGTTTAGTCTGAAGTGATCCAGCCATTAATGAGCACTGCTTGTTTTTTTGGACAGAAATGTGCATGTGTTGCATACGTACTGATGATCTCTCATTGAAATGAGTAGTAAAGGGCCAGATGTATGGAGCCTGTTTGCGTTTCTTAACGATCCGAATCACTATTCCGAGCCGTTAAGAAATGCAAACTGGGCTTTTCTTCTATACAAAGGGCCAGACGTATGAAGCCTGTTTTAATTTCTTAATAGCCTGAATCACTATTTTGGGCAGTTAAGAAATGTAAACTTGGATTTGCTTATGCACGAAACTCTTTAAGGAATCGTAAATTGTGATTTCTACCCTGTGGAAATCGCGATTTGCAATTCCCAGAATAGGAAATTGCAAATAGGGATTTTCTAAATGTCACTTGGGCATTTAGGATATTAG
Organism: Pleurodeles waltl; assembly: GCF_031143425.1. Classification (NCBI taxonomy): domain Eukaryota; kingdom Metazoa; phylum Chordata; class Amphibia; order Caudata; family Salamandridae; genus Pleurodeles; species Pleurodeles waltl. The sequence goes on from NC_090445.1 coordinate 1,635,281,135, forward strand.
GGCCAGATGTACAAAGGTCTTTTGCATTGCTTAACTGGCCAAATCGCAATTTCAGCCCATTAAGAAATGCAAAACAGCCTTTTCTTATTTACAAATGCCTTTAGGAAATCACAAAATGCGATTTCTACCTTGTAGAAATTGAATTTTGCAATTCCCTAAATAGGAAATCACAAATAGGCATTTCCTATCCATGATTTCTTGGTGCATGTACAAAGCATTTCCTTAATGTAAAATGAGCATTTAGGAAATACAACTATCGTTGGCTTCAACTCGATGGTAACCATGTGCAATTTAAGAAAAAACACCCCAAAAAGCTTTTTTTAAGTGCAATAATGCTCAAACATGTTCCTAGGGGATGTGTGCGCTTTACATGTGCAATACTTTTTTCAGGGTGCAGCAATGGGGGCCTTTTACCCATCTCCATCCTTGGTTTTGCATTTCCCAAATAGCAATTTCCTATTAGGAAATTGCTATTTGGGGAATGCAAACAGGCCCATTGTCTCAAAGGGCATGGGATTTCTTATTTGCAGTTTCCTAATAGCTATTCACCCGTTGTAGGAATTGCTATTAGAAAATAGGTATCTTTGTACATAGCATTTTGCATTTCCCAAATAGCAATTTCTATGAAGTCTATATTTAGGAAATGCAAAATTGCATTTGAGTACATCTGGCCCTTATGGACTTAGAGCCACTTGTACAAAGCATTTGGGCTCGTTTGCGACTAGAAAAATGCTTTTGGGGATGTTCAAAGCCCAAATTGCGATTCGGTAACTTGCTACCGAAACACAATTTGGATTTTGCGATTCAGTATTAGGAAGGGGCGTGTTCAGTGCGTCCCTTCCTAATACCGAATCTGAAAGGTATGTAAGAATGTTTTTCAACGAAAATGTGGTCGCAAAACATTCATACATTACCATTCCCCTAGGATAATGGTGGGGAAAATATTTTCTAACACCACGCAGTGGTCCCACAGACCACTGGCTACTCTTAAAAAATGAAACATAATTGTTTCATTTTTTTCTTTTTAAACGCATCCCATTTTCCGTCAAGGAAAGCGGGCTGGGTTTCACAGAGATGGTGATCTGCTGAGCCCAGTAGGCCACCTTCCATGTGATTTTTTTGAATCCCAATGGGTCGCAAATTGCGACTTACCTCATTAATATTCATGAAGTAGGTCTATTTGCGACCTACTGGGAATCGCAAAAGAAACTCAATGGAGTTTCATACCGAGAAATCACAAGTTCTACCATACGTACATGTGGCCCTATATCTCTGTGGGAATGATGGGATTAAATTGCAATCCACTAGAATTGAACCTAAATGATTTTGGATGTATCAGGCAGTGGGCAAGAGAGAAATTGTTTCTCCCTGCCTCTTTTCTTCTACATGGAATTCCGAGAGATGCCCAAACAAAATTTAAGTGTTTGAATGCCACCGTGCACATATGCAAATCAACTTGCTCTTGCCACATGATTATATATTTTTCAGTTCTAGCCATTAAGAACATAGGGGCATATTTATACTCTGTTTGTGCCAAATTTGCGTCATTTTTTTAATGCAAATTCAGCGTAAACCTAACTCTATATTTATATTTTGATGTTAGACATGTCTAACATCAAAATATAGGAGTTTGCACCATTTTTTGGATGCGTGCACCTAACTTGTGTCAATGAGATGCAAGGTAGGCGTTCTCATCTAAAAAATGGTGCTCTCCCCATATTTATGCCCCCATGCTAAAATGACGCATGGGTGAGAGGAGGGGCTAAATAATGCTGCAAACCTTGCAGACCAGCATTTAGGGGACCTGTGGAACTATTTCCATGGTTAAACACCATGGAATGGGTCCACAGGTGCCCTCCGCAAGTCCCAGGGACACCCTCACCAGAGGGACACCGGAGGATGGGGACCCTATCCCAGGTATGTATGGTAAGTATAGGTAAGTATTTTTTCATTTTACATTTCTTTGCCATCGGAGGCCCTAACCTGGGGCCCCCTGCATGGCACAGGGTGCAATGGCCATACCCAGGCCATTTGGGTGGTGGGCATGACTCCTGTCTTTCCTAAGACAGGAGTCATGTTTTTAATGGTTGTGCACCAGGAAATGGCGCTAATCGGGTTGGAAGCATTTTTTGCCTCTAACCAGGCAAGTGACATTTTTTGACGCAAAACTCCCTCCTTCTCTACCGCCACCCACACCAGGCTAGCGTCTTTTTTGAAGATGCTAGCCCAAGTTTAGCGCCGGCTTGCACCATTCCTTTAATATGGTGCCGGGCTGGTGCTCAGGAATGGCGCAAGCCGGCGGTATACTTTTTGGTGCAAAACTGTGTTCCTGCAGTTTTGCATTAAAAAGTATAAATTCGGGCTATAATTCCTATAGAGGCAAACTTGGGGCCAGATGTACAACCGTTTCATTTTGAGAGTCTCTAATTGTGATTCATTGCAAATCGCAATTAGAGACTAGCAAAATTAAATGTACAAATGTGTCAGAGACACATTGAGAGATTCCCAATGGAGTCGCAAATGAGCTACTTCATTACTATTTATGAGGCATGTCCCAATTTTTGACACTTTAGGAAATGGCCACACTCACAGGGATGGTGGCCTGCTGGGAACAGCAGACCACCATGTCTGTGAGTGCTTTTTAAATAAAGCAGTTTTGTTTTAAGTGCAGCCCGGTTTCCTTAAAGGAAAATGGGATGCATTTCAAACAAAGAAATGAAAAGTTTTCTTTTCATATTTTCAGAGTAGGCAGTGGTTGGTGGAACTTCTACCTGCTCTGAAAAAACATTTTCGCTTGCATTCACAAAGAGGACCCCTTCCCTTTTGCGTATGGGTTACCACCAACTTGAAATTTATGGGAACTGACACTGTTTTGCGACTGTATTCACGGTGGCAAAACAATCTTACATGGCCCTGCAACACGCTACTAGCAAGGACACCCTTGACACAACCCTTCCTAATAGCGACTTGCAAATCTATTCTGTGAATTACCAACTCACAGATTAGGATTGTTACATGGGGAAAAGCCTTTTCCCGGTCACAAAAGGCCAAGTGGGCCATTTGTGACTGTGAAAAGGCTTTCATACATCTGGCCCTTGATCATATTTTGCTTATTTATTTTTAAGACTAATGTTATCATCCATAGCTCTTTAAGTAGAAATCCATTAAATGCGACATTCAGAGTCCACTCGGTGCATTTTGCTCATGATGCACTTCTTCAGGAGAAAAACGCTCAATATCTTTGTTAATATGATGTCAACTATTAATAATTATCATTTGGAGAGCAAAGCATAGCATAAGCCCATCATTCCAAAGAGCACCATATTTTGAGTTAGCAATAAACATAACTTAACTAGACACTATATCATGACAACTCATTAGTGACATTCAGACAACGAGCCTTTATTAACTGTTCCCATTATCTATTTCTCCTGTTGAACAGTCGATACTGACCACATACATACCTTCAAGTGTTGTCAATTGAACACAATGGATGCTTGTACTGGTTTACTTACTTTCCTTTAACCTAAGTCAGTTGCCTGCTTCTGTTGTATGAAAACGTACTAACCTAAAAGTATCAAGTTTATACTACTTATAGTTCCTCATTGTTGTATCCCATCAAGCCAGTTTGTGTACACATTAAATTAATATAGTCGACAGATGTTGTATTCCCCGTTAGTTTTGTGTAGGTGGACACATAGGCTATAAAATGTTTTCCACACTTCTTTTTCACATGTAGTTTTAATTTTCGGTCTCACATGAGGTAAACTGCTTCATTCCAGGCCTAAACACTATGGCCCAGATTTATACTTGCTTTGCACCGAATTTCTGTCATTTTCTTTATGCAAATTTGGCACAAACCTAACTCCATATTTATACTTTGGTGCTAGACCCGTCTAGCGCCAACATTTTGGAGTTAAAGTCATTTTTTTGCCTGCAGGAAACTACCTTGCGTCAATGAAAATGAAATGCAAGGTAGGAGTTCCCGTGCAATAAATGACAAAAAGGCCTTAGTGCTACATTTATCCCCTGTGCTAAAATCATGCATGTGGGGAGGGGGCTATAAATAATGGTGCTAAGCTTGCTTAGCATCATTATTTAACGTCTGGGTCAGGGCAGGCGTTAGGGTACCTGTGGGCCTGTTTCCATGGTCAGAGACAATGGAATTGGCCCACAGGTGCCCTTCCTTAGCCCCATCGACACCCCCACCCACACCAGAGGGACACCACGGGATAGGGGCACCCTATCCCAGGTAAGTAAGGTAAGTACAGGTAAGTATTTTATATTATTTTTAAAAGTGCCATAGGGGGCCTAACTTGGGCCCCCTACATGGCACTGGACAAATGTCTCCTGGGCATGGCCATTGGGGTTTTGGGCATGACTTCTGTCTTTACTAAGACAGGAGTCATGTTAATGGGGGTTTTACGTCAAAAAATGATGCTAGTCTGGTTAGAGGCATTTTTATGCCTCTGACCATACTAGCGTCATCCTTTGACGCACAACCTCCTGTTCCCCCTACGCCTCCCCCACCCTTTTTCATGACGCTAGCCGGGCCTTACTGCTGGCTACCGTCATTCCATAAATATGACGCCTGGCCGGCGTCTTAGAATGGCGCTAGCCGGCGGCACACTTTTTCACGCAAAACTGTTTTTGTGTGAAAAAGTATAAATCTGGGTCTATATTTGATATGTAGGGCCATAAAACAGACCTAGTGGTTTAAACCTCAGATATGACAAGCTATCAGTCATCATCAGTTTTGGAGAGGGGTGAGTGGTAGAAAGACACCTTATCACCCAGCCATCAATCAAATCCCACTCCGCTACCTGCATAGAAAAGGGATTGCTGACCTCTCATAACTCCACAAGTGCACCCTTCTTGTGTCTTGGACTCATAGGGGTAACAAACATTAGCAAATCAAATAGGCATGGCTTCAATATGGTAATGCGCATTATAAAGGCATTAAAAATGCCATCAACATTCATTAGCACATTAAAACAAACCTACTGGCTTTATCAATGTTAGGTACCCGGAGAATGAGCAAGAGGAAGACTGCATTACCACAGGCTGTTACTAGGTATGCCGAGAATCTGGTGCCCAAGCCTGTAATCCCATAGGGTTTTACTAGGTATCCACGAGAGTGAAAGGTTCTTTGTTTTAAAAGCAACAAGAAAAGCTCAAGGAAATACACTTTTTGTTTTTTGAGAACGTTATATGAGAGCATTAATTTTAAACTATAATTATATCATTTAGTTTATTTCTCATAAGTGATCTAACTGGAGACAGACTAAAAAGGAAAAGCTGCTGAAAGATGAGAAAGGAAATTTAGCTGTGATTGGGACTTGAACAGGGCATTCGCATACCCATAATCCTTTGGACTCAAGCCGCAAAATTTGGTGATTAATTTCTGATTTGTTTGCAAGAAATTTTGGAGCAGAGCAGAACTCTACATGCACCGCATCCTTATCAAGATATTTCGTGATTCAGCAGTGGTAGTTTTTTATTTTTTATTTGCCTTTCTAACATGGCTGATGTCCAATTTACAGCAGTAAATTTGAAGTAAAAGCAAAGGGGAAACGAACAATGATAAAGTCAATAGGTATAGCATTTGAGATCTTTTGGTGTTGGTAATTAATTTTAGCCGAGCTGTACAGCATTAATGAACAGCACTGAAATGTATTACCAGTTTTGGGAACCATGCAGTCATCTAAATACCTTAATATTGCTGTTGATAACTCAATATTCAAGGAAAAGCAAACAGCGGCATGTCCCCTTTGGATACCCTTACTGTGATTAAACAGAAGTTTAAAGCATCCAGATTCCGCTGCGAGTACTCACATTGTTAATCAGGTTACCTCTTTTCTGTTCCTCGGCCAGCTGAGGTTGTGCTATTTACTCGGTGGCAAGAGACCACAAGAGACTATAACCATCAAGACCTATATACAGCGTTTAGCAAAATGAGACCCATTGCATCAGGCGCTTTTATTTCACCACTGCACAACATTTTCAATCCTGAGCTTCAATTTTACAAATCATTGTCAGTTGTATCAGCTGCAGTGCGTAATGTGAGCTGGTGGTTGAGGCGGGGGGGCCCGACACTCATTTTTGGAGACCTGCAATTTTTTTCCCCTATCCGGACATTTTCCAAGAGCGAAAGAGGGAGAATACACAAAAGGGAAGAAGCATTTGCAATGCAATGGGTCTCATATTTGCTCGAGCTAGAGCTATTGGCTTTGTAAATTCCTAACTGGACTTTTTTTGCCACATAAATTGAAAATTAAGTGTAAAACAATAGGAGACATAAGCGAGCTGATTCAAAGCACCATGGCTGCCATGAGCATGAGCGTGAAGGAGAGACACAAAAGATAAAAGAAGTTCACTCACAGTCAAACATATCGGCAATCGCGCAATTATCCATGTAACAGAGGCAGTCTACATGGTGGTAACAAAACTGCGCTAAGGAGGGATAAACGTAATGCATTTACCGATGATAACAAATGGTTTTTGAAAGGCAAGCCTATGATCAAGTGAAAGTGCTGGGCATGAGGTGGGCGTGGTTAGAAGCCCACAATTTTTACAACAGGTCAAAGCACTTGCGCACTTGACCTAAAAAAAAGAGGTAGAGAAAGATGGAAAAATCGTCACCGAGGGAGAAAGTAGGATTCTGCAAGAGTGAGATGAAGGGACAGGGAGTGTCTGGCAGTGGATTAGAGAAGCCCGAAGTGGATTTCAGACCAACAAAGCCTTGGTATTTGGAGGCTGTGCCACCAGTGAGCTTTTAAGCACGACCAGTCTGATTGAATCACATTAAAACGATGTCTCCAGTGCTTATTGGTGAGCAGGTGGTTGTATATGGGTCCACCAGCACTCATTTTGGGGGACCAACACTTATTTGTCCTCGTCATAATTTGACACGGGGTAAGAGAGAGAAAACACATTAGGTGAAAGAAGAAGGAAGTGAACGGTGGAAAATCAATGAAAAAGAATGAAAACAGAGATGAAAGAGAATCTGCACGGATGAGGTAAATGATCAGAGGGTGTCTGGTAGAGGATGAAGGAGGTGGAATCAAGGCCATGGAAACTTGGTATTAGGCATCCCAAGATTTGATAGTGGCACCCCAAGATTTGATAGTGCTGTCTGCTGTCTTCCGAGCAAAACGTATGGCTACTGGACTCATTCTTTTAAAGATTTAACACTGTAAGTCACAGGGTGTACCGGTTTAAAATGCAAAAGTACTAAACACAAAACATATTTTTCGTAAATCGCTGAAGTTATTTGGCCACCCTAATACTGCACCCCTACCCTCTTTCTGCAAAAATTATGAAATCCTACAAGATCATCTATTAGCAAATAACCTCAAAAATGATTGCTTTTGTTGTCCTATAGTCATCGTTTACTTTTAAAACTATTACAACTATGCATGCTTCATGGGGTTCATCAGGCTTCAACAAAGGTTTCTCTTCTCAAAGGAAAGGTGTTCTCGCCCACAGTGTTATCTTTCCCATGAGTGGCTGATGCCCACACACATCTCAAGCGTGTGCATAGTAGCCTCTTAGCTGTGGGAGGATTAGATTGCAATCCACAAGAATGAAAGCTACAGAAGTTGGATATGACAGGCAGTGGGCAACAGAGAGGTTATTAATGGCCACCTCCCCTCTTCTACCGGGAAAGCAGAGATGTGGCAAGCTATGAATCATCATCAATGGTGCTAGAGGGGAGCCATAGTGTGGACAGCTCCTTTTTTAGGTCTAGCTTAATAGTGCGCTTTCTGCATGACCTATTGTTACTAATACTTGACAATATGCATAGGGTGAGCTTTGGATCCGCCCTGAGGAGTAATTCTCTCTCACTGCATGCTACTGACTGCTTGATGTATTATTCTGCCTCCTTTTGAACACTTGCATTGAATCCATTAAGGACATCTGGCGGGTACCCTGAGCAATCACATACTAAGGTGGTCATTCTAACCCTGGTGGTAAAAACCGCCAGGGCGAATGACCGCGGTAGCACCGCCAACAGGCTGGCGATGCACCGCTGGGCATTCTGACCGCGGCGGTTTAGCCGCGGCCAGAAACGGAAAGTCGGCGGTGTACCGCCGACTTTCCGCTGCCCTCGAGAATCCTCCATGGCGGCGGAGCGCGCTCCGCCGCCATGGGGATTCTGACACCCCCTACCGCCATCCTGTTCCTGGCGGGTCTCCCGCCAGGAACAGGATGGCGGTAGGGGGTGCCGCGGGGCCCAGGATGGCGGTAGGGGGTGCCGCGGGGCCCCTGGGGGCCCCTGCAGTGCCCATGCCAATGGCATGGGCACTGCAGGGGCCCCCGTAAGAGGGCCCCACAAAGTATTTCAGTGTCTGCTATGCAGACACTGAAATACACAACGGGTGCCACTGCACCCGTCGCACCTTCCCACTCCGCCGGCTCAATTCTGAGCCGGCGTCCTCGTGGGAAGGCTGTTTCCCACTGGGCTGGCGGGCGGCCTTTTGGCGGTCGCCCGCCAGCCCAGTGGGAAACCCAGAATGACCGCCGCGGTCTTTCGACCGCGGTACGGTCTTCTGGCGGTTCCCGCTTGGCGGGCGGCTCCCGCCGCCCGCCAATATCAGAATCACCCCCTAAAATCTTTATATCATAGATGCGTTTAAAAGAGAATATAATTTCTTTCTTTTTTTCTTTTTTTACTGCACCAGAATATTTCAAATATTTAGGCAGGACTCAAGATGCAAGCCAGGTTCGTTGGTTTTGTCCATGCTTGTTTCAATCATCCTTTATTAAGCTTCAAGCCTGAGAATGTCTATCAATGCGCTCTCACACTAGTTTGCAAAGGCAATATTGCTGAGTCATAAGTGCACAATCATGTCTTTCTTATTTCACTCACCAGAATAAAAAGGTCCAGTTTGTTGGCAGTACTGACTAATGAACAAAGACTGTGAGTCTTTATGCTATATCTGCTAAGAAGTTCCCCACCGTGGTGAAAGGTGGGATCACAGTTCTGGTGTGAGCTCTGTTCACTATCCAAGGCGAGTCATAGTGCACCTCATTAGATGCAAACCAACAACAAGTTTATTCCTAGCTCACTTTTGGTAGCTTGATTCGAAGAAATTGAGCAAACGAATACCTATACTAAGATTACGTAAAATGCAAGGATATATAATATAATTTACTATAATTACATAGGGGTGAGTACCAATATATATATATATATATATATATATCTATATCTATATATATATATATATATATATATATATATATATATAGATATAGATATATATATATACACACACACACACACACACACACATATATATATACATATATATACACACACACACATATATGTATATATATATATATATATATACACACACACACACACACAGAGATGACGGTCACCAGTAGGTAGTTATAGTTAGGACCATGCTTCCATGGAAAAAAAAATTTTTGTGACTTGCCTATATCTTTAGCATTGTTTGACAAATCTTCCCAAAATTTTCCAAAACAGTGTTCCAGAGAATCTTGTTATGCATAGGAAGTTTCAGAGTGATCCATCAAGTTGGGGCCAACAAATAGGGGGGGTCCAAAAAGTAGTGATTCCCATGTTAATTCACAAAGGGATTTTGAACAGGACTACTGTTCAAACCGATGAACGGAATTACACCAAATATGGAAGAAAGGTAGCTTTTGGTCCAGAAAGAAGCCGTTTTCTTGTTTGGTGTAAATCTGTTCAGTAGTTTTTGAGACATTAAGTAAAAAGGAATATAGATATCTAGAGGCAGGAAGGATTTGTGAATAATTTGTGAATATTCACAAATGAGCACGTGAACAGAAGCGCTATAACTGGCTGGCCACAATCTGAACAGAAAGATGCGGCTGCCATTTTAATGTCTCGGTACATGGTCCCAGCAGCTGAAAAACAGAATGAAAGGTACCATAATGGATCAGGGTGGAGGTGCCCTGAGCCCATGGGTGAGATATAAGGGTGCTTGAGGTTCAAATGATGGTTTTAAAATGATTTTTTTTAGCATGCGTGATAGTCGCAAACATTTGAGAATATTTGCGAATGATTCACAAATATTGTGCATGGTGAAAATAAAAAATAAAAAAACATTCACAGACTCATTCATTCACTAATTCATTCACTCATGCATGCACCCACAGACTCATGTGCCCACTCACACACCCAATCATGCACTCCCTCAGACCCACTCATAAACTCACACACCCACTTTCAGACCTTCTTAGACACTCACCCCCCCCACTCACAGATCCACTGAAGGAGACAGGCCCTGTTGCCAACCCCGCTGCAAACGGCCGTGCGCAGCGCGTGGTTGAATGGTTATAAGGACTTGGCTGCAGGGAAAATAAATTCAGATCCTAACTATAACGTCCTTGTAACGTTTGGTTTTTCAAGTGAATATTTATATAAATTCACTTAAAAAAACAAAGGTTACTGGGATGTTATCTTTGGGATATTATATATATATATATAGATATATATATATATATATATCTATATATATATATATATATGTACACGTTACAAGGATTTTATAGATAGGATCTGAAATTACTTGCAGAAAAGACATTCAGGAGTTATAGTTATGGTTATTTCAAGTAACAAAAACTCGTGCCCTAAGGTAACTCCACACGCAACCCACAATTTTCTCCTAAATAATTTTACTGCACATGTTACATTGATATTATCAATGATGTTGTCAAAGATGTCATGAGTGATGTAATATGTGGGGCTATTAGCAGTGCATGCTAGGTAAAATGTAAGGATGTATACTAGTGGTGAGTACTGGTATATTTTCACTGGCAAAAAACAAAGGTTACAGGGACGTTATAGTTAGGAAATAGAATTTACAAAAAAAATAGAAATTCACTTCAAACACCGAAAGTTACAGGGATGTTATTGGTAGGATCCTAATTTACTCGGATAAAACCATCAAAAATCAGCAGTTGTAGTTATGGTTAGCTCAGGTAACTATAACCAGAGCCCTAAGGTAACTATAACTCACGCACTCACCATGCACTATTTACCCCACATATTACATCACTCATGACATAATTTATATCATCATTGATAGTATCGTAACATTTGCAGTAAAATTATTCAGGAGAAAACTGTGCATGGCGGCTCGCCCCAGGGAGGTGGTGTTCCCTGACACTGAGAACAGCCCAGGAAGGAATGACATGGCCCACCTCGCTTTATAAAAAAAAGAAAGCCCCAGGGCAGTGGTGGTCCCGAGGGCGCAGGGGGAGTCTGTGTGGCCCCCCTCTAAGAAATGTATTTGCAGTCCCAGGGAAGTGGCGGTCCCCGGAGCACTGGGGGTGCCGCGCTGGCACCTCCCGCATAATTAATAACCAGTGCCCTGGGGAGGTGGTGGTCCCCGGGGCAGCAGGGGGGCATGCATTTTTTTTACATGCTTTGCCCAGGGAAGGTGGCAGTCTCTAGGGCTGCAGGAGGTCCACACAGGTCCCCCCGCATTTCTTTAACATTTTGCCCACAGGAAGTGGTAGTCCATGGGGCTACAATAAGCCCTAGGAGGGGGGCCCCGTGTTCCCCCCTTCTTTCTCCTTTAGCCCCCAATGCTCCTGGTCTTAGCCCAGCCAGGGGCAAACGAGAGGGAAAGCACTGGATGGAGACTGTGCTCTTTTTTTAAAAAAAATCTCTGAAAAATCTGCAGATCCAGATGCATATTTTTCTGAGATTTGTTTTTTACAAAAATGCTTTTAAGCGCTGGTAGGGTCCCTTGGGGACCCCTGTACCAAGGCTAGGGGTCCAGGCTGTCCCTACCCTGGCCCCTTTTCTTGTTTTATCTTTTTGTTGTGAGACTCGGCTGAGACCAAGCCCCAAAATGGCTGCCAACTAGTGCTCAATTTGTGCTTGTTGATTCCGGTGCTGAGCACCAGCACTTATTTGTGAGGGCCGGGGCTTATTCTTCTGCCTCAAGCATTTGCTACGAGCAAAAGACACATATGGGAAAGACGGAGGAAGGGAAAAATGAAAAAGCATCACAAAGGGAGAAATTTGAAGCTGCAAGAGTGAGCGGAAGGGGCAGGGAGTGGTTTTATATGGATTGAAGAGACTCGAGATGGCTTCAGGATCACGTCTCCTCAGTATTCCGTGTTCACCCATTTAATTGCAGCAGCTGCGTGTTTAAGAGGAGGGCTTTGGGCACTGGTACCTTTTTATTTACAAATTAAGCACTGCTGCCAACACTTCCTTGTTTAAGTGTTGGCAGCCAATCAGATATCAGCGCGGGGGCAGTTAGATCTGTGTCCCTATTTATGTATATTTTTTAAACTCTAATATCTCAGAAACTACTGAACAGATTTGCACCAAATCACAAAAAGCACGCTTTCTGGACCAAGAGCTAGCGTTCTGCTAAATGTGGTGTAATTCCATCCAGTGGTTCAGGCTGGAGTCATGTTAAAAACCCCTATGGGAAAATGCATGGGAAAAAATATTTTGGCATTCTCCTTTTTCTTGTTACCTGGTTGACAGATCGTCCCAAAACTTTCAAGACAGCAGTTAAACCAAGTAAAGTATACGTTTTGATATATTTATAAATATAGATATATTTCCTACAAAACGCTTTGGTTTGCCGACTTGCACCTGATCGCTGGTGGTGGTTGGTAAAGGGGCTATTGCTAGTGCTTAAAAACACACCACATACATCCCTATTAATAGAGAGAACCAGCAATCGAAGGTGGGAGAAGAATAACACCAGTTTATTGTATCAGGCAACACTGGATATATATTAAGCAGGAGGAAGAAATAAAGGCTCCCATGCCTTCATTAAAGTCAGATAACGAGAAAGCCTTAATTATATGCCTTCTGAAATACTGAAGTTTGCCTTTTATGGTTATCAATGCACACAACACATGGGATCACTTGCACCACTCACCTATTTTAATCTTGGTAGCGGTGGCGGCTCCTCCGAAATGGTGGAGAAGCATCGCCCCCCTGCCAGCAACAATGGCTGAAAATCCTTTAACAAGGAAAGGATCATAACTAAGTACTGTGCACTCCCCTCAGTGCACATGTATGTTTGGTCGGCCGTCTCGGGCCAGCCAAACACACATGCTCAGTAGGCTCTCTGCAGCCTAGCACTGTGTTGCCGCGAGGGAGAGAGAATGCATAGGCTCGTAGTCTGCCTGGGAGCGCCCTGACTGGCCACTCCCAGTCAGTCCTAACGCTGCTTTGAGCCTGGTGCAGAGACTAAGGAGGATTGGCGGCGTGGAGGTACGTTTTTTGTTTTTTTAATGTTATTAATATCCCCCCCCAATGCGCCGCCCGCCCCCTGTAACCCCTGTGAGCCTCAACTGCTTAGTAGGCTCTTCTTTGTCTAGTGCCATGCAGAGAGGGTGTATTTAGCATGGGGAATGACCCGAAATGCATTGTGTTCCTTGCTAACAATAACTGGACAATTTCAGAGGTTTTGAACATTACAGCCAGCACCACAGTATTTGACTATGTTATATCTATACACACTCACACGTGTGGTGCACACACACACACACATGCATATTCTTGTGTATGTGGATAACGTTCCATCCTGTGGTAGCTTACAATAATTTGAAGGTAAAAAGAGACATGTCTGCTGTCAGCCCCAAATTTAAAGCTGAGGGCGACAGGAGCAGATCTCAGGGACTCATAGATAGTAGCGTTAGAAAAATCGTCAGAACCTAGTAAAATTCCCTCACTCTGTTAAAGCACTGTGCATAACTAACACCAGCGCCCAGAATGCTAAAGCCATGTGTTTAACCTTTACACCTCTTAAAGCGAGCATTAAACCCAGGTCCCATATATGATCATAAAATGCTTGCAACGGAACCCAGTGACATAAAATCAAACACCATGGCCATAAAAGGTGTCACTTTTATGTGATTATCTTGCCAATATCGCTGTGTTGCTAAACTAAATCAAGCAGCAATTTCCCCCCATGCGTTGCTTTTAATGGAGTCCGTTAATAGCAGCAATCCCTTGCAGATCTGGCTGCTGTAATGGTAGCACGCCTCAGCGTGCCATAACACAACGGGCCATTTATCTTCCGCCTTTGACCTTCCTCGGCTCAGCAGAGCTGGGCGGGCCCAGAGCCTCTGAAGGGACCGTCTCCAGCCTGAGTCAAAAGCCAAGGTTCTCCCCCTGTGCGCTGCTTCGTGGGGGAGCGCTCTTTCAGAGTCAGGGAGAGAGATTAGGAAGAGGTGGGAAGAAAAGGAAATGGGGCAACCATAAGAGGGGCTCTGGGGATGAATATTAATGATGAGAAACAAGAAAAGGTGCGAGACGTAGCTACAGGGATGGAGAAGAAAAGTGGAATACAGAGAATGTGAAACAATCAAAGGAAGGGAGAGTAGGCGAGGAAAATGAGAAAAATGGAAGAGAGAAAAAGGGTGGGGGCAAAAAAAAAGAATGGTGAGAGGTGGGAATAAGGAGAAGCTAGAAAAAACACAAAGGCCCATATTTAAGAAAAGTAGTGCTTCATGTCATGAAGCGCCACTTTTCTTGCAGCCCATTGTGCACACCCTCACGCCACCATGTGTGCGCCATATTTAACATACAGCACACCATGGCGCAGGTTAGGGACAATAGCGTCATAATCTTTTATGCAATTGCTGTACTTTGCTGGTTTAGCGCCAAAACTATTGGCGCTAATCCTGCAAAGTACATAGAGGCCCATTAACTGTAACGGTGTGCCTCCTTTTAACGCCTGCTTTGTGTAGGCGTTAAAAATGCAGCAAAAGATGGGACAGTGGCATCTCTTAGACTCCACTGCGCCATTTGTGAAGACCCCCTAACGAGGGAAGGCCCCCTTGCATACATTATGCCTGGTACAGGCATAATGTGGTGCAAGGGTTTCGAAAGTGGTGAAATGCGTGCATTGTACTACTTTGTAAATACGGCACAGCGTTTCTAACACACTATCGCCACATTAGCATCAAAGAAATAACACTAATGTGGTGCTAGTTGGTGCTAGGCCCTTCTTAAATTTGGACCAAAGTGACATATACATGGGAGAGTGGACCATAATCAAATCTATCAAAAACTAGAGACAGATGCCATTGTCTGAATGTGTTAAGTGGCACCAGATCACTTCGGGCCAGATGGAATCTTTTCATTTTTCTTTTTGAAATGCATACTGTTTTCCTTTGAGGAAAGTACACAGCATTACAAAAAAAGAAAATTGCTTTATTTAAAAAGCAATCACAGACATGTTGGTCTGTTGACCCCAGCAGGTCACCATCCCTGTGATTGTGGCCATTCCCAAATGGGTCGCCAATTGTGACCTGCCTCATGAATATTAATGAGGCAGGTCCCTTGCGACCCATTTAGGAATTGCAAACAGTGTCTTAGACATTGTAGTACATCTCAGGTTGTGATATCCTAATAGCGAATCGCAAACATTTTCTATTAAGAAATCGCAAACCACTTTTTTCGCACATCTAGCCCATGGTCCCTTAGTCAGTTATAAGCTACTATAACTCGGTACAATCAAATAGGACATGAAAGTCGCTAGGGCTTTTCAGTCACTGCAGAGGTCCAACGAATTAATCTTTCTCTAGCACTGAGCCAAGAAAAAAATGCCTTAAACATTAGCTTTGTTCTTTCTGCACTTCTTTAAAGCAAATCAAGTTTAATGCCAGTTGCAATTAAATTCTACAGCTCTAAGATGTCTTTGAATGTATGCTAGAACTTCACAAAATACAAATAAAGTACAAACATATTCTCAGTGGAAATGAGCAATTCTCTTTTGTTTCTACATTGTTCCTGATCCAGACTTACATTTTCAATTTTTTTATTTATTTTAAAACACTTAAAAAGTGCACCACCACTCTTTAATACAGTCTCTAGAAATACTTTCTTAGGAACCATTTCCTTTAGTTGACCCCAAAATGTAATGGATATTGGGGAAGAACACCTTAAGATCAAGAAATATCGAACTACAGAGTGCATAGATTGTGTAGGTGCAAAGGAGCAGGCAATGACACACAGCAGAGAACAGCATGCACAATACAGAACAGGGAGACAGGAACAAGAAGGTGAATGCAAGATAACCCTCATGTTTACAAACATGGAAAGAAACCAACTTCTGAACAAGCACACAGTGTTACCACTAAGTATGTACACATGCAAGACTCATAATTCCCAACAAAAATAGAGAAAAGCATTGTCTATATGCAGATTAATCTTACAGATAGTCACTGAGCAAACTCATTGAAAGGTGGTTGCAGACGTGTTATGTTATCTTATGTTGTACTGATTTGTATAATGCATTAATCACTTGAGAAGGTATTCAAGGGCTTGGGCATATGTGTAGTTATGTGGTCCACAAAGTGCTAATATGAAAAGCCAGGTCTTCAGCTTCTTGTGGAACTCAAGAAGTGAGAGGAGAAAGCTCTGATGTGTTGAGGGAGGTTGTTTCATGGCTTGGGTGCAATGTAAAAGAATGAGTGACCTCCAGTTTTGATTTTGTGGATGTGGGGAATGTGTGAGACTATGGCGAGTCAAAGTGTAAGTGTCTGTTGATGAAAGTGTATGAGGCTGTCCCGGTATTCTGGTCCTGTGTTGTATAGGGCTTTGTATGTGTGCATGAGAAGTTTGAATTGGCTGCACTTGTGAATGGGGATACAGTGAAGCTTCTGGATGTGCGATGTAATGTGGATGTTGCGTGGGAGGTTGAGTATGAATCTTGCAGCAGTGCTCTGGATGGTCTGGAGTCTGTGTAGGAGTTGTTTGGAGATTCCGGCATAGAGAGTGTTGCTGTAATATAGTCTGCTGGGTATGATTACTTGTGTGATTGTCCATCTGATGTTCTCAGGCAACCATTTGAAGATTTTGTGCAGCATGCGCAGAATGTGGAAGCAAGAGATGCACACTGCTTTTCCTAAGCTGTCATGTTGAGCTTATTGTCCACGATGATCTCTAGATTTGTAGTATGACCTGTGGGTGTTTGTCCTAGCTCCGAAGACCCCCGGGTGGAGTCCAATGTTGCCGAAGACCTGTACTTTCATCTTGTCAGAGTTGAGCTGCAAGGACTTGATTCACATCCAGTCTGCTACCATGGTCACCAAGTTTATGAAGATGGTTCTGGCAGTGGTTGTTTTGTTTGTCAGGGAGAGGAAGAGTTGGGTGTCACCAGTGTGGGAAATAATGGTGATATCTTCTGATTGGATGATGTTGG
This sequence comes from Pleurodeles waltl, assembly GCF_031143425.1. NCBI lineage: Eukaryota > Metazoa > Chordata > Amphibia > Caudata > Salamandridae > Pleurodeles > Pleurodeles waltl. The sequence goes on from NC_090445.1 coordinate 1,635,298,324, forward strand.
TCTGCGGTGACATGCATATGTTGAAAAGGGTGGGGTTGAGCGATGATCCCTATATAGTACTCTCCATATCAATTTCTTGGTCTCTGATGTTAAGGGTGGCAGCCTGAACCTTTGGGGTCTTCCTATGGGGAAGGAAAAGATCCATTTGAGAGTGGATTCTTCTACTCCTATCTTTTGGAGTCTTCTGATGAGGGTGTTATGGGAGGTAGTGTCAAAGCTGCAGAGAGGTTGAGCAGGATGAGGTGCGCTTCTTCTTGGTCCAGGATGATTCAAATGTGATTGGTGGCCATGATGAATGCTGTTCCGGTGCTGTGGTTCTTTCTGAATCCTGAATGAGTGCTGCTAGAAAATAGTCACTTTTGATGTGATTTGTGAGTTGCTTGTTGATTCTGTATATAGATCCTAGGCTACAATAATGTTTTAGACTTAGATACACAAGCTAGCCTCAATGGGTGAAGCTGGAAGGAAACACAGCAGAGATTCCTATGTAAAGAGCAATGCATGACATAGTCTCAAGTATGTCCATTAAGACCTGTAATATACACTCCAAAGTGTGGGGCTGAGACTGCCTCCTAGACTGAAGAAGTGAACAGGTGTATAAAAGAAAAACAGTTATACAATGAGGACACAATAGTACACTTAACAAAACACTCAGAGCCAAAAAGGCTTAGAAGAGCGAGCACAAGAGAGAAAAGTATCCTAGTATACAGCCAATGATAAGGCACATGAAACTGGAATGGAAGCATGGAAGTACCAACACAAAACGACAATAACAAAGAGTAAATGAGGCATGATAAGCACAGGGAACCTATGAACCGCAGCAAGTGTACAAGAGGAAGGTAGTATGTCAAGCCTGAGAAAGGAGAGAGCAGCATAAACACTAGGGGCACATGGGACTGTAACAAGCAAGACAGGGCAAAGCTGCAGACTAAGTACTTCACAATGAAGTCAGGAGCCTGGAAATTTTAGCAAACATGCAAAAACAATGTATCAAGGTCAAGTTTGATACCAACAAACAAGGCAGGATATACACAAGAATACTAGAAACCTTAAGTAGCAAGACAGTGAAACGAAGTTGGTGATGTGTCAGGACAAGCAGAAAACACCAAGTTTATGCAAGACACAAATGGTAAAATAGAGTCTGCAGGAGAGAAAACCTCTAGCTGGGCAGACAAAACAAGGTGCAAAACAAGGAGACATTAAGGGAGGATAAAGGAGCTAAGTGCAGGAGGGAATGGAATGAACAAACAAGACAACTGGATCAGAAATAGGAATAAAAGGCAGGAAACACTGGGAAATAGTAGCAGGAACAGAAAGTACAAACTAGGAAGCAGATTAAAAAGGGAGCAGCTCAGGAGCTGCAGATGACTGCAGACAAAAAATTGAAAACAGAAGAAAGAAAAATGCAATTAAAGGTTGGGAGAAATTTGCAGCAAACTGCCCTGGACTCAGCAGTGACACAGAGGGGAATTTATCAAAATAAGTGAATGTATATTCTAAAGTACCAAAGTGGCAACATTAATTATTTTTCTTTTCTTAATTGTTTAAAAATCATTGCAGAAAGTTCTTTAATTGAGACTTGAAAATAGTAAAGGCCGGATCACTGCAGCAGATTTGTTGGGGAAATGCACTAAAACACAACCAGTTACAAAAATTGTATCAGAGATAGGAAGAGAATGGATAACTTACATTAAGTTAAAAAAGTGGAGACAAAAGCTTGGAGAAGCAAATGTTAAAGGCAAGGAAACAGAGAAGATCTCCCTGTGTAAAAGTGAAAACAAAACACAGTTTGAAAAATACTTGTGCCCTTAAGTCACTATGGCTCTCATTACAACACTGCAGAGGCAGCAGGCGCCAGAATACCGCCAGTGCTGGCTGTATTTTTGGCTCCCTATTTTAACTTTCTGCTGTGCCAACAGTGTTACCGTTCGCTGGCCCAGCGGAAAAGTCACATCAACATTTCTGCCGGCTCGTAATAGAGCCAGCGGCAATTCTGAGTTGCAGCGGGTGCAGTAGCACCTGTCACGCATTTCGGGCAGTTAAATGCGCGATGGGGCTATGCCCGGGGGCCCCTGCACTGCCCATGCCAAAGTCCCCCTTACCGCCAGCCTTCCCATGGCGGTGTTTACTGCTGTGGCCAGGCTGGCGGTCCGGGACTCATAGTCCACAGGGCATCGGTGCCCTGGGGATTATGACTGCCATGCAAAAGCCTTGCAGTATAGTGAAGGGACCGGTGGTATGGCCGTGGCTATTGCGCCACGGTCATAATAGCTGGTGGAACACCGCCAGCCGCCAGGGTCGTAATGAGGCCCTATATGTCACGCCCTTGCCATGCACAGTGTTGTCATGAATGGTATCATTGTCAATGGTGTCATTCCAGATGTTGCAGTGATGTTATCAATGATGTCATAGAACATGTCATGAGTGACGTAATATATGAGATAATTAGCCGTGCATGGTGAGGGCACTAGTTACAGTTACTTTAGGGCACGAGTTACAGTTACTTGAGATATAACTAATACAATTCTGTTGTTTTGTTAATTTAGAACAGTATGGTTTAACAGACTTTTTCACCTAACTATAACGTCCCTTTAACCTTAGTTTTTTCAGTGAATTTCAAAGATTTATTTTATATACCTAATTATAAATGTCACTTTAACCTTTGCTTTTTCAGTCAATTTCTATTTTTTTAATGTAAAGTAAGATGCTCACCTCCAAAATGGTATGAGGTTGTGTGCAGGGCTTGGTGTGCAGCTAGGCCCTGTGACCAACGGCTCCCTGCAAACGGCTGGCTATATCATGTAACAATATAAAAGGTGACATTTGAAGTAAGGCGACTTACTGGCTTCATCAAAGGCCACAAAGTGTACCAAAAGATCAATCACTAGATGTCTTTGCATTACAGTTTTAGACAATAGAGCTCCAGCTAGCAGTGCTTTACGAAATATGGTAAGCTCTCCTGGGGTCATGGATTCAATGTCCCAGGGGACTTACTGACGTTTTATTTTACATGTTGTTCGGGGACTGCTGCATTCCCTGCAGTCATCCACAAATTAAAAAATGACTGGTGGTGCCACTGCCCATCCTAGGGGCTCCACCAGGAAGAAAACAATAATTTAAAAATGCCCGCACTCTCCCCGGCAGATAACAGAAGAGTATCAGAGGATGGGTGTTAGACCTGACACGCTGAGGAAGTGGTTCCCCAAACTTTTTGGAGTTTTTTAGGACGTTTTGGTGATTTTCTTTGAATGGCCTACAGCCCCGAGCACTGTCCCACTGTAAAAGCACAAGGTGAAAGTGCCCGTCCTACATCCACTAGGAAGTGACACTAGCCAATATGTGCACACTTGCACAATGGAGGTTTTATTTATACTGAGCCGGGCACACCTTGCCAGTGGGTGCACACTTGTACATTGTTGTTCTCATATATTCTGAGCCTGTCACAGCAGGCTGGTATGGGCACACTGGCACCTTTTTGGTGATCCTAAACATGTGTCCGGCCTGCCCGAGCAGGCTTGTGAGTGCACCAGGACACATGTGCCAAGAGAGCGCAGAATACCCATATGTGTTTTCACTGCCCGTAAGAGCTGCTCTGCATGTAGGTTAACAATGGGGAAAGTTTATAAGTAATCCTGGCTGCAATAGTGGATTGTAGTGGAGCAGCCTCATGATGTTTACTATCATTGGATTTACACTGACAAACCACTCCCATGGTGAAGGTGGTTATGTCAATAATACACTAGAAATGCCACTTCTAGAAAGTGGGCATTTCTGTGTTCTAAAATCTCTTTGCTTTGCTTTTAATTAAGCTTCCTTCCACTGGAAGCGGGGGAAAAGCACATCTGTGCATTTCCCAGTGACAGCTATAAAACGTAGGCAACTGGAACGACAAACCTCTGCTATTTGACCAACCGGGTAGATAGATTGGAGGGACATGTTTTGACACTTGGCTCCACAGATCCAGATTATGGCACAACTAAAGATAAATGTCCATGGCAGACAAGACCACATATTAGGGGAGACATCTGTGATTCAAAGGGGAACCTGCTGGACTCCACCTGGTAGCAGCAGAGTAAGTGGAAAATAAGTATTGCACCTGTGGACCGGAATTGCCTGGTGCAGAGCCTTCAAGGTGCAGCCCGCACTTACGGAGTGTGGCCCTTCATCATGGAGCTACTGCACGCCTAAATGTCTTGTTTGTTGTGAGCGGGTTCACTGGTTGCAGGGCACCATGTGTTCTGCTTATGTCGAGCACATCACATTTTTCTCATGCAACACCAGACAACGTGCTCATTGTGTGTGGTGCCCGACACATAAGTTGCGACCCTCGGAGGTGGGGGTGCATCTACAATAGTGCCACATTTTACCTCATTTGGCACCGCTGAACTTGCGACTTTGTACGTGACAGGATTGTCTGGTGCCACTCAAGTAATCGCATACCAGTCGTTGCGTCTCATCCCAAGGAGGTACGAAATTTGCATCTTTGTGTGTGACTGAATTGTCTGGAGCAACACAAGTCATCGCGCATCAGATATTATGCCTTATTCCAGGGAGGTATGGGAGTGGAGTTTTTTGTGTGTGACCAGATTGTCTGGTGTGACTCAAGATATCGCGCAGCAGTTGTTGTACCTCATTCCAGGAAGGTATAGCATTGGTGATCATCTGAAATTGTCTGGTGCGACTCAAGTCATTGTGCACCAGATTTCTGCCTCATTCCGGGGAGGTACTGCATTAGAAACCTGCTTCTTGTGTGATTGAATTGTCTGGGACGACTCAAGTCATAGCGCCCCAGACATTGGGCCTCATTCCTTGGAGTCACAGCATTTAGCATTTTGAGTGTGGGATTGGAATCATGTGATGAGACTCAAGTCATTGCACACCAGACGCTGTGCCGCCTTCCCAAGAGGTGAGGCCCGGGTAACTTTTTGCATAAAACCTGAATTGTCGGGGTGGCTCAAGTCATCACACTCCAATGTGTGCCTCCTTCCTGTGAGGTGCAGAGTTGGTAACTATTGTAGTTTTGGAATGCCTGGCTGGACTGGACGCCGCTGTGACTAGCGTGTGTCTCCAGCTATTAGGGATGAGGGGTAGCAGGAATTGGTTGGCAGCTGGAAGGTGGTTTGGGGCCTCGGGTATCTGCGAACATAGTGACATTACCCGGCCGGAAATCAGTGCATCACATTAGGGTGCTAGAAGTGAGTGTGTGTGTGTACGAGCCACCTGATATCCGTGGCACCACGTAGTGGCACATAGTGAATGGCAGGGAATGTGTGCAAGTGATTGTTGAAACAGTACAATGGAGTGGCCGTACATGTTATTTCTTGACAGAGAAATCTGATAGTTGACATTGAGTTTTACTTGTGTGGCCCAGGTTGCGGAGCTAACGTAAAGTGTGGCAAGTCTTTGTATGTACATATTGCTGCTAACATCCAATCAATTAATCAGGATTTATAAAGTGTGGCTAATCACCCGATAGGATACACAACGCGCTTGCAGGTCCCGGAGGCTTATTCAAACAGCGAAGTCTTGAGGGCCGATCGGAATTCCAGAAGTGAGGTGATGGTCTGGAGGTGTGTGGGGAGGCTGTTCCAGATTTTTGCTTTGATGTGAGAGAATGAGTGTCTTCCACTCCTGCTTCGTTAGATGCACATACCGCATCTAACTTTGTGAACCGGGGTGCACCCGGCAACAGTGTGTTAATGAATTGGGGTAATCTCTAGGGTGGGTCTCATGCTGACAAGGTTTGGCACCCCATTAGGGTACTGGGAGGGAAAGTTATTTTTATCACATGTACATACTGGTTATGGTGTTTAACACAATTGGGCCTAGTACTGAGAGTAATATTTCTAAACTCAGTAATATTTCTGAACTCAGCGCTGCCGTGCTGATTAAAACTCAGCTTTCCACCAGCCTTTCCATGGCGGTCACCCCGCCATGGAAAGGTTGGTAGAAAGCCAGAGCTGGGGGCCACAGGGTGGCCCCTTCATTGCCCATGCCTGCGCATTCTGATGGTGTTGGTGTGCTACAGTGTTGGCCTTGGTTCCCTTAATGGAGCCAAGACCAATAACGTAGCACTGTTCCCACTGGTCAACCCGGTCAGAACGGCGTAATACAATGTTCCCATTGATCAGCCTGGCACGAATATTGTAATACACTTGGGGGGGACCCCACTGCCATGGCAGTGGTGTCCTCTCCGCAAATTCGGCGATTGGCTTGTCTGGCCTCCAAACTCGTAATAAGGCCCTATGGAACTAATTTAGAGTTTGGCAGAGGGGGTTACTCTGCCACAAACGCGACAGATATCCCGTCCTCCATATTACAATCCTATAATAGCCTACAGAGAATGTAAGAGGCGGACAGTATATCTGTCACGTTTGTGAGGGATTAACCCATATGACGGATTAACCCATTTGCTAAGCTCTACATCAGGCCCTATGTTTTGAGCAGTGGGACACATTTAAATCATGAGAAAAACATTTTTCATAATTTATTTAAAAAAAAGGGAAGGTGCCATTCACAAATATGTTTCCATGAGTTGTTGTGACTCATCGTCAAACTCCTGGCTTACTCACAGGATATTCAGAAGTGGACAGCTGGCAGGTGTCATTTCTCAGACCCCGTTCTTCATTTTAGGGTACCACTCTCATGCTGCAATAGGTATGTATAGCCTTTAAAGCAACCCTATTTTAGATATCAAACATGAATCATCTAACATGGCTCATACAAATAGATGGCACTGCATGCTGTGAATTTGGTGACCTGGGACCGCCAGAAACCTCTGCCTTGCCTCCTTACTCCTGAAATTCGGAAGTTAACCAGGAGTACTATAATAGAAAGTCAGAGCAAAATCTATGTGTATCGGACTCAAAGACTATTTTGATGCGTGACTATTTGGCCATTTTTGGGGTAAATGTGAGTATTCCAAGAGAGATATAGGCCCTCATTATGACATTGGCGGGCGGCTGGTCTGGTGACCGCCAGGGTCATAATGAACCCCATAATCTTTTCTAGGGTGTTTGGGGTGGGGTATGGAGTGGTGTGATGTATATTTCCCTGATAAAAAAAAATCTTTGAGGAGTCAAATATAAAGACGGGCAAAGATATATTATAGAGTGATTATAGACTTCCTTTGAAAGGGCATGCATTGTTTTTTCCAGTGGCATATTAGTCCCGAAAGAACAGAACAAGCAGCAGAAACAGAAGTATCATGTATGAACCCATCAGTCAAAAACACATTAAATACATCTTTTGGTTTATTTCCAAAGATATTTTCATTCAGGTGCAAAATGAATTAGGCAAAAAAGCACAACAAATATTGGTTGCAAAATGCATCTATGAGAGTGATCTTGAAATATTTTCAGCTGTACCAACTGTAAATTGCTCATATTCCTAAAAGTGCTAGCAAGAAATGTTCAATCATACAGATAAACATTTTATTAAGTGACATGTTTATGGTCTGGCTTGACAGAGCAGCTGTTGCCAGACAATTATGTTAACCTCACTAGAGAGGGAGACAGACGACCTATTCGGTGCATAAACCCATCAGAGATACAAGAGGCACTTTCATTCATAAGTCAGACCTGGCCACCAAAGGCATAAGCCGGACCTGTTGGCATTGCCAAAGCTCGTTTAAAGTTGCAGCCGCACTCGGCATGTTAATTAGCAGGATGCGTAGGCAGAACCATCTCTACTATGCTCTCCCTAACCCTTCCACATACTCTTCCCTCCTCCATCCCCCTTTACTCATCCCAAGCCCTTGGGTTGAGTAAATTAGGGATATACTCCCAATTAATACTTCTGGATTTCTTTCCTCCTCCACCCCTCCATTACTCCAGTCAATCTAACTAACAAACTCTCATATCCGAGGCTCAAATTAACTCATAATAATGCTAAAACTGTACTCATTATTTCCTGATACTAATCCATCACTAATTCTTGTTGGGTTCCAGAGTAGCATGCTACTCACCGAAAAGCGCTTCGACGCCTCCTCAGGGGTAGTAAGCGCTATATAAATACAATTACAATACAATAGAATACAATACAATCTCTTAAAAAGTAATTCAAAACTCGATCTTTCCCGTTTAGAAAGCAGGGTGCCCCTTTTATGACTGTCAGTGTGAAGAATCTCCACCTGCTGTACCCCAACACTTGGCTCTTTGCGAGTAAGATTGGGTCCCCCAGATGAAGGGCGAGATCTCATGCCACTGAAAAACGACTCCAACTGCAAGCCAGGCATGGTAGGACTTTGGGCAGATGATAGGTAGAGCTGTGGGACACAGGAGTGCTGGCGTCCGGAACGCAGGGTGGTGGGATGGCATCAGGACTAGGAAGACGATGCTTAAGGGAAAGAAAGGTCTGCAATATGATAAGGGGTGAAAGGTGGGAAGGTGGACCAGGGGATGTGCCAGTGTTGGGTGGCTGCAGCAAAAGAGAAAAGGTTTCCACTGCCGTGGTGAGTCGCTCAACCAGACTTCACGCTGCAAAAAGTTGGCAAAGTTTTTATCCAAAATACGAAGCTGCGATTTCATTTACTTCATAACTTCGCACACCCTAGTCCTACCAGTTTCCTGCAAGCTTGATAAGGCAGCTGCAGGCGGAATCTCCGATCGCCCTGAATAACGTGAGCAGTGCCAGGCATATTTCATTCCTCTCAGTGCTTAATTTGTAAATAAAAAGGTGCCAGTGCTCAAAGCTCCCCTCTTAAACACGCGGCTGCTGCAATTAAAAGTGCAAGCACATAATACTGATGCAGAGTAATCCTGAAGCCACCTCGGGCCTCTTCAGTCCATTTACAGCCATTCCCTGCCCCTGCAGCTCACTCTTGCAGCTTCCTGCTTTTCCCCTTCCTGACGCTTTTTCGTTTTCCTCTTCCTCCGTCTTTCCCATGTGTCTTTTGCTCCCAGTAAATGCTTGAGACAGAAAACTAAGCACCCGCCCTCAGAAATAAGTGCTGGTGCTCCGCACCGGAAACAACAAGCACAAATTAAGCACTGATTCCTCTGCATAATCCGTCTTTGAGTACCTGTTGTGTACTCGAATTTTGTATGTTTAAATGAGCTGACTCATTTCAAACACTTTTCTGTTTCAGTACCGCAGCCCGAGTATACAAAAGTAACATATAAGCACTGCAAATCATGCATATTCATAATGTTTTCCTCTTATGAATAGCATATATTTACCATATGCACATATTGCATAATTTAAATGCTGCTCATCTATTTTCCAATGTAAAAAGGCCCGTGAATGTTTCTTTTTTTCTTTCTTTTTTTTACTTTTGTCTAATGTAAAAGTAGCTATTCCTCAGACACAAATTTGCTACCTGGTGTAAAATTGCTATTGCTAACAATGTGGATGAATTATGGCATTGGATAGAATTGTGGAGTACAATTGCCATGAGAATTACTATGCCCTGGAAACTTGCAGGTATGACGATTCGACGTTCTTAAATTATTCCTATGCAGGAATGCTTTATTACCGAGAATTAATACCACTGTGTACAGCGTAAAACAGAAATAATATGCTATGAGTAATGTTGATTACAAGGATTTTTTTGCTCTGATAAAGACTGGAAACAAATACAGGCCCAGATATATACTGAAGTGGTGTGCGAAAAATAGCAGTGCCGTGCCACTTTTGAAACGCAAGGGTGCGCCGTATCTAGAGGAATACAGCACTCCCCTGCTTTCCCGCTTCTGCTGGGGCTGAATTAAGCTACCTAGTGCCAATGCAGCCATCCTTGCACCATAGTGCAAGGGTGTCTGCGCTGAGGGGATAGATTGTTTATATGCAGAAAGGTGTCCCTTCCTGCACATAAATAATCCATTATGGCGATTTAACACTTCTATGTGTGCAGCAAAATGCAACACACATAGAACCACGAAAGCTTCACTTTGAATGATTGTTTATGTGCAGGAAGGGATACCTTCCTGCAGGTAAACAATCGTACATGGCATTTTGCTTCTCGGTGTTTGCCTCATTTTGTCACCATGTTCAATAACCGAAAGCCATCAATGGTCATATACGCCTCCTATCAAGGCTTTCAATAAGTCTGTTAGAAATCGGGTCTTTGGTTGGCAGTCAGGTTATCCCCTGTCAAAACAGGGACCCTCACTCTAGTCAGGGCAAAAGAGAATCACCCTCAGCTAAACCCCGCTCACCCTCTTGGTAGCTTGGCACGAGCAGGCAGGCTTAACTTCTGAGTGCTTCGTGTAAAGTATTTGTACTAACACACACAGTAACTTAATGAAAACACTACAAAATGACACAACACAGGTTTAGAAAAATAGAAAATAGTTATCTAAACAAAATAAGACCAAAACAACAAAAATCCAACATACACAAGTCAAGTTTTTAATTGAAAAGCAAAAAGAGTCTTCATGTTCTTTTAAACACAACGCTAACGCTGTTAGCGTGAAAATGTACCTGGGTCGCGTCAAAAATAACCCCGCATGGGTGAGTGTGCGTCGAAAGAAGCTTGCGATACGTCAATATCACTCACAAGCGAGACTGTGCGTCGTTTCTCTTTTGGTCGGGTCAGCTTGTGTCATTTCTTCTATCCTCAGGAAAGAAACGCTTTGATCCGGACAAGCACTCTTGGGTCCGGGCAGGCTTTGCGTAATTTTTACACGTCCAGTGATATTTGCGTCAGAAATCATGCCGCTCGGTAATCCAAAAACAGTGTAGGTTGCGATCTCACCAGCCTCCGTCAGAGATGCTGCGCGTCGTTTCCCCAGCCACGTGCATCGATCTCACAGCTGCGCTGCAGGCACAGCATCGATTTCAGATGCAAAGCTGGCGGCGTGTTGTTTATCCGGAGGTTGCTTTGACATTTTCCACGGACGGCGGTCTGTGCGTGGATTTCTTAAACTTGCCTGGCAGCATCTCCTTTCAAGGCCCCAGGAACTGGATAGGGCACCACTTGGCATGGCAGGAGTCTCAGCAGAGGCTCCAGGTGCTGGCGGAGAGAAGTCTTTGCTGTCCCTGAGACTTCAACAACAGGAGGCAAGTTCAGTTTCAAGCCCTTTGGAGAGTTCTTCACAAGAAGGAAGGAACACAAAATCAAGTCTTTGTCCTCTTGCACAAGCAGAAGCAGCAACTGCAGGATAGCTCCACAAAGCACAGTTGCAGGCAGGGCAGCCCATCTTTCTCAGCTCTTCAGCTCTTTGCTAGGCAGAGTTTCTTCTTGGTTTCCAGAAGTGATCTAAAGTCTGTGGTTTTGGGTGCCCTTCTTATACCCTTTTTGCCCTATGAAGTAGGCTTACTTCAAAGAAAAGTCTCTCTTGTTTGTGAAATCTTGCCTTGTCCAGGCCAGGCCCCAGACACATACCAGGGGGTTGGAGACTGCACTGTGTTAGGGCAGGCACAGCCCTTTCAGGTGTGAGTGACCACTCCTCCGCTCCCTCCTAGCACAGATGGTTCATACGGATATGCAGGCTACACCCCAGCTCCCTTTGTGTCACTGTCTAGTGAGAGGTGCAACCAGCCCAACTGTCAAACTGACCAAGACAGGAAATCCACAAACAGGCAGAGTCACAGAATGGTTTAAGCAAGAAAATGCTCACTTTCTAAAAGTGGCATTTTCAAACACACAATCTTAAAATCAACTTTACTAAAAGCTGTATTTTTAAATTGTGAGCTCAGAGACTCCAAAATCCATGTCTATCCGCACCCAAAGGGAATCTACACTTTAATCATATTTAAAGGTAGCCCCCATGTTAACCTATGAGAGGGACAGGCCTTGCAACAGTGAAAAACGAAATTGGCAGTATTTCACTGTTAGGACATATAAAACACCTTAGTATATGTCCTACCTTAAACATACACTGCACCCTGCCCATCAAGCTACCTAGGGCCTACCTTAGGGGTGTCTTACATGTAAGAAAAGAGAAGGTTTAGGCCTGGCAAGTGGGTACACTTTCTAAGTCGAATTTGCAGTTTAAAGCTGCACACACAGACACTGCAGTGGCAGGCCTGAGCCATGTTTACAGAGCTACTATTGTGGGTGGCACAACCAGTGCTGTAGGTCCACTAGTAGCATTTGATTTACAGGCCCTGGGCACCTCTAGTGCACTGTACTAGGGACTTACCACTAAATCAAATATGCCAATCATGGATGAACCAATTACATACACATTTTGTATAGAAGCACTTGCACTTTTTAGCAGTGGTAAAGTGCCCAGAGTAACAAAAACAGCACAAATATAGTCCAGCACACATCAACAACCTGGGAAGCAGAGGCAAAAAGTTAAGGGAGACCATGTCAAGGATGAAATGTCTAACAAAGTCTATGTTCAACTTACTTACCCAAGACATCTCTCTGTTTTTAAGAACCCCCATTAACAAATATTAAATAGGTACCATATGCAAGAGATACGCTTAGGATTCTGTTACATGAACACATGCTCATATTCATGCACACCCACCATTCGAAAAAGACAACATACTCTGAAAGGCCCAATGCCAGTTTCCTTTCTACCCCCATTAATAAATGCAAATAATCATTTCTCTAGAGACAGTAGACGAGAAAGAGAAGGGTGACATGGCCACAGAGTAACTTGATTATCTCTCTGCGCTATTCAAAGATCTTTGATTAATACTCACTTTTCCCATGCACATTTCATGTAGTGCTCTAACCATTTTGGACTCTGGAACTTCAATTATATGTTTCTTTCGGGATGTAGGCCAAGGAGAAAGTTAACACTACTTGCTTAAGGCTGAACTTTTCATTAACAAATATGTTACCAACATTGTATACTGAGGAGCATATTTATACTTTTTCACTCAAAGCTGCGCTAACACAATTTTGCGTGAAAAAGTATACCGCCGGCAAACGCCATTCCAAGCCCCGGCCGGGCATCATATTTAAGGAATGACGGTAGCCAGTGGTAAGGTCCAGCTAGAGTCATGAAAAAGGACGCTAGCTGGGTGGGGGAGGCATAGTGAGAACAGGAGGTTGTGCGTCAAAGGATTACGCTAGTATGGGCAGAGGAATCATAATGCCTCAAGCCAGACTAGCGTCATCCTTTGACATACAACCCCCCTGGATATTACTCCTGTCTTAGTATAGACAGGAGTCATGCCCACCACCCCAATGGCCATGCCCAGGGGACATATATATCCTGTGCATGGCCCAGTGCCATGTGGGGGGGCCCAAGTTAGGCCCCCGTGTGGCACTGTTTAATAAAATGAAAAATACTTAACTGTACTTATCTTACTCGCCACAGGATGGGGTCCTCACATCCTCTGGTGTCCCTATGATGTGGGTGGGGATGTCCCTGGGGCTAGGGAAGGGTACCTGTGGGCCCATTTCATGGAAGTAGGCCTGAGGTCCCTTAACGCCTGCCCTGACCCAGGCGTTAAATAATGTTTTATTATTTTAATTAATTAAGGCTCCTTTCCCCCGTGCTTGATTTTAGCATGGGGGGATAGATATGACGCCAAGGCCATATCGTCATTATTTGCATGGGAACGCCTATCTTGTATCTCATTGATGCAAGATAGTTTCCTGGTGGCAAAAAATGACTTTAACTCCAAAACTATGGGGCTAGACGGGTCTAGCAGCAAGTATACATTTTGAGTTAGGTTTGCACTGAATTTGCATTAAAAAATGATGCAAATTTGGCGCAAAGCAGTATAAATCTGGGCCTGAATACCTATTAAAGCATTGCTTTCTTTAAAAAAAAAGACACTGAGCCATGTGGTATATATGGAATAAAGTACCCACTGTTGTATATTATAAGAATGTAGCAAATTACAGAGGACTTCCATGGCCATATAGAGGAACAAGGCATACACTTATGGAACTCCAAGGTGACTTGCAATATCCTTATCATGTACAGCAGGGGGTGTTTTATTCCTTAGAAGGCATGGCCAAACGATCACCTGTCCTACAATCCATTTAAATCATTGGTTCCTAGCTCTTTCTTATCAAAAAGAGAGCATGCCAGCAAATATGAAGAATATAAGGAACAAAAATAGAATTCCTAGTGCAAAATTCAACACATCAAAAAGCATAAGCAAAATATATTAGAATCAGTTTATTACATGTCAGATTTTTTTAAAAAAAAGGCACAATAGCTCCTGATGAGCAGAAATGTGCACAAAATTCAATAATTTCTATATATGCACCTAAGGAGTGCAAAAAATAAACATAAGCATGGTGCCATAAATATCTCATTTGTTCTTCTCCATGTATAGCTAGTAAAACCGAAAAAAGAAGCAGAAGAAAGCAATGTTGCAACGTTTAATTTATTTCTAAACAGCTGTTTTAATTATGGTCTGAGACCTGGCCTGCCTTTGCCGGGGCTGCTGGCTTAGGCGAAAGGCATTGTGACATCAGAACTCAACTGTAATAATTTATTACATTTTCGTGACTGCATCATTTCTTTACTACAGATGACTGCATTCGTCAGAAGTCACTGTGAAGATATCTGAGACAGGTTTCTAGTACAGGAATGTCAGAATTCCATGTATTAGAGAAGCTTCTAACCTCCAAACTAAGGCTTATCTGGTATCCATGATTGCACAACAGATATCACAAGCATTATAAAGCTTCTCTCCAACATAATCATACAGAGTGAGGTGAAACTCTGCACCAAGAGTTTGTTGAGTCAAACAGCATTCTACTAGAAAGGAAACAAGGCTTTAGGCCATGAAGAGGACAGAAATGGCAATTGCAAAACCAACAGGAGACCTGCTTTCTTCGTTCATTGCTAGTGAGCCAGACATCCTACTCTTACTCCGGCTATCTGTAGCCTATGGTACAGCCAACCATATTATTCTACTGGAAACCGTGAAAAGGTGGGCCTGTGTCACTAGTGTAGCTTTAGAGTGGGTCCAACCACTTCCACCAAACCTTAGTCAGCTAGCAGATAAGCAATGGATTATCTTCTCTTCAAGAAAACTCATCATTCCTGTATTCCACAGGGAACACCATTTCCACACGAATTATCAACAACTACATAAGACCACTGGCCCAGGTGTCAAGTCCAATTCCAATATGCACAAAAGATATCTGCACAGATCAGTAAAAACACCACTGCTTGTTTAAAATGCACAGACTTCCACTTTATTCTCCTTCATATAAAACACATGAAGACCAGAATTCTTATAATGGAAGAAACCCCAGAAAACAATAAAAACATTTTGAGAGTGGTTCAATACTTCACATCAAGTCACAGCATTTGTATAAAGAGCAACTATCAAATGATGCTGAGAAGTGTCTTTCCTGTACCTTAGTTAAGACACTACAATGAGCTTGCCAGAGTATTGATGTTGTCTTGGATGAATTACAGTAACCCTATTTATGCTACAGCCTTACAGAAAAAGTCCAAAAATTCTTCAGAATGAAAAAGAAAGCAGTCGGGCACTGCCTGAATATGGAAACATCAGCATACATTACCCGCACCAAAAGAGAACTTCAATGGCTCTCAATGACATACAGAATATAATTTAGACTACTTGGTTCCATTACAGATGCTGATGCAACATTACAAGCACAGCCATGACTACATGTCAATCAAAGATAATTGGTTGTTCAAGCCAAGTTCACCGGAAGACACAGGGAGGGTGAAAAGTCCATTCCTTGAGTACACTTTTGCCATACATGCCATAGGCTTACACCTGGACAGTGGGACAATTTGGAGAAAAAAAACCAGGGGAATGTATTTTGCCTATTGTCATATAGTGAAGCGGGTACAATTTCAGCTAAAATAAAGTAATGTTTGACTTTACAAATCTGGAGTTTTCCACCTGAATCAGGTCTGTTGGCATGCATGTTTTTTGGAACTTGAAATGTCCAGATTCAAGTAATCACGCAAACTAAGCAGCATTCAAAAGAAGTCTGAAGATGATCTCCTTCAAAGAGGACTTGATGTGTCTTCTTAATGCCACCATAACTAACCTTTCATTTCATGGTGTGTCTGAGCAAATCTAAGCCTAAACCCAATGAATGGCATTGATTAAGTGGCTGTTCTCAAGTGTTAACCTCTATCTGCCTAATCACTAATAGGGGCTTGTAAGATAGAACTAAAAAGCAATACATTTACTAACACTGCAAGGTGGCTTTTGGTCACAGTCCAATCTTTGCTCCAGCAACAAGAGATCTTAGGGTGACAGTGTACTTTATAAATGTTTTTGGCAACATAACATAACAAGCCAGGACTACAAAACCACTAAACAAAATAATAATCTATGACCCATAATAATTCTGTACAGTTATTCTACTTTCAAAGGTAATGTGTACCACTGTGTCAACAAGCGTTTATGTTACGACTCTGTCATCTCATTTCTAGGGGGTGCTGTAAGGGGACTGTCGATAGCCTGGGAGTCACCTTGAACACTTATCTAGAGTTCCTTGCTGACTTCCGTTTGTTTCTCTTTTCGCCATGGTATGCTTTTGTAGTATTACATTTGCTTCCTGTGACTGCAAATCCCATAATGCACAGCCTGGTAGTCAGGAAAGCCTGGATTCTGTTTTACATTGTTTTCTATGGGAGAAGTCCAGTTGCTCCTTTTCACCGGATCCTCTCCGCCAGGACTTGCGAGTGTCTGAAACTACACACACCTGAGACCTCTGATGTGCAGCCCAGTCATGTGATTCTACCTGGAGTTTTCTGCAGCTTGGAACTGCTTATAAGCAGCCATTTCCTCAAGATCCTTCGTCGTGCATTGGAGTACGATTCCTTTGTGTTACAGACCCCTTATCGGATGGTGTTCCAGTCTTGTTCCTGTTCTGTTCCAGCTTGAACCTGTTTCCTGTTTCTCTGCCCTGCTCCTGATTGTTCAAGCCAGAGTCTGCTCCCTATCTCTTAGCCTTGTACCTGTTTGTTTCTTCTGGAGCCTGCTCCCTGTTTCTCTTTTCTGTTCCTGCCTTGTTTCAGCCTGAACCTGCTCCCTATTTCCAAGTCCTGTTTTCTGCTTATTCCTACTCCCTGTATTCCAGCCCTGTCCTTGCTTGTTCCAGCCAGAGCCTGCTCTCTGTTTCCCAGTCCTGTCTCTGTTTGTTCCAGCCAGATGTTTGCACCCTGTTTCCAGTCCTAGTGCTTCAGCCTGACCCTGTTCCCAGTTCCTGCCTGTGTCTCTTAGTTTGTCCCTTCTGTTTCTATTTCCTTTCGGTATTTGTGTCTGGTAAGTGTTCTATCAGTCTTCGCCAGTGTATAAGTGTCCTCCTTTGTACTGGAGTTGGCTCCTGGTTTCCAGGAGGCAATTCCAGCCCCCATCCTTGTCTAGTGTTATGTGTTGTCTTTCATGTCAACAGTGAAAGTGTACTATTGCTGTTTTTCCATGAATCGCCACTGTGTTTCCAGCTGGACCCACAAGAGCTTGTCTTGTGTATGTAAGTGCTATCCTTGTTTGTGCTCTAGGGTCCAGAGACAGAATCACTTCTGCTGCCTCCTTTCTATGGGGCTGGAAGGGTGACTATCTGTAAGAACAAACTGCACAGAGGCATTGACATTCCCTGTCACTGTGGGAAGTTCTGCGCCCTACTCTGTGTACAACCCCAGCGTGTATGTCCATTAGTAATCCGTTTCCTGTTTGTTAACACATGGGTTGCTCTGCTATTACTTTCCTGTTTCCAGTACCTGTCCATAGCTGTCTTTTCCGTGTATACCTTTAGCTGCTCTTCTGCCCCAGTAAACTACCTCTTTAGGATATTCTGTGACCTCAAGTCAGAGTGAAATGCACTAGGGAGCTGTCAAGTAACCTAGCCAGACTTGGATTGTAAGGCACAGAAGGATTTAAGTGCAGAGAAATGCTCACTTTCTAAAAGTGGCATTTCTAAAATAGTAATAGTAAATCTAACTTCACCAGTCAGCAGGATTTTGTATTACCATTCTGGCCATACTAAATATGACTTTGTTACTCCTTTCAGATCAGAATCTACCACTCAAACAGTATAGAAGGGTAGCCCTAATGTTAGGCTATGAAAGGAGCAGGTCTCATAGCAGTGTAAAAATGAATTTAGGAGTTTTACACTACCAGGACATATAAACTGCATAGGTACATGTCCTGCCTTTTATCTACATAGCACCCTGCCCTATGGGTTCCCTAGGGCCTACCTTATGGGTGACTTGTATGTGGAAAAAGGGGTGTTTAAGGCTTGGC
Source organism: Pleurodeles waltl (assembly GCF_031143425.1). NCBI lineage: Eukaryota > Metazoa > Chordata > Amphibia > Caudata > Salamandridae > Pleurodeles > Pleurodeles waltl. The sequence continues at coordinate 1,635,316,429 of NC_090445.1, forward strand.
AAGTACTTTTAAATGCCAAGTCGAAGTAGCAGTGAAACTGCACACACAGGGCTTGCAATGGCAGGTCTGAGGCATGGTTAAGAGGCTACTTATGTGGGTGGCACAATCAGTGCTGCAGGCCCACTAGTGGCATTTAATCTACAGGCCCTGGGCACATGTAGTGCACTTTACTGGGGTCTTGCAAGTAGATTAAATAAGCCAATTTGGTATGAACCAATGACACCTTGTTTTAAGGGAGAGTCATATGCACTTTAGCACTGGTTAGTAGTGGTAAACTGCACAGAGTCCTAAAACCAGCACAAACAATGTCCAAAAAAGTGGAGGGAGGCAGGCAAAAAGTTAGGGGTGACTACCCTAAGGCTGTCAGGTCTAGCACCCGCCCATCAGCCCAGTGGGAAAGTTGTAATGGAGATGGTGGGGAGACGACAAGTACAGTGGCGGTCTCCTTGTTCGGAGTTTGGTGGTCAGATGTTTCCGACCGCCAAACTCGTAATCACCCCCTATGTGCCAAAGTGATGATCAAGACCTGAATTCTAGACAATACCTGCATGTAGGGCCGCCCTGCTGATTAAGACCTGGTTCTCCTCCAGCCTATTTATGTCAGTATCGCTGCCATGAAAAGGCTGGCGGAGAACAGGTGCAGGGGGCCAAAGGGGGCCCCTGCATTGCCCATGCACTTGGCATGGGCAGTGTAGGGGACCCCCTGCCCAGCACTGTCGCAATGCTCACAGTCAGCATTGCGTGTTTGCTGGTGCCTTCTGTGGCATCAGCATTGCCGCCAGCTCGATTACGAGCCAGTGACAATGCTGCCACCATTTTCCCACTGGACTGACTGGATTGAATTTTGTTTTTCATCCATATAAGCCAAATTCATATTGGGTCAGACCGGAGGTAGCCAGCATGGCGTCAACCTCCACTTGGGAAATTTGGCAGACGATTTTTAAACAACAACATTTTTACTTCAAGTACATTTTCGAAAAGTATTTTTACATATCTTTTTAAGAATATATTAATTGTTATTATATTTTCCATAGAACTAATTTTTTATACTTTAAATTGTTTTTGATACTTTTGTCACATGTTTCACGTTATTTAAACTTTTTTTCTACCTTTTCAAAACTTTAAAAAACATTTTTACATTAAATTTCCATTGTTTTCTATAGGGAGATAGCTCCTCCTGATAAGTTTGTCGATCTCAGAACAGGACTGCCAAACTTGTGGGGAGGACAGTGTCTCCCCCGAGCGTATTACAATGTTTCTGCCAGGTTGACCGGCAGGAACATTACAATACACATTCCCGCTGATCAGTCTGACAGAAACTGTGCTATGATATAGCAATTGACTCCCCTAAGCACAGAGGGGGCCTATGGACTATGCACTGTCTGCATAGCAAAGCAGTGTGCACCCGACGATCCTGAGTTGGGGTGCCCCTGCACCTGTTCTCTGACAGTCTTTTCATGGTGGAAAACCACCATGAAAAGGCTCGTGGAGAACAAGATTGTAATCAGCCAGGCGGCGCTGAGTTCAGGGCCACTGTGGCTGACTACATCCAAGACTGCCGTTAGCCCATCGGGGACAATGTTCCCAGTGGTGAGGGTGGTCCCCTGGCCAGGCCGACCGTCAACGCGAGTGTGGCAGTCCTCGGACCAACACACTCGTAATGAGGCCCATAGTCTTTTTTATAATTTCATTCAGCAGGCATTTGGTTATCGCTAACTTCAATTTTGTAGTCTAGATCATTTTGAGTTCATTTTCCTGGACATAAGTCACAGGAAGATGCTGCTGTTGATTGGACATGGTAAGACCTTTTAAAGCTTTTTTTATAGGATTTTAAGGATAGCGGATTTACAGGGTACTTGTAAATTGTTGTTGTAATGTGGTTTTGGGGGTTTTGGTAGGTTTAGTCATAGTTTTTGTAATTTTGTTCACTAGTGTTTTGGGCTAAGTTTAGGTAAAGTTTGTTAGTAATGTATTGTTATGTTACATTATGTTACGTTATGTGCTTTGTGTTGATTAAGGGCCCAATTAAGAGTTTAGGGGACAGGAAAACCATTAAGATGTTCCCGCTGGTCTGACCGGTCAGCCCAGTGTGAAAGTGGCAGCAGCATTTTCAGCGGCTCCTGATCGAGCCAGTGGCAATGCTGCTGCTTGCAGGGGGCACCAGCACCTTGTAATGCACAGTGTCTGCACAGCAGACTCTGCGCATTATGTGGTTGCTGGGCAGGGGGCCGCTTCCACTGCTCATGCCGCTGGCATGGGCAGTACAGGGGCCCCCCTGAAACTCCTGCACCTGTTCTCTGATAGCCTTTTCATGGCAGTGAAACTGCCATGAAAAGTCTGGTGGAGAACCAGGTTGTAATCAGCAGGGCGGTGCTGCATTCAGCGCCACTCTGGCTGATTCCAACCTGCACCCGCCATCAGCCCATCGGGATCTCTGATCCCAGCAGAGACGGTGGTAGGTTGGCAGGGCTGCCTGCCAACTTCATAATATGGTGGTCGGACCACCCCAACCGCAGCGGTCCGACAGCCACCGTGAGTGTGGCGATCCGAGGACTGCCATACTCGTAAAAAAGTGTGATGTGTATGCTAGGTTTGAATGTACTGTTTTTTGTGGGTAGATCTTGGCTTTTATTTTACAGGTTTATAATTTCCATGGTTTCTTACGGATATTTGGAGATTGTGTTTTTTTCTTAAAGGAAATCAGTGTTGGTTTCTAGTTAAGCAATATTTTAAACTTTAATTTCCCTACTTTTTTCAGGTCTCCAAGAGCGTTTTTTTCTTTAAACACTTTTTCAGTTTCTTGATGGTTCATTAAGACTTTGGGTTGCTTCGATGGATCTCTTGGAGCTTTATTTTTGTATTTTTGGGGCTTTTTGGTGCATCATTGTTTTTAGTATATAGATACGGAGCACGATTGGAAACTACAGAGCAGAAAGCTATTTTTAATGTAGGTGTTGTGGGTGGAAATTTTATATTTTATGAATGATGTCAATTTTATGCGATTACTACTTGTTAAATTATATGTTGCAGTTATTTTTTTGAATCACTTATATTGGTGATATGAAGTTTGTGTTTGATGGCACTGACATTGTTACAGAATTATACATATTATCTTTTTATTAGTCAGTTGAAATTTCAGTTTTATACAGTTTTTGCTGAAATAAAAATAAAATATTTTATATTACATATTATATTATTTAAAAAATGATTTTATCTATGCTGGTTTGGATCATTCTTCTGATTTATTGAGTCTCCTGCGGGATATTACTTACTTTATAATAGGGCTTTGGCTAGTGATTCTGTAGGAAAGTACCCTCTTTCTTGGCATGGTTATCCCCTTTTTCTGCCTGATGTCAGTGTGTTAGACTGTGTTTGCTGGGATCCTGCTAACCAGGCACCCAGTGATTATGCTCTCTCTCTCAAAACTATGTATTCATCCCACAATTGGCATACTGGCAACAAGGAGTGTATTCTTTCATGGGTGTAAGTGCTGTGTGACTACAGTGGTAATCCATGAGCTTTGCATGCCTCCTAGATAAGCCTTGGCTGCTCATCCACAGCTACATCTAGAGAGCCTGGCTTCTAGACGCTGCCTACATTTCACTAATCGGGGATACCTGGACCTGGTATAAGGTGTAAGTACCTTAGGTACCCACCACACACACCAGGCCAGCTTCCTAAAGTTTCTAAGTAGTGTACTCCTTTGTTGTTAATAACGAGTTTTAATCTACATTGTATTATGTGGTACATTCAATTGGTTTATGTACTATCTGTACATTTAATTTGGCTTACTGATTGTTGAATTCATAGTTGTTGATCACGTTGTTCTTTTGTGGGGCTTCTATAAATTTACAGATTGTAGGTTGGGTTCTACCTAGTGTGGATTGCAAGCCATTGTGCCAAACTTGTCCTGTTTTGTTGGCTTTGGCTTTTTGAGACATGTCTCTGTTGTTGATATTTGGAATTTGGGTTGGGATCCGTGTCCAGAGCCATGCAGTCTACCAACCCAAGTGTCTTCAAAATGAACCTTTAAAGGGTTTAGTTTGTGTTTGCTTAGCATAGTCTATATCTGAGTGACTCACTTAGGCCACATTTTCAATGTCCCATCCATCATCCATTTTTGGCATTGATTTAGTTTGAATACGTTATCTGTTGTAGAAAATATTAGGATTTGATTTTCATGGTTAAGTTTAAGTGTTCAGGTATTTAGATATCTTGGTATCTTCTAGTGACAGGAGGGGTATCACTGATGGCTTTTTTAGTTTTGTGCAATTAAGCTTTTTAAGGTGGTAATTGCTGGTAAATGGTTGGTATGGTGTGTTTGGGGACTTTAAAGAGTATATATTTTAATATTTTATTTGTAGGCTCTTGGGAGCTAGTGCTTGCCTCTCTTAAATCATACAAAACATGACTGACTTCTGCTTCAGTGACATTTGTGGGGTGGTGCGTTCCCTTACATTAGCTATGATGTCATCTTTTGTAATGGCCCTCAAAGTGCAACCATTAGAGTAATATTTAGTTATATTTAGTTATTTATTTAGTATATTTCCAATTGGTAGTTGCTTGTACTTCCTTGGTTGTAAGTGTAACCCATGTAATATAATAATTGCTTTCCTTTTTGTGATGTATTTTGCACTTTCTGTCAGTATGTCTGAAAATAGTGTAATAATAAAAAACTATTAAACTACACTATTAAAATTTATATTACCAGTTATTGACATACAAAATGATATAACTTATTTACTGTTTTATACTTACGTGTGGGTTCTTGCTGTATGTTTCAGACTTTCGACTGTCAGTCCTTGAAGAGGGTATGAACAGTTATCAAATTTGGGTAATATTAATAAAATTTGGGTGAGGAAAGATCTTTTAGTGGTGATAAGAATGTAAAATCCTTTATTGGAGATATCGCAATGATGAGATACTTATCTAATTAATTGTTTAGTAAAAATGTGAAAAATAATTGTAAGACTGATAACCCCCTTTTTTGTATAATGATTTTTTGAAAAGTGATGTGAAAATGAATTAGTTTTGAAGGGAATCTCTAAATTAAAAGAGTTTTGTGACTAATACTTTTTCTAAAACATAGGACTGTTGAATTGTAGTACCCTTAGTATTTTTTCTTTGTCTTTTAGCAAACAGGATATGAATGAGAAGGGGAGGGGGTGCAGTTTGTTTATTCACTTTTTGAATGAAGGTGGGCTATGAAGAAGACCGTTGAGGTTGAAACGCGTTGCCCGTAGCCTTGTTTGTTACCTCGGTTTCGTGATTTTGGTTTGAAATAAAATCACGTGTGTGCAGCAGTACAGAGTGCCGGTGTTCTCCTTTGACTGTAAATTGGGAGAAAATCCTTTGTATATATATATATATATATATATATATATATATATATATATATATATATATATATACACTGGAAAAGTTTACAGGGAGGTTGCAGTTAGGTAATGGAATTAAAAAATGTATAGAAATTTGCTTAAAGACCCAAAGCTTACAGGGACGTTATAATTAGCTTGTCATTATTTGTGAGATTGTCGCGACCATAACCAAATTTATTTTCTCTTTAATTTCTCAAAAAGTACTTTGCAGATTTACCACAAATAAACAAAAGTACAATCAGTGTACCAAAAGCTAGCTTTCTGCCAAATTTGGTGTAATTCTGTCCAGTGGTACGGGCTGAAGTCATGTTCAAAGGCCCTTTGGGAATTAACATGGGAAACGCAACCTTTTTGACTTCCCCTTTTTCCCTTTTTCTCAGGCCCTGCTTGACGGATCACCCAAAGCTTTTTATGCACAACAAGAATTATCGAAGCACTTTTTAGGGGAAATTTCGTAAAGATTTGTAAACTGGTGCCAAAGATATAGGCAAGTCAAAAAACGTGTTTTCTCTCTCTCTCTCTCGCTCTGTGTATATATATATATATATATATATATATATATATATATATATATATATATAGATGTTTGTATTCAATGTGGGGCCCTGACCAACCAAAGTGGTAGACACGGAGTTCGGTAGCACAGTGGACCGTAGCGTCATCTGTACAGCGTTTCTGAGGTGAGAGGCTAGGGGGAGGTGTCATGGAGGATCCCGGGTAGGGTGAAGGACGTGTGCATTATGGTTCCCTGGGTTGGCCCCTCCTCCCTGGCGCTCTCTGGTTCAGGTTGGCTGGAACTGCAATACATGGGCTGTAACTGCAGTATGGGATACATGTGTTCGTGACACGCTACCTCGAAAGTACTCTTTCTGACATGTTCGGGTGGAATGCAGAGTGTCCTTAAAACTGTATAGCTATATTTAAAAGTGGTGAACTGAGCTCTGTTATTCCAGGACCTGTCCTGCACTTTTTAGTGATCACTGGGGTGTTCCAGTGGATTTCTTGGCAGGGGGTGCCTGTCCACCTGGACAGGAGATGTGCAGGTGTAGGAGGACTCAGACCAGAGTGGACTTGGTCATACTCTGAATAGTATACACATACAACATGACAAAGGAAGTGGTCAATTTCAGAAGGACAGCAGTACAAGCCTTTTCTTCCAAGAATTCACTCAAGCAGGTGAGTACTACCCAAAGGGGCTAACACAGGATAGGATTTAAAAGGCAAATTGAGAAAACCAGAGAAACTGAGCAAAGCTGAAATTTCAAAATGGTGGAAATCTACATCACTCAAAAACTATGTGGATAAAGGAATGGTCCCACGGGCCTTTGGATACACGTTGTTCCATCATACGAATGCCCGACCCAAAAGTGCTGGTGGCAAGGGCAGAAAATCTAGCAGCGAGTTCAAAAAGAATGTTGGACATCTTGATTAAATACGCCTGGTTGGATAGAAAGAAACTGATGAGTGAGATAGCAGCTATGAAGGCAGAACTGAAAGGAAGCCTTGAGAAGTATATGATTGAGACATTTATGATGGAAATTACCAACTGGGCGAAGAAACATAAGGAGAACATCAAACTCTATAAACAATATAAACTACAAAGATACTGTGATGACTACGCCGGTGTTAGAACCATGACCTATTACAAGAAATAGGATGATGAGATTAGCAGACTTTTTACAGACACAGTTGATCCAGCAATTAGGAAGGTTCCCATTTCAGAAGGAAAGGTGATTACAGGTGATGAGACGTAAACCTCAGGCACTGCAGGTAGCATCACCTCTCGAAGTGAGAGCAGACGCAAAGGAACAACTTTTTTTAGATCAATACAGACTTTTGAGAAAGAATCAACAGATAGCACGCAAAATTGCGATCAAAAGGAGCAGAGGGTCCACAACACAAAACAGGAAGAGAATGAGTAAAAGCAAGCAGAGCAGACCAAGGAGACGGCAGAGTCAACAGAGGAGTCATAAGAAAATCATGGGGGCAAGTGGGAAATGCCAAAATAGGCTCCAAAGAGAAAGAACAATGGGTCCTGAAGTGGTAAATCAAACCACTATCAGTTTTTCAACTAGGGAGTTAAGTTAACTGATATTGAGAAAGAGGTTCTATGCCTAGCTCTCTCCTTCTGTCCCCTTTGAGAGTTCGACTATGATAATACCAGAATTGACCTCTTTAAATTTGTTAGAAAATTTAAACGCTCAAAATTGCATTATTTTAAGAATAAACCTGAGGTCAAGTCTAATGCCCAGGATATTGATCCTGTGTCAGAAACTCTCAACATTGGGGACTTTGGGCCTAATTACGAGACTGGCCGACTGACCCTCAGCCCGCCATCCCGGTTGAAAGGAAACCACCACCGAGCTGGCAGCCTTCCTCAGTGGCCAATTCCAATGTTTCCACTGAGCTGACTGTCGGAAAAACCTCCATATTAGGAGGTGTCCGCCAGTCAGCCAATTGGAAACCGTGCCTCATGGAGCTGAAGCCAATGCTGTCACACAGAGGGGGACTCTAAACATCTTTCTTACCCATCTGGTATTATATGATGTTTTATTCAATTTGTATTTCCCCTTTTTTGTTTGATAACCACTATTATATATATATATATTTTAGCACTTTTTTATTAATATTGAGTTTAATGGGTGATGAACATTTATGTTTCTGAGTTATTGATATGCTATGTGTTTATCTAATTTTGTTGAGATCACATGTTCCATAATGGACTTGGTTGGTAGTGGGTAAAAAGCCTATAAAAGAGACTCATGGGAAGGTTTTTTACAAATTGTGAACAGGACTGAGAGGTTGAAACGCGTTGGTGGTGTCGTTTGTAGTGCACTTTTGGATAAAGTAATAAACTCTCCAGGAGTGCAACGAGTCAATTGCTTGGCAATTGTTTGTTTTGGAGATTGTAGAGGAATGGTCCTTTCCTCACGTGTGCACCCGTGAATTTGCACGCCACAAGGTAGACCGTTTTATGGATTATATCTATATATCTATATATCTGTATATATATATTCATACTTTGCAACGCTAAGGATTAAAGTATCTGTTACTAATCCATTTACCATGGAGTGCCCTGGTTGCTCTTTCTAGATTTTGCATATTGTTACATACAGCACACAACATAGCCGGTTCTGCTACCGCCTATGTAGTTGTGCATTTTTCGAAACCCGTGGTGGTTGGGTTTCTGCACCGGGTTGGCACCCTCCACATGACTTACATATGATATTATGCTTTCGGACTTCCTTGTTGCCAGATGTGCAATGATTAGCATTCAACCACCTTTTTTGAGGAATATTGACTAATTGCAAGTAAATGCTGTTTTGCACTTTGTCACACCCGTACTCTATTTACAATATTTGACTGTATATTTTCTCATCTTATGTTCGTTGCACCCACATGTTTGCCTTATACATGGTATAACTGTAACTGCATTGGTTGAACAATGGAGAACTTTGATGACAATAGAGATACCCTGTTTAGAGAACTATTTCAAGCAAATGCCCAGGCCAATACACATAGCACATCTAATCCCTCACAGGAGGGCCTCAGAATGAAGTTCATTAAACTCGAACGTTTAAGGAAACAAGAACTCTCACGCTGGTGGGACTATACGATCTTACAAAAATACAGGGAGTGCAGAATTATTAGGCAAGTTGTATTTTTGAGGATTAATTTTATTATTGAACAACAACCATGTTCTCAATGAACCCAAAAAACTCATTAATATCAAAGCTGAATATTTTTGGAAGTAGTTTTTAGTTTGTTTTTAGTTTTAGCTATGTTAGGGGGATATCTGTGTGTGCAGGTGACTATTACTGTGCATAATTATTAGGCAACTTAACAAAAAAAAATATATACCCATTTCAATTATTTATTATTACCAGTGAAACCAATATAACATCTCAACATTCACAAATATAAATTTCTGACATTCAAAAACAAAACAAAAACAAATCAGTGATCAATATAGCCACCTTTCTTTGCAAGGACACTCAAAAGCCTGCCATCCATTGATTCTGTCAGTGTTTTGATCTGTTCACCATCAACATTGCGTGCAGCAGCAACCACAGCCTCCCAGACACTGTTCAGAGAGGTGTACTGTTTTCCCTCCTTGTAAATCTCACATTTGATGATGGACCACAGGTTCTCAATGGGGTTCAGATCAGGTGAACAAGGAGGCCATGTCATTAGATTTCCTTCTTTTATACCCTTTCTTGCCAGCCACGCTGTGGAGTACTTGGACGCGTGTGATGGAGCATTGTCCTGCATGAGAATCATGTTTTTCTTGAAGGATGCAGACTTCTTCCTGTACCACTGCTTGAAGAAGGTGTCTTCCAGGAACTGGCAGTAGGACTGGGAGTTGAGCTTGACTCCATCCTCAACCCGAAAAGGACCCACAAGCTCATCTTTGATGATACCAGCCCAAACCAGTACTCCACCTTGCTGGCGTCTGAGTCGGACTGGAGCTCTCTGCCCTTTACCAATCCAGCCACGGGCCCATCCATCTGGCCCATCAAGACTCACTCTCATTTCATCAGTCCATAAAACCTTAGAAAAATCAGTCTTGAGATATTTCTTGGCCCAGTCTTGACGTTTCAGCTTGTGTGTCTTGTTCAGTGGTGGTCGTCTTTCAGCCTTTCTTACCTTGGCCATGTCTCTGAGTATTGCACACCTTGTGCTTTTGGGCACTCCAGTGATGTTGCAGCTCTGAAATATGGCCAAACTGGTGGCAAGTGGCATCGTGGCAGCTGCACGCTTGACTTTTCTCAGTTCATGGGCAGTTATTTTGCACCTTGGTTTTTCCACACGCTTCTTGCGACCCTGTTGACTATTTTGAATGAAACGCTTGATTGTTCGATGATCACGCTTCAGAAGCTTTGCAATTTTAAGAGTGCTGCATCCCTCTGCAAGATATCTCACTATTTTTGACTTTTCTGAGCCTGTCAAGTCCTTCTTTTGACCCATTTTGCCAAAGGAAAGGAAGTTGCCTAATAATTATGCACACCTGATATAGGGTGTTGATGTCATTAGACCACACCCCTTCTCATTACAGAGATGCACATCACCTAATATGCTTAATTGGTAGTAGGCTTTCGAGCCTATACAGCTTGGAGTAAGACAACATGCATAAAGAGGATGATGTGGTCAAAATACTCATTTGCCTAATAATTCTGCACTCCCTGTACATGGAGAACAATCAAATTCCGAGGGGACTGAAGGTTATTTTATTTCCATCGTTTGACGACCTAAGCCCTGACTTGCTCAAAGCACATTGGCTCTCAGACGCCTTGAGCGTAGGTGGATCATTAAACTGCGAGCGGTGGAACAAGGCCTGAATATACACAAAGACTTACATGTTTTTCTCTAATTGAGTTGGCCTTGCCCCTTTCCGAAGCATGCATCCACCTTTTGAGTTCGCTTGTCTCTTGCTGTCTAAAATACATGACATGTTGTGACACATTTTCCTCGCCTAGCCCCCTGCAACTGAGTATTAGATGACAAACTGTCAACTGTGTCTAACTATTCTTACATTAGTTAGTAGCTGCCCAAGTGTAATCTACCCCTCCTTTTATGTATTTTTACATTTGATCTATTGTGGTTCCATTACTATCATCTTTGTAACAGTGGTATACAAGTTTTTTGTGTGCCTATACACTACGCTTTGTTTGACAACTCTTAAAATCTATGTCTGTTGTTCTAATATTTGCTCTATTGTAGACAGGCGACACGCCGATGAAATGTACATGTACAATCAATCCCAAGTCTGTATGCAAAAAATGACCTTTGTTTTGTATATTATTGTTCTTGTTCACATATATATTTTGTTCAATACTTCTGCTGTGTATGTACCTCACAGTCCATTCCATTTTTCAAAAAGTACTTTTCTTAACTATCGTGCACGTAATAACTCTGCTAATGGGGCTCTCCTGAAGTCACGTATTATGAACGCATCCAAATATATCACTTGGTGAATCTGCTAGTTCCAACACAAACAACGGGGTGTGATGTGCATGCCGGACACTTTTACGAGTACACACAACATGGCGCCCGTGGAGTACCACACATTGCGGCTAGCACCTCAACCCTTGCTCTATTCAATCAAAACCATAGTCCTTTCTCCTTTTCTACAATGCGCGTATTTACACGCCTGCATTTCTTAGCCTCAGTTGGCTCATCGTACTCGGCAGCGTTATCATACGCTTTACCTGGCACGCGTACTAAGGTGTCTCGGATTCCCGGATCCTGGGGAATCACTGGTAAGAAGAAACGCTGTCTGCCATCATAGAGCCGTTGCCTTTTAAACGCGATTATGTTCAGCGGGAGGCACCTTTAGGGGGAGCGCTCTCTATCTACTTACTTTTCCTTTCTCGTGTGTTTTTAGCTGATAATGTGCTTCGACACATGGGATAATCATCGTGACTTAAACGGCTGTTCTCGCTGCGGGTCTCACCAGACTTAAGCCGCTAACTCATTTATTTTTAAGCTCTGGACCATGCCTACACTTTTCTTTTTGTTATTCGCAATCCAATTGTGCAGTTCTGGGCATTCCTAACGCCTGACCACATGCGTAATGGTAGCTTCGTTATCTGTCCTCGGCGTGTAAACACCTTCCGTCCCTTAATATTTTAACCTGGTATTTAGCTATTCCCTCTTGGTGTGTGCCACACACGACCTAATCTATGGCACAACCACATCCCATTTATGTAAGCTATCACACATGGGCGATTTTATCCATTCCATAGTAGTTTGTCTCTCTTCGTGACATTTCTGTTCCTCTGTCTCTGCTCTGTTTCACAGACTGGGTCTACTCAGACCACAGACGGAGTGTGTATCCTGGACTACGTATACATCCCACGGGGCAGTCCCTTTGCCCTGGAGATCACTAACGGTCCCTGATATAACGAGGGACCCTCCCTTACCTGGAGATTCAAAACTTAGTTTTCCTGGTAGGTTTCTGCTTTCGTCCTTTTTACTACAGCATCAGCACAGCACCAATAGATCCATCATTCTCAATTTAAGTGCGCTTTTTTCTTTCTGGATTCCCTTCACAGATATGGCTGCGTATATTTACTGCACACAGAAACACTGTGCTACCCAAATACATTGATTCTTTAAGGTATTTTAAGAGCTGCACAGGCATTTTCTTGTTTCACATTTTTACAGTATAAACACGCGTGTAGGCACATTTTATACTTTTGCTTGATGTACACCAGCACCCATTTCATCATAATCTATTCTCTCGTGGTGGCTGGATACTCTCCCACATACTACTTTTGATGAGTTCTTCTCTCTCACTTTCCTCCTGTACACTGGTGCACGTCCTACATAAGGATTTTAATTTGGTCTACACCTCGGTAACCTAATGGGTATCTCTGTTCTGGCAAATGTTGCACGTTAAAAGATGCGTTAATGGACACTTTGAATATCTATCTACCGGCGGGTAGTGTAGAAATTTCTTTGTAAAGAGTTCCAATCTGTCTTTGTTTACAGCCTTGAAGAAGTCCGTGAGGACGAAACACGTGTTGGCTGTCACCGATCTCACGTATATTCGATTGTTCACATGGACTTGTACTTTCTTTATATTTCTGTTCATACTTTGCAACGCTAAGGATTAAAGTATCTGTTACTAATCCATTTACCATGGAGTGCCCTGGTTGCTCTTTCTAGATTTTGCATCTGTATATATATATACAGATATATATATATATATATATATATATATATATATATGGATACACACATATATATATATATATATATATATATATATATATATATATATATATATATATATATATATATAGAGCCGAGTCCAATGCCACAGCACAGGGGGCACCACTAGCACCCTCGGAATGCATATTGTTTGCTAGGCAGACTGTGTGCATTCCGATGGTACTGGGGATTGTGGCCCCTGCACTGCCCATGACAAGGTTGGTGGAGAACATGGTTGTACTGAAAACACAAAGATGGCCCCAAGGTGGTAATAACACATAGGCAGCCACCGGGGGAAACACAGTAAGAAACTATACAAAACTGCCTATGGAAATACTAAGACAGAACCTTCATAACATCTCTTGGCAATGTATATACTCATTTGAGCAACCGGAGGATTCCAAGGTAAAATAAAACAAAAGAGAAATATTTGTTTCTTTAAACCAAAATACCATAAATAATCAAGTTTATGCAAAAATCACTCATTTTCTTGTTCTATTCATATGATTATTTGCAACAACTATTTATAATTCATTCCAGGAAGAAAAACTATAACAGAACAGAACAGAAAAGGCCACAAATATATTCACTAAATAAAATAACTTTTCATCATACAACCAGAACTCTCATCCACATACCCAACCATACTCACAAATCACCTCCCATTAAAAACTCAGTCATCATAGGGGAGCATAACATTTCGGAATCTGAAATAATGTATACCTTCATGGAGTTTCTCTTGTTCAATACATAAATTGTGATACTAGTTAAATGCAGGAAAAAAATCACATCCAAATATTGAACAAATTAATTCCTAATACAATGTTAAAACATGGTTGTAATCAGCAAGGCAGCGCTGACTTCAGCGCCGCCGTGGTTGATTACAACCACGAACGCTGTCACTCTGTCGGGATCAAAGATTCTGGCAGAGGCGGTGGTCCTTTGGTGGTCAGAGTGCCAGGGTCGTAATTTAGCAGTCAGACCACTACAGCGGTCTTGAGACTGCCAGACTTCTAATAGGGCCCTAAAACTGGAGTTGCATTGTTGCAGAAAAAAATTATTTAATTTTTATCAATAATCGTTCCACCAGTGTAGCAATACAACATCTGAAACATTTCCGTTTCAATTCCCCACTATTTCATTAAAATGAACAGTTCATTTTTCTGTTTCTACTCATTTTTCTGCCCTTATTCACACGCAAAAAGCCTTTTAATTCTATGCAAGTGCACTTGTGTTTACATGTATAGAACCAAAGCACTTATATATCGGAAGCACCGCTTCTTTTTGGAGTCCCCTTTTCATTACAATGCATCCTGGTTATCGTAGGCATGCAGTATTCCTTTTATAGAACGCATCACCCCTCTTACTATATTGACCAACTCATTTATCATTCAATCACTGTAAATTTTAAATCCTTTACTCTTAAGTTCATAGTCTTTAGGGTGAAGAGTTCAAATGCATTCTAAAAGGCACTTAATCACCAATGATACTATTTTGCTGATGTTATGCAGTCAAAATGTAAACACAAGTGCCCTTGCATAGAATTAAAAGGCTTTTTACTTGCGAATAAGGTCACGAAAATTAGTAGAAACAAAAAAAACATTGATGAACTGTTCATTTTAAAAAACATTTGGGGGGTTGAAATGGAATTATGTAATGTGCTTGTGTGTTTTTAAACAGGAAAAATGGACCATGAATTTGTTTGTATTCAAGGACCTGGATGGACCGAAAAGCATCAGATGTACTGCTGCACAAGTGGAACAATTATGGCTAAAAATTAAAGAATTGTTTTCTGCAACAGAGCGAATCTTGTTCTAGTTTGTTGAGCACCAATTGGTATAATGAGGGGCGGCGTGGTACAGCTGTATTGTAGATTTTTACCCCGCATATGCCAAAAAAAGCGCCAAACTCCAAACGCGGACCTAGCAGGACAGAGACCATTCCAATTCCCCAAACTCTAAATTGCAAGGTACAGGGATGGGAATATCAGATGGAAACTGTAACTCAGGACTCCGTATTTCTGTGTGCCCCATAATGAGCACACTGGCAACTACAGACTATGGGCCTGATTAATTTGCATGGTTACTCTCACTTTTTGCCTGCTGTCGGTATGCTTAGACTGTTTTCACTGGTATCCTGCTAACCTAGACCCCAGTGATTGGGCTCTCTCCCTCTAAATTTGGTTGTCTAGGACTTTGCACACCCCACAATTGGCATACTGGTGCCCCCCTATAAGTCCCTAGTATATTGTATTTAGGTACCCAGGGCGTTGGGGAACCAGGGGTTCCGTATGGGCTGCAGCATGTTTTATGCCACCCATTGCGCATGTGTCTGCAGACCAGCCATTGCAGCCTGTGTGAATAGGTTCATGCACCCTTTCACCACAGGTCACTGCACCTGTTCACTGTAAGTCACCCCTATGGTGTGTGAGGGCACCGCTGCATGAGCAGAGGTGCCCCTAAGAACTCCAGCTCCATTAAACAGCACTTCGTAAATATGGGGAAGCCATTTTACCCGTGTACTGGACACAGCTGTGTCTAGCTACTTAATGTTAACTCCGAAGCTGGGCATGTTTGGTATCAAACATGTTGGAATCATACCCCAATACTGTTGCCAGTATTGGTTGTATGATTCCATGCACTCTGGGGGCTCCTTAGTGGACCACCATCATTATTCCTACCAGTCTTATGGGGTATTCAAGGGAACCTGTGCTACTGCTACCCCTCAGACAGGTTTCTGCACTCCTCTTGCCTAACCAGCTCAGGCAGAGAAAGGCAGAACAAAGGATTTCCTGTGGGAAAGGGAGGTAACACCCTCTCCCTTGGAAATAGGTGTTCCCTGGCTTGTTAAGGGTAGCCTCAGCAAGCCGCCGGTATGCTTTGAAGGGCATATTTGGTGCCCTCCTTGCTTAAACTGGTATGCACCAGTCCAGGGACCCTGGTCCCTGTTCTGGAGTGAAACTGGACAGAGAAAAACTCACACAGGTGGTGACCACAAAAGAAGAAAGCAGGTAAGCATCTGGACAAAGGTGGAGACAAAGACAAACCAAAAGAGCCTTTATCAGCCCCACAAAACTCTTTTGGGTGGGACGAAATCCTCTTCTTCGTCCTTTAAGAGACCTTGGTGCTACATGTGTAGGCATGAAGGCCATAAGGCAGGAGACAGCACCTGTCCTAAGAAAGATACCAAGCACCCTACCACTACTTATACCACTTCTACCCCTAGTGTCCCTAGCAATTGCAATAGTACTGGTAATAGCAATAACAGTAGCCAGTCCACAAGTGTAGCTGTGCTCACCTTGGGGACTGTAGTGGGCTCTGGGCTAATCAGGGAGACCACTGAGGCTGTGCTGGACTCTGATGGTGGCACTGACCTTGCCACCCTAACTGCCTGTCCCCTTAATATGGGTAATTACAGGCAGCATCCCTTAATAAATAACGTTGAGGCTGAGGCCCACAGGGCCTACAGCTGCCAGTTTCACTATGGTGACTGAAAAACTGGTGTCACCTGAGCAACACCTACTTGCTCACATGTACCAAGTGACTGATGCTCACAGTAACACTTTGTGCCACCCCATGGCAGTTATTGACTTTATCTGGGGGTGCTAGGGGGTGGGGTAACTGGCACGAAAAAGGTTGTGGTGTGCTCTGATCTACATGTAGAGTGTCTGCTAGGTAACGACTTGGAGACTTCAGCTTGGGCTGAAGTGGAATTGGAGCAATGCTGGGCTTCCCGGGGCATATCTTTGCCCTGACCGGAGCACAGGCCAGGACCAACCAGTAGCTTTCATAAGTAGAAGCTTGACCACCAGGGAAAAGCGTTGATCAGTCATAGAGAGGCAGGCCTTTGCTGTGGTCTGGGCTTTGAAGAAGCTGAGGCCATACTTGTTTGGCACTCACGTCCTTATTCAAACTGACCACAAGCCCCTCTTATGGCTAAAGCAAATGAAAGGTGAGAATCCCAAATTCTTGAGGTGGTCAATATTCCTATAGAGAATGGACTATACAGTGAATCATAGACCTGGGATTAACCACTCCAATGCAGATGGACTTCCCAGATATTTCCACTTAGACAATAAGGGCTCATCTGGCCGAGGTTCGCCGTATTGTCCTTCGTTTGTGGGGCAGGGTTATGTAGCAAAGTCACTCTTTTTGGCATAGTTACCCCCTCTTTTTGCCTGCTGTCAGAATGCTTAGACTCTTTTCACTGGGATCCTGCTAACCAGGACCCCAGTAATTGTGCTCTTGCCCTCTAAGTGTAGTTGCCAAAGACTTTGCACACCGCACAATTGGCATACTGGTGCCCCCTTATAAGTCCCTAGTATATGGTACTTAGGTACCCAGGGCATTGGGGCACCGTGTGTTCCCCATGGGCTGCAGCATGTATTATGCCACCCATAGAAGCCCATGCAAAATGTGTCTGCAGGCCGGTCATTGCAGCTTGAGTGAAAAGGTCACTACATCAGGTCACCCCTAAGGTAGACCCTCCTAGCCCAGAAGGCAGTGTGCAGGTACCTGTGTGTGAGGGCACCGCTGCACTAGCAGAGGTTCCCCTAAAAACTCCAGCTCTATTGTACTGGACTTCGTAAGTGAAGGGGAAGCCATTTTACCTGTGTACTGGACATAGGTAACTATCTATGTCCTTTTACATAATGTAAACCAAACTTGGGCATGTTTGGTATCAAACATGTTGGAATCATACCCCAATACTGTTGTCAGTATTGGCTGTTTGATTCTATGCACTCTGGGGGCTCCTTAAAGGACCCCCAGGATTGCCCCTACCAGTCTCCTGGGGTTTTCTGGGCAGCCTGTGCTGCTGCCACCTCTCAGACAGGTTTCTGCCCTCCTACCACTTGACCAGCTTAGGCAGATGAAGGCAGAACAAAAGATTTCCTGGGGGTGACGGAGGTAACACCCTCTCCCTTGGAAATAGGTGTTACATGGTTTGGGAGGGGTAGCCTCCCCCAAGCCGCTGGTATGCTTTGAAGCATTTGGTGACCTCCTTGCATAAACCAGTTTGCACCAGTCCAGGGACCCTCAGTCCCTGCTCTGGTGTGAAACTGGACAAAGGAAAGGGGAGTGACCACTCCCCTGTTTATCACCACCTCAGGGGTGGTGCCCAGAGCTCCTCCAGGTGGCCACTTGATTCTGTCATCTTGAATCCAAGGAGGGCATATGTGTACTGGGAGAATCTGAGTGGCCAGATAAGGTAAGTGCACATCGCAGACCCCTCCTGATAGGTGGTCACCCTTCTAGGTGAGCAATCCCCCTTCCTGGTCTATTAAGGGTCTCCCTCTTTGGTAGGTCCTCAGACTCGACATGCAAGATTCCTGCAGGACTCCTCTGCATCGTTTACTTCATCTTTTGGCCACTGGAACCGCAACTGGACTCTTCTGATGGATACAACTACCTGTGGATTCCTCACCTCATGAATACTCCCATGGCGCCAGCATTCTACGGAAATCTTCTTACTAGTCTCTGCACGTCGACGAGGACGTCACTGTCTCGCACGCGACGCCGTCTGACGTCATACAGGCAATAAGAGGTCCTCGACGACGTGCGGACGTCAGTTCCCTTTTTTCCGTGCATTCGAAACGGTTATCTTCGAGGGAGCAACTGTTACTCTTGCGGTTACAGTGTATATCTTGCTGCGTACTCTTTCTCTGTGGAAATAATGTCGCAGAGAAAGTCTGGATTTAAGCCTTGTCGTGAGTGTGGAGGCAAGATGTCGGTGACGGATCCTCATTCCGATTGCCTTTGGTGTTTGAGCTCCGACCACGACGTCTCGACTTGTGATTCGTGTCAGCACATGAATCCGAAGGCCATTAAAGAACGCGAGGCGAAGCTGTTTATGGCCAAGTCAAAGGAGAAGCATCACAAGAAAAAGTCTTCTCCAAGACATCGGCGTCATCGAGACTCCCGGCGCCGTAGAGAATCTCGGCGTCATTCAAGGGAGGCTCGTTCCGGGTCTCCGGATCGGCGCCGGAGGACATGGGAGGTCAGCCCCACGGTGACGCCGCATCCTTCGACGCCGTTGCTCTCTCCGACGTCTCCAACTTCGCCTGGACAGGCATCGGTGATTGAGGTATTGGAGCCTCAGGTGTTTTCTCCGGCGCAGACGCCGAGGCCGGCGTCGGGGTCGCCTCCGAGTCAGGCACCCCAGTATCCGGCTTTTCCCACCCCTGGAGCCGATAGTTCCGTATTTTTGAATACGATGTATGCCATCTTCCAACAGATGGCTCCAGGGGGTGCTCCGGCTGGGCCTTTGGCCTTTTCTTTGGGTGATCCTGCGCCTCTTCGGCCGGCACCCTTTATGCCCTTTCTCCCGTTTGGGAACGTGGGCTCGGCGCCAGTGTCGGCGCCGGTGGCCGCTCCGATGGCTTCGGAGGGATTGGCCCCAGGGATTTCCATCCCGTCGACGTCGAGATTTCGGCCCGTGACTCCGGTGGGTCCATCCGTTTCATCTGCTCTTCAGTCGGCGCCGAAGTTACCTGTGGCGCCGGATGCGGCGTCGGTGGCTTCGGAAGATCGGCGCCGATCTCCGACTTCGGCGGAGGTGTTGTCGACTCCGCGGATTGAGCAACGACTGCATTCAAGGAGGCGTGCTCTCCGGGTACTAGAGGAGCAGGAGTACCAACGAGCCCTAGAGGAAGGAGAGCTAGAGGACTCGGGTGATGGGCTGCGTGGACTGGAGTCGGCCAGTGGGCTGGACACTTCCCCTGAGTGGGACCTTTCGTCCCCGGGGGAATATACCGAGGAAGCTGCTTCCTTTCATACAGTGGTATGGAAGGCAGCTAGTTTTTTGGACCTGCCTTTGCCGGTGGTGGAGGCGAAACAAAACCTTTTGACAGAGGTGTTGCATCCGGCCTCAGCCGCGGCGGAGCCTCTATTACCTTTTAATGACGCTCTGCTGGATCCGGTTTTAGAGGTGTGGAAGAAGCCGGCATCTTCCCCAGCAGTTCACAGAGCCGTGGCCAGGAGGTATCGGACGGCTCCAACTGATCCTGGTTTCCTATCTAGGCACCCTACGCCGGAGAGCTTGGTT
Source organism: Pleurodeles waltl (assembly GCF_031143425.1). Classification (NCBI taxonomy): domain Eukaryota; kingdom Metazoa; phylum Chordata; class Amphibia; order Caudata; family Salamandridae; genus Pleurodeles; species Pleurodeles waltl. Next base: position 1,635,336,567 of record NC_090445.1, read on the forward strand.
GTGCAGGCCTCCTGTTCGTCCAAATCAGCGCCTGGTTCTTTCCCGACGGTGCCTGGGGACAGAGACTCAAAAAAGCTAGAGGCGCAGTCGAAGAAGATTTTTTCGTCCTGCAGTCTGGCGTTAAAAGCCACTAATGCGACCTGTATCCTGGGGAGGTATATTCATGCTCTGATGGATGACATCTCCTCTTTGTTTACAGAGCTTCCCCAGGGTCTTTTGGATCTTGTCTCTGATGCCCAGGCTGCTGCGACCCAAATTATCCAGACGGGACTGGATACCACCGACTCGGTAGCCAGAGCAATGGGCACAACTGTGGTGGAAAGGAGACAGGCCTGGCTACGTAACTCGGGCTTTTCGGCAGATGTACAGTCCACATTGTTGGATCTCCCGTTTGATGGGGACAAACTGTTTGGGGCTAAGGCTGATTCGGCCTTGGAACGTTTTAAGGAGAGCAGGGCCACGGCTAAGTCGTTGGGACTCCAAGCTCCTTCTTCCACGGCCTCTTCCAGATTCTTCAGGAGGTTTCGTGGATTTGGGCGTGGCTCTTCCTCCTCTTCCTTTCGGGGAAGATATCAGCAACCTGCCTCTTCCCATCCCTATAGATCTGTTAGGGGGAGGGGTAGGGTCCGCACCAGGGGAGCCTCTCAGCAGCACTCTGCCTCTTCCTCATCCTCTGGCGGGGTGCAGCAGGGGAAGCAGCCTTAGGCTTCCACCATTTCCCACTCACTCCTCTCCTGTAGGGGGAAGATTACAGCATTTTCTCACCAAATGGGAGACTGTTACGTCGGACACTTGGGTTCTCAGTGTTGTGGGAAAAGGCTACACCCTTCCCTTTCGGGAGTTTCCGCCCCTCATCCCGCCCCGCCCTTCGTATTGTTCACAAGAACACCTCCTGTTGCTAGAACAGGAGGTAGAAGTCCTCCTTTTAAAGGGCGCGGTGGAGTTGGTCCCGGAGCAGGAAAGGGGTCAAGGAGTTTACTCAAGGTATTTCCTGATTCCCAAGAAGGATGGTCGTTTGAGACCAATTCTGGACCTGAGGATCTTGAATTGGTTCCTCAAGCAGGAAAAGTTCAAGATGCTGACCCTAGCACAGGTGCTTTTGGCGTTGAACATGGAAGACTGGATGGTGTCTGTCGACTTGCAGGATGCTTACTTTCATATCCCGATACTCAAGTCACACAGGAAGTATCTCCGGTTTGTGGTGGGATCGCAACACTACCAGTTTGCGGTCCTTCCGTTTGGTCTTACTTCAGCACCTCGAGTCTTCACGAAGGTGATGTCGGTGGTTGCGGCAGAGCTCAGAAGGAAGGGGATAGCAGTATTCCCTTACTTGGACGATTGGTTGATCAAAGCCAAGTCCCCGGAGCTTGTGTTGCGTCATCTGCAGTCAACAACCCAGTTGTTGTTCGACCTGGGCTTTTCGGTGAACGAGCCCAAATCTCACCTGGAGCCCTCTCAGCGCCTCCTGTTCATAGGGGCAGTACTGGATACGACATTGGGTCGGGCCTTTCCTCCGCCTCAGCGGATTCAAGATATTCAGGATTTGGTTCCAATGTTTCGAAATGGAGCGGTAGTTCCAGTCCTCAAGGTCCTTCGTCTGCTCGGTCTTTTTGCCTCCTGCATTCTGTTGGTCACGCATGCTCGCTGGCACATGAGGGCTCTTCAGTGGTGCCTCTGAAGGCAGTGGTCTCAACACAGAGGGGATCTAGAGGGTACTGTCAAGATCTCCAGAGATGCTGCTGTGGATTTGAAGTGGTGGATTGCAAGCAACAATCTTTCACAAGGAAAACCGTTCCAGCAGTCGCCACCAGTGGCCACAGTCATAACGGATGCTTCCACTCTAGGGTGGGGAGCTCATATGGGGGATCTGGAGATCAAAGGTCTTTGGTCTCCAGAGGAACAGATTTTTCACATCAATCTGTTAGAGTTACGGGCTGTACGTCTGGCTCTCAAGGCCTTCCTCCCTTCCCTTCGTGGTCAGTCGGTACAGGTCCTAACGGACAATACTACCACGATGTGGTACATAAACAAGCAGGGAGGAGTGGGGTCGTACCTTCTCTGCAGAGAAGCTCTTCGACTATGGTCCTGGGCAAAGGACCATCGGATTTGCTTGATAGCAAACCATCTGGCCGGAGTCTTGAACGTGCGTGCGGACAGTCTCAGTCGCCACTTCTCGGCAGACCACGAGTGGCGTCTCCATCCAGATCAAGTCCGTTTAATCTTCCAGAAGTGGGGGTTTCCTCGGGTAGATCTGTTCGCCACTCGAGAGAACGCGCATTGTCCGTTGTTCTGCAGCCTTCAGTATCCGATGCAGGAAGCATTGGGGGACGCGTTTCAAATGACCTGGTGCGGCCAGTTGCTTTACGCGTTTCCTCCCATACCCTTGATTCCTCGAGTATTGAGGAAGATTCGCCAAGACCGGGCTCTAGTAATCGTAATAGCTCCGGATTGGCCAAGGAGGGTGTGGTACTCCGACCTTCTCCAACTCTCAACGTGCCCGCCGCTCCGTCTCCCTTTCAGGGCAGACCTCCTCTCGCAGTCGCAGGGGCAGGTTCTACACCCCAACCTCCAGAGTCTGCACCTACATGCCTGGAGATTGAACGGGGCAACCTGAGTTCCTTCTCTCTCCCGCCTGAGGTAGTGGATGTTATATTAGCGGCCAGGCGACACTCCACTAAATCTATCTACGCTAATAGGTGGTCTAAATTTGTTGCGTGGTGTGGAGAGAGGCAGATTGATCCTTTACAAGCTCATCTATCGGACGTTTTGTCTTTTGCTCTATCTCTGGCGCAGAAAGGTTGTGCAGTGGCTACCATTAAAGGTTATTTATCGGCCTTGTCAGCCTTCATATGTCTTCCAGACCAACCATCTTTATTTAAATCCCCTATTGTTATCAGATTCTTGAAAGGCCTTCTAAATCAATATCCTCCAAAGCCATTCGTTATGCCGCAATGGGATTTGTCCTTAGTCCTGACTTTCCTTATGGGGTCCCCTTTTGAACCTATGCATTCTTGCCCCTTGAGGTATTTGTTTTTAAAAACAGTCTTCCTGATAGCTATAACATCAGCAAGGAGAGTGAGTGAGTTGCAGGCCTTATCAGTAAAACCCCCTTATACAACTTTTTATGGGGATAAGGTGGTGTTGAGGACCAAGGCTGCTTTCCTCCCGAAGGTTGTTTCACCCTTCCATTTGGCTCAGGCAATTACTTTGTCCACGTTCTATCCTCCGCCTCATCCTTCCAAAGAGGAAGAAAGACTGCACCGTCTGGATCCAAAGAGAGCGTTGAGCTTCTTTATCGATGGAACAAAGGATTTCAGGCTGGAGGATCAGCTGTTTATTGGATACGTGGGCAAGAGGAGAGGAAAGGCAGTTCACAAGAGAACACTATCCAGGTGGGTTGTTCTTTGCATTAAAATATGTTACTCTTTGGCAAAGAAGGATCCTCCTGAGGGCATTAGAGCTCATTCCACCAGAGCTAAGTCGGCCACTTCGGCCTTAGCCAGAGGTGTTCCTGTGGTCGACATCTGCAAGGCCGCAACTTGGTCGTCCCTTCACACTTTTGCAAAACATTACTGTTTAGATTCTGAGGTTAGAAGGGACGGCCATTTTGCACGGTCAGTGCTGCAGGATTTCTTGGTTTGACCATTTAGGCACCCACCGCCGGGCGTGGTACTGCTTTGGGACTCTATTCATGAGGTGAGGAATCCACAGGTAGTTGTATCCATCAGAAGAACGAGTTACTTACCTTCGGTAACGACTTTTCTGGTGGATACATTAGCTACCTGTGGATTCCTCACGGTCCCACCCGCCTCCCCGTTGCCTTTATGGTCTTGCCAAGTAATCCTTGAGTGCGCTCCTCTTGATCTTTGAGGGTGCAATAGATGTATATATATAATATTTATATATATATATGTATATATGTATATATCTTTGTGTATATACTTGGTGTGTGTATATATTTTAAAAGAGAGATTTTATATATATATATATGTACATAAAGAAGATTTACAGTTATTCATACAATGTGGTGTATTTTTACAATATAATGGATGTTGCTTTGTTCTTTCATTGCATTGCCTGGTTGTTCTCATGCACGTAAAAAATGATTGGTACTGACGTCCGCACGTCGTCGAGGACCTCTTATTGCCTGTATGACGTCAGACGGCGTCGCGTGCGAGACAGTGACGTCCTCGTCGACGTGCAGAGACTAGTAAGAAGATTTCCGTAGAATGCTGGCGCCATGGGAGTATTCATGAGGTGAGGAATCCACAGGTAGCTAATGTATCCACCAGAAAAGTCGTTACCGAAGGTAAGTAACTCGTTATTCAGGAACCAACAATCTGCAACTACAGCGACGACCCCGCTTTGAAACACTGTTTCTCCGGCTCCTTCCAGCAACTGCAACATTTCCCTGGCTGTGCATCAACGAGACTCCAGCCTGTACCAGGAAGTAAGACGGAATCTCCCTTGAAGAGAAGGAGTCAGTCCCTTGCATCTGCAGACATCAACTGCAACGAAGACTGGCTGCGTGGATCTGCTCTCCTCCGGAAATGCCTGGATCCTGTATCACATATGGTGGTCTGGAGTGGTCCCCTTGGTCCTCTCTGCCAGCTGTCCAACTCAGGAGATGGTAAGCCCTTGCCTCTCCTTGCAGGACAGTACCCCTGTGCACCATGACTCTTGCAGCTACCAAAGCTTGTTTACTCCTCCTCCAAAGGATCTTCATGCTTCTTGTAGCCCCGGCCCCCACCACTTCTTCCTGCCAAGCACCGTCTTCTCTCTGCTGCTCCAGCAATGTGGGACTCCGCTACCTGTGTGCTCAGTGGGCCTCACTGCGACTACTGTGCCAGCTGCCAGTGGATTGCCTATAGGGGCTGATTCCTCTTCTTGTGACTTTCCCAAATGCTGAGGGTCACCTCAGAGTCCCCTCCTTGAGTCGAGTCCGCTGGCCCTTGCTGGTCCTCATCATCCTTGCAACTCGTCTTCTTCCTTTCATGCATTTGCCCAGGCTTGTTGGTTGTCTTCCTGCAGCACTGCAACCAAACAGCCGATGTGGGACATCACCTGCATCACTTCAGGGCCTCCTCTTCAGCTCCTGTGCTGCACAGCTGGTCTTCTTTGGCCCCCGTCGACCTGGTCCTGTATCCACAGAAAGGTGAGGAGTGGCTCCTGCAACAACCGAACACTCCATCACGAACTGGACCTGGTCCCATTACTTTGCAGGTCATCCTCCGTCAGAATCCACCTTTGGGTACTTCCAGTCTTGTTTGGGTCTTGCACAATCCTTTTCCTAAGTCCTCCTGTTGGTTTTGGGGAAATCCAGGTACTTACCTTGCTCTTCTGGTCACTGGGGGTCACTCTGGTACTCACCTTTTGGGGTTCCTAGTTCCTCCAGCTCCCCTCTAAAGATTCCACATCCTTGGGTGGGGGGACAGTATCTCGCATTACACTTATTTCATATATTTCGTATATGGTTCGGCCCTTCCCTAGGGCCTACACTGTTTTTTAACACTTTTGCCAATACTTATTGCTTTTTACGCTCTTTACTGATTGCTAATGTGTTTACTTAGTGTGTTTACTTACCTCCAGTTGAAGGGGCTGCCGTATAGTATTCTAGTATTTGTATTTTCCTAATAAGGTGCCTTTATTTTTGTAACACTGTGGGGCTCTTTCATGTGTGAGAGTGCTGTGTAACTATAGAGATATTTCAGAAGCATTGCATGTCTTCTAGATAAGTCTTGTCTGCTCATCCATAGCTATCTCTAGAGATCCCTGTCTTCTTAGACACATCCTATACTTCACTAGCAGGGGATAGCTGGACCTGGTATAGGTGAAAACACCATAGGTGCTCACCACACACCAGGCTAGCTTCCTACATATGGCAGTCTTTATTCAGTCTGACAGGGTATCAGAGGACATTGGGCTTCATTACTAGTTTGGCAGAGGGGATTACTCCCTCACAAATGTGACGGATGTCCCATCCGCTTTATTACAAGTTCCACTGGATATAATGGAACTTGTAATATGACAGATGGGGTATTGGTCACGTTTATGATGAAGTAATCCCCTCCGCCAAACTCATAATGGGGCCCATTGTGTCTACCATCATATTTAGGAATCACTGCCGGTCCTAGTGGACAGTTCAACCATTGGTTAACTTCACTGTGAATGGCAGCATTATTGACTTACTGAGACAGCCATCACTAGGACTGAGCCAACGGAAGCATCTCCGAAGAAAAGAAGATGGTCCTCCAGACTCGAAATAGGGTGGGCAGACCGGACGTTTGGCAGACAAGGTACTCCGTAATGGTTGACAGAGTACCCTGTCCAATAAACACTAAATCAGGCTCACAGTATGCAGAGTATTGTAGATACATACACAGAGTAAGAAATTTAAAACTACAAATTCTATCATTTACTCTTTGCTCTATGTTGAATAATCAGTACTGACTGTATCACACCATCATGGTGCCTGTTAACATCCAAGCCACACCAAACATTGGTCAGCTAGGCACGTGTCATTCTAGGCAATTCTGCTAAATGAGCACTCCGTAATGGTAGTGAAGTCAGGTCTCTTTAGTTACATTTAGCAGGTATACATATCCAGCAACCACAGCGGACCTTCTTCCTCCTGCCGCCTCTTGCGCCTCTCACCTCTCTCTCATCCCCAGTTGCCAGGCTGCATCCATTCTCTGTGATGCACCCAAGAATCCATTAGGAACATCACAGTTAAAGTGACATCCCAACACAGCCACTCAGTATCACAATGCCTTAGGTCCGTTATACTAGTGCTTAATTTGCGCTGGTGGTTGCAGATGGGGGCCACTGACACTCATTTTTGGGGACAAGCACTTATTGTTTCTCATCAGACATTTTCTTGAGAGCAAAAGAGTGAAAACAGAGAAAGTTGAAAAAAGGATGAAGATAAAGGTGGGAAAAAGTCATAAAGGAGACAACAGAAACCCGCAGAAGTGAGATAAAGGGGGAGGGAGTGTCTGACAGTGGAAGGAAGAGGCCGAAGTTGGATTCAGCCCCCCACCTTTGTATTCGGTGCACAGTAATAATTAGCCCCGGCCCAGGGCTTCTGAATAGAGCTATGTTCACCGGCACTCATTCTTTTACAAATTAAGCACTAAATAAGCCCAACACACAACCATGAATTCAACATGAACTAGGACATTCACATGTATGTACTATGGAAAGAGAGTCCGTTTGCAAATTAGGAAGGTGACGCGACGCTTATCGTGAACGAGAAGTTCAAAAGGTGTGACGAAAGGGCCGTTTACCAGCTAAGGACTCAATTTCCAAGAACTGTTTCATCCTAACACGACGAGGAAAGGTGCCATGATTGCTCCGAGCCACTTTCATAAATAACAAAAATAGTGTCTGTTGACAGGGAATGTGCTTTGCGTGGACATCGGCGGGGTTTGCCTCAGGCACTCTCTGCTGTTGTCCTAATTTAGTCCTCCACCAAATAAAATTGTGCTATCTTGGGACTGCGGTTCAGGGCCTGTGGCGGTTGTCGAAGAAATATGCTGCTTCCGAAGCTTGTTCCATCCGGGAACGATGCAGGCACAGTATTCAGGATGTCCCCTGGGCCTCCTTCCAAAGCCTGTGCATTTTAAAATTGCATTCAACCTGCGCGTGACCTGCCACTGGATCAAACGCAGGAAAGTAGGTGTTGCGCATGCTTAATATGACGTAAGAGGCACGCCCACGAACCTACCTGAGCTAAAAGCCCGAGTAATTAATTTGAAAGAACTTCGTGGATTTGCCAATCGGCTTGCTGTCGGGACGGTCAGTTACAGTCAGGCTTCATGTATTGATTCGAATAAAAATAACTTTTAATAACTGACACGCTGTGCGAAATACAAAGTTACCAATTAGATTTAACGAGTAAAAAATGTGCCTCAACTCATTTTCCACAAAATAAAAATTACAATAATTTGAATGAAGGTTCTGAGAAGATGTTTCTTCATAAAAAGAAGAATTTAAAAAACGTCCAGGATGTGTGCTGTTCAATTTAATACTCCAATGGGCCTCTCCAGAATCCCCAACGCCACCCTTACCTATCAGACCTATGCTAATTTTGCAACCCAGATTCATGCGTTACGCATTTTTTGCTTGTATTTAGAGCAAATGTTTTTATTTTATGTCTGGCCTATAGATAGTGTTAGTCTCACACATGCATACATACATAAAAGGATTTTTGGTCACCGATCATCTTTCATTGTTCTGTTCAACTGTCATTCACATTTTACTTCCTCCCACCACATCATACATGAAGGGACGAGGGTTAATCCCACTATGCCAATAGTATCTCTTGCACTCTGAGTGATGGCATTTTTCACTATCACATCAAGTTTCCTATCTGAACTCACATAGAGGTTCCCTCATGATCCAGCTTAAAGACAACTTCAACAATTATTTAATGCTTTCTGTGTTTGTAATTTTGCATTATTTGTCATCACAAAGAGCCCTGACTAAAAAGAAGTGCACTTCGGTGGCAAGGGTGTTGAACCAATGCTTTATTTTGCCAACATTTTCTTTCCATTTTTTACCGTTTATTTAACCTTTTCAATCATTTAGAATCGTATTTTCCTCAGATGTTTATTAAAACTATTTTTTGTTACCTGTTTTAAATATATTTGCCCAGGATGAAATACCTCTGCCTTCCATTAAAGTGATATAGGATCGTTATTATATATATCTATATCTTTTTTAATTAACATTTTCATAACAAGCATATTACCACCTCATTTAGGAACGTGTATTATTTGTTTTATTTCTGTGGTATATGCTTGCATTTAAAATATCCACAACTTTATTCACTGCACTAGTTTTCCAATGTAAGACCTATTGGCTTTTACAATATTCTTACTATTATTATAGATGCTTTCAACAAACCATCTTCATCCATTGATCTGTTATTCTGACATTCACATTTCCTTCTGCCCATTACAGCAGACAGCACAGGACAATAGGACAGCCCACTTTAGCCATTGGTTAACTTCACTGTGAATGACGGCTTGCAGCTCTAGTTTCAGGGTGTACCAGAGACGGCTAGGGCAATTTGTGCGCTCTGACATCAACCCTAATTTGTTTCCATTTTTTTTTAAAGTTGATGAGTGCCCAGAAGGTTGTCCCATGATAAAGTTTTGCGAAAACTACGACCAAATAAACAAGCAACAAGCACCAGCAATGCTAAAAGGCCGGTGGCTAAGACAAGACCTATTGGCATTTCCACAATGCTTGTTTTTTGCCTTTGTTTAAGTTGACAGCCATTATCTACCGACTAATGCGTAACACTGGCAGTCATAGCGGAAGCAGGTGTGAATATAAGACGAATAAAATAACAAGACTGAAGCGGCCGGTGAACTGGGGAGAGGTACAGTGAAACAAAATAAAACTGCAGCCACCCACATTGCTGGGAGGTGGAAGAAGCGAGAAAGAAAGTGGTTCCCAAACTAAGACAAGTCCTGCTTCCCCAGGCATGTTTCATGGCTTTTGTTTTTCCAAAATGATAGTATACTAATTAGTAATTCAGCTATTTGTTATATCCAGACCTCGATTTGCTAGCCATCTTTAAAAGATGTATCTCTTTGGATCTGTTTCAATTATCGAGCTAACTAGTAGAGGAGTGAGAGGTGATTAAATAAATTCTACCAAAGGAATGCACCATTCCAAAGAAAAACCAGCAATCCTTAAAACTGTGCATATTTATAGATCTGTTGCAGTTTTTATTTTTTTTATTTCAATTAACGTGTCAACTATGTTTAAAAGAACTTGACTTTGAATCAAGGCTAGGGAGTTGGCAGTGAGTTTGTACTTGACTTGCAAACATAGAAAACTTCACCCTCCGATAAGAAGGGCAAAGTCTCACAATTTAACCCGCACAGCTCCACACACAGGATGTCCCAATCACAAAGGACATGTAAGTGGTATCGAAGAACGACCATCCAAGGCAGCAGTAGGTGATGGGAACAATGAAGGGGTGTGGACTTGAGGAACTAAACCTTAGGTGGTGTGGGAAGTGAAGGATAGGGTCACTTTGTCAGGAAAGGACGGGTTCCTCACCAAGTAGAGAACAGTACAGGGAGTAGGAGTGGGCCTCAGGCTCTGGACATGTGATACGAAAGGGGACAGGCTGTCTAGTAGCAGTCCTTTTGCTGCTTCTTGTAGCCCCTAGCTTTATTAGAAACGTTTTTGCTGCCACGAAGGACAGCTAGATGTCAGACTCGTGTCACCAATAACATGCAAATCTGGGAATGTTGAAGGGCACGAACGACGAGGAGCCCACCATTCTCCTTCATTGTTGATAGAATTGAGCACTGCCATTCAGTGTCATTTTGTGTGTCCTGTCTTCCTAAACATGTACTGTAAAATGGATCTGATCCAACTGGGGTATTTAACTTTGCAGGAAGGCCATTATAGCTTACTGCCGAAATTGCATCATTGTTGTGGTCAAATGTATGCTGCATTGTGTATTTATATCACTTACTTATATGACAGCAATGCCAGAAATCACCATTGTGCTCGGGCTAGCCTACAGATTAAAGAGACTGTAGTGATATATAGCAAAGAAAAGTGCATCTGTCATGTCACCACAAAAGTGTGTCTTTTAAGTGCATTTACCAAGTCACCACAAAAGTGAGTCTTCTAAGCCCACAGGGCTGGGTACATACTACAATAAATATGGCTTACTACACTTTGGAAATAGTATGAACAATTATCGAGTTCAAGAACAGAGGGTCATTTTTTTGGGATAATGATGAATGAACTTTTCAGTAAATCATCGGTCCCGATGCGCCACTTTTCTTGCATACCTCTACCACCACCTAACGACACAAAGGTTGCACCGTAGTTACACCAAATTGTGGTGCTATGCTGCACTACCGTGAAAACTTTTGACGCTAGTGCAGCAAAGCACCCCATTGATTTTAATGGGTGCGTCATTTCAACGCCAGCCCTGAGCAGGCGTTAAAAAAATGATAGGAAACATGGCTCACTGAAATCTTGTAAATTTTACTGCCTCATTTCTTCGGGCCTTCCAACAGGAGAATGTCCCCTTGAATACATTATGCCTGGCACAGGCATAATGTGGCGCAAGGGGCTACAAAGTAGGGCAATGCATGCATTGCCCCACTTTGTAAATATGGTGCAGGGAAAAGGCCATTTTAGCGCCACTTTAGGGTAAAAAAAAATGATGCTAAGGGGCGCAAGGAGTTTGTAAATATGCCCCAAAGTGCAGATAAAGGAGATGGTAATCACAGGTTTGTGCATAGGTTATGTCTAGTCCTTTGCCATCACCTCCTTAGAGCATTCCTGAACCTGAATCTGGGAAAAAGCATCTGGAAGTAAAGAGGAATCTGCCTGGCTTTTGGCTAAAGGAGACTGAAGTGCTCTTGTCTTCTCTTGGCATTCAGGCAACGGAACTGCTCTCCAAGAATAAATTGGTTAGTCCCCTCTTGAGACTCAAATAGCAGCAGGATTCCCGGATCTGAAGAGGGCCTGGAGGATGATTTGTGACAGGACACAGAACAGGTCCTACATGGACAGAAACTTGATTCTTTGAAATGTGCCAGGCTGTAGCAGGTACCCAAGACTGACTTTTTCAACATCAAAAACTTACTCGGACTCAACTTTGTAGTAGAAAACAGAGTCAGCGAGGTATGTCTCTCCCTTGAAGCTGTGGCTGGAGTCCCTCAGAACAGTGGTGCTCACGCTTTTGACTTTTGTGGACCCCCACTTTACACTTTATCATTACTGGAATCCGGGGACCCCCAGTGAACCATTATTAGAATCTGGGAAATCCCCCCTTCTGAGTAATTACTTGAAGCTGGGGAACCTGGCCTAAATATTGTCGATGATTTGAAGCACAAAACAATACACAAAAATACAGAAACAAGCATTCAACAAACACATACGCAAATGACAACACATTTTATTTAATTTGCAAACAAATAAAAATGTAATTTTAATAGGAATGTTGGAGCTTTTCTAAATTCAATTGAAGCCGCACATCGTCCATACTATATTCTGTTTGATGCACCTGCATCGCTCCCACAAATCAATCTGTGGATGCTAATTTAATTTTTAGCCTCCAGTTACAAATTCTTTGACATTTACAGTCGGTTTTAAAATTTTCAGTTGTACATTCAGCCACTTTATGTATATACACTTTATTAATCTGTTCATATTATTTATTTTTCTAAGCAGTCGTGGACCCCCTGAGGAGGCTTCATGGACCTCCAGTGGTCTCCGGATCACAGGTTGGGAACCACTGCCTCAGAAGATTGCGAGGAAGGTTGCAAGCGCAGGAGTGTTTCAGCATGAAGATTATAGACTCCACCCCTAACCTCTTGGCCCCGGAGAGGTAGGATAGATAGCTGGTAACTTTTGAAAATGATCTTTAACCCCTAAACTCCTAATAGCTCCTAATCCTAACCCCCACCTCAGTGTTGAGCTCTTTTTTGGCAATTTGGGGTAGTTTGTGCATAGACCTCCATACTTTTTCTCCACATAAGGGACTCAAATGATATTCAGGGTTTGTGAAATGGATTTCCCTGGAGGGGACCCAGCAAATAGACAAAATATAGCTCTATTTTGAGTTTTTTTTACATATATAACAAAAGTACTCAAGAAAAAAGTATAGGGGTTGCATTAACAAAACATTTGCAGAGCTAAAGTCACGCAGCTCTCAGGACATGAAGAGCTGAATAAAAAAAAATTTTTTACCACAGTTTTGGCATTTTTAAAAGAGGTAGCCCATGTTTCCTCATTGCTGTGCTTTCAGCCTACTTCTACTGTGTGGTGGACACCGATGTGATACCCATGGGTTTTACAGGAAAGCTATAGACTTTTGAAAAGCAGATAACATTCTGCATTCAGCAAGAGATCATGTCTAGATTCCGCAAGGTTTTCCCAAAGAAATAACCTGTTGAAATAAATAAATATTGAAAATGAGAAGGAAAAAATAGTCATTTGTGATGATGTTTTCGTCTGTAATTTTTTTTCAAAAGCAATATACCATAACGTCTGCTTGATGCTTGTGGGTGTCAGGATACATGGGGTTTGTAGGTTGTCCAAGATGGCAAAGTACTCAGAGCCAGAGTACTCAGAGTCCTGAGCCTTACAGTGGTTTTTCAATGTGTGTCAAGTATAAACCAATTCATATGGTGAAATATGAAGAGTGAACAATGGGTATACATTTCTGAAATGGGCACCAGATATGGAGTTTAGGAACAGTGGGTATTTGTACACCTCTGAATTTGTGGGTACCCATACTACCATTTGATTCAGAGGGCACTTTTAAAAATATCTTCTTTCTATTACACTGGCTTTCATTTGGAAGTAAAAAATACAGCAGTTGGCAATTCGATTTGTTCTGTTATTCTATATTCCCAAATGTCCTCTGATAAAAGTAGTACCTCACTTAAATGGGTAGGCCTAGTGCCTGCCACAGAGAAGAGTCAAAACTCAACATGCGCACATCATATTTTTACACTCAAGACAGACCTTTTTTGCAATGTGGGTAGCTGTCGAATTTGGGCCCTAGCTCACGCAGCACCTCGGGAAACCCAACAAACCTGCACATTTTTTAAAACTAGACACACAGGAGATCCAAGATGGCTTGACGGACATGACTCTCCTGAGGTTTTCATACACAGAAGCCCTTTCAAACCTCAAACTTTGACTAAAAACACATATGTACCTCAAGATTAACTTGAGGAAAACTTTTGGAATCTGTGGAGAACCACATATTTCCTAGCATCTAGCAATCCCCCAAGCCTCGTGATAAAAATCGTACCTTACTTGCTTGGGTAGACCTAGTGACTGCCACAGGAAATTGCACAAAATGCAACATGGACATTTCACATTTTTCACTCAAAACTAACCCTTATTTTGCAATGTGGGTAGCTGTGGTTTTTGGCCCTAGCTCAGCCTGCACCTATGGAAACCTAGCAAACATGTACGATTTTGAAAACCATACACCAAGAGAAATCCAGGATGGTCCAACTTGCAGGGCTCTCATCAGATATTCTTTTCTGGAAACCTGTGCAAACTTCAAACCTTGTCCAAAACACACATTGATTTCTCCTATACTCCTGATAAAAATAGTACCTTACTTGTGTGGATATGCCTAATGCTGGTGACAGAAAAGGGACCAAAACATAACATGGATACATCACATTTGTCCACTGAAACTGATGTTAATGTGTGTAGCTGTAGAGTTACTACCCTAGGTCAGTCTCCGCCTAAGGAAACCAAACAAAACAGTACATTTTTTACCACTAGAGATCTAGAGTATCTAGGGTGGGGTGACTGGTGTGCTCTCACCAAATTTTCTTACCTAGAAGCCTTTGCAAACTTCCAACATTGCTTAAAACACACATTTTTATGCATATGTCTGTGAGGAAAACTTTTGGAATCTGTGGGGAGTCACAAATTTCCAACCACTGAGCATTTCCTGTAGACTCTCGATAAAAATGGTACCTCACTTGTATGAGTAGGCATAGTGCCCATGACAGAAAAAGGTCCAAAACTCCACATGGACAAATCACATTTTTCCACTCAGGACTGACAATGTTGGTAGGTGTGTATTTTGGGACCTAACTGAGGAGGCACCTAGCGAAATCTAGGAAACCTGTACATTTTTAAAAGCTAGACATCTAGAGAAATCCAGAGTGATGTGACATGTGTGGCTCTCAGCAGGTTTTCATACCCAGAATCCTTTGTAAACCTCAAACCTAGACTTAAAACACACATTTTCTTCCATTTCTGTGAGAAAACTACTGGAATCTGTGGGCAACCACACATTTCCTACTATTAAGCATTACCCCAGGACGCCAGATAAAAATGGTACCTCACCTGTGTGGTTAGGCCTAGTGCCCGCAACAGGAAAGGGCCTGGAATCCAACATTGAAACATCACCTTTTTTCACTCCCAACTGACATTTCTTTTCATTGTGGGTAGCTGTGGATTTCAGGCCCTACCTTAGTCGGCACCTAGTGAAACCTGTACATTTCTAAAAACTAGACACATAGGCAAATCCAAGGTGGGATGACTTGCATGGATCTCACCAAGGTTTCTTACCCAGAAGCCTTTGCAAACCTCTAATGTTGGCTAAAAACACAGACTTTTCTCATATTCCTGTACAGAAAAGTTCTGGAAATTGTGGGGGTTATAAATTTATTACCACTCAGAACTCCCACTAGACACTCAGAGGATTGCTTCTGTAAACCCCACAAGGTTTTCTTATCTGCAGTGTCCTGTAATCCTCATACTTTGGCTACAATCATGCTGTTTCTTTAGATTTCTATGATGGAATCTTCCGGAATAATGAGGAATCCACCAAATTGCTACCACCCAGCATTCCCGTACTTGTCCCAGTAAAAATGCTGCCCCACTTGTGTAGCTGGGCCTAGTGCCCTCAACAGAAACTGATCAAACCAAGGTCAATGAAAGTTGAACTGTGGGACTTCCAGTGCCCCTGATCTGGAAGATAATGTCACATAAATGCAAGGAAAATTCATGATTTTAGGCAAAGTTTGAGGTTTGCATGGTATTGAGGGAGGAACACCTCATGGGATCCACGCGAAGCACCCTTCCCTGAACTCCCCTGGTGCTATGGTTTCAGAAGTGTGTGGGTTTGGTAGGTTTTCCTAGGTGGTTGCCGAGCCTGGACCCAATTAATGCAGCTGCTCCCATTGCCAAACCAGAAAATGCTGATGTTTCAGCATTACGTTTTGGGTCTTTTGCTCTTGTGGATGCTAGAACCAGCCATGCAAGAAGGCTTGTATTTGAATCAGAACAAGTGGGAGAATGATGGGCAATAGATTCATATATCTTCTGAAAGTTTATATCACAAACAAATCAATGGAAATATGCTATTTTATGTAGAGGTGGGAGGAATTGGCAGCGTTTTAGGCTGCTGAATTCCAGGGAACTACATTAAAAGTCCACAAGATTCCGGGGAATTCCAAGACGGGGCAGAGTGGACATTTGGCACTAGTTTGATTACTGCAGAGTATGTAAGGGCGCCATCACCGTGTGGTATGCAGTGGTTTCTTAATTTTAGAAAGCACTGCATATTAATCTGCATCGCTTACCCTTATGCGCCCTTACATACTTTGCAGTAATCACTGCAGAGTATGTAAGGGTGCCAAGAGATATGCACTGCTCAGCCAGAAGAGGGAGCAGTCTCTCTATTTAAAAAGCACTGCATATTAAACTTTAACCTGGAGTGATTTTTAAACATAGAAGGAGTGCCCCTCTTACAGGACTCTTTAGAAACATCTTACTGCAGATTGATTCTACCAGTGGAGCAGTAGAGTTTATAAAAAAAATTGTGTTACAAGAGTAGCGCGGAATTACCAAATTCCTCAGATGCTGCTGGCAGAATAAAAAATTCCTCCCAGGCCTAATTTTAGGCAGAGATTGAGGTATGCTGAGCATTATGGGCATAAAAACATCATGGGATCTATGCAAGGCATGCCACCCTGGACTCTCCTCAATGTCTAATTTTCCAAAATGTCTGGGTTTGATAGTTTTCTTCAGATGAAGGCTGTGGTTCTAAAAATTCTGGACCCATGTAATTTACTTTGCCACAGCAGTACGATTTTAGTATCAAAAGACGGATAATGACTAGTACACTAAGCATGAGCATTTTCGCTCAATTCCAGCAGCGTTTTCACCTCGAAATCGCCATTTTCGTCCTGCACTCGTGGCTCCCATTTTATACACGGCAGCCATTTTTAAAAGTTGCCCTCACATAGGCTTATAATACAGTCAGATTTGATTCCAAGGACACGTACACCTTGATTGACTTTTCTCTGACCTGGGCAAGCTGGAACCATTGCCTCAGGCCAAACCTGTTTGGTCAGTCCCTCTCCCAGTGGCCGAATCAGATAGCATCAAGGCACACCATGCCATAAAACCCTTATTATCGCTCACACACCCTGCCTAATCTTGCTCACACCTGCACCTGCTCTTTTCTTCTTCTTACTTTACGAGGGGGAGGTGCCCATTTTTATTGGGGGTCCACACTTATCTGATGTAAAATACTAGGCCTTGCCGGGTAATTTATTATGGGTTGGATGACATGAAATATGAGGTTTCATCATGACACTGTTTTTTCCTTTGTAGTGAAAACATGTGAATGACCAACCAAAATGTCAAGAATGTTTGCCTGAAGCTTAAAAAACTGTATATAAGGAAACCTGACTTTGCATTGAAACACAGTCTCCTGAGAACATACAAACCGTGCTGTTGTACTTCTAGGACGCTTGTTACTTGGTTGCAGCCAATAAATTCGATCTTTGACTTCACCTAGAAGACTCTGAGTTTCTGTGGTCTGAATCAGGAAAGTACCCGAGGTCTTTGGGTGTACCCTGGCACCACTGGGTTACCGGATCAGTACCGGTTCTGAAAAACCCAGTACCTCAGTTGGCGCCCAACGTGGGGCGATACCAGCGGTACCGGTCCAAGCCTGAGGTCCGTGAGGAGCTTCGTGTGAAAATTCTGGAGGAAGGCCGCCACTTCATCGACCCCTGCATGTCGACGTGGTCCGAAAGTCTTTGCTGCGAGGTTCCCCGATTCCCGACGGCTACGAAGGACTGCTGCCCTGGCTATCGCCCTGATTTGGACCCTTGA
Source organism: Pleurodeles waltl (assembly GCF_031143425.1). Lineage (NCBI taxonomy): Eukaryota > Metazoa > Chordata > Amphibia > Caudata > Salamandridae > Pleurodeles > Pleurodeles waltl. Next base: position 1,635,354,222 of record NC_090445.1, read on the forward strand.
TGTTTGGTAGAGCGAAACGATAAGACTAGTCTTCTGGTGACGTCATCGATATTTTCAGTTAAGTATAAGTGGAGCGTCTCCCAGTCCTTAGTTGGACACTTGGTTTGGTCCTTAGTTGGACATTTGGTTTGGTATCCCTTCGGGATCACTTTGATTTGGAACTTGCAAGTACCAAAGCCGAAGGACTCGTGTATTCACGAGACTATCGTAAACGATAATCCTTTGAAGTTTGAAGCTAGACTAGTGAGCGAAGATGCCTGGTCTTAGCAGACTTGGAAATTTGTTTTGTCTTGGTTGTAAAAGGGACTCCCGGTTGGAGGACTCATGTCCGGTTCCTCCGATTGGAACTCCAACCTATGAACTATATGTGAAGCACGGAGTGGGCCCCATCACGTTTAATAAAGTAAGGGTCCGCTATTCTTGGAAATAAATGTCTGTGAGGCTGTTTTTGCAGTTTTTTGGAACACTATTGAGAAAAGTTTTCTTTTCTCTTGTAAATATGACTTACAACTAGGATCTGCGAACGGTTCTGTAAGTAAATTGCGACGGCGCTATTTATGAAAAATGGCTAAAGCGCGCTTATTGTGTGTCCTGAGTGTTTTCTGTTTATATCTGAAATGAGCTCAATGTGTGTTTGTGGGTCTTCTTGATTTTTTCAGTTTGTTAAGTAAAATGTTGGTTAATTAATATTAAGTAGAAACTTAGAAAAAATCCAGAAATGAACCATGTGATGTGCTAACATAGCTATATGTTGCTCTTTAATTTATAGAATGAGCAATTGTGCACATATACAAAACTGCTGTTAAATGCTTAATAAATTAGAAAACACATTCAATAGATATAAATAGGGCCCCCCAAAAAAAAATGAAATTATCTCTTTTTGCAAAAAAATAAATAAATTTACAGCATTTTTCTTAGATGCATTGTATTAGATGTTCACAGGCAAACTTTTCAGCTGCAGTATATTTGATAGGAATGTTCAATTCAGCCAGCACTTTCCCAGTTAAACACGGGTGGAATTTTGCATAACCTTCCTTTTAAATGAAAGTGGCGCAAAAATGTGACGCATTTCAAGTTAGGCTTATGCGCTTAGGCTTGTGAGTTAATGTATCCCAAATAATAGGCAAGGGATGCAGCTTGCTTTTATATGTGGAATTATCACCAAAAAAAAGAATAATTGGTTTTTTTTTTAAAAAAGAAAATTATTAATTATGGAAAAATTATTTAAAAAATAAGTGCCTTTCAAAATCGTTTTTTAATATTTATAAAGCTTAATACCTATACTATGACCTCCTAGCATTAAAATTTAATTTAAGTTATGTTGCACCGCTAAAATGACATTTGTATGTGCAATTTTCCCTTGGCACAGTAGCAAACAAGCTCATTTCTATAAAGTATAAGTTAATATTTTCAATGGCTGACTCATGGATTGTGTAATAGACATTCTGGTAATGCATATTATGCAAGAAAATTGTAGGATATTGATTTTTAATGCCTAAAATATCAAAGTCGATTTTGGGCAAAAGCACTGTTTAAACTGCATTTTCTTTCATTCAGAGTACTTTTTAAAGTGTCTCAGGCTTCAGTAAATGCATACATTTAGGTTTGATATATATTAGCAGGTTGTGCCTTCTTATGATTCAATGTGTCAATGTGCCAGTACAAAGGCTTGTTTTAATATCGAGGTTGAAGGTTCTAACTTCAGCTGGGCCTACTGAGACGTTCATTCATTCGAGGTTGATGAAATATGTACCATTGCATGGGATTGCAACAAGCATTTATTCTAACAACTGGTATGTGTGTTATTAAGGTTTGTGAATTATTCACAGTAAATGTAGTTTAATAATCTGGAAATAGAGATAATTTTTTTTAGCGCCTAAAAAGGATTTTTTTTTTTTTTTTAAATAGAGTGAATTATTGCAGGTTAGAAGGAAAACAGGAAGGCCTACTGTCTTTGACAGATTCAGAGTGGCAGAAGCTAGGAGAGCTACAGAGGCTGGCTCAAGTCACGCTGCTGAGATGCTAAATATAAAAAAAAGGGGTTTCTTCGAAAGTCCCAACATCATGTTAAATGCTCTGCAGAACTGATACATTTGTGTCTCCGCTCTAAAAAAATAAAATGATGCCTGCTAGTTGCTTTTATTTGACAGAAAACGAAGTGTTGCATTAAGTCTTAGACAGAAAATAAGATGCAGCCCTTTTCTAAAATTTTGAAGGCTACATGCCTTAATGAGAACGATTTACCAATTAAGACTTATTTTTCACAGTGGAAATTGTAGGTGCCAAATTAATATGGAGTGTCAGTGTAACAATTTTTACTTTTAGAAAGGTAAAACTAAGGTGGCTTGATGTTGCGAAGTAACTGACAAGAGGGTAACAGTTAAGTAATGGAAATTTATTTTCGTGTATTTGGTCCTATCATGAATTGTTCTTGCTGGTCCTGTATGTTAGAAGAGAAACAGTAAAGTTATATTTGACAGCAGATTTCCTTTGCCTGGTGATCTACTGTCAAAAGGAGGGTAAGGATTTTAAACCTGACAAATTAAACAGGCCCAAATATTGGGTTTTGGGCTGCAGGTTTACAGTGCATAAAGTACATGACATGGTGTTGTGTGTCACCGCTTATTCACACATGCTATTGTTTTGTCTATGCTTTTTGTGCTTGATACACAGCAAGTATATCTGATAGCTTGACGTTTTGTGCGTTTTTATTATTTTTTATTTGTTTTTTTTGCATGTTTGTTGCTGCTTTTGATACTATTACAAGCTCCCCTGTGTTGTGAGGGGATGGTCATGACGATGCCCATCGCTACGCAACAGTTGGTTGAACTTGTTCTGGTTACTAAATTCCACAGATAATGATATTTCATGCTGTGAACATAAGAGACAACACTTCACCAGTGCATGTCTATTTGGCTATAATGGTATTGAAGGAAAATAAAAAGAGATATACAGGATCAAAGTGTGTCACCTGCAGTTAGCCACGTTACTGCCCCTTCCCTTAAAGGAACAGGCAGCCCTACATTTATGTAGCCTTGATTGGACCTAAGGATGAAATTATAGATCTGTGACTCAAGGTGGCCTAATTTCTATATTACATTAGTTAATGATGTTCTGTTTCCTAAGTAGCATATGGCTTTTGTTCCTTAAAAGAAAACCAGGTTTTCATTTTTTCCTGAAGAAGGAACTGAAACATTAGCTAGGAGTACCGTATATGGTGTAGTCACCAACGGTAGAGTTAAAATTTGTGTAACTTTGGCCTTTGTGTATCACCCGTACTCTCGGTGTTGTGTCACATGCCTGACTATCACCCAAATAATTTTTTTGTTCTTCCTATAGATTTTTTCTTTTGTTACTTCCCCTGACCAATGTCGCATCATGCTTAGTTATTGAGATTTTAGCTATGTCCTAGTCCCATTTCTCTTTTTCAAATTCCTTTCACCAGTCAGACCTTTTATTATTATTGATGTATTGTTCAGGTTCACATTTCCAGACTGCAGTGATGTACCAGGGACCCCCATGTTATGTATAATTCCCTTTGGTATGACCAGACTGGTTTTCAAGAATTTGCCTTAGGCCTGCTTCAATGTTTTCCAGCCTGACTGTCAGGGTAGCGATAGACTGGTTAACTGACTCAATATTATAGTAAGACAAGTTTTCCATTTCAATAGGAGATATCTTATGTTTACCTTTTTGAACATGACGAATTTTCAATGTCTATTTTAATTTGGTTTTCGGTTCCCTTCTGTTCCTGCTACTTTAATTTTTGGTGGGATCAGATGTGTCCTAATCATGCAAATATCAGGACCCTCTAGTTCTTGTCTTTTTGTTTGCACATTTGACTATTAGCCTGTGTATTGCATAGTGCACCTGATGCACAGTTTTTAAAGGAAGGTTTCTACATGTCCCTGATAATCGGTATCATGTGATTTCTCTATTGAGATGTTCTAAGATAAGGAGGAACACCTAGACTTAATCATTGAGGAAAATATGTGTTTACCCCATTAGACAATGCCACTGTGTGAGGAAATCCATTCAGATAGAATTCTCATGTAGCTATAGAGGGCAGAGAATAATGGAGAGAACCCAATTAAAGATGCTAGAGACCCTGTTTTGCCCTTCTGCCTTTGTCTTTGTATTTTATGCCTATGGTGTATGGCTACTCCTTTGAAGATTGCAGACCACCTGCTTGCAGTCCCCTTGTTAAAAACCATGAACTGTTTTTGTACTAAATTGAAGGGAACTAACAACTGTGGCACATTTCCTACGTCACTAGATTCTGCGGGTATCAAGTCATAATAACCTGCAGGACATTGATTTAAGCCTAATTCCCATCAGTGACAGCTACAAATGAAAGACGGACGTTTTGGCCCTACAGTCTCAGCACCCAGAAAGTAGCAAAGCTGGACAGCGATCGCCAGCGCATGGTATCGTACTTGCTCCATCAGACGGCGTTGGACATCACAAAACCAAACTTTCAGTGTAAAAGAGCTAAAGAGAAGGATTCCTGTTGTTGATGGCAGAGCTGTTTTGAGGTTTCATTTCTCTAGCTGTCATGTGCTGGTAACCTCTGACAGTGTGCAATCCCTTGAGCCCCTTGGCCTGAGTTTTGGCCACACACCCCCTTTTCTTTGCTCCAACGGAAGAAGGGCAGTGCACCGGAGATTTCAAGTTTGGAAAAAGGCACTATATTGTGGTGCCCATGAAAGAGCAGCTTGAGCGTCCTCTGACACTAAATAATGAGTGTTGGAGTCTGAAAGTGCTGCTGAGCTTGAGCTATTTCCCAATTAATAGTGCTTGGGTCTGCACGAGATGATTTGTGCCCTTGATCAATGAGGAGCACATTGTTTGTAGTGTCTGCCACAGAGGAGAGACACTGGTGCATTGCTTTAAGACATTGAGACTTTCGAGTGAGCTGTGGGTGTTTGCCAGGAGGGCACTCCAACTAAGCAGTACTTTTCTCACGAAGAGGCCTGAATTGAGAGGCCCATGTGAAAGAAAACAACAAAAGAAAATTTGATGGACAATAGAAGCCTGCCATAGAGGCTTTTTGAACGGACTCTGGGCATAGTTGGTTTCACAAGAGGTTTACGTGTGATTGTATAGACTAGGTGTTAGGAGACTGATTGTTTTGCTGGCATTGTTTTAAAGTACTATTCTGTTTAGTAAAAGCAGAATAAAGTCCATTTTCTGTGGAAAGAGGACCCCCTTTTCACTTTAGAGCATTGATGAGAGTCACCACTGTTCCACCTGAACATACCAAAATTACTGAAATGCAGAGGAGCCCTAAAAATGTTACTAGATAATTTTAGGATTTGCTTTTTGGTTAGGGTTGTGAAAAATTATTATTTCATTTGTAATAGTGGTCACTACTTTCTCCCGTTGTCTATATGTTCTTAATAACGTGTTTTCTAGTGTCTTTTAAACATGACGTTGTCATTTATGGGTGGGATTGTTTTTCTCTACTCAATTGACTTCTGCACCCACTTCCCAACCTATGTCTTTTCCTACTATTGTTTCTTTGCACTCTTTTCACCCTTTTCCTGAACATGAGCAGGTTAGAAGATCAGAATTCGTAAGCAATTCTTTTGTACAGCTTCTGCATCAACACTAGTTAGTAGTGAACATCACTAATTGTTGGGTGTGTGATCTTATGCCACCTACTGCAGATAGAGGTATTCCTTACTTTGTCCTGCCATATGTGGCCTCTGTGTTACATCATGCATAAGGAAACCTGCACCAAGAGACGAGCTAAATACTAGGATGATGTTACAGCAACATCTCAACGACTTTAGAAACATAGACCTGGACTCAGATTAGCATGAGAATAGGTTTATTGCCTATGTAAGAGCAAAAGGAGGGTTTGTGGTTCTAAAAATTCTGGACCCATGTAATTTACTTTTCCACAGCAGTACGATTTTAGTATCAAAAGACCGATAACGACTAGTACACTAAGCATGAGCATTTTCGCTCAATTCCAGCAGCGTTTTCACCTCGAAATCGCCATTTTCGTCCTGCACTTGTGGCTCCCATTTTATACACAGCAGCCATTTTTAAAAGTTGCCCTCACATAGGCTTATAATACAGTCAGATTTGATTCCAAGGACACGTACACCTTGATTGACTTTTCTCTGACCTGGGCAAGCTGGAACCATTGCCTCAGGCCAAACCTGTTTGGTCAGTCCCTCTCCCAGTGGCCGAATCAGATAGCATCAAGGCACACCATGCCATAAAACCCTTATTATCGCTCACACACCCTGCCTAATCTTGCTCACACCTGCACCTGCTCTTTTCTTCTTCTTACTTTACGAGGGGGAGGTGCCCGTTTTTATTGGGGGTCCACACTTATCTGATGTAAAATACTAGGCCTTGCCGGGTAATTTATTATGGGTTGGATGACATGAAATATGAGGTTTCATCATGACACTGTTTTTTCCTTTGTAGTGAAAACATGTGAATGACCAACCAAAATGTCAAGAATGTTTGCCTGAAGCTTAAAAAACTGTATATAAGGAAACCTGACTTTGCATTGAAACACAGTCTCCTGAGAACATACAAACCGTGCTGTTGTACTTCTAGGACGCTTGTTACTTGGTTGCAGCCAATAAATTCGATCTTTGACTTCACCTAGAAGACTCTGAGTTTCTGTGGTCTGAATCAGGAAAGTACCCGAGGTCTTTGGGTGTACCCTGGCACCACTGGGTTACCGGATCAGTACCGGTTCTGAAAAACCCAGTACCTCAAGGCCTACCCAAGCCAAAAAAGTAGAGCCATGCACCATTGCAAGTGGGACGATATTGAGATTTAGCCTCTTTCTCCTGGATCATAGGTAAAAACAACACTCAATAGAATCAAATGTTCTCTTGCTTGTCATTGGATGGGATGGTTTGGTCTGCTGTGGAGCAGAAAGACTGTGGAGACTTTAGGGATGAGGGTAGGGCCCGATATAAGCATTGACCAGACCCACACTAGTATTTTATTTTTAAAAATAGTGCAGTCATCCAGTGGACTTTCTGCTTCCCAGAGGCAAATTGTGGGCAAACCCTGTCTGCCCTGGGGATGGTGGTGGGGGTGGGGGAGGAGTTGAGGGGTGGGGTTTAAATGACTAGTATGAGTTCAATGCACACACCCTAGTCTTTAGCCCCAAATGTTAAATCCTTTTTGACTAGTGGGCTTTCTACTCACCCAGGGCGAAACCTCCCTAATGGGGTGGGGATATGGATCAATGCCAGGGTAGACTGCCCCAACATTTTGTTTGTTTTGGTGCCATTTTCTAAATCCTTGGGTCCAGTGGGCTTTAAGCCCTTCGGTTGGGCAGAATAAGCTGTAAGTACCCCATCCACAGCCCAGGGGGAAGAAAGTATTTTGGGCCCAGGGAGTGAGGGAGAGCACAGGCACATGCCGGGGGGAGGCTGCCCCCCCCAAACACATACTGCATGAATGCATTCTCTGATATCTAGTGGACATTCTGCCCTATGGGGTTACAAATTGAAGTAATCAGCCCCATACACCCCTGGAGGGACAGAAAGACTGTATGTGTATTCATTTGGAGATGGCATGGCAATGCCAATGGTGGGAATCCCCCACGCCTATATTATTTTGAGATAAAAAAATTCCTGGTGTCTAGTGGCCTTTTTGCCTTTCTGCCAGCTCCTTTTTTTAAAATTTCCCTGGTGTGTAGTGGACTTTCTATCACCCCCGGCGGATGGAGTTTTGGAGTAATCAACCCCCCAGGGGAGCCAGAAAGACCTTCAGCACATTTTTTTAGGATGAGGGCAGGTCATGCCCATAGTGGGCAGCCCCTATCCTATACATTATACCAGGTGTCTAATGGGCTGTATGGTTTAAGCCCCCCAGGGGGACAAATTGCAGGTAATCCACTCCTTCCATCCCATGGGGGCAGAAAGATAGCCTGCCTTGATTTTGGGGTGGGGAATGGCTATGCCCATGGTGAGCAGCCCTCACCCCTATCATTTTGTTTAAATTTTCCTGGTATCTAGTGTGATTTCTGCCCCTCTCCCCACGGTGGCGGATGGGAGCAATGGGCCCATCTGTCCCACAGGGAGGAAGAAACACTGTCTGTCTTGTTTTTGGAGTGAGAGCAGCCCCTACTTCTATATATTTTTGTTTAAAAAATCCTTGGTGTCTAGTGGGATTTCTGGCACCCACCCTTGTTGGGCAGATTTGGAGTAATCACCCCATCTGCCACCCAGGGGACGGGCTGACAGACTCATTTATTTTTGGGGTGGAGGAATATATATATATATATATATATATATTTTTTTTTTTTTTTAATTCCTTGGTGTCTAGGGGGCTTTTTGACCCCTGAGGGGGTACATTGGCTGTAATCACCGCATCTGTGTCCCAGGGGTGCATTAAGACTGTTGACACATTTATTTGAGTTTGAGGAATAGCTGTGCAAATGGTGGGCATCCCCAACCTTATATCTAAAAAAAAATACCTTTCATCTAGTGGGCTTTCTGATGTCAGGGGGGCAGATTGGGGGAATATTTCCTCATTCAGACTGTAATTTTTAAGGTATGAGCTCAAGCCATTGCCTAAGGGGCCTCTCCCTCCATACCTGGTGCGTTGTGGGTGGACAGTCATCAAGCAGTGATACACTATGCAGAGATGCCATTGGAAAAGGGAAATTCTCCTCTTTCCAGCGATACCTCTCCCAAGAGAACCAGTGCTTGGGGGAGCTGAGAAATGCTTCCCCCCGAGCATGATGCAGTGAAAGTAAAACAAGCCCATTGGCTTGTTTTACTTTCACTTTACTATAATGATATCAGCGTACCCTGCACCAGAAAGGCCTTTATACACCCGTCTAGTGTCAGGCAACAGCCAATAGACACACTAAGGAGGTAGTGCAGCCATTGGCATTTGGCCAACAGGCACACTTAAAAGGTTAAATATTCACTGTTCTCATGAACCTTTTTTCTGTTTTACCTTAAAAGTTGAAAACCATATCTCTTGTCCCCATTTTCTGATTCAAGAAGGTTTGTTTCTTTCTGCTTAGTTCATATTTTCCAGTTTTCTAAATTGATTTGCTATTTTTGTGGTCCCGGTGTTAACATTGTTGTTTCTCTGTGAAATTCTCCACTGTTTGTGCTATGACTAACAGAGCTTAAGCATAGCTTCTCTCATAACTGTTTTGTTACCAAAGGGGTGTGCATATTGAGTTGGTATGGGCCTCCTTTGCCAAATTAACAATTACTTTCTGACAGGGGAGCTCAGAGCATTGGATTGAGGACAGCTGGAAATCTGCCCAAGTCCACATGTTGCTCTGATCAACCCTTTAATGCTGCTGTTTGTTAAGGATTTACTTTTGTTTTTTAAGTTTTTTTTAGGTTTGACCACACAAAGCCTTAAAATGCAACTCTGAAAGTTGGATGACAACGTTTGTACTACATAGCACAAAGGAATTCAACTTATACCAAGAGCTGCTGGAAAAACATGGTCCTGTGTGACCCCATCCCCCCATTTGCATTAGCCACCCTACCACATAATAAGCATTTGCTTCTGAATTTGGTTATTTTAAGAAAAACTGAGCTTTGTGTCTTAAACATTCATGAAAGTCATGAATATCGATGAACACATGCCCAGTGCAACACCTGACACCTTTCAAAAGATAATTGGTCACATTCCAGCACTTGTTAGCTATAGTATGGCATTTAAAGAGGTGACAATGCTGCATGGACTTAGTAAAATTGCCTGATTGATGGTGAAGGAGCATAGATTGGCTGTGCCACCACATCTATGAAATAAGAATGCAAAGGGTGGTCACTTTCTGATGGTCACAATTTGGTAGTCACATTCGGTATAACATGATGAAGTGTTTTTATATAATGTCTGTACTGCAAAGCATATGAGTAGAGTGCACCCTTGGATATAACATTTAAGTAACATTTCATGTACATTTATTTGAAATGAACGCTTTGAAAGTATTATTCCCATAAATATTTCATATATTCTCACGTGTAATGCTTAGAATTCATTTAATCTGAAAGTATATTTGTGTTATATTAATTTGGCTGGAAATGTGGATTTTGTTTTCCTAAAAGTTTTCTCTCTGAGATGCAGGTGTTAGGAGCTGAGATGGAGTTAACAAGAAGCTTATTGTGTGTGAGAGATAAGAAAGCCTGAGAGGAGTATTGAAGGACAAAGAGGAATATTCTGGAAGTTGGCAGCCGTAACTCTTTTGAAATTGCTGAGACCAAAGAGTATCAAGATCTTGTGAGGTCTCTGAAAGTTGTAACTTCTAATTAAAAATAATTGAGGTTCAATCGAGAAACTTTGGCTGTGATGTCATCATATTGGGAAACTGTGATATAAAGAAGGTTTAGTTAGTGAGAGAACTCAATCCTTTTTTACCCTTGTAGCTGAATGGACCCTTCAGAGGTACAGACCTCATGCTTGGATTTTATAGGGCTTCATGCTACACGCACCTCTCGTAACAGAATATTCTACTGAATTTCTGTTTATAGACCCTTTCTCAAACACTTAGAACTAGAATAGTTAGGTTTTAGTTGAAATGGTTAGGCAGGAGAACTTGATTCAGGTGACCAAGAACCACATGCTTTTTCTGATTTTCTCTATTGTGGCAATTGAAGTCTATGAGCCTGATAATGAGTCTAGAGGTTTTCAGCCCACCAGACTTGCGATGGCGGTCAGACTGCCACGCTCCCGGCAGCCCGGCAATCAAATTAAGACCATGGCAGTCGGACCGCCAGGAGACCACTGCCACTGTCAGGAAAATGGTTCCTGATGGGTAGGTGGCAGGCGAAGTCATGCTCAGCCAGGGCAGTGCCTAAAGTAGCACTGCTGTGCGGATGAGGACTTCACTTTCCGACAGCCTTTCCATGGCGGGGCTACCGCCATGAAAAGACTGGTGGAAAGTCAGTGCTGGGATTCTATCTGCTACATGCAAGGTTTGTGATGGGTTTGAGGCCAGATATTAGTTTGCTGATTCAGCAGCATTTGATCTACTGGCAGAACAAGCCTATTGACAAGATTTTGCGTTACGCAATATACTGCTACGTTGAAATAGAAATTAAATAGGAAAAGCTGAAGTAAAATGTGATGCTTGCTCAAATAAACTAGCCAGGTGCCTGTGGCTGTAAGAAATGCAGGTGCAATGCAAGATGTATCTCAACAGCCACAGAATTTAACACAAGGCAGAAGTCAAGGTATCCCAATAGATCATTGTACAGGAATGGATGTAAATAGTTTAAAAAGGTCAACTCCTTGTCATGTCTGCAATAAACAGGGACACTGGAAGCGGGAATGTCATTAAAATCCTGCTCATCAATCTCAAAATGCAGGGATTGTACCCTCTCAGGGAGGGTACAATGCCCTAGGAGTCAACATTTTAATGTGCCCCAAGCTCTGACAATGCAAGTCCATCATTCTCCGATGCCATACCAAAATGCTACTAGCATGCACCAACATTCAAATCAAAGTATGAGAATGAATGCAAATGGAACGCAGAATGGAAATTCGTTCTAAGAATATTCTTTGTTTGATACATGTGAAAGGAATCGCTCCGATCAATAAGCTTGATGGTGTCTGAGAGAGGATGAAAACTGCGTACTTTGCCGATAGACCAGAGTGGACCATTCATAGCTAGTCAAGTGGGTGGCTACCCCCTGTCACTTTTGGTTGACACTGGTGCTACCCATTCTACTGTGAGAACAGTAGAAGTCCCAGACCTATCCCTAGCCCAAGTTGTTGGTGTGGAAAATAAACAAATGACAATTCAGGAAACTTCCCCAGTTCAAGTTAAAATAGGGTCTTTTGAAGATAAACACAAGTCCATAGTATGTGATCGCAGTCCAGTAAACCTCTTGGGACGAGATTCCTTGGCAGAATTAAATTTTGTCATCTATTGTACCCCAGCAGGAACAGAGATTCATACTCAAGGTGAAGAGGCTGTCTTTAAGTTAAGTGATCAATAATGAAGCATATTGCATGTTACTGACACAGTTAACAGTTGATGATTTCCCCTTGGATTTGAGGGAAACTGTTAAGCATGAATTGTGGGAATTTTTAGGAAAATAAATCAGACTACTAAAAGGTGTAGAACCTGTCCAAAACACCTGTTAGCCCAAATGTTGAGTTTCCAAAGACTCCAGAGTATAACTTGACCCCTGAGACGATTGCTGGAATAACACCTGTAATCGAGTCAATGATTCAACAGGGAATTCTAAAGGAAATAATGGAAAGTCCTCGTAAATCTCCCACCTTGGATCTTCAGAAACCAAATGGAAAGCCAGGATTGTACATTATTTGAGAAAAATAAAAAATATAGTTGTTCCCTGTTGCCCTGTAGTACCAAATCTAGCCGTTATATTGCTTCAGATTCCATGTGAGGTTGAGTGGTTCACTGTCACTGACCTGTGCCAGGCCTTCTTTTCAATACTGTCGCATGAGGGCTGTCAGTTCCTTTTTGTGTTATGGTTTGGAAACAGGGCCTTAAAATGGTGTTCTGACCCATAGGGGTATACTGAGTCTCCATTGATTGTTAGCAGATTCAAAAGAAAATTCTGGAATCTCTGATTATGCCTTGCAACTCAGTTCTGATTCAGTACATCAACGACCTTATGGTGGCATTGAATTTTCAAGAAGCATGCAAACAGGATACTATTGCATTGTTGAACCACCTGGCTAAGAATGGACATTAAGGGGGTTATTCTAACTTTGGAGGAGGGGTTAATCCGTCCCAAAAGTGACGGAAAAGTGACGGATTTACCACCAGCCGTATTACGAGTCCATTATATCCTATGGAACTCGTAATACGGCTGGTGGTATATCCGTCACTTTACCGTCACTTTTGGGACGGATTAACACTCCTCCAAAGTTAGAATAACCCCCTAAGTGTTCCCTGGAAAATTACAGTATTGTCAAAAACAGGTTCAATAACTTGGACATCAAATTGAGAAAGTAGTGAGAATGGTATCATAAGAGAGGATTTCAGATATACTGAAAATTGGTCCACCATCTACGCAGAAAGAAGTGAGGAAGTTCTTGGGAATGGTGGGCTACTGTAGATAGTGGATACCCAACTTTTCTTTAGTGGCCAAGGCTTTACAGAGGCTGATACACAAGGATGTGCCTGATCCGGTACCATGGGACAAGTGCCATGACGCAATCCTTGAGCTGAGGGAATGTCTCTGTTGTGCCCTGGCCCTGGGAATGTGTGATTACAGGAAATCTTTTGTACTGTTTTGCAGTGCAAGGGAGAGCTGCAATCTCTCAGTGCTGACACAAACGCATGGAAATGCGTAGAGACGAGTAGCATGTTTTTCTGCTATGTTGGATCCTGTTGCTTCTGCTTTGTCTGGCTGCCTTAAAGCAGTATCTGCAGTTAGTACTGCAATTGAGAGGTGTGAGAATATTATTATAGGTCATCCATTAATTGTGCATGTACCTCATTCAATAGAACTTTTATTGACAAGGGCACACTCTCAATATCTTACCAGCAGTATGCTCACAAAGTACGAGCAGATGATCCTGGCCACAGGGAATGTAACAGTCAAAGGATGTGGAATTTTAAATCCTGCTGCCCTATTACAAATGCTGGGTCAAGATCAGTTGAAGATTGTGATGGAGACTACCTTTGCGTTGATGTCGCTGAACTATGTATCAAACCCAGACCAGACAAACGCGTGAACCATTGCCTGAATCTGATTATGTCCTTTATGTTGATGGTTCGTGTTTGAGAGACAGTGGAGGAACCCAGACAGCAGCCTATGCTCTCTGTCCTCTATCAACAGTTGTCAAAGCTTCTTTGCTTCTAGGAATATTTTTTGCCCAAGTAGCTGAATTGATTGCTCTTACAAAAGCATGTTGTATCTCTGATCAATTGAAAGTGACAATCTTTACCGATAGTCAGTATGGCTTTACCATTGCTCATGACTTCGGGCAACTGTGGTCCTACCAAGGATTTATGACTTCTTCTGGATCTCCAAACCAGAATGGCGAACAAGTGAAGAATCACCTCAGTGCACCACAATTGCCTGAGCAGGTTGCGGTAGTCAAGTGTCCTGCACACCGCTCTGGAGATGACCATGGTGACCATGAGCAATTGGTATGCAGGCGAGAATGCAAAGTACTGTGCACACAATGTCTGTATATTTAATGGGAAATTCACAAACGAGGGAATGGATGAGACTAACTTAAACTTCTTGTTGACAACAGCTGACACCTGGGATGAGGTGAAAAGATTACAAGAAGAGGTGTCTGAGAAAGAACTGCAAGGATGGGTTAGAACAGGTAGTGTCAAAAGAGATGATGACATTTGGTTTCAATGGATGCAAGACCATTGTTGCCAAACAGTTTGTTACTCCGTATGGCTCGACATTTTCATGGCCCTGATCTCATTGTTTGGGACGCTATGGGAAAGTTGTTCAGACCAACTTTGTTCAATCCTAAATTCAGAGTGATGGCTGAAGTGCTGTGTCACAGGTGTGTTGTCTGTCAACTGAAGATCTTTGGGAAGAGGACTGCAGGTACATTGAGCCACATAGGGAGACCAGGGGGACCTTTTAACATAATGAAGATGGATCTCATTGAGATGCCTGTGTGTTATGGACTGAGGTATGTTTTGGTCATTGTATACATCTTTTCCCATTGGGGAGAAGTGTACCCAACTAGGTGAAATGATAGTCTCACTGTAGCAAAGTTGTTATTGAGGGAACTTATCCAGAGGTTTGGCTTCCCAACCTCCTTAGAATCGAATTGAGGAACTCGTTTCAACAATGAGGTCTTATGGTAGTTGTGCACAGCATTACAAATGGATCAGGGATTGCACTGCAGCTATAGACCTGAGACTTCAGGTCTTGTTGAACAAGTGAATGGCACACTGAAATCAAGTTTGGCAAAGGGGTGTTCTTCAAAATCTCTGAAATGGCCTGATGCTTTTCCCCTTGTGTTGATGAGTCTTTGGAGTGTACTTGATTGAAAGACTGGACTGTCCCCTCACAAAATCCTGATGGTGATGGTGATGAGTCTGCCAGCAATTCTTGCAAATGCACTTGTGAATATAACTGCTGACATGTTCCTAGACTTTTGCAAAGGACTAGCTGATGTGGTGTGTTCTGTCTCATAAGGTTGGAACAGTCACAGCCGCTCCACAACAAGAACAGGGCCATGACCTAAGTCCTAAAAATTGGTTTGGTAAAGAAACACGTCAGGAAGATGTGTCTGGAACCTCATTGATGTGGGCCTTATCAGGTGATCTTAGTGACAGCGACCGTTGTCAAGTGCAAAGTTCTCCCCAACTGAATCCATGTTTCCCACATCGCAAGGTGGAGCGTCTCCCTGATGTGACAGCACCATCCTTGAAGAGCCAGTAGTGGGTGAAGGACAACTGGAACAGGTCAACCAAACTGTTGGGGACCAAACTGAGCTTGAAACAGCACTCAATCAAGAAGAAGAGGGTCTAAAGCAAAACACATCTGACTCTGAAAAGGAAACAATCGAAGTTTGTCCTGAGGTGCAGGGAGTCAGACTCAGACCCTGGGGAAGGGATGACTACTAGCGTAAAGTGAGTTGAAGCTGGAATCTGTTGGCCTAGGCAACAGGAGCATGAAAGAGTGAACCAGTCTAAAGAGCGTGTGCTATCAACGATTGCTGAGGAAACAGAGAATTCATGTTCAAGCAAAAGTGAAGATGAAGGTGTAAAACAGAGAAAAGTAAAAAAGAACAAGAGTACTGAGTCGTAGGTATTCTTCACCTGAATGAAGCTTCTTTGTAAATGGCGCTGACCAAGAATTCTAGGAATGTTGGCATCTCCATATTGGTTCAACTGAGCCTCCGTGATTGAGCTCCATCTGGAACCTTCATTGTCATCTGAAAACGTAGTTTGTGCACATATTAAAGACATTTATATTGATGGAGACTGAGAATTTAGAAAAACACCAGGACCCAGTAGAAGAGGGTTGTCATTTACATGGAGAAGAGTAAGGAAGTCACATGAAGGTTTATATGCATTATTGCTGAATGAACTTTGAAGGTTTGAGCTTTAGTTTCCTAATTGCATTGGTATAATCAACAATGAGACATTTACTGCTACTATACTTTGTTTGATAATAGACCTGATTCTAAAGACGTTTGGAGTCAAATTGAAGAAATAGACATAGGTACATAATAGGTGCTTCATTCCTTGTTTTACTCACAATATTATTAATAATACTAGTAGGAGTGTCTTCCCCCACTAATCCTGTAGATGGAGGGATGTCTTCTGATATTCCTTCCCAAACTATTAATTCTAGGAAAAGCAATAGGTTAAATGAGAAAGCATTACACTTAGATGTATCTAGATGAGATTATTCTACAAATGTATATTTCCACCTGCTATGTGAATATGTAGAGACCATGAAAGCAAGAGACTGCTATTTATTTATTTTATTTATTTAAGGTATTACTTATCATCACACCCCTGTGACTTATGGGATTTCATATAGTTTGTTGCTGTGTTTATTATATGGTACAGGACATTATCAGTATTATTTTTCCAGCTATGACATGGTTCTTTCAGAAATTCCTATAATTGAACATTTTAATAGACATCCAGCCCCTTAGGAAATAAAAATCTATGCAACCTATTTCCACCTTAAATACTTTATATGCATATCGACACAACATAGCTTGGCTTTTATCAGCTGTTGAAAAGAAGTTCTTAAATTTCGTTGAAGACAGGAGGAGAGATTCAGAAACTGGATCGCAATCAGATGAACTTTCAGAAGTTAGAATGGATGGACAAAAGAAGAGATAGAACATCAGTTAGCTGGAAACCTAGCAGCTTTAGTTTTAGATTAGGAACATAAAGGGAGATTTTGCATCTGAATGGAAAGGTCCACCATTGACAATCTGTTTGTGGGAAAGGGTGAATAGGAGCACACTTTTGAACTTTGGGGAAATTTTAAGTTCTATTTGGATGAAGAAGATGCAGTGATTTCTGTTGTTTATTTTATTTGTGGAAAGCGGGCATATTTTGGACTGCCGAAGGGATGGTATGGTATGTAATATTTGGGAGTTGTTTTCCATACGATTTATCGTTTGGAGTAATTGATAATCCTGTTTGGACACAAGGGTTTAGACCTAAGTGAGGTATGAGTGCAGAAGTAGTGGGAGACATTTTCTTCAGAGCTATGATTCCATCTGTGGGAGTGATTTTGAATGATCTGAAAATCAGAAGGTTGTCTACTATAGTGTACAAACTAGCCACTAGTACGGCTGGAGCATTATTGGTTGTCAATACTAAAATGTTAGTAATCAGATCTATGGTTTTGCAAAATCGACTTGGGTTAGACATGTTGGTCGCAAAAGAGGGCGGTGTCTTTCGGATTCTTAAAGTTCAACAATGCTGCAATGGAAGCAACAGGTGCATTGGAAGCAATTTGGAATGGATTTTCTGCTATAGGCATATGGGTTGGCAACCTGGGAAGTGGAATATTAGGGTTTGTGTTAAAACCATTGTTGATTCTTTTGACTGTGACCATAGTTTTGTTTGTAGTATACCAAATATTCTGGAGAACGAAAGGTCAACAAGGCAGAAAGAGAAAGAGAGCAGAGGTTGCATTGGAAGATAGTCAGTGCAGATATCACAATGACATGAAGCATATTGAGGAATCCAGGTGAAAGTTGTTCAAAACAACTAGGTTTTAGAGACTCATTCAAGAATGAGAATGGATTTGTGATGACTCTAGGAAGTCATCAGAGGGAGGGAAGAAGGAGTTTAGATTGGCTGTGCCACTACGTCTCTGAAATAAGAATGCAAAAGGAGGTCTCTTTCTTGGGCCACGATTTGTTGGTCACATTCTGTATAACATGAAGAAGTGTTTTCACATAATTTCTATACTGCAAGCACCCTTGGACATAACATTTAAGTAACAAATCACATATATGCTTTTGAAACTAACGCATTGAAAGTATTATTTTGCATAATCACTTTGTGTATTCTCACATGTAATGCTTAGAATTCATTTAATCTGAAAGTACATTCATGTTTTATTAACTTGGCTGGAGTGAAAGCCTACACATATATCTTTCTTTTCACAGTTACATTTCAATGTGGAGTTTGTTTTTCCTAAATGTTTTCTCTCCGAGATGCAGGTGTTAGGAGCTGCGACTGAGTTAACATGATGCTTAATGTGCGTGAGAGCTAAGAATGCCTGATATGTGCTAAGCAAGGACGAAGAGGAGTATTCTGGAAGTTGGCAGCTGTAACTCTTTTGAAATTGCTGAGACCAAAGAGTATCAAGATCGTACCAGGTCTCTGAATGTCGTAACTTCTAATTAAATAATTGGACGTTGAATCAAGAAGCTTTGACTGTGATGTCATTGTCTTGGGAAACTGTGATTTAAAGAAGGTTTAGTTAGTGAGAAAAAATCCTTTTTCACCTTCAGAGCTGAACTGACCCTTCAGAGGTACAGCTCTCATGCTTGAATTTTATGTGGCTTAATGCTACACACACCTCTCTTAACAGAATATGTAACTGAATTTCTGTTTGCAGACCATTTCCCAAGTATTCTTTTAGAATTAGAATAATTAGATTTTAGTTAAAATGGTTAGGCAGGAGAGCGTGGTTCTGGTGACCAAGAACCACATACTTTTTCTGATTTTCTGTATTGTGGCAATTGAATTTATAGGGCTAGATTTACAAGGCCTTAGTGACTCCTTGCGCCACATTAGTGTAATTGTTTTACGCTAATGTGGCTTAACAAGGCAAAAATCGCCACATGATATTCTCAAAGTGGTGCAATGCATGCATTGCGCCACTTTGTGACCCCTTGTAACACATTATGCCTGTACAAAGCATAATGTAGGCAAGGGAGGGTGTTCTGGCATTAGGAGGTCTGCAAAAATAGCACTAGGAAAACTACAAGATTTAGGCGGTCATTCTGACCTCGGCGGTAAAAGGCGCTTACCGCCGGTCAGAAGACCGCCATAACACCGCCGCGGCCGCGGTAAACCGCCACGGTCATTCTGACCCGCAACTGCCAACCCGCCAAAAACCCGACATCCACGGAAGGCCGCCTCATCAGCGGTCAGCGATAAACTGGAGATGACCAAACCTCCACCGTCACGCCAACACAAACACGCTCATGCCATTACGACCCACGAATCCACGCGGTGGTCTTTCAACCGCGGTATTCCATTGGCGGTACACACCGCCGCGCTCAAAATACACACACCCATACAAAACACAGCCACATTGGACAATTCAAAATACACGCACCTGATACACATACACACAACACTCCCACACACCCATCACCATATAAAACACACACCCACATCACCCACAAACCCCCACGAATCGAAATTCAGAGACAAGGCGCAATACACAGAGAGAGAGCACAGGAAACGCAAACCACAACACACACAGGAACCCAACATCATCACCCACACCACATCTACGCACACATCACCACACACCACCACTCACATCACCACAAACAGCACCCCACACCTCATCCACACCACCCCATGGCACCTCAAAGACACCCCAGGTTCTCGGACCAAGAACTCAGGGTCATGGTGGAGGAAATAATAAGGGTAGAGCCCCAGCTCTTCGGCACACAGGTGCAGCACACCACAATAGCCAGGAAGGCGGAGCTATGGCAAAGGATCGTCGACAGGGTCAACGCTGTGGGACAGCATCCCAGAAATCGGGAAGGCATCCGAAAGCGCTGGAACGACCTACGGGGGAAGGTGCGGTCGATGGTGTCAAGACACAACATAGCTGTGCAGAAGACTGGCGGCGGACCCCCACCCACTCCACCCGAATTCACAGCATGGGAGCAAGAGGCCTTGAACATCCTGCATCCTGCGGGCCTCGCTGGAGTAGCCGGAGGAATGGACTCTGGTAAGTTTCTTCTCAACTACTTCACCCCCCCCAACCACCAGCATGCCAACCCACACCCCCACCCTCACCCCCAACACACATCCTCCCTGCCAATGTCTCACCAGCACAACCCACCCAACCCAACACCAAGCCCTGAATGCCAACACAAACCATGGACACCCATCACCTAAGCATGACCACTGCACATACCAATCCCCCCCCACAAACCACCCTCACAACTCCTCCCACAAGGGAATGCCAGCACTGGGGGACAAGGGCACCCACAAATCGCACGCCATGGCACACACAGAAGCAATAACCATACTCTTTTACCCCTGCAGGGCCCGAACGCCAACACACCGGCCAGGAGGGTCCAGATTTGTCCATCCCACCCCCAGAACAGGCCCCCAGTGATGACAGCAGCTCTGTCGACCTAGAACCTGATGACCAGCCCGGACCATCGGGGACCTCTGGACAGTCGGTTCCCCACACACAGACACAGGCCACAGCAGACCCAACCCCCTCTGGGAATACCAGCACAGCTCCCACCCAGCGGGCCCATGCCTCTGTCTCCAGGACAGGTCAAGCAGCGGTGTGTCTACCACTACAGGGCACCCAGGGTAACCCACCACCCCAACAACAACAGGGACCTGGGGGCAGTGGTAGTGGGCACACCGTCCAGGGGACAGAGGCCCAGGGAAACAGGGGAACTGGGAGGGCTGCTGTGCGACAGGGGGGGGACAGGCCCAGGGAACCGACTCTCCAAGCGGCCCTCACCACCATCATGGGAGCATACCACCACTCCCAGGAGACGATGGCGACGGTACTGGCCAGATTCCAGGAGATCCAGGCACAGCAGGAGGAACGGTACATGGGGTTCAGAGACGAACTCAGGAACATTGGTTCCGCAATGGGGACCATCGTCCTGGCCCTCAACCAGATAGTCACCACATTGCGGGACCATGTGGCACCACAAAGGGCCCCTGTCACTAGCCAGGACCACGAACAGCCTACCACCTCCGCCGGCGCTAGTGGACAGGAGGCCCCCACACAACGACAGGCCACCAGAACCCCACCTCCTGCTGAAGATCAACCACCCTGTAAGCGGAACCTGAGATCACACAAGAAGACAGAGTAGGATGCCAAGACCCCCGCCAGCATAAGATACCCCCTGATGTCATCCCACTGTCCCACATCGTCACCCTGTCAAACCTTAAACAGCTCCTGCTCCATCCTTCCACAGGCATATGGACAATGCACCTGTGAGACTGAGAACTGGACTCTGCCATGGACATTACTCCACCCCCACCCATCACCGTTTTACTATCATGGACCTATATGTAGCACTTAAAATAAATCACTAATTGCACTTCAAAAATCAGGAGTCTGCTTGTATTCTTATCAAATGTATTACACATAACGGTGCAATAATGTTCAGTTACATTGTGATGACAACATACCAATGCCAATAAGCATTAGTCCATGGGCAAACAAAGCAGAAGTCACGCAGTGGGTCATACAGCTCTGAAAAGGGAAGGGAAAGTCAAAAATCAGTTAAAAGGAACTGGGGGGAAACACAGAAAGTAGAGATGCAGGAGGCCAGAAGTAAATGTAAAATGGCGTGGGTGATTCTTACCTGTGTGCTACTGAAAATACTGTTGTATAACTGTGTCCCTGTTGTCCGTATCGTCCCCGTCGTCTTCCTCCTCTTCACTCTCCACAGGCTCCACAGCTGCTACAACACCACCATCTGGACCATCCTCCTGCAGGAAAGGCACCTGGCGTTGCAATGCAAGATTGTGAAGCATACAGCAGGCCACGATGATATGACACACCTTCTTTGGTGAGTACATACCTGTCATATGCAGGCACCTAAACCTGGCCTTCAGGACCCCGAAGGTCCGTTCTATAATCCTCCTAGTTCGCCCATGGGCCTCATTGTACCGTTCCTCTGCCCTGGTCCGGGGATTCCTCACTGGGGTCAATAGCCAAGGCAGGTTGGGGTAACCAGAGTCACCTATTAGCCACACACGGTGTCTCTGTAGCTGTTCCATCACATAAGGGATGCTGCTATTTCGCATGACATACGCGTCATGCACTGACCCAGGGAACTTGGCATTTACATGGGAGATGTACTGGTCAGCCAAACAGACCACCTGGACATTCATCGAATGATAACTTTTTCTATTTCTGTACACCTGCTCATTGTCTTTTGGGGGGACTAAAGCCACATGGGTCCCATCAATGGCACCAATGATGTTGGGGATATGTCCAAGGGCATAGAAATCACCCTTCACAGTGGCCAAATCACCCTCCTCAGGGAAAACAATGTATCTCCGCATGTATTTCATCAGGGCAGACAACACTCTGGACAAAACCTTAGAAAACATAGGCTGAGACATCCCTGATGACATGGCCACTGTTGTCTGAAAAGACCCACTTGCCAAAAAATGGAGTACTGACAGAACCTGCACCAGAGGGGGAATTCCTGTGGGTTGGCGGATGGGGGACATCAGGTCTGGCTCCAGCTGGGCACACAGTTCATGTATAGTGGCTCGGTCAAGTCGGTATCGAAGTATAATGTGTCGTTCTTCCATTGTCGACAGGTCCACCAGCGGTTGGTACACGGGAGGATTCATCCTTCTCCTCGCAAGTCCCAGCGGACGATGCCTAGGAAGGAGAACATGGAGTACAGAGTCAAGCAACCCAGAGGTACGTTCACACAGCTTGCACAGTACACGAATCGCTATGCATTGAAAGGCTTGTATGAGTGGCAATGCAAGGCCTAGGCCTGTGTGACGCAGTAGGGATTAAGCCATGTGGGCCCTTGTAATGGCGGCTGCCTGACCTGAGAAGTGTGACAGTAGGATGTGAGGTCAACGCGCTGGCGTGGCACACCGTGGCGGTAGGCGGTCGAAGACCGCAGTGCGAAGGCGCATTGGTTAACATTGAACCCTATGGGTTTCAGTAGCCAATGACGATGTGCGTCGGCGGTCGCGGTACGCACCGCCGCGGCACGCACCGCCGCGGGCGTGACCGCCATTTTCTATCTGCTTAATCAATCGAGACCTGATCATCCACAGGAGAGGACCTATACTGCAAGTGCTGCTGTGACCTCGGTCTGGAAGAGACAATGGCTGCTGCGACTGGGGAAAGGGCCCCTGCCTTCACTTCAGAAGAGTTGGAGAAACTTGTGGATGGGGTCCTGCCCCAGTATGCGCTACTCTACGGTCCTCCAGACCAACAGGTAAGTACACTGGGTGCACGTTGAATGGGCTATGCCTGGGTTATGTATGGTGGATGTAAGATGGTGGGGTGGGGAGCGAATGAGGAGTGCAAGGCACGACAGATGAGAGCATGTGCCACATGGCAAGGTTGGGGAGGTGGGGGCAATCACATCTAACATGCAGAAAAATTATGAAATTTCCTTTCCCACCCTGTACATGTCAAATAGGTCAGCGCCCATCAGAAACTCGACATTTGGCGTGCCATCGCCAAGGAAGTCCGGGCCCTGGGGGTCCACAACAGACGGGGCACCCACTGCCGAAAGAGGTGGGAGGACATCCGCCGCGGGACCAGGAAGACCGCCGAGTCACTGCTGGGTATGGCCTCCCAACGTAGGAGGGGTGCCAGTCGTACCTTGACCCCCCTGATGTCCCGGATCCTGGCGGTGGCCTACCCCGATTTGGATGGGCGCGTGAGGACATCACAGCAGACACAAGGGGGTGAGTACCAGCACATTCTGCTATCTTTACACGCAGTGGAGGCGTCTGGGTGGGGGAGGAGGGCTGTGGGTGACATTAGGCCAGGGCGCTTTCTGTAGTGTAGTCCCCTCCTTTAGGCATGGCCCTGTGCCCCCGCCCCCCACCTCTGTAGGGTGCCAAGTACAGCAATCGATGGTCCAGCATCACCCATGTGCGCATTTGTTGTCCATAGACCTGTTGGCCTAGTCACAAGTACTGAGTAGTGTACCCCGATTGCGCGGCGTAGTGCATGAGGCTCCTGTGTCTGTCCTCTCCGCCAACGGTGTTGACAATGCATGCACTCAACCTGTTTTTATTTCTCCCCCACCCTTTTGCTTTATCTTCTTGTGCATGTGTGCATTAGCATCATCAGGCGGAGGAGAATTGGCATCGGAGCACGAGGGAGCTGCAACTCACAAGGCCCCGGTGGGCCATGGTACAGACACCGAGGTCACCAGTGATACGGAGGGCGAGGGGAGCACCACAACGGGGACCCGTGGTGACACCAGCGACACCGACACGTCCTCGGAAGGGAGCTCCCTAGCGGTGGCGGCAACATCCGGGCCCCCCGCCTCTACAGGTACAGCCACCACCCAGCGCACCAGCTCCGCCCTCCCAGCAGCCCCTCAGCCTTCGCTCCGTGCCCGCTCGCCCAAGAAGGCGGGCATCTCCTTCGCCCCAGGCACCTCAGGCCCTGCCCCTGTTACCCCTGCTGCCCTCAGTGAGGAGGTCATTGACCTCCTACAGACCATCATTGTTGGGCAGTCTAGCCTTTTGAATGCCATCCAGGGGGTAGAGAGGGAGGTGCATCGGAGCAATGTTTCCAGCCTCCCTCTTCTAACTGCCTCCACCCTGTCTCTGTCTCCTGTTCCTCAGCCTATCCCATCCACACCATCAGACCAGCCTGCACACACCTCAACACCCAAGGGCAGCTCATCCAGACATAAGCACCACAGATCACACAAGCATTCACCCAAGCAACACCCAGATGCAGACATGCCAACAGTCACTACCACCTCTGTGTCCCCCTCCTCCTCGTCTCCCTCCTCCCTCCCTGTGACGTCTCCACTCACACCTGCATGCACACCACCATCAGCCAGTACTTCCATCACCAGCACACCCTCCAGTACAGTCCGCACACGTGCAGTCACCACCCCCACTGCCATTTACACGTCCCCTGTGTCCTCTCCCACTGTGTCTGTCACCCCCTCTTCCAAGACACACAAACGCAGGCAGCCACCCACTCAACAGCCAACCACCTCACGACAGCCTACGGCACAAGCACCTGCACCCAAAGACAGCACACCTGACTCTCCTACAACCACATCCTCTTCCTCCACTCCCATACCCACTACACCTACCCTTTACATTGGTCCTAAAAAACTTTACCTCTCCAAACTTAACCTCTTTGCCCCACCTGACCCACCCCCTCCATCTGCTAAGAGTCCCAAGAGCACCTCAGCCACCACCAGCCCTGCTTCAAGTGTCACCATTGTGCACGGGTTTTGGAGTCCACCCTTTCCCAGCACTGATACATCGGCCAGCAGCAAGGGGACAGCCAGCCCCCCCCTGGAAAGAGGACCCGTAAAATCAAGGGCCGCCGCGAGAAGACTGACACGGCTGCCCCCAAGGAGCAAAGTCCTGGGCCGTCACCTGCCACAACATCCAGGGGAGGCAAGGGCCAGAGAGCCTCATCAAAGGAGGGCAAGGGCAGCAGGGCGGAGAAGTCAGCCAGCAGGGGCGCGGACCAAGAGGGCCCCACAAGCCCCATCCTGGGTGTGAGGGAGGACACCCACGGGCCCAGGACTCCGTCACAGAAGGATCCAGCAACTGCCCGGTCGGAGGGCGACTAAGCAGGGAGTCCTGGCCAGGTCTGGCTCCCTTGAATGACTGGACAAGCACCGGAGAAGAGGGCCCCGCCGTGCAGAAAGGCACCGCTGAAGAGGGCCCGCCATCTCAAGCACCGCTCCGCTGGGCCCTTCCTGTCAAGCACCGCTCCGCTGGGCCCCGCCGTCTCAAGCACCGCTCCGCTGGGCCCCGCCGTCTCAAGCACCGCTCCGCTCGGCCCCACCGTCTCAAGCACCGCTCCGCTGGGCCCTTCCTGTCAAGCACCGCTCCGCTGGGCCCCACCGTCTCAAGCACCGCTCCGCTGGGCCCCGCCGTCTCAAGCACCGCTCCGCTGGGCCCCGCCGTCTCAAGCACCGCTCCGCTGGGCCCCGCCGTCTCAAGCACCGCTCCGCTGGGCCCTTCCTGTCAAGCACCGCTCCGCTGGGCCCCACCGCCTCAAGCACCGCTCCGCTGGGCCCCACCGTCTCAAGCACCGCTCCGCTGGGCCCCGCCGTCTCAAGCACCGCTCCGCTGGGCCCCGCCGTCTCAAGCACCGCTCCGCTGGGCCCTTCCTGTCAAGCACCGCTCCGCTGGGCCCTTCCTGTCAAGCACCGCTCCGCTGGGCCCTTCCTGTCAAGCACCGCTCCGCTGGGCCCCACCGTCTCAAGCACCGCTCCGCTGGGCCCCACCGTCTCAAGCACCGCTCCGCTGGGCCCCGCCGTCTCAAGCTCCGCTCCGCTGGGCCCCGCCGTCTCAAGCACCGCTCCGCTGGGCCCTTCCTGTCAAGCACCGCTCCGCTGGGCCCTTCCTGTCAAGCACCGCTCCGCTGGGCCCTTCCTGTCAAGCACCGTTCCGCTGGGCCCCACCGTCTCAAGCACCGCTCCGCTGGGCCCTTCCTGTCAAGCACCGCTGGCCCATTGACAGTGCCGGTTCTGTGTCGAGCTAGTGTTCACGCTGCACTCGGGGCACCCTTCCTCCTCCATTACCTGTGGAGTCTGTAATCCACCTGATGGCCTGTGTCTCTGCACTCCCAGGATGGCACAGTGGGCAGACCACCCACTGTAGACACTTGTGAGACTGTGGCTTTGCACTCCCCAGGATGGCACAGTGGGCAGACCACCCACTGTAGAGACTTGTGATACTGTGGCTTTGCACTCCCCAGGATGGCACAGTGGGCATGGTGGACCCTTTGTGGATCTGGCGTCGTGGACTCATGTGGCTGAGGTGCCCCCCCTTCCCTTCCCCCTGAGGTGCCTGTAGTTTTGTCATCTGATGCCCCAGCAGTGTTCTCTCCAACGGACTCAGGTCTCCTGTGTGGGCTTTGCCCATGTGTTGATACACTTTGGCCCACGGACAGTGGAAATTTAAGTGACTGTGCAGGACTTATTGCCTATGTTTATCGGTTTCGCAATGTTCTTACTTGATTTTTTACAATTCATATTGCTATTTTACCATGACTTCAAAGAACCTATTTTATACATAAATTTTGTTTCTCACTTTAATTATGTCTTTGCATTATTCCGGGGGGTTTGGGTGGTGTCACTGTGACTTGGTGCTCTGCATTGGTGTGTAGATAGTTGGGGGGGGGGGTCGCATATGTGTGTGCCCGTAAGCTTTCCTCCTCCCCCCTCCCCTGTGTCGTAGGTGCAGTACTCACCGTTGTCGTCTGCGCCGGCGTTCGTACTCGTGGTAGATGAGCAGGTAGACAATAGCTGGTAGGATGTTTAATTCGGGTTCCATGCTGTTCTCCGTCCTCGTGGATTGTGTATAGGTGAGCGTTTTCTCGTTCGTAGTCAGTTTCCGCCATGTTTTTATCGGCGGGGCTCCTGCCCCGGAAAAGGTGGCGGATTGGTTAGTTGTGATAGTGTGGGTGGTACATTGTCTGCCGCCTGCCTGTTGGCGGTGACCGCCACGCTGTTTGTCTGTCCCGCCGTGGCGGTCGGAGTGTTAAAGTGGCGGGGTGTGTTGGCGGTTCCCGCCAGGGTCAGAATTCCATTTTTTGGACCACCAGCCTGTTGGCGGGTTGGCCGCCGCTTTAACACCGACCGCCAGGGTCAGAATGACCCCCTTAATTCTGTCATTTTTGGCATAAATTTTAACGCCTGCTCAAAGCAGGTGTTAAAGGTCGCTCCTATTGAAATCAATGGGCCTCCTTCCACTTTGCTGCACAAGCGTCAAAAGTGTTTACGCTAGTGCTGCAAAGCATCATAATAGCATAAAAAATGTTGATTTGCATAACGTGCGCCATGGTGTCATTAGGTGGCGGTGGGTCAGTAGTGATGTGCCCGATTCTTGTAAATCTGAACCTAAATCTTTTATATGCTGCCTATAGACCATATTTACACTTTTACATGTAAAACTGCATTAGTGCAGTTTTGCGTGTAAAAGTATAGCGCCGGCTAGCACCATTCCTGGATGCCGGCCGGGCACTATATTTATGAATGGCACTAGCCGGCACTAACGCCCTCTAAGCGTCCTTGTTAAGGACGCTAACCGGGTGGGGAATGCCTACGGGAGACCGGAGCTTGTGGGACGAATTATGGTGCTACACTGTTTAGAGGCACAAAAATGCCTGTAAGCAGTGTAATGCCATTTTCTGGTGCACAACCCCCATGGACATGGCTCCTGTCTTAGTAGAGACAGGAACCATGCCCACCACCCCAATGGCCGTGGCCACGGTATGAATGTCCCCTGAGCGTGGCCATTGGGGCTAGCGCAATGCAGGGGGCCCAAGTCAGGGCCCCTGAGCGGGAGAAAAAAATAAATATACTTACCAGGACTTACCTGGGATGTGTCCCCCATCCTGTGATGTCCCTCTGGTGTGGGTGGGGGTGTCCCTGGGGCCAGGGAAGGGCACCTGTGGGCTCTTTCTATGGTCTCTGACCATGGAAAAAAGGCCCACAGGTCTCCTAACGCCATCCCATACCCAGGCGTTGAATAATGGCGCTAAGCAAGCTTAGCGCCATTATTTAAGGCCCCCATTCCCCCGTGCTTGAATTTAGCACAGGGGATAAATATGGCGTTAAGGCCATATCGTCATTTTCTGGACGGGAATGCCTACCTTGCATTTCATTGATGCAAGGTGTGTTTTCACGTCCAGAAAATGATTTTAACTCCATATCTTTGGCGCTAGACGTGTCTAGCGCCAAAGTATAAATATGGAGTTTGGTTTCCGCTGAATGAGCGTAAAAAGAAGATTACACTAATTCAGCACAAACCGAGTATAAATACGGTCCTAAGTTTATTATTGTATGACACTCGAACTCTCTGTTGGTTATTTTAAATTTCTATACTATGGTTTTGAGACTCATTGATTTAACGTTGAATTTGAGTCTGTAATAAAGTCCTATGAATCTCTGATTTGATTACAAATATTATTGTGTGACATTGGGTGGGGCAGAAATTGATTAAATGATTTGAAAACTTTTACTCTCTACCGCTCGAAACTGAGAAGAAAAGATTTGTCGGACCACAGAATTAGAGATAGGGCCCCGGGTTCCATCAGGGGGCAGCAGGTTCTCAGAAATTGTTCTCAAAGAAGTGTTTATTTCAAGAGGGGACTCATACTTCACAAGAATCTAAAACATTTTGCATTTCTTTTTAAGGTCCAATTTATTCTAGAGAGAAACATGTAAAATAAACACGAATAAATATGGATGGCCTGCAGATATGTTTCTTAAAAGAAAGAAGTGGTTCCACGAGCCCAACGGTACACAGGGTAAACTTGAAACTGAAGACCTTTTAGGGACCATAACCCGAATAAGTAAAAAAATGAAACGCACGATCCATTAAAAGTATGTACAGAGAGATATCTAAGCTCGGATTCTTTTGAGTTTCATATATGCATTTTTACAATTGGTTGTACTCTGAAAGGTAGAAATGACAGTGTTATTAAGATGGGCCTCCTCTGCTTCCATGCCGGGAAAAATGAATTGTTAGTAAAACATATTTTGAATAGTATCTGCTGCAAAAGTATGTGCCTTTTCCTAAAAGACCTTTTTATTACTTATAATGCCCCCTATGATCCCAGAAGGGTAACGCTGGAGTAACACACACTCACTAACTTTAAAATCAAGGCTCAAGAAAAATGTACAAAGAAATGCCTTTGAAGGCAAAGCTGCTTTCTTTCCTTGGTTATCAGATCAAAGAACATAACAACTGCACAAAAAACTCTTTGAACTCTTCAAGACTACATTCTATACACAGCACTGAACAATACCACCCTCAATACGGGTCACTGCTGTCACCAGCTATGTTCTTTCACAAAAAATGTACTGACTATTAGGAAAGAAATTGGTTAAAAAACCTAGCCAGTCCCTTAAGTGAATGTACGTGCAATACGTACTACTGCGGCAAAGTGGAAGAGATTGTTTAGAAAGCCCAGAGATGTCCTAACAAACATATCAGAAAATGTAGAGTCGGTGTGGGACTCATCCTATTCAGTCTCGAGTAGTCCTTAAAACGAAGGTTTATTTTGTTATAAACTCTTCGACAAGCATCAGTCTGTGTCTAGTCTATAGTATCCAAATATTGTTGTGAAACTGTACAATGCGTTTGCACTGTTAATTCAATATATATATATTTTTTTAAACTGCTAATCTCTGAATTTACTTTGTATATTACATTTAAATTCGCTCATAAAACAGAAGATCCAATTTACCTTAACGACACCAATCACACAGAGCACATCAACTTTTGTACTACACCTACAAGCTATGATGCTGCCTTACAGCTAAAACATCTACAGAAACCCTGTTTTTAGACCTGACATAGCTGGCATGGTAATCCCCCAGTCTTTTTTACTTCACCCCTCCTGTGGTACTGAATTCACATTTGTTGGATTTAAGACTGTGGGGGTTATTACAACTTTGGAGGAGGTGTTAATCCGTCCCAAAAGTGACGGTAAAGTGACGGATATACCACCAGCCGTATTACGAGTCCATTATATCCTATGGAACTCGTAATACGGCTGGTGGTATATCCGTCACTTTACTGTCATTTTTGGGACGGATTAACATCTCCTCCAAAGTTGTAATAACCCCCTATGTGCCTTTTCCACTGCTAACCTGTGCTAAAGTGCTTGGGATCTCCTTCAAACATGGTAAAATAGGCTGCATCTAATTGGCACATTTAATTTACTTGCAAGTCTCTAGTAAATTGTGCTACATGTACCCAGGCCCTGAACTTTAAATGCTACCAATGGGCCTGCAGCATTCTTTGTGTCATCCAGTAAAGTAGCCTTTTAAAACATGTTTCTGGTCTGCCACTGCAGTGTTAAATTGGTATTTCAACCTGGCAAAATAAACCTTTTTCCAGGCCGAAACCTAACTTTTTAATACTTATGTCATTCCTAAAGGTAGGTTCTAAAGGTGCATAAGGTAGGGTGCATTGCATTTAAAAAGTAGAGCAAAGCTCCGAACTAGAGTGAACATTTTTGACGCTAGTTCCCCTAACTACTCCTAGATCCTAGAATCTAGAATCCTAGATATGGCACATGCATGGTGGCATTATGGGGGTGCTAAGGGGCTCAAGAAAATGTGGATGCAGTGCCACTTTTCTTAAATCAGGGCCTAATGCTACTAGTGGGCCTGCAGCATAAATTTTTCCAGACACTTAAGCAGTCCTTTAAACATATCTTTGGACTGCCATTGCAGCCAATGTGTGCAGTTTGAAACTGCCATTTCAACCTGGCAAAATACCCCTTTTACCAGGCCTAAAACTCCTTTTTAATACTTATAATTCAACCCTAGTGTCTGCCTTAAACAGCCCATACAGCAGGTTGCAGTGTATTTAAAAAGTTGGACATATACTTTTAACTCTTACATGTCTTTTTAGTGAAAAACTCTAACATTCATTTTTCACTACTACATGGCCTATCTCTCGCATAGGATAACATTGGGTTAGCTTATCACATTCAATGAGTGATACCCTTCAATTGTGAAACAAAATAAGAATATGAGTTTGGTGTCTAAAGATTTCTGTTTTAAGACCCTCTTCAATGGTAAAGCTTGATGTTAAGTCACAATCCTGAAAATGCCACTTTTAGAAAGTTGGCATTTTCTTGCCCTAACAATTTCGTGCTGCAATCTGTATCCTGGGTCACTTGACTAGGTGCAGCTGGTAGTTGGTCATTATGTATTGCTTATGGACAGTAAAACAAAGGGGAAATAGACGTTGGCAGGATGGGCCATCTCTGACTTGATGAAGGAAAGGAACTGTCACTTACCCCACTTGCACATCATAAAGCCTGTGCTTGAGCACACTCATAAAGGGTTTCTTTTTATAAAGGATAGATTTTTTGTCACCCCAAAGAAGCTACGACCAGGATAAGGAGGCAGAAATTACAAGCACCTCTAGGGGTGGAAGCCTCTAGAAATGTCTCCTACTTCAAAGTGGGCACCATGTATAAATTATGGACCCTCAGACCTAACTCTTCAGTACAACTCTGGACCAATGGATACTACAGAAGAAGTACTGCTAGGCTACTCCGCAGTCAGAAGGACTACCACTTTGCTTCCTTGCTGCCTGCTGCCCTGCTTGCTGAAAAAGAAGACTGGACCTGCACCCTTCAACCCAGCCTGAAGTGACTCCAAGGGTACCCTGACCGACCCTCTGCTCTGAGCTATGGGGACATAACGGCTCCAAAGGCCTCCTTACATCTGCCCAGCTAAACGGCTCTATGGACCTGGTACTAGACCTGCCTGAGCACTGTTGGTCTCTGTGGGAGTGTGTTCGGTTTCCCAAAGAGGTGTGGCATGAGTTAGCTGTCGCTCCAAGAAAAGGAGAATTTCTGAATGAAACAGGCCTTGCCTCCCATGCTGACCTCCAATGCGATGTTCCAGTGAACCCAACTCTTTGCATCACAACGAACTCCAGCAACGCCCGGCAAAGCAAAATCTGCAATTTGTGCCACAGAATCAACAGCCACGGAGATCCGGAACACGAATTTCCAGCAAGATATATTCATGATACCTGACAGGATCTTCATGCTACATCGACAACCAACAGTGACACCCAACTTACTCTTCGTGCTACAGCAATGACCCTCTGTGATGCCCTTCCTGCTCCTTATGGCCCGCTCACCACAAATGGAACTCTTAATACAAGACTTGAGAATGTAACTCTTTCAATGGGACTAACCTGATCCCTGTATCCGGCCTACACTCCTTCACAGTCAGCCTGAACTTGTGACTTTCACCCCATCTCGTACCACCAGGTACCCATGAGTGACGTTTTGTGCTTTAAAGCTCTTTACTTACCTAAAGTAAAACTGCATTTCTCAGGGTCTACTGATTGGGTTTTTGATATTTTGGTGACAATTAATTTATTAAAACTTATTGTATTTTCCTAAATTGTTGTGGACTTTTCCTTGTGTTGTGGTTTCACTGTTTGAAGTGCTGCATAAATACTATACACATTGCCTCTAAGTTAAGCATGACAGCTATGTCATGCTACCAGAGAGTTGAGCACAGGTTCCTTTGGGGTTTGCTTGTGCCACACCAAGACAAGGATTGTGGATGCTGCTTGAGTAGACTTTCACCCCACCCCCCAATAAATCTATTTTTTACTTTGGTAATCCATGGTGAGGATTAGCACTTTTGTTTGTGCAGTAGCATACAGTGATTTTGTGTTACATTGAAAATCCCAGATAAATAATCTGAGACCAATATGAGTTTTAAAATCTCCTTGGTTAGCACCTTTTCTTTTTTTAAATTCACCCTTACTCCACCTGACTGTTTTTGCTTGCTGATTCACCTGCAAGAATGGAATTTGAGGTCCTCAGCATGGAGAGCTACACTCTGGCTGAACTGAAGGAATTTTGCAAGGAGAGTTGGTTGCAAGGGTGGAAGGTGGAGCTCCAAAAGGCTCTGAGGGAATGAGAAAAGATTCACCAGTTGCCAGTCATGACAGAGGCCCAGGATAGAGAGGATGAGGTGGAGCAGCCAGAACAGGGGTTGGATACCAGTCCTTGGATGCAGCATTCAGCTGATGAGGAAACTTCGCCTCCGATTTGGAACTCACTGCCAGAGCAGTGTATCCTTTTAAGGCCTGTGCACAGAGGCTGCAGTTGAATTGTGTCCTGATGTTGGAAAATTACACCAGGACCAATTCAGCATACTATCCTAGGTCAGCCCAGGGACGGCCCAGAGATAGCTGCTGCAACCGGGTCCCAAGCAATCCCCCTGCTTTTCTGCACTGTGCATAATTACAGTTGCCTACCAATACCCCAAGCAGAGAGAGAGAGAGAGAGAGCGAAAGAGAGAGGACGAATTGATTTACTGAATGTGTGAATGAAAAGGTGCATCCTGGAGATTCAAATAACTTTAAGCGCATCCTTGACCTCAATTTGGACTCGAAGTCAGTGATTTGCAGCCTTGCGTTGTCCCTCCGCTTTCACTCTTCTTTTTTTCTCACTCAGAAATAGGAGCATATTTATAATGCCCTAGCGCCACCTTTTGCCACATTAACGTCATTATTCTTTATGTTAATGTTGCCCAACGAGGTTGAAATCCCCACGCCATATTTACAGAGTGGCGCAATGCATGCATTGCACCACTCTGTAACCGTTTGCGCTACATTATGTTTGCGCCTGGCAAATTGTATGCAAAGGGGTTATTCCCCGTTAGGGCAGCCGGAAAAATGTCATAAGGAAATCTATGAGATTTCTTGCAACATTTTTTACAGCACTTTTAACGCCTGCTGAAGAGTAGGCATTAAAAGGGGGCTTCCATTCTTAAGAATGGGGCACTATGTACTCTGCAAGTGTAGCACCAAGATTTTGGTGCTACTCCTGCAGAGTACATCAATAGCTTCATGAGAAATTATGTTTTTGCCCCCTATCCTGCGCCGTGGTGCGCCGTATTTTAAATACGGCGCACACAGGGTGGCGGTAGGGGGTGCTAAGGGCCGCAGGGAAAGTACCACTGCATTTGTTTGCATAACAGACAACGAAGTAAGGACATTAAACTGAATGAATTACGCCTTGACAGTCACCCCCTCACACAGAACTCTTTGGCATCTCGCCCGCACAGTACTCTTGACCTCTGCAGCTCAACACACTTTCGCCCACCCGAGTGCAAGCAGACGCACCTCTCATTATGTGACTTCTTCAGATCATACATTTTCAACGCCTTGGAAACCGTACAAGGTTGAAAGACCAATGCGCTTCTCTCAGTTCCTATGGAAATACGTTCTGAAAGCATTGTGGGGAGAGGTCCAGATCAGGAATATATTGGGCTTTGTACTGTCACCATCCTTAGCCAATCACTTTAATGGTTTTGTATTACGCCTACCCTTCTTTAGCGCATCTTTCCCCTTCACTCATTTAATTTTCTTTCTTTTCTTTCCTGCTGCCTCAATTTTTTTCAAGTCGAGCCACTGTGCCTTGTGTAAAAAGGTGAGAGAACCTCCCCTTTTCCAATACTTTAAGAGCAGTTCTACAATTCCAGACTTCTATCATCCAGAGTCACTAAATGGATCACACACATAACTCAGTGGGTTGAGAAAGCGCTGCAGAGACCTCTACGAGTAGGTTACTGGTTGCAAGAATGAAACTTGAAGAGTCATCTCTGACTTTCATCCTTTTATAACATACAAAATAACATGGTTCATAACATCAGTGATTATTGAATTACCTTAATTTCTTTATGCATGTAATGTCAATGATTCTTGTTATTCTATGAGTAGCCTCAAAATGCAGGTACTAGTATAAGACTAGGACCAGTTGCAGCTCGTGAATGTTGGGTCTCCAGTTTTCAACTGCCTCGGATACCTCAGGTGAATAGGAGATCAGCTTATATTCTAGGGCATATCTGAAAAATAGTCTTCGAGGGGCCATGATCCATACATAGCTGAACAGTCTCTTCATGCACTCTGGGCCAGATTGACTAAGTGCTTGAATTTCCCTTGCATCACACAAGATGACGAAAGGTAACGCAAGCCCTTAACTAGGATTTACTAAGCCATGCAAAGCCACCTTCTCTAGTTCTGTGTGGTTTAGGAAATCCAAGATAATTTTGTTGTCTTGCATTAACTTGCGACCGGGTGGCGTTCCATGGGTGAAGTGTGGCCATTTCCACGCATCCATCCATGAATTTTGACACATTCCCAGATTCACAAAAAGTTGTAAATCTGGAAATGTGTCAAAAGGGTATGCTTCCCACGCCCAGCATTTACAAGGAGAAGTATCTTTACTTCCTCATTACTTTCTTTTTCTATGTGTGATGCATTCTGCATTGCGCATAGATAAATGAAAATGCCTTTAGGATTGTTTCTGTGGAGGAAAGTCTACCTTCTTACATAAAAACAATCCTGCCCATAACGGAGGCACCCTTTCATCAAGGTGCAATAGTACCAGTGTTGGGCCTTGCACGCAGTGTGCCAGTACAAAGAGGAAGTAGAAATGCACCATAACTTTCTAAATATGGTGCATTTCTGATGTCTCCCTTTTAACCCATAGCAGAGCTGCTTTGTGTGGAATGTCAGTAAATTTGCCCCTCTCTTGTAAGTCCCTTCAGGATCATTGACCAATAACTTTCTTACCCTATCCTTTGTCCAACAAACATTTAGGGCCTTATTTATGTCCAAGTCGCGCAGTGTAGTGCAGCTCAGCACAGCACAGCAAGTCACCTTGCTGCTCTGCGCTGTGGGACAGGGAAAGGGCAGGAATGCACTTTATTTAAAAGAATACAGTGCATTCCTGCCTTTGCCCTTGAGGTGGTGCTGTTTTGGCTGCCTAGCGCCAACGCAGGCACCCTTGTGCCATGGTGTAAGGGTGCCTGTTTTGTAAGAACGATTGTTTTGTGCAGGAAGGGACACCTTCCTGCACAAAATCGATCACTTGAGGCATTTTCCTCTTTCTATGTGTGCTACAGAATGCCCACATGAAGTCTTATGAAGCCCATGGGGGTCTGGGGTCCCCCCACTGTACGGATAGCCCACCATTCAGCCCAAGGCCTTTGATACCTGACATACAGAAGTGTTAGTGGTCCCTAACCACATACTGGAGTGGACCTTAGCACTTTGCATTACGCCACTGGTCAGGCAGCAAGGTGACGTGTAGCGTAGTGTGTAATCTTGTGAGGATGCAGGCTGGCTTGTAGAAGCTAAGTGCTCTCTGACTGGAATTTGAGACACAGGCACAAAGGATAGGGAGGCCTTGGAGACACTGAAACCTTAGTAGGATAGGTCAAATGTGATCACATTTCTGCTTACAGTGACCAAACAAGCTGCTAAATGCAGAACTACTTTCAGAGGGGTGACAAAACAAGCTGATTTCAGAGGGTTGAGGCTTTCTTTTGGTATACCAGTCAGAAGCGAGTGACCATGGTGGAAGCAGTGTATGCGTTAGTGTGTTAAGTCTGGAAGTTGTGCTTGAGTAAAGGTTGCACTGCTGATGCCCATGAAATATAAGTTCTATGTATATGAAAGATGCTTGCACTGCCGATGCTTGTGTGCTGCATATTGTGTTTGCGAATGTGTCTGTGTCTGAGTGCGCACATGTGCATGTATGTGCATTCGGGAAACATACATGTCTGCTGCTTATGATATACATTGTTTCTGTGTGCTCGGTGGATTAAGTTGCACCTTGCACTGTGCCTGGTATTTTGCACTCCCTTTTTAGGATGCACTACCTTCAATCCATGGACCCCGCCACCTGTTGTACTGCTCATAGCAACCTGTGTGCTTCCAGTTTTGTTTTGAAGGTTCTGTGTGCTGACGGAATACACTGCTCCTACCTGTGCTGTAGCTACTTTGCATGTGCACTCGAAGCTTGCCTCCTGCACTCTGCTTCTATTGCACCCAGCCTTCCCTTGCACTGTTAGCTCTCCCATTAAATCCTGGGCACCCTCCACGCATGCGTGTTCTGCTACCTTTGCCTCAACAGTTTTGAGTGAGAAGCATTTGAGCTTATACTGAGTCTACTGCAGCAGGGAAGTGAAGGGGGTTAAGCGAGAGAGGGAGATGCCCATGTGATACCTGTTATGACTGCTGGAAAGATACTTAGGCCCGTATTTATACTTTTTTAGCGCTGCATTTGCGTCACTTTTTGGCGCAAAAGCGGCGCAAACTTGCAAAATACAATTGCATTTTGTAAGTTTGCGCCGTTTTTGCACCAAAGAGCGGCGCAAATGCGGCGCTAAAAAAGTATAAATATGGGCCTTAGTATGTTCATACCATGTGGTGCCTTTTGTGCCTTTGTATGTGTCTGTATGTCTACATGTGTGCAATACTGCTTTCGATGTTGTACGTGTTTTGTGTGCATGGGGATGGTAAGTCTTCTGCATGTCTCTGGAGAGAGGGCTTCCCCTGCCTTATGGTGATTTACAGGTAAGTCACTTAAAAGTTACTGTATGGTTTCCAGATCCCTACCTCAGTGAACATGACACTCATGCATGTCCACTGAGGATCTCCCTGTTTACATAGACTGAGTCCGTAGAGCTTAGTTCTGAGGTTGAGGGGAGCATGCACAATGCACCCCTATTTCACAGGGAGTGACAACTGCCCTCTCTACCAAGGCAGTGGTAGACTGACATTGTTGGCAGCAATAAATCAATAGTCAATGATATCTTCATCCTTGTACCCTTTGTGTGGGTGAGAGGGGGGGTACTAGACACCCTCCTTATCAAGTCTGTGCATTATTCTTTGCCTTTGGTCCTGTTGCCTTTATCTACCTGGGATGTGTGTTTGAGAGCCAGTAGGTTCCCTAGGGGAGAATGGTGAGGTGAGCTGTTGTGTTTAATGTGAGCTGAGCTGTTCTGTTTGACATTCCAGCTCCACGTGCAACTCTCTATTTCTTGGGTTGGGGGTAGACACTTGCTATTATATGTGTTCAGCTGCACTAACTCTGCTAGGTGGGACCCTCACCCCTTTCTGTTTGGTGATGGTCAGTGCCTCCTGGTCTGGAGTTAATTAAGCTTCCTCTTTGGGGAATAGCCTCCGCTGATACCAAGAGCTTGTCCTGAAGGACAGTAACTCATCCTTGCATGCCTTGCACACACAGTGAGCATGACACACGTGCCTCACTATTGGAAAGGTACCTATGATTCAAAAGTAGCAGACTCTCTGACTGGATCATCCTATCAATCAGAGGTGATAAAAGTCTGGTCGGAGTTATCAGTGGTTGTTCAAGACTGGACTTCTATTCTAACAAGCTAGCTGGGGGCCTGTTGTATGAAGACAAATAAATTTTTTCACCACGTCTGAATTTGAGAATGTTTTCTCTGTGAGAGATGGATTCTGCTGTGAAGGACCAAAGGCAAAAGTCAGCAGCCTAAATGCAGAGGACCAGCTGTGGTGTGAGGCTTATCGAGCATCCGCTTGGAAGATAAGGATATTGCAAACAGCTGTTCAAGATGAGGAAACTTGCAGCACATCAACAAACACAGAGGGCGATGTGGAAGCTCGATTCCAGTCCTCGAATGGGGAGATCACTTTTCCCAGACATCTCCCTTGTGCTGTTGGAGCCTGTGTAATACCTCCAGATACAGTCTGTAGCTGGTAGAAAGTGTCCTGGGGTACAGGTCCCCTATATTTCTATTTGTGACACCTGGGGATACTATGGTGTACTTGTACTCTGGCCAGCCACTACCTTCCTACGAACTAGTGGGACTCCAGTAATTGTTGCCAAGACATCAGGCACCTGTGATCAGATCCTTGAGGCCACTAGAGCAGTGCCCTTGCTAAGGATGTGGGGCTCTTCTGTTCTTTGTGTGGTGGGTTCTGGGGCTGATCTGGTATGTTTGACTTCACATCATATGCTGAAACTACATCATTGCAATACAAGGATTAGTATTGTGGTTCTAGTGAATGAGAGCAACCCTGTGCAACATGGTCTGTAATATGCAATGCTAATTGTGTGTCTACATACTAAGGGGCATATTTATACTTGTTTTGCGCCGAATTTGCATCATTTCTTTTACGCAAATTTGGTGCAAAACTAACTCCATATTTATACTTTGGCGCTAGACCCGTCTAGCGCCAAATTTATGGAGTTAAAGTCATTTTTTGGACGTGGAAACATACTTTGCGTCAATGAGATGTAAAGTTATCGTTCCTGTGCAAAAGATGACTCTATGGCCTTAGCACCATATTTATCCCCCCGTGATAAAATCATGCACTGGAGGGAGGAGGGGGTCAAAAAATGGTGCAAAGCTTGCTTTGCACCATTTTTTAATGCTTGGGTCAGGACAGGCGTTAGGTTACCTGTGGGCCTATTCCATGGTGGAACACCATGGAATAGGCACACAGGTGCCCTCCCCAGGCACCAGGGACACCCACACCAGAGGGACAGCGGAGGGTAGAGGACCTCATCCCAGGTACGTATAGGTAAGTACAGGTAAGTCTTTTTTTTAAGTGTCATTGGGGGCCCTGAAATGGGTCCCCCAACATGGCACTGGGTGCAATGGCCATGGCCAGGGGACCCTGGTCCCCTGTGCTGGCCATTGGAGTGGTGGGCTTGACTCCTGTCTTTTCTAAAACAAGAGTCATGTGGTATGGATGGTCTTGCATCAGAAAATGACTCTAGGCAGGTCGGAGTACTTTTTGTTTTACTCTAACCTGCCTAACGTCATTTTTTGGTGCAAAACCCCCTTCTTCCATACCACCAGCCCCACCCGCCTACCCTCATTTTGTTTTGACGCTAGCCTACCCTTTGCACCGGCTTGCACCATTCAATAAATATGGTGCCCGGCTGGTGCACAGAAATGGTGCAAGCCGGTTGTAAACTTTTTGGTGCAAAACTGCGTTAGTGCAGTTTTGCACCAAAAAGTAAAGATCAGGTCCTAACTGTATTTTCATAGTGCTTAGCTTCTAAGCACTATAATTGTGTTTTGGGGACAGAACTCTGGGCCAGAGGATTGTAGAGATGTCTGTTTTTCACTGTTTATCCTAATTTATGTGTAGTATATTTCTCTTATGTGTATTAAAGTATTTTTCTTTTTAAAAAGTAAAGAACTGACCTTGATCTTATTGGTAGTATGGTGTGCACTGTATTCTGAAAGTCTCAACCCAACCTCACCTCCTTGAGTAAGCCTTGGACTCCTCTGTGTCACTACCCTGAGAGAGTCAAGTGCTGGAGAAAAGTACTTGTTATCCAGTTTTGGGTCCACTAGTAATAAGGCCCCACGTCACCAGTGAGGAACACTCTAGTTGATGCAATTGGAGATACTAACCCCTGAGTGCACCGGTGCCAGGAAAACCGTGTCTAACAGTGTGTTAGTGTTAGAAATAGGGCCTATGGTTGCCAATCAGTTTGCAGGCAACCTCACTCTAGTTAGGATAAGGGAGATACACACCTAGGATAACCCCTGGTCACCCCCTTGGTAGCTTGGCACAAGCAATCTGGCTTATCTCAGAGGCAACGGGCAAAGTATTTGTACAAACACAAACAGTAACACAGTGAAAACACCACAAAAGTTGTGGTATCAGTCCTGCTATGTCAGTTTGGGTCATCGCACTCCAGCAGGGACCACGGCTCCAGTTGTGGGCATCGTGGCGTGAGTCCAGGCATCTGCCAAAGTCTGTGCACTTGGGTTTTCTTAGTTTTCAACCAGCTTTCATTCCCAGGGGCCCAGAAACTGTAATAGGCACCACCTGCAGAGTTAGGGTCCACAGCAAGTGAACCCAGAGGCTGGTAGGTGAAGTCTTTGCTGTCTCTGAGACTTCTTAACAGGAGGCAAGATCAGTCCAAGCCCTTGGAGAAACTTCACAAGCAGGATACACAGCAAAATCCAGTCCCTGTCCTCTCTCAGGCAGAAGCAGCAACTGCAGGCCAACCCAGAAAAGCACACACAGCAAAGGGGCAGCACTCCTCATCCAGCTCTTCTTCTCTTCTCCTTGGCAGAGGTTCTTCTTGATCCAGAAGTGTTCTAAAATTCTGGGGTACTGGGTCCACTACATACACCCATTTCTGCATTTGAAGTAGGCAAATGTCAAAGGAAAGTCTCTGTTGTTGACAAGATCCTGCCATGCCCAGGCCTGAGCCCAGACACACCCCAGCGGGTCAGAGACTGCATTGTGTGAGGACAGGCACAGCCCTTACAGGTGCAAGTGTCAACTCCTCTCTCCCCACTCTAGCCCATGAGACTCATCAGGATATGCAGGACACTCCTCAACTCCCTTTGTGTCACTGTCTAGAAGGAACAGCCCAACTGTCAATCTGACTCAGACATGGATTCCAGAAGCAGGCAGAAGCAAAGAATGGTTAAGCAAGAAAATGCCCACTTTCTAAAAGTGGCATTTTCAAACTGACAATATAAAAACCAACTTTACCAAAAGATGTATTTTTAAATTGTTAGTTCAGAGACCCCAAACTCCACATTTCTATCTGCTCCCAATGGGAAACTTCACTTAAAAGATATTTAAAGGCAGTCCCCATGAAAACCTATGGGAGAGATAGGCCTTGAATAGTGATAAACAAATTTGGCAGTATTTCACTCTCAGGACATGTAAAACACACCACCAGTACATGTCCTACCTTTTAAATACACTGCACCCTGCCCATGGGGCTACCTAGGGCCTACCATATGGGTGCCTTATATGTACATAAAGGGAAGGTTTGGTCCTGGCAAGTGGGTACACTTGCCAGGTTGAATTGGTAGTTTAAAACTGCACACAAAGACACTGCAGTGGCAGGTCTGAGTCATATTTACAGGGCTGCTCATGTGGATGGAACAATCAGTGGTGCAAGCCCACTAGTAGCATTTGATTTACAGGCCCTTGGCACCTCTAGTGCACTTTACTAGGGACTTAATAGTAAATCAAATATGCCAATCATGGATAAACCAATCACCCATACAATTTAGACAGAAAGCATATGCACTTCAGCACTGGTTAGGAGTGGTAAAGTGCCCAGAGTCTAAAGCCAACAAAACCTAGCCAGACAAAATAGGAGGTAGGAGGCAAATGTTTGGGGATGAACCTGCAAAAAGGGCCAGGTTCGACTGTTATTGTTAAGTGGGAACCTTGTGCTACCCCTTTAAGTCTGCTCTTCTCTCTTTGGGGTCCTGTGCTTCACCCAGCTGCCCTTTTGACCTGCATTTACCCTTGACCATGTGCTCCCCCTTGCACCTCCTATTTGCACCCCTTTCCCTCGCAATGTGTCCTGAAATCTCCCTTACACTCTGCACTCCAGTTTCTAACCACCACCCTCTGTCTCCTTGTCTTCCCCTAGTGCCTTTTACTACCACTTAGACTCAACACTCCTGTTACACCCTGCACTACTCCCTTACACCCTGCTGTCTATCGTGCATTCTGCACTCTTCCTTTCTCCCTGGTCTTGCCCTTGCATCACAGACTTCCTCTTAATCGTTGCCCACACCCCTTTCACCATGTGCTCTCCCCTCACACTCTGTGCTCCACTTGCACTGTACACCCATTCCTTCACACACTGTACCATCCCTTCCACCATGCATTCCTCTTGCACTCTTCAGATCCATTCACACTCTGCACTCCTCCTTCCATAATGAGAACAACTTGCATCCTTTGCTGTCCTCTTTCCGTACATGCCGCACTTCCCTATTTAAGGACAGCTTTAGCACTGGTGGCACCTTGTGCAACCATCTTTTTTGGTGCCCCCCAATCCATGACTAACTCCTCACCTTTCCTTACTACCAACCTGCAAATGTGCCCCCTCAACTCTCCATAGCCCCCCTTTCACATACATTTCATTTGTTTTAAAGCACTTGTAAAGGCTGGCTTTACTAATCTACCCAGCTATCCACAAATGCAGCAGGCATAATAACCCTCTGTGCTACTTTATGGCGAGTCACAGCTGTTACTAGAGGAAACTCCTATCTCTCTCCCTAGCAGGAACATTATTCATGAGGTATATTCCTGAAGGCTGGACGCACAATAAACTTTTCAGCGGGTGCTTTTAAATCGCAGGTTTCGTAAGTCATTGCTAAACTCATGGCCCACTGAGGTCAACGCCCCCCAATCCAAGTCAGCACCTTGTGCATTTGCACCACTCACACTGCCCTAAAGCCGGCACCATCCCTACTGCACCCTACGTTCACTCCTTGAGAGTGGAAATCATTGTGACATTTGCTTTTATAGAGAAAATGTGTTTGACAAGCTTCACTACCATGCAACTCAGTTACAACATGGGCAGCAGAATTTATAGAAAAGATGGCACTAGTGTGTGTTTCCTCGTTCATGTAAAGTTTAGGTTCAACTGGTACTGCATCAGTGCATGGCGCACTCTGTGTGAGATTTATGTGGGAGATCAACTCTCCTTTCTAATTCTCCTCACATTTGACTTTGGTGCGTTTTGATTTACTTCCTCATACTCAGTGAACAATTTCTTTTTACCCTTCTTGATCTCTTTTCTTGATTGTGTGTTTTGAGTTCCAGTTGCCATGGCCTCTTGATATTGTATTGCCTTACATGCGTCCTTTCAGATGTTTCAGTAGACCTGCTACTTAATTTCTTTGATGTCAAGAGGACCGGCTCTAGGGCGGTGCAACCAGTGCCACCCTACTGGGTGCTGACTTCAGGTGGGGGTGCTATGTTTGCAAGTATATTATGGTTTTAAAAGCACCTGTTGTGGCGTTCCTTGCCTCCATCTAGTTTCCGGCAACAATAAAAATTTAAAGAAAACTGGTGATTAATGTTCTGCCTGCAGTGTTTTCCCTAGTGGAAGTTTTAAGGCAGCACAGAGCGTTAATGTGCTAGCTGCAAAGAACGTGTACCATGCACATCACAGAGTGCAAATAATGCAAAAGGTCATGGGTTACTGTTTTTGTCAGAGAGGTCCTTTTGTTACTTGCAGTTTATACGTTTAAATCTTACTATAGAACAGTAACTATCAT
Source organism: Pleurodeles waltl (assembly GCF_031143425.1). Classification (NCBI taxonomy): domain Eukaryota; kingdom Metazoa; phylum Chordata; class Amphibia; order Caudata; family Salamandridae; genus Pleurodeles; species Pleurodeles waltl. Next base: position 1,635,398,457 of record NC_090445.1, read on the forward strand.
CAAACAACTGCATGCATACTGCAAGGTATAGATTATAGTGTCATGTTTTTTTACCCAGTCTTTCATCATCCTAATGTTTCAAAAGGGTTCATTTGGGTAGAAATCAATTCTTATTATTCAAGAGACCCCCAACCATGGTGTTACATTTTAAATTCTGAGTTTGTGCTTCTCCAGACCAAGCACTTTTAAACTACACAGCCTACCAGTATGGATGAGATGTGACTCCTACACCTTCTAGTACTCAGTCTTATTTAATATTTCCTATTTACTGATTTACACACCTATGATTAATTGCCTCTGTGTAACACTTGGGCAATGTAAAGTGCTCTGTCACCCTACACTGGTATGAGTGGTGCTATAAAAATAATTAAATGCATCTGAGAAAGAGTGACTATGGAGGCTTAAGGGGCACTGTTAAAGGGTGATAGTGAGGAAATCCATGGTGGAGGAGGCCATTAGGGGGCACCAACAAACATTGTCGCACATGGTGCTACGAGTGCTAAAGCCGGCCCTTGTTGTCAATATTTTTGCCTTGGAACTGGATGTCTCATTTATCCTCAGCCCATCTTTTGTCAGATGTTTCAGTTGTGCCTACCATAGTTGCAGGGGAGTTGGTTAATAACAGATTTTCAGGCTAATGAATTTGTACACAGTGAATCGGGGAGCAGGGGAGCATCATTCATAAAAGGATGGTAAGCAGGGAAGTGTGGACAGTCTAATTTACCAAGTCGCATATAGAACGATTGAGAAAAAAAGAGAATCCCATTTCTCACCCAGGTGACACTGTAGTCCCTCTTTACTTTCTACCACCTCATAAGAGCGCTGTAGATAATGGGCACCCTTGCGAATGTCCTTTCTAGTGTCTAGCAAGAACGCTTGCACTGAATTTTTTTTGTTACTATTGAGGCAGGTGGGCAGTGGAATCCACGGGGATCCTTAGTGATTACCCTGACTCTTGATAAAAAGAAGGCCTGAGTGGCTGAGTAATATGGTAAATGAGCACATTAGCAGCTATATCTGCAGTGGGGGAGGGTGAGTAAACACTTCCTACTTATCTCTCCTCTCAGCACTTTGCTGATTTCCATAATGAGCGGCATGAACACAGGCCTCAGGGCGCCCATGGGCCTCCCGAGCTCAGTGCGTTCTGAAATCTGATTTATGTAAAGGTGAAGGCAACAGTGTTAGCAAAGAAGCATAACAAACTCAACATGCAGTCGGCAGCAACAGGAGGGTCGCCTGTAGGGTAGCTGCTGTCTCCACTGATCCTGAATCCAGCGAGGAGAAAGAAAGGAAGAGACAGACAGGAAGACTGTGTGCGACCAAGGCTCAGTGGGCCAGGCTGACGGACGCTGGAATGATGCTGCTGGGGAAATAACATCAACAGGTTCCGCACATGCGCACAGGCTATAGGGAAGACACAAACACTAACATACACTGGGACAAAGAGACCCTGATACTGAGGGAGAAGAATGAAAGATTTATATCGATTTTAGAAGACACAAACAATAAGGATTGTAAAGGGAGACACTGACATTACGACAGGGACACGCTGCCAGGACCTCTCAGCTCGTGTTACAACATGTATTTAAAACAATTACACGTTGGCCTGACAACTTCAGCCACTTTCATGATGCACCTAACGCTGCAATACTACTAGTGTGTGCCTAGTTCTGTGGATTCCCTTTCCCAAGCATATGTGATTCCTAAAGTTACACGCTGAAATTGGATGGGAAACTAACTTGACATTTTTGCACATTTCGTGATTACCTAGAGGTTGTCTTCATTACCCTGAGTCCAGGGCTTCCTATTCACAACCCTTCCAAGGTGAGCCCTACACCTGGCGTCAGAGTTTATAACTACCCAGGTAAATCATAAACAAAAATGAATCCACCAAATTGAGATACTTTCTCCGTTACCACGCCCACGCCCATAGACATTTCACCAGACAACTTCTTGTTATTACCTGGTATTCCCAACCAGGGGCGGCACCTCCATTATGAGCCTCAACCCCCACCCCCGCAAGCAGCGGCAGCTGAAAAACCTTTCAAAGAAAAGGATAGTAAATTATGTTTTTTATCCTTTTCTTTGAATGGCGCAGGGCCATGGGGGTGACGTGCACTGAGGGGCAGCACTCCCCCTCACTGCGCATGTATGTTTGGCCGACCGTCTCGTGCCAGCCAAACACACATTCACACAGGGCTCTCTCCAGCCCAGCAAAAGAGTTGCTGTAGAGAGCCTGCAGTTTGTCTTCCCTGCGGCCAATCCTGACACCCAGAGTGCTCACTGGCTGGGCGCTCCCAGACAATCCTGAAGGAAAAACAGGGAGTAGACATAAGACTACCTTATCAGGAAAAAAAGCTTAAATAAGGTTCCTCACACAAAAGAGTGCCCAGTTCTCCCACATTTTGCCCAAAACAAAGAGGCGGGTCTTGTGACATATTACCAGCCTTGGCGGCTACAAGTTGAAGGAGGAGTGAGTGCTGGAGCTGTTGGTTTTCATTGGGATGAGGTATGTGAGTGTCAATGTTGTTAGTTATTGAAGGTATGCCTTGTTGTGCTGGTTGTTTATGCCTTTCCTTATGGTCTAGAATCAGATGCCCTCAATGGCATAATCTGTACGTGCAGGTCCCCTATGTCACCTATCCACTTTTTCCCTCATCCACTTCCAAGGGACAATGTTGACCACACCTGGGTATGTTTTTTTTAATGTGATGGAAAATGGACCCTGAAAGTAATGACACTCATATGACATCATAGTTTTGGGGAAAGGTGAGAATTTTGCTGGAAATCCGGTGATCCTGGGTTCACTTTTACAGTGGCACTGTCCCTATGAAAGGGGGGTAGACAGTGTAATGTTCCAAATGTTGTCCAACACTTGAACTGAGGGGGCGTTCTGAAGTTTTATGAAATGATGTGGTTGGTGAGCATTTTGTGTAGGAGTGCTAAATAGTGTTGAGGGGTGTAGCAGTATTAGAGGTGTTCTCTGTGATGACATTGTTTGACGTGTTGGTGTGATGTGCTAATTCTAGGTTTAGTGATGAGGAATAGATGTCATGTCAATGTGTTATATTGGTATAGTGAGTAGAGGTGTGGGGGTTGAGGTCTGCTAATGAAGGATGTGTCCTGAGGTTTTTATGGTTGCTATGAGGTCGTATGTGGCAGGCTTGAATACCATTAAAATTGTGCACAGTTTAAAAAGGTACTCTGTTAAGGCTGCAAGTTTTGTAAATGTCACAAAACTCTACATGCAAGCACATAATCTGGCAAAAGCATGTTGTAAAGGAATTCTAACAAAACACTGTATGATTAATGAGTTCTCAAAATGAAAGTGGCATTTTGTTGAGATTTTTAATGGTAATCCTGCCTTTACAACCTTTGAGAAGTCTGCAAAGCTTGCAAAGGTTTAGAGAAACGTCACATTTTCACATCTGCACACTAGTATCAAGTTAAGCCTGGCCCAGAGTAAATTGTTTGTTATGCTTGTCTCATGAAATTCACATATTTCATGTTCTGCAAAGTACTCAAAGTTTTATAAGATTTCAAAGATGTACAATTTTGTGTTATTTTCTTCTGTGGGCCATAAGACTGAGCCAGAAATGTCTCATACAAACAGTGAAATCACTGCTGTAAGACATTTTCTTCCCCAGCCATGCACTTGCTGATATCTCATGTGACTTTCAGGGGCGGGTCCTTAGCCCCCCCCCTCCCCTGCCAGCAGCAGCAACAAAACATTTACAGTTAAAACATGATAAACTAAGTTTATGTTTTTACTGTAAAAGGGGCAGGGCAACGCAGTGCCTGGATGGAGAGAGCAGGCAGAGGCTCCCACTATGCCTCAGAGCAGCTTGAAAGCAGCAATAGGATTGGATGCAGGGCAGGCTGGGAGCCTGTGCCTGCAGTGCAACCAAGCAGAGAACAGTGGAGTAGCACAGGAAAAAAAGTACGTTTTTGTTGGACTTTTTGCCTTACGCAGGGTCATCCCCAGTCTTTTTGCCTCCTTCCTCCTGGTTTTTCTGACCTCTCGCTGTTGGCTCTAGGACTCTGAGCACTTTATCACTGCTGACCAGTGCTAAAGTGCAGGTGCTCTCCCATCTAAAGTTGGTATGATTGGCTTATACCTAATTGGCATATTTAATTTACCTATAAGTCCCTTGTACAGTGGTATCTTTATACCCAGGGCCTGTAAATTAAATACTACTAGTGGGCCTGCAGCGCTGCTTGCGCCACCCACTGAAGTAGACTTTTAAACCTGTCTCAGGCCTGCTAGCGCAGGGCCTGTGTGCGCAGTTTTCTGCCACAGGGACCTGGCATCTAAAACTTACTTGCCAGGCCTAGGACTCCCCTTTTACTACATGTAAGTCACCCCTAAGGTACGCCCTAGCTAGACTTATGGGCAGGGTGCCATGTATGTAGAAAGGCAGGACATGTGCCATATTGCATGGCCTGTCCTGGTAGTGACAAACAGCCTAACTTGGTGTCTCACTGCTGTGAGTGCTGCCTTCTCATAGGATTGCATTAGAAATGCCCTGCCTTATGTGTAAAGGGTATTGTCTGATTTATGAGGGGTAGCGTAGGCGTGTTTGGTATGGTTGTGATGGTGATAATAAATACTGCTTACTGGTTTGGGTGTATTTTTTATTACTATTACAGAAATGCCACTTCTAGAAAGTGCGCATTTGTCTGTGCTTATTACTCTGGTGTTTTGCAGCTTGACTCCAATCCACGTCTGGGCAGAGTGACAGTTGGGGCTTTGTGCATACTTTTCAGACAGCCTGTACACAGGGAGGGTGGAGGTGTCACAGAGGTGCATCTGCATACTGAATAGTCTTCCTGGGCTGAGAGAAGGGAGAGGCGGGGCACACCTACATTTGTAAAGGCTGTGCCCTGGCCTCACACAATAAGGTTGTTAACCCCGCACTGATGTTTGGAGCCTGTGCTGAAAGGAGAGAGGAGGCAATCCCAGAACCAGTTGTAACTGGCTGGAACCTCCTCTCCCTACCATTGTAAAACACTGTAAGAACTGACTATAAGTACAGGGGAATTTTCCCCACAATTTGGAGACTCTTGGAATCATCTTGGAACTGGACACCAAAGGCTGGAAGGACTCACCAGGAACCGGCATGGACTGCTGCTGCTGTGCTGACCTGTGACCTGCCTGGTCACTGGGAAGGACTTGCCACTTGCTGCCTTTCCCTTGTGCTGGCCTGTAGCTGGGCCTTCCACCTGAGGACCTTGTCTTAAAATTCTGCTCCCCAGGGGCAGGGTGCTGTGGCCCCTGACCCCTGCATCCATTTCTTCACGAGGGGTGCTTCTCCGTGGTTGCAGCTGCCATAGCGCTGATTGCAGCACGCTTATGGAGCCTTGGGAGCTCGTAGGCTCCTTGCTGCATTTTGCCCCTTTAAATAAGATAACCACAGCGGCCCGGGAAGCTGGAAGAACACTTGAGCACCGCATGGGGTGCAGGCGAGTGTCTGCTCGGGCCCCAGGAGGGGTCTGATCTTCTTATGGCTTCGCCGCAGGACCAGGGGAAGGCGTGGGGAGTGCCCGCTTCCCCCTGGCCTCTGCGTTAGGAGCAGGACGCTCCTTTTCTGCTGTTAGGTAAAATGGGCATTATTGTGCCCCCCCCCTTGGTGGAAGGGCCAGTGGAGGCCTGGGGGGGCCCCCAGTGATCGCGGGTCCCGGGAGTGGCCTGTCATTAACCCGGAGGGGGTGCGTGGTGCCCCCCCTCCTGCCCTAAGTTGTTTTTGCTGGCTTTGCCCCCCTCGTGAGGGCCGGTTGAGGCCCTGGGGGGCCCCCAGTAATCACAGTCCCCAGAGGGGCCTGTCTATATAAGAGAGGAGGTGCATGTTGCCCTCCTCTGACCCCATTGTTCGCCTTCTAGGCACTGGAGGTGCCTTCATCCAACCAGGTACTGTTTAAAGGACCAATATAGTTGCAATCCAAAGTTCTTTCTACAGACTTTTGTTTGATTCATATATTACCTACCTGCGTTTGATGTTTTTACATATGTGTATGCAAATGTTCCTTTTATGTACATGCTTGCTAATATGTTTTTCTAACTTGCCATGTTTTCTAATGTTCCTACTATGGGCATTTTATGATATTCTTATGACAAATGCTGGGAAGTAATAAGTGTTTTCCTGATTACTGCTTATGTTGCAGAATACTGAGTAACCTGTGTGTTATGTGTGACTACTCCTAGTTTGCAGAGTAACAAATGTGTAACGTTCTGACAACTGCTAAGGTAGCAGGATAGTACTGATATGTGATGTTTGGTCTAATAATTGCGTTGAGCACAATACAGTATATTTTCATATAATCTGGTATTGTGTTTCCTTTGTGGAGGGGATATTGCGTCACATGTGTTGTGTGTGTTGTGCAGACGCTTTACACATTGCCTCCGGGTTAAGCCTGACTGCTCGTGCCAAGCTACTAAGGGGGTGAGCAGGGGTTATTTTGGACGTGTAACTCCCTTGCCCTGACTAGAGTGGGTAAGTTCTGCCTGGCTGAGGTGCATACCCTAGCCAACCAGAAACCCCATTTCTAACAGTGGTAAAAATAAAATTTTTACTCCCCCGCGCATCCCATTTTCCCTCCTGTGAGCCGAGCCTGGTGACTTTGAATCCAAGGGAAACCCTAGAGCTCATTTATCATGCATGATACTATCAAGTAAACTTCGTAAAATATTCCAAAATTATCCCATTCACTGACCCACTGACTGCCTTAATCACTGTCAGTGACTCAAGAAGGGAGAAGAAATATTTGAAGTTCTGCAAGCCAGGACATTTCAGAGGGCAAGGAAGAGTTTTAGGTGCAATTAAACAAGTGTGTGTGTGTGTGCGGTGGGGGCTCTAAAAAGGGAATGGTCCATATAATTAAGGGTGTGGATTAGGCATGTAAACTAAATTTCTGTGATAACTATTTTCTGCCACTCAACCGGTATTTTGGGTCCTCTTTGAGATTTCTGTTATTGCTCTCAGATATATAATACAACAACAGACATGCATCTAAAACTAGAGTGCGCTATTGGCTTTGTCAGTGGTTGTTAGCTGTTTAAGATAAACGATTAACAGCAATGATTTTGTTGTAAATAATTAATAATAATTGCATATTTACCACTGAAAATGTTTTAATTCTGAAATTGTAAGACTTCGAATTAAACATTTCTGAGGCCTGTGGAAGAGTAAGTATTTTACAGAGAGCCTAAATCACTCCTGTTATGGTAATTTTATGTTAAACATGTAAGCTTTTTTTCTCTCCACATCTCGTTCATCTGCAAACAATACACCTCATCTCTTTCCTCTTCAGCACCCTCTTTCACTCTCTCCTGAATGCACTTCTTCTCATCTCCAAACACACAACACACCCATATGGCCTGGTATCGAAAAGGCCTGTCGCCCAGACCCCACCATCTATCATAAGACCCCCACACCGCAATTCACACCAAACATGGCATTACTTCACCTTGGATGACAACAACTCTTTGGGTGTAGGAGTCGAGAACTTCTGGCAGTATTTTATATTCGAGACGCATAATCAAAATTCAATCAACAAAACTTTTACTCCTTAAAACCCCCCATAATATTAAAAAATTATTTACATTTTTTAGATGCCTGGCCTCAACAGAGTCCTCTAATACATCTGATTTCCCATTGCTAACTAAGTCAGTTCCTGTGTGTCCAAATATCAGTGACTGCTGACCAGATCATGACTGACTGCTAAGTCACCCGGTCCCTGCCCCTCCCACCAGCTCTAAAGCCCAGGGGTAGGATCTCCATGTGGGATTATTCCATCCCGTCTCCAAAAAATACCAGTTGTGTGTAGACCATGTAGAGGAGGCCTGCTGGAATACTGACCTTGGGCACCCCCTCCACCCACAGACCCTCAGACTCTCCCACAGACCCTCAGACTCTAGCCCCCACCACCAAGGGCCGATGTTAGCTCTAATGTCTTTGCACAAGGGTGGGTGGTTGGACCTAGGGACCAGATGCCAGCAACCGCCGCAACCCCACGCCTCTGGATGTCATCCTCACTTCCCAGCCAGCACCCCTTGGAGGGTCCAATTCCCTAGCATTCCTGCTGAGATAAGAAAAAGGCACCTATATTGTCTCCCTAATCATGATCTCACCCCACACCAGGCCAGCATAGTAGACCGACACTAGCTGGCCTCTCCCTCCTACAGTCACTCCCCTGCTGGGGATGGTGGACCACCATGCCAAAATAATTTACAGCAACACGTCGTTCCCCACCTGAGAAAGATGCATCCCATCCTGGAGGAAGAAACACTCCTCCTGTATGCAGCTGTGCAGGTTGACGGCTAACCTCGGTGGTCTGAACAACTTGGCAAGATTGTTATTAATTCTCATAACCAAGTCATTGAGAGCCTTAACTAAGAGGCCACCCCTCCACTGCAATCTGGGGAAGTTGTTCGACCAGGCGAGCACCACTGGCAGAAATTTCTTGGCAAGTAATTTAATTCACAGACCACAAGCTCCAATAGCTTTCGCCGACCCTGGGGAACAAAGTCATTACCCCCTAGATGCATTATGATGACGTCTTGTTTGTGGGACCATCGTGGAAGAAGAGAGTTCAAGACCAGTCTTAGCTGAGTGCGGCGCAACCCTCCTCGACCAAAGAAAGACAAGCAGAATCCAGTCTGCGCTGCTCGTGATACAACGCCACTCTTCACATACAAATCAGCTGCCCGTTGAACATAAGAGTGGCCAATTACCCACACCTCTGTGAGCCTTGTAGCTCCAGTGTGCACTTGAGTGCTTCCAGGACTGCACTGCCCACGCCACAAATTCCTAGAGACCCGACTGAGGTCTTTCCCCCACCCTCAGCTCCATGCCCTGTGCACTCCAATATGCAGGGCTCTCCCAGTGAGTGAGGGCCTGTACACTCACCTGTATGCTCTGCAGTTTCTTTTACTGTCGCTTGTCAATATTTTGACATCTATGTACCTCCTTCATGAACATTTTCACAAGACTATAATTGCAACAGCAACACATGATCATTGCTCTGTGCACTCTGGTGAGAGTCCAATGATTGGATGACCATGAATTATGAACATCTTTTTGACCTGCCGACAGGCACAGTAAGAAACCCGCATCGCCTTCAGCCTCAATCCAGAGCACTTAATCGTGGCCTGTTATAAACACCTGGAGTTGACTTGGTTGAAAGTGTGCACTATACCAGTGTAATAAGCTACACAAAAAAATATAGGAAACAAAGTATCTTGGAAATAGCTAACATGCTTAGGGAATGCAAGATGAAGTATAACATACCAAACATAAACAGGAATTAAATCACTGATGTGGTTTACCTTTATGTTTTTTTACATTCATTGATCGGAATTCAACCGGTGTTTTTATCAATACCATTAAGGACATGAATATAGGGCCTGATAGAAACCTGTTTCATCCTGTTTCAATGTTTTTTTTTTAATAAGTGCCAGTCTGAGACCCAGAGGAACCTGAGCCATATAAAGTGCTGGGAGTGGGAGCTCTTTGAAATGAGAGTCGTACTTTTCATACGAATCTCACTGTCATTGTGAGAATACATGCACCCTAGTGCAGATGCAGATGAGCTCTTAAAATGGTGGTTGGACATGCGTCAATACAGCGCTCACAGATGATGCTTTCAAACCTTCAGTGTTTCTTTCCAATCCAGGCTTGAGCTGAGCCTCTGTTCATATTTTATGGCTTGGTCTGGGAGCAGGAGGAGATCAGACAACTTGCTCTTGGCTTTTACTCTGCATGAGCCTCTTCGGCTCCCGGAAAGGCCCACGACCCGCTGAGAAAACAGAGACAGCTGGGAGATCCCCCTGCAGCCTCTGAGGCTGAATATTACATGAAGGTTTGATGGTGTCGCTGGTCAGCGCAGCCTTGCTACATGCGTGCACCTTTCCCCACTGCTATATGGTTGTTTGTGATTTTCTTTGTGTTCTAGTTTCGGGACCATAAAGCACTATCATATGAATCAAAATTTACAACTAAGGCTGATCAGCCAATCAAAAAGTGTGAAGCACATTAGGCTCCACAATAAACACAGGCAATAATTCGTTTTCAACCATGAAGGTTTATTACATGTTAATAGGTTACCGAAGGCAAAAATCATCAAAGAAATGTTGATTTATAACCAAAATATGAATGCATGAATTAATAGGAAGTTAAAATCAAATACAAGTTATACAAGTAAAAGGATGAACTTGTATGAGGTTGCCACAAATGAAAGGACAAAGGAGATTCGATTCCCTCATTAATTGAGTACTCTAGATATTCTAATTTGCTCTGATCTGCCCTAAATCAGAATCAGAAAAACATTCTGAACTCTAATCTACTCTGCACCAGCTTAAATCACATAATTCTAACATTTGATGCACCTAGGACTGTTCCCATGAGACAGCCCAATCAGGTTAAAACAGGATGATATTTCTATGTGCTCCTTAGGTTTTCCGGACTCTTCACGATACAGCGTCTCTCAGCATCCTTCAAACTTGTACTACGTGTAGCAAGATGAGACTCAGGGACCAGCCTGTACTTTACAGGTATTTTCATGAATATGCTACTCATTAAAACATTTGCTGACTATCACAAAGAAAAGAGAATGTTTATTCTTATGAAAGAAATCAAAAGAACATTGCATTGGCTAATTAAGACTACAGCTTCACCATGTAATAAATGTTTAAGTGTGCAAAGCAAGGTAGCAGCCATTTTAAAATGCTGGCCTACATTAGCTATGGACAATCTAAGCATGAATGCACATGTTGTTTCTACAAATAACATTTATGTGTTTATGTATTAACATTGTATTAAAGTAAACATTTGATATATAAAAAAAGCTTCACCAGAGTCATATGAATGGCTTCATTCCTGCTAATGAATCCCAAGCCCAATATATAATGAGGGAACCCATCCCGCCCATGAGAGTTCACAACTAGGTGTGATCTGTTCCTGTGGAATAACAGCACATCCCCTGATTTCAGCCAGGTAGGGCTGGGACAGAAAATAGGCTTGGGCACCATAGTAAATGTGTCTTCACTAGTGAATTAGAAAGATAAAAAAGTGGCCAATGTTTGCAAATTCGGGCAGTTATGAAAGTGTAACGACACATTGTACAAGTGTTTTGCAAGGTATGGTAGACTGATTGGATTTAAGCTTGCTGCAGGCAATGTTTGTTTTAATATCAGCCAAATAAACGGTAAAACCCAGACAAGCAGACCTTTAAACAGGGCCACAAGTAGCCAAAAAACACTGATGATACCTTGACCTATGTGACCAGGCCATCGGGCATTGCCTTATTGCTCCATATGCCAGTCTGACACTGGATTTCAGAACCTGCCACAGCAAGGCCTCTCCTGCTGGGCCTCCATGGCTTTAGAATATATGTCCTTGAGCTTCAAAAGTGATGGTTTTCAGGCCTTTTAAATGTGAAGCACATGCTGCAGAACCCATAACATGATTTCAGGCATCTTGGATGGATTGTTTTTGAGTTGTTAGATGTTTAATTTCAAACTGAACAGATATATTACCTTTATTCATTGAGTTTCAGAGCTAGGATAACATACTGCCATCTAAGGTTTCCTTTATGTATATTCATGTTTTACTAATGTGATTAAAAACATTATTTATTAAATCTCACCTAAAGTGCTTCTTAACATTAAAGGCAATGGCCTCAACTGAGCAGATGGCCCTTATGCCAGTAAGGCATGTTCCAGAGATAGTTCTACAGTTTCAGTGATATACACCATTGTAAGACAAAAAGTAGATCAAAGAGAAAAAAGAAATTGCTTTATCAAGGCTAATTCCAGCGTTCTTTTCATATTATTTGGTTGGGAGACACCAGGCACCTGGAGCATTCCCCTGTTTCTATGTATCATCATTACTGAAAGTTTATTCATTAATTCAGGGGTGGTTTCTCTTTTAGGGCTGAGGGGCTGTACCCCCCTCAGAAATTCTTACACATTCATATACAAAATAATAAATAGATCGATTTGTTTAGCGATATGATCGTATCTCTAAACAAATCGATGCATTTAAGTATGGGCTGCCTGTCCGAGGCTGCCTGCCCTGCCTCGCTTTGAAGCAAGAGACAGAAGCCAGGCAGTAAATCAACTTTCTACACTGTGACACACAAGGCAGGGCTGACTGCTCTGAAGCCCTTTAATTCCATTGTGGTCCATGCTTTTAGCATCATGATTTTGAGTGTCAGAGTCTTCATCCCTGTGTGAGGGCAGCCATCTGTCATTAACAGGCATAGATACCATCCTTTCCTCATTCGTCACACAGTAGGAGTGGATGCAAGCACATGTGATTAAGGGCCAGATGTAGGTAGGTTTCCTTTTGCGAGTTGCAATTTGCAAGTCCCAGCGACTCGCAATTTGCAACTCACAAAAGGAAATGCAGAAAGGTGTCTCAGACACCTTCTGCGACTCACTATGGGGTTGCAAAGACCCACCTCATAAATATTTATGAGGTGGGTCGCAGTTTGCGACCCCATAGCGAGTCTAGGCACTCACGGGGATGGTGGCCTGCTGGAGGCAGCAGACCACCATGTCCGTGACTGCTTTTAAATAAAGCATTTTTTTTTCTCTTTGCAGACCGTTTTCCTTAAAAGAAAACGAGCTGCAAATAGAAAAAATACCGAAACCTTTTTGTTTCGTTTTTTTTCAGAGTAGGCCGTGGTCCATAGGACCACTGCCTGCTCTGAAAAAATATTTTTGTGAGCATTCACAAAGGGGTACCCCTTCCCTTTTGCGAATGAGTTACCATCCAATTCAAGTGGATGGTAACTGCGAGTTGGTTTGCAACCGCTTTCGCGGTCACAAAGGAACTCTACATCGTGATGCGGTCGCAAATAGGAAGGGAACACCCCTTCCTATTTGCGAGTCAGAATCACATTTTGCGAATCGGTACCGACTCGCAAAATGTGATTCTGCATCGCGGAAGACCTTTTGCGCCTCGCAAACTGCGTTTTTCATCGTTTGCGAGTCGCAAAAGGCTTACTACATCTGGCCCTTAGTGCCTTGTCTCTGTTAACATTAAGTGTTCTACTGCTAATCTTGTTTTATTTTCATTGTACTGAGACCCCTTGTCACACTAACTTCCCCCATGTGACACCCCAGGCCCTGGCTGCAGATCGCTGGTCCTTTAGAAGTGGAGCTACTGTATTTGTTCCTTGTGAAACCGTTCCAAAAGGCTAGCAGGGTTCCCCGAGTCAAGAGCAAGGGGAGTAATACGTGCTTACAACTGGCTCTATATCTTTATGCCCTCAATGCCACAAACATGGATTGATATGCAAACAATGAATGTTAAAATATGTGTCGCGTGTGTCAGCCATTTAGTTCCTCCTATTTCACATGTTTTACTTAATTTTGCATTCCCCAAGAGAGTTAGCTGTTTCCTCATGCTGAGTTTCTGTGCATTGTATTACTCTTGCATAGTGCATACTTTGACTCGTTCCACATGTGTATGAGGGGCTGTGATTGAGAGCTCTGGTGCTGAGGCTAAAGTCAAAGCATAGTGCCTAACAGTGGGTTGGTCTGTCTGCAGAGCACCCATAACAATGGTCTTATATTGCATTTGCAAATACAAATCAGTGTAAATGTGTGTGAAGGGATGCGTAGAGATAAAAATATTTAAAAGGCAAAAGCAAAATGAAATAAAGTGCGTAAATGTGAATAAGTGCAGTGTATGTTTGGGGTAGTAAAATGAGGGAGATGCGAGAGAGTGCATTCAGGGGAGAAGGAAAAGAGGGTTCTGAAGAGGAAAGAGAGGAGGTTGAAAATGTGCAGATGAATGAGATATGAAGAGAAAAAGGGCATACATATCTAACGTAAAGCACACATAACTGAAGACCATACACCTTCCATAGGCCTCAATGATATTAAATTCGTAGTCTCACAATTTCAGAATTGAACCATTTCCAATGTTAATTATTCATAACTAATCATTGTGAGTACTAATTTATTTTAGACAGCTAAAACTATTGACAAAGCCAATAGTACTGACACGTTATGGATGTGTCAGTTGTGTTGTATTTCTGGATGCAATAACATCTCAAAGAGAAACCAAAATACAACCGGATGGTACACTACAGGAATCACAGAAAATCATTTTATATGTTCCCTTTTAGAGAGCCCCCACTTTTTTCATCTCACTTAAAGACATGTCTGCACACATTTCTGTATGACTGATTCCAGCCAGCAGCTGTGGGTGCTTCCTGGTGCTTGGTTAGAGCATTTTCTTCTAGAGATGATGCTGCATGGAGTGCAAGACACTGAGCAAGGGCTCACATTAAAGGGACGGAAGTTGTCACGCTGTACAATTTGCACATTAAAGTAACTGTAGAACGTATTAATGCAGTAAGATATGGGGCGGTTTTGGGTGGGTTTAGTATCTCAAGACTATTTGTTCCCACTGCTTTATAAACCTTGCTTTCTCTCTAAATTAATTTTCTTTCAAATGCACCATTTTCCATTTTTTTTCATTTTTTTTTCTTGGGAGGAGGACTCACCTTGGACCTCATGTTTATCCATTGGGCTTGCTCGCTTCACTTGCTACATATAAGTCATAACCAACATTAATGCCCCACCACTTTCAAATGTCACTAGCCACCACTGCTATAGTTCAATATTGCTTGGCATCAAAAGATTTGCATAAGTTGTAAAACGGGTAGTAAATTCAAAGTTGCTTTCAGCAGGAGCCCACAATACATTTTCCAAGGGAACTCAACAATAAGTAAGTAGGCACTGCCACAAAGTTGAATTCTAGCAACAAAAAGTTTCTGTAATTTTGAGGGGCACAACATGGTAATTAATCCATGAAGTGGTCCAATGAATGACAGAAACTTGCTTGGATAAATACTTTTTTCTCCTATTCTTAATTTACAACTTAAATTAAATCTCTGAGTTTAATACATAAAACAGCTGTTTTTGCCAGCACCTATTTCAATTGTAACACTCCAATGGCAACATGGACTGAAGCTGAACTCTTACATTTCCCTAATTTACCCTAATATTTAGAAACAAATGTGTTAATAATGGAAGACACTTTTATGAACTCAGTTGATGGCAGATCTTACATCCTTGGTGTGGTATTCCCCCAAACCTTTTGCCTTCACTCCATCTGCTTGCTGGCCACCTGCTTGATGAAACCCATCCTAGATTGCTAGTGTTCCACTTTATGAAGGACCTGGCCTGGCAGTTCAGGCAAGACTGTTCCCTTTGTACGACAGTCAAGACTGATTTGCATATTGCTGGGTCCAAGCTGAGATAGTATGGTGTGCAATATAATGAAGAACTGGTATGCAACCAGAGTAATTACCAGGGGTTGAGATTAATTGAAGCATTATCTCCATAACGCTTTGAATACTTCAATGCCAATTTAGAAAGCTGGCATTTCTGTGCTCAAACCAACAGTGTCTTTCCACCTTTAGCCAGGGTCACATGACATTGGCTGTCTCCTCTGCAATGGGTTGTCAATTCCTTCCAGCCAAGGGGACACTAGGGCCTAAGGTGTGACAGATGAGCCATCCTGGCAAAATAGCTGGGGGAGGAGTTGTAACCAGACAATATTTCATTTCAAAAGACCTTACCTGCAGCTCACACAAAGGGACTTCACACCAGCCTAGCTATTTGATAGCCAAACCGAGGAAGGGCAGGGAACTGTTCAGAACTAGTTTGGGAGTAAGCCAGGGGTTGTCCTTACACAAAGGCTGGCAGTGGGGATGAACAGTGGCACTATCAGACCCAAATCAGATCACTTCTGGACCTGTGAGACACTCAGACTAAGGGCTGACCTGTTGCTTTGCTGCCCCGCTGCCTGAGGAAGGAAGATTGCACTTGCTCCATGGAACCAAAGCCACCAGGGTGACTCTAAGGGTTATCTGGTTGGCCTTCTATGTGAACTACTGCTTAATTTGTGCTTGTTGTTTCCGGTGCGGAGCACTGGCACTTATTTTTGAGGGCCGGCGCTTATTTTTTTGCCTCAAGCATTTACTGCAAGCAAAAGACACAAATGGGGAAGACAGGAGAAGAGAATAAAAGGAAAAAGCATCACAATGGGAGAAAGTAGGAAGCTGGAAGAGTGAGCTGAAGGGATAGGGAGTGGCTGTAAATAGATTGAAGAGGCCCGAGATGGCTTCAGGATTACGCTGCCTCAGTATTCCGTGTTTGCACTCTTAATTGCAGCAGCGTTGTGTTTAAGAGGAGGGCTTTGGGCACCAGCACGTTTTTATTTACAAATTAAGCACTGATGTGAACTACAGGGACACAACAAGCTCCAGAGGCCTTGCAACCTGCCTGCCAGCTGCTGGTCCCTGCTGGAGTGAGCCCTAGCCCTCATACCAAAAATCTAAATATGGGACTTGGAAATATTTTTAGCAAAATCTGCTCTGGGAACCAACACAAGACCGGGACCTACCTGAAAGACAATATGATGAAGGTGCATTGCTGTGCGATTGACTTTGCTGCAACTTCCAATACATTATTTTCCGCAGCAGCAAATGCTTTCAGCTGTACCTCTCAGCAGCTATATCTGGCCTCGTGGAGCCCTCTTTAGCTACAGACTGCAGCCTTGTACTGCTGAACCAATCCAAGCTCCAAAACAATTTCCAGTTCAAAGGTAGAAATCTCACCAGGCTTGAACACGACCAGCACCCCATCAAAGATGAGGACCTCCTTGGCTTGAAAATCCAACTTCTCTCGTTCAGGACTGTTCATACTATTGTGAATTGCCTTTATGAGTTTTCATCCAGTGGCTGGCCAATGCCCTTTCTCGGCTACAGCCTGCTGCCTGGCCTCACTGAGGACACTACCTTCGCCAGGAAATCTTGAAAATGTCTTCTAATTCCAAGGGTAATTCTTGACCAGGGTGAACTTGGTGTCTATATCTGAACTACGCTCCATCCCAGTCAGCCTTAACTTGTGACTTTGTCCCACTCTTTTGCGAACAGATAGTAGCTGCTGGCACTTTTATTTATGGTGCTATTTTTCACAAAAAATTCTAAATAATCATAACTCTAGTACTACTGGTTGGATTTAATTTGTCCTGGTGTCATTCTATTTAATAAAATTTATTCCAGTTGTCTAAATTGGTATGGGATTTTTCTTGTGCTGTGTTTTCACTTTTCACTGATTGTGTGTTGCATAAATACTTTACTCATTGTCTCTAAGTTAAGCCTGAGTACTTTTGTGCCAAGCTACCAGAGGTTTAAGCACAGGTACATACAGTGACTTTCTGTGGTTCACTCTGACAAGGATTGTGTTTGTAGCCTAATTAGGGCTTCCATCCTACTCAACCAATAACCCAATTTCTTTCAGAGGATTCACAAAATTTGAGGAAACAGATTCCTTATTACCTAGAGGAAGCGATTTATTGGTTCTGAAACAGATATTGACCAAAATAGCAGTTAAAATTGTATTAAAAACACACATTAAACACAATTTGGGAGCTAAAAAGTCAAGAATAATTGACATTTATCCGACACAAGGCCTTATTTAGATTTTCGTGATTTGGATGTTCTGCCAAAAAATACCGAATACCCAATGTGCTATGTTTCAAATCCCATTGACTACAATGCACTTGTATTAAGATGGACAGGATTGCAGTGGTTCGTGATGGGATATCACGCCTGCAAACCTCTAAATAAGGCCCAAAGTTTTTTCATTCATCTGGCCATATCACAGAATGAGCATCAATGCATTATTGTGCCCCTCCAAGCTAAAGAGAATTGCCCACTCTGTATCGACAGGGCAAGTTGGTTATAAAGAGGGATGCCCAGCGCAGGTGTAAAAATTGCCATTTCTTAGGAGCATTTCATAATAGTATCATCTGTTATTGACAGAGCTGTGAAATGGCATGAAAAGATTTCAGACACCATGAAAAAAAACCTCAAATTATTATTGTATCGGAGGCTCTTAATGTCCACTTTCCCATTGACCGCAGAACCCCCTCAAGGCTCCGAGGTGATTGCAAAGCTCCATTGTTAAAAGGGAGCTGGGAAGCCGGGGCCCTTGTCTGTGGCGCTTTATCACAGGCGCACGTGCCACAGACTTCTCTATGACCGACCTGTTCATCTGCTGGGCTCTAGCCAGTAGCAGGCGCGTGCAGATCCCTGCCAGGCCGGCCGTACGTCACTGCATGCCACATTAGCTTCCTGCATTCCCTAACTCTGTTTCAAGGTAATGTGTTTACAATCACTTCCACTTTTTGCCAAAGTAATGTAGGAAAAAAAGACAGAGATAGAGGAGGTGAAATGAAATCTGCAGACAGCTCGGAGCATTTTGTGTGATGAAATGTGCGCAGAGCTCGCGAAGGCGCTGGTTAAAGACAATGTTATGAATTCCACCAGGGAGCTGTGGATCAATCCAGGAGATCAGCCTCTCACGAGCGAGCGTGTATAACAGGGTCTCCGTGACTGTCGGTCCGCGGAATGAAAGTTACGTGGCTATTATCATTATTATTATTATTGTTGGTGGTGTTTTGTTATAATTATTATTATTCGTAGTAGTAATATTAAAAATAATAATAATGGTGTGTTATTATTGTTATTGTTATTATTATTATTATTATTATTATTATTATTATTATTATTATTATTATTATTATTGTTATTATTGTTATTAGTATTATCATCATTACGAATATTTTTTGTTATTGCTGTTTTGTTATTATTATTATTGTTATTGTTATTATTATTATTATTATTACTGTTATTGTTATTATTATTATTATTATTATTATCATTATTATTATCATTATTGTTATTTTATTGTTATTTGCATTAGTGTTGTTGCTATTTTCACTCGCTACATATAATAATTATATGATTTTCCGCAGCTTTTTGTCTAATACATTATTATGAATGTAATGGAACTCATGTTATAACTTCTCCTTTCTTTAATCAAACATGTTAAGTTGACAAGCTGAGCAGACCTGCAGACATCTGGACCTGTGTATTTTAGCTCTGCTCGCATAATTTTCATACATTCGAAAACATCTCGCATAAGAGAGGGTCTACCAGGAATGAGTCAATGAAGGCATTTTCTCCACAAATTCACCCGTGTGCTGGTGTCTCAATATGCCTTTAAACATGAGATGTGCCCTCCCGTACAATTGTCCCTACAAATAACCTGAAGCGATTTTCGTGAACATTAATTGAAAGGTTGCACTTTAAAAAAATGATGTGGCATCACACACCTCCAAATAAACTCTGTTGCTTCCCATTTGCACACAGCTGCCTAAGTAAAATGAATTTGCAATCTGAGAACTAATTTCTAGGTACAACTATGGTGCTTTTGAGAATGGTAGTATTGAACCACATAGCGAAGTCAATTTTGAGACAAAGGCCCTCATACCAACCCTGGCGGTCTCTAACCGCCAGGGCGGAGGGCAGCGGAAGCACCGCCAACAGGCTGGCGGTGCTTCCAGGGCTATTCTGACCGCGGCGGTAAAGCCGCGGTCAGAAAAGGGGAACCGGCGGTTTCCCGCCGGTTTTCCCCTGGCCCAGGGAATCCTCCATGGCGGCGCTGCTTGCAGCGCCGCCATGGGGATTCCGACCACCTTCCCGCCAGCCTGTTCCTGGCTGTTTTTACCGCCAGGAACAGGATGGCGGGAACGGGTGTCATGGGGCCCCTGGGGGCCCCTGCACTGCCCATGCCACTGGCATGGGCAGTGCAGGGGCCCCCTAACAGGGCCCCACAAAGATTTTCACTGTCTGCTTTGCAGACAGTGAAAATCGCGACGGGTGCTACTGCACCCGTCGCACCCCTGCAACTCCGCCGGCTCCATTCGGAGCCGGCTTCATTGTTGCAGGGGCTTTCCCACTGGGCCGGCGGGCGATCTTCTGGCGGTCGCCCGCCGGCCCAGCTGGAAAGTCAAAATGACCCCCGCGGTCTTATGACCGCGGTGCGGTCTTTCGGCGGATACCGACCGGCGGGCAGCGCCCGCCGCCCGCCTTGGTCGGAATGAGGGCCATACTCTAGTGTTGTATTCCTGCCTCCAGAGCGAAAAGGAAGCACCTAGTTATGGAAGAGAGTGTTCACCTGCATTGTTGCATGCCTGGTTGTTTATCCTGAATTATGGGCATACGGCAGCCGCTGCACTGGTAATCCCACACCATAAATGTAATTGCCAGGCATTTCAAATGAAATCTCCACCTATTTTCATTGGAAAGATTGAACAATGTCCATCCTAATTATATTGTCAAACAGTAATTCAGCTAAGCTATTTTAGCTAAATTAATGCTATCTAAATTCCATATTCTTACACACAGACATAGATACATACATAGATGTATACAATAGTGAACTGAAGAATTGACGTAGGAAGATTTCTCGCTGATTGCTGCCCACATTTCACTCACTCTCCCCTACTGAAGGGGAAGCTTTAGATTGCAGAAAGGCTGAATCCTTGTGTTTGGCATCTCATCACTCTTGGAACACCTGCATTGTTTACATCTTTAAAGCCAGATTCTGTTCAGTATGGCGTACCTTACCAGAGTACGAAGGGGCATATGTATAACTGTTTTGCGCCGAATTTGCATAATTTAGTTTTACTCAAATTTGGTGCAAAACTAACTCCATATTTATACTTTGGTCTAGACCCGTCTAGTGCCAAAGTTATGGAGTTA
This sequence comes from Pleurodeles waltl, assembly GCF_031143425.1. NCBI lineage: Eukaryota > Metazoa > Chordata > Amphibia > Caudata > Salamandridae > Pleurodeles > Pleurodeles waltl. The sequence goes on from NC_090445.1 coordinate 1,635,419,091, forward strand.
AAGTCATTTTTCGGACCTGGAAACCCACCTTTCATCAATGAGATGCAAGGTAGGCGGTCCCGTGGAAAAAATGACTCTAAGGCCTTAGTGCCATATTTAGCCCCCCATGCTAAAATCACAAACGGGGTGAGGAGTCAAATAATGGTGCAAAGCTTGTTTAGCACCATTATTTAATGCCTGGGTTAGGGCAGGCGTTAAGGGACCTGTGGGACTATTTCTACAGTGGAACACCATGGAATAAGCCCACAGGTGCCCTCCCCAGGCCCCAGGCACATCCCCACCCACACCAGAGGGACAACAGAGGATGTGGTACCCCATCCCAGGTAAGTATAGGTAAGTACAGGTAAGTATTTAATTTAGTTTTAAAGTGCCATTGGGGGCCCTGGCTGGTTAGAGTCATTTTCTTTAACTCTAACATGCCTAACGTCATTTTTTGGTGCAAAACCCCCTTCTCCCATACCACCAGCCCCACCTGGCTAATGTCATTTGTTTTATGCTAGCCTACCCTTTGCACCAGCTTGCACCATTCCATAAATATGGTGCCTGGCTAGAGCTCAGAAATGGTGCAAGCCGGTGCTAAGCTTTTTGGTGTAAACCTGCATTAGTGCAGTTTTGCACTAAAAAGTATAAATATGCCCCGAAATTCTTTAATTTTTGGTTACCCTGTACCATAGATGACCTCAGGAGGCTTCCAGGTTCTTGCAGTCAACATGCTCTGCAAGTATTCATACCTAAAGTCTGGATACCAGCGACATTATTTCAAGTCTTCTCTGACTGATAATATTTTCATGGAATACTCTCAACTTTGAACTAGGTTTGAGGACATTATTACTTTCAGATTTGTGTGATTGTAATCTGCAGGTAGATATCTGTATTTTAATTGTGGCTATGTACCCAGTTTTTTTTTTTTTTTTTTTTACCGTGCTTGGACATAGGTTTGGTCTTTAGAAAATCAAAATACAGAAACACAAATTGTTGAGGTTCATAATGTCTAAATGCATGACCCCAGCCATCAAACTCAAAAGAAAAAGGTAGAGTTCCAGTTTATGACCTTACCACTTGAAAGATGTCCACTGCCCCCTGACCAAACATTTGCACACTGGATCCCAGTCAGTTTCCATTCTTGTCCAATTCTTTTTGAAGGGGCTGATTTAAGAGCCCCTAGCACCTCCTTGCTCCATATTAGCGTCATTTTATTTTTTACACTAATGCGGCCAAAATCACTGCACCAAATTTATCAAAGTGGTGGAATGCATGCATTGCAACACTTTGTAACCCTTTACACTACAATATTCCTGGGCCAGGCATAAAGTATGCAAAGGGGCATTCCCCCGTTAGGAGCGACCAAAAGAAATGGTGCAAATAAATCCAGGATATTTCTGTGCATCATTTTTTTCGGCACTTTTAACACCTGCTCAGAGCAGGCTTTAAAAGGAGGCACACCATTATTAACAGTGGGCCTCAATGGGCTTTGCAGGATTAGCACAGAGGTTTTTGACTCTAATCCTGCAAAGCTCAGAAAATGTTGACGCTAGTTCCCTAACTACCTCCATGGTGCACCATATGATAGAAACAGCGCACACATGATGGCGTTAGGGGGCGCTAAGGGGCACAAGAAAAGTGACACTACACTGGGTGCAGCACCACTTTTCTTAAATGTGGCCCTAAATTCCTTACTACTTTCCTTCCTGTCCATGTCACTAACCTGAAAACCCTAGAAAACATAAAGTGTGTGTGCAGGGCTGCAGCTCACTAGATGGCACCATGACACTATCTGGGTTTGCCACAACCATACCATTCCTTACTGATAAAGAGATGTTTACTCTGTCTGAGTCGGCAAGCTGCCCTAACTTTACCATTTTGATGGGAATTATGCTCGTGTCACTTAGTATCACCACAAGGGGACAGATGTGTAGCAAAAAAATGTTTTCTCAGGTTTGAATCATGCAGTTTGACTTTGCAGAGAATACCATGAGCCTATTGATTTGTATGTCAGAATATCAACAACAAAAATATTGTGTACCTAAAATATCAAGACTGGTATCAAAGACCACAATATTATGAAGGTTAGTGCATTTAGGTAAGTACGGATCCACTATTCTTAACTCCACATACATGTACATTGAAAATATATATGTATTTATATTTGTATATATGCATGTGTTGTCAAAGTACATATTTGTGAAGTTAAGAACAGTACACACATACTGACCTATATATACTTACCTTCACAACATTTTGGTCCTAGGTACTTTGGCCTCAATATATTGGCCCCACAATAATCTGTATTTGATATTCTCAAAGGGTACCTATTGCCCCGTGGGACTAGCAAGTGATTGAAACTGTATTCTTATTCTAAGACTAGAGGTTCACCCCATTATTTCTAAAGCTCAAGTTACACCACTCGCTTCCACATGAGACAGTGGATCATGTAGTGAATGCACCACAAAACTGCCAATCCCTTTCCTGAAATCAATTATTTCTGTCATGTTTTCTGTGGGGAAAACCGCATGTATTTTAACAGGATTGAATGAGCTGTGGTGATTTTTCTTTATATGATCTTAGTCCTACCTGTGTCATCACAGAAATATAATTGAACTAAAGATCCTAACTCAAACTAATGTCTGGTGATTGTACTACACTCCCTTTTCCATGAATCTCAAAGACTCATTGATGTGCAAATATTTGAATGAAAAGTCTTTACATGAAACAAGAGTCCTCATATTAGGAGTGAGTCATATTGTTATACAGTTCCTACAAGTTCAGTAGGACTGTGTATTATGGCAAGAAGTACTTCACAGTAGAGAGACTCTGTTTACATATATTGTCAGTAAATGATAGGTTTTTTTGGCCAGTTCAAAGTACCACATCCAAATCCCTAACCTGACTAGGGTATTGGTAACCTTGAAGAAGACTACTTTGATTCCCAAAGAATTTGTGGAAACAGATCTAACTCTTTCGTTAGTTACTTTTGCATGGCCAAGATACACACAAAAAAATATGAACAAATGCACCTTCAAAACATTTATTGAAATGATCGGATTGTTGTAAAGAAAATGTGAGCTTCGATGATTAAGCAAATGAGACAAATTACATAAATCAGCATTATTAGAATGGTGAAAAATACAAATAATTCATCCATGTTAATTGTTACTAATGTTACTCTACTCCTATCTGTCTCCAGCACTTAAACTAAAGAGAGCATTGCGGGAGTACCCTCTGCTCGATCAAAAGGGATAGTCTAACCCTATATCTTGGTCTTATGCATCAGGATGCCAGTCTGAGTGTACAGGATATCTTTCTTAGCAGGATGAAGGTCAAAGTCAGCAGGGCTACATCTCAGTCACAGTTCACAGTTCACAGCAGTTCCATGATAATCCCAGCATGAAGTGGCCCTCTGTCTGAGCCTAGCATGGGTGTTGTTTATATAATAAAACACTATCATTATCGCCATGAGACAGAGGTGCAGAACAGCTTCTTTGATTTGTCTACCATAAACAAGTTGTCTCCTAACAAGCACACAGAAAAAATAAAACAACATAACCTTCATATTCAATGATGCTAGAGCTATATATATATATATATATATATACATATATACACATACGGACAGACTCGGGGCGAAAAAGCCTACTAAGAAGTAATACGTATGCAGCACATTCTACGGTTAGTAAGAAATATGTAAAATGTAATCAATTGAAAAATATTTCAAGCTAGCTAAAATGGGAATCTACAATGAAGACTAAGTGTAGGCCCTACGGCAATGCTGAATCCCATGTTGCAGATTACAATGCCCACCTGCAAGAATCCAAGGCTACTTTAATCACCACTCACATTTCTGCTGCAGATAAAATTTTGACAGAGCATTATACTATTGTTGGCTCAATTATTTAATCCTTGTGTTGTTCCACCAAGGTTGCTTTATCATACAATCCCTGTAGCAAGCAGGCCTAATTTGTCACTGATAAAATCACAACTATCCATGACTACGTTGGTCAGACAGCCTCTGAGAGGCTGGCATCTCAGTCATTGTGAGCAGGACAAATGTAGAGACATCTGCTCTACCAATGATGTTGGTAATTGTAGTTTGTTTCTGTGTGAAAGGGTTGCATGTCTGACTAACCCCGGTCTGATAGCCATCCTTCAAGCATATGCCTCCCCCTTCACAAGCTCTTCAACTCTCCTTCATGCATGATTCCGTATCTACTCCATTGAGGAGCTCTAAAAAGGCCTCATTGCTCCATTACATGTGAAACTGGGTCTAGACTCAGCCGCTTTAAAGAATTATTGCCCATTATCTTTGAACTGCCATCTCAAATATGATACAAAAACTTCTCATGACATACGTTCCAGTTCAACTCATTATTAAGATTGAGGAAGACTACTTTAATGAGATCACACAACTAATCATAATGCTACATAATCAAGGCTATTACATAATACATTTTCCATAGTAAAAGTAAACAGATTCCTGGAAATAAAAAGCTGGCTTCCCAAGTATCTAAACTCACAGTTTTTTTTAAAACTAAGCCCAGGATGGTTTGTGATCCCAGCATATCACTGAAAAGCTGTCATGGACGAATTACAGACTGTTCCACACAATGGTGGCCAAGGGTTTCAAATGTTGTTAGATCTTTCTGTGGGCCATGATATCTTAATAGTCCTCCTCAGCACAACAGAGTAAACAGACTCTGTTCTTAGATGGTTTCACTCTGTCAAGCACTCACCTGGTTCCAACCGCGGAGATGATGCTGGACTTCCAATCCCACCCAAGACATAGAGTGAACAAAAGCACAATCAACCCTTGTTCATCCACTGCCTCCAAGTGGAAGGGGGGAAAGGATAAATAAGAAAAAATTGACTTGCATCACTGAAGGGGACTGCTCTGCTGCCTTGTGCACTGCCTAGTGGAATAGGTACTCCCTGGACCTCGCTATCAGTATGCAGGTGTGGAACACTAAAAACAACAAGAGGCACAGTTACCCATATGTTCTCAACTCCAAATGATCTATCAATTGTTTACACTATATGTACACTTACAGGCTTCATCATAAACAATGCATAAGGAGAGAGCATAAACCAGTTCATGAATGAACTGGAGATTTTCTGACACTTCTGAACATACGAGGCTCATATTCAAACTCAAATACAATTTCAAGCTCTAGAAGTTTCTCTCAAAATACTACATACAGCTTTTCAGGAACACAGTGGCAAACATTTAGTTTGGATACAATAAATTTAAGAGCGCTGCAGTGCAAGAGTCCAGAGCATTGGGCCTTTTGGGGTTAATACTCAAACAATGTACAAAAACGTGCCCACGTCTTCATAGGAATCAGTCTTTGAATTATTTGCTAGCCTATGGATTAGTGCACACTAACCTGAGGGTATAGTACTGAGCCATGTCTAGTACTTAAACTGGAATCCTACGATGACAGGAGACTTGGTGCAAGAAGCTCCAGAGGAGGTGGAATCATAGATCATGAAAGAAGACACTAGAAGCTTCACAGAATCCAGGACCATGGGATCATCAGAAAGGCTTGGAAAACTAGAGCGCTGGATGTTCCAGGTGACCCAGGAGGTGAGCGCGGGGACAATGCTTGCACAGGACTGGAACCAGGCCAAACACCGAGGCAGCTTGAGAGGGTGGTATTCATGCTGGAAGAAAAGAGTGTTTCAGAAAGCATGTGTTCCATGTGAAAGAGTGGAATATTGCAGTGAACATGTAGAAGATCACGTGTTACATACAACGGATATACAGCCTTGCAGGTGGCAGGTGGAAACAGCAATTGGCAACAATTAACAATCATAATGGAACACCAAGTCTATGATGGTACGATTCAATGGCTCACAGTGGATAGCGTAACGTGTCCTTAAAGACACATGATAATCTGCAGGTGTAAACAGACTAAAATGTGGTTAGAATGCTGTTGCACTGGTTATTGTAAAGGCCACACTAGTAGGTGCACCTTCAAACACTATTATGGTGTGTTTATGCAACAGGAACAGATCCATGCATGAGTTCTGTTCCTGCTGCATAAACACATCAAAATGGGGTTGACGGCAGTAGTAGGCAAGAAATGCAGGAACTTCCTCCAGAAGAACCTGACAGAACATCTGTAAAACAACAAATATTTTTTACGGCAACTTGTGTATAATGTGAGAAAGCGAGAGCCACTCAGGAAAGGACTCATGTGAAACCCTTTGGACTCTCCCCTGAGGATGGAAATGAAAAGCCCTGCTTTCCTTTGAGAAATATTATTTAAATAACAAAGCAGAAAAAGACAAAACTGAATCTGATCAGGAATGAATCACAACTCATGTTAATCTCTGTGGCCACATAAAGACCTTATGCATATGGAATCCAATTTGGCATAACAAAAATAAATGCTAAGGGGCAGATTTATGAAAAGTGGCACTGCATCTAATTCAGCACCACTTTTCTAGAATCCCTTAGCACCCCCTAATGCCACCATGCGTGCACCGCATTTAATATATGGCACAACATGGCGGTAGTTAGAGAACAAAAAATCATACTTTTTTTACCCTAGTTCGGTGTTTTGCAGGATCTGCATCAAAAATGTTGATGCTAACCCTGCAAAGCCCATTGAGGCCCATTCTAAACAATAGTTTGCCTCCTTTAACGCCTGCTCTGAGCAGGCATTAACAGTGCTGAAAAAAATTATGCAAGAAATCTCTTAAATTCCTTTGCAACATTTTTTGGGCCCCCCCCCTAACGGAGGAACACTAACTTTGCATACATTATGCCTTCTGCTGGCATAATGTAGCACAAAGTGGCGTAATGCATGCATTGCGCCACTGTAAATTTGGTGCTGCAATTTTGGCCTTTTTGGGCCACATAGCGTAAAAAAAATGATGCTAATGTGGTGCAAGGAGGCACTAGGGGCTTTTAAATCTGCCCCTAAGACGTCTGTGGATATTTTGGTTTTCTGTTGTGAGCTGCAGCAGGAAATTTCCCAGACTATGCAGGAAAGCATACCTGCTTTCGAATTTGAGAAGGCAAGGAGCAGTATATCCGTGGTACCTTTTATTTTGAAAAGCCCCTGTGTTCCGCATTACAGGCTTTCCTACCACCTACTCCTCTCCATGCTATACCTGCAACAGTTATTCACACACTAAATCAATCGCTTACTTGTGCTCTCACTTACTCATGCACACTTTAAAACGTGCCTGTGTTTCGTCTTATTTGTCACTCCTGATGTGCCGCATTCATTCACTCTTTCACTTTTCTCTAGCAGTCCATGCTCACGAAATTCAAATGGGAGACAGGTTCTGGCCTTTGTTCGTCCACATATCCAGAATCTGCCCAAAGATGTGTCTGTCAGGCCCAAAACCGACGGGCTCCAGTAAAACAAAGTGCATATGTGATAGCGATACGTTTCATATTTAAAAATGTTTGCGTTTAATTCAACATTAACATGTGCTTACACAATTAAATTTACTCTGTGTTATTCATACAAGATGGACTCTTGTCAAAGTAGGCCGAATTTGTAAATGGTTAACGTCTGGTTGCCAATATTGCTTTCCTGTGTCTTTTTTTGTTTCAATAGAAGTCGACTCCAGGTACATTATGATGTGTCCTTGGTGTTCTGTCTCAAATGAAAATGTTTTATCTCATGAAATCCTTGCTGAATATGTTGAAGTACTCTTTCAGAGCACCTGCCAAGCACAGCCTTGAACCAACGTAGATAATTGCAAATCAGATGGACCTTTATAGGAGCTTCTTTGTGTGGTAGCTTGTGAAGGTAATGGATTTGTATTATCAGTTTGTGCCTTAACCTGATTGGTTATTTTTTCGGAGAATCATGTATCAATATAGTGAAATGTTAGAAATGTGTGATTTAAGCTAATGTAATGTATTCTCCAGAAGCCTCTTTTGCTTGACTCTTAGCCAGATCTAGTTGTTTCGTTACTTGGCAGTAGATGCCTTGAGAGCAGATGCCATTTCACTTGCCTTATAGAAGAACCCCTTTTCCTGACTTCTTAGCAGAATTTTCCCTAATCTAACATAGTAAGGAGACTTGATTTTCCTTAACGCTCCGTTTGAAGCAACTTTATAGTAGTTTGTTTTTGCTTTTATTGCCATTGAGTTCAATTGAACTATATATTGATTACTGTATTCATGTTTCACGTGTTGAGTACAACTAATACTGATGATTTGAGTTTGTAAATTTGCAAATCCTTCAATATACCTTTTTGGTTAGAAACTTAACCACTCTTGGCCTTCCTTGTAGAGACAAATCTGCAGAGCAGTCCATGATATGAATCCAAGGATGAAGTTCGACTCTCTGGTAGTCTAGTCTCAAGCTGGGAGTTGGTCAGGGCATGGTCATCAGCATCCTGAAAAGCACTCATGTTAACCCTTTCTCTGCCAGGCCTTTACCCCCCCTCAGGTGCCCGGACTTTTTTTTGGCTATTTGGGGCAGTTTGCGCTTATACCCTCATAACTTTTTGTCCACATTAGCTACCCACGCCATATTTGTGTCCTTTCTTTCCCAACGTCCTAGGGATTCTAGAGGTACCCAGAGTTTGTAGGTTCCCCTTGAAAGGAGACCATGAAATTAGCCAAAATACAGCAAAAATGTAGGGCCATATTTATACTTTTTGACGCAAAACTGCGCTAACGCAGTTTTGCGTCAAAAAAATGAGCGTCGGCTAACGCCATTCTGAAGCGCCATGCGGGCGCCGTATTTAATCAATGACGTTAGCCAGCGTTAGCCGGCGGCGCTGCCTGGTGTGCGTGGAAAAAAACGACGTACACCAGGCAGCGCCGGCGTAGGGGGATATGGGGCTTGGGCGTCAAAAAATGGTGCAAGTCAGGTTGAGGCAAATTTTTCACCTCAACCCGATTTGCGCCATTTTTTTCGACTCCCAACCCCCATAGAAATGACTCCTGTCTTAGCAAAGACAGGAGTCATGCCCCCTTGCCCAATGGCCATGCCCAGGGGACTTCTGTCCCCTGGGCATGGTCATTGGGCATAGTGGCATGTAGGAGGGCACAAATCAGGCCCCCTATGCCACAAAAAAAACAAAAAAAATTACTTACCTGAACTTACCTTAATGTCCCTGGGATGGGTCCCTCCAGCCTTGGGTGTCCTCCTGGGGTGGGCAAGGGTGACAGGGGGTGTCCCTGGGGGCATGGGAGGGCACCTCTGGGCTCCTTCAGAGCCCACAGGTCCCTTAACGCCTGCCTTTTCCAGGCACTAAAAAACGGCGCAAAAGCAGCCGTACGTCATTTTTTTGGACCCGCCCACTCCCGGGCGTGAATTTTGCCCGGGAGTATAAATACAGCGCACATGCCTCGGAGTCAATTTTTTAGATGTGAACACCTACCTTGCATATCATTAACGCAAAGTAGGTGTCCACGCTAAAAAATGACGCAAACTCCATGGACTTTGGCGCTAGACGCGTCTAACGCCAAAGTATAAATATGGAGTTAGTTTTGCGTCGGAATTGCGTAAAAAAAAACGACGCAATTCCGGCGCAAACGGAGTATAAATATGCCCGTAGTGTTTTGCAAAAAATGGGAAAAAAGGCTGCAGAAGAAGGCTTGTGTTTTTTTTCTCTGAAAACGGCATCAACAAAGGGTTTGCTGTGCTAAAATCACCAGCCACCAGCTTCCCAGGTTTCACGAACAGGCAGACTTGAATCAGAAAACCACATTTTTTCAACACAATTTTGGTATTTTACTGGGACATACCCCATCTTTACTATTTTTTGTGCTTTACTTAGAGACAGAAATGGGGGTGAAACCAATGCTGATCCCAGAAAGCTAAACATTTCTGAAAAGTATACAAAACTCTGAATTAAGCAAGGGGCCAGTTGTGTAGATACTACAACGTTTTCCTACAGAAAATAACAGCTGAAATTAAAAAATATCGAAATTGAGGTGAAAACAATCAGCCATTTTTCTTCACGTTTTAATCTGTAACTTTTTACTGTGATGCCAGATTTTTTAAGTCTGCTGAACTCTTCTGGTTGTAGTGATATTTAGGGCTTGTAGGTTCATCAAGAACCCTAGGTACCCAGAGCCAATAAATGAGCTGCACCTTGCAATGGGTTTTCATTCTGTACCGGGTATATAGCAATTCATTTGGTGAAATATAAAGAGTGAAAAATAGGTATCAAGAAAACCTTTGTATTTCCAAAATGAGCAAAAGATAAGGTGTAGAGAAGCAGTAGTTATTTGCACATCTCTGAATTCTGGGGTCCCCATAGTAGCATGTGAACTACAGGGCATTTCTCAAATAGGTGTCTTTTTTACACACTGTCTTGCATTTGGAAGGAAAAATGTGGAAAAACACAAGGGGCAATAACACTTGTTCTGCTATTCTCTGTTCCCCCAAGTCTCCCAATAAAAATGGTACCTCACGTGCGTGGTTAGGCCTAATGCCCCACGACAGGAAACACAACATGGACACATCACATTTTCCCAAAGTAAACCAACTGTTTTTTGGAAAGTGCCTAGCTATGGATTTTGGCCTCTAGCTCAGCGGCACCTAGAGAAATGTACCAAACCTGCGCATTTTTGAAAACTAGACACCTAGAGAAATCCAAGATAAGGTGACTTGTGGGGCTCTTACCAGGTTCTGTTACCCAGAATCCTTTGCAAACCTCAAAATTTGGCCAAAAAACACTTTTTCCTCACATTTCGGTGACAGAAAGTTCTGGAATCTTAGAGGAGCCACAAAATTCTTTCCACCTAGCATTCCCCCAAGTCTCCCAATAAAAATAGTACCTCACTTGTGTGGGTAGGCCTAGCGCCCGTGACAGGAAATGCCCCAAAACACAAGATGGTCACATGACATTTTCCCCAAAAAAACAGAGCTGTTTTTTGCAAAGTGCCAAGCTGTGGATGTTGACCTCTAGCTCAGCCGGCACCTAGGGAAACCTACCAAACCTGTGCATTCTTGAAAACTAGACACCTAGGGGGATCCAGGATGGGGTGACTTGTGGATCTCTCACCTGGTTCTGTTACCCAGAATACTTTGCAAACCTCACAATTTGGCAAAAAAAAAAACTTTTTTCTTCAAGTTTTGGTGACAGAAAGTTCTGGAAACTGAGATGAGCCACAAATTTCCTTCCATCGAGCATTCCCCTAAGTCTCCTGATAAAAATGGTAACTCACTTGTATGGGTAGGCCTAGTGCCCATGAAAGGAAATGCCCCAAAACACTATGGCCCTCATTCTGACCCTGGCGGTCGGCGGAGAGACGGCGGTCGGACCGCGAACAGACCGGCGGTATTAAAAATGGCATTCTGACCGCGGCGGTCCCCGCCGCGACCGACCGCCACTTCTCCACTCCGACCGCCACGGCGGTCATGACCGCGGGGCTGGAGTTTGCGCACTCCGGCCCGGCGGTCGTCCCAAGACCGCCAAGGGTATTATGACCCTGCCTACCGCCGCGGTTTCTTGCGGGCGGGAACCGCCGTGCGAACCATGGCGGTAAGCACTATCGGGGCCAGGGAATTCCTTCCCTGGCACTGATAGGGGTCTCCCCCACCCCCCACTACCCACCCGAGTCCTCCCCCCACACCCTCCACCCCCCTGCCACCCCCCAGAGGTGGTACGAACCCCCTCCCCACCCCCACCCCGACATGCACATACATGCACCCCGACATGCACACACCCCCAACATGCACATATACACACCCCCTACACACACATACACAACGGGGACACATACCCGCACACATACATGCAGACATGCGCACCTGCCGAACAGCACACATTACCCATAGACACAGCAGCACCCCCCGCCCGCATACACGCACTCACACACCCCCTCTACACACTCACACGCACAACCCCATGCACGCCCACATCACACAACACCCCCCCACCCCCTCCCCTCACGGACGGTCAACTTACCTTGTGCGTTGGTCCTCCGGGAGGCGACGGGAGCCATGGGGAGGTGACCGCCAACAGAAGACCGCCAACAGAAGACCGCCGCACAGAAATGTGGGTCGTAATTCTGTGGGCGGTGTTCTGCTGGCGTGGCGGTGGAGGTTGACCAGTCTCCACTTTCCCGCCGACCGCCAGTGTGGCTGCTGGCGGTTTTCCGGCGGAACGCTCCCAGCGGTCAGAATGCGCACAGCGGCATACCGCCGCGGTCGGCGGTCTTCACCGCGGCGGTAACTCGGCGGTCTTGCGAAAAGACCGCCAAGGTCAGAATGAGGGCCTATGTGGACACATCAAAAATATCAAATACTAAACTACCTGTTTTTTGCAGGGGATGGAGACCTACGTTTTTGGTCCTGGGCTCAGCAGCCACATAAGGAAACCTACCAGACCCAAACATTTCTGAAAACTAGACACCCCAGGGAATTCTGGGAGGTGTGACTTGAGTAGATCCTCCAATGTTTTCTTACCCAGAATCCTCAGAAAACCTCAAATTTAGCTAAAAAATCACATTTGTTCCTACATTTCTGTGTGGGATCACCACACTGGGATAAATTTCCCACCACCCAACGTTCCCCTCAGTCTCCCAGTAAAAATGATACCTCACTGTGACAGGCAAGAGCCAAAAACATGTCGAAATTGAGGGGGAACCACAATGGGTCCAAAAGGGCAGTTTGAAAAAAGAAATTTTTAGGCTGACAAGTGCGGCAGAATCTTTATCGGTATAGATGAGACAGTGCTGGGTGGTAAGAATTTTGTGGATTCCTGCAGATTCCAGAAGGTTCCATCACGAAAATGTGGCAAAAATATGTGATTTCCAGCAAAGTTGGAGGTTTGCAGTGCATTGTGGGTAAGAAAATGGTGCCGGTGCATGTGAAGCACAGCACCCTGGAATCACTCAGAGGTTTAGTTTTCAGGTGTGTCTAGGTCTTGTGGATTTTTCTACATGGCAGCGTCCCAAAGTCTGAAAGGTGCAGACCTCACCATTCCAAGTGGGGCGATTTTGAGAGTTAGCCAAGCTCCCATGGCCTAAATGTAAAACCAAAACCCAAAATAATCAAACGTCCTCTTGCTTGCCGTGGGATAAGATGTTTTAATGTGCGGGGGAGAGCTGAAAGACTGTTTCCCCACTCAGTTGGGGTGGGGGCATAACCAGGCCCATACTGGTTGATAGCCACCACCCCACTATATTTTTTTATTTTTTTAATTCCCTGGCATCTAGTAGACTTTCTACCCCCCTGGGGTGTGGATCGGGGGTAATTGCCCCATCTTCCCACTGGTGGGCAGAACAACTTTAGCCCCATTTATTTGGGGTGCGGGTATGGCCATACCCCACCCTCTTATTTAAAAAAAAAATCTTCCCTGGTCTCTGGTGGGCTTTAGATTGGCATTCCAAGAATAGGCTGATATGGCCAACAGTAATGTGCCCCATGGGGAGCGACCCTTGCTCAGGGGGCTGCACCCCCAAACTAAACACACAAATACACAGACACCAATCCCCGGTGCCTACGTGTTTTCTGCCCCCCCCCACCCAATAGAAATAGGCCGATCGGCCCCCAAGGGGAGCAGAAATGGGCTAAAATAAATTTGCCCCCCCAGGTTGATCTCCTTGCATGAAATTGACGCAAAAAATAACAATCCTTGGTGTCTAGTGGTTTCTGCCCCCCCTCCCGGGGGCAGATCAGCCTAATTATAATAGGCTGATCGCGATTGGGCAGCAGAAATGCAGAGAGAGATATCAAAGGAAGGGAAAGGCCTCTCATTTCCTTTGATGCCTCTCTTGGCCCCTCCACGTGATCAGAGGAGAAATGCATTTCTCTTCAGATTCGTGCTGGAAGCTCAGCGGGGTAGGCCTCTGATGAGGTAAGAGGGCGATCGTGCACTGATGTCCTCAGACGCCGTAAGTGGAGGTGCGGGGGGTGGAAGGGGAAGCAATTCCCCTTCCATCCCTGCCCAGGGAAGGTGGGTGCGTGGCCCCCAGGGGGAGGGCTAGCGCTTCCCCCGAGGGCCCCTACTTGGACATAACGGCTACGTCCTGGGCACCCAAGCGGTTAAAGATGGACACTTCTATCCTTTCACAAGCCTGAACAATTAGGGACATCAACAGAAGTGAGCCTCTTAGCACTAAGTAATCAGTGAGAGGCTGCTGACTGTGTTATGTGCTGAGACCCAGCCAAAGGAGAATGTGGGGCTGGCCTCCTACTCCAGAGGGATTCCAAGAGACCAATGGCCTTCTTTACAACAAACTGGTGGGTCGATCATGATGCGCCTGCTTGTTGACGCTAGTCCAACAATGCTAAGGGGGTGCCCCATTGAAAATACCACAGTGTCACTTTAATGTCTGCCCCGAGCTGGAGTTAAAAATGACGCACAAATGACACAATGAAATATTGTAGATTTGACTGTACCATTCCTGCAGGCCTCCTAGCGGGGGAATGTCTCATTTGCATACCTGGCGCAGGTATAATGTGGTGCAGGGGTTTACAAACTGGGGCAGTGTTGCCCCAGTTTGTAAATATGGCACCGTGTGGAGGACTGTTCTGCGCCGCCGTAGCGTAAACAAATGACATTACAGCAGCGCAAGGGGCTTGTAAATGAGCCCCACAGGGTCCCTGTAACAGAAAACCATTGTTTGTTAAACCCTGACAGCTGCAAATGTAGTCACCAGACTGATTCTAACTCTTATGCATGGGCACATTCAGTGATTTAATCTGTCTTTGTCTCTCTCTCACCTTCTCTCTCTCTCTCTCAGTCTCTCCTTACCTATTTCTGTCTGATCACCAGTCAGTCTTGCCTCTCCTGCATCTCTACAGCTACCCTCCTGTCCAGCTGTTGCAAAGTCATCTTTTTGCCCTGTTCACCCCCACTTTATTTGTTGCTGACTGGTACCGATGATAACTGACTCTGATTGTGCCCTAGGCTCTGTTAGCCAGACCCAGGCCAGTGCTATGTTAAAACATACACATGTAGTAGAGTACACTAGGCATTAGGGTACCCTTCCAACTGGCTTGACAGATCCTGTACGTCCCTAGTATATAATAGGGCAAGTGTGTACAATCTGCCTACAAGCCCGTAGTATATAATAGGGCATGTAGATTAGAGGCCCAGCAAAACTTCTGCACTTGCATGTGTGCAGTGCCGTGTGCTTCCTGTCCTTTTAAATGAAGGCCTGCCCTGCAGCCTGTCTTTAAAAGTTAAATTCCTACCATTAGCATGACAGCCCCTATAAGTCCCTAGTAAATAATATGGCAAGGGGGTACCAACTACCTATAAGACCCTAGTACATAATAGGGCATGGAAGGAGAGGCCCAGCAGAATTGCTGCCCTTTGCATGCTGGCACTGCTGGAGGTTTTCTGTCATTTTTAAATGCAGCCTGACTCTGCAAACTGCATTTAAATGGAAATGGTGTCCCAATTCGACTTTAGTGCTGTAGTCACTTTAAATGTGATGATCTACCTTGTTTTCACATATTAGATACCCCCAGTGTCTTCTCTAGGTGTCCCAGGAGCGGGGGTCATATGATTATAAGCAGGGACCTTATAAAAGATGTTTTATAAACCCAGGTTAGGTAAAAACTGACCATTTCATTTTCCCCCCATTATAAATACTTGCCTTCTTAGGCTATCATTGGTATATTGTATTTCAGTAAGGAAAAGCGCAGAAAAGTAATTCAAGGACTTAAAAGATTTGTTATGATAAATCCAGCAATTTGACACTGGTGAATTTATCACAACTCGCACAGAAAAGAAGTTATAAGGCTTTACTTTCTGTAAGCCAAAATCCAGCCTTCTGAAGGTCCCCTCTGATTGGTCAGTGCTAACAGGATTAGCAGGGCTGCTTGATTCGGAGATAAGTGGCTGTCCAGAGGAGAGCCTATCTGGTGAAGGGCAGCTCTAGGGCTACACAGGAATGCCATAGCAAGGGGAGGGGTAATAAAACATACAGCCTCAAACTAGAGCAGTACAGGAGGGATGCCAAATCACCTAACCCCCACCTTCTGGACCCCTCAGTCAGATACCAGGCTTAAGGAAGGAATTTGCAGACGTTAGGAGGAGGAGAGCTATGGAAATGAGCCACACTGGAGGATGTTTTAGTCAGCTCTTACTGCTCTGCTGAGATTCAGTCATTGTAGATTTTGGAAGAATGGTGCTTTCTCGGACAGGAATATGCCACACTTTGGAGGAAGTGGTCATGAATCTGGGCGTCACTCTGCATTCTATTGGTTGGGTGCCCCCTTCCTGATGCCCAGGAGCTGGGAATAAATATATGGAATACATATGTCAGATCTGCTGCCTGAAACTACTAGAGAACGAAGGACTGCCCTGCTGGAATCTGGATCTGCACTCTTGGCCTGCACTTCTGAATGAACTGCGCCTGCTGCACAATCTGGTACTACAGCCCTGGGGATGATAGACTCCTGGTGGACTCCCTGTAGCTACAGGTTAACAGAGCTTTACCTGCATCATCCCCAGCAAGAATCCCCATCCTGGTGTGCATCCAGTGGACTTTTAAGGATTTGGCCAGGTGCATTGTGTGAATTGTGGTCCAACTTTCCAAGGACCATCCAGGAGATTCCAGACCCTTGAATTTGTGTTTTGGACCCTCTGTACCTGCAAGGAGGACTTCAGGAAATGCATCCTGAAGATTGGAGAAGTTTGGAGAATTTTGGTAAAGTTGGCGCTTTGTGTTTCTAAGCACTAGGAAGTGTTTATTCTTTAAACAATTCATATCTCCGATTCCAAGGACCAACCAGGAGATTCCAGACCCTTGGATTTGTGTTTTGAAACTTTTGGACCTTCAAGGAGGACTTCAGAAAACACCTCCTGAAATTTGGAGAATTTTGGTAAAGTTGTCACTTTGGCCCTCATTACGACCCTCGCGGTCGGTGGTAATTTGGAGAAAGGTACTGCCAACAGGCTGGCGGTACCTTTTCACAAATTATGACATTGGCGGTTTGGCTCAAGCCAAACCGCCAATGTACCACTCCGTCCACCAGGGTGGTAACGACTGCTGGGCTTGAGAATTCGTTCACAATCCCACCCTCGGGATTATGACCCCGCCTACTGCCATGGTTTTCATGGCAAGCGTACAGCCACAAAAACCGTGGCGGTAGGTACTATCACTGCCAGGGAACTCCTTCCCTGGCACTGATAGGGGGTCTCCCCTGCCCCTCTTCCCCTCCCCAGAGCCCTCTCCCACCCTCCCCCATCCACATTTAAACACCCACATATCCACACATATACACTCATACACACACGCATACCCAGATCCACCCACGCATGCACACTTACATACCCACACACCGCAGCACACACCAACATGCATTGTCACACACACGTATTCACAACACACAACATACACGTACACTCACATTCAGTCATTCACCCACACATTCAATGCGACTCACACTCGCATGCACGCATACAAAAACAAACATACACCACCCACACACACACACACACACACACACCACCCCCACACACGCATACACCACCCCCTCCCTCTCCTGTCGGAGAACCCAACTTACCTGCTTTCAGGGGGTCCTCTGGCTGGAGACAGAACGCGGCGCTGCGCCAGCAAAACACCGCCAGGCCGTATCATTGTCCAGGATACGGTCGGCAGTGTTTTGCTGGTGTGGCGCTGCTGATTACAGCAGCGCCACCTTACCGCCGTCCGCCGCCATGACCGTCGATGGTATTCCGCCAGCCTTCTGGCAGAATTCCGTCTACGGTCATAATGCGGGTGGGCGGTTGGTAGCCACGGCGACGGTCTGTTGGCTGGCGTCGCCTTGGCGGTAGGCGGTCAATACCGCCAATGTTGTAATGAGGTCCTTTGTGTTTCTATGTGCTAGGAAGTGTTTTTTTTTTTAATTCATATCTCTGGATCCCTACATTGGATTTTTGCCATTTTGGTGTGTACCTACTCATACAAATATAACCTTTTTTATAAAGTGGCTTGGCATTTTTATTTTGTGTTGTGACTCACTTATTTACTGTATTGGTGTTTTTGAATGCTTCACATTCTTGTCTCCTAAGTTAGGCCTGTCTGCTTGGTTACAGCTGCTACGGGTTGAGCAAGGGGCTAATTTACTGAGAATTTTACTGAACCTATATTTGGTTAGTGGCCTTTTTGCCAGTGGTAGGTTCATACTTACCACTACCAATAACCCACTTTCCAACACCAGCTAACAAGATGCCTAAGTCCTATCGTATAATCATTTATACACTACAAGCATGGCCTACATCCTAAAAATACTACAATTTCACAGTCACCAAAACAGTACACAATCAATCACGGTGTGTCTAGTCTAGGTTCAGAGTGGTCAGAGCTGTGCAAGATTTTCAGGTTTAACATTGGCTATGGCAAATTAATTCTTCTTTAATACTAAGTTAGCTACTAAAGTGTGACTGTCCTGAAAATCCAGCATGTATTAATTCCTCCTCGTCCTATGTTGCGCATGCCTTGGACAGACAAATCATGTACACTGTACATACTTCTGATATGTCACAATCAGCTACATTTGGACATATACAGATATTTCCACCCAAAAGAACTCACTCTGCAATACATTCCCACATATTCTCCTATGATTAACATGTTTTTTCCAACAAAACATTTTGGGTTTTGGTTTTTCATTTAGGACATGAGAGCTTGTCTAACTCTCAAAATTGGCCCACTTTTTGGACTTTGGGACCTGCCATGTACAAAAAGCTACAAGACATAGTCACATCTGTTGTGGGCACTAGGCCTACTCACATAAGTGAGGTACCATTTTTATCGGGAAATGTGGGGGAATGCTGGGTAGAAGGAAGTTTGTGGCTGCCCTCAGATTCTAGAACTTTCTATCACCAAAATGTGAGGAAAGGTGTATTTTTTGCCAAATGTTTAGGTTTGCTAAGGATTATGGGTAACAGAAGCTGGTGAGAGCGCCACAAGTTACCCCATCCTGGGTTCCCCTAGGTGTCTAGTTTTCAGAAATGTCCAGGTTTTCTAGGTTTTCCTAGGTGTCGGAAGAGCTAGAGGCCAAAATCCACAGCTAGGCACTTTGTAAAAAACAGGTACGTTTTCTTTGGGAAAATGTGAAGTGTCCACGTTGTGTTTTGGGGCATTTCCTGTCATGGGCACTTGGCCTACCCACACAAGTGAGGTACCATTTTTATCGGAAGACTTAGGGAAATGCTGGGTGGAAGAAAATGTCTGCCTCCTCTCAGATTCCAGTACTTTCTGTCACTGAAATGTGAGGAAAAAGTATTTTTTTGGCCAAATTTTGAGGTTTGCAAAGGATTCTGGGTAACAGAACCTGGTGAGAGCCTCACATGTCACCCCATCCTGGATTCCCTTAGGTGTCTAGTGTTCAAGAATGCACAGGCTTGGTAGGTTTCCCTAGGTGCAGGCTGAGCTAGAGGCCAAGATCCACAGCTTGGCACCTTGCAAAAACACACCTCTGTTTTCTTTGGGAAAATGTGGTGTGACCATGTTGTGCTTTGGGGCATTTCCTGTCACGGGCACTAGGCCTACCCACACAAGTGAGGTACCATTTTTATCAGGAGACTTGGGGGAATGCTAGGTGGAAGGGAATTTGTGGCTCATCTCAGTTTCCAGAACTTTCTGTCACCGAAATGTGAGGAAAAGTGTTTTTTTGGCCAAATTATGAGGTTTGCAAAGGATTCTGGGCAACAGAACGTGGTGAGAGCCCCACACGTCACCCCATCCTAAATCCCCTGGGTGTCTAGTTTTCAATAATGCACAGGTTTGGTAGGTTTCCCTAGGAGCCGGCTGAGCTAGAGGCCAAAACCCACAGCTTAGCCCTTTGAAGAAAACAGCTCTGTTTTCTTTGGGGAAAATGTGATGTGTCCATATTGTGTTTTGGGGCATTTCCTGTCATGGGCACTAGGCCTATCCACACAAGTGTGGTACTATTTTTATTGGGAGACTTGGGGGAACACTGGGTGGAAGGAAATTTGTGGCTCTTCTCAAATTCCTGAACTTTCTGTCACCGAAATGTGAGAAAAAGTGTTTTTTTGGCCACATTTTGAGGTTTGCAAAATATTCTGGGTAACAGAACCTGGTGAGTGCCCCACAAGCCACCCTATCTTGGATTCCCTAGGTGTCTAGTTTTCAAAAATGTGCAGGTTTGGTAGATTTCCCTAAGTGCCGGCTGAGCTAGAGGCCAAAATTCACAGCTAGGCACTTTGCAAAAAACAGGTCAGTTTTCTTTGGGAGAATGTGATGTGTCCATGTTGTGTTTTGGGGCATTTCCTGTTGTGGACACTAGGCCTACCCACACAAGTGAGGTACCATTGTTATTGGGAGGCTTGGGGAAATGCTGGGTGGAAGGAAATTTGTGGGTCCTCTGAGATTCCAGGACTTTCTGTCACTGAAATGTGACGAAAAAGTATTTGTTTTGCCAAATTTTGAGGTTTGCAAAGGATTCTTGGTAACAGAATCTGGGGAGAGCCCCACAAACCACCCTATCCTGGATTCCCCTTGGTGTCTTGTTTTAAAAAATGTACAGGTTTGGTAGGTTTCCTTTGGTGCCGGCTGAGCTAAAAGCCAAAATCCACAGCTTGGCACTTTCCAAAAAACACATTTTTTTCAATGTAAAAATGTAATGTGTCCATGTTGTGTTTCCTGTTGCGGGGACTAAGCCTACCCACTCAAGTGAAGTACCATTTTTTTGGAGACTTGGGGTAACATAGAATAGAAGAACAAGTGTTATTGCCCCTTGTCGTTCTTTAAATTTTTCCTCCCAAATGTAAGCCGTTGTGTAAAAAAGACGACTATTTCTGAAATGCCCTGTACTTCACATGCTAGTATGGGGACCCCAGAATTCAGACATGTGCAAGTAACCACTGCTTCTGAACACCTTATCGTGTGCCCATTTTGGAAATACAAAGGTTTCCTTGACACCTATTCTTCACTCATTTTATTTCTCCAAATGAATTGCTGTATACCCGTTATACAATGAAATTCCTCTGCAAGGTGCAGCTTGTTTATTGGCCCTGGGTGCCTAGGGTGCTTGATTAACATAAAAGCCCTATATATCCCCACAACCAGAAGAGTCCAACAGACGTAACAGTATATTGCTTTAAAAAATCTGACATCGCAGGAAAAAGTTACAGAGTGAAACGTGGAGAGAAATGTTTTTTTTAACCTCAGTTTCAATATTGTTTTTATTTCTGCTATTATGTTCTGTAGGAAAACCTTGTAGGATCTACACAAATGACCCCTTGATGAATTCAGAATTTTATCTACTTTTTAGACATGTTTATCTGTCTGGGATCCAGCACTGGTTTCCCACCTATTTCTGGCACTAAATGGAAGGAGGCTGAAAGCACAAAAAATAGTAAAAATGGGGCATGGCCCGGTAAAATGCCAAAATTGTGTTGAAAACTGTGGTTTTATGATTCAAGTCTGCCTGTTCCTTACCGCAGGGAGATGGTGGTTTTAGCACCATAAATCCTTTGTTGATGCCATTTTCAAAGAAAAAAACAAGCTTTCTTCTGCAGTCCTTTTCCCCCATTTAAAAAAGTTGTTATATTTGGGCTAATTTCTTGGTCTCCTCCAGGGGAACCCACAAACTCTGCATACCTCTGAAATTCCTAGGATTTTTGAAAAAAAGGCTGCAAATTTGGTGTGGTTAGCTTATGTGGACAAAAAGTTATGACGGCCTATGCACGAACTGCCCTGAATTGCCAAAAAAAGGCCAGGCTCCTGAGGGGAAAAAGGCCTGGCAGCAAAGGGGTTAAAGAAAGGATCGGTGAAATTAGTGAAAGGAAAGGATGCTTGGATAGGTGAAAGGATGTATAGGTGGTTGTTGGGTAAATAGATGGATGGCTGAAAGAAAGATGATTGAAAGAAAGGTTGGATCCTGAATGTATGGATAAAGGATTGGAAATGGTCATCAAAGACTGAATGAGAGAAAGTAAAGCTCAAATCTTGGTGGCTATGGGAGAATATACTTAGGAAGAATAATAGGATGATTGAATAATTGCTTGGGTGAATACACAAGGGAGCTCTTCTGGGGATGGGCATGCTGCTCACATACTTCACTTACTTTATTTTATGGTTATCAAATCTATGGTACAAATGGTGGGGGTATTTTATTTTTTGTTCTAATCCTGTGATGCACTGTATTTCCTAAGCAAGGCAGATGTATCTCACCCATCATTACTCATCAAATCTCTCCTTGCCAGTGGCATTTCAACACCCATGCCCGAAGTGCAATATGGTTCAATTTGTGACTGAGTGCAATGTGCGTCTGCTTCAGCTAATGCTGCATTACAAAATTTCCAACGAAATGCAAACCAAACACGCAAGGTTGGTTTCCCTATGCCCACTCAATCACCCCTTATTACTTGACTCCTTTATTCTTTCTTCCATCCCAGCCTACCAACAAATTAAAGAATCCATTCTTGACATGTGCCACATTTTTATGACCATGGAAAGTGATTCCGAAATATATTTTATGGTTTCCCAGATTTATTTTACACCTGTTCAGATCTTCCATTTAGAGTTTTGTCTATTATGGTGACTCAGTAAGCCAAAGCTTAGGCACATAACAAATCAATGATCAGTGACAGTCCTCTATTCTACCTACCCATCTAATCCCTCTACCTTACTCTGCAGTAAACTGTCAAGTTTCCATTCCTTACTGCCCAGAAAATGATTTTTTTGGAAATAATTTGTGGTGGTGGGCGAGCCAGTAGTAAAGTGGGACTAAGTGCTTGATAGGATTTCAAGTCTGGTGTAAGGGATGCTCTGTGGTGAATGTTCCAAATACAATCTATAAAGGTATATGTAGTGCAGGCATTTCGTTTTCCCCACTATCTACTTACAACAGACAGGATAACAATATCAACATTTTATATGTGATGTGTGTGATTTAGTATCTTATTTATTATGCATCTCCCTCTTGAGAGTCAGGGTGGAAAGTAAAAGGCATTTGGAGAAGAGCAGGGCCATTGGAATTAAAGATAGATGATTGTCAACTACAGCTGCCCTAGCTGCAGACAGTAGCAAAGTGCTTGAAGTGCTGACTAGCATACCTCCATTATTATGGCACAACAACTCGTACTCCATAGTTCATAATGCCTTTCTCATAAATGAGAGGTAATTTATTTTTAATTTTTCACTCAAAGTGTAGTTACTAGAATAGCTCTTAAAATAAAAAGAAATCCCTGTTTTTTGTTTATCTGGTATTATTCTGACTTAATTGTTTTCTGCCAGACAGTCAGTGCTTATGAGGCATGTGTGGGTAAACAAATAAAATTGGCCCTGTGACTCTCCTATCTTCATACAGGACCAGCAATGTACTGCTACTGTGCCACTGACTAGTTACATTTTAAGTGTTTGCCCAGAGCATTGTCTACAATATGTCTTTTTCCTTTTTGTTTTTCTCAGTATAGCTAGTCTTGCTGGTTCACCAGCACCACCCACTAGGCAGTAGGTAGCGGTCCATCTGCGGAGGCTGGAGGCCATCAGGGAGAATACCAACAGCTTTTAGTCCTGGAGATTGAAGAGGCTGAAATAGCTGCCTCTTACACGTCCATCTGTTCTGTAGACCAGCCCCAGACTCTCAGCCATTAGATGGCCGTTGCCGATGCTAGCTGTCAGGGGGCCTGGCAAGAGCTGCTGCCAACCCCCTCCCACACTGACAGGGCATTGCTTAAATGAATGGACAGAATGGAGAGCTGGCTTGGCAGGATAGAGCAGATCCTAGGCCATCTCCAGACTTAAATAGAGAATGCCCTCTTCTGAGCCCTTTTTCTATTTTGTTCTGCTTGGAGGGACTTGTGGGTGGAGAGAGTGGGAAGATGAACCAGGGTTTTTCACTTGGGACTTTCCTTGGACTTTTGGGGATGGGGCCATTTGTTTGGGGAGAAGGGTGGGCCTGTTATGGTTGTGGGTGGAAAAGGGTGTTTTTTTCTTATTTGTAAAAAAATAAAAGGGGATAATTTATTTAACTTCATTTATGCCTCAAATGTTTATTTTGGTGTTTTAGTTTGAATTGCTATCTTTTAATGTACCCTGGTTTTCAAATCTTCTAAAAAAGTGTATGTCATTTACTTAACCCTTGCTCTACTGCTCTCTGTCACTATGTTGACCACTAGGGATGCTTGCGTTGCCTATTTTGGCTACAAAAACCTAGATACACACAAACAACATCTTCTTTAGTAGGAGTTAATTACTAACCAAACATATTTACTTCCATCCATAGCTCTTCTCTTACCTGAATAGATGAAGCAAGGGCGTATTCTTACTGGAGGTTTTTCTCAAGGTGGCACCTTATCTTAACTTAAGGGGGTGACAGTAGTATTAGCAGGCCAGCGCCTAACAGGGAAGACACAAGGTGCCACTCCCACCTATACGAACTCCAACTACAGGATTAATCAAAGGGTTATCCATTAGTGTCAACTAGATTGAAAGAAAACAGTTAGTGGGTAGTAGATTATATCATAGCTTTACCAGGCTACCACAATGGCAGTAGATAACACACAACAAAGAAGACCTGATATGATAATAAAAACTAGCAATATCAACTTCTTCTGAGCAATGGGGAGATAGTATTTAAAAACGAAACTTAGGAAATGAAATCCTTTAGTCAGGACAAGTGGGCTCAGAGTGAGGAGTGGTTGGACAAGGTTAAGCATTTACGCAACACACAACGCAAGGCCTTAATGATGAGGTTGATGGGACCAGTGTGGAATATTGCTGAGGTAATAGAAGGACATGGAGGGAGTTGGTGTTGCTTTCACCACATCCGTCCAAGCAAGTGTGTGGTCCACTTATGGTGTAAAATTAAGGTAGACCTCAATGATTCACACAGCCTGGGGAAGAGGGTTAGGGGCTTGATGAATAGATGAGAAAGGGGATTTGGGGAAAGGTGTGACAAAGACAAACACTACACAACAGAAACCATGAAAACAACATACATCAGGGTACTGAGCAGCACACCTTCATCAATCTGTTGTGGAAGGGAACAAGGAAGAGATAAGTATGACACAGTTCAATTAAATGCATTGTAAACAGTCCTTCTGCCTCAGAGAGACCCAAGATAGTGTATCTCTAAATGTTATGCCTTCCTGGATTGAATAAAAATAATTATGGAGGACTGAAGTTAACCCATCCAGTTCTAAAAATTAAGATTTTTAAAAGGAAAGTGATACTGCATTGCAATATTTGGCAATACATCCCCATTCTTCTTGGAATGTCCGTCATTCTTGGGTGCATGACTAAACCCGTCTGGTAGGTACACTGGAGTGCTGTGCCTTCACCAAGTTTTGTTCATGCAGGAGAGGACTAGAAGGCCTTCATACAGAAAAACAGTAACTGTGTTACAGAGTAAAGGAAAAAGGAAACAAGGTAAGCTTAATGAGAGTCAGAAGTGTACCAAAAAGACTCAGAGGCAGAGCAAGAACATGAAGAGGGGTTTCACGTTTGAGCCAGCACTGTAGCAAACACACACTCAGAAGCATTTCCTTAATCAACGCACCTCTCTCCAGTTTCCAGAGCTGAGCGAGTACTAGGCCTCAGGGTCTTCACCATAATCTTAGTTTCTCTTTGAAGTGGATAACTTTCTTGTTCTAATTGTTGAGGTAGTCCTGCCCTGAGTCCTTCCATCCTCCTCCTCCTTCTCCTTATTCTTATTCTGAGTAACTCCGTCCCAGTCCCAAACTGAACGAGGTTGACCTGTGTAGTGCACTGCTGTAAAAGAACAAATAGAGAAACATAATTGGAATATTTTGTGTAGGTTTGTGTTTGGTAACTAAAGTGACTGGTCTGCTCTCTGAGTGATAAATAACATATTGTGGATATTGGGAACAAGGGACCATATTAAATCACGATACTAAAATCAATGAACAGAGAGTGTTCTGCCATTTTCTCTGGAAAAAGACTGCAGATATATATTTATTTGATGAAGTCTTTATGGTACTTCATGAAGTGTCAAGCACCGGAAGGGACTGAATAAGGGTAATCATTTGATCTTCAATAAGAGGAGTGGGGAACCTGTTCATAGGAAGTAATTACCCTTTTCCCTGTGCAAGCTTTGGTTGGGAATCCACATTGAGGCGATTTATGTCATCTATAAGCTCTGATGTTTTAAATGTCAATGGGAGACTATATGAATAGAAGGTGGTGAGAGAACTGTGAAGGCCACTGAAACACATTTGTGAGACTGGATCCACCAGGACATATTATAATTAGACGTGGAAATAGAAGAAATGGTCTTTGGGCATTCTGATGAGATTTACGGACCAATAACCCTGTTATAGACAAGTGTGGGGTGGATTTCTTTGGGGTCTCCTGAATTTTTATGTTTTAAAAAAAAATTTGGGGGTGTATTGAAGGGTGAGACTATCGTGCTGATGTGGATTTTTTATAATTTATATTTTTCTGTTTGTGATACTGATGGGGATTTTACCAATGTTTTCTAGTGACTGATCATTGTATTAAAGGGAAGATTCTTGTTGTAACCCTTGATTATCACTGGTCATTTTGAGCGTGAGAGGCTAATATAACAGGTGTGTATGCATGGGGTGGCTGTGTTTATTTTGAGGTATTCTAGGACATGTGAGGTGTACTTCCAAGGAGAAGCTTGATATATTCTGCTCTCTGAGGAACCAGAAAAAAGGAGTGGACCCTGCAGGTAAATTTTGCTAAGTTTGAGAAGCCAATCACTTTCAGGAAAAATTATCATCCATCAGCCCCCTAACATTGTAAATCATTGAAACCAAATTTACAAATTTGTGGAACTCCCTTCCTCACTGTCAATCACCACATACATCACTCACAATCACACAATATATCACCACTGATTGGGGCAATAGTTAGTAGTTACCTCTTCCAATCCGAGCACGGCACCATACAAATTATTATCTCCTCTTTGATGATAGCAACACTTTGGAATTTGGCATTGGCACAGTTATTTTTTAATCAATGATCTTCTGGGTGTGTCCTGGTGGATGATGTAAAAATAAAAAAGGATTGTCAATGGCATGTGAGTGAGAATGGCATTGTCTCCAATGTCATGAAGGAAATGTGGGAGCTTCTTCATTGCACACAGGTCCAAATACAATCTGGTCATGTGTATGACAAAAAAATGGTGGGCAGAATAAATACGGCACAAACAGTGTTCCAGTAGATATTTCTTTTTTTCCAAAGAAAGAAGAAGCTCAATGAAGAAATATTAAAAAGTTCTATGGTGGCACTGGCATAGCCTGGGAAGTAGAGTTTGTTCTCAAACTCAGCTGGTTCTCCCAGAAGTTGGTCAGAAAACACACTTGATTCTGACCAATCATCCTCTTCCTCCTACTGTGGGGTTTCAGGAACAGTGTAATCAGATGGTATAAAATGCCATTGATAAGAATGTCATTTTGATCATGGTTACTCTCACCACATTTTGAGGCCAGAGACGTATTCTTGCCACTGTAACAACTGCACCAGCTGCCCTGAACACACTTTCAGCAGACACACTGGCTACAGAACAAGCCAGATATTTTATCACCAGCCTGCCAAGCTCATGCCATTGGCCCTTCTTCCCATACCAATACACCACGACCAGTAGACAGCTTCAGCTTTAGCCCAGCAAAAGAAATCCAGTGTGCAGTGATGCACATGTAATCAGTAGCCTAACAATTGGTCCACATATCTGTCGCCAGGTGGATGGTGTGAATCATTTAGCTGCAAAGCTTGTCCAACCTATTGCAGCACAACATGATGCAGTGCTGGAAAAGCAACTCTGCCAAAATAGGTCACACTTGGAACCTTCCATTTTGGGCAGATGGCTGCAACAAACTCTAATAATCCCACTCCTTCCACAAAAGAAAAAGGAAGGGGGTCCAGCGCTACCATGTTTGCCAGCTTCCCATTGTACAAACATGCCATTGAGTTTTGCAGTTGTAGATCCACTCCTGCCTAAAAATGCCCATAATAGTAGCCTAGATTTTCTTCTTTTGTGGGGCCACTGACGCAGGTGACTTTTGAGATATAAGTGGTGTTAGACTCAATGTGGGTCACTGTATGACATGGTGTCTCCATCTGACTCTGAGGCCCATATTTAATTTTTTTAGCGCTGTATTTGCGCCATTTTTTATGCAAAAACGGCGCAAACTTACAAAATACAATTGAATTTTGCAAGTTTGCACCGTTTTTGCATCAAAAAATGATGCAAACGCGGCGCTAAGACAGTATAAATATGGGCCTGAGTCTTACTGTGCCATTGTGAGGTTACTGAGGTGGGTGATTCTGGTGCACTGCTGGGGACAGGGATGCTTTGTGTGAGGATGTCACCTTCTTCTTCCTCACGTTCTACTGTGATTTGACCAGTTGTAGCTGATGTTTCCTGGCTGTCCTGACCGTGCCCACTGTGACCACCATGGCCACATTCAGCACTTTTTGAAGGTGCTCCTCCCCCCGGATTGCATGATATTTTTTCATATGGGTTGTCTGGCCTCCAGTACCACAATGTGAACCAGGCTTAACTCGATGAACACTTGTTCGGCAAATGGAGCATATTGCAAGGTTCTCCTCCTGTTTGCTAATCGTAAAAAAGTCACAAACTGAGGAAAAGTACTTTCTTACTGGCCCACTGCCGATGCCAGAAGAAGAACTGGAGGTAGCGGGGTGTTGATTGCCTCTCTGCAGTGCTACTGAGGAAGGGGTTGATGCAGGTCCTAACTGGGGCCTTACAATTGACGGAGCTGGCGGGAGTGCCTTTGCCACATCACGCAGAGCAGGATGGATAGTAATGGTGAACTCCTCTGTGCAAGCTTCCGCAATGACTGGCTCATCATCGTCATCCTCCTCATCATCATCCCCTTCCATTATTTCAAGGCTTTCTGGAACGTTTTCTTTCTTCCATTGCCTCTCCTGGGTCTCCTGGACTCTGCCGGGGTCCACTCCGTGTCCCTATCATTCTCTTCAGAAGTGGTGCTTGGAAAAGATGGTGGAGTAGTACCCTTCCTTTTTTCTTGCTGAAGATCTGTGAACCATTGATTCTAAAAGAGGTGTTCTTGCTCAGCAGGAACCTCAACCTACTGTTCTGACCCAACTTTGGGAAGATCTACTATTGCTGACTGACTATGACTGCTGTCCACTTTGCTCTGTTTCCTGAAGCAATTAGGTACTACTTGGCTAAAGGGACAAATCCAATTCAACATCACTGTTCATCAGCATCGCAATGATTGCAGTGGCTGAGACACTGACAGACATGGTCTTGGCTTAGGTTGTGGTGGTGCTGTCGTTGGTGGACTGCTGCTCCCAGGTGCCACCCCGGAGGCCAGTATGGCAGGGACACATCTTCCGAAAAAGACTGCGATCAGCACACTACTGGTGGAAAGCTGCTTCTTCTCACTGACCACTTTCTTAAGAGCAACTTTCTTTGGGGCCATCTTAAAGCCCTCCGTTAGCAGTGGCACTAAACTGCAGAAATAGAAACATTTGCAGGGCTGAAATAACTACAGTCTTTCTCTTTTGCCGGTCCTGTGAGCGATGTTACATCTCTTCTCTTGTGCACCTAAAAGCAAACAAGCAAGAAAAACATGTATTTAGTTAAAGGTGACATTGTCACAGGTTGAAATAGTACAGACAAATACAATGTTAGTGCTGTTGGTGACATACACAATTAATACCAATTTAATCAAACATTGTAAAGTCAATGCACACCACAAGGCCATAACATTTCATTTCAAATCAGCCAGCACAATATAGCAGATATAGCGCTTTGCTTTATCTCCATCAGTTTTAAAGGAGACACCTCTGGTAGTCAGAAAGAGGTGCATTTATGAATGAAATAATCCTTAAAAAACCTAAGGTTGTCCAGGGGAAATGGAATAATCATTAAAAACATTATTTAGGTTGCTGATATGTCTGCAGAGCTCCGCAGCCAGGCTGTCCAGGAGGAAATGGAATTATTACACCTAAAGAAACTGAATGCTGTAGGGTGGCTGTGTGCCTTTGGTGGGTTGATGGATGGATGGTGAATGGATGGATGGATCAAGGCAAAATGCAGCATTAAATACAATGAAATTAAAAAAATAAAAAAACAAAAGAAACAAAAGTAAAAAAACAAGAAATTAGAAAAAATAAAAATAAAATAAAACATTCAAATTAAAATAAAATTAAAATAGAATATTAAATCAAAAAAATTAAAATATAGGCTTAAAAGAAACAAATGATCAAATGATCAATAATTGCTGATGCTTGTATGCAAGCCTATGGCAACTGGACACTGGCTGGATGCACAAAATGGCTGCCAGCGACATGTCAAACAACAACAAGGAGCAAGGTGGCATGGGAACAAAGAACACATACAAGTCTATGGCAAAGAGACACTGGCTGGATGAACAAAATGGCCACCAGCCACATGGTCAAACAACAACAACAAGGAGGAAGGGAGCATGGATAACAAAGAACTCATGGAAGCCTATGTTAAAGACACACAGACTTGGTGCACAAAATGGCTGCCAGCCACATGGTCAAACAACAACAACAATGAGCAAGGAGAACAGAGAACATATGCAAGCCTATGGCAAAGGCACACTGGCTGAATGCACAAAATGGCTGCCAGCCACATGGTCAAACAACAACAACAAGAAGCAAGGAGAACAAAGAACACATGCAAGCTTATGGAAAAGACACACTGACTAGATGCACAAAATGGCCACCATGTAGTGGTAGTGCCTGAGTTCGGCAAACTCTGCCGGTGGAGTGGAGTTCTACACCTGGGCCTAGTCTTCAATACTGACCCAATAAAAAATACCCAATTACTTACCATGCTGCTTGTGATTCTGAAACTTGCCTACAGTTCAGATTTTAGATGGGTGATGTCATTGACTGCAATAGTCACTTGAAAGAGGTGAGACACATGTTTATGTATGCAATTATGAAAAAACATTCTATCAGCAATGTCAGTTAGAGACACTAAGCCCAGTGAGATGGTGGAGCAGGCAAATCCAATTTTTTCAAGTAAGCTGTACAGGAGGAATTTCTTGAAAGTGTGCAGTAATTATCTATCAAATATTCCTTTTGAGTTCTTTAGCATCAGCAATGACAATATTGCAATATTCAGCAATTTTACCATCTCCTAGTTATACATACTGACTTAATCAACCAGATACAATGTCTGCATCCAAATTAAAATTCTTAGTAGTCCACATATTTCACCTTTGGTTTTTGCCTGTGAAAATTCTTCCAGGTACCACCATTGTCTATTTTTTTCCTTTTCGTGGAACCACTGTGGAATCATAAACTCATTTCCTCATTAAAAATCAACGTATGACAGTACCATGTTAATAAACAATAATCTGTAACTGGCACTAAAAGTAGTAAAATTGGACCAAAAAAAACTAAACATTTACTAAATTTAGAGAGAACATCATTGAAATGGATTCATGTGTGGAGTTAATAAAGGAACAGACCACATACAAGCAGCAACAAAGTGGCTAGCAATTAGCAAATAAGTCACCAGGGGTAGTAAGTAGCAACATAACAAATAGTGAATAGAAAATAACTCTAGGAAAAGTAGAATTAACATTCTAATTCAAATGATTTAAAAAGTAGCCCGAAGGTAGTAAGCAGCAACATAGGGGACAGCAGTTTCAACCTGCAGCTACTATCAAATGACGCTACTGCTTACATAACTAAGTAGGGCAACGATGTAAGAAATCCTCAAAAAATATCTAAATAGAAAGAGGGAGAGCATGATTCACCAGAGCATAAAAGAGACTCGGTGCCTCTTATCAGCCTAGAAGATGTCCTGGCATTTCCATTCTTCAACATCTTATCTCTACACAAACAATTCCACCTCGCCTGCTATTTGCAGGTATATTTAGAAGGTATTTAAAAGCAGCGTGTTCTCCTGCACCTCTCTTTAAAGTTGTGTTGAGTTGGAGAAGCCATTAGTATGCAGCATTCACTAAGATAAGGAATGCATTTTTTATAAAGCTGTCAGAGACATTTTGGCTTCCAGTTTCGAATGTTTTCTTTTCGTTTTTCTCCTTTTCCTTGTGCAAAAATCAGAATGGAAATAATGTTTTTTTTTTCTTTTTGCTTTAAGATGGGGGACATTATGAACAAGATCCTGAACAAACCCAGCACAAACCTGGCACTGAAGAACTAAAGTGAAATGTGTCAGCAAAAGGTCATCGATGAATTTTTAAGCTCCTCCATCTCACACATTTGACATCAAAAGCATTTACCAAAGCACTAAATCAAAGAGATGGAATTGGAATATTCACTGGTAACGCTGCAAAATATTACATGAAAAATGGAATTCAAATAGCTTCCAGCACAAATCTGCATCTGATCAGAGGCAGCAGAAACAAAGCTCTGCTAAACAGGAGGTCTGTTAGGCCTTCCCCATCTGTTCCACCTGCCTTGTCAAATGCCTGTTCGAGAATATCATAAGGACTTCTGGGCCAGAGAAAACCCTGTGTTGACAACCCAAAACAAAGGCGTCTGCTCTTTGAGAAAGACTATATTTGAATAATTTGTTTTACTGAGTTGCCCTATGTTGAGCCCAATTAGATTATTTCTTGTTGCTCATTTCTGGATTCTTTTTTTTTTTTGCTTTCTGTCAACGGCTGAACAGAAAAACAAACTACCATCACACTGCAGGAGGCTGCAACTAGAGTGGAGCCGTGGGGCATGGTTGGGGCATGGCAGCGCATCAAACGTTGAAATCATCCTCCTTCTCTGCAACCTAGGAGCAAAATAGCAGCGTGGCAGAAAGACCATTCTGTACTTTGTTGTGTCACGTTCTATTGTATTGACTTTTGGTGCTGGTTGCCTTGTTGTGTGTTGGTTTGGGTTCACTTTTTATTGAAATGGACAATTAAGACTTGTATAGTACACAATGTGCCACTAGTCAATGCATAATTACTCAACAACTAGGTATGTTACCCCACCGTCTTAAGAGCCTAACGCCTGTGTTCCCAAATGTCATTGTTGCTTATTACTAAGACTGCCCAGCGTTGGTTTCTTTTCTAGAGTGGGAGAGCATTCCCGTCGTCGCCCCACCACCGCACGCTCCGAACCGCACAGACAAAAATAAAATGACAATTAAAAGCTTTCATTGCCATTTTATTTTTACCTACGCGGTGCGTACCAGCCCAGAGACATGCTGGGCGTGTCGGGAGCAGAGGACAGAAGCAGGGCTGACAGGATGCTCCAAAGTACACATGTCACTATGGGCGGATGTTTTGCGCCAGCCAATGTGACATGCGCACTTTGAGACTCTCCACTCAGGACAGCTGGGTGGAGACCCAATACAGGCCTCAGGGACCTAAAGGAGCATCCTGCCAGGATGCTCCATCCAATCCAGGCACTTTTCTCATGCTGGTTAGCAGCAGGAGGGCAGCGTCTGGATTGGTTAGGGCAGCTCTTCCAGCATCGACGAAGGATATTAGCACCGAGGAGGATGCATAGCCAGTGGGTAAGTTCAGTGTAGTGTGATGGTTGGGCTTTTGGAGGAAGGGGTGGTTTACCTTGATGTTTTGGAGGGAGGTGTTTTTTTTTGTTTTATGGGGGGGAAGTGATGGGGCACCTCACTTCCCACCACTTCCAAAGGGTACCAGCCGCCGCTTAGACGGCCTACTCTTAATTACACCTCATTCCTCAATCTTCCATCGCCCTTTAATTCCTGGCTTTTTATTACGCTCTGGCAGGTTCTTTTCCATTGCTCATTTCTCCCTTTGTCACTATTTTATTGCCTTTGCTTTCTCATATCTTTCTTTGTTTTCTGTCCTGTCTCTTACTTTGGATCAAAGTCTAGTGCTGACAAATACGTCTTGATTCAAAAAATGAGTGCCATTGCCCAATATTTCCAAACTGCATCACTAAGTGGTATTAGGATTGCCATTGTAGTACTATGCAGCCATCTGAGGCATGCCATTGCACGTTTCCATTGCAGGCTGGAGTTTTATTATGTTTTGTGGAGGTATGTGGTCAGTGTGGTGCATATGTCACTTTTAGTGAGTTTTTGGTGGGTGACACTGATGGCCAGTCCCATGCAGCTTGTGCATTTTCTGAGTTGCTTTATGTGGATTTGGGATTAGTAGCTAGGATCTGTCATGTTGTTTTTCATTGTATTCAGTTCTAAGTTGTCTTCTGTTGTCTTATATTATGATCTGTGGGTTGTGTCATGTTATGTTGCAATTGGGTGAATTCTGGTGAGTTTTGTTGTATCATGCACTGTGTTATCTTATGTCGAGTAATGTGAAATTGGTTAATTTTGTGCTCAGTTGGTTTATGGTATGTTATTTCGGTTACGTTACGGTGTTTTTCACTTTATGATTCTTTACCTATGATATGGGGTGTTCTAAAAGTTTATGTCCTTTTGAAGATTATTGTGAATTCTTGCATGTTGTTTTATGTTAGGTATTTTAGGTTATGTTAGATTGGGTTATATTATGATGATTTTTTTTAAACCAGCGAGCCATTAATAATGTTATTGTTGAATGGGCAGCGACACAAGCTATATATTCTGAATGTTGTTCCTGTAGGATTAGAGTTGTTCTTATTCTGCAGGATCTCCCACAGATTGGTAGCCTATAGGTTGTTATTGTTTTTCACTTTGTGGCACAATGGAGACCTAGTTTCTCTGAGTGTCTCAAAGAAGATAGCCTTTAGGAAATTCGGAAAATACCACATTAAATATGATGGTTGAAAATCGGGAACCCGGCTTGCTTTTGATATTGAATAAGTAGGTATCCAGCTTGACAATTTTAATGTGCTTGGAAATGTTTGGATGACTATGCGAGTGCTACATAAACAAGCATTTGCAATGCAATGGGTCTCGCATTTGCTCGAGTAAGAGCTATTAGCGTTGTAAACTCCTAACCGGACTTTTCTTGCCACATAAATTTAAAAGGAAAAGTAAAACAGTTTCACATAAGTGAGCCGATTCAAAGCACTACTGCCACCATTAGCACCAGCGTGGAGACACGCAAAAGGAAAAAGAAGTTCGCTTGTAGTCAAACTTACTGGAAAAAGTGCAATTAGCCATGTAACAGGGGGCGATGGCCCAGGCGGTAACAAAACCTTCCCAATGAAGGACAAACATAAGCCATTTACCAATGTCATCAAAGGATTTTTGAAGGGCAAGCCTACGAACGAGTGGCATTCATGGGTGTGAGGTGGGCGTAGTTAAAAGCCAAGATACATACTAACACGTCAGAAAAGCAGCGCTT
Organism: Pleurodeles waltl; assembly: GCF_031143425.1. NCBI lineage: Eukaryota > Metazoa > Chordata > Amphibia > Caudata > Salamandridae > Pleurodeles > Pleurodeles waltl. Next base: position 1,635,454,203 of record NC_090445.1, read on the forward strand.
GCACGCTGCCATGCTCGACGTAAAAATCTACTATACAATAACAAAGAGAAATGTAATGTGCCTTTGATGGCAGAGGAAGTACTGAATCCTAGAGAAATGATCTCAGAAATTCTACTGCTTTACTATAGATACACCTCGCCGTGGTGTCATAGGAATGATTTATATTAAAATATGACGCATGGGATGAGGTTGATTGATCACTGATCATCTGCATTCATATTGACTGATTTACCTTTGTGTATCTGAATGCATCCTATTTGCCCCAAATCACATACCATCTCAATAAGGTTGATCAACAGAATCAATTTCTTTAGAGCTGACACATACCTAATAGCCGCCATCTTGGAATGCTGTGCTCATTCTCAGATTATACAGCACCCCTAATGCCACCATGGTAGCATTGTATTTAAAATACGGTGCACCATGGCAGTAGTTAGAGTGACTAGCGCCACAATTTTTTACGCTAGTCCGGCGCTTTGTAGGATTAGCGTCATCAATTATGACACTAATCCTGCAAAGCACCTCAGAGGCCCATTGTAATCAATGGGAGCCTCTTTTTAACGCCTGCACTTAGCAGGTGTTCAAAAATGCAGATAAACGTGGCACAAAAGAATCTCATAGATTCCTTTGCGCCATTTTTAGCCCCTCTCATGCCAAACGCCCCCTTTGCATACATTATGCCTGTTGCAGGCATAATGTGGTGCATGGGGTTACAAAGTGGCGCAATGCAGGCATTGTGCCACTTTGTAAATATGGTGCTGCGTTTTTCCCCTTGACGCTATTGTGGTGTTGGGACGGCGCAAGGCCAGCATAAATCTGGCCCAAAGTATTTAAAATTACAGGCATAGATACAGAGTAGGCACACTGCGCATAAGAGGGGACCTAGAGCTAGGTATATCACGGTTAAAGAACGGAACAACCATCGTCTATCATTGGGTGAAGCCAGTAGCGTGTATTAAATATCAATATTAAGTGAAATTTTAAGGACATTCTGAAGATTTGGGAATGTCTGGTTGATCTCTAAAATGCAGTTGTCTTCAGAGTTTGAGGCAGACCATCTGCCTGTCTTAGGAGGGCTCAGAAGTATATCAAGTGGACTGACAGTTGGTATATTAAGGCTCCTGTATGCAGATGCCTTGTGCTGCCTACAAAAGAGACCAGGGCAGGGCAACAAATTGAAAAACATGTCTGTAAAAGACCGTTGTGTTTAGGGTGGGAGAGCTCACAAATAGCAAGATGTAATTTTGCCAGAGGCTGAAATATTGGTGCACTCGAGCTGCCAGTAGGAGTGGAACTCTGGCAAGAAAAATGACTGGCCCTTCCTCAGACTCTTCTCAAATGTCTCTGGAACCCAATCGAATGTTAATAATGCTCTTGGGAACATGTTTTTTTTCTTGGTAGAATTGCTCTCTTCGGTAGGCACACAATATTTATATATTTTATATTTGACGTTATATTTGTAAGACATTTTCTGCCATTTTAATGGTCGTTTACCAAACGACTTTATGCACAGGGATCACATCATGGAAAGGTTGGATGACTGGTACCATAATATCAAGGTGTAGACAGGCTCTCAAGCCTGAATCACCTGGTGTCCTTGTGTTACTTCGAAGTCCTCACATTTAGGCTTTCATTTCAGACATGTGGGCCTTAGGAAATCTCTTTAGAAGATTACAACATGAGCTACAATCCCAGTGAAGACCTAAGAGGAATTATAAGGCAGTCAAATCAAAAGTCAACAAAAGATGTTCTTGTCCTGTGGCACAAGGGGGAAGCAAAATCATGAGCCTCAGACTCTGAGTAACTACAGCCCCCTCGGAAAAGGTGAGGGCAGTCGGTAACACCGGGAATGGTCCCGCAATTAGACATCTGAGAAGGAAGTCTTCCCTGATTCAGAGAAACGTGTAGCAAAGCTGTGCATTCTGACCTCCATCTTTCCTTTACTTTAGTTTTTTTGTTCATAAAGACATAAGTGTGCGGGAACATTACCACTTCAGGTAGGACAACAGCATGTTTAGGGGCGCACAGACTGCCTGTGTTTTCCGGCCCGCTGTGAGCCTCGTCAGACATGTGCTGCCCACTTCTGAGATCATTCTTCAGCAGTATGTACTAGTAACATGGCTGGCATTACCAAGAGTACAGAAGACGAGTGGCAACTACTGCTTTCCCTTACTGGGCCAACTGTGTGCCCTCAGAGATGCAGACTTGATGCCACCCATCTATGTTCACTGCAGGAATACTGCATGGTCTACTTTGTCTGTCACAGTGCCGTGGGTGGCTCACTCTTGGCGCGGTACTGTATAAGTTGGCATTCACCTTGAACCTATGTGCATCTTCTTCTCACTTACCTCCTGTGAGCGTTATTTAATCAGAAGACTGACAGTATCCTGTGTCCTAGAGAAGCAGTATATCCTATGCAGGTCTCCTTTGGTCAATGACCCATTGAAGAGTCTTTCTTGACTGATTAAAGTGTCACTCACCAATATCCCAAGGGATCATGGAATGGGTGTAAGAACACGGAAGGCCGAAAGCATCCCTGTTGTGCCTCTGCTTTGTTCACACTAGACAAAATGGAATTAAAACTGGCAAGCAGCCAGAAGATAAAATAACACTTTGAACTTTCTCCAATAAAAATATACATACATGCTCACACCATCGTAAGCTACTCAGCAGGTCTGGTACACCTAGCAGGTCTGGTACACCTACACCTACCCCTCTATTTCTGGAACACACAGCTACCATTCTAGAGCATAAATTACACATTTAGGGGTTAACAGCTGGAATGATTTATAGAGACTTGAAGTTGCATTCACCTTCTGGCTGCCTATTGGTGCTCTCCTAGAGTGGTGATTGTTAATGGAAGCTGATTTGCCTTGATCACTACTACGTATTGGGCCAGGGTGGAATTTTTATTGCATGGCATAATTTGCGTAATTTCTGGAATTTCATGTTACGCGCAATACTCGAAATAACACAATTAAACTGCTGTGGGGAATTACGCTGCTGTTTCTGGCAAATTTTTAGCAACGGGAAATACATGCACATGCATAATGCAAGCTGCTATCGTTCATGGCAATCATTTTATTTGTGTTATTTTCTTAGTGCAAGATGCATCTTCACATTAAAAATGTATAAGAGGATACATTTCACGCTAAAATAAAGCACTACTTGACAGATGTGTTATATACATATTAATGTGTAATTTCACATCACTTTCCTGAAATTTTGCATAATTAAATGAAAGTAAATTACAAAAATTTCACACACTACTGCTATTATCTAAGACTTGGGGCCAGATGCATCATAATACCGTAGGCGTAAGGGGACCTAAAGGCATATTTCCATGGTCAGAGACCATGGAAAGTGCCCACGGGTGCCCTTCGCTGGCCCCAGGGACACCACCACCCACACCAGAGGGAGACCACAAGATGGGGGACCTAGCCCAGGTAAGTCCCGGTAAGTTTTTTTTTTCCCCCCCCGCTCGGGTGCCCTGACTTGGGGCACCCTGCATGGCGCTGGCCCCAATGGCCATGCCCAGGGGACCGTTGTCCCCTGGGTATGGTCATTGGGGTGGTGCACATGGCTCTTGTCTTTACTAAGACAGGAGCCATGTTGTGATGCTATTAATTGTGTTTGACCAATGACTTTGTGTTTCACCACTGCGCATATTAGTTGCTCAATGTTCACCAGTAGCACATTACATGTTTTGTTCAGTTTAGCTGCCTATTGGCTTTGAAATGGCATTAGACATTACATTCTGTATTCAGTTTAGCTGCCTATTGGCTTTGACATGACATTAAACATTACATTTGATATTCAGTTTAGCTTCCTATTGGCTTTGACATGGCATTAGACATGACATTCTGTAGTCAGCTTAGCTGCCTATTGGTTTTGACATGACATTAGACATTACAATTGATATTTAGGTTAGCTGCCTATTGGCTTTAATGTGGGGTTAGACATTGCAGTTGAGTCATTGCAGATGAGCTGTGTTTTTCCAAGCTGTGTTTTTCCACCAGATGGACCAAGCTGTTTTCTTCAAACCAGACCTTAGCTGATAAGAGCACGTAGATTTTGTGTTTACCTCGCAATCCAGTCTGAGAACCGGGAGCTCAGGATAATTGGCCTCTCTCCAAGGTTCTTCGGCTCTCACACTGAGTTTGCTTTTAAGGATGACTCTGGGCTACGGAGAGATAGATTAAATCTGCTTGACTTCAGACAGGAGCTAGACGTCAGTTGCCTGTTTCCCGTTTGGGTAGAGAATCTCTTTATCGCAGTTGACCGGAGTCATCAACTTGCAGACCCCAGAAAGATGAAGCTGAGCTATAGGCCCTACGGTGATGAAATTAGACTTTTATGCTTTGCTTTGAAGTTATGCTATAATAAATGTCTTCACCTATATTTGCCGTGTACATTGCAACTAAGAAGTAATTTCAAATATTTTTCTTTCATTGCTGCAACTACTTTTGAATGTGTGCTTCCAATCTACTAATTTTGTCTCTCAGGAACTTGTGGGTGGGGAATTAACAACAATAAATGTCTTCTTTAAACTCAGAAGTGCATTCCAGAGAGGTTCTGTAAGCTTGGTTATGAGATAAGATGGAAAGCAGAACACATGTCCACTGGGGTTGTGGCCCGAAAATGGCGCTACACTGATCAGAGGCATTTTTTTGCCTCTAAACAGTTTTGCACCATAATTCGGTGCACAAACCCCGGTTTCCCCTATGCATCCCCCACCCTGTTAGCGTCTTTTGCAAGAACGCTAACCGGGCATTAACGCCGGCAAGCACCATTCCATTAATATGGCGCCTGGCTGGCATCTTGGAATGGTCCTAGCCGGCGCTATTCTTTTTCACGCAAAACTGCGCTAACTCAGTTTTGCGTGAAAAAGTATAAATCTGGCCCCATGTGTGGATAACTTGAAACATCCTCAGATAGGCTAAGGTACATTGCATTTTCATAGAACAGAAGTGGTGATATCAAGCACATACGGCAAGGAATTGCTTTTCCATGGAGATGAATGACATAGCATTGCTCCATGTGCACAACAGAAGGAGACAGAGGGACAAATTTATGAGAAGTGGTGTAATGCTGTGCTGGGGAAGGGATTTTGTCAAGCAAACTCGTGCTTCAGTGCGTCATTTCCTTGCAAATTGGACACAGCATATCTATGGAATGGCACACCATGTCGTAAGATCCATGCTGTGTCAAAAATGTTGACACATTCAAAGAAAAAAAATACATTGTTGCATAAGGCAACTGGCCCTTACGTGACACAAAGATGATTTGCATATTCATAGAGCACTTGGAAGTGCTGCAAATCAGCATTGTGACACCTAGGTGTGTGTTGCATCATGGGATGCATAAAAAGAATGACATATTTAAAAAATATGGACAGATTCCCACAATAATTTCAGAAAGTGGAGGCAACAGCATCTTCATTAGTATGGCAACAATCCAAACCGCAGGTCAAGATGTCCAGACAGTAGATTGGGGGAGGAGGAAGCTGAAGAGCAATTTCAGTGAGGAGGAGAACCAAATATTAATAACTGAGGTGACAAAAAATGAACAGATTCTCTTTGTCACCTTCAAATTGCCATTAGGAAAGAAGGAAGCCATTTGACAGTCCATAGTTGATAAGATTACCAGTGTTGGCCAAGCAAAAAGTACAGTCAGAGCTGAAACAAAAGTGGCATGACTATAAGCACAGGACCAAGGAGAAACTTGCCAAGAAACTGAGGACAGCCATGTGGCCTGAAGGACCAGCAGACAAAGAGGAGTTGGACACATTGGAGGAGCAGGTGGCGTCACTCATTCTAACAGAGTTGGCAGGAGTTGCCTGACAGGAAAGTGCTGCGGTTGAGGGCCAGGAAGATCTACTAAGTGTCATCAATGAACAATATTGTTAAATATGTTATGCAGTGCAGTACAGCAACACACTTTGCTGCGCTGCACTGCGCTGTGTGCAAGGGAAAGGACAGGAATGTGAAACATGTCAACCCATACATCTCATTAATGTTATTTCTTTGCCCTGTGGCAATTTGTCCAGGACAGTCGATCTCTGCAAAGTGCCTCATGTACATGTGTGATGCGCTGCCCCAGTCCAGGTTGTCCTTTGAATACTGCAACTTGTGGTCTAATGTTTAACATAGGTGACCAGGCCTAGAAGTCCCACAATACAAAGGAAAAAACCTGGACTTGAGCAGCACATTATACATGGACATGAGAAACCAGCCCAACCTTACTGTGACAATACTGGGCCCCTTGCACCATCAGACAAATGTGTTTGCCTTGGGGGTAGGCAGTCACAAGTGGAGTGTGAACTAATGGAATGAAATGGCATTGCCAGAGGATCAGCTTTTTACCTGAGCGGGGATCCAGGGCTTGCGTCTGTGGAGTATTTCCAAGTAGGATCAAGTGAAGAGCCATATGTACAGTCACTAGCATGAAATCACATTGCATGCAGCTCTCCTGATGTGCAGGGTCAGATTTCACAGGTGCTGTCTGCCATGTTAGAGACCACACTACCTTCTGTCTTGTACAAATGAATATTGGGGGTGGGGGTCGGTGTAATTCAAATGATGCACACTAGAGGTCCATGAGTGTTTGCTGGAAGCATAGATGGTGTGTGAGTTTGGTGCATTTCTGGTAGTGTAGTGCCATGTAAGTGTGGCTGAGCACATTGAACTGACAGTGTCCATGAATGGGGAGCCATTGGATCTCAAGGAGGAGGGGATGATGTTTGTGCTGCAAGGTAGCCTGACTGACAGCCATGCACTGCTGCTTTTTGATAGTATCACACTTGTGTTGTAGCCGTAAAGGGATGACATAGGAGAGGGCATTAGTGCACTACACTTGACATGTGGTGTGAGCCTGGCAGAAGGTATAGCAGGTGTTAGGAAGGAGGCATGAGCAGAAAAGTCAGACTATGCTACATATGTCAAAGCAGGAGGATGTTAAACAGGGAATTGTGAAGTGATAGGATGAGTCACGTGTCTAAGATGAAAGGCAGGTTTTGGGGATGTTTAGAGGGTGAAGTGTTTGGGCCTAGTTGTGTGGGCTACCAGGGTAGACAAATGTTATATATTATATTCAGTGCTCTCTTGTGAGGTTCAGAATGAGCCATAGCTCTGACATGCAGGTAGGCATGGTGCATATTGTATTCAATGTAGGTTGTGTCCTTGTCTCCTGAGAGTCAATGTATGATGTGGGTTTCTTCAGGGTGTGAGAATAAGTGTCAGCCCTGTGCCCACATGATGATTGAAAGGGGAGTCATGAACAGGTGTAAGTGGAGTGAAGAGATCTGTGATACTTGGCAGAGGGCCAGCTTAAGTAATGACAAAATGGGGTGTGCTTCAGTTGTTGCATATTTACAAGTGTGATGGTGCTTATCCACTTCAGAGATGGTTCACAGAGCCTATTGGCCTGGACTCTGGAGATGATTGTGTGTGCTAGGAAATCAGAGGAGTACACATAAGTAAGTAAACCATTGTAGTTACATCCCCTTACCCATTTCTGCAGTGATGCAACGCTGCTTGCTATATAGCGTTGTGTGTATGTGTGTCAAGTAAGAGCCTTTGGCTACATGAATGCACAAATTGCATGCAATACAGCACTGCAAGGCAGATTGGCGTGTTGTACTGTGTGAAAGGCAGAGTGATGGACAAAAAGTAATAGATGATCAAACTAACATCACTTTGTCAGGAGCTGTGAACTAATTCATGGCCAGAGGAAAGGCAGGCCCCCTTGTGACATGGTGCAATGTTCTCAATAGTACTGTCAATAAGTGAACCTTATATCAATATACTCATGGTATGAAAATAAGCCCTAACCTGCTAAATGGGGCCCTTAAATGCACTGTCCCTTTCAGCCAAGACAGGCCAGCAAACTGTGTAACTGCCTTGCAATGTTTGCTATGACACAGAAATGCCCTGTTTGTCAAAAAGTGGTTGTGTGAACAATGTAGACACACACACAAACAACACCAACTGCAGGTGAGGCACAACACCCTTCAGAGGAGGAAGATGTGTATATCTCCAATTTCCATCAGAAAACTGCCAGGTAATATTTGTCTGTGCCTCCTGGACAGTTCCCGAGTGGTCCTGTATCTATCACCTCACCTTGGTTGTTACCAAGAACTGCAACTTTTTTTTTTGCAACTGTCAATCTTGTCCACTTGTGGACTGTTGACATGGCTCCTTTACCTAATGGCAATTTGTATCTCCTCACTGAAATTCTCATCACCGCTATATGTTGCATGACATGTCCTCAACTGGACTCTGTCTGGACATTATTATCTCACTTTCAATTTTGCTGTTGGTGGCCCAAACAATGCAAAATGCTCATGCTGACTAACCATGCTTGCAAATAAATTCACTCCTATAAACCTGAGTGATGTATGTATGTTGCAGAAAGGACTACTTATACTATGTGGATGCGTACATACCTAAACACTGCTTAGCAACTCAAGGAGAGCGAGAGAAAGTCATACTCACCTGCACTCTTTGCATATGCACCATCATGTACATCCACTGCGATGGCAATATGTTGAATGTCTTGACTCACAATTGTATGTCCCGGTGTGACATAAGTTTCATTTACTTGACTTGCTCACAGTGAAAAGCCCTTACTAAACACATAAATGAATACTTGCCAAAAATGGGGCATGTGAGTCATGAGCTAATAACAATGTTTCACTTTTCCACATATATCTATCTCAGTGAATGTGACAACCTGATCAAACACATGTGAGGGGCCCACTGCTTACACTGAAGAGATAGCAAAGTACATAAATTACCATGGTTGCACTACTTCTGAAATTGCATCATACTTGTGATTGACATGGATGTACTAGGGCAGTCCAATACCTAGGATGCGGGTATGCTTGAAATGCAAGGGATTATTATTGGGGTTCTGTGTAAACTGATAACTTGTGTAACAAGCTACACCGGGGCCCCTGATAGGCCACACATAATTTGAGTGTGAATGTATCCACACATGACATCAATTGTACAATAAACACACGTCTTACTGCATAGGAACCAGATCACAGACCCACGAACAAAGCAACACCTCCCTATGGGAAAAATAAATGGGAGAAATATGTATTGTAAACTCTGCAAGTACTATAACAAAGTTACATGCATGAAGTGTCACACTTAGCAAGTAGTCAATGTCAATGATTATAAAGGTTCTTCAGGCAGATATGGACACATTCATCATTTTCAGCCAGCCAACAACGACCCACTTGCATAATGGTGCCACGGTGTGTGGGGTAGTGGCAGGCAAAAGTGTGTATCTCTGCACAACCACAAATCTGTAATCTGCACTGACAAATGTATCCCAAATACACCTTTCCTATCACTTTCACACTGTGTGCAATAGTAGTATGCTACCTGTGTTGTGCTGTGAGTAACACTTCAAAATGGGGACACTTACAGTGCCTAAAGTAGGAATATGCACCACACTTGACTCAGATGTAAGGAGTATGAACATCTCCCCATGGGCCTCTGACAAAGCAACATTTAAGTACAAAGACTGCAGGCAAATGGGTACATCATGTTCTCAACTCAACTCACTCCATGCTACCAACTCATAATTATTGAAAAGATGACAAAGTTTTAAGAAATGTAGGGCCACATTTATGAGGCCCTATCACCACCGAGTGTCCCTTTTTGTGATGCTCTGGTGATGCTGTGCAGTGCATCATATCTACAAGACGGCTTTAAACCACTTTTCCTGGCTTAATGCAGCCTTGTATGGGCCACCCTGATGTAATTTTCTGCGGCTGAGGAGCGTGCAATGGGTTTTTCTGTGGGTGTACCCATGCAAGACCCATTACTTTTTGATACTGCTTCAGATTTATGAGAATCCGTAAACCTGAGGCAGCGCCAAAAACTAACGCCTCCTCTGGAGAGGTGTTAGAGTGGTGAAACGAGGAGAAATACTTTAATTTCTCCTCATTTGTTGCTCTTTCTGTGTGTGCTGCATTCTGCAGCACAGATAGAAGGAACACATCACCATTAAAATTTGTGTCATTGCATGTGTATGTTGGATTTTTGCTGTTTTGGTCATGATTTACTTAGATAAATATTGAATATTTTTCTAAACTGGTGTGGTATTTTCACTGTGTTAATGTGTGTGTGTGTGTGTACAAATACTTTACACATTCCCTCTGAGATACTCCTGACTGCTTGAGCCAAGCTACCAAGGGGTGAGCATGGGTTATCTTAGCTGTGTGCCTTCCTTACCCTGACTAGACTGTGAGTCCATCCTTGGACAGGGTGCAAACCACTACCAACTAGAGACTTCATTTTTGATAGGGGTGCATATTGCATGTGGGTATGTAATTTGCTCATTACTATATGTGATATGTGTTAAGTTAAGCAAGTCCATGTAGCATGCTTCAACATTGCATTACTCATCTGGAATAACCCAAGGCAGCAGACATTGCTGTCTTGATTTACTCAGTGTCAGATATTGAATGCGAAGATAGAGGGTGGTTGGTGACCTCTTGCAAGGCATAACTGTAGTACATCATAACAATTGAGCCTCAAACTAATTCAGAGAATCAGACAAATAGCTTCTGATAAGCAGTTGTAGCAAAACCATGGTGAGCTAAACCTTTACCAATGTCTGTACACGTATTCTTCTAAGGCTGGTTTTCACCCTATCATAATTTTAATTTGCAAATGAGTCTTAGAAGCGTGTGTATTTATGCTGGTATACCCACCTGTACAAGAACAATGTGGGGTACGATGCAGGTAACCGAGCACCATGAAGCAAGCTAATGGCATATTTGCTAGCCAGTACACGTTACCCCACCAGTAGGTGAGCAGTGTAATGGCATGTATGCTGCTGACACTGGGCATCCTTGCATGTGAATTTTTACACAGTCAATCAACATTACTATACACCTTGCATGGTGTTAGAAATGGGGACTCTGGTTAGCAGTCAGTTTGCACTCTGTCCAAGCAGGGACCCTCACTCTAGTCAGGGTAAGGGAGTTACACTCCTAAGACAACTCCTGCTCACCCTCTTGTAGGTTGGCACAAGCAGTCAGGCTTATCTCAAAGGCAATGTGTAAAGTATTTGTACCAACATACACAGTAATACAGAGAAAACACTACAAAATTGACACCACACCAGTATAGACAAATAGGCAATATTTATCTAAATCAAACAAGACAAAAACAACAAAAATCCAACATACACAAGTCAAGATAGGAACTTTCAAAGTAAAAAGAGTCTTACACCATAGAAAACAATGGAAGGGGCGAGCGTGCATCGGAAAAATCATTTCTTCTCTGGTCGGGTAGGAGATGCGTTGTTTTTCTCTCCTGCAAGAGAGCGCTATGTTGATTTCTGTACAGGGCATTTTGAATCCACGCAGGTTCATGATCACTTTGACACCCAGCGACAATGTGTGCGAAATCCTGTTCACGGGTATGGAAAAAAACCATGCTGCGTGGTGTTTGTGTCGTTTTCAGCAGCCGTAAGTGGGTGTTACGTCGTTTTTCCAGCCGCGATGCAGGTAATGCATTGAAATCAGCCGCAAAGCGGGTGGTGCGTCATTTTTCAGCCGCGTTGAAGGTGGTGCATCAAAATTGTCTGTGCGTGGCTCCTTGTGTGTGGATAACCGTCCTTGTTCTACCAGCTTCACCTTTCAAGGGCCCAGGGACTGGATAGGGCATAACTTGGCAGGGCAGGAGTATCAGCAGAGGGTCCCAGTGCTGACAGAGGAAGTCTTTGATGGTCCTGAGACTTCAAAACAGGAGCAAGCTCAGTCCAAGCCCTTGGAGATTTTTCACAAGCAGGAATATACCACAAAGTCCAGTCTTTGTCCCCTTTCACAGGCAGACGCAGCAACTGCAAGGTAGGCCAAAAAGAACAGTCACAGGCAGGCGTAGCGCTTCTCCTCAGCTCTTCAGCTCTTCTTCTTGGCAGAGGTTCCTCTTGGTTCAAGAAGCAAATCTAAAAATCTGAGGTTTTGGGTCTACTACTTATACCCCTTTCTGCCTTTAAAGTAGGCAAACTTCAAAGGAAAGTCTCTGTTGTTCACAAGATCCTGACTTGCCCAGGCCTGGCCCCAGACAAACACCAGGGCATGGGAGACTGCATTGTGTAAGGGTAGGCCCAGCCCAGCCCATTCAGGTGTTAGTGACCACTCCTTCCTCCACTCCACTCTAGCCCAGGTGGTTCATCAGGATATGCAGGCTACATCCCAGCTCTCTTTGTGTCACTATCTAGTGGAGATTCACAAACAGCACAACTGTCAGTCTGACCCAGACAGGGAATGCACAAATAGGCACAGTCACAAAATGATTCAAGCAAGAAAATGTCCACTTTGTAAAAGTGCAATTTTTTTACTGAAAATATAAAAATCAACTTTACCAAAAGATATATTTTTTAATTGTGAGTTCACAGACCCCAAACTCCATATCTCTATCTGCTGCTAAAGGGAAACTGCACTTAAATGTTTTTTTAAAGGCAGCTACCATGTTAACCTATGAGAGAGATAGGCCTTACAATACTGAAAATTGACTTTGGCAGTATTTCATTGTTAGGACATGTAAAACACATCAGTACATGTCCCTCCTTTAACATACAAAGCACCCTGCCCATGGGGTAACCTAGGGCCTACCTTAGGGGTGCCTTACGTGTATAAAAAGGGAAGGTTTGGACCTGGCGAGTGGGTACACTTGCCAGGTCGAATTGGCAGCTTAAAACTGTACACAAAGACACTGCAGTGGAAGGTCCAAGACATGTGTACAGGGCTTCTCATGTGGGTGGCATAATCAGTGCTGCAGGCCCACTAGTAGCATTTGATTTACAGGATTTACACAGAGAACAAAAGCATTTTAGCACTGGTTAGCAGTGGTAAGGTGCTCAGAGTCCTAAAGCCAACAAAAACAGGTCAGAAAAACTAGAAGGAAGGAGGCAAAAAGTTTGGGGATGACCCTGCATAAAGGGCCAGGTCAAACACATTGAATAAATGCCTCTGAGAATTGGGACATAAGGTATGTAATGCAATGGGTTTGGCACTTCAATGGAAATCCATGTGCAGACTAGTCAGCTTTGCCCACTGTGGTCCATGTAATTCTGGTTGCACTGTGTAGGAAATCTGACATCCTAATGTGACCTGCCAAGCCATATGTCCATAACCCTGCAATCTGGACATCTACCCTCACAATGCGAATCAGTCAGGCAGTGTGGTAATGTTTTGTCCAATGCCATGGTTAATAATAGTCACAGGCCTACATGCTTAAAGCCACCAAGACTCTGTGTGAATGGTCCTCTGTCACCCCTATTCACATGACAATGACATGTACGGCTCTGAGATTTGCTCAAGTTCCCTTGAGGCTAGATTACAGCAGCCATACCTCAGGTTAAGTTAAAAAAAATGATGTGACCAAGATACAACTTCTAATGTACTCACATCCTTATAAAGACGCATGTTGAGATGTTTTATTTCCTATGTCATCAATTAAAATCCAATAATATAGTAATATAAACAGGTTGTCCTAACACAACAATATTTACAGCATCACTCATATGAAAAATGTTTTTTGTGATGGCTAGCCTGCTGACACGGTGATACAAGATTTAATACATTTTAATTTGATTTTACACACACTTACACAAACAGGTATGTGTTACCAGGCGTTTTCAATGTTTTTCTGCATGAATGTCTGACCACAAATATATTCATCCACAATTCGGGATAGATGTAACTTATGCAGCATGTATGTGCATTGTATGTTGGAAAATGATGCAATATATGTGACATTTGGACACACTTATTCTAAATCATATATTACGAGACAATAATTTTTATACTTGGTAGCGCTGTCTGGGTAATGTGTTACACCTTTTCAGCACCATATTCATACTCAAAGGCTGCCAAACCGTGCCCAAGCACAGTTAGCCTAGACCATTCCACTTCTATACAATATCTTTTGAAACATTGTATGTAATGTCTGTGACATATGTTTGCTGTTAACTTTAGATTGTGTTGTCCATCTACTAATTAAGTGCCAGATGATGGGACATGTGTCATAAACATCAAAATAGTAGTTGAGCAAACATCACCACAGCTGTTAAAGGTGTATGCTACCTGTGTGCATGTATGCATTGCCCCTACATGCACATGGCATCTATCATTGGCCTTCTACCATTAATCTGGGCACATGTTCAGTTGTGTTGGGACACTGAGTGTAATTTATTGGCAGGGGATTGATACATCCACATGCACATCACAATCTTACCACTATCATGGATCCCACATAAACCTTACAGAGCTACATCTATGTACTTATCACACTTACTGGTAGATTTGGCATCCCGAAAGATTCTACCTCATCCCTAGTGTATGAAGCAGGTCTATCTACAAGACAAAAATTTGAATATTGCATTGTAAATAGTGCAAATACACACAGTCTGAATTCCATTGACGGTACTATGCCATCCCAGTGAATTGGGAGATTCAAAACATTGTACACACATGTGTATATTTCTGTATAGGGGATGCAGCTAGTAACCTTGCATGGCAGAGGTGGATGAATGTTGAGGCTTAGATATAGCTAACATCACATTTCTGAAGCAAGCCTCGGGCATGTGATGTTATGTGTATTGGTGTGCAGCATCACCTCAGGCCCCCTTGCACCATGACACGGGGTGCTATTGGCTCTAGGAAGACCAAAGTAGTGCAGCATTGGGGAAATACACGTTTAATCTGTATGTAACAAGGTAAGAACCTTATCAGACTATTTATGGCCCTAGTGCAAAGAGTGCTGAATAGCAGCAAATCATACAACCTTGCAACAAGGTTCAGGGGTGCATGCCTTGGATGAATATTTCAATGTTTTCGCAGGAAAATTCCACCTACATCATGGGTCTTCAAACTGGGGGCAGGCCCCCCTAGGGGGACCTAAAGTGATCCCAATGGGGCACGAGGCTCTGGCCAAAAGAAGAATCATGCAGATAACAGAGCTTTATTTTAAGCAGAAAGCAATTCTTGCATTTTTGAAAAGGTAACAGAACTTAACTGCAATATTTAAATAAGTATAGACATGTTTAAACATTGCCAACTTGAATGAATAACTGTGAAAAATTGTGAGGGGGCCTGATGATTTTTTTATTCCACTGGGGGTGTGCAGCCTTCAAATGTTTGAAAACCACTAAGAACTACATGAACAAATACAATTACCAAAGGCATTTTCATCTGTCTACATGTTCTGAACAATGCAGTACACCTCATGAAAAGGTTCACATTAGAGTAGAATGAGCATCACATTTACCGTTTCGCATCACCTGTTTTGGGTTAAAAAATGTTTGGGTCATACTAGGCCTGGGCAGAGTTTGCAGAGGTCTGCTACGCGGAACTCCGGAAAGGCCAAAAAAACTTGGCGGCGGAGTTTGGGTAAGGTGTGCTTTCTGCACTGATTTTAAGCCTGCGAGTTTCTCCCACGCTGTAAAATCAGTGCGAACGGCAACACGCAGAGCACCAGAGGGCTCTAACTCAAGTAGATTTTCTACTTGAGCTGCAACTTACTCAAAGTAAGCGGCACCTTTCTCATTGGGAGCGGTTGCAGCCTACCACCTGCGTTCAGAAATCTCACTCGCCAACTAAGCAATGTCTCTTGCTCACGTTCACCAACTTAACCTTGTAAAAACTTCACTTCATTGAGTTTTTTGAAACTCAGCACTCTGCATGGACTGTGAAGTAGGGAAAACTCTGCGAACTCCGCCGGCGAAAAAGAATTCTTTGGCCACACCTAGCTCATAGCCTGCTTAAGCACGTATGTGATTTCAGGTAAGGTATCCAAAGACAAGCATGTTAAATCTAGGAAATACATACACAACCCATTGAACCGGCCCCTGGGCGGGGGTTTGGCAATTGTGTGCATTACAAGTGAATATGTTAACCAGTAGAGCAAATGATCTGCCCCTTGCATGCTTAAGCTGTTTTAAATGTAACACAAACATATCTACATGCAGTTTGGACATACCTACACACATACCTACAGGTTCACCAAAGTCCAATTCGATGCAGTCGACCAGAACACCCTCACGGGACACCACATCAGCCCAGTCTTGTTTTAGCTGTTGGACAACACTGCTGTAAAGGATCGTGCAGTGCAGGAAAACAGACCTTGGGAACACTTTCATTGGTCCACAATTTTTACCAGACAAGGAATCAATTTGTTGATGTGTGACTTTTCATTGGTCACGGTGTGCTTATGTGTGACATTTTACCTTCTTGTGTGTGATATATTGAATGACAATTTATTGTGAGAAAAAACACATAAATATTATAATGTATTGCAACATTTTCAAGTTTATCTACCTTTTGTGGTTTGTAGTAGGTTTGGGTGGACGTAAGTAGCTGAGGTGATGTGGAAATTGTGCCCTGTATATGCTTTACTACACCTATGTGCAACACTGTTGTAGCCCCTATTCTGCCCAATTTCTTTATTCAGTCAAACTGTCATGATCCCTGCCATAGGATGTGTTATGGATGCAGCACACACTTAGGGGAGCACAGAGACAGGATGGGTCACCCATTCTACAGTGTATGTGCCAGCTGGCTTACAGATTTCTTGGCTTATTCTAAACTATTTGGTGTAATTCCGATATGGAACATGTGATTGTCAAGCAGCCTTGTAATTGCACACAAAGCTAGGGAAGTTCCACCATGTAATGTGGTTGTATACACATGTCTGCACTCAATACTATGGGTCATATTTACAATCTTTTGACACTGGGCAGAGCTGCAAGCCTTCTTGCTGTGCTAACCTACATCACAAGAAAAGGGCAGGACTGCTCTGTATCTGCAAGATACAGCACATTCCTATCCCTTCTCCTGCGCTGGTGCACAATGGGCTGCCATGCCCCAATGCAGGCACCCTTGCACCATGGGTCATGGGTGTCTGCACAGCAGGGATGATTGTTTTTGTACAGGAAGGGGCACCTTCCTGCACAAAAACAATCACAAGAGGTGTTTTCCTCTCTTTTTGTCAGCTGCAAAATGCAAAATAAATGTATTTCTACACGTTGCGCCTCCCTTACCCCTCCCCTGGGGAGGAGTAGGCTTTTGACACATTCCCAGGTTTACAAATCTTTGAAAATCTGGGAATGGGTCAAAATCCATGGGTGTTATGTGGAAACACCCATCGCAGCACTCATGGTACGCCTCTTTGACGCAGAGTAACGTAATGCAGCAATTTGCAATGCGTCACCTTACTCCATATTTACAAGGCTATGTAAAGCCATGCAAAGTGGCTTTGCATGGCCTGCTAGATATGGGCCTGGGGCCTGCATCACCAGTGCATGAAAAAAAGTGAAGCACCAGCAGCGCAAGCCACTTGTAAATGTGGCCCAATATGTCTGAATCAATATGTATGGTGCTCATGGTGCTCACACCATGCACCATGTAAAATGTGCTTTGCAATTCTGTTTGTCTATTGTTTGAGCCTAACAAGGCCATTTGAGTAGCCCAGACAAGTGTCATTAATCACGAGTGACACAATATATTGCAAATCACTGCATTGCCTTACTCTGCACCAAAGAGAGGCTCCTTGACCCTTGCATGTGGGTAGCCTTTCGCATCTGATGGTTATGCATACATTAACAAACATACAACACCAGGCAAACCTGGAAATGCACCAGTAAGTACTACCTTCCCAGGAGTCGCATTAAATGGAGTTAGACCTTAAATTGTCCTTGGTGCTTCATTTGCTATGTGTTCTGTGTTCAGCAGCACACACAGATGGTGGAATGTGGCTCACAGGATATATTGGTGGGCAGTATGTGTATCTTACTACAAACACACCTTCATGATCAGTATGTGTATCTTACTACAAACACACCTTCATGATCATATCCATTTCTGCATCCAATAGTTGCATCCTTGCCCCATGGTGCAAGTGTGCCTAAGTAGGGCCTAGGCAGCCAAAACAGAAATTGCACAGGGGAACAAACATGATTTTTTTAAATTAAGGTAGATGCACAACATTACTTGCAATTTGCTTTCGCACATAGTTGTGCAGTAGGAAGACTACATACACTGCACTGTGTGGCAATTCTCATTATATGTCCCCTCTGTTTATAGTCACATGACATTTTGGAAACGAGAATATGATCTACATATGTAGGATGGAAACAAACATCATGATGTGCAGTGCACACGCACTCAATCATTGCACAGTGTTTGGAACTACACTCCCTTTGGACTGTGCAAGAGGGTATGAAGGGGAACACACTCTCAGCGTGTGTACACTGATCACACATTGCAACCTTTCTGTTGTGTATCTTGCACAAGCACATGTGTTTTACACATGGTGTTATAATGCACATGTATTTCTAACAACATGATTGTGAGCTACGTGAGTGTGACACACAGCAACAGATCTTTGGAATAGGTGAGTGAGCCATTAAGCCTCACTGAAGCAAATCAGGGTCACATAGTAATTTTTACTCCTAATGTACAATTAGCATAATGCTGCCAAACACAAATAATCTCTGTCTCACTCCTGTGAAAGTTAGTACCAGTACATCTACTTTGAGGGAATGTCTTTGTATTGCCCGCATGGTCCAAAGAGGCTGCACTCCCTGACACAGGCATATGTAAAGGCACATACTCAACTCACATTTCCCCTTTCAGATGATACAAGATTTGTGATCCCTCAACTAAGCACTTGTACACTCCGTTCAGAGGTGAGCTACTCTTGCCATGCAGAAGTAAGTTCATATCCAAATACTTACACTATGCTATGTTCAAAGAGCTGGTGTATGTACACATAGAGTTGTGCGTGACGTTTGACATGTACACTTCACACTCTGTATTCTTCAGGTGTTGTGATGTGTGCAAAAAAGTAATCTTCTATTGTTGTGCTACAGGACTTTGCGTCTCATCCCATTGCTGTGCAATGCATGTGTAATGTGTATTTTGACAACTGTGGCCTGAAGTGCTATATAGAACAATGTGGCCAGGAATTGACTCACCTGTGTAGTGTTTTGAGGATCCACAGACATGCATGTATGCATTCTTTATAAAAACAAATATGAACTTGTACACATCATACTTGGCCTTTGTCCATGACAACTGACAATCATGAGCTGTGAAGTTTTGAGCTACAACATTTGCTCCTGCGATTTGCTGCCATTCTGCATGCTACAACATTGGGGAGAAACACTACACTGAGTGGTTTGTCACAGTTGGAACTATTGGGTGATTTGAGTTGCAACATTCACTGAGTACCATAAAAAAAAACACTTTGCTGTTGCAGAACACAGCAAGACACCGAACTGTGCAGACCTACTCTGCTGAAGAGTGGGAGGACTGAAACGTTCTAGTTTGATGTGTACATGTGGCAAGCCTGGCCTGTCCTTACATGAAGTACACTGCATCACATTGCTGCGTTGGTTGGCTGAATATTTGGAGCCATGGCACCAGGTTGCTTAACAGGTCTGACAACATAACTGATACATGTTTAAACCTACTCCTAGTTGAGAAGATGTGATTGACTTGATGTTTACAATGACTGTGACATTCAGACAACACAGTGAATGAGTTTAAACATTTAATTTCATGTTGAAGATTGAAGATTATGTCAGACATTTTCTCATTTGTAAAAAATGATAAGGTGAAGAAATTCGATACAATGGTATTGCATTGCCGACGTCCTGCCATCCTCCATTGGCTCACTCTCCTCTCGATCAAAGTCAAATGGCACATTTGTCTGGACACAAATGTTTTGTTAAATGGCACATACCACGATGATCTTGGACACCATAGGTGGTAAGTAGAACAATCTTCCCCCAGACATATCCAGGCACCGAAAGCTGTACTTCCAAATTCTGAACGTACGTCCCACACAATTGCGAGTCCTTTTCAGCGTCTGGTTGTACCTTTTTTCGGCCTCCATCTGGGGATGGGGTAATGGAGTCAAAACCCACAGCTGCAGACCATCTCCTTGATCAGCTGAAAGTAGAGAAATAAATGCTAGTTAATATGCACATTGTTACAGAGGCATAACTGTACATGTGGGTTATGTATACTGACTAACTTATAGATATCTCTTACTGTATAGAACTTCAGGGACCATATCCTTGATCAGCTGAAAATAGAGAAAAAAATGTTAGTTAATATGTACATTGTTACAGAGGCATACCTGTACATGTTGGTTATGTCTACTGACTAACTTATAGATATCTCTTACTGTATAGGACTTCATGGATTATAAAGTCAGTTGGCCATGGTTTGTTACATGTCTATGCCAGTTATTTGTGTCAATGCTAATGTTGTCCGTGTCTTGGTACTTTGGACACTTCCATATGCTGACTTTCATGTGGAGGCAGTAGATTACTATGATTGGTATTTCTGAAAGTCATCGACAATTCTATGTTCTGTGTTCTATGTTCTGTGCACACACGACGTGCACAGAAACAAAGTAGTGATCTAAATGTGTGCCATGTAATCAGCACTAGGTGTGTTTAAACAGTGGCAACCTGTTTGACACTCACAATACATTTGTCCTCTTGTAATTTCTAGACGTGGTTGCTTAGCTACATGACTTTGACCCAGCCTTTGCTTTGTTCACTTGCTTTAATGCTGCTAATTGCTGCTGACATGTTTTTATTTAGCAACATGTGACATGGTTAGTTATATATTGTGTTATGAGCTTTCAGCTAATGCTTGTTCTCAGACAAGTAATGCTCAACTTAGATGGACACATAGGTCTGGACATGTGGGCCATAAGTATGTAGGACACAGTTATGTAGATACAAGTTGCTTTTTACTACAGACTAGGACAAAGTACTTTCTTTTTTACCATGTATGCATATGATTCTACCTTGTAGGGAAATCTGTACTTCGATGCTTTTATAATGTCATCATTGATGTGGTTTGAGTATGTAGAGATTGGAATCCTGTGTACATTGGGATCTCTTGACCTTGTTGCATTCCTTCTATGTTAGTCACTGGTCTATGATATGTTTCACAGCATTGTGTTAGAGGTTGTGAGTTCAACATAGAAGGCTTTATATACTGGGAATTTGGCCTTGTTACAAAATACATCACTGATGTATCACATTGGGTACATATGTCAATGTGGCTTGATACATATGTATGTGTGTGTACCTTGACTGTCAGTATGGCAGAGACATATGTGTTGTTAGAAATGGGTTTTTTGGTTGGCAGTCAGGTTACCCTCTGTCCAAGCAAGAACCCTCACTCTAGTCAGGGTAAGTCACACACAATCCAAAATTAGCCTGTGCCCACCCTCTGGTAGCTTGGCACGAGCAGTCAGGCTTAACTTAGAAGGCAATGTGTAAAGTATTTGTGCAATAAATCATACAATACCACCATATAGCACCACAAAAATACACCACACAGTGTTTAGAAAAATATATAATATTTATCAGGATAATTGTAGGTCAAAACGAATAAAGTTGCAATGGGAATTTGTAGAGATATCACTGAAAAGTGAAATGTCTTAGGTCTTTAAAAAGCAAGCAAAGGGGGTCATTCTGACCCTGGCGGTCCGAGACCGCCAGGGCCATTATGACAGAAAGCACCGCCAACAGGCTGGCGGTGCTTTCTCACCCATTCTGACCCTGGCGGTAAAGCCGCGGTCACCCCACCGGGGCCGGCGGTTTTCCGCCGTTTTTGCCCCGGCTGGGATAATCCACAAGGGCAGCGCTGCAAGCAGCGCTGCTCTGGGGATTATGACCCCCTTACCGCCAGCCTGTTTCTGGCGGTTTTCACCGCCAGGAAGAGGCTGGCAGTAAGGGTTGTCCTGGGGCCACTGGGGGCCCCTGCACTGCCCATGCCACTGGCATGGGCAGTGCAGGGGTCCCCTAACAGGGCCCCGGACAGCTTTTCACTGTTTGCCTAGCAGCCAGTGAAAAGCGTGATGGGTGCAACTGCACCCGTCGCACGGCCGCAACACCGCCGGCTCCATTCAGAGCCGGCTCCTGTGTTGCGGCCTCATTCCCGCTGGGCCGGCGGGCGCAAAGTTGGTTTGCGCCCGCTGGCCCAGCGGGAATGTCAGAATGGGGGCCGCGTGAGTGCAGCCGCATTGGCGGCCGCATGGCGGTTTTACCGCCGCCCGCCAAGGTCGGAATGACCCCCAAAGTCTCTTTCAAGCACAAAGTACCTGGTTTGGAGTGGGAAATCTCCTCAGAGGGCCACAGAAGAAGAGATACGTGGAAAACGGTGTGTGCGTCGATTTCTCCCCAGCACACACGGACTTGCGTCGTTATTTTCCACGCAGGGAAGTCGTGCGTCATTTTCCGGCGCGCGGACAGTCTCTTTCTGTGGATCGCTGGGATTACCAGATGTCCCGGGTCTGTGCGTGGATTTTCCTGCTTGTTTTCCGGCTGCGCGTCGTTATGCGGGGCTGCGCGTCGAAATCTCGATCTCACGGCAGGCGTTGCGTCGATTTCTCCTCTGGAGGTCGGGTGGCGTTGTCCTTGCGAAGCCGTGCGTCGAAGTTCCGGTCGTCCCGAAGGCGTCGCGTCGGTGTGCGCCGTTTTTCTTGCAGCGGAACAAGCTGTGTGTTGAAAATTTCGGCGCACGGAGCGTCCAAGTGAAAAAGAGAAGTCTTTTTGGTCCTGAGACCTCAGGGAACAGGAGGCAAGCTCTATCCAAGCCCTTGGAGAGCACTTTCACAGCCAGGCAAGAGTTCAGCAAGGCAGCAGGCCAACAGCAAGGCAGCAGTCCTTTGTAGAAAGCAGACAGGTGAGTCCTTTGAGCAGCCAGGCAGTTCTTCTTGGCAGGATGTAGTTTCTGGTTCAGGTTTCTTCTCCAGCAAGTGTCTGATGAGGTAGGGCAGAGGCCCTGTTTTATACCCAAATGTGCCTTTGAAGTGGGGGAGACTTCAAAGAGTGGGTAAGAAGTGCACCAGGTCTCATTTCAGTTCAATCCTGTCTGCCAGGGTCCCAGTAGGGGGTGTGGCAGTCCTTTGTGTGAGAGCAGGCCCTCCACTCTCCCAGCCCAGGAAGACCCATTCAAAATGCAGATGTATGCAAGTGAGGCTGAGTATCCTGTGTTTGGGGTGTGTCTGAGTGAATGCACAAGGAGCTGTCAACCAAGCCCAGCCAGACGTGGATTGTAAGGCACAGAAAGATTTAAGTGCAAAGAAATACTCACTTTCTAAAAGTGGCATTTCTAGAATAGTAATATTAAATCCGACTTCACCAGTCAGCAGGATTTTGTATTACCATTCTGGCCATACTAAATATGACCTTCCTTCTCCTTTCAGATCAGCAGCTGCCACTTCAACAATGTATGAGGGCAGCCCCAATGTTAGCCTATTAAGGGAGCAGGCCTCACAGTAGTGTAAAAACGAATTTAGGAGTTTTACACTACCAGGACATATAACTACACAGGTACATGTCCTGCCTTTTTCCTACACAGCACCCTGCTCTAGGGGTTACCTAGGGCACACATTAGGGGTGACTTATATGTAGAAAAAGGGGAGTTCTAGGCTTGGCAAGTACTTTTAAATGCCAAGTCGAAGTGGCAGTGAAACTGCACACACAGGCCTTGCCATGGCAAGCCTGAGACAAGGTTAAGGGGGCTACTTAAGTGGGTGGCACAACCAGTGCTGCAGGTCCACTAGTAGCATTTAATCTATAGGCCCTAGGCACATATAGTGCACATTACTAGGGACTTATAAGTAAATTAAATAGTCCAATCAGGTATGATCCAAAGTTACCATGTTTAAAAAGGGAGAGAGCATATGCACTTTAGCACTGGTTAGCAGTGGTAAAGTGCGCAGAGTCTAAAAGCCAGCAAAACAGGGTCCAAAAAGTGGAGGGAGGCAGGCAAAAAGTCAGGGGTGACCACCCTAAGGCATGTCAGGTCTAACATGTGTGTTTTGTCATGTTCACTCTCACATTGGTACACTAAGCTGGCTTTTAAACATGACTGTGACCTGCACTTTCATTGCATCACACAAATAGAATTTACAACTAGTTCTTCCAGAGTTGCTCCAGGAACTCTGGTCAACATATAAGGCTTCTGCCATGTTAAATGCTTACTTATGAACACAGGTTTAGATTAAACATCTTCAATTTTTTGGAAGCTTTACTGATACTGAGACCTTTGAAGAAACTCTCAGCCCACACTTAGGGCTGTATGTTGGAACCATGCACGCATTTACCACGGATGTTTTAATAACGCAGTCCAAACCATGAATGCATCTTTACAATGCATTCCTTTATAGCGCAAGTCATTACACCGATTTGCATTAGGGAAGGCATTGACTTTGAAATAGTATAACTTACTATTCCAACTCCAGTTTGGCAACAGTAGGGAAAGTGTTGGATTTAAAGTTCAACATCAGTCCCAATAATGGTTTCCTTAAGGCAAGTCGTTGTAACGACTTGTGTGATAAAGGAATGGGTTGTAAAGATGCATTTGTTGTTAAATATGCTTTGTTAAGGTGCAGTGTGGTTTGAGCCACATTATAAAGGGTGTTTCCCCACACGTAGACATAATGTGCATTTTGTACTTATATTATCTATTCTTGTGAACCACATGAGTATTACCTTAAATAGTTACCCTGTGCAGATGATACGGCTCAGTCCATTCAAACAGTGTGAGGTGAAACAATGCTGCACACAGATGTTCTGTTGCTACTGCCATTACAGGATTAGTGAGAGAATGGCAGAATGGGAAATCATTGTCTAGACATTGCTGTAAGTTGTTCCCTCTATGTTCACATGACACTAGGGGCCGGAAATTTGACAAAGTGGCGCATTACTTGCTGTGCTGCACTGCATCACTGGGAAATGCTATTTAGAAGAAAGATTCTTCTCTCTCTGATTCTTATACAATAAATCTAAACATTCAAAAATCCAATTACAAAAAATAACAATTACCGACAAAAATGTTCATATAATAATATAGAAAAACTCTAAATCCACTTCACGTAGGATATGGACACACATACAAACTCACAACACAGACAAGACTCAAGACAAATCACATTTATAGAATGAACAAGACAAATCAAATCAATCCACTACTATTATTTGCTTAATATTTTACAAATATATCACATTTATCAACAACCACTCAATATATCAAAATAACGAAATATATATTGTCTAATTACCCATCAAATTTAAAGGATTCTACATCTTCCTTCTTGTCCACAAATTCTGTTCTTCACGATGTTTGGATAGTCCTACGCTCTATTAGAGACTTTGGTTCCAGTGGTTTTCTATAAATTTCAATCAAAACTGCACCAACAAGTTTTAATGATATTCAAAAGTCTTCAGACTTGTTGCACACTATACATAGATAACAGTTCTTTGCCAGCCAACAAATTCCTAGCTGACGCGCGTTTCGGTGGATCACACCCAATGCTGATGCTTTAAGCCACCTTCCTCAGGGCTGTGCACAAAGGTGCACATATGAGCTGGAAAGTTATGTAGAAACAAATAAATATAATCCAATAAACTATATGCTCCTTAAATATAATGTTTCGTTTTTAATTTTTTAATTTTTATTTTTTAATTTTTAACCATGTCCTAATCATATTATTTCAAAACACTAATGCATGCCACCAAGTGGTCAGAGCTTTCAATGTGCTGGAGGTGTCTCTCAAAAATTTAAATCAGAAAAGAATCCCTTCACCAAATAAAAAACAAAAAGAAGCAAATCCCTCAAAATAACCCTCATTCACAAACACCAACCAGTGCTTTACTTAGTTTCTCAACCTTATATATCACCTGTATGTCACCTTTACCTCTTTAAAAAAACACCTTGGCTTTTCCTGTAGCTCACTTTGTCCTCTGTGTCACAATTTGTTGGAACTTTACAATATAAATGCTCAAAAACAATTAATCCGAACTGAAAGCAGAACAGTGCAAATTAGTCATGTTTTTTGAGTAATCACCCATTTCTAGGTGGTATCAGGCATTTCTTTCAGAAAGTGAGGTGTGATGGTGCAGGGATTCTTGTATTCCAGTCTTTGGGTGTAATCATTAATTTGAGTGAGTTAACTGGTTTTATTAAAAAATAATTCAAATCAATTGACTTATTCAGTAATTAATATCTTTTTATGCATTGTCATTAGAGTCCCAAATAACCCATTAGCATGTATTTCAAAACAATACACAATATTAGTGAGCATTACAAATAAAATAAACAGCAAGTGTGCTCTATTAAGGAATTCCCTAATCTAGATTAATTGAGTTTTAGGCATAAGAATGGATATATCTTCAAGAAGCAAAAAAGGGTGTCATTTCAGAAACCTAAATGAAAAATTCTGGTGAGAGAATAAAAATGGACAAGGGAGAAGCCTTTGAACTTTGGCAATAAGGAATTTTGATAAGCTAAAAAGCTAAAATTATCAGCTGTAAAATAGAAAGGCTCAAAAGAGTCCTCTTCTGAAGGGAAGAATTCCTCAGAATCCTAAGAGTACTAATTGCTCTAGAAACACATGCTATTATAAATCTGCTAAAATAGAATTGTAGCAATTGGGACATACTCCATCCCTTCTACTCAATCATATTTCAGTAAACTCTGGGAGCAGTTGAACGCCATAGTTTCTCACAATAGGCCACTGAATCACATCCTGATACTTGGTTCACATTGTGCAGTTCCGAAAGTTCTATCTACAAGTCACAGTTCCTGCCATCTCCTCTCTTACCAGCAACAACCTCACTATCGGCTGTTAATACATAACAAATGACGATTCACTAGCTAACAGCATCTGCAGGGGAAGAGAAAAACATCTTGTGCAAGACAGCATTTTAAAGGAAAATTTACCTTTTACTCCTTACATGTAAAACAAAATTTACATACCATCAGTAGTTAGGTTTACTTAATTTGGTACATTATATCATTCCATTTGTATGTTTGCAATACCTAAGTATGATTATCTACTACATAAATTGTAGATATCAAATATGTGTTATTCAGTACAAATTGCATATTTTTCAGTGAAATGCATTTATTTTGCAAAATGAGAAAATTCACTTTGTCAGGTGTTAATAGAATTGCACAGTCTAATATGATTTCCATGGCCTAACTCTGCAATATGCTACAGTACATTTCTGCAAGAGGAGTGGCCAGCAGCAAATAGGAGCTGTTGAAACCTCCAAGAAATGTAATGAATTAAAAAATATATATACTAAAAGGGCCACAAGGAGTGGTTAAGCAATGGACTAACACAGGTGTCTCCAACCAATTGATTGCGAGCTACCAGTAGCCCCCAGACTCCTTCTGAGTAGCTCGAGGGCCTGAGTTCATTTTTACATAAGCACAGGGTCACATTTGTCTTTTAAAGCTAAGGGAAATCTATGTTTATTACTCATTAGTATCATCAGGCTGCAGATAGAACGGCCTAATAAGAAGCAGTGCTGAAGCCAGATTTATGACCCAGGGCACATAATTGAAGAATAGAAACACTAAAGTATTTAACTCCTAAATAAAAGTCCTTGTCAGCTCAATATTGATGGTGAGAACAAAATGATGTTTCTCAATGCTTTTAAATAAGAGAAAATTAAAATGAAAAGTTACATTATAATTAAGTTAACTTTTCATTTTAATTTTCTCATTTTTTTCAAAGTGTTGCATTTACAAACAACAGGCCTCTTGCTCCTAGTGGGCAGTAGAACACTGTGGTATAGTTAGAGCTGAAAAATACAGGAATTTTTTTTAATGGGAGAAATTTAAAGTGCAGAAACATTTTCTGCATTATGAATATTTTTGCACTTTAATATTCTCCCAACTAACAAATGGCTGTATGTTTGTGTTATACATGTAACAGTGCCACATATGACAAAAGGCATATCCTGTGCCACAGATACATATGACAAAGGCTCTCAGTTACTCATACATCCCATTTATGTGCACACATGTTCATACGTTAACAACGACACCCTTTTCCTCAGCCTTAACCATGCATGTGCAGAACAACGCACATGAGTGGTTAAGACAGAGAAAAAGGGAGTCAGCATTGAGAGAGGACAAGGTCAGGTAAGTGGGGCTGCGACTGGGTTGGGGGTAGTTTTTAGGGGTGGGGGTGGATTGAGAGCTTGGGGTGGGAGGAGGTCAGGGTAGTTTGTTTTTTAGGGGCAGGGTGGGGGGATTGGACGTAGTTCCGACTTTTAGGGGCAGGGGGACCAGGGCAGTTCCCGTTTTTAGGAGATGTGGGGGGTCGGGTAGTTTTGTTTTGTGGTTGGGGATCGGGGTGGTTTGTTTCTTAGGGTTTGGGGGTCATGTAGTTTGTTTTTAGGGGGTGGGTGGTCAGGGTGGTTTGGTTTGTGGGGGTGGGGAGTCGGTTTTTAGGGTTGGGGGATCGGGGTAGTTTGGTTTTTGGGGGATGGGGGTAGGTGGTTTTTGGGGGTGGGGGATCAGGGTAGTTGGGTTTGTGGGGGTGGGGGGTCATTGGCTTTTAGGGTGGGGTAGTTTGGTTTTTGGGGGTGCGGGGATCGGGTAGTTTCATTTTTGGGGTGGGGGTCAGGGTAGTTAGTGTATTTGGGGGTGGTGGTCAGGATAATTAGTGTTTTGGGGGTTGAGGGGGTGAGGGTAGTTTGGTTTTTGGGGGAGGGGGGATCGGGAAGTTTGATTTTTGGGGGTGGGGCGAGGTAGTTTGGTGTTTGGGGTGGGAGATCAGGGTAGTTTGGTTTTTGGGGGTGGAGGGTCAATGGTTTTTGGGGGTGGGGGTCGGGGTTGTTTGTGTTTTTTGGGTGGGGGTCGGGTAGTTTGGTTTTTGGGGATGGGGGATCGGCGTAGTTTCATTTTTGGGGGCGGGGGGTCGGGTAGTTAGTGTTTTTGGGGGTGGGGGGTCCAGTAGTTTGTTTTTTGGATGTGGGGGGTTGGGGTAGTTTGGTTTTTGGGGTTGGGTGTTGGTTTTTGGGGGCGGGGGTCGGGGTAGTTTTGTTTTTAGGGGTGGGGTGGGGTCGGAAGGTTTTAGGGCTCAGGGTGGGTGGTGGGGATCAGGGTAGTTGTATTTTTAGGGTGGGTGGGGGGGATGGCATGCGAAAACCATGCATGCTGTTCCACACATGCATTTACTAGGCATGCCTTTACAAAGACAAATCGGTGTTCAGGCATGTGTAGTAAAGACATTCGTTGAAACAACGCGATCGTTGTTCTGACCATGTTGTTCAGGCATGTGTGGTTGGCGCATGCATTGTTCCAACATACATTCACGTTCAATATGTCCTGTTGCATTTATCCATATTCTGTGAATGGATGAGAGCTCACTGGTGTGCCTCCACCTTGGGCCACACTCCACCTTCAAAGAACATGAATTTGGACAGTTGAGCTGGAGGAAAGAAGCCTGTGTTCCATGTTCACTTTTACTCTGCGAAAAACAAGTGTGATCAAATGTTAATTGCAAAATTACAACTTCAAAAATGTGTTACAAGACCTACAAAGTCATGGGTGCTAGCACAGCAGTTTCATCAGTGGCATTGCAGGGTCTGATGGGCCCTAGTGCAAGGAAGGAAATAAGTCAACTGGCTGATTTTTGGATTATAAAATCCAACTCTAATCAGGGTTGAGTGGGTCCTCAGGCCTCTGGTCCCGCTGCCATTAACCCACTGCACCAATGGAAGCTACTCCCCTGGGTTTCAAGAGTGGCATCGTGCACCTACCACAACCCTCACAAGCAAAATGTAACACGTTATACTTCATAAAGTCAGAATGTAATTTCAATGTCTTCTTGCCAGGTCCGACCTCATGTCCTTTACCATCTATTCTTCCCTCCTCTATTCCCGCACTGGCATCTAAGATGGGAAAGTTAAAATTGTGAGTCTTTTTAGGGATTAGTGGCAGGTCCAGACAGATTGACCATGCTAGAATCATACAGAGGAAACTCCACATCATTTAATGTGTCATCCCTTTCCAAGTTGTTTCCTACGTGAACCAGTTTGTTTAATGAACTTTAGTGTATCCATGCATGTATGCATGTTTGCATGTATGTATTTAGGTTTGTTAGAACACTGGCAAGCTAGAGAAGTTTGGCAAATGTACCGACAAATGAGGCAAAGTTGGGAGACACTGTTATTGGGGTTACAATCCTGCTCAATCAGAAATCATACATGTGTGTATATAAAACACACACACACTTTCAGTCGTGGCTCGCAGCTCCTAAAAGCGGTGGGGCAGGTGCGGCGCAAAGGGGAGGGGAAAGGGGGATAAGGGGAGGTGGGCGCAGGGGGAGGACAAAATACATTAAATTATTTAAAAAAATAAAATAAAAAACTTACCTGAACTCGCCGAGCACCGCTCCTCCGTCTCTGCTGCCTTCTGCTGCAGGCACAGGCTCCCAGCCTGCCCTGTGCCAAAGCTGAGGCTGCTCAGAGCAGTGTCAGGATTGGCTGAGAGCGCCCAGACTGAGAGACTGTGCAGGCTCTCTCCAGCCCGGCAAGAGAGACAGCCTACTGCATATGTGGATTTGGCAGGTCCAAGACGGCCGAGCTCAGTGCATGTCACCCCCAATGACCCGCCCCTTTCAGAACAAGTTTATCATAGTTTATCATCCTTTCGTTTTGAAAGGTTTGCAGCTTGTGCTGCCCATATGGAGGAGCCGCCCCTGCACAGTTTTCTTATTTCAAGCAAATCACTAATATTGTAACACCCTTTCCAAGTACAGAGCAAAAACAGAGACAGAATAAACTCAGAAAAACTATGAAAGAGCATGTTTTTCATTAGAGTTCTCACTAATAGTCGTTGCTACAAGAAGAAGATTTTCCCCGGTGGCAACAGCCAATTTAATTCTCTGCCTATGTCACACTTTTTCCACTCTCTGTTCAGTATCGGCTCACACATTCTTAAATACACCCAGGTGACAAATTTCTGCCTTGCCTCAGCTGTGAAGCTTTTAACTATTTTTGAGATCCTTTTCATGCATGTGAAGACAAATTTCAGATGTAAGTTGCGCATATCATCTTCACTGAGGGACATATTTATGAAGGTTTTCTGTCGCCCTTGCACCACGCAAGGGGGCACAAGGGTGACACAAAAAAAGTGAAAATTATCAAGCCATGCAAAGCCACATTGCATGGCCCTGCATGCCTTCATAAATCTAGAGTGAAGCAAGGCAAAGCAAATCACTGCTTTGCGTTACTCGGCAGCAGGGAGGTGTTTCATGGGTGGAGTGTGGGTGTTCCCACATATCCACCCATTAATTTTTGTGCATTCCCAGATTTACCAATAGTGTTAGACCTGGGAATGCATCAAAATGCTAAGCCTCCCAGGGAAGGCATAACAAGGAGATATATCTTTATTTCTCCTTGTTTTTCCACTTTCTATTTGTGCCGCATTCTGCAGAATACATTGAAAGAGAAAAATGCCTCTCAGGATTGTTCTTGTGCAGGAAGGTGTCCCTTCTTGTGCAACAAACAATCCTGCCTACAACACAGGCACTCTTGCAACATGACACAAGAGTGCCTGTGTTGGCTCTAGGCAGCCAAAAGTGTGCCAGCACTAGAAACGGACAGGAATGCTCTATATAATCGAAAAGAATGGCGCGTTCCTACACTTTCCCTTTCACACATTGCAGCAAGGTGGCTTAATGCGTTGCATGAAAATTTAATAAATATTTCCATGAGCATCTTATTTGCATCACTTTTTTTCCTGATAGGACCTTTGACATGACAAAAACGGAGATTAATTTGCTAGTGTCAAGGCAGCGTCCGATCCGGAAACCATTTTTATGTGACTTGCATGTTCCTGACATTTATATCTCTCAATTAATTTTATTAAGAATGTGAGTGTCTGTAGTGGTGTGTGTGACTATATCTCCTGCCACAATATATCCTGCACTGCATTGCCTGACATTGTTTTTTTTAAATGCACTATACCTTTTATCCTATTTTTTAATTAAATACTCTTACCGTTAAACTATTTCATGTAATTTATGATGATGAAGTGATGGCCTGTGATGTAGTGGAAGCATGTAGAGCTGGTGATGTAGTAGAGGAGTACCAACCATACATTAGTGCACCTTGGAGTGAGTTGCTCAAGGACGCACAGGGCAGCTGCACTGTAGCGCCCCATGCATCTCTCTCTAGAACACAGAGACATCTCATGATGGGAGATGTTCCGGAAAGCCCAATGCATGCCAATCCTTTGTTGCTTCTATGTCTCAAACAGACATGGTTTCAAGAGATGAGGGATCAGGTGTGAGTACGCTACACTAAGTGCCTATGCTTCTACAGTTTATGCCAGTGTTGAGCAAAGTCCAGTTTGTAGCACAGAACTGTGTGTGTTACAGACCAGGTGTCTCTAGTCTGATCATTTCATTTACGAGTATTCCATTCCTATGTGGATCACGCTTCCTCTCAGTATCTTGCCATGACTAAGAGTGTGTCTGATCATCCTGAGCATGCCTATAGGAGAAGAGAAGAACGTCTAAGATGTCTATCGTATATATCCCACATCCTGTGATCAAGGGATGGGTGCGACATCACATGCTGTGTAATGCATGTCTTCGATCCTTGCTTAGGTGTGACTGAGACCAGAAACAATTTTGAGCTTTTAGTACTATGATTGCTACAAAGACGTGAATGCAAGTACTGCCCCATCGAGAATGCCCTGCAGAGGTAGTAAAGGGTGTAACAGGAAAAGTTGGCTGCACCTTCGAAGCAGTGGAATGTCTTTGGAGTGATCTCTGTGCAGCAGGTGTGCCACCCATTCTCCACTCATGAGGTCGCAGCGTGGCATCCCTCAGGAGGATCCACTCAACCTCCATCTTACCTATGCAAGCGAGAGGATTTCTCATTCAGTATCAGTCTGTCATTGTATACGAAAGTCAAAGGACTGATCTCTGTTCTGCAAAGACAGCAGTTCTCTAATGAGCAACAACGGACATTCACCCAACTAATGACCTAAAACCATCAGCTTCAGTGTCAGGCTCTGGTCATGCAGCAATTTTGACCCTGAGTGTCTTCGTGAGTTTTTTTAGTAATGTGAAACATTTCCTAGTGAGTTGTTGTATATTAATATTCATTTTGGAGTAGAGCATACCTGGAATTTGGGTTCAAACCTGGGATCAGGAAGGGAGCACCAGGGTAGGCAGTAGTGGGCATGTAATGCTGCAAATCATTCACTCTACCTCCAGGGTATCTCACCTCAGACAGAACATCCCCAGCTAGGGTTCCAAAGCGAGAGAATTGATTTCCTGGGCACGTCCATCACCCTAGGAGAATCCAGTTCTTAAACTCTGGCTCAGCTGATTGGATAGTGTTAGTGAAGTGCTTAGTTACCTTATCTGAAACTCAATGACACTACTGACACATTTCACATTAACCACCACGTAAATCACCAGATTGAAACATTGGGATGACAGATTCCCTCGTCCGGTGTCCATCTGTGGAGCCACACAGCACCCTAATCCCCACTGTGAAATCTGTAATGAACTCCTTCCTAACTTCAGGGTACAGAGCTCACCCACTGCGACCATCTGCAGTGCTTACCAATCTCCCCGAAAGTTGGAGTCGGCGTCGACAAGCCCTCCACTCACGTGGCATAGACATTCTTCTTTCAGATAGAGTTCAGAACTCTTAACAGTTAAAATATGTTTTGATTTGTCTGAAATTGTCTCCCCGGCGCTGTGAAATGAAGGAACTGGTCTCTGTGTGAAGCAGCTCCAGGACTCTGCTCCTGCTTGAAGAAAAGTCTCGTTCCTAGGGCGCGGGCTGATGGCTTTACTGCCTGCGGAATGAGATTCCTGGGAGCCTGTCAACGGATATCACACACCACGCAGGCTGCAAACAAGGTTTGCGTGCTCCCACTCAGGTGTCAGATTGTTTCCTTGCTATCCAGCAGGGAGACCTCAAAGTAAATTCACAACGTTGCACCCGCTGCCAAACCCCATTTGCACAGTCAACAGTAAAATAAAGGGGATGGGGGTGACGATTTCTATCAAAATGTCCTTTCCTTTCCCAGGAAAGGCAAGTATGCTGCGTCCACTGAAAACTTTTAACTCTGACCTAACAATTTATCCATCGATTCATTATATGAATAATGATTTCCTTACTCAACACAGATACTTACAATACTGTCGTGCATATGTTATGTACCAGGACAGATCATCAGATCAGCTCATTGTGATCTTCATTTGTGTATCAGTCTTTTAAATTTGCTCAGCGATCCTTTCACCGACCCTAATCAATGATCTCTCTAGCCACCTCTTAACACCTCATGCACGTGTCTGTTTATCAGCCCATGCATTTATCACTTGGAGTAAAACTGATTGGATTCGGATACTCATTGTTCATCTACCAGAGCACTCATTGTTCCACTGATCGTAAACCTCAGTGTGCACTCGTTTATTCAGTAGCATAGCTATCCACAGCACCTTCCTGACTTTATCTACGATTTCACTTATTGATCCAAGTTTTCTTCATTTTAGGGAAATCTGCCAGCAGGGATAACTCAAACATGAGATGATGTTCATAGAACTGTTTGTCAGGAGAAGTAGGAACCTTCTAGAGACCTTGAAGTGGTTGGACCTGTAGTGGATAGTAGGGCTGACAGTTTGATTGGCATCAAAATACTGACATTGCAGTGGATTAGAGATATTAATAACTTCAGGCAGAGTTAGCTAATCAGATTTTAATTTTTCGACGTAAGGTGTTGAAGCTGGGAGCAGAATTCACATCTCAGACGCGAAGGCATGCCACTGAATTATTAGACCATGTTACCACCCAATCATTAGTTAATCCATCGCTTCATCCATTTTATTCTCCCGACCCTCACCAAGCTCTACGAGCATCCGTGAGATTGGCGTGCATCCTTTTTCACATGCCGCTCACACCCACCCAACCTTCTGCCTGTTTACTAGAGAAATGCTTTCTATTGAAAAGATGCAGGTCAGGTGTGGATATCTGCAGTTTCCATGACAACCTCGTCCTTTTTTGGACTCAATTGGCTACGTCTTTTTGAATGTATGTCTAACATAAAACCTTAACATGACACGTTTAAATGGATTGCCTGTTGAAGAGAACGTCCCTCAGTCACTACTAAAAGGTCTAATGTGACAGGAATATTTCAGACAAATGCTAAACATCAGGCAGCTGACAGAAAATGCTTTAAAACAACATTTTAAAGCAAAATGAGTGTGATCGCTGCTTCCAAGCACTTTTTTAAAATAGACTTGTTACATAAACAGCCTATTTCTCTTATCCACAAATATAGATTACCTGTCCCTTTTGCGACCACACACCTAGTTACAATTTCTCATTGTTGGTGTCATTAGTTATTGCTAGTGAGTACAATTTTCCTTTGATTCACCCATAACTATGGTCACTGGAATTATGGAATTCTGCAGTCACTGCCTTTCAGATAAAAAATAGGTACATACCATAATTGACACCTAATCTGCCACCTGCTGCAGAAATTGCACAAGTCAACAAACAAATACGATCTCTAGTTCATGGAACAAAAGTTAGAAAAACACTATGACCCATGGCCAAGATTTATGAGTTTGTGGCGAACGGCAATGCAGCAACGTGACTTTCTGCGCTGACTTGCGTCAGAAGTAAAGGGCAGGACTAAGCCTTATCTATGCAATACGGAGCTGCGTCAAAAGTAAAGTGCAGGACTAAGCCTTATCTATGCAATACAGCGCATTCCTGTCCTTTCCCCCTGTGCTGGTGCTGTTTTGGCTGCCTGGAGCCAATGCAGACACCCTTGCATCATGGTGCAAGGGTGCCTGCATTGCAGACAGGATTGTTTTTGTGCAGGAAGGAGCCCCTTCCTGGCCAAAACCAAGCCCCTGAGGTGTTTTCCTCTTTCTGTGTATGCTGCAGAATGCAGCACATATAGAAAGAGGAAACAACAAGGAGAAATAAAGTTATTTTTCCTCATTGCGCCTCCCCTTGGGAGTCATAGGGTTTTGGCACATCCCCAGATTTATGAGCTCTGGTAAATCTGGGGATGCATCAAAATCCATGGGTGTTGCATGGGAACACCCCTCAACACCTATGAAATGCCTTTCTAATGCAGGGTATGTCAAGGCAGTGATTTGCGCTGCCCTGTTTTACTCCATATTTATGTCATTCAAAGCCATGCAAAGTGGCTTTGTGTGGCCTCATAGATGTGGTTAAAGGTTTGCGCCGCAAGCCTCTCATAAATATGCCCCCATTTTTATAGTCACCTTGCTGTGCTGCCCTGCATCAACGGAAAAGGGCAGAAATGCACCCAAACGATGGCATATGGTGCATTCGTGTCCTTTCCCACAACACTGGCATTGTTTTGGCAGCTTAGAGCCAAAGCAGACACCTCTGCACCATTGTACAAGGGTGTCTGCATGGTAGGCATGTTTGTTTTAGTACTGGAAAGGGCACCTTCCTGCACAAAAACAATCCTGGGAGGCATTTTTCCCTTTCTGTGTGTACTGCAGAATGCCGCACACACAGAAAGAGGAAAAACAAGAAGAAATAAATATATTTCTCCTTGTTGAGCCTCTGCTGGGGAGGTGTAAGGTTTTGGCTCATCCCCAGGTTTACAGGATCTTGTAAATCTGGGGATGTGTCAAAATCCATGGGTTTTGTGTGGGAACACCTACTGCAATGCCCATGGAATGCCACCCTTGAGCAGAGTAAGACGATGCCACGATTTACACTGCCTTGCCTTACTCCATATCTATGAAGCCATTCAAAGACACGCAAAGTTGCTTTGCGTGGCCTCAGAGATATGACTTTAAGGTTTGCAACACTGTTGCTTCACAAAAAAGTCATGTAACGGGGGCATAAGGGTCTTGTAAATAAGCCCATATATTTACAGCTGCACTGTGGTAACTGGTTTGCAGTGATGGCCAACTGCTCATCATTTATTTGCTGAATGTTGAATTCATGTGTTAAAATTCTACTAATGTGTTAAAACGTTTCTGCACCGTAGTAGGATGAGTTAAAATCACAACATAGTAAAAAATACTGCTATAGAATGTATAAGTGAGTCCACCAACTCCACATCATTTCAGAGCCCTCATTATAACTTAGCAAGTTTCAGCGTGGATTAAATTGATTAACTTAACTTCCAATAACTCCATGCACTTTTCTTGAACTTCAACATTTTCGTTAAATTAAAAAGTTCTTAAAAGCACATTTGACAATATCAGCAACTGTTGGACCTGGCTTTTTGACAGGGACATCCCCAAACTTTTTGCCTCCTTCCTCCTATTTTTTCTGACCTGTTGTTGTTGGCTTTTGACCTCTGAGCACTTTACCACTGCTAACCAGTGCTAAAGTGCATATGCTCTCTGTGTAAATTGTACTATTGATTGGTTTATCCATGATTGACTATTTAATTTACCTGTAAGTCCCTATTAGAGTGCACTACATGTGCCTAGGGCATGTAGATTAAATGCTACTAGTGGGCCTGCAGCACTGGTTGTGCCACCCACCTCAGTAGCCCCTTAACCTTGTCTCAGGCCTGCCATTGCAAGGCCTGTGTGTGCAGTTTCACTGCCACTTCGACTTGGCATTTAAAAGTACTTGCCAAGCCTAGAACTCCCCTTTTTCTACATATAAGTCATCCCTAATGTGTGCCCTAGTTAACCCCTAGAGCAGGGTGCTGTGTAGGTAAAAGGCAGGACATGTACCTGTGTAGTTATATGTCCTGGTAGTGTAAAACTCCTAAATTCGTTTTTACACTACTGTGAGGCCTGCTCCCTTCATAGGCTAACATTGGGGCTGCCCTCATACACTGTTGAAGTGGCAGCTGCTGATCTGAAAGGAGCAGGAAGGTCATATTTAGTATGGCCAGAATGGTAATACAAAATCCTGCTGACTGGTGAAGTCGGATTTAATATTACTATTCTAGAAATGCCACTTTTAGAAAGTGAGCATTTCTTTGCACTAAAATCTTGTTGTGCCCTTCAATCCACGTCTGGCTAGGTTTAGTTGACAGCTCCTTGTGCATTCACTCAGACACACCCCAAACACAGGGTACTCAGCCTCACTTGCATACATCTGCATTTTGAATGGGTCTTCCTGGGCTGGGAGGGTGGAGGGCCTGCCCTCACACAAAGGACTGCCACACCCCCTACTGGGACTCTGGCAGACAGGATTGGGCTGAAAGGGAACTTGGTGCATTTCTTAGAGACTCTTTGAAGTCACCCCCACTTCAAAGGCACAACTTAGTATAAAACAGGGCCTCTGCCCTACCTCATCAGACACTTGCTGGAGAAGAAACCTGAACCAGAAACTACATCCTGCCAAGAAGAACTGCCTGGCTGCTCAAAGGACTCACCTGCCTGCTTTCTACCAAGGACTGCTGTCTTGCTGTTGCCCTGCTGCCTTGCTGAACTCTTGTCTGGCTGTGAAAGTGCTCTCCAAGGGCTTGGATAGAGCTTGCCTCCTGTTCCCTGAAGTCTCAGGACCAAAAAGACTTCTTCCTTTCACTTGGACGCTCCGTGCGCCGAAAATTTCGACGCACAGCTTGTTTCGCGGCGAGAAAAACGCCGCACACCGACGCTGATCGACGCGACGCCCTCGGGACGATCGAGACTTCGACACACAACCTCGCAAGGACAAAGCCGCCCGACTTTCCAGGAGAAATCGACGCGACGCCTACCGTGAGTGCGAAACTTTGACGCACGGCCTCGCAAGGACAACGCCGCCCGACTTCCAAGGAGAAATCGACGCGACGCCTGCCGTGAGACCAAACTTTCGACGCACGGCCTCGCAAGGACAACGCCGCCCGACTTCCAAGGAGAAATCGACGCGACGCCTACCGTGAGATCGAAACTTCGACGCGCAGCCCCGCAGAACGACGCGCAGCCGGAAAACAAGCAGGAGAATCCACGCACAGACCCGGGACATCTGGTAATCCCCGCGATCCACAAAAAGAGACTGTCTGCGCGCCGGAAAACGACGCCCGACTTCCCCGCGTGGAAACGAACGACGCAAGTCGGTGTGTGCTGAGAGGAAATCGACGCACACCCCCCTTTTTCCACGCATCTCTTCACCTGTGGCCCTCTGAGGAGATTTTCCACCAGAAACCAGGTACTTTGTGCTTGAAAGACACTTTATTACATTCTAAAGACTTAAGACACTTTATATCACTTTCCTGTGATAGTTCTACAATTTTCCATTGCATCTTTATTCTTTTTGACCTACAATTATCCTGATAAATATTATATATTTTTCTAAACACTGTGTGGTGTATTTTTGTGGTGCTATATGGTGGTATTGTATGATTTATTGCACAAATACTTTACACATTGCCTTCTAAGTTAAGCCTGACTGCTCGTGCCAAGCTACCAGAGGGTGGGCACAGGATAATCTTGGATAGTGTGTGACTTACCCTGACTAGAGTGAGGGCTTTTGCTTGGACAGAGGGTAACCTGACTGCCAACCAAAAACCCCATTTCTAACATTGGTGATCAGCGGTGAGGATAGGACTTGTGTTTGTGCAGTGACATACAGTAGCTAAGTATTTCACTACCTACCCACAGTTGAAGGTCAACTCGATTTTTCATCTCTTTTGACTTTTGGTCTCTGATGTCCTCCTGGATATACTATTGATATTTTGGACTTTGGATTTTGGTTTTTGCTGGTAAGATCCTATCAGAATGGGATCGCTTACCTACTTATTCTTTTTGCCTACTGACCACCTCACTAAGGCTGACCTAAGGAAGCTGTGCAGAGAATGTGGCCTTCCTGTAGCAAAGAGATCTACTAAAGCAGAGATGCTACATGCCTACATAGTCTGGGAGGAAGACAGATGGGCAGAGAGAGAGGCAGCAAGAAACCAAATGACTAAGTACCCCTCAGAGGAGGAGGAGGACTACTCAGATGAGGAAAGAGACCCAGTGAAAAAAGAATGGCTCATGGCTCAAGCACGGTGGATGGAAGAGCTAGATGAGTTTCTTGAAAGGGCTGAGGCAGCAAGTCTCTTAGCCCTGGAAGAAGAAAAGATTGCAGCTCAAGAACTGAGCTGTAAAGAGCTGAAACTGGAGGCCGGAAGGGCTGAGTCCAGTTCAGATGGTGGCAGCAAAAATCTTGCATCTAGTAATGCTGAAGAAGGGCACAAGCCCAGAGATGTGGTGCCCAACTTGAAGAAGGGAGTTGACACACCCCGGGTGGTTCAAGGGTATGAGGTAGTTCCCGTTATGCACAGGGTCCCTGAGGAGGGTTGGGGAACTGGCAAAGGGAGTCATATTCCTACTGGGGGGAGGGACACTTTACTGACTCTAGCAGAGAGTGACAGAGAAAAGGGTTCCCCCCTGGTGGACGTCCTGGATATAGAGTGTAGAGACATCCCAGACGAGTATGGGTTGAGTGTCAGGGACAGACAGAAACTGTCTCACCAGTCTCAAGAGGGTGATGTAGAGTGCTTTTCCAAGGCTGAGTTACTAGGTGGTTGGGTGAAGGGTACTGTGGTTAATACATGTGAAGGGCAGAGTGATGTAATTGCTGGAGAGCATATGTCTGGTCCTTATTTTCCAGAGCTACGCCAACACCAGGTGGAGTGTGAGTTCTCTGACCCCAGGGAACTTACAATGGAGGCAGACTTCTGGGTGAGTACCAGAGAGTCTGAAGAGGCATTTGGGGGTGCTCCTGAAGGGAGTGGTCTAGGTGGTTCCCGACCAAGTGAGGTGGGAGAGGATTGTAGTGTCCCAGGTAGGTCTCAGAGCCTAACCTGTACCGTAGGGCCACCTTTTGAGGGAAGCCCCGCAGTGTCAGAAGAACTTGGGGGGATGACTGTAGACAGCATCCCAACAGTTCTGGTGTCTTCCAGTACCACTCCTAGTGAGGGGGTGCAGAAGTCCAGACATAGGGTTGAGAGGGGGTGGCAGACCCCAGTGGAGGATCTTGAAAGTCAGGGGTCAGCTCTGAGAGCAGAGCCCCCCAGGAATGACCCAGGTGAGACCGTTTCTGGTTTGGGGGAAACCCAGACTCTGCCGGATGGGCAGAGGTCGGGAGACCTGTGCCAACCAGACTCTTGTGTGGCCCTTGGGGACGGCGTGTCCCTTGTGGGGGGTGAGAGTGCCCCCCCGGAAGTCCTGGCATGCCAGGCAAAGATTCAACCTCAGGGTGGTGACTCTGGGTTGGATAACCAGGTTCAGAGGTTAAACTTTGACCTGGTGGGGGGTAGATGTGCCCCCCAGAAAGTCCTGGAATGCCAGGCAATGGCTCAACCTCAGGGTGGTGACTCTGGGTTGGCTAACCAGGTTCAGAGGTTAAACTCTGACCTGGTGGAGGGTCAGTGTGCCCTCCAGGAAGTCCTGGCGTGCCAGGCAATTGTTCAACCTCAGAGTGCTGACTCTGGGTTGGATAACCGGGTTCCGAGGTTAAACTCTGACCTGGTGGAGGGTCAGTGTGCCCTCCAGAAAGTCCTGGCGTGCCAGGCAATTGTTCAACCTCAGAGTGCTGACTCTGGGTTGGATAACCGGGTTCAGAGGTTAAACTCTGACCTGGTGGGGGGTCGGTGTGACCCCCAGAAAGTCCTGGCGTGCCAGGCAATTGCCCAACCTCAGGGTGGTGACCCTGGGTTGGGGAACCAGGCTCAGAGGTTAAACTCTGACCTGGTGGGAGGTAGGTGTGCCTCCCAGAAAGTCCTGGTGAGCCAGGCAATTGTTCAACTTCAGGGTGACTCTGAGTTGAATGGTCAGGTGCAGAGGTTAAACTCTGACCTGGTGGAGGGTCAGTGTGCCCTCCAGGAAGTCCTGGCGTGCCAGGCAATTGTTCAACTTCAGGGTGGCGACTCTGAGTTGAATGGTCAGATGCAGAGGTTAAACTCTGACCTGGTGGGGGGTAGGTGTGCCTCCCAGAAAGTCCTGGTTTGCCAGGCAGTGATCCAGTCTGAGGGTACAGACCCTGGGCTGGAAGACCAGGTTCAGGGTGTCCCCCCGGACCTGGAGAGAGGGGCTACTGATAACAGTGCCCCTACCCTATTGTCTTCTGAGGAGGCCACTCCTAGTTGGAGGGTGCTGGACCCCAGAAGGGAGGGCAGGGGGAGGGAAGCCTCACCCCGGGCCCTAGTCCAACCTGAAGGTACAGACCCCAGGTTGGAGGGCCAGTTGCAGGTTAACAGCCCTGCACTGGTGGAGGAATGGTACAGGGCGACTTCTATAAGCACCCTGACCATGGTGGACTCTGGGGGTACCGCTCCAGGAGGGAGGGTACAGAGCCCCAGAGGGGAGGACCCGGTTCAGGCTGTCATCCCTGACCTGGTGGAAGGGAGAGTGGTTAAAGGGTGCCCAGCACCTGGGGCTACCGCCCCCCACTCTCCACAGCCACAGTGGTGGGAGAGCTTTGAGAGGCCTGGGGCCTGGCTCTCATCCCTGACAACTGTCAGTTACCACAGTGGCTTGCTGTCCGGGTGGACAGAGTTATCCCTGGGGAGGGGACAAGTGTCACACCCCGGGGATAGAATGGGCAACACCACTGGGTTGGTCCTGGTGGTACTATCCTGCTCCTGGGATACATCTGTGAGCAATGTAAGGTTAGGTGCTGCACAGATGAGATCCGCAGGAAAGGAGAAAGGTTCCCCATGGATGGGCTTAGTGGGCCCTGAGAGTATGGACAGAGGGATCCAATTGGAGTCAGGAAGGCGAAGAACTGGAGCATGCCCCTGCTGTTGTGGGCCTGGGTCCTTGTTCTGTCGCCTCAAACAGGGAAGTACATCAGGATAGTGATTGTTCTCCCCTGGCTTTAGGCTGGTAGGGGGTCATGTTGGACCTGGCTTTTTGACAGGGACATCCCCAAACTTTTTGCCTCCTTCCTCCTATTTTTTCTGACCTGTTGTTGTTGGCTTTTGACCTCTGAGCACTTTACCACTGCTAACCAGTGCTAAAGTGCATATGCTCTCTGTGTAAATTGTACTATTGATTGGTTTATCCATGATTGACTATTTAATTTACCTGTAAGTCCCTATTAGAGTGCACTACATGTGCCTAGGGCATGTAGATTAAATGCTACTAGTGGGCCTGCAGCACTGGTTGTGCCACCCACCTCAGTAGCCCCTTAACCTTGTCTCAGGCCTGCCATTGCAAGGCCTGTGTGTGCAGTTTCACTGCCACTTCGACTTGGCATTTAAAAGTACTTGCCAAGCCTAGAACTCCCCTTTTTCTACATATAAGTCATCCCTAATGTGTGCCCTAGGTAACCCCTAG
The DNA here is from genome assembly GCF_031143425.1 of Pleurodeles waltl. NCBI lineage: Eukaryota > Metazoa > Chordata > Amphibia > Caudata > Salamandridae > Pleurodeles > Pleurodeles waltl. The sequence continues at coordinate 1,635,497,303 of NC_090445.1, forward strand.
AGCAGGGTGCTGTGTAGGTAAAAGGCAGGACATGTACCTGTGTAGTTATATGTCCTGGTAGTGTAAAACTCCTAAATTCGTTTTTACACTACTGTGAGGCCTGCTCCCTTCATAGGCTAACATTGGGGCTGCCCTCATACACTGTTGAAGTGGCAGCTGCTGATCTGAAAGGAGCAGGAAGGTCATATTTAGTATGGCCAGAATGGTAATACAAAATCCTGCTGACTGGTGAAGTCGGATTTAATATTACTATTCTAGAAATGCCACTTTTAGAAAGTGAGCATTTCTTTGCACTAAAATCTTGTTGTGCCCTTCAATCCACGTCTGGCTAGGTTTAGTTGACAGCTCCTTGTGCATTCACTCAGACACACCCCAAACACAGGGTACTCAGCCTCACTTGCATACATCTGCATTTTGAATGGGTCTTCCTGGGCTGGGAGGGTGGAGGGCCTGCCCTCACACAAAGGACTGCCACACCCCCTACTGGGACTCTGGCAGACAGGATTGGGCTGAAAGGGAACTTGGTGCATTTCTTAGAGACTCTTTGAAGTCACCCCCACTTCAAAGGCACAACTTAGTATAAAACAGGGCCTCTGCCCTACCTCATCAGACACTTGCTGGAGAAGAAACCTGAACCAGAAACTACATCCTGCCAAGAAGAACTGCCTGGCTGCTCAAAGGACTCACCTGCCTGCTTTCTACCAAGGACTGCTGTCTTGCTGTTGCCCTGCTGCCTTGCTGAACTCTTGTCTGGCTGTGAAAGTGCTCTCCAAGGGCTTGGATAGAGCTTGCCTCCTGTTCCCTGAAGTCTCAGGACCAAAAAGACTTCTTCCTTTCACTTGGACGCTCCGTGCGCCGAAAATTTCGACGCACAGCTTGTTTCGCGGCGAGAAAAACGCCGCACACCGACGCTGATCGACGCGACGCCCTCGGGACGATCGAGACTTCGACGCACAACCTCGCAAGGACAAAGCCGCCCGACTTTCCAGGAGAAATCGACACGACGCCTACCGTGAGTGCGAAACTTTGACGCACGGCCTCGCAAGGACAACGCCGCCCGACTTCCAAGGAGAAATCGACGCGAAGCCTGCCGTGAGACCAAACTTTCGACGCACGGCCTCGCAAGGACAACGCCGCCCGACTTCCAAGGAGAAATCGACGCGACGCCTACCGTGAGATCGAAACTTCGACGCGCAGCCCCGCAGAACGACGCGCAGCCGGAAAACAAGCAGGAGAATCCACGCACAGACCCAGGACATCTGGTAATCCCCGCGATCCACAAAAAGAGACTGTCTGCGCGCCGGAAAACGACGCCCGACTTCCCCGCGTGGAAACGAACGACGCAAGTCGGTGTGTGCTGAGAGGAAATCGACGCACACCCCCCTTTTTCCACGCATCTCTTCACCTGTGGCCCTCTGAGGAGATTTTCCACCAGAAACCAGGTACTTTGTGCTTGAAAGACACTTTATTACATTCTAAAGACTTAAGACACTTTATATCACTTTCCTGTGATAGTTCTACAATTTTCCATTGCATCTTTATTCTTTTTGACCTACAATTATCCTGATAAATATTATATATTTTTCTAAACACTGTGTGGTGTATTTTTGTGGTGCTATATGGTGGTATTGTATGATTTATTGCACAAATACTTTACACATTGCCTTCTAAGTTAAGCCTGACTGCTCGTGCCAAGCTACCAGAGGGTGGGCACAGGATAATCTTGGATAGTGTGTGACTTACCCTGACTAGAGTGAGGGCTTTTGCTTGGACAGAGGGTAACCTGACTGCCAACCAAAAACCCCATTTCTAACAGCAACAAATTATTTTGTTATAGGAAAACATCTTGCAAACCCTTTTTCAGAGGCGGTTGTCCTACAAAAAATATAATTTTAGGCAGTTCTCCCTCAGGCATGTTTTTGTGCAATTAGCAGCTTGACAATTCTTTTCAAAATCCACAAACTTTGCACATTCAAAAGGTTGGAGGTGATTGTCTCAGAAATCAAGTGGTTGAAAAGAAAGCTACAAAGGTCTAAAGTAAACTAACAATTGTTAGAATGCACGTTTTGCGGATGAAGTGATTTAGCCAAGAGATGAAAACTGTTTAAACTGGTGGAGAAAATATGGTGAGTTTCTCTGACGTTCTCAGTAGACATAGTCTAGCAGTAGACACAGGTATCAGTTTAAGCAAAAAATATACATTTGATGGAAGAATCCCTGAAATAATCTGAATCTCCACTCCACTCTGGATTTTGTTTTCTGAGCTGGTCCTGTAATAAAAGAAACGATTTAGCATAATCTGCTGGGTCACATCACATCTGATGTAGAGCGCAGCACCTCCAAGTGCATTATGGTCTTAATAAGCCTCGTCAGTGAGGTGCAGTTTCAGTTCCTGAGGCACAGGCAGCTGTAAAACTCAAGTCTGCACTCACCATCCGAATTTAGGCTGGGTGCCCTTCTGGAATACTACTAAATGAATGCTCTTGTGGAGGAATTTCTGGTTGCCACAGGCCAGGCACTATTATTGAACACGAGGCTGGAGAGCATCTCCTCTCATAGGGGCATAGATAGTACCATCTTGCACACATGATTCACAATTTGTGCTTCATGAGTTGGGCCTTAGAGTTGCCAGAGCGACCAAACTGATCCTTGCTTATCATTTTCCTGGGTCACAAGTATGTGTGTGTGTGTGGGTGTGTATTTGTGTGCGTGCACGTAGGTCTTTGTGTGCCTGTGTGTGTCTGTGGGTGTGCGTGCATGCATGCATGAGTGTGCGTGTGTCAGGGGCGAGCAGATGTGTGTGTGTGTGCATGCATGCGCACCTACGTATGCACTCATGAGTGTGTGTGTGTGTGTGTGTGTGTGAGGGGTGAGGAGATGGAAGACGTCAGTTCCCCTTAAATAATTGGGAGTAATCTTGTGCATACTTACAGAGATGGAGAACATCCCACTTTTGTTAGTGGGTTCTATTTGCAAGAGAGCACTTTCCCTCACAGGACACATTACATAGTAGGGTGCCCAGCAGAAGGCCGCACACCCTACGGGTGGGCAGCATTTATGTAATATCCCAACTGCGGAATAAAAGCCTGTTTTCAAAGTCATTACAACTGTGGTACACCTTGTCCTCTATAATGCACGTTTCGCTTTGCTAAAACGGCATAGCAAGACTGATCCAGGTCTGTTGCATTAAAGGTAGGTGTATATCCCTCCAACGATTTTCTTTAACAATGTAGCACCCAATTGTTCTAAAAATATATTTCCTTTCATCACTGGTAGAAACAAAATTGTGTTTAACAGACACATCAAGCAATGGTATATATAAAATGTGAGAGGTCTATATTATTTGAGGATAATGTATGAAAAAAACAATATTTTTCCCATTAGACACTAGTCACCTATAGTTCTCATAAAATTCTTAATTAAACAAATTATCAAATAGGCCACCGTTTAACAATGTCATCGACAGTACTTGGCCACCAGGAAGTAAGTGGCACTTGAACAATCCCATTACTGGAGTAGCTTGGTCACTAAGCTTGGGGCGGCTTGAGTCTCAGATTGTTGAACAATCACACTGGCATAAAAAGTTAAAATACATTTTACCACAAGCAGGGCGCAAGAGAGAGAGGCTAAAGGGGCAGTGGAAAGGTAGATGAATGCAGATTGGTAGGGGTATTTAGTGAGAGAAAACACAATGGGGCAGATTTATGAATGTGGGGCTGCACCTAGTGCAGCACCACTTTTCTTGCACCCCCTCAGCACCCCCCTAATGCCACCTTGTGTCTGCCGTATTTAAAATATGGCGCACCATGGCGGTAGTCAGGAGTACTAGCAGGGGCGGCTCCTCCTTTTGAAAAGGATCTCAAAAATAGTTAAAAGCTTCACAGCTAAGGCAAGGCAGAAATCTGTCACCTGGGTGTATTTAAGAATGTGCGAGCCGATACTGAACAGAGAGTGAAAAAAGTGTGACATAGGCAGAGAATTAAATTGGCTGTAGCTACCGGGAAGAATCTTCTTCTTGTAGCGACGACTATTGGTGTGAACTCTAATGAAAAACATGCTCTTTCATAGTTTTTAAGAGTTTATTCTGTCTCTGTTTTTGCTCTGTACTTGGAAAGGGTGTTACAATATTAGTTATTTGCTTGAAAAGAGAAAAGTGTGCAGGGGCGGCTCCTCTATGTGGGTGGAGGAGCATTGCCCCACCCCCAGCAGCAGCAGGAGCTACAAACCTTTAGAAATAAACCTTTAGAAACAAACCCTCAGAAACAAAACAACAATAAACTGTGTTTATTGTTGTTTTATTTCTAAAGGAGCGGGGCCATGGAGGTGACAAGCATGGAGGGGAGTGCACAGAACACTCCTCTCAGTGCGCATGTGATGAAGCAGAAAAAGAAAGGCAAACAAATATTCATATATCATGTAACAAAATCGTATAAGGCAATGTGATTTTAGTAAAGAGAAAAAAATATAATATGTGTAGAAAATGTACCCACAAAGTAGTTCGCCATTAGTATAAGCGAGCTTGATTAATCATGAAGAATCAACAATGTAGTAATCCGTCATAATTGCAGATGTATTTTATGATTTTCTCGTTAAAAACTGTTATATGATTAGCTTAAAATTAGCAGAGGCTTTGGCCTAGTCGCCTGGTCTGCGTGGTTTTCACTTGTATTAACAAAATGTCTTCTAACTTTAAAGCTGTATTTTTCCAGCAGAATGACTAATACGCTTATCTCAAGGTTTCGTTCTAGGCAAGTTTCATCCCCTTTGAAGCAAGGTCAGTTTCTGCAGGTGCAGACAATAAAGACACTGATACAGAAATAATTGGCAAACTTTGTTGTTACTTGTGTTCCAAAGCTCCAAGGACACCTTATGCATAAATGAGTACTAAGAGAAAGACACTATTCATTGGTCAAAAAGAAGCCACCCTATGAACCCTCCAATGGAAGACCCTGAAGAATTTGGAACGTTTCCTTACTTAAACCCACCGGACAAAGAGAAGTCAGCCATTTTCTTTGACGCCATTTTGAAGCCAGAATCAAGACGCCATTTTGATGACCCTTTGATGCTTTTTCTCTATCCCAGAGAGAGAGACTTTAAAGAATTCTCAACCTAGAGACTTTAACTTTAACTTTACCCCGTCTTGCCCATACAATAACTGTTGCCCCATTTTCCTTGCTGCCGCAAGGAAACTTGCCTTAAAACCTTACCCCTTTGAAATCCGCCCCATGTTGATCGAACTGGTACCTGAAGGACGAAGACTTACCTTGAATGCTGATCGTATTTGGTAATTATGAAAGGATAAATGTATTATTCATTGTATTTTCCTTCTTAGGTACCAACTGCTTATTTTGACGGAGCCTAAGCTAGAAGTTTTCCAAATATATGTTGATAAAATTCTTTTGCATGAAGCCCCACATGCCAATGCTAATCAGAGGTTAGTTGAGGTATTCACTTGATGCATCACGCTGAATTGAAATCTTGTTGTGCTGACTAATATAGGCAATTAGTCAAATTCAGTTACTCATATTAGTGATTTGCATCCCTATAACCGAGTGCACTATAATAAAAAATTTGCGTAGATTGCTTTTCTTCCGTTGCTATGGACAGCTAGTAATGTCCGTATATGTATACCATTTGATTTTGAGACTTACTTATATTGTGCTAGCTTTGTTAATATAGGGAAAAAAACTCATTAACTTTTAATAAACCGGTGTGGTTATTTATGACTAAAAGGTCATGGTGTGTTCAATTATTGATTTTCTGTTCAACTAATTTGTTGATTGATTACTAATCAAGTATTGGTTATCGATTGTAAATGGTTATGGATTATTGATTTGAGGGATCTGACAATTCTTTGGATGAGGAGAGCTCAACCCGGTCAAAAGGTCCACCGACCTCCGGCGTGACAAAGTATAAGTAATTTATAAGGACTGGACGCGCTATCACATGTATGTTTGGTCAGCCGTCTCGGGCTGGTTAAACAAATATGCGCACAAGGTCTCCCTCCAACCCGGCAATGTGTAGCCGAGTTGGAGAGAGCCAGCACAGGCTCCCAGTCTGTGTTGGAGCACACAGCCAGGGCGCTCCAGTCAATCATAACGCTGCTCTGAGCAGAATCATGATTGGCGTAGGGCAGCCTGGGAGTCTGTGCCTGGGGTGCGATACGGCAGCAGCGAGGCGACGAGGTAAGTAGATTTGCTTTTTAATATATATATATTTTTGTATTATTGTTTTGCCTGCCACCCCACTATGCCAAGTTGCCAGCCACAACTGGGTACTATCATCATAATTTTTTAGGCTAGTCCGGCGCTTTGCAAAATTAGCGTTGAAAATGTTGATGTTAATCCTGGAAAGCACCCAAAGACCCATTGAAAACAATGGGAGCCTCTCTTTAATGGCTCCTTTTAGCAGGTGTTAAAAATGCAGATAAAAATGAAGCAAAGAAATCTCCTAGATTTCTTTGTGCCATTTTTTCACCCCCCTAGTGCCTGAATGACCCCCTTGCATACATTATTCCTGGAGCAGGCATAATGTGGCAAAAGGGGTTACAAAGTGGCGCAATGCAAGCAATTTACTTTGTAAATATGGTGCTGTGTTTTTCACCTTCCAGCGTCACATTAGCGTATAAAAATGACACTAATGTGGTGCTGAAATGGCGCTAGTCCCTCTTAAATCTGGGCCAATATTTTGCAAAATAATTAACATTTTGAAGACTATCAAAACAGGGAGGGGGAGAAAGTGTGTGCGTTTTTTTCTATTTGTATTTAAAAATTCCAGGTGAAATCCGACAGACACCTCACCATACCCGACTGAAAGCACTGTTCACCAAAAAATACATTTATTGGTGGTGAGTGGGGTTGTCACCTCATACATCCCCCTTAAGCTACGCCCCTGAATCACAGAAGATACATGTTGACCATAATGAAGGCCCATCTCTCAGTTTCAAGCAATTCGATGCAAGCAAAAGGTGTCTCAGTGGCAGCTCCCGCTCCTTTAAGATCTTGCCAGGAAAAAAGCCCACTTCCACTCTCTTAAGGGCTTCATTCAGATCAGGGCTGTAGTCACCTCTGTGCTGGCCTCATTATTAAAGCATTCTCTTTCACTCCCCTTCTTTTTTCACCATACGATTGATGTCAAATACGTTTGCCTGTAATTCTGTAATACTGCAACATGTATCATTTCCATGTTTCCTTGCACCTATCCTTGTCACAAATGCATCCAGGGCATGGTCATAAACAGCGCCACCTAGCCATGGAGCCAGAGCCCAGCATTGTGTCCCATATAGCTGTATTACCTCACATGGACAATATATGTAACCTAAACCATGGCCCATTTCAATAGGGAAAGATCCAGAACAAGGTATCCGGAACCACGCCTGCGTTGTTCACGCAAGCGGAACGATGATTGCCTGAACAACGCAGGCCTTTTTGTCTGCCTCAACTATACATGTGCCCAACAATGCACATGCGTGGTTAAGGCTGAGAAAAAGGAAGATCCATCGGGAGAGGACGAGGTTAGGTAAGTGGGGCTGGGGCAGGGTTGGGGGTAGTTTTTAGGGGTGGGGGCAGAGGGTGAAGGGTTGGGGTGGTTAGGCTATTTTAGTTTTTTTAAGGGGTGAGGTGGGGGTCGAGATTATTTTGTGTTTAGGTGTTGGGTAATTTTCTATTTAGAGGGGTTGGGGGTTCAGGTTTTTAGGGGTGGGGTAGGGATTGAGGTCATATTCTATTCAGGGCAGGGATGGGTGTTAGGGACAGGGGGTGGGGGGTCAGGGTATTTTTAGTTTTTGGGGTGGGGTAGGGGTAGTTTAAGTTTAGGGGTGGGGTATTTTTAGTTTTTAGGGGTGGGGGAGTTTAGGTTCTAGGTGGGGTAGGGGGTTGGGGTAGTTTTAGGGGTGGGGGTCAGGGTAGTTTAGGTTTTAGGGGGTTGGGGGTTGCAGTAGTTTTAGGGGCGGTGTGGGGGGTCGGGTAGTTTAGGTTTTGGGGGGTGGGGACCACTGTAGTTTTAGGGGTGGGGTGGGTGTGGGTGGTCAGGGTAGTTCAGGTTTTAGGGGGGTCGCAGTAGTTTTAGGTGTGGGGGTTGGGTATTTTTAGTTTTTGGGTGTGGTGGTTGGGTTAGTTTCGGTTTAGGGGCAGAAGTGGGGGGTCGGGTATTTTCAGTTTTTAGGGGCGGGGGTGGAGGGTCGGGGTATTTTAGTTTTTAGGGGTGGAGTGGGGGTCGGGGTAGTTTTAGGGGCGGGGATGAGGGGTCGGTATTTTTTGTTTTTACAGGTTGGGTTAGTTTATTTTTGGGGGTGGGGGTTGGTTTTACAGCTCAGGGTGGGTGGGGGGTATCGGGGTAGTTTTTAAGGGTTTAAAGGTTTTTAAGGGAGGTCAGGGTACTTCTGTTTTTAGAGTAGAGGGGTGGCATGCGACTTCCACGCAGGCCGTTTCCACACATGCTTTTACGAGGCATGCCTTTACAATGAAAAATAGTTGTAAATGCATGCGTGGTAAAGACATGCATATAAACAACGCAGTCGGAGTTCTGACTGCGTTGTTAAGGCATGCGTGGTTGCCGCCTACGTGGTTCCATCATACAACCATTTCAATATATTTTCCAATTCAATAAATTTGGCCCTAGAAGCAATTGAGCTTTGCGTTCTGGGCAACAGAAACATAAACCTGTACTCAGTCCTGGCTGATGGATGTTATGAGTTACCTCTTTCGCCATAGCCATGTTCCACATAGACTGAGGGCTTGATTGACAAAGGTAAAATTATACTTTGTAGTAAGTTTGCTATTTCTTTGATATTCACAAATCATTATTTTTACTTTACTAAAAGTAATTTTACGACTGTGAACTCCCCGAACTCGTAATGGAGACTCAGCACATAAAAAGATAGAACAGGCCTATCTTTTTATGTGCAGACTTCTCTGCCTTGAGCACGTTATTTCCGCAGTCATAACATTACTGTCAGTAAAATTAAAATCGTAGTTTGTGAATACAAAAAAGTAAACTAATTACAAAGTATAGGAGTACTTGTGAATCAGGCCAAGTATTTAACTGACTGGCTTTGCCAAACCAACTGAGATGACCTTCTCTGATTCTGACTGACATTATGAAGGTGTGCAGTTGGGCTAAATAAGGCTACTTCCAGTAACATGTGCCACCTACTCCTGCAACAGAAGGCAGGTGTAGGGTGCTCATGGCAGCCAGAAGGAAATTGTCAGTCACATTTCTGCACATGGTCATTGATGCAGCACAGACTGGTGAGGAGTGGGGTAATTACTTCTGGCTCTAAAGGACAGGTAAACTTGATAAAAGTGGCCAAGAATGCAGGCAATATAGACTGCCTGAAGCTCAACACAGCGCCCCAATCTATTTGTTCAGGCACACACTGCACCAAGAAGACCCAAGAGCTTCCAGTCCTGGCAGTCAAGAGTTGAGGAGTTGCCTCTTTTCGAAGAAAGATCTTGGTGCCTGTACTGTTAGTAGATGCCATTAGAAGACATAGGCCCTCATTATGACCCTGGCGGACAGGGGGAAAAGTGGCAGTAAAACCCACAATAGGCCGAGGGAAAGAAAATGGAATTATGATCATGGCGGTTACCGCCATGGTCATCCGCCACTTATCCACTCTGACCGCCAGGGCGGTGACGACCACCAGACCGCCGGCGGTATCCGGACCCTGCATATCGCCATGCATTTCGGGTGGTTTGAACCGCCACAAAATCCATGGCAGTAGGCACTATCAGTGCCAGGGAATTCCTTCCCTGCCTCTGATAGGGATCCTCCAGGAGGGATCCATGGGGGCTGCTCCACCGCCAGCTCCCCGTCACCAAAACACCGCCACACTGAATCATGGAACGTGATTCGGTGGGCGGTGTTCTGATGACGGGCGGTTGAGGTGGAGCAGCCTCCACTTCCCCGCCAACCGCCAGTATGGCTGCTGGCGGCTCTCCATCCGAAAAAGGACAGAAGGCTGCCAGCAGTCATAATTCACCGCGCGGAAAACCGCCTGCACTGGCGGTCTTCAGCACGGCAGTGCCTTGGTGGTCTTTGAAAAAGACCGCTGAGGTCGAAATGAGGGCCATAATATTCTCCACTCACATCACGTGCCCTCCATGAAGGTCACTGATTTCTGCAGTGAGGATGTTCAGCTACTTGAAGCAAAGAGAAATTGAGGATGGGCCACATCTGCTTCTTTTGGGGATGTTTGTTGCCTGGATAAGCATACGGTGCTCCCCGAGGTTCCTGTGTCCATTGACTCAAGGAGTTGTCTTCCCTGATGATGAACTTAGCCACACTACATTGAATACTCTCTAACAATCTCACATGCGGACCCACAGTAAAGGAAAATTGTAGATACAGACTGTCACATACAAATAAGAATATTAGACATGTAAATGGCATAGGAGAGCAGCCCTCAGTGAGATGACTAAAATGGAACAACTGTTCAAAAACCTTTCTTACTGTTAATTTTGAAAAGAAGGATAAAAGTGTGGTTAGTATTCCAATAGTTATTCTTTCTCCTCCTTTTTTATGAAAAGAAAGGCAGGAGACATAGATGGAGAGCATTTTTTAAACTGCTTGTGATGATTGTACTGCTGAATATTGACACCAACAATACTGTGGCATACTGATGTTGAGGGACAAAAAAGTGCATATAGAAAAGTATTAACTAATTATTCTTATCTCCACATCTACCCACCCTTGATGATATACATACCACGTTGGTGCATATATGTGGCGTTAAGTAGATATAAAATCTAGATCCCCCTGTGAATATTTATTTTTGATATTCTGGCCTCAATGCTCTTTCTGATTGATATTGTTGATTTGATATTCAGGGGGCACACCTTGTGATCAATATTTGTCAAGCCAAAGTCAACATGGCACAGTGTACTGATGCAATGTCTTACACTAACCTAGAAGTGGATAATATTTAATCTGCAGTTAGGGAGGTGAAAGAAGTTCAGAATCAGATACAGATTTTGTGCCTGATTTCCAATTAAGGGTTTGCACACAAACAATGCTTGGGGAATGTTGGTAAATAGTTTAACTCCTGGCAATCACTCCGGGTAGCATTTCAACCCATTATTTTTGTCCAAAATGCCATTCTCACAGTATACCTAGCCCTATACTTATCAGCCTGAGTTCTGCTCTAATAAGGACAGTCCAGTCGAACTGCCAATCCAGGTCCTCTCAAAACCAGAATACAAACAATACAAGACCCATTTCATTCCTAATCAGGTCTCTTCAGTCAGGTGCAGCTTGGGTCTAATAGATCAGTGAGCATGGTACCCTTATCTGGGCATGCTCTTAATCACCAAGGGCTTTACATCAAACACACAAAAGGTGATGGGAGGAATGTTTTCAAATAGTCAAACCACTGGCGAACGCTTGGGGTAGTATTTCAATGTGAAGTATGTCTGGTTGACAAACAGAGGAGAACATTTAGTCACAATTTATCATCTGCAGACCTGTAGATTGCTTAACAAACAACAGACTGCATGCAGTCCATCCCATATTCTTGAGCATATGTTCCCACTGTAAGCATATGGAAGTGTAATTATGCTGATGTAGACTCTGAAAGGAATAAGTTTCACTGCAAATCAAAAGTAAGGAACATATGATGTAAATAAAGCTTTGAATCAATAAAAGGTACATTTTTTAAATCTTTCTCTTCATTGTGTTATATTTTCCACCTGGAGTAAAGTTTTGTGCATGTACGTGTGCACACACGCACACCCAAACACCCTCCCACACACACCATCTCTGATATGTAAATGCTTATGGCTGTTTACTAAAGCCAACTGTTCGAGGAGAAAAAAAGCCCCTTCTCTGATATGGTATGGGAGGGACCCACCTACCCTAAATGAAGAGGTTTAGGATCAATTGCCTGATGAATACCCAGAAGGGAGCTCTAATGTGAGCTTTGCTGTCCCTTTTGGATATCAGTTAAATGCAGTAATTTACCTTAGTACTTGACAACGTAGAATGCTTACTGCACATGGTGCCAGTTGTCAAAAGGTTCATCTCTGCTTAGAAATGACCCACCACAGATGCAGTGGTCCCTGCTCTGTTGCATGCTGAGGGCTGTACTACTGAATATCGACATCAACAATATTGCAGTACAAGAATATCGAGGATAGAATATCGAGGGACGAAATAGTCAAAGGCAAGTGCATATAGGGAAGTATAGATGTACTGTTCCTTACTCCACATCTACCTTCTTCGAAAATACATGGACAGCATAGGTACATATATCTGGAGTTGACTATAGAAAATCTAGACTTTCTTATCTCTGCTTATTTTATTTTTAATAGTCTGTTCTTGAAAGTGTGTACCATCAATATTGTGGTTTTGATTATCAGGGGGGACACCTACGTTGATAATCTGCAGTGGCTTCTGGTAGCCTCTGCCTTTTAACCCACGTGTCCCTAGGCCCTTTGATGCCAATGCACCCATCTGAGTTATGCTGCTCACCTGCAGAACCTCATTGCCCACTCCTTTGGCCACAAGCACCTTCCTTCACCTGCCATTTATTACACTGACATTCATCCTATCACTATCAGGTGGCCTGTGCATTTGGGGTACCCTGTGCTTATAGTGCTTAAGAAGAAATTAAGCCTTCCTGTGAGCTCTTTCTATATAGATTTGAATTTCAAATTGTTCAGAGCTCCCAAAAGTAGTAGTCAATTTGTCGAAACCGTGTATAATATTATCGCCAAAAACTATAATTAAGCTTCTCGGCAAAATAAAACAGCAGCCATGGAAGGTGTTTCATGAAATAGTCATGAGATTCAAGCTCTCTGGTGGATTTGTGTATCCCTGCCTTAAATAACTTCGGTATTTCTAGACTTTTCATTTTGGTAATTGAAATACAAGCTTCCAGCAGACGCATATGCTAATGTGAAAAATGTTGACGCCCTCACATACATTTCCTGAGAGAAAATGAACTATCTTCTGATTCTGAGTGGCTTCAAAGTTTCTTTTCTGCTTGCCTTGGAAAGCAGTTACTTCTGTAGGTGTATAATCTCTTCTATTTGGCAGTAAAGGCCATCCGGGCAAGCTATTAGCTCCCAGAATACTCTGCAGGACTATGCTGGACCGGTCATATCACCTCAGCTAGCAAGAGGGAGGGACATCTCAAGCAATCCATGAAAGAGTACACACATAAACTGTCCTTGGCCGCTGCTAGTGGCGGAGAAATGATTCGCCTGAAACAAAATTTGAAGAGCTCAGAATGATTCCTCTGCAACGCTCCCCTTTCCATCCACAATGTGATGTTGTGGATGCGAATTTTTCAAATCTATGTTTTGTGCACTGAATAACAGTGAATAGAAATAATTATTGTATTGGATCGAATAAGCAAATTATGAGTTAACATGCTTACAGGTGAAACAAGTTTAATATTATGTATGAAAGGTTATTTATTAACATAATTTAGATGTGCCACATTCATGTGAAAACTCCATCTTGGATAAAATGGCTGATGTTTCTGTCATCCACTACTGTATTCACTCCGTCAGATCATATTCCCTTGTGCAGCTTCTCTCCTCACAAGCTCCGCAGAGCAGAGACAGCTCATAGAATGATTATTTCCTTCAGTTATGAATAAAAAGCTTTCAATCAATTTTCTAGTGTTCCTAATATGTTGCATCAACGAAAGTCTTCATGCTTTAATTATGCAGCGTGGCTAGGCCGTAGTAATTTGTGTGAAATGTTTTATGTTGCATGGATGATGTGGGGTGCTTTCTTATTTTAGGATGGTGCTTATTTGTTAAAATAATAACGTTTACACTACTAATTTGATAAAGAATTGCTACTATAATCATGCATGATGAATCTGCTGTCTTAGCTACTTTGGTAAGCAAGAATTGTGTATAAGACCTCTTAGTTGTGGGGGTGAGCCAGAAGACTTTCCTGTTGATTTTGCTGGTGATGTGATGTGAATGATTTATTATTATTCTATATAATTTTGCTGTTGACCCTATATGGTATTTTCTGTATTGCTTGGTTTTGAGATGTCTGTAAAGAAGTCCTTTAACTTTTACCCTGCCCTAGAATTCAATGATTTAGCGGCCTCAGATACTTGTTTTTTTACTCCGCTAAATTGATGTTTTTAGGGGACACTTTTTGCACAATTTATCATAGTGAGAGAACCGTCTAGGGTAACATTTTGGGGTTTTAAATTTCTAGGGTTTCCTGAATAATGAGGTATGATTTTGCTCCTACACTTAGGTGCATTCCTCTCTCCTACTCTGTGCACGCTCTAGCATACAATAAGATTGGCTGAAATTCCTGTTATTCAAATAGTGGCGGAAATATCTGAATTGCCTACGCCAAGCTGCATGCTGGTCAATGAAACGATTTAGAGCAAAGGAGCAACTACATTAGCCAGGAGAATTCTGCCACGAGTCTGTTCCTGGCAAAGGCCAGAAGAACAACGGGATCAGGAATGAGGAAGTGGCACTATTAGGTACTTAAAAACAGAAGACTGCAGACATGGGGGGTCATTCTGACCCTGCCGGTCACCGACCGCCAGGGCCAACGACCGCGGAAGCACCGCCAACAGGCTGGCGGTGCTTCCTGGGCCATTCTGACCACGGCGGTAAAGCCGCGGTCAGAAAAGGGGAACCAGCAGTTTCCCGCCGGTTTATCCCTGGCCCAGGGAATCCTCCATGCGCCGCCATGGGGATTCCGACCCCCTTCCCGCCATCCTGTTCCTGGGGGTTTTTACCGCCAGGAACAGGATGCCGGGAACGGGTGTCGTGGGGCCCCTGCACTGCCCATGCCACCGGCATGGGCAGTGCAGGGGCCCCCTAACAGGGCCCCATAATGGTTTTCAGTGTCTGCATCGCGACGGGTGCCACTGCACCCGTTGCACCCCAGCAACTCCGCCGGCTCCATTCGGAGCCGGCTTCATCGTTGCTGGGTCTTTCCCGCTGGGCCGGCAGGCGGCCTTTTGGCGGTCGCCCGCCGGCCCAGCGGGAAAGCCAGAATGGCCGCCGCGGTCTTTTGACCGCGGTGCGGTCATTCGGCGGTTCACGCCAGGCGGGCGGCTACCGCCTCCCGCTGAGGTTGGAATGACCGCCATAATCTGGATTCTGTGTGAATCAAGCGGTAGGCGAATTTATCCTGATTCTGCTGTTTTGATCTTATGTAAATAATTGAATAATTCATATAACAGCAAACACAATGCCAAATATCACTAACCCAATTGCTGGTCAAAAAAGGGCTGAACTTATTTCTTCTATTCTTTTCTTTTTGTTAGGACGAACATACTATACATCTGCCTTAAAAGTACATACCCTGACAATGCATATTCCATATTACAGGTTACAAAATTTGTCTTCAACTGAACAAACACCCATCTGCAAGAAAGCGCACTCCAAAAGGAATGCCTAGCATTTTCACCATCGCTCAAGTGGCAGTCACCGTGTATCAGGATTTTCTCCTTGGGTAATGCCTAGCATTTTCACCATCGCTCAAGTGGCAGTCACCGTGTATCAGGATTTTCTCCTTGGGTAATGCCTAGCATTTTCACCATCGCTCAAGTGGCAGTCACCGTGTATCAGGATTTTCTCCTTAGGTAATGCATAGCATTTTCACCATCGCTCAAGTGGCAGTCACCGTTTGTCAGGATTTTCTCCTTAGGTAATGCATAGCATTTTCACCATCACTCAAGTGGTAGTCACGGTGTATCAGGATTTTCTCCTTGGGTAACGCATGACAATGGCAGATAGGACTCTCATTTCAGAACGTACACACAGTATCTCGTTGCTCCTAGAACAAACGGCCAGGTGGTGGCTACAGTTTGGGTAGCAATGCTCTGCTGACCTTGATTTCTGCCACTATTTTATTATTCCAATATTGAATATTACTCTTTAAAAAAATGTTGGCTCTTACGTTGGGAGACAAGCAGCAGTGTCTACCGGGCAAGGAATCTACCCGAAGTTGGAACAGGCTCCTTGAGGCGCCTGCTTCAGCCATCAGAGATGGTCCAGGGCTGGTGAGGTCCCTGCCCTGGCTACAGGGGTTTGATAAATATTAGTGCCTCCCCATGTTTGACATGCAACAGTGACATACACACAGATAACCCTGGAAGCTTTAGGCCTGAGGCCTACAGTGTCTGGCGCTACCGGTGCTTGTTGGTTCCAGTGCTGAGCACCGGCACTTATTTTTGAGGGCAAGGGCTTAGTCTTCTGCCTCAAGCATTTGCTGCGAGCGAAAGACACATATGGTAAAGACGGATGAAGGGAAAAACGAAAAAGCATCACAAAGGGAGAAAGTAGAAAGCGGCAAGAGTGAGCAGAACGGGCAGGGAGTGGCTTTATATGGATTGAAGAAGCCCGGGATGGCTTCAGGATTAGCTGCCTCAGTATTCTGTGTTCACACATTTAATTGCAGGAGCTGCGTGTTTCAGAGAAGGCCTTTGGCACCGGCACCTTTTTATTTACAAATTAAGCACTGGGCGCTACCCATCAATTATCCTATCACCCCACCCTCTCTCATCTCCCAACATCGTGGGGTGGGGTCAAGCACCTCACTGACCTCACTCAAACCTATGTCACGATGGGAGAGGGTGAGGTGAAACAGCAAGAATCTAAAATTAGACGTTTGCACAGCGAATGGGGCATTCACTGCAGAGCATTCAGCTTTCAGTGTTTTGCTTCAGAGCTTTAGTCAGGGACGAGCTGTGCTTCCTCGAGGGTTTGAGCACCAGCAGTCGCCAAGACTAAGTGGACTGAAAAATTGTGAGTGAGAATGATTAGGTGAGAGTAAGTGAAAGTAAATGAGAATGGCTTAGAGTGAGATTGTATGACTCAGAGTGTTTGAAAGTAAGAGTGAATGCAGAAGAATGAATGTGCAGGGGTGTAGCTAGATCAGTAGTATTGGAGGGCTGTGAGCAGTGCTTGAAATGGAAAACTAGAAGTGCAGGTACCCTGTACCAGAGTACCTGATTATTTCTGAGAAGTGCCGGTACTCTCCAATTAAAAGTATTACGTTTTTCTTGAGTAGTGCAGGTACTTTCCTTTTAAAAATAAAAAAGTGCTGGTACTCCGTACCGGACAGTACTAGCCCATTTACAGAACCGGGTGTGAGTTTCAGATTTTCTAACAATCATGCTGTTATATAATGTTAAAATCCATTATATGAGAATAAGGGTGCAGGGGAGAACAATGAAAATGGAGAGGAATGCGGACTGAAAGAGTACCAAGTGCGAAAAACACACTATTTTTAAAATAACCAACATTTTTTAGCGCTTTCGAAACAGAGAGAGGGAGAGTGTGGGTGCGTTTTTGTCTGTGTGTATGTAATCATTCTTGGTGAAATCCGACAAATACCTTAGCATACCTGACTGAAAGCACCTGTATCCAACTTTTTATCGGAAAATACTTTTATTAGGGGGATGTAACACCCCCAAAAAAGCCTGGAAGCTACGTCCCTGTGAATGTGGGTGACAGTGAGATTTATTGATCATAAATGAATGTGAGTGCATAGATGTAAGTAAGAATTAGCGTGAAAAAAAGGGAGCGAGGGCGACAGGAAAGTATATGGAAATTAAACTAAGAGTGGGTGAAGCTGTGAGTGAGAATGAGTGACATTGAGAGAATTTAGACTATGAGTGAGTTTGGTGAAAATTAGTGTTAAGGAGTGGTGCATAAGTGAATGTAAGTGAACATATGTATTTCAGCGAGTCTCAATGCATGCCTAAGTGGCAGGAAAGTGAGTCACAGTGAGTGAGTGCAACTGTAAGTCAGAATGAGCCATAATGATTAAGAGACTGCGTGAGAGTGACAATGAAACTAAGAATGAGTTAGAGTGACTGACAGTGACTGAGGGTAAGTGAATGAGAATAAATGAGTTTGAGGGAGGAAGTGAGTGTCAATGAGATCAGTGTGAGTGAGTTAGTGAATATAAGTGAGCATGAGTGACATTTTGTATTTGTGTGTATTACACCTGAAAGTCTGTCACTGTCTATGGCATACAGGAGGTGATTCTAGGTACATGCAGAACTCATAGAAAAATGATGAAGGTGGAATTTTGGAGGTAATTCTTGGCTTGAGGGTCACCAACTGCAAAGCACTGGAACTAGCATATTGGGCATAATTGTTGGAATATTTGGGACTTACAGTAATATGCTATGACTGACATGCTGAATTTAATTCATGGTAAATGAGTACTTATGGCAAAATACTGATGCTGGCATGTTGGAGGAAATTATTAGAATGGGGGGCAACCATGTCATATGAGACGGGAGACAGACAACCAAGGCAAAATGCTGGCCCTGACATTCTAGACATAATTTTTGACATGTGGGTCACCCATTCTACATGGACAGCATTAGTGACAAAATGGCACTAGTATATTACTCACAGTTCAGTTCTTGGCATAAGGGGTACACGTTTCGTAAAGGAGACACCCATGGAAGAATGTTCACCCAGGCTCAGTGGAGGCTAAGAATGATATATGGGGTGCTACCCACTGCAATTTTTGAAAAAAAAAGAGTTAATTTAGGTGGCATATCACACTAGATTGGCGTAGCACACCAATGGTTATTTAGTCACTTTGTGTGCTGATGTGTGCACCCATTTATTCTTGCTGTAACTGGGGAATAGTATTACTCCCCATCACTCTCAAAGATCATCAATCTTTACGGGAACGTTTCTTAGCAGTCAAGTGATTAAGTTGTTGGCTGTGAAACAGAAAGACCAGGGTGATTTGTTTCAGCCTTCTCTCTCCATATTCCATTGATCCCATACTTGCCCAAAATGGAGAAAGCAAAGAAACAAACTAGGCACTTTATTATTTATTTTCTAGGTTTATAAAACACTGTGTGACACTTTTCAGATACTTCAGAAGAGTGAAGAGATTTAAAATAACTTTATCAGTAGGCTAAGAGCCTGATTTAGCTGTTGGTGTTAATGGTCCCGCTGTCGACATTTTGACTGAAAACCCGTCTGCCACTGTGATAGTCTGCCCACCATATTTAGATGTTGGTGGTCCCATAGATGAAAGACTGCATTCAACCCGCAGCCTCCGCCAAGAAATGCCACTAGCATCAACGTCAGAAAAGATAAAATTGGATGCTGGCGGGACCGCAGCCACCTGTCCTGCCGTGCAAATTTAGGTGGGCCTGACCGCCAAGGAAAAAGTGGAGGTCCAACCTCCCCTTCTTTCTTGGAGGATTGAGGGAGAAAGGGGTGAAAACTCACTTTTTTCCACTTTTCCCTCTGTTTTTTGACTGGACACGACTGTATAACTAAGCCGCAGAGAAAACATGATACCCCTCCCCCGTCAGCGGACTCCAAGGTAGGGACGCCGCATTGGCATGGTACATTGGGTGGGCACTGCACGGAGGTGGGGACCACTTGAGACATGTACATGTCACAGTAATTATTTAAATCACTGTGACATGCATATGTTGGGAACACGAGTGGGTCAGACACAGAAGGGGACACACTGGTACAAAACATGTATCACACACATACACAACTGTTATTATGGTGCCAATACCCATGGGCAAATGGCACCACAATGACAGAACATTCACACCTGTCAACTGTGTCCATGTGTGCACACTTCCAGGTGACCTGTACCTGTCATGTTGTGTTGCAAGTCAGTACGTGTATGTGTGTATGCGATGTGATTGGTTCGTTGAAGTGGGGGGCAGGTGTGGAGGGTGTGGTTGTGCCTGTATGTGTGTCACTTCCATGTGAGACTGATGTTGTTTATGTTGTGTTGCGGTAACATTCATGTGAGTGTTGTATGCTGGACGTTGTTGTGATGTGTGTAGTTGTGCATCTGTGTAAGTGTGTGTAGCTGAGTTTGTAGTTATGCTGTTTGTTGTGGTTGTGTCATGTGTGGGTGCAGTGTCAATAGTGTGTGTATGTTGTGGCATGGATGTTTCTCAATCTGTGTTTTCTGCATGTACGGGTTTGTTGTATTGGAACGGCAATGGGCAATTGTGTGAATGTGGTGTAGTGTGTAGAGCGGGGGTACACCTATGGCAAAGGGACAGTGTGTGTGTGTTTGGGTGTCACTTACCCCTCTTCCATAGCCCCTGCCATTGTACAAAGTCCACTGAGTCCCGTCACTGTCCCCCTCCCTTAACGAACCGCTGCCATTCAAGCACTGTAACTTCTAAATACGGCGGGCAGAATACCGTTAACGTGACAATCCTTAGGGGTCCAATTCAGCTTGGTGGTGTGACCACCAAGATCTAAATCAGGCCATAAACTTGACAGACTTTTATTTCTGAAGAAACAAAGATGAAATATATGGTGTACTAACAGTGGTGTTGGATGCTTGTGAATTGATTCTGAATTAAAGGAAGTTCACTGCGCATGCTTTAATGGTTTATTTCCATTTATTTCACTTGACAGAACATTCAGGTTGTTAGAAAGAGCCAGAATTTGAGCATCAACATTCTCTGAGTTTATACCTGCATCACAGTACCAGCACCAATTAAAGGGTCAGGCACTTCTGTCTTTACCTACCACATGCTTTGCTATTTACATTGTTTGTTGCTTTTGCCTTGAATACTTTGGTGCTTTCCCTCTGAACATGTCATTCTGCATGAGCAGCCCCTTTAATGCTGAAAAGCCTACACCGTTTTAAAGCATATCATGCTCGACTGCTGTAAATCTGGTACCTTTTGCAAGCACCAAAATCATGTCCTAAAAATGTACCATGAACTAGATGAACGTCTGGCGCACTGACTCTTGGTTCTTAGTTGGATAATTAGATGAGATAAGCCACCTCTTCCCATCTTTGCCTTTCTGCCTTCCCTCACCCTTCCTTCAGAACGAACTCTGGTATCGACATTGGACTTAACATGCAATATCTTCTAGTAGAGCGAGGGGCCCGGCGACAGGTAGTTAGATGATTTCAAGAGGAGATCAGCATTATCCAATGATCGCCCCTGCTTTCCATCACCCTGCTGCCATCTCGTTAAGGCTTCTAGCGGAACGCTGGTGCTGTCAAATGGGTTGAGTCATTGTGCTGCTCTTGGACCAAAAGACTGACAACACCTCCCCCGGGAGTGTCCTTAGACACATGACAAATGGAGCATATGTGTGCAAACGAGCAAGGGAAAGAATTCTTGTTTCCAAATGTCCTTACTGCAGGAGCCCACGCGTACCTTTATCCTACCTCAGCTGTAGATGGTTGAAGATTGTGGGAAGGCGTGTAAACATTTTGTGACATTTACAAGCTGGGTGCATAATGTCAAGAATAGTGGGGGAAGCTCACACTGCAAAGCAAACATAGAGACTGACAGATGAGGCTCATTATTGTGCGTCGTACTTATATTTCCTGTCACTCGGCGCAAGGGTCAAGCAGTCCGGTCCTTTGGCGCTACTGCACATGTGCGGCCCTCAGAGGCTTAGCTCGGTGCATCTGCTTTTCATCCCTAGCCTCTCTTGCCTGCTAGCTTGGATGGCCATGCCTCACTGTGACGCTGGACACCCTTGCTCATTGAATACTGTCTGGGCACTTTAAACATCAGTCCTATGCTACCTCAGGCTGTATGCCAATCAGCGAGGGTGCTCCTTTTCAGCTCGAAACAAGGTGGGATCAGTAAGCCTTACTGATCCACCCCCACCCTGTGACGACTTAGGTACTCATACAAGATGGCAGTGCAGTGTGTGAGTATGTACTTCCCTCTTGCAGAGTAGAGGAGTCAGACCAGTCTCCATGTGACTGGTGTCATGAGTGATGCCAGATCACATGATGCTAACATACACACTGCGCATGTTTCAGTTCAGAAATGCCTGCTCTGTGCCACGTCACTGCTAGGCAAAGTTTGTTCAGACCTGGAGTACATTCTGGCGTTGCTCAGGTATGAGTTAGGACCTGAGTTTGCTCCATCTGTTTTAAAAATTCACCAGCCACCAGAGGTGGCAGCCAGTCACGTTCAGCACTTTTTAGACAAAGCAACAAAGAGCTTTAGCTGTATGTCACGCAGATGATTTGGTATTAATTCTTATAAATGCTCATGCGGTGCACTCAGAGAATTGCAACTGTCTCATCCCTTTATAATCGCTGCTTGGTTTACCACCTGCCTCCTACTGAGTCCTTCTGTTTTAATGCAAGAGGGACACTTTTACATCTAAACGATACACTCAGTCATCAAACATTGAATTCTTTATCGCGTATTTGCATTGCATGTAGAAATCAATTGTTTTTATTTTTTATTTTTTACCCGCCCTGGACTTTTTTTAGGACTCAAGTGAGAGCCTGACCTTATGATGGCCACCTAATTGATTTCGCTTGACCTCCTTATGAGATCCTGTGTATCTCATAAGGAGCCTGATCCTCCTTATGAGATACAAACTGTAGCTCAGCCCTTTCCCCTTCTATTGTTATGACTATGTGGCTGAGGCTCTTCTGATGCCAAGCCACTAGATAGACTTTCAGAAACCCAGCACTCCCCATAGTGTTGCTGCCAGGCACCTGGGTACAAATTACAGCGCCCACCAACATCTCCTGCTGTCATGTAATGCTTCAGATGTCAATCTACTTCATACATGTTAAGCAAGTCCATTGAGCTTTTGCAGTAATCTCACTACCTGCTCCTCTTCTCTGGCTCACACTCAGCAGCCCTCTTGCTGCCAGGTGCTCCCGCTTGATCTAAGCGCTTGCCCTCCTCCAGAATTACCACTACCATGACCATGACCAGCCCCCTATACTGACACTACTACCATTATCATTACCATCACAACCAGAACCACAACTGTGAACATTAATGCAAGCACCATTTCTCCCACCATTATTACCACCTCCACTTCTGCAATCATTGCCAGCTGTACCCCAATTACCACCATTACCATTGAATTCCATTACTGCACCACCATTGCCAACAGTATTAGTACCACCATCACAAGTGCCATCCCTGCCACTGTGACCAGCACCATTACCACCACCGCATTGTCTTTTTCCACCACCATGATTATGTTAACACCAACACCGTTACACCAGCACATTACCATCACCCTTACCCCTACAACTACTAACTCCTCCTCCATCACTATCTCTAGTCTCACCAACACCACTATCACCACCATTACTACCACCATTACCACCAAATCTAATATATTTGACTTTAATGAGCTATTGCATGTAAATACGAGCATGACAGCATGCCTTTTACGTGTGTTAGATCATTAAGGCTAGGCCTATTGCCTTTGCCAATGCTTACTTAACCTGATTGTATCTCACCATGGGTAATTAAGGGTTTAAAATAACAGAGCTCAGGCCAGTTTGAAAGAGATTAGGTTTTCCTCTGTAATATGTATCTGTTATTAAGACGGTGCTGTGAGTAGAATATGCTACAATTCTCAGGTTTGTTAGTAAGTATGAAGGCAAAAATGTCCGTCATCAAGCTGCTATGTACATGTTTGACTCTAGACTGTAAACCATTCACAACCCGGAAAAGAGGAGAGGAAAAATGATCCGAAATAACGTTTACGTTGTTTTCTCACCAGTTGTGTAGATTGATGTGTCATTTTCAGGGGTGCTAGTGACTAGTATATCACAAGTTATTAGCACGGATTGTAATTCGGTAGCTCGGATAAATCAGAGATCAGAAATGTGGCACTCGATCCTAGGAAGCTTCGAGTGAAATGTAGAACACCGCAGCCCGGTTATGCGTGGGATTTCTTTGAACAAATTCCTGCATTCAAAGAAAACCTTAAATGTCGGCTATTACAAACAGACGAAAAAAGCACTATTGCAAGTATCAAAATATGACTATTTCAAAGAGCGCAGCATTGTCTTTGAATGAGCGCCTCGTTTAAAGAAAAGTCACTGTTCAGGATATAACAAATAGAGCTGTGAGCTTAATGCGGCTGCCCCAGGGGCCTGCCGTCTAACAGGACCCTGCTTGAAGGAGGCAAACAAAGCCCTTCTATATGGGGCTCTTTCTAAAAACTTCCTTTTCCCGTGATTTAATCAGATTTCTAAAGAATACGTTCTATTGATCCGCTTCATATTTTCATAAGTAGCAGAGAAATGTTGGAGCTTTGCTTCCTTCAAAGCAGGGTGACCACCTGTCAGTACAAGTGGATAGAGCCCCTCCATCCTTCAGAAGTGTGGATGAAAAATGAGTGCTGATTGAAGATTAATCAGGACAGAAGATTAGCTGCTCTTTAAAACCTCATCCAGCAAGAGACACCCACAATAATCAGTCAAGAGACTGTGAAAGTTTTCACAAATTACACCGCCTTGCAGTCTGCAGACAATTAAGACTTTGGAATATGAAGATAAAGGACAGTGGAGTGACAGTGGGCCAATAATTTTTGATATAGTATGGGTTTTTGAAGTCAACAGCTTTTTTTCTTGGAAACCTCAGATGCTTTCGCAAAACTATGAAACGTTTTACTTAAGCAATGCTTTTGGTTGAAAATTATGAGTTTTGGATGCATTTTGCACTCAAGTGTAACTTGTGTTGAGTCCCTCTTGAAGAAAATCAATGCAAGATATGCTTTTATACAAAATATTCACAGGTAACTGGCGTGACATGTTTTCAGAGTTTTTGCAAGAAAAAGGCTAAGTAGTGTAAGCATTTGCATACTAAATGCATGCAAGTTGCCTCCACTAACATTTGCAAGAAAAAACTAAGGGGCAGATTTTAGAGCCTCTAGCGCCTCCTCGCGTCACATTAGTGTAATTTTTCTTGTGCTAATGTGGCCCAACTAGGCCAAAATCGCCATCCCAAATTTACATAGTGGCGCAATGCATGCATTGCGTCACTTTGTAACCCTTTGTGCTACATTATGCCTGCAGCAAGCATAATGTATGCAAAGGAGTTGTTCCCCCGTTAGGGGGGGCGAAAAAAATGGTGCAAAGAAACAAAGAAATTTCTTTGTGTCACTTTTTTCAGAACTCTTAACACCTGCTCAGAGCAGGTGTTAAAAGGAGGCACACCATTGCACAATGGGACACAATGGGCTTTGCATGATTAGCATCAAAAGTTTTGACTCTAAACCAGCAAAGCTCCGAACTAGCGCCCAAAATTCTGATGCTAGTTCCCTAACTACCACCATGGTGCGCCGTATCTTAGATAAGGCGCACACACGGTGGCATTAGGGGGGCGCTAAGGGGCCCAAGAAAAGTCATGCTGCACTAGGTGCAGCACCAATTTTCTTAAATCAGGCCCTAAGTGAGCTGTTAAGCATAGCAAATGAAGGAAACCAGGGTGATCTTGGTAGTTAATAGGGTGTGATGAACTGGTTGGGTGGAATGATAAGCTGTTAACCTGTGAGTGGAAGTGATAGAATCTGGGGGAGGATAGAATTCCACAGGGAGAGAACAGTCATTAGAGGTGTTTGAAAAGATGTGATGTCCTCTCTGCTCTTAATGTTGTAATCCAAATCAATGACTTAATAACTGTATCTGATTTTTCATGAAACATTGGCATTGAGCTGCAGGACCAGGAGCAGGAAGGTAGTTCCTGGAGCAGAGAAACGTCCGCACTGCAAGGTGATGTCCTTTCCAAAAAATGTCAGGGAAGATCAAAGGAACAAGGCTGCAGGATCAGAGGAATCAAGAAGTGCAGCGGTGCTCCGGTGGTATCCTGGTGGTATCATGGGAAATGCTGATGCCTCGGTGTTGCACCAGGACACAAACTGTGCAATTCTGACCTCCATCTTTCTTGGCCTGGCAGGTTAGCATTGATGTCAGTACATCAGACAGCACATAGCACTCAGGACATCACATAGGGTCAGGAATTGTCATCAGCACATTGATCTGCAAGTAGTACACAGATCAAGGACGTCTTGTGCACACGACCAGGTTACGATGTGAATGGGATCATTGGTGGAACGCCTTTCACAGGACCTTTAGCAACACTCTGTAGTAGCTTCGCAGAGGCGATGAATGTAATGAATTGAGAGAACTATTAATATATTGGAGTGTAAATCTACATCGGAATGTAGGCAAAACAAAGGAAAAGGTGAGACAACATTGCCTAAACATAATCCACAATCCTCACAATACTGTAGTATGTACTTAGTTTTAAATCCCATTTTCGAAGTCTTATAGAAAAAAACCCTGAGGCATTTTGCCCTGCCACTGTTACAGCTCTAAATCTACAGAGTAGATAAAGAGTCCCATAGGTTCCCAGAGACCCCATAGAGTGGGACATTTCTACTGACTGTTGCAATTTTTGCATCACCACCTCCATT
This sequence comes from Pleurodeles waltl, assembly GCF_031143425.1. NCBI lineage: Eukaryota > Metazoa > Chordata > Amphibia > Caudata > Salamandridae > Pleurodeles > Pleurodeles waltl. The sequence continues at coordinate 1,635,523,480 of NC_090445.1, forward strand.
TATGCCGCATACAGAGATAATCTGTTGGAACAGGAGGATTGGTTGAACATCTTATAGTTGATGTAGTGGTGCTGGATGAGGTGATTCTTTCTCCCTCTTTTAAGTTTGCTCTTTTAAAACACAGCTTGTGTGAGCAGGACTAAAGACAAGATAGACAATTCTGAGAAATTTGAACAAGAGGTAAGTGGGAATGCCTTCGAAAACAATGCTATTGTAAACAGAGCGGACAGTGAAAAGAGAACATGTTTGAGCCGAGGAACATGGAAAGAAAAGCTAGAAAGCATTACTGCCAGTGAGGAAGCCTTAATCTTTTAAGACATTCTAAATAGTTTACTGCAGTTGATAAAAGTTGTAAAAGTTGTAGGAAGAAGTAGGCCAGGGTGGAGTTCGTGGAGTTGTGCTATGTGTAATTCCATGAATTGCTGAAAAACTCTGCCGCGCTACGCGGAATGCGCAGCAGCAGACTCTGGGTAAGTTGTGCTGTTTGCGCTGATTTTCATCACAAGAAGTTTTTCCTGCACTGTAATATCAGCATAAACGGAATCACGCGGGACGCCAGAGGGTGCTAACTTCTTTCTGCCGCTCGAGTAGATTTTCTACTCAAGCTGAAGCTTACTCAACGCGAGCGACAAAATCAAAAACAAAAGTAGGGACCTGCTGTGACCACCCACGTTTAGAAATCTCACTCACCAACATAGCAATTTCTCTTGCTCACCAACTTAACGTTGGCGAGCCGCACAAGAGAAAAAACTCCACTCTGCATTGCTCCGCCAGAAGCAGAATTCTTTGCCTACCCCTTTGAAGAAGGAGCGTTTTTACAGAGTTTTCAGGAATCCTAATGTGAGCATGATTCCCATAGTGACAGAGAAGAAAGAACATTTACATGAAATTAGCACAGATGTAGTATTGAGCATAGACTCTGATAGATGAATTGTTTCAGTGCTTTTGGTCTGAGATGAAACTTCAGCACTCAGATATGTGATGGGTGTTATATTGGTCACACAATACATTTAGTGGTGTTTATATGGTCAAAGCTTGTGCTAAGGGGCACATTAATAAATGAGAAGTTGTATGCTGCTAAAAAAGGTAAATCCATTTTAGAGTGTTTATACAGCAAGACTTGGGAATAAAAAGAGATCTCATGACTGATCCACAAGTATATATTATTTATATAATTGAGTATTATGAGGCCGGAAAAGAAAGTTGTGAGTGTGTGGAGTTATTAAACAAGGAATGAAACTCAGTTTTTGCTGACAAGCAAAGACGATACCAAGGTTTTAAACAACAAAACAAAAAATAGTGAAGGAAAGGTGTGCAACAATTAAACACAAGTTCGGAGAGGTTATACTTAGCTTTAGGGAAAAATTACTTTTAATTTTCTATGCCTTGTTTGATAAAAAAACAGTAAGGGGCATATTTATGACTAGGGTTGCATTGCTCTTGCACCACGCAACGTGATGCATGTGCAACACAAGTCCACAATGAAATTTATCAAGCCACGCAAGGCCACCTTGCATGGCCCTGAGTGGCTTGCTAAATCTGGAGTAACTCAATGTAGTGCAAATTGCAGTGTTGTGTTACTCTGTCCCAGGGAGGTGTCCCATGAGAGTTGCATGGCTGTTCCCACCCAACATCCATGGAGGTTTTGATGCATTGATGGATTTTGATGCATTCCCAGATTCAAGATAATTTGTGAACTTCAAATAACTTAGTTACTTATCTTATCAACAATTCTAACCACAAAAGTATATTTGCGGCATGTGACTAATTAGCTAGGCTAACTCTTCCAGGACTGGACAAACAGGGCAATTTTGGCAAGACAAAAATGATTAGAAAAACCCCTTGTATTTGCCTGGCAGCAAGATATATATATTTTATGTCTCCTTTCTACATTTGTGGTGTATGAATGTTTGACGTATATGACTTTGTTCCTATTCCCCATATTTTTATAGTTCTGCTATTAAAAATATAAACCAATGCAATATTTTACCATCTTCTCAAAAGAACAAATCAGTAAGACTCACATAATCTCGGTCATTCTACGGAAATTTACATGCATAAGTGTAATTGATACATCCACGTCACCCTGAAAGATGCTTGACCGAGTGTCTTTTACCAGTGCTATGTAGAACATCATCTAGCTAGTTAAGACCGATTACTAAACTTCTCAAATGTGATCGATTGTCATCCAATTCTACCAAATGTGTTACTAAATGCTATTTAAATTGAAATGCTGGTATTGTGACATACCTATACAAATCTACCCCAGTCAACAAACTGTTTGCAAAACATTTTGTAGTGTTACTAATTGAATGCAACCCCTTGTGCAAAAGACCCAGTATTATTATTATTTCCATCATGTACAACTCTCTTAGATCATGCCTAATACGCCCACAAGCAGCATGAATCTAAAGCTGACTTCCTTCTAAACGTGATTACTTTATTTTTACTGTGCTCTTTTGCAGACTGAGGAGGGGATAAGCAATATTTGTCAGCTTTCATTGGCTCTTCTAGATGTGTGAAATGGAACACAGTCCTTTGTTGATTGGTTGCGAATCGAAAAACGGTTCAAAATCTTTTTACTCTATTTTGGTCTAGCACACGAGCTTCTCTGGAGAGAAGGTATTCTGAAGTGAGTGGGATGCAAAGCTTCGAGATGTGCTTTTTCTCAAGAGTTCAGGCACTCAGTCACAAGAAATGGGAGTATTTACGAAGGAGTACATATGGCAGTACAGTTGTGGTACTCTTCTACATACTCTCACATGCCGTTGTGAATTTGTCCCGAATATCTAAACTAGGAATACTCTAGTAACATTCATAAGCGCTGTTACCAATGAAGAGTTGGACTCACAATGTCCTGTAAGAGTCCATAAAAGAGTACTCCTGTAGTATTATTTCGCATACTCATAAACACTTTTGAGAATAGGGGTCACCGTGTTTAAAACATGTTAGTTGTAAAATTGAAAGACAAATAGGCCTACGATCATGTTCTGCTTTCCCTATGATATGTTTTATATGTGTATAAGTAAAATTTTAAAATGCAAATCAGCAAAACATTTTCCTGGTGATTTAACAGTATCATAGATATTTCATGTGTTTCTTGAAATATCTATATCCCCAGTGCGTGTCACTATGCTGTGTGACGGTGACCAGAGCTTCACCCATTCCAATCAGCTATCGATGTCTAACAAGGTACCTACTGCCTACGGTCAGCTGTACATCACAACAAAGGCAACTGAAGCACAGTAACAGCTTTGGAGGGCCAACGGTGCCACTTAGACACTGGCAAAGAGCTGCATAAGACATTAGAGGTTAAATGCAATCTCAAATGCGAAATTCCTATTTAAGACCATAAGACCTGCAATATGTGCTTCAGGGCCTTAATAATGGTTCATTCCAACCATACTTAGAGGTGTTTGAAACTGAGCACCCCTACACTGGTCACATATCTGTATGAGTTGTCTATGATTTTCACATTTTGTAACCCTATTCTAAACCTCATACCTCATAAAGAGATAATATTTTGTTCATGCGTCTGGTTCAACGGGAGAGCACCTACCCTATACCATATCCTAAAAATATAAAAATACGAATATTTTACCTAATTAGTGGACTCTTGTGCTATAGAAACTCATGCACTTTCCTCTTCATGATGCAGTGCACAGAAGTGGTCGGTGGAAAAGCCACACATTGCTTTGAGCACCATTGTTCGTACCGGGGCACGCAAAAGCTGAAAGAAAGCCACTGGTGTGAATTGGGAGTAGCTAAATGTGACAATCACAAATTTATCGAGTTTTCTTGCAATTTCGTAGCATGGTGCTGTGACCTCTGATGGTTTGGTGATTTTCTGTAAGCAGGTTGTGGCTGCCATCTTTCCATGAAGAGAAAGGGAGACAAGAAAGGGCAGAGGTGCAAGGATAGTGAGCGCAGTGTGCAGATGAAAAGAGAAGAAAGAGAGCAGAGAGAAAAGGGAAATTGCAAGAGGAAGAATAATGCTTCACTTGCAAATAAATAAAGTAATTGATTATTAATTAACTGTAGGAGTCCAGAGATTTTCTTGAGTGTTCACCACTGGTTTTGCCGAATGCCAGAGTTGACGAATACCAAGGCTGTCTAGTCTTGACTCTACCTCATGTCTCTTTCTCCCGCCATTCTTAATTTCCAGACTCTTCATCTCACTCTTCTTGCAGGTTCTTTTTAAATCCCTTCTTCCTCCCTTTGTCACTAATTTCCTATTTTTCTCCTATGTCTCTATTTTCTGCTTTCATCTTTCTTGCTCTGTTTCAAATCATGATGAAAAATTAAGGGCCAGATTACAAGGCCCTAGCGCCCCTTAGCACCACACTACCATCACTTTTTTACTCTACTGTGGCATTAAGGAGGCCATTCTACTTCACCATATTTACAAAGTGGCGCAATGCTACTTTGTAACCCCTTGCCCCACATCAAAGCTGCGCCAGGTATAATGTATGATAGGGGGGCATTACCACGAAGGGAGGCAGCAAAAAATGACTCCGTGAAATCTACAAGATTTCACAGCAACATTTTTCCCATCATTTTTAATGCCTGCTCAGGGCAGGTATTAAAGTGACGGGCCCATAGTAACCTATGGGTCTCCCTAGGGCTTTACTGCACTAGCGCCAATCCAGCAAAGCACCACAATAGCATCAGAAATTATGACTCTATTGTGGAAATGAGAGCGATGGTGTGCCGTATTCTAAATATGGCGCAACCATGGTGTCGTTAGGTGGGGCAGGGGCAGTGCAAGAAAAGGGGTGCATCGGGACCAATGCACTACTTTCTTGTAGATCTGGCCCTAAGACTTTGTACCCATGAACAGTGCTGAATCCAACCCAGCACAAATTAACTCTGAGGTGGAGAGTAACGAGACGGACAGCATTGAGGACAAGAGGAAGAAAGGCCGAAGTGAAAGAAGAGAAAAGAGTGTGAAGAAGCAAGAAATTTAAAAGAAGACGGAGAAACAAATAAGAGGAAATGGTAGAGCAAGATAGAAAGGCAGTGTTGAAGTGAGAAGAAGAAAACAAAGGAACAGCTGCTGAAGGAAGAAAAGCAACAGGTGGGAGGTCATTAAATTAAAGCGAAATTTCATGAGGGAAGGAATACAAGAGGGAGGAGCGAGGATCCAAGAGTAGAAGGAGAAACATGGGACAGGAAGAAAGGAGGCGTGGCTGTATGATTTAGGGGTGTATATATGGAAGCTGGATACGAGGGCACAGGAGGATGCAGCACAGGCGGATGTGAGAGGGGACGGAAGGGGCTGTATTTTCTGGTTCAAGCCCTGGCTCCAGTAAAGGTATGAAGTGAATGATATTTCGCCTTCTACTGGCCTTCCGGTGAAAAACGCAAAATCGTGTCATCACAATGTTTCCCTCGAGGTAGATATTTGTTTCTGGTATTCACTTCTTTTCTTTGCCGTTATTTTTTCACCAGTGCTTAATTTGTGCTTGTTGTTTCCGGTGCTAAGCACCGGAACTTATTTTTGAGGACCGGGGCTTATTCTTCTGCCTCAAGCCTTTGCTGCAAGCACAAGACACTTATGGGAAAGACGGAAGAAGGGAAAAACGAAAAAGCGTCACAAAGAGAGAAAGCAGAAATCTGCAAGAGTGAGCTGAAGGGGCAGGGAGTGGCTTTATATGGATTGAAGAGGCCCGGGATGGCTTCAGGATTACCTGCCTCAGTATTTCGTGTTCCCACATTTAATTTCAGCCCCGCGTGTTTAAGAGGAGGGCTTTGAGCACCGCACGTTTTTACTTACAAATTAATCACAATTAATCACATATATCCATGTTGTAGTTCTTACAGGGAGGTTCATTGTATTCAGTGCTTTAAATGGGCCGGTACTCTCCGGTACTGAGTACCGGCACTTCTTTATTTTGAGAGGGAGAGTACCGGCACATCTCAAGAAAAATGTAATACTTTTAATTGGAGAGTACCGGCACTTCTCAGAAACAAGCAGGTACTCTGGTACAGAGTACCTGCACTTCTATTTTTCCATTTAAAGCACTGATTGTATTCACTTTCAAGTGACCAAGTTCGTTGTCAACTTTTCTGTCAACGTATTGATTGAAACACATAGCTAGTAAGTCAATGCTAAATGGACACGTAAAAAAAGATCTGTGCATTTTGAAATAACCAGACTGGCAAACGCCAGGGGTCGCATTGCGTGCATTAGGCAGGAAAGAGATGGGTGACTTCCGGGGGGAGGCTTTTTGGGTACAGAGGTCTGGTCAGACGAACTGGGTGTACACTTGCTGAGGTAAGGGAGAGGTCTTGCGTGGTACCTTCTGTCACCTTCTCCCTCTGTTATTGTCATCTTACCTCCTGTTACTTGCTATGCTTTAGGCAATGGTGGGTTCCCAGCAGGCGTATCCTGCGTCTTTGTGTGATCCCCTCCATGTAATTCGAATACAAAGATGTAGCATGTGCTCCCTCGCCTTCTCGCAGTCACGGGTCTAGTGTGTAAGCTTACCGCTGATAAACCATCATTTACAACAGTTGGAAGGAAACACTTTCCAAGCCTGCAAAATTCTTTCTCTGCTGTGTCCTTCTCGGTCATCTTTTTTGTATATAGATGATGATTGACAAATACTCTCTTCCTGAAAGTTTTCACAATATGCTGGACACCGTTCGGTATTATAATATACCACCAAGAGAGAGCCAATCCAAAAACTTGTGCTCAGTGGCGAGATTTGGTAGTTAATGTTGGTGTCAGCCGGCAAGCGAGCAAAGTACTATTAAGGAATGGAGTACAATGTAGCTGCAGTGCTTGTTGAAAGCTTAAAAATGATTGTGCTCATAAGCATGAGTATGTTATTTTACCCATTTTAGGTCTCGTCTACAGTCGAAGAATGACTGTGCACCATAACCGTATTTACAATGGGGTTTGGAACAGCCGGTTGCTTACCTATGGTTCTCTTTCTTGTCAATCTCAACAGCTTTCTTCTGATTCAACGGCTTTCCGTCAGCTACATGTATTTGTCCCTCCCATAAAGGGTGTCTCTTTCCTATCCTTTTGATGGATGACGTTTAACCTTTTGCACCTTATATTTAGGGAACTACTTGGTCTTTTACTTTAAGCATTCGATGAGAGTGCATGTGTAACCTTTCATGCTCTCTCCCTTGTGTGCTGCTCCCGGAACAAAAACCCCTCTGCTCCCCCTCCCACCCAGTGCATCTGACACTCCATGTCCACATCCCATGGACAACGATCTTATGCTCTTTCAGTCCTCCCCTCTTCTAGTGACATTAATCCTCACTGCAGATTAGCCTTGCCCCCACATGCAACTGCTTTGTTGACTATGATCTCCCGTCCTAACGGTTCCATCCACCTCCTCCATATGAATGATTCAATCCCTTGGGATTGGTCTTTTGGCCTACTATTGGCATCCATCAGAGAGGGCTGTCATCACCTGTGCGAACATTGTCTACAACCCACTTCCTGTAGATTGCAATAACGTGCCTTGCTAGTCATTCCCATATCCTACCCATCTTCAGTGGTGACATCGAGTTGGCACCCTGATCATGGTGCCCCATACCCATCAACATTCTAGTACCTGACAATCTTCTAAGACCAACCTACCCCATTTCATCTCCCCTTACAACCTCCTCTAGGTAGCAATTTATTCCTTTCCTTAACAACCTTACTTACCACCTATCCACTTCCAAGTTTGTCCTGTCCTCCGAACTTTACCACACCTTGCGAACCTCCTGGCAAATATGATTTCCACCTTTAAAAGTAAGGCCCAGGTCCTACCCACCTACCAATGAAAGAGACACACATGCCCTAACTGTCCTGCCCACCTCTCTGACCGAGGACTTGGGGAACCTCTTTCCCTAGGAGTACTGATCAGCTCACTGGTCATGAAAGTCCCTCCTGCCCTATTAATCACTCTTACTTATAACAGTGTTGCTCACACACCTTCTGGTAACTCTACCCTTTATTTTAACAGTCCAGTCTAGTTCCCACTGACAGTAACACCCAGACCCAACAGAGTTACCCACCACCATTCCATCGACAGGCTACACCCAAGTTGTTACCCCACATATTTGTGTAGAAGCACTTATCAGTCCTTTTGAAGGTGTGGATTTCAGACTCTAACACAAAGATCGGTGCAAGAGAAAGAAGCATATCTAAGAGAGCAATGCACACAGTGACTACACTCTATGAAGTCATCAACCAAACAAATGGGTCTTGAAGAATGACACAAGATTCAGTGTAGGAGGAGGAGTGTACACAAGAGACCGACACCAGGGTATAAGGATCTAGCGTGCGAGTACAAGGATCTATGAAACCTGACACACAATCTGCTAGGAGCTGAAAATGTCTTAATGTACTATTTTTTGGTATTCACAAACTACAATTTTTTTTTACTGATAGTAATTTTATGAGGCCCTGCAGTAGGGGCAGTGAACTCCGCACATAAAAAGATAGGACATGCCTATCTTTTTCTGCACAGAGATGTCACCACAAGTGCGGAGTCTCCGCAGCTGTAAAATTACTAATAGTAAAATTAAAATCGTAGTTTGTGAATACCAAGAGATAGTAAGCTGACACAAAAGTGTAGGGCCCAGATTTATGCTTGCTTTGCGCCAAATTTGCGTAATTTTTTTATGCAAATTTGGCGCAAACCTATCTCCAAATTTATACTTTGGCACTAGACCCGTCTCACATTAAAGTTTTGGAGTTAAAGTCATTTTTTGCTTGTGGGAAAGTACCTTGCATCAATGAGATACAAGGAAGGCGTTCCCGTGCACAAAATGACAATATGGCCTTAGCGCCATATTTATCCCACTGTGCTAAAATCATGCATGGGGGAACGGGGCCTTAAATAATGGTACTGAGCTTGCTTAGCGCCATTATTTAACGCCTGGGTCAGGGCAGGCGTTAGGGGACCCGTGAGCCTATTTTCATGGTCAGAGACCAAGGAATGGGCCCATAGGTGCCCTTCCATCACCCACCCACACCAAAGGGACACCATAGGATGGGGGGGACCCCATCATAGGTAAGTAAGGTAAGTACAGGTAATTTTTTTTTTTTTTTTTTAAAGTGCCATAGGGGGGCATAACTCGGGCCCCCTTACATGGCTCTGGGCCCTATGGCCATGCTCAGGGGACATATGGGGTGGTGGGCATGACTATGGGGTTTTATGTCAAAAAATGACACTAGTCTGGTTACAGGCATTTGTATGCCTCTGACCATACTAGCATCATCAATTGATGCACAACCTCCTATTCCCCCTACGCCTCCCCCACCCGGCTAGCATTCTCTTTCATGATGCTAGCTGGGCCTTACCACCTGCTACCTGCATTCCATTAATATAACGCCCGCATGGCGTCTTGGAATGGTGCTAGCTGGCGGTATACTTTTTCACGCAAAACTGTGTTAGCGCAGTTTTGCATGAAAAAGTATAAATCTGGGTCTAAGTTTGCCTTATGCGGATCAAGCCCTCAGTGCATTAGTTTTGGGTTCTAGTAATCCGACTCCCAGAGATCTTGCTTAACACAGTGAATGTATTTAAGAAAGATTATTACATGAGGGGTAGAGTACTGTCTAATGAAGGGCTACACCGATCAGTGCATGGTGTCTAAGACTAATAGATGCAGGCACACATGCACAATGATGAGTGTATTAGAAGAAGTGCACAATCAGCGCAAAGGGGGGGCCGTCTGAGAGACAGACACAGCACAGTGCATGAAAGAGAGGCTATCTACAAGGCACAACACTCAATGTATGAGGTGCAGAACGTCTCCTAGAGGAGTCACCTCCCAGGGAGATCAGCACGTGAAGTGTCAGAAAGCCTCACTCTCGCTGACAGAGACTGGGCAGATGTCTGCTACCAGCACGTGCGGCCTCGCGCAGCGAGCGAGGGGGTTTATCGCGCCTGTCCCCTAATCGGGCCAAAGTAGGCTGCCTCTAATCTCCTCTAATGGCGAAACTGAGACCGCCAGTCATTGCCGCCGCGCAACTGACAGAGTGCTCTGGGAAACATTACACTTTCTAATGAAAATACTGTACATAATTAGAATCTAATAGGAAGAAAATAGTAATTAGATAGAATTAACTGAACAGAAGCAATCAGGCAGATAAAGGTTTGTACTTGAGAGAGGACACTTTGGGGTTCAGACGTGCGCTGCCTGCACGCGGGCGGAGGCGAAGCAAGGAGAGGGTTTTCGAAGGGGCTGAAAAGAGAGTTCCATGAGCTGTTTTCAGCTGTGATCAGTCTGCCTGCAAAAAAATGACGCTGTGACGGCACAGAATGGCGCAGTGGAATCTTGTGGATTTCACTGCACCATTTCTGCAGGGCTTTTTGCAGAGGACCCCTATCTGGCGTATATTATACCTGGCACAGGTGTAATGTGGCGCAAGGCTTTACCAACAGGCCAGTCATTATACCTGGCACACGTGTCATGTGGCGCAAGGCTTTACAAACAGGCCAGTCATTATACCTGGCACACGTGTAATGTGGCGCAAGGCTTTACAAACAGGCCAGTCATTATACCTGGCACAGGTGTAATGTGGCGCAAGGCTTTACAAACAGGCCAGTCATTATACCTGGCACACGTGTAATGTGGCACAAGGCTTTACAAACAGGCCAGTCTGTAAAACCGTCGCTGTGTGAGGAGGCCAGGCTGTAACACCTTAGCTGTGTGAGGAGGCCAGGCTGTAACACCAGCGCTGTGTGAGGGATAGTTTGTGCTACCGTAGTGTAAAAAAAATGATGCTTATGCTGATTGACAAGATGCTGTCATAACACAACTTGACAGTGTCAAAGATGCTTGAAACTTTATTTTCATCAAACCGGACCTATTTCCCGCTGCCAATCCTCACCATCATCTGAGTGCTGCCACTCACCCTGCCTGATGCTAGTTGCCGCGCCAGCTTGCTTATCCCACCTCTTGCTTCTACCGCATTATGCTACCTACATCATTCTAAATCTCCCACTCCTTTGGCACATGCCTCACTCTACTGCCTCCTGCAGTATTCTGCCTCCGTCATTCTCCCTCTTGCCTGTATTCAAAGCTGTGCATCATTGATTTGTAGCCATGTAGGCGCTATATCAACCCACATGCATTAAACGCATTGTACTCCGCAAAACATAGGTACAAAAGACCAATATTCGTTTGGTTAAATAATCTGAGGATACCCGGCATGACGCATGATGGGTGGAGACAAAGACGGGGCAGTGCAGGCATTAATAGGATGCATAATTAACATACTTTGCATTAGGCATTTATTAGTGTAGAAGGGGTTGTGACAGGATTGAGAATGGATAATGCTTAGTGAATAGAAGGAGGGTTTATGTAATTTCTAAGGTCAGTTTGGATGATTTGTGCCTTGAGTTTGGTATTAAATAAGTGGAGTAAAGAGATGGCTTGTAATCAGCTGCACTGGTTTACAATGGAGGGATCTGGACTCTGGATTTGGCATAAGTGTAGTAGGACAGCCAAGGCAGTTCATAGAGTAGTTTGTATTTAGGGATATGCAGATCTAGGATTTGGGAAAGCTACATAGGAGAGGAGGCATCGACAGGGTCTAGAAACAGGTTCAGACCCTCGAGGAGCTTGACAAGAGTCAGAAGACCCAAGAGGATGGCAGAGTACCAGAATGTGACAGATGAAAAGTGAAAGGAGGCCAAGAGCAGTTTGATGAGTAGGCGGGATTCATCACTTTTGCAAAATGTAGAAGTGTCAGAGAAGGCAGCCTTTTCATTGTGAAAAACAACATGTACAAAATGAACTCTTTGGAACAGTACTTGTGTCTGTAATAACGGTGAAGGGCAATTGCTGATAGACAGGGTATTACAAATGCAAGGTGGGATGGTAAGGAGGTCCGTGTAGATTGCTTCTGCAAGGGCAATCAATGTGGGATGAAGACATTAATGAGTGTTACTCATTTGAGCAGTGGCAAAGGGTCAAGTTATTCTCCCCTGTTAGTAGGGTGTAAGGGAACTAGCCACCCAGGGATACAATAATATGAAGTAAAACATATAAGCTTGTTGGGACCAGGAAGCCCAGGCTTTCAGGAATTCCGACAGCTATGTAAGAAACAAAGATTTGTAAGTGGAGGTGATGTAATCACTCAGTAATATTTAGTATTGTTGAAAATACCCATCCTTTGTGTGATATTCCCAGATTTTAGCATTTTTTAACGGAACCTGTTTTTGTTGGCCAAAGGGCTCTGCACACTTTACTCCTACTATCTAGTGGTAAAGTGTTTGTGCTTTCTGTAGAAAATATTTTTACTGGTGGAGGTGGGGTGAACCCCTACTCAAACACCAACCACAATTCATGTCAGATTGAAACACAAGCAAACCCCAAATTAACCTGTACTCAACCCTCTGGCAGGTAGGCTCAAAAACAGTCAGGTTTAACTTGCAGGCAATGTATACATTTGTTATGCAGCATTGTAAACAGTAATACATTGAAAACACAACACAAGGAAAATCCCACACCAATTATGAAAAATGGAGTAAAAATTGATACATTATTAGAGACCATAACAATAAAAATCTAATCATTAGAACTGAAGGAATGCAATTTTAAAGGTTTCAGGTAATTATAGCTCCTAAAAGCACAAAGCACCGCTCGTGGCTATATGGTTGCGCAAGAGCTGTTGAAAGTCGAAAGTTCAGGCCGACTGTGATGGAGCACAGACCGAATACAGGGACCAGGTTAGCCCCTGATTAAAAGTTGCCTTCAAAGTTTAGGGCGAAGAGTCCAGTTTGCTATGGAGGGTGCTGCGAGAGCAGGCCGGGTGTCGCCGACCATCACCGCAGTAGTACGATGATCCTGTCGGGCACTGCAGACAGTCGTTGTCGGAAATCCACATTGCTTGACATTGCAGCCTGTCGATGTTGTCGCACCAAGTGCACATCTCACGAAGCTGGTCATCGCTGGTGGCCACTGTAGCATGAGAAGTCGGCAGTCGGTGTGGGCAGCAATATTTTGAAGTCAGCAGGCCCTTTATCTGTCACAAAGAGCTCAAAACTGAAGAATTTCTCCTTTTCTTTGGAGAGTTCAGCTGATTCCACACCCAGGGTTCGGGACCTGAGTGACACACTTGGGGGTTAGGAACTCACTTCAGCAGAGGCCAGCAAGGCTCAGGCAGGTTCAGTTGCAGGTCCTGGCAGCAGGTCAGGTGGGTAGGAGCAGGAGGGCATCTGGAGCTTGTTACATCCCTATAGCTTAGAACAGGAGGTCAGTCAGCTGACCCTTGGAGTCACTACAGACTGGAATGAAGGGTGCAGGTTAAGGTTTCCATCTCAGCAACCAAGGCAGACCTCAAGCAGCAGGGCAGCAGGGTACCCTTCTTCTGTAGTATCCACACTTCCAAGAGTATAGTCAAGAGTTGGGTCTAAGGGTCCATTATTTATAAGTGGTGCCAGCATTGAAGTAAGAGATGTTTCTAGAAGTTTTCGCCCTTAGAAGTGCTTCGAATATCCTGCCTCCCTACCGTGTCCCCAGCTTGTCTGGGACCATAAAAGACCAGTACCAAACCTGTTGTAAGTGAGCTAAGGCAATGGCTTTGTGATGTGCAAGAGTGGTAGGTGAAAGTTTCGCCCTCCTATCAAGTCAGAGATGGCCCATCATGCCACATACCCATTCCCCTTTGTGTCACTGTCTGGAAGCAATATACAAAGAGCAACTGCTAGCTTCACCTAGTCATGTGACCCAGGATACAGGCTGCAGGCACCAAATGGTTAGGACAAGAAAATATCCCAACTTTCTTAAAGTGTAATTTTCAGAACTGTGACCTCAAATCCACCTTTACCATTAAAGAGGGTTTTAAGTTAGAAATATTTAGACACCAAACTCAACATTCCTTCTTGCTCCAAATTGAAGGGTATGACTTATCGAATGGACATGTAAACATTAACAGTACATGTTCAAATGTTTCAATACACTGCACCAGCCCTCTGGGCTGTGTAGGACCTACCTTTGAGGTGACTTATATGTATTAAAAAGGAAGTATTAGGCCTGGCAAATGTGTATGTTGCCAGGTTGAGATGACAGTTTAAAACTGCACCCACAGGCTGCAATGGCAGGCCTGAGACATGTTTAAAGGGGCTACTTACATGGGTGGCCCAATAAGTGCTCTAGGCCCAAGCAGCATTTCATTTACAGACCCTTGGTACACATAATAACACTTTACCAATACTTACAGGTAAATTAAATGTGCCTATTGGGTGTAAGCTAATTCACAGGTTAGCAGGAATAAAGTGTGCAGAGTCCAGAGCCAAAATGAGATAAGTATAAAATTGAGCAGTAAAGCGAATAATCTGGGGGAAGACCCTCCCCCCACACTGGCAGGGCTAGCACTTTCCCATTTCAACATGGTAAAATTGGCAAACACCTAATTGGTACTTTTAGTTTACTTATAAGTCCTTAGTTTGTAGCAGAGAGTGTGGGCACATTAAATATATTCCAAGTATTACCCAGGCTTAGTTGACAAGGGGTTGCGCCAATTCATCACAACAGACCTTCCAGGACACTCACACTAAGGAATTATGGGCAAAATGTATTAGGGATTTGAAAATACTCATACAATCCATCTGCAAAACAGCAGCCAGGAGCAGGTTATGTGTTTGGTTACCCAATAAAGTGTTTTGCACACTCTAGGCAAATATTTTCAGATTTACAAATAAAGTGTAAGGACTCATGCTTAGTTCAACTCTCAGGGCTTTAAATAGTATCATGGTGATCACTCTGTCCTCATGCTTGTATCCATGCTTGACTATCTTGAGCCCTTTTCATCTCCAAAACCTTTGAATTGAAGAGTTTTCTCTTGTGTGCTCAACCCCCAATCTGAAGACTCTACTCCAGAACAGCCAGAATTTATCACTCACCACACCTCCCAAGTTTGCAGTATGAGACCTCTGGGTAGTACTTTACCTACCTAGCTCATCAGTCATGGTCATGTAGGTGGATTTGTGATCAAAGAGAGGCACATTTTTGGAGACAGGTGGATTGGAAAGGTATTTAACAAAAGGTAACTTGGCAAATGCAAAACCAAAAACTGAGCGATCGTGATCCTAATTTTGAAAGGGATCCGTCTTAGGGATGGGATTCATTGTAAATGGGTGTTTCCAAATTTTATGTCAAGACCGGAGACTCCTATTATGCATTCTTATCTTGCTTTATTAAAATAGCAGCAGTCAAAAACTAAAAATCCCAATGGGTTTAGCAAAAAGCCAGCCAATGGGAAGAAAAAATGTAGTAACAATAAGCACCAATAGGATAACAGCTGGCACTATGAATACACCCTTTACTGCCAGGAGCCCTCTTTTCTTGCTGCTCGCAGTCAAGATAAGTACTCTTTCATGGTTCTTTTACAAATTTCTTTATAGTACTTCATATATGGATTGTATAATGTATTTGTTCAAGCAGGGACGTTCCGTTCTGTTTTTTCCATCTTATTTCCCACTTCGTGCACTCTACGTCCCAAGCTTTCCGCTCCATGCACCCCCCTCTTTTTCCCTCCCCCTTTTTCCCTCGCAATTCTTCCAGCTGCCTGCGCTCACGCTAACGGTATTGTCACGTAGGCTCTCATTATTCTAATGAGACTACTGGATTTTTGGGTGGCAAGATCGTTCACAGTGTGGGGGACTAAGTCTAACCCACAGCAAAGGGAAGAGACAATTGGGCAGCCGAGCGCATGACATCTTAGTGCTTCCTAGGGAAGTCGTGGTCACTCAGGTCCCAACCATTTCTCTCATACACAGTATGGTCTCATATATAAATGACAAAGGAAGTTTAAGTTTTAAAGATTGGTTTAATAAAACGACTGCATTTTAGATAACAAGGCGTGAGCCGCAATAACCAGAACCATACAACATAGTAGGATTGAAATAGTAACGAGGAGACTGAAACATAAGAATAACGCTATCATGGTACAACTAGATTACGTTCCCTCGTCTAAGTTCTATCTTGAACACAGCATGTTAAGCTCTAAGCCTGCCTTTCAGGTTCCCCCGGGAGGACATCGGCCCTCATACCTGAGCAAAGGCCTGTGATCGGGATCGGCATCTGCAACAGGGCAATCAGTGTCTAGTTGTGGGTTCCTGGTCGGAATCTCCCTCTTACGTGTACCAGGACTAGGAAGTGTTTTTATAACTAACACACTGGTGTTCTAAGAAACGTCCCTACGTAAGAATGTGTACTTTCTACGAACCCTAAAGACTAAACTTCTACCACGTCTATCAGCAATGTACCAGACTGTATCCTTGACTGAAGCACAGAGCGAGCAAGAATGTATTGTTTGAGAACTTCAGTGCTGAAGTAAGCTAAACAGTGTGATAGAAGAAAATAAAACAAGACCGTGAAACTGGCTATTGTAAAATAACAGTGTGAGGCTAAATAAAATGCATCTAGGGCAAAGTGCACAGAGGCCTAATACTTTAAGCAAACGCGCAGAAAGCTACATTAAAAATGGCTACACTACACCCTCCCCTTGTCGGTAGAAAGTGGTTTAAGCCGAAGCTAAAAATGCCCTACGATAAAAAATAATTAAAACCCTACAGAATTTCAACAAGTCAAGAGGACACCAAAGCACATGAATCCTCAATTTAGAAATAAGCATGCGGCTAAAAGCCAAATTCATGTGACAGTGTTAATTTTGACCAGATCCAATCGAAGCAGTGGTCATGGAAAGCAGGAGGTTCTCCACTTCGGCAGATGACAAGACCGGTAAATCCACGCCCAACACTACCAAGGAGCAGGTGTGTTCCAAAGCCCTAGTATCAACCAAGGCGGCATCCCATACAAAGTCTGTGAACGAGTGAATATCAACTTCCTCCAGGAATGGTATCTCGTAATCAGCTTCACGAAGCAAACGCAGCCCCAGCGAGCATGTCTGGGAATGAGCCCTCATCGGGAACATCAACAGATCAGCATCAACCACTGGGGGGCGCTGCTGCGAAAGACAGACGTCTAGTGCATGTTCAAAAAAGCACCAACGGCACCGAAACACGGGCTGCACACAATCCAAAACCGGTCTGAATGACAGAGACTAATCACACCCCAAATGTTCCAGGAGTGTTGCTCCAAAGTTCTGCATCATTCGTTCACGACACAGCTGCGCTGATGGGAGCGCCTACATATGTCCTTGTTGCAGCAGGACAGCCATTGCGGAAAAACAACAGCTACAGCAAACTGCCGGCTAATAAAGCCAAAGTCATCAGAAATCCCCAAAAAATGCTTCCGAAAACTGAATGAATAGCCGAAGGTATTAAACCAAATATGGAAGAGAAGGTATGAAGAAAACCAACACCAACAGCTTTGAAAAAATGTGCTAATCCAACCATGCTGGACGCATTAAATATACGTCCCACAAGTTCACCAAAGTGGCTCGGAAAGTTTGTATTTTATAGGGACTGTATTTCTGCTGATGACCTTGCCACCTGAAGTGCGTAGGTCTCGCGTGCAGATGTAAGGGCCACATGCTTTTGAAACAATAAAGCCTTTAGTCTACTTAACTTGTCGAAATTCACCTTGGAAGTAGCAATGTGAGGCCATGTATCCGGTACCTCCCTTAATTTAGTGGGGAGAAACAACACATTCACGCAGCAAGTAACGACCTTGGTGACCGAAACAACGTAAACTATTCCGGCCCGCATGCTGCAACATTCTTCACTATTAAGGAGGACGTAGCTGCTGTTTGAAAGCACCTGGAACATGCGTTTAATCAAGGAGACTGGAACTCCCTTCAGATAGCAAGCCAAATTCGCAACCGAGGCGTTACACGCCCCATGCAAGGACAGCTGCTTACAAATCATCGAATGGCTTACTGAAGTCTCACATTCACTGCCGCTAAGAAAGTCCTCTTTCATGCGATTGAGGCATTTGTACTAGAAGGGAAGCTCCAACACCTCATGGATGTAAATATCTCCCAACTTTTCATATCTGCCTACCGGAACATGTTTCAAACAAGAAGTGAATTGTAATGTAGAAATAGGCAGATTAATAACCCCGTGTATCAACCACTCAGCAGACGGTATTTCGGCCACGGTAAAAGGCAATATTTCTAATTTCTCAATATTGAGCATGATATAAGTCGCCTCCTTCTTATCCATTAGTTGTTGTTGTCATGTTAAATTAAAGGAAAAAAATATCTCCCTGGCACTGATGTGCTGCCGCGATCCGCCTTCAATGTCTGAAGTGTCCAATCCAACTGCATAATGGACCGAGTCTGACTTTGTCCATGATATAACGAAGACATATCAGATCGTATAATGTCTATAGCAGAAGAAACAATGTTGTTAATTGTATATTTTCGGTCGGACAAGGTGTGCATTCCATTATCCACAACGGCTAATGCCTTTTTCAAATTTTCCTGATCTATTTGCCTTAACCGGGCTGCAGCCTCCTGTTGGGAAAGTTTCCATATTTCATTATACACTTCGTACAAGAAACACTTCCTACATGGTGTCTTCAGGCCTGACAAAAAATCTTGCAAGTCAGTGTTATTAGACAGGAGAGTGAGATGTGTCTTGACTGCATCTAGTGAGGATTATCTTAACCATTGTTGGCACAATTTTCCCACACTATATGTAGTAATTATGTTAGCATGTTCTGGTGATATATAGCGAGGGTCTGCCCGACTCGCCCTGAAACCCCCCGATGAGGTGACAAAACGTTGATGACACCTGTTGGTGTCCATGGGCCACAATAACCACCCGCCTGGACGTGTCAATGAAGTGTTAAATGTACCATTATGGACCCAGTCTGTAAGCTCACTAAAAGTGGCATTTATGTATGTCTGCCAGTTATAAATTTTTGCAGGGACAGGTATACTAGGCATGTTCAATTCTCTAATCGTTGCTAAGCCCAAACAGCTAGTCTGTTGTACTGTTTCATTTAAAAAAATAATTTGTACGGGAATGAGACATGCTCTAAACACTGTTTCTCTACCCTTTGTCTGCCAATGTTTTGCTCCCCAAAAACTTTTCAAATCGACATTATTTGACTAATATTCATAACCTTCAATCGACAGTCGGGAAACAAAAGAATCTGAGTATATGAATTTCGTATTAGTCAACAGCATTTGCTTATCTTTAGACGGAGATAACTTAAAATAATATGACTTAGCATTCATTTGATGATGCCCAGAAAAATACGTAAATTTGTCAGAATAAGTTTTGGAACTCCCTTGTGGGGGAGTTGGGCAATGTTCCCATTGCGTACAGTCAAATATTGTTTTTGGACTACTCGCTTTATGTATAAAATGGTGCCCATAATAATTACAGCAAAACATGTCACCATAATTATCTTTGAACTGGTAAACATCTTCATTTTCATAGACAGTGTAATATTGTAATTCAGTCATCATGGAATCAACTGTCTTCACATCCCAATCATCAGATACAATGCCAGGTATTACGATATCATTCATAGATAACTTTAGGACATACGGTATTTGAATGATCTCTGTGGGACCGTATATATCAAACAATACTTTATCCCACACAATCCCATCCGGAATTGGCACTGCAGAAATGTTCACAAAGGACAAGTCTCTTCGAACCTTATGTGATGAAAAATGTGGCTTCAACACCTCCTCCACCTGTTCAACCACTGATCTCTCAGGAAGAAAATGACCATGTATCAGCAGAAAAAAGGTAATGACAAACCCTATCCAGAGAAAAAATGCCGACATAGTCAATAAGAGCCACAGATAGTTCCAAGGAAAAACAAAATACGTATCTTTAAGCCAACACATCAGCTTACGTGGACCTCAGTCAGTAGTTGAAGAGGCAAACGAGTCCGATAGACCATCGTTGTCCTTGGCAAAGTACCCAGAGGCAGTTCGTGCAAAAGGTGTCGCCGTATTCAATGGAGGTGTTGGTGTTTCTCGCGGTGGTACACTGTAGATAGCACCATCCGCAATGTCAGTAGTCATGGTGACTCGATCAAACGTTTCTAAATTATTTGTTGTCAGTGGGACTAAAGCGAGATCATCTTCCACCCTCCCCAAGCTCGGAGAGGTAACAGTGTTGGTATAGATAACTTGGAGCGGAACATCTTCCCCAGTAGTGAGAGGGATTCGGGAACTACTGGACGTTCCTCATGGTCGGCTGTGCAGAATCGGCCACATATTGTAACTTGACATTGTCAATAGAAACAACGCAATTTTCTTTGGCACCCGACAACGGTGGTAAAATAACAGTCCTTGTTCCGTGTATCCCCAACACAGGGACTGGTGCTCGATAAGAAGGGCCAAATTCTTTTTTCACTGCGACCTTTTCACCCACAAGATCCCCAACTCTGGGAATCCAACCAGTAGGTGTTACTGGCCCATCATTAATTCCTGTGGAGGCAGCACTTTTAGAAGAGTTATCTTTGCAGAACTGTTGTAATTCCTGCAAAACAGTGACATGATCATTTATGTCAAAAGGCGTTTCCACTGCCTCCACACCAGGACCATCAAGATCTGGAACAAACATTCGTGTTCCGAACAGGCACTCATATGAAGTACGACTCCCCAGGGACCTTCTAGGCAGGTTATTTAGTGCTCTCTGAACTCCATACAGGTGGGTTAGCCAACTACGACCCTTACCTAAGACTCTCGCTGTTAAGGATTGCTTTAAATTGTGGTTTAATCGCTCCACGACAGAATTTCCCTTGGGATGAAATGGAGACGAGAACTGGAGCTGGAACCCCACGAAGCCGGGCCCTTGTCCGAATGGAATGCTGCAACTGCATATGTACCTACAAAGACTTGCAAATCTTTAATTACAGTTTGAGCGTCAGCCGAGCGCTGTGGCCACACCCACACAAATCTGGAGCAAGAATCTACAGCTACTAGTATATATTTGTATGCACTATCCGGTGTGAGTGGACCGCAATGATCCAAGTACACACATTGTAATGGTCTGCTCGATATTAAGAGGGGTGTCTGCGGCGGGCGCTTAGCTGTTGAAACTTTAATTTGTTGACAGATGTCACAACAAAGGATATGCTGCTTAGTCTCTTTATAGGGACCAGGCCACCAGTAATGGGCCTGTAATAGCGAAATTGTGGCAGCCAAGCCAGCATGTGCAGATGCCACCCCCTCATGCGCTGCATTAATCAATTGTGGTCTCACAATTTTATTGGGAATCATCATTCATGAAAGAAAGAAGGGCTTACTCCTGAATTTAGACCCCAAGCTCACAAATCTGGCTACCCTTGATCCTGGAATACCAGCAGAAGGCCAACTTTTCAGTGATTCTTTCATTAAGGATCTTGATAGCTACGTTTCCACTTTCTCGTCTATTGACAAGGCCCAACAGAACTTGAAAAAAGTGTTTAACCAACGTGTTTTTGCACGGGCCGGTAGAGGCAGGAGCCACTTTAACAGTTGTTCCTACCATAACCAGGGATCAAGAGGCTCCTTCAACTCTTCCTACAACATCCAATATTAGAAGCCCCAGTTCTACTCACAGAGGTCCGGAGGTTTCCGCAGTCGCGGACAACGATACGCCAGGACCAACAATTCCCATGGTAAGCCAGTATTTTGGCCTTACCGTAAGAGGGCGCCTTCGTTTGTGGTGTTCAATTACAACAGACCCTTGGGTGCTGAATACTGTTCAGGGTTATTCTATAGAATTCTACTCTCCCCCATTCCAAAATGTTCTTCCTCCTCCTCCAAGATTCTCTGTGGAAGTGACCTATCTCATCTCCACAGAAATCCAAGTTCTTTTGCACAAAAAAGCTATTCAACTCACTCCACCGGATCCCACAGGGTTTATGAGCTCTCTCTTCCTTTTTCAAAAGAAAAACAAAAAGTTAAGACCTGTAATCAACCTCAAATCTTTCAACCAATTTGTGATATATCGTCATTTCGAAATGGAGACTATAATCCATCTCAGAGACATCTTACTCCGACACGACTGGCTTGTAAGACAAGACGCCTATCTGGCAATTCCTATTCATCCCTCACACAGGAAATTCTTCAATTCCAGTGGGAATCCAAAACTTATCAATTTTCCTCCCTTCCTTTTGGTCTTTCCTCAGCCCCTTGGTGTTTTACGAAAATCATGAAACCAATTGTCACTTATCTCAGATCTCTAGGTATCAGATTGATAATTTAACTGGATGACATCCTTCTCATGAATCAAAATGCACAAACTCTTTATTCTCATCTCCAACCAACCTGTGCTCTTCTTTCGGAGCTAGGTTTCCTAATAAACTCAGGAAAGTCGCTAATGGTTCCTTCTCAGCGAATAGAGTTCTTGGGCTTCCTAATAGACTCCTCCTCCGCTACCCTCCATCTTCCTCCATCAAAAGTAATTTCCATCAAAAAAGAACTTCGCCACATTCTTCTCAAAGACCAAATCTATCTCAGATTGTTAGCAAGGATAGTAGGTCTACTTTCTTCCTCTATCCAAGCTATATTTCCTGGTCCTCTTCATTACCAAGCCCTTTAAAGTTTGAAAATCCTTCATCTTCGCAAGGGCCTTGTATTCTCAGATCTGATAAAATTAGACACAGACTCTCGTCTAGAAATCCAATGGTGGATACACCATTTAGACGCCTGGAACGGCAGAACCATCTTCAGAACTCCAAGTTTTCTTACCTGCAAAACTGCCAAGTTTCTCCACGACTTTAATGGTTTATCTCCTGTTGCCAAGAACTTTTGTCATCCATTCTGGCAATCGCTATTGTTGGTTCTTTGTTACCTTTATTTTATGAAACTAGTTGACTTTCTCGCACAAGAAAAGAGGGCTGCTTGCAGTTAAGGGTATACTCTATAGTGCCAGCTGTTATCCTATTGGTGCTTATCGTTACTACATTTTTTCTTCCCATTGGCTGGCTTGTTGCTAAGCCCATTGGGATTTGTAGTTCTTGACTGCTGCTATTTTAATAAAGCAAGATAAGAATGCATAATACTCGCCTCCTAGACTTTAATAAAATTAAGACTTTCCTTCATAAATTACTAGGAAAATCTACATTAGCACCCCTATGACAGTATTTCCCATTATTTCTGGTTTTTTTATAGTCTGTTAGGTTAATTCAATAAATAAAATCGGTCTGCAAAAAGCATTTAGTGGGGAACTGAAGCATGTAGCATCCGGCATTCTGGAGTAAAATCCATTATTAAGTGAGGAATTCAAAATTAAAAGTGGAGTGGGATCAAAAGAAATGCAAAGCCATGCTGTCACACATTCTTATATACTGCAAACAGAGCCAAAGACAAACTTACTTAACAAATAAAATGAGGGAATAAAGACACTTCACAAGCAATGTTCCCCATAAGGTGCGCGCGCGCACCCTTCATTCCCCCACCGCACAGGCCGCTTTTTAAAGCGCGCACGTTTATGCAACGTTTATGCAACGTTACGTCGCTGCCTGCATATGCGGGAGAGGACGTCAGCGCTGCGTTTAAAAAACTGAAGCAGCGTGAAAACAGGGTCACTTCGCGAGCAGGACGGACACAGCTGGCTTCTTCCATTCAACAGGTACGTGTATTTTCTTTGATTTTTTTTTAGATATGCCAGAAATATGTGAAGTGCGCCTGCACATCCAGATAGTCGAGTTCAAAATCGGGGGTCGCAAGGTCCCCTCTTTTGTAATGTAGTGTTAGGTTTTACCCTCCCAACCGCCTAGGCAAGTGTTATCAGGTGTGATCGAGTCAACGGTATAGGTATATTGTTGCACAGTTAAAGTAGTTTAAGTAATATGAAACTCTTAATGAGAGTGTATGGGCGGATGAACGGATCTATAAATTCAAGGACGAGTGACAGGGTGATGAGTGATTGAATGCATAAGCTTATCAATCAATGAAGAGGCACTTTTAGTTACAAACTACACCCGTCATTGCCAATTCTTGTGCTGGCTTGCATTAGGGCTTGCGATGCCCTTGCTACTTCACTGGTGTCCTCTGGTAACCTTAATTCTGCAGCCGAGCACGGTTTCACGCAGTTTGCGTAATGGTTTCATCTGTGACGTCAAACGACGGATTCCTCACTTTCGCCGCGGTCACGCCGGGACTGCGGCTGTCTCAGCTGCGTCACGAAGCCTGGCACTCGCATGAAATGGGAGACATGCGGTATACTTTAACTACGCCAACACGCGCGCGCGAGACAAATAGCAGGCGGAGTTCTCGGCGCCACATGCACGCTCATAATGAGCTCCATATCTTATTACCGTCTGTAAAACGGCATTATAGCGCGGTTAGCTACAGCACAGATGTCAGTTTAAGCCCGATCCCTGGCAGGGGAAGAACACATGCAAAAGCCTACAGAGCTCCTCAGTTGAAGCACGTGGGTGTGCGCGAATATGCGTAACTTCCCCTCTGAAAGTTTCGCATAATTAGGCTTATAGCAAAAGTGTAGTTTGCTAGTGTTATGCATTATATTTTTAATCCAAGTAAGTTTTATTCATCTTTTATCCGTAAAGGAAAGAAACATGTAACCATCACAGCATGTGAACTATGTGCAACAAACACCACGGTTTACACAGAAAAAAGGGAGGAACCTAGAAACTACCAACCCCCATCAATCAATCAATCTGAGTATTTGTATAGCGCATTACTCACCTGTGAGGGTCTCAAGGCGCAGAGGGGAGGGGGGGCTGCTACTGGTCGAACAGCCCTAGGTCCAGTGTCTGACGCAGGTGGGTAGGAAGAATGTTCCACGTCTTGGCGGTGAGGTGGGAGAACGATCTGCCGCTGGCGGTCGTTCTGTGGATGCGTGGGACGGTGGCGAGGGCAAGGTCGGCGGAGGAAGCTGTCGGGTCGGGGTGTAGAAGGAGAGCCGTCTGTTGAGGTATTCTGGTCCAGTGTTGTGCAGTGCCTTGTGAGTGTGGCTGAGGAGTTTGAACGTGATTTTCTTGTTGACGGGGAGCCAGTGTCGATCTCTTGGGTAGGCTGTGAGGTGGTAGTGATGAGAGATGTTCAGGATGAGGCGTGTGGAGGCGTTCTGTATGCGTTGCAGTTTTTTCTGGAGTTTGGCCGAACCAATCCTGACCGACCCCCAGTCCCATGAACAACTGCTACTTCAAGCTCTCAAATTACAGTTAGCGTATATCCTGTACTTCTACACCAAACAAGTCTCTAATTTCAGGCAAAAACTTGGAAAGAGCTCCATCTTGGGTTCACTATTGCAAGGACACCCTCTGACAAATAACATAATACCATTTCCATAGTTCTTGGGCAGAGGTGCGTGACTCCTCGAGAGGGTGCTGACCATTTTCTCCCTGGGCAACATCTACCAGAGTCTGTGACACCACTTTTGTAGAGTATGGTGTTGAATTAAGTGGAGTACAATGCAGTGTTGTAGAATTCAGTGTCAGTATATTAGAGTGGAGCACAGTGGAATGGTGTATAGTGCAGGGGTGTAGTGGAGTTGTGCAGAGTTGTGTGGCCGGGACTGATGTAGTGGTGAAGAGAGCATTGGCACAGGTGTAGCATGTAGTGGTGTGCACTTGAGTGCAGTGGTGTGAAGTGCCAATAGTCAACATGCTTTCAGTCTATTAGCCCATTTTTTTAATCTTCACAGTGAAGTGTAACCTGCCTCACCCAGTATAATGCCTTGTTTTGATCAAGTGTTTTCACTGCACTTCAGAAATAACCATGTGCTACATTTGTGTTCCTAATGCAAGTATTGTAAAATACTTGCATGGTTCATTTTAAAAGTTGCTGTGCTAAAAAAAACTTTTGTATGCAACTATCTAGCAAAATTGGCAGTGTAAATCCTCACTTTGAAGCCAAAGAGAGAAGTAAACAAGCAACCTTAAAAGACCATTCATTGCACAGCAAATGTGATGCGATAAGAACACGATCTACCGGTCTGTTTACAGAAAGGACTCAGAAGGTTGATTCAAATAAGGTTTGGGGAGGGTACAAACTGCAAGTGGACAGCCTAAAACAACCAGCAAATGGAAAGCAGGAAAACAGTTTTACACATAGTATTAACATGTTGATGCATTCAAAAGCTATCTACAGGAATAGTTTTACAGTCCTTTTTATGGTGTAATGCTCTGCCTAATTTGCCCCCTTGCAAACTGAACTCCACAGCACACTTTATTAAATCCTCTAACTTTGCAGTCAGAGCATAAAAGTAACCATTAATATTCAGGATAAAATAAGCAGCAAATTGTAAGGAGACATAAGCTGGCACTGGACTTCTGTCGTTGAACCCACAGCAAACATGACAAGACAACAAGACTTAAAGGCACCTTCATTGCTCATTCACTGTCCGAATGAACAGAACACTTTTCTTTTGTCAGCTTGCCAGAACGAGCCAGTAGGCCTAAAAATGTCTCACCCTTAAAAATCCGATTAGTCATAGCGAGTGGCCAAGCAGATAACTTGAGCCCTGTAAAGGCTGCATCATCGAATGTCTAACGTGTGATGTAGGTTTCCAAATGGATGATAATATGGAACCAGAGTTCATCTAAACTGAAAGCCAAGGTAACTACTCACTTGCTCTGAAACTGTCATGCATAATGTTTTTGCAACTCCTATAACCTATGCTAAATATCTTCTTTCCAATTACAGCCGGCCAACATTTGGATTTGAACGGGCAGGCGTGAGTACCAAAGAAGACCAGGTAATTCTGTAGACGTTCCAGGTGGGATTAAGGGTCTCTACATAAATCACGTTCATAATCCACACCTTTGCTTCTATTACAGGTTTGTCGGAGCGAGCAAGTTATAGATTTGAATGGACCGACATGTGTAGAAGCATAAGGACCAGGTAAATATTTGGTAGGTACCCCATCTGGGTCACCTGGCACATTATAATATGACAACATGTTGTAACCAACTGTTAACCATCTTTTCTTTTGCTGCAGGCATCTCAGACAGTGCTAACATTGGTTGGAAAAGGCAGACGTGACTACAAGCAGAAAGACCAGGTAATTATTTAGTAGTTTGTCCTTGTAGTACATCTGAAATACTGGAACACAAGCATGTTCTGTAACCATTTTGTTCTTCTATTGCAGGGATCTTAGACAGTGTTACATATACAGGCAGGTGTGAGATCAAAGAGAAAACCCCAGGTAATTACTCGCTAGTCGCTACTATCGCTAGTTGCAACATTTTCCAAGAGATATCTCAGTCTTGTCTGGAAGACTGCATTCAATATCATAAAAAACAACTTTAAGTAATGTTCCTCACTTTAAATAATGTCCGTCTTTTTTTGAAGGTTTTGCGGCACAGAAGGCTCAGACTGACTACCACCAAAATGTTCAAGCGCAAAGCATTGACTTCTGCAGAGAGCAGTGCTTCACCACAAAGGAAGAAATGCAGTCTTGTGTTCAAAGAAGAATGGCTGAAAGAAATTGTGGAGACTGAGACACAGAAGTCCCGGAGCAAGGTTCGCATACAACTGGGAGAGCTATTTCTATACAATCCAGAAGTAGGCCTGATCTGCAAAGTATGTGCAGAAGCAAAGATTGCAGGAGACTTTTCGACTGGGAAGAAATGGAGTGATGGATGGAAGCTGGACTACTTGAAACGCCATCTATGTAGCAAAGTTCATGAATCTGCTTTGGTGACACTGAGAAATAAAAGTGCTGCTGCCAGGCTGGGTTTTGGAGTGTGCACTATGCTAACGGAAACCGCCAGTGACAGAGCAAACAGACTAGAAGTGGTTGAACGGCAAAGATCCCAGCCTGAGGAGATAAAGATTCTCATCAACAATGTGTTGCTAGCAGTCAAAATGAACACGTCAATGTTATCTGTTCAAGACATCCATGACCATGTTGCATTGTATGTGAAGATACCAGACAGCTGGAGGAGCAAGAACTATGCCTTTGAGTTTTTAGAGGCCATCAACAGTGTGATACGCTCTGACTTCATGGCAGAACTTCACGGTGCTCGGTATCACACATTGATAATTGATGAGAGCACAGATATTTCAGTTACAAAAATGCTCATCCTATACTTCAAGTTCCGATCTGTAACATCAACAGAGCACAAAACAGTGTTTGGGGGAATTGTAACTCTGAGTGCATGCAATGCGGAGGCTATCACTATAGCTGTAAAAGACTTCTACACTGCCAATAAACTGGACCTTATGAAAATGGTCATGTTCACATCAGATGGTGCATCAGTGATGCTGGGAAAGAACAATGGTGTTGCTACCCGCCTCAAACAATCCATTCCCCATCTAGTTGAGCAGCACTGTGTTGCGCACAGAGAAGATTTGGGAGTTGATGATGCCTGGAAAAAAGTGCAGATGATCAGGGAAATGGAAACATTACTGAGGACTATCTACACTGTGTTCTCCCGCTCACCTGTAAAGAAGTCCAAGCTGGACGAACTTGCTTTGGTCACTGAATGTGAAGCGGTCTCCTTTCGGCCACTCAATGAAGTGCGGTGGCTTTCAAGGCATTTTGCTGTTGGTGCACTCTTGCGTAACTATGAGGTTGCTCTCAAATACTTTGATCATGAAAGAGTTGAGGAGAATGACCCAATTGCTAAATATTGCTACAAAAAACTATCTGACTCAAACTACCATATTTCCTTTGCAGCACTGAACGACATTCTGGGTGAACTTGCATCTTTGTGCAAGTTGTTTCAAAAAAGCTCTTTGACCACTGTTGAAGCTGTACAGTATGCAAGAGCAAAACTTGGCCAAATAAAGGGACAGTACTTGGGCAACACTGTCTTTTGGAGCAACACAGTAAGAGATCTGATGGCTTTGTACAGTGAGGACAGAGAGTATGATAGTGAGCCGATGTTATCTTTCATTAAACTCCTTTGTGAGCACATGGAAAGAAGGTTCCCAGAAGATGAGTTGAAGGAATGGACAAGCTTTGATTTCCATGCAGTAACAACACAATCACAGTTTGATTTTGGGACTGAGAATGTACAAAGACTTGTTGAAAAGTATAAGAAGGTCTTGGTCCTGGGTGATTGTGACACCCCTGATGATGTTGTTCAGCAATACCGAGATTATAAATATGTGGTGGCAGAACATATAAAAAGCGGATTGTTTAGGACCTTTCAAGACATGGTGAATTTCACCCTGCGGAATGCTGCACAGTATAGTGTTGTATCTCAGCTTATTGATGTCTGTGCAACTTTCCAGGCTTCAAGTGCAGACTGTGAACGAGGATTCAGCCTCATGAACTCAATCAAGTCCAAATCAAGAAACAGACTTGAAGAGAGTCACCTAGATATGCTCATGAGGACAAAGGCCTACCTCTCAAATGGGAAAGTTGACTTAGAATGAGTTTATCAGCACTGGAAGAATGGCAAGGACCGGCGAGAAAAACAAACATGTCAGACATCTAATCTTGGCACCTGACTTGTCTAAACTTTGATGCAGCTTCTCCTACAGTCCATGTGTGGGTTGGGTAAGAACATTTCTCATCCTGTCTCTAGGCAGGGGCTTCATGGCATTCATCAGTAGTGTGTTCATCAAATTGTAAATGTTAACTAATTGTACAACATCCTTTATTTGATGTGCATGGCCCCCTGAAGCACCCTGAGAGTATTCATTAAATTTTCACAATGGTTCAATCTCTGTTTTCTCAAACTGGGGTGTAGGTGGCACATAACAGGTCATGTCCTTGGGGTGTGCCATCAGGTCACCATACTAACTTAATGGCCTATTATATGGAGCAATGTTCATACAAATATCCCCTTTTTGCTTTAGTGGTAAAACAAAGCAATGGAGCGGCAAATGCCAAAGATCTTGGTAGTTATGCGCTGTGCTCGCGTGAATTGTCAATTTCTTGGTGCACATATCCTTGGCTGCAGCGCACAGAGATCTTACACTGCCGCACACAGTGGAAAAAAATTAGAGGGAACATTGTTCACAAGTGAAAAACAGCATTAACTTTCACTACTTTAATCCGTTTCTAATCCATTCTCCATTCTATCAACCCCAATAAGACAACTAGGTGATAAGAGGTACCACTTTGTAAGTAATTCCTTTAGTTTAGAAAATGTACTAGCGCTCCTAGACTATTGCCTCTGTTGTAAAGAGTTGAAGGCACACTTGTGGATGTCATGATTAACATGACCTTCACCCCCATCAAATCCAGGCCTAAACCAGCCCTGACAGGCACCTCAAAGATGCCCAAGCCCTATAGCACCTTAAAGAGATATCCTACAGCCAGAATGACTTGGATATGATGTTTACAAGTCGTACGCCTTTGCTGGATGAGAAACTGAGTTTGTAGGTTGATGAAGTGTAGCATCCAAGCAACTGGGGCTCAAGCTCCATATTGGGAATTAGATCCTCTAGCCTTTAATAAAAACAAATTTAAACAAGCAGTGGCAATGCCAATAGGTCTGACTAAAAGACTAGTGTATGGTAATATGAAGTACAAGTAGATAGCATGGAAATGGATGTCTATTTGTGGGGAAGCAAAGAACTGTAAAACAATATTGATGTTAAAAGGTCAGATGACAGTTGCACTGTCAAGCTGGATCTAAAACTCTATGTAGGCTAAAGACTGCCCTCCTCCCATCTGTGCTGCTGCTAGATAAATACAAAATACATTATCTGGGTATCTAAGACAATTTAATAACATTGCAATTCCAAGTGTGCTTGTGAATGTTCAACCTTAGGCAGCTGGATAAACAAACAAAATAATCCTAGCTGTGTGGAGGGAAAGCATTTTTGTGCTCCCAATAGGTGGGGGGAGTCAAAGCCCCTTTCCTGGAGATTCTCACATAATTGGTGACAGCTGCGCTGTCAAGCCAGCTCTTAAAAAAGATATTTCTAAAAACAAATTTACACCACCGGGGAGCCTGATCTTTCTCCTCCGTCCACTCCTACTCCTACCCCTTAACGTGACCTCATTTGCATGCTGAATTTCAAAGATTGTGAGGCCATGCTGGCACTACACTCCAGTGCAGCTACTTCATTGGGCCACCTTATGCAGACACAGCCTTGATATTCCCCACACACAACACTTGAGTGTCAGAGGAATAAAGTGTTTTAGATACTGAATTGCAACAACTTGGCAAGCAGTGATTCAAGCCCCAAGGTAGGAATTACATTTCCCAGCTTTTATTAAAAACACATTTTGTGCTTGAGATACTTTATTGCTTTATATAAAGACAACACGCTTATACAGAAGAATGATGAAACCTTTCTGATACTAAAGATACATTTTCAACACAGAACACTTCAGAAACTATTTCACAGCACAATTCCATTAAAATGTTGAAAAACTAATTTGCTCGACTTGAAAGCCAGATATTTTTCGTTGGGCTGGAGGCTGATGATTAGGCCATGACTTTCTCTAGGTAATGTACTGGATGCTAATGTCAGTGGATTGGAATACCTGAAATTGCATACGTTATTGATTATTTATTATTAGATATCATATTTGTCTGAGTTAGCAACTCCTTCTGCTAGAGTCATAGTTTTATTCCTCAAAATGGTAATTTATGAATGGCACTTCAAAGTGCTAGGAAGTGAAAGTGAGGCCAACTACATCAGGAGGTAAACCATAATTTACCCCCCTAGGTGGAAATAAAAAAAGGTTGCACAAGATTTGGGTTAAAACACTGAGTATTAGTTCTTGATTAGGTAATGTAATAATATTCTATAACAGTGCTTCCAAAACGTTTTAGAACCACGGTCAATATTTCTGCACATATTCGTGACCTACCTAGCTTTAATGGACACGAGGCGGGCAATTTTTCAATTGATAGCTCACTTTTATTTGCAGACAGCACATTTTCACGTGAAATGACCACTAAATTTGCACAGACATACAGTTTTACTGATAAAACTATATTGCACACTAATGATAATGTGTGGAAATCGGGTTTCAGTGAATATTTATCATTCGTGCAGCATCAAGTAGTGTGTCGTGATTTGTTTTGTTCCTAATAAAATATTTGATTCCATCACACTTCAAAATAAAAGTGCTTTGTTTTTTCTTTCCTAACTGCTGAACCTGTATAGTTAATATACAGGTGTGTACATTTTGTTGTGAGTTTCTAAAAATGACACTCTAATGCCTTCCCCTTCACACTTTGTTACCCCAGCAAGATTGTCACATAATTCACTGTACTTTTCTTTCTCTGACTAAAAAGCAAGAGACGTTTTTAAACACCAATCCCCATGTTAAAAAAATAGGCAGCAATTTGTCAGAAGACATAGCCTGACTTTTGATATGTGTCTTTGAAGCGCAGCAAATGTGTCAACATAAATGCAGAGCTCGATGGCATCTTCAGTTATTGCTTGGACTTACAAGACCCACCAAAAATCAGCTCATGACACTTCCGTGGGTCGTCTTCAATAGTTTGGGAAAGGCTGATCTAGAAAATTTTCATTAATGTTGAAAAGATCCACTGGGGAGGTACAGGCTCTCAGAGGCTTTTCCAATGGAGTTTGATACAGCGAGCAGTGTAGTCATTCAATGTGGAAGTGACAAGTAGGAATAACATTGATTTTAGATGAAAACCGGCCCTGGGAGGATTTTGTTCAATGTAGGAATCTGATAGTGTAAAAGCTTGACTCAGCAAACACTTTTATGTGGTGCCTTAATAAACAAGCATTTGCAATGCAACATGTCTCGCATTTGCTCGAGTTAGAGCTATTAGCGCTGTAAACATCTAACCAGACTTTTCTTGCCAGAAATTGAAAGAAAAAAAATGAGTGCGATCGTGCTATGCAAAACCCAGCGCGATCGCGCTGAAATTGAAAACCAAAAAACAGAGCGCGGTTTGTAAAACCCAGTGCAATCATGCTGCGTGGAAAGTAAAAAGCTAAAGTAGTACAGAAACCAGGCTGAAAACATGGAGCCTTGTATGTTTTCAGTAGTTGGCCTGTGCGCTCGAGGAGGGTTAAACACCGGAAAAGGCATGACATATGCATGCCTTTCCCAAATTAAATTACAAATGAAATCAAGCGGATTTTAAAAGGCAAGCCCACAAACCAATGAAAGTGACAGGTGTGAAACGGACGTGGTTAAAAGCCCAAAGAGATTACACAGGGACAAAGCGCTTATGCCCTCAACCTAAAAAAACAAGCACAATCGCACTATGTAAAACCCAGCGTGATCACGATGAAATTGAAAAAAAAAAAAAACAAGTGCGATTGCGCTATGTAAAACCCAATGTGATCGCGCTACGTGGAAAACAAAAAGATACAGTGCAGATACCAGGCTTAAAACATGGAGCTTTGTATGTTTTCAGTTGGCCGGTCCACTCGAGGAGAGCTAAACAACAGAAAAGG
Organism: Pleurodeles waltl; assembly: GCF_031143425.1. Taxonomy (NCBI): domain Eukaryota; kingdom Metazoa; phylum Chordata; class Amphibia; order Caudata; family Salamandridae; genus Pleurodeles; species Pleurodeles waltl. Next base: position 1,635,556,634 of record NC_090445.1, read on the forward strand.
CATGACATATGCCTTTCACTAATGAAATCAAGCAGATTTTAAAAGGCAAGCCCATGAACCCGTGACAGGTGTGACATGGGCGTGGTTAAAAGCCCAAAGAGATTACAACAGGGATGGAGCACTTGTGCGCTCGACCCTAAAAAGTGCTGTAGCGGTGTCACTATACAGTGACAGTGCATTTGCAATGGTGTATGTTTAATAACAAAATGTGAAAGCTTTTCCCAAATATACACTTCAGAACATCAGCCTAGGCTGCTGCCTGTTTTATACATAGTGGAAACGCTGTAGAAATGCATGCTAAAAATGGTGATATTGTGACTGGAAAAAAAGCTTTAGGCTGCATTTTAAACAAGGACATGCTCTTTAGTTATAAGAAAGTCTGAAAATGTTCAGTTCAGAACGGAGCAATAACGAAGCCGCAAAATGAATATGCTATTTCTATAGCATGTACAAATTAAAAAAAGGTCTCAAAAGGTGAAAAGAAGGGGACCGGTGGTTAAGACATCGGGATATTTTCAGGGTGTATACTGGTTTAGAATTAAAATTGGTGGGAAGCGGTCTTAAAAAATTATTACATACCGAAAAGCATATTTCATAAAGAAACCATGTTGATGCATTTAGTCAGCTAGCAGTACGAGGCCCAAAAAAAAACAAAAAAACACCCAAAAACTTTCAAAGTAATGACAGAAAGAAGGGTGTGATGATGGAGGGTGGGGGGATGAGGCCCTGAAAATATGCTACCTGGAGTCTAAATAACAAGACAAAAACTAAATTTGGCAAAACTCCTAAATATATAGATATATACAGGACATGGCAGAGAAATGTCTGTGTTCTATCAGATGCCTCATCCACGTTAAACATGATCAGAGAACCTGCAAATCAAGCTGCGTGGCCAGTGCTTCTGGAAGGCAGTGTCCGTGAGACAAAGACTTGCACTCGATTTATACACAGTAAGCAGCCGAACCTTTGCACCCAAGTAGAAGCGAGCAGCAACAACAACAGGGTTTGCTAAGAGTTGAATAATGACTTGGAATAAAACGGAAGTACAGTCGGCATCGTGAAAAGAAAGACTGGCATTCCTTGACAAAAAAATAAATGGGTACCTTACTGATTGGACTAGGAACATTACTCAGCACGGAGATGTCAGTGATTGTTTATTAGAAAAAAGTGCGATTATCTACTAAACGGCAAAAGTGCAATTAACTATGTAACATCGTGGATGTTATGCAAAGCGCTCGACTTCTGCCAAGCGAGATCGAGCCTCTAACAAAAGATAAAAAGTAGTCCACAAACCGGACGGGAAACAGCAAGCCTCGCATGTTTTCAGTACTTGGTCACTGTGCTCGAGGAGGGCTAACCACCGGAAAAGGCATGACGTATGCATGCCTTCCACTAATGAAAGCAAGCAGATTTTAACAGGCAAGCCCACGAACCAATGAAAGACAACTGACGTGACGGGAACGGGGCTCTGAGCCCGTTTCTGACTCTTAAAGCATCTCGCAAGCGCATGCAACGCAGGCTCGACCCTAAAAAGGAAATTTGAAGGCTTTGACTTTGTTGTTCTGGAGACTAGTAGAAGTTTAGCATAGGTAATTCAGGGAGAAAGTGGTAAATCTCTGAACCACATTCAATAGGCATATATCAGCTTTGTCAGCATGCAGTTTCATTTAGGCTGAACACAATCACATTTCGAACGTGGTCATGAATTTAGTTAGCTTGCTTGGAATGTCAAAATGCCCCAGTGGAATCTTAAAAATAGGTCTTGTAATTCACAGCCAACTCATTCAACTGGAGAGAATAGTGCAACACAAAAACAATGAAAATACTGGAGAGGGGGCGAGCATTTCCCAATGCTGTAAAGTAGTTTACATGATTATTAAAGCAAAGTCCCTGCCACCAAAAGGCGATCTACCTGAGAATATCAGTCAAATCCCGGTCAATGTTCTCCTTGATAGCAGATGCCTTAGCAGGTGCTTTTTAATAAAAACCGTGGAACCAGAGAGTGAACTAACAGACCACTATCACAGGTGTTATTGTTTCCCACCTGCTATCCACCATATAGGATGCCTCACGCCAGGCAGAACAGTGAAAATGGAACTGGGATATCAATAACCCAAGTATTATATAAATATTATAGCTCTTATGTGGGAACAGATTGAATATCTCAAAGTAACTTGGAAATTGAAGAGTGAGATGTGTTCATTGCCCAGCTCTAATTCTGCTGCTGCCTTGCCCCATTGTCTTTTTCTTTTTGTTTATCCTGGGTGACTGGGTCCCATCTGAGACACCCACAATGGTAGGGGTCCCTAAGTGCTTCAGGGGGAGCCTCAAAGGCAATGTGGACCAGTGAGCTCCCTGAGCACAGTGCCCATCCTCTAGAACCACACTCCTCGTGGGCAGGGGGCAAAAAGTTGATATGACTCAACCCCCCCCAGGCACAGGCATGGGGCGGGTAACATGCCTGGCCACAGCACCGTCCCCGGGCCATAAATACTTGCATTGTGCCTCCAGCAATGGGATACCCAAGGCCTTGGGATAACTCGGGGGAGCTCCCATGCACTCCCTCTGTGATGGCAATTAGCAAACATCAATGCACATCCCCTGGGTGGCTTGGTCCTCCCTGGGGAAAACCAAAGGATTTTAGTGGAACACCATGCATCCGTATTTGTGATAGGTCTTTTTAGGGGACTGAGCTCCAATTAAGCATTCCTTTCTGGTGTCTAACAGTAATTTTTGTGGGGAGCCTAAAAGCTTCCTGCACCAATATTGTCCTCTGCATGGCTACTGCTGCTCTTCTTCTGCTGTTGGAGGGACTTTGTGCATTCCCTTCACAACCAGCCAGCAAAACATCCTCCCTGTCACACTCCCTAAATCTCGGAGCCTCCTGGCTTCTTACAGGGCACTAGTAGTTCAGCGGAGTCCAGGGCCAGTTCAAAGAAATCATGGGGGAGCCATTGAGAGCCCCCGGCCCCTTGTATGGTCTAAAGTCTCTGTCGGAGGTGTGTGGCGATTCCAACATAGAGGGTGTTGCCGTAGTCCAGTCGGCTGGTGATGAGGACCTGTGTCACAGTGCATCTCATGTGTAGAGGTAGTCATTTGAAGCATGCGCAAAGTGAGGAAGCAGGCAGAGGAGTCGGTGTTGATCTGTGATTTCATGGTGAGCTTTTTGTCAATGATGATTCCTAGGTTTCTGGTGTGGTCGGAAGGAGTTGGTGTGGGTCCTAGGTCTGATGGCCAAAAGGAGTCGTTCCATGTGTTGCTGTTGTTGCTAAAGTTCAGTACTTCTGTCTTGTCTGTGTTCAGCTGCAGGCAGTTCTTCATCCACTCAGCAACGTTTGTCATGCATCTGTGAAGCTGGTTCTGGTGGTGGAGGGGTCATTGGTGAGTGAGAGGATGAGTTGGGCATCTGCGCACAAAATTGTGGTGAGACCATGCTATCTGACGATGTTGACCAGTGGGATCTTATATGCATTGAAGAGTGTGGGGCAGAGGGATGAGCCCTGGGGCACACCACAGGGGATCTCCTTGGATTTGTTGATGAAAGGTGGGAGGTAGATCTTCAGGGTTTTTCTGGTGGGGAAGCAGGTGATCCATCAGAGTGTGTCCCCTTAGATACTGATGTGGTGGAGTCTTTCAATCAGCTTGTGCTGGGATACGGTGTTGAAGGCTTCTGAGAGGTCTAGAAAGATAAAAACTGCTGTTTGTCCTCGGTTGAGGAGGGTTCGAATGTCATTGGTGGCTGCGATGAGGGCAGTTTGGATGCTGTGATTGCTGTTGAAGCCGGATTGGGAGGCCTCAAGAAGTTGGTTCTGCTCCAGGTATATCATGAGTTGCGTGTGGATGATCTTTTCCAGTACCTTCACTGGGAATGATGAGCAGGGAAATTTGGCCGGTAGTTTTTGGGTTCGCCGGGGTCGGCGTTAAGTAGTGAGCTGACTTTGGCGTGTTTTCAGGCACCGGGAAATGTTGCTGTGTTGATAGAGGTGTTGAACAGGGTGGTGAGTCCCTGGCCGATCCTTTGGTTTCCAAGGTTGAAGATGTAGTGCGGGCATGGGTCTGTGGGAGCTCCCAAGTGGATGGATTTCATGGTGGAGGTGATGTCCTGGGTGGAGAGGATGTTCCACGTGGTCAGTATGAGGTTTGTGTTGATTACGGTGGTGGCATATCTGTTGAGGAAGTCTGTATGTGTGGGTTGAGGTTTGAAATATCTGTATATGGTTGCAAGCTTGTTGTGGAAGAAGTGGGCAATGTTGTCACACACCTCCTGTGAGGGTGTGATGTTGTTTTCGCTGGAAGCTGGGTTGGAGAATTCCTTAACAATGTTGCAAAGTTCTTTGGTGTTATTGGTGCTGGTTTCAATGCATGTGGCAAGGGCTGTGTTCCTTGTTGCCTCTAGCAGGTGGTGGTACACGTTGAGGGAGGTCTTGAAGGCTGCTCTGTCGGAAGTGTCCTTGCTGGTGTGCCATCTCCTCTCCAGATGTTTGCTGTCTCGTTTCACTGCTGAGTTCTTCGGTGTACCAGCTGGCGTTTTTGGACGATTTTCTCTGGATGTTGCTCTTGATGGGGACGATGCTGTTGGTGCAATTGGTGATCCAGGTGTTGAAGTTTTTCACTCCCTGTTCAAGGTGGGTGGCTTTAGCGGGTTTGAGGTGCTGAGGGCGTCCACCCAGCTGGTCTCTGAGATTTTGTTCCACCTCCAGTGGGACACACTGGTCATTTTGGGGGTATAGGTGCGGGGCTGAAGATGCTGAAGTGGATTATGGAGGGATCAGTTCATGAGAGTTCTGTAACATGGCTGTATTTGATGTGGTTCTTGGAGGAGAAAATGGGGTCCAGCTTGTGTCCTGCAGTGTGTGTAGGGCTGTGGGCAATCCTAGGATGCCACATCAATCCACCCTTTTCTCAACCCTCCTGCACAGAAATTTGGGACTATCAATATGGCAAATTCAAGTTGCCTGTGGAAAGAGCTCCACTGAGAGCCTCAGCTCCTCTGTTTGATAACACAGCTAACAGATCCTGCCCCACCAAAATATCAAAGGTGAGCCATTCCTGTGTTGGTTCTAGAGGTCTGGCCCTCTCCTTTGTTCGAGAGAATTTGGTCTGGCTCAACCCAGTTGCAGTGTGCCACACTAATTATCAGATGCATATTTCCTCCCAACTTCTTACTTTCCCAGTTACTGGGTCAAGCACTGTTAATTGCCCTATTGTGTGGAGAGGGCCTTGATCCCTCTGCTGGGGACCAGACTAACTAACTTGGCTCAACAAAGGAGGCCTGAAGTCTGATTCTGAGCTGAGGGAGGTTAATATGATAAGTCTGAATGTGCCATAAGGTGTGTATGCTGGCTGTTAGTGACTAAACTTCACATTCAGTGTTCGTGTTTTACCCAATATTGATACCTTGCTAGATCCTGTACATTTATATTGCACACAACTGAACTTTAGGGCAGATTTCTTCCATAATGTTTACACAGTGTAAGCATCACATAACTTCAGAAAGCACTGCAAACCTTCACTATGAATGTCTACTCACATTATAAAGCCTACCTCTTGCCTACCTCAAATCAGCAACAATCCCCACAGAGGCTCTCCTACAACAGACTACCTGTGTGCAGATACTGGCCCTCATTACGACCCTGGCGGTATAGAACCGCCAGGGCCGCGGCACGCGGGAGCACCGCCGACAGGCCGGCGGTGCCCCGCGGGGCATTCTGACCGCGGCGGCTTAGCCGCGGTCAGAGAAGGGAAACCGGCGGTCTCCAGCCGGTTTCCCGCTGCCCCCAAGGAATCCTCCAAGCCGGCGCAGCTTGCTGCGCCGGCTTGGGGATTCCGACTCCCCCTCCCGCCATCCAGTTCCTGGCGGTTCTCCCGCCGGGAACCGGATGGCGGGAGGGGGAGTCGCGGGGCCCCTGGGGGCCCCTGCAGTGCCCATGCCAACAGCATGGGCACTGCAGGGGCCCCCGTAAGAGGGCCCCAAAATGTATTTCACTGTCTGCATAGCAGACAGTGAAATACGCGACGGGTGCAGTAGCACCCGTCGCACCTTCCCACTCCGCCGGCTCGATTACGAGCCGGCTTCATGGTGGGAAGGTCGTTTTCCCCTGGGCTGGCGGGCGGCCTTTCGGCGGCCGCCCGCCAGCCTAGGGGAAAACTCTGAATACCCGCCGCGGTCTTCCGACCGCGGTGCGGTATTCACGACGCGCAACTTTGGCGGGCGGCCTCCGCCGCCCGCCAAAGTTGTAATGAGGGCCACTGTGTGTAAGATGGTAGTATGAGATGTAAAGCCCACACACTTGTGCAAATGAGTGTGCACATGTGTTCATGTGTAACCAGCTCAGAGCCTCTTACCTCAGCTTCACAGCAGGAGGCCTATTTCAAAAGGCAGTCACTTGCTGGTTAACACACTCAGTCGAATTATCATGAATTTACATTGAGTGAGACTTAGGTAGTGATACCTGTTCCCAGTAAAAGTCCAAAAAGCGAGTAGTTAAAAGAGATCAATCCAGAGGGACTAAATGGGTAGAAACCACAGCTACAATTATTTAGGCCCTCATTATGATCTCGGCAGTAAAGACCGCTGAGATCAGCGCTGGTGGTCAACAGAAGACGGCCAGCGCAACGGCCCCCCGCCAGCCGTATAATGCTTTCCCTGCTGGGCCGGCGGGCGGAAACAGTGTTTCTGTCCGCCGGCCCAGCAGGGAACAGGGCCTTAACATGGACGTCAGCTCCAAATGGAGCCACCGCAATGTTGGTGTGCAGCGGGTGCAGCAGCACCCATCGTGCAGATCACTGCCTGTAAATCGGGCAGTGACCGGCGCAACGGGGCACTGCACGGGGGCCCCAGAGCACCCCTTCTGCCTGCCTTTCACTGGTGGGGGAAAAAGGGTACAATATCCGGAGGGCAGCGCTGCTTTCAGCGCTGCCCTGTCAGATAATGTAATCCGCCATTCGCAGGCTGCTTATCAGCGGCAGCCTAGCAGTAGCGGAGAACCGCCTGTGGCGGTCTTCCCTTGTTATTTATATGGCGGTCAAGACCGCCATGCTGTTGGTGGTAATTTCTGCCACCACCAGCATGGCGCTCTCGACCGCCATTTACATAATGAGGGCCTTAGTAAAGCCAAGCTATTTTAGTGTTCTGTATACTACTGTGCACTTTGTTCAAAGGTACTTCACAATCTCCCCTTTTGATTTAACCTGAAGTTCTGCTTCCATCTACACCTTCTTAAGTCTCATGGTCATCCCTTCTACAACTATGCTAACAGCACCCTCTGCTTCTTGAAGCTTGAGTTCTAACCACAGGCAGTTGCTTAATTACTTGACTGCTACTTCCATAAAGACAATGATATGTTTGGTTCAGAATAATTTAAAACTGACTTTCACTATCACCAATGTGTGGCAAGTTAACCATTTCTCAACAATATCCCCTTGACCTATGAAGCTGGCCACCTGTCACAACCTCAACAACTAAGGAATTTGGGAGTCATCATAGACTTGGAACTCCCCTTGCTACAATAGGTGAGTCAGCTCCTCTTTTAACATAATATAAATCGTAACTCAGACTAGATGAAAATTCCCTTAGGCATAATGTCTGGTGCACAATATTATGAAGTGGTGTGTAGTACCTGATACTACCCCATTATGTCATATTGTGTAGATGAGATTTCTTTCAGATAAATAAAAATACCCCAGGGCCATGGGAACAATGCTAGAAGGCTTCACTAAATGTGAGCAGCTGTTGTTTTTAACAGTGGCAATCAATAATAAAATTGAAATTAATTTTTAGTTGAATTTTGACATTCATTTAACTTTCTTAGTGCAATATGCATCTTCTTTATATTTTGTTTTATATCTTACTAGGAGAGTGCCATAGAAAGTAAGGTTACTGCATGCAGTATCAACTTACAGTTCCTGTCCTGAACACTCATACCGCTTCTTTGTTCAACCCTTGGTCATTTTAGATTTGGATTCTGAAGGGAAAGCATTCCTCATCCTTTGTCTGTAATTTCAGCCGCGTCATCCACCATTGAAATGTTTGCATTTTTGTTGGGATCATAAAGTAATTTTAGGGCAGTGGTTTTTAAACGGCTTGATGTTTGAGGGAGGCAGGCACCTCCACTTTCTCCTTTTTTTATTTTATTTTCAATGTCGTTTTTTTGCTGCATGTGTTTGGACAAAGGGTGCAGGTCAAAATCATGTAGGGATTAATTGATAAGAGTGTAATGGTAATGGAAAATTGGGATGGTGGAGGCCTAGGGTTATACCTAATTTCCTTGTGTTTTTGTCAAAATTTATGATGATACTGTTATGTTTTACTGATTGGGGCCTAGCCTGCTCCAGGCCATTAGTATTGATTTAATAGATTTTTCACATTCTCAGTGCTGATGTGCAAGAGATATTTTAGGGAATTGTGGATTGCATTGAAATAATACCAAATATAGATTACTTTTTTCAGTATGTGCCTGTTGGTGGCGTGGTTAAATATGGCTCAAGGAGTCTAGGCCCTTAAAGTCAGATGCTTCCTTTTGTTTCCCACCACCTTCAACCCTGTGTGTTTGCCCATTTTATTGTGTGTTTTGTGTGTGTGTGTGTGTGCTTGTAGGGAAGGTGGTTGATAATGTGTATTTTCTGAAAATGTTGTCTTTAACTATGGTATTTGCTGCAAAGAGCTGTTTGTGTTTGGGGATTTTTTAAGATTATCTGATACAATGTTCAGACAGTTTCCATGCTGCTGTGGTGGCATTAATTTTTGTTTAGTGTGATGTTTTTACATTCTTGTTGCTGCTTTTCTGCTGTAATATAAACTCGGGCTGGGCCTGATACCTTTTGTTTCTATATTTTTTTTAATTCTTCCCTTACAGTGCCACAAGTATTTGTTGATGTAGGTGGAGAAAGGGGCTCCAGCCAGACGAAGCAACAGTTTCTCTTTATCCTTCATACCGTCTCCTTGCATGCTATGTGCTCCTCCACTTTTCTGTGGAACCAGTGTATGCCTCATAGGCAGCCAACTTGTCTTTTTTCTCCATGCCTTCTGTTATGCAGGCTTGTTGTTTGCCCACCATATTGTGATAATAGTGTGTTTGTCAGTTCATTATGTAACATTTTATGCCACTTTTAGAAGCCTTCTCATGGAGTGCATCACATGTTAGTGCCCTTCAGGAACACAAATATGTCTTTTCTCATGTTTTCTTTTTAGGGTTGAGTCTGCAAGAGCAGGTGCTAGCACATGCGTCTTCTTGTCAAGGCACTATTGTTTACAGAAAGTGCTGCTTGGAGCCTGCCCATTGCTTGCGATTTCTCTGATTTAGCATCACTCTTCTTTGCAGCCATCTAAAGTTGGCAGCGCAGCCAAAACACCACTTCCGATGCTTGCTGTGGAGCAGGGACCAAGCACAGATTGATTCAATTTATTCTGTGCTTGTCTGCTGCTTCCGACATGATTCAGGTACTATTTCATTCCCACTACCATAGCACTTTTTTCTGGGCTATTTTTCATTCTTTTGAGTAAAGCACTAAGCAGAAAGGTGTATGCTTTCATTGGACAGTGGCCCCCTTCACACCTTGGACTGCAGCTGAGCAAGAAAATCAAGCCCTTCTTTTCAATATGCTTTTAACTTAAGTGCCACAAAGTAAGCGGGGAATTGGCTTCAGTACATTAAATCAGTGTGATTCCTGCCACTTGTGGCTTCACAGGTGGATATTTTGTAGCAAATCAATCCAGTCTCCTCATTTTCACTCTCTCTTCCTTTCCTTGTCATACTGATGGTCAGCTTTATTAGACTATTATTTTCCAACTTTTTTTAATCTCTATTGAGATTTGGAGGAGGCCAGCAGGGTTTCCGGTGTGAACTGTATCCTCGTCTGAACCAGACCCCCCATGAACCAGACATCCCTGTGAGGCCCTTGTCAAATCTTCGCCAGGAGGCGATCCACGTTGTTTTGGTCGCATCTTCATATCTCAGTAGTTAGCATTGCTCTAGGCCTCAGAAAGCCGAATACATTAGAAATAGAATTAAATATTTTTCCTTGACGGTATAGGTAGATGCAGCTTAAACTGTGCCCTGCCTATGTTGTTGTCAAATTCTTGTAAGTGTCTGTATTATTATTCAGCCTACGAGCTTGAACAGCGGTGTTATTTAGTCACTGCTCTTTGCAACGCGTGGTTCATTCTTTGCAAGTGCACCAATCTGTCAGTGCTTTTTGTAGTGAGTTGTTCATTCGTTGCACAAGAGGACAGTGCTTTGAGAGTAAGTGCATGGCATGTTTTGACAGGTTTTGGTGACTACCTACCAGTTGGTCTTACATGCAGCCCACTCTGTTGTGCGAAACCACGGCACTCCTGTACTGTGCCGCAGCAATCCTGTCCCCTGCTGCAGCTTCTCAGATACCCACGGCTCAGCTCAAGGGTCTCCATTTCATATCCACCTTGACTCTTTTTAGTTCGGAGATAATTTGAAATGTTTTTTTTTAACTGACAACTGTCAGTCAAGTTCATGTACTAGCTGTCCTGTTTATTCTTCTAATTCAGACATGAAGAAAGTACAGTGAGATGTACTTCACATCGTAACATGGTTTAACTACTTGGAATATTACCTTTTTGGCCTATCATTTAAAAACAATTCACATAGCACTTGCTCTCAAAGCCCTGATTCAATCAACCAACATTTAGAAAGTGCAGCTTATCACCCAGAGAGTCTCAAGGCGTTAGCTGTTGTACGCAGGTAAGTCAAAGACCCAGGTCTTGAAAGTCCTTCCTCAACTGAGCCAGCGATTGGGACTGCCTGAGGTGGAGCAGCGAGGGGTTCCAGATCTGAGTGGCGAGGTAGGAGAAGGGTCTTCCTCCAGCCGTGCTCTTCTGGATCCTGGGGATGGTAGCGAGGGCCAGTTGCACTGAGCGGTGTTGCCTAGAGGGGATGTAGAAGGAGAGGCAGTAGTTGAGGTACACAGGTCTGATATTGTGGAGGGCCTTGTATGCATGGGTGTGGAGTTTGAAGGTGATGCATTTGTTGACGGGGAGCCAGTGTAGGTCTCTCAGGTGGGCGGACATGTGGCTGTGGTGGGGGATATCCATGATCAGTTTGGCCACGGCATTCTGTATTCTCTGGAGTCTTGATTGGAGTTTTTTTGTTGATTCCGGCACAGAGTGTGTTGCTGTAGTTGAGTTTACTGCTGACGAGTGCCTGGGTGACTGTTCTTCTTTCGCCCTTAGGGATTCACTTGACGATCTTCCAGAGCAGGTGAATGGTGTGGATGCATGATGAGGAGATGGTGTTGACTTGGTGGGCCATGGACATTGATGAGTAGAGAATGATGCTGAGGTTGCTGGCGTAGTCATTCGGAGGTGGGGCAGTTCCAAGGCTACTGGTCCACCAGGAGTTGTCCAAGGCGGGAGTGGCGGGCCCAGGATGAGGATCTCCATCTTGTCCGAGTTGAGATTAAGGCAGCTATCTCTTATCCAGTCAGCCACTGCCTCCATTCTATTGTGCAAGTTATTTTGGGCTGTTGATGGCTTGTCAGTGAGGGAGAAAATGAGCTGTGTGTCATCATTGTTTGAGATTATGTTGAGCCCACGGTGTCTGACCATCTCAACGAGCGGGGTCATGTAGATGTTGAAGAGGGTGGGGCTCAGGGAGGAACCTTGAAGAACTCTGCATCTGATTTCCGTCAGCTTCGAGGTGAAAAGTGGGAGCCTGACTCTCTGGGTTTGGCCAGTGAGGAATGAGCGGATCCACTCCAGGGCTATGCAATGAACTTGGTGAGCTGTACTTTGATAGTTTTTTCGATTACCTTGTTTGGAAAAAGGAGCAGTGAGATTGCTCTGTTGTTTTTCAGCTCCATTGGGTCTGCAGAAGGTTTCTTCGGGAGGGGATTATCTCTGCATGTTTCCAGATGTTGGGGAAGGTGGCGGTTTCGATGGAGCGGTTGAGGGTACGGCATAGTTCGGGAGCGATGATGACGCTGGCTTGATTAAAGATGTGGTGGAGGCATGGGTCCAATTCACAATTTGGCAACCATTTTTGCACCAGCCTTTGCCCTGGGGAACAGCTAAAATGAAAAGTGACTGTAAATGTGACCACTGCAGGTTAAGGAAACCCAAATTCATGCCAGAGTTTCTTGTCATCCACATAAACATGGACTTACTGTGATTTGGAAAGGCAACTTATGCAATTAGTCAGTGGTTAGGTTATCCTTAAAATATGATGTAGATCTAGCCCATCTGGACTTGTGCTAAAGAACGTTGTTTGCCCCTATTTATTAATGATACAGCAGTTCAACAGGGGTCAGACTGCACTTCTCGGCACCCTTGTATGATACCTAGTTTCACAAGGAATTGTTAGGACAAGTCTGTAAGGGGCATATTTATACTCCGTCTGCGCCGATTGTGCGTCAAAAATTTTGCCGCACAATCAGCGCAAACGTTGCCCCGTATTTAAACTTTGACGCCCAAGCCCGTGGACGACAAAATTCCGCTGTGTGCGTCATTTTTTGAATGCGGCAACCCGCCTTGCGTTAATTATATGCAAGGTAGGCGTTCCCGTCCAAAAAATGGCTTAAAGGGCCGTGCATCGTATTTATGCTTTTGGGCAAAAATGACGCACGGCCGGGAGGCGGAGCCAGAAAATGACGCACAGCCCGATTTGCTTAAAAAATTTACATCTGGGTCAGGGCAGGTGTTAAAATGGGGCAAACACACCTGTATTTAATCAGAACACACAGAACAAACAGCAGAGGAGCAACAGGGAGCCATGGAGGTGATTCTAATCCATTGTGCACGCAGACGCAGAGCCCAGCAGCAACAACAGCAGCTACAACAACACCAGCAGGGACCCCAAAGGCAGCGCAGAAGGCAGGAGAGGATATTCCACCCAAGAACAACCCTTCAGGGCCTCAGGGAACACGACATCATACAGAGGTACCGGTTGAACTGGCAGGCCATTCAGCAGCTGCTGCGCAACATTGAACAGCAGTTGGCCCCCACTTTGGTGACACCCTGCACCATCCCAACAGAAACAAAGCTGCTTGCCGTACTTCACATGCTGGCAAGTGGCTCTTTCCGAACAACTGGTGCCCTGGTTGGCGGAATATCACAACCATCATTCTACGCCTTTTTGCCCAAAGTACTGGATGCCATCATTCGACTGACACCCGCCACATCTGCTTCCCTAACACACTGCAGAAGCAGTAGGAAACAAAACAGAGGTTCTACGCAATCAGTGGCTTCCCACACGTCCTTGGTGCAATCGACTGCACACATGTACGCCTTGTGCCACCTGCTGCAACTGAACACCTCTACTGCAACAGGAAGCACACACATTCCCTCAACGTGCAGGGCATAGTCGATCACCAGGGATTGATCACCAACATCGTGGCTACATACCCTGGGACTGTACATGACTCATACATCTTCCGTCACTGCACCATCAATGAACACTTCGAGGATGGACGTTATGGCAATGGACTACATGTCGGTAAGTACAAAAACCTACTTATATACTCACTGCACAGCAACCCTCTAGGACACACAACACATACACCACAACAGCAACATGTGAACAGGAACACACTGAGGTCGTGACATCACTAGCCATGTTTCTTAAGTCACCATTGAACCTGTCACACATTGGAAATTACTGTACAGCCTAATGTGACGACGTCAATGAGTGTGGTTGACTAAATGTCACCTTGCAAATTGTAAGTGTCCCAATGACCTTTACATTAATACATTGCATAAGTTTCAAGGTATGGGATGTCCAGGGTACTTTGATATGAACGTGTTAACAACACTTTAAATTTTAACTGTGCATGGAACTATCATCTCACCCCCAGTGAAGACACACGGACACCTGTATCACAAGTCACAATGCTAGGGAGGGCACACTGTACTGCAAATCCCAAAACATACTGCTGACAAACGGTTAGCAGACAAACACTCGTTCAGTCAAGGAAACAACACAATGCAGATGGTACAGCCTACAAGCATAGGATGTCACATTAGTACACAAAAGAGTCACAGACAACACAAGACAACTACTGCCATTAAAGGTCTTTTCAATAGTGCCAGCTTCATCAACATGATCCCATTCATTTTCTATTGCAGCTGATCAGGGGTATGGCATCCAGCCATGGATTATGACACCATTTGGCAACCCAAGTACAGCTGCAGAGCATGCATACAATGAGACCCATAGGAGGACACACAGCATTGTTGAGCGGACCTTCGGCATCCTCAAGTCAAGGTTCCGCTGCCTCGACATCACTGGTGGTAGCCTCCTATATTCCCCCGAGATGTTCTGTAGGATCATCCTCACATGTCCAATATTGCACAACATTTGAATCAAAAGAAACATTCCCCTCCTGGAACCAGAGCCACACATGCCTGAAGAGGAAGAAGAGGAGGATGCTGGCCTGCAACAGGAGGAGGAACTACAGAACACAGCTGCTGGTATACGCAGGTGGCAACAGATTGTAAATAATTTCTTCTGAATATGATCACCTTTACCACTTTAGTTAACTGATTTAAATAAACACCTATTCTAATCACCATATCACGGTCTGGCTATTCCTTTTTGCACACCTTCATCTCTACTTATCAGAATAAGAGTGTTGCCCCATGGAGCATTGCTGAGATACTGAGTAGGACGCGGAACATCCCAGAGCTAATGTGATGCCTAACATACAATGGTCACATACACACACACTCTTAATGACATATATGATGTACATATCTCCTTTGAAGGCCAATAGCAGAGGACCACAACTATTTCACACATACATGTTGAAAGCAAGGTCCAACGCAGCATATGGCACACAACTATGACACCATCACTCAATAAGGGGAAAACAAGCCTCATACATGAGGCAGTCAATGTGCTTTGGCATCACTAACAGGAATGTCTGACAAGACCCTTGACAGCAGTTAGTCCAACTGCATCCAACATTTGAAAGGAATATCTGTGACTAGAGTTCCATAGAAGCAGAACATAGACAGCACAAGTGCCACACATATGACATGCATTGCGCACATGACATTCCATGCACATGTCAGCCCATTTCCTAACTCCTGACACACCCATGCACCTGATCACAACCCACCTGTCGGAAGAGGTCCCTGGAATACTAAGATGTGTACCCTGATAATACCTCCTCTACACACACAGACCAACATTAGCAAACCAGTGTGCTACACCCTTTCCTAAGGTATGCCATTGTCATATAACATCTGACTGCATGGACGTCAGGTCAATTTATACACTGTCTTCTAGTTTCAAAGCCCTGTTAGCACATGTAGATTGCTTCCCCTTGTGAAAATGTCTGTTGGCCCTTAGAACAGCAAGTCTCACCTACAGGACTGGTGAGAAACAGATGCAGCCCACACCTGTGATCACCTCCATGCACACCACCCATTTAAAAAAACACTGCCCCTGATGATGCCTGGAACAGCATAGGAGTTGCCATTATGTCAAATACACCGTCAACCATTGATACTAATTAAGCCGTGTAACACAGCCCTTGGGTTCATTTGTCACCTTCAAAAACACAGGACGTACCCAGTTTGACATGTCAACTGTCTAGTTTGTCCTCCAAACAGTCTCAGTCAGACCACTGATTATGTAACTTGTCCAGTAGCTGGCTCCTGAATCACCTTGCATTCTGTCAGCCTGACTGGCAACTGTCTGTGCGTCACACTAAAGTATCCCTGTGTCTACATATGTACCACACATGCGTAAGCAAACCTCCCATTCATCAGGGGGCATTGGGCATGGGCTTCTTCCATGCATACCCAAATACATTGTATAGCATCATCTGCCTTTTAGCTGTACCATTTAAGTTACATCCTCTTGGAAATGCAAAATTCATGGCCCATCCCTTGTCTGGGCTGCATATATGCATGAATGACAAAGTGTGACAGTGTCCCAGGGTCATAGGCAGGGATTGGGTACGGGGCTTTCAGCACAACCAGCAACCTCTAATAATGTCCATGAATAATACACAAATGTCAGAACCATGACAGTTCACACACAGCATCATAGTGCGCACAACATAGTGATGGGCCGTGTGTGGTGAATAGCTGCGAGAATAAACAGCACAGAGGCTATGATGTTCCCAGATGCAGTGGGAAGTGCAGAGGCCAACCTGTGTACAAATGTTGTACTGACACCTGCCGGAACTTGACAACTGAGACATTATCTCAATTAGCACACCAAGGTTGTCCTGTTGACTGTCTCATTACACGTCTTTAGTGACAGGGTGGGACCATCCACATGTTGGTTCACATGTCCATATTTACTTTACTCACATTGATCAACATAGGTTACTCAGTAGTTACAGGAATAGCTGCCACTGACTCATGATGAGTCCTGGTCCGAACTGTGACAAATTACACCCCAAACAATCTACAGGATCATCATTGGACCACACACATGAACAAGACACCTATGTGCAATTGATCACTGGAAATATGTGGACACGTGCTGTCTTGTATGCTGGTCCACCACAGCCACTTGATAGTTGGGGCTTACTTCTATGGTCTCAACTGTGGTGTCATCATACATATGAGATTGACCCTTGTTTGTCTGTGCAAACAACATGGTACCCACTTCCTCAATGCATGTGTATGACTCACTGTGGGATTCATCAACTAGTGCCTAGGAAGCTCTTACCAATACTCTAGGACATAGGATGTAGAAAATGTGGACCATTAACATGAACATGCGTCTGCCATCCATCTGGTGCATGCTATGTCACATGTGGTGTCTAGGTGACCCTAAAACTTGGAAGTATACTTTACGGGTGTTGTTACATGTATGACTAACACATGCCCTTGCTCATTTCAAATTTGACTTGCATTTTAGGATTGGACACATGGACGTCACATTCATACAACCATATGTACAATTATGCTTCATGTGATATACACACACACTTGGTCAACCAACACATTAGTTGTCAAAGTACACACTTTGAGCCAAAGGAATTTAGGTATTGTACATATGTGCGTCACAATGCTATCCTCTCCTTATGACAAACATGCACAATTTGTGCCACACATATATGTAGGCCACACTTATGACCATCTATGACGTCAGCCAACTGTAAACATACTTTGAAAGGTGTAGTGGATGATGTACCGCTGCAGTATGATGTCACACATGTGAACATACACCATCTACACCATACTGTCTTCAATTAGCCAATCTCTGATGTGTTCCAAATGTAAAATAACCAAAAAACAAGTAAAAATGCCCCAAACCAATTAATGCACTGTAATTTTGATGGCCCTAGCGGTGTGCATCACTTTTTGTTTACCAAAACTGTATTTGCGTCATTTTTTTGGACACACAGGAGTGAAATTTAGCCCGCATCCAGATATTTCTACAGTCCATGTATCATTATGTGGAAGCGGGTTAATATTTAAAAAAATTACGCAAATACAGTTTTGTGCAACAAAAAATGACGCATAATGCGAAAAAGGCGGGACTTTTCATACAGGAAGTGATGTAATAGGATATCCTGTTTACAGATCATGTACAGTGGGTGTACTTTCACTTTCACTTTGCAGTCTATGATCCTTCTAGACTGTGTGGCTGTGTAGAGAGTGTTGTCCAGAGATTTTGTGCTGTATTTGTCCTGTGTGCTATCTGTAAAGTCCTTTTGTGAAATAAATATTGTTTGTGTAAACTGTAGTACTGTGTTTTGTCTACATTTGTCCATTTATCTTGTGTATTTCTTGTTTGTGGGAGTCTGTTGTGGGTAGTGTTAGTTTAGAGGTTAGTTGGGCTCTTTTAGTGTTTAGGTTTACTTTTTTTCTGTCTTTTTACCCCTACTTTCACCCATTTCCCCTTTCTATTTCTTTTACCCCTATTCCTTATCTTCATTTATAAGTATGTCTGGTAGGCCACGTCTTGGCAGGATGGGGGAAGAGGAGTTGGGGGGCTTCATCTGGCTGGTGACACATTTCTTGCCGCTCATGATCCAGGCAGGGTCATACAGGGGTATCCGACAGAGGCGCGCAGAATCCGGTGGGGAAAGTATGTGTATGCCAGCCAGAGGAGTGACCACCAGCTGAATCACCGGTGGGCTGACCTCATCACCAGGGAGCAGGATCTCTTGGACCACCTGGGAATCATGATTGGTGGCACTGTTGGTGAGTACGACTATTGTTAATGTGCACGATTAAATGCTCTGTAGTGACATCAGGGGATTAGTGCAATGTCTGCCAGCTAACTTGATGACTGTGTGTAATGCTGGGGAAATATAAGGGGATCATTGATGCAGTATGGCAAGGATCACAATTGCTAGCTGTCAGGTAGCACGTGCTCAGCAAACTTACAGGTAACTTTACCATGAAGGAAATTGGTGCGGCCTTTTTGTCAGCACAGCTAACAAAATAGGAGCCAATCATGTCTATATAGGGTACTATTGACAGAGAAGTACAGATGTACCAACATTTAGGCCAACTATGTTGACGCAATTGCTAGACTGACTTTAGAATCACTACATGATGCTGAAAATGAGTGCTGCCTTCATGTCAATTGATAATAGCAAAGTGGCTCAATCATTGGTCTCATGTTAGTCTGGTGGATGTGTAAGGAAAGCGTTCACAGAAGTTCTATGAATGTGTGGGATTATTGTGTTTCTTGATCTTTTTGGATACATGTCAGTTCATGATTTGAAAACATTGTGAAAAGGTGTAAGGTGCCCTCAGCTAACATCTTAAGATGTTTGTTGGAATTAGTTGAGCCACAATCCAAATATGGATGGCAGTCCAAGTGTATGCACATGGCTTCACATCCCCATGGTTGGTGCAAATCACCATAGCTGGGCCACATCAATTGACTATACTGTAACAACAGGATGGCTTACAGGAGTCCCTGCCCCTCCCTCTGTACATTGGGCCTATGTGCAATAAATGTGTCATGGCCACAAGGCATGTTTGACTGGTAATGCAGTCCTCAAGTAACCAGGCGTTGGATGTTTCTCTTGGATGCACATGATGAGACTATTACACTCCATATTTTTTAGAGCTCACCAATTATGGGGCAAGTTTGCAACCACATGATAGTTAGGGCCAATGTATGCGTGCAGATATGTGTGTAACTGTCACAGGAGACCCATGCTATGTACAAGTTGGCCGTGAAATATCAGATGCAGTACCATCATGTCTGAATGGCTGCCATGTCCTTATTCAGCCTACACATTGTAAATGATTATGAAATTGTTGCACTGTGCACAGATTTTGAGCACATTTCTTCCTTCCATACCTTACAGGTGGACCGGCACCCTACACTGTGGGAGAGGTGGCGACATTTGAAGACCCCGACCACTCCAGTAAGTCTTGATATGTCTGTTATGTGTTGTGTTTGCTGGTTATGGACTCGAGTGAGTTGGACGCATAGCAAGGTGTGATGCGTTGGGCAAGCTTTTCACTTGTTCCATGAATGGGAATGCAGTTCTCACATGTTTTGAGTTTGCCAATGCGTATCCAATGGTATCATATAGGGATTGTCTGACACTTGTATCACCAAGAGTCGCAATGGAAGTCAGCCCCTATTTAGTCAGCCTGTCAGACCCACATTCTATAAGATTGGTAGAGCTAATTGCTTTCCAATAGACATCTGCTTCCCTATTTACCTACGTAAGTTTGAAACAGTAGGTAGAACCTCCTAGCAGCATGTACTTCCACATGTAGTGCATCAAGTTTGTGGAACCTGAGTGTAATGGCCTAGGTGTGCATGCAATTCATGATCATGGGTGTTTTAGAAACTCTGGCCCTCATTCTGACCCTGGCGGTCGGTGATAAAGCGGCGGCCAAGCCGCCAACAGGCCGGCGGTCTAAAATATGCAATTCTGACCCTGGCGGGAACCGCCAACACAGCCCGCCGTATTAACACTCCGCCCGCCACGGCGGTACAAACAAACAGCGCGGCGGTCCCCGCCAACAGCCAGGCGGCAGACAATGTACCGCCCACCCTATCACGACCCACCAATCCGCCACCTTTTCCGGGGCGGGAGCACCGCCGATAAGAACACGGCGGAAACAGACTACGAACGGGAAAACGCTCACCTCTACGCACTCCACGCGAGATTCCGGCAGTATGGAACCAGAGTTGCAGGTCATCCCCGCACTACTATACCTGCTCATATACCAGGAGCACGCCCGGCGGCGCGGAAGACATCGGTGAGTACTGCACCTACGACACAGGGGAGGGAAAAGATTACCGGCACACACCCACCCACCCACACCCACTACAACACACACATCAATGCATTCCCACAGATCACTGTCACAACCCACAAACCACCCCCCTCCGAAATAATGCAAAGACCAAAATAAGAGATCATAAACGGGCAGATATATTGAAATATGTACACCAGTAATCCCAATAAATAAATAAACTATGTACAAAATATACACAGCTACTAAATGTAGTCCAACCACTGTCCGTGGATCACAGGGGTCCTGTGCAAAGGGGCAAGGCCCAGTCCCACGACAAGAACTCCACGGAGAGAACACTGCAGGGGCATCAGAAAGAAAATAGGACAGGCACCTCAGGGGGAAGGGAAGGGGGGGCACCTCAGCCACTTGAGTACACGACGCCAGATCCACGAGGGGACTCCATGACCACTGGGCCATCCTGGGGAGTGCTAAGCCACAGTCCATACAGTCCATACAGTGGGTGGCCTGCCCACTGGGCCATCCTGGGGAGAGCAAAGCCACCGTCCAAACAGTCCATACAGTGGGTGGCCTGCCCACTGGGCCATCCTGGGGAGAGCAAAGCCACAGTCCAAACAGTCCATACAGTGGGTGGCCTGCCCACTGGGCCATTCTGGGGAGTGCAAAGCCACAGTCCATACAGTCCATACAGTGGGTGGCCTGCCCACTGGGCCATCCTGGGGAGTGCAAAGCCACTGTCCATACAGTCCATACAGTGGGTGGCCTGCCCACTGGGCCATCCTGGGGAGAGCAAAGCCACTGTCCAAACAGTCCATACAGTGGGTGGCCTGCCCACTGGGCCATCCTGGGGAGAGCAAAGCCACAGTCCAAACAGTCCATACAGTGGGTGGCCTGCCCACTGGGCCATTCTGGGGAGTGCAAAGCCACAGTCCATACAGTCCATACAGTGGGTGGCCTGCCCACTGGGCCATCCTGGGGAGAGCAAAGCCACTGTCCATACAGTCCATACAGTGGGTGGCCTGCCCACTGGGCCATCCTGGGGAGAGCAAAGCCACAGTCCAAACAGTCCATACAGTGGGTGGCCTGCCCACTGGGCCATCCTGGGGAGAGCAAAGCCACAGTCCATACAGTCCATACAGTGGGTGGCCTGCCCACTGGGCCATCCTGGGGAGAGCAAAGCCACAGTCCAAACAGTCCATACAGTGGGTGGCCTGCCCACTGGGCCATCCTGGGGAGTGCAAAGCCACGGTCCATACAGTCCATAACAGACCCCACTGCCACTGGAGGAGGCAAGTTGGCCAGAGGACATCCTGCAGCCCTGCCCGAGATAGATCCTGCCCTGCCACGTATGCCAAAGGGCCAGCGGTTCTTGCCTTGAAGGGCCCAGTTCAGCGGTTCTTGAGACGGCGGGGCCCAGTGGAGCGGTTCATGAGACGGCGGGGCCCAGTTCAGTGGTTCTTGAGACGGCGGGGCCCAGTTCAGCGCTCCTTGCCTTGAAGGGCCCAGTTCAGCGGTTCTTGAGACGGCGGGGCCCAGCGGAGCGGTTCATGAGACGGCGGGGCCCAGTTCAGCGGTTCTTGAGACGGCGGGGCCCAGTTCAGCGCTCCTTGCCTTGAAGGGCCCAGTTCAGCGGTTCTTGAGAAGGCGGGGCCCAGCGGAGCGGTTCTTGAGACGGCGGGGCCCAGTTCAGCGCTCCTTGCCTTGAAGGGCCCAGTTCAGCGGTTCTTGAGACGGCGGGGCCCAGTTCAGCGCTCCTTGCCTTGAAGGGCCCAGTTCAGCGGTTCTTGAGACGGCGGGGCCCAGCGGAGCGGTTCTTGAGACGGCGGGGCCCAGTTCAGCGGTTCTTGAGACGGCGGGGCCCAGTTCAGCGCTCCTTGCCTTGAAGGGCCCAGTTCAGCGGTTCTTGAGACGGCGGGGCCCAGCGGAGCGGTGCTTGAGACGGCGGGGCCCAGTTCAGTGGTTCTGGAGACGGCGGGGCCCAGTTCAGCGCTCCTTGCCTTGAAGGGCCCAGTTCAGCGGTTCTTGAGACGGCGGGGCCCAGTTCAGCGCTCCTTGCCTTCAAGGGCCCAGTTCAGCGGTTCTTGAGACGGCGGGGCCCAGCGGAGCGGTTCTTGAGATGGTGGGGCCCAGTTCAGCGGTTCTTGAGACGGCGGGGCCCAGTTCAGCGCTCCTTGCCTTGAAGGGCCCAGTTCAGCGGTTCTTGAGACGGCGGGGCCCAGCGGAGCGGTGCTTGAGACGGCGGGGCCCAGTTCAGCGGTTCTGGAGACGGCGGGGCCCAGTTCAGCGCTCCTTGCCTTGAAGGGCCCAGTTCAGCGGTTCTTGAGACGGCGGGGCCCAGTTCAGCGCTCCTTGCCTTGAAGGGCCCAGTTCAGCGTTTCTTGAGACGGCGGGGCCCAGCGGAGCGGTTCATGAGACGGCGGGGCCCAGTTCAGCGCTCCTTGCCTTGAAGGGCCCAGTTCAGCGCTCCTTGCCTTGAAGGGCCCAGTTCAGCGCTCCTTGCCTTGAAGGGCCCAGTTCAGCGGTTCTTGAGACGGCGGGGCCCAGCGGAGCGGTTCTTGAGACGGCGGGGCCCATTTCAGCGGTTCTTGAGACGGCGGGGCCCAGTTCAGCGGTTCTGGAGACGGCGGGGCCCAGTTCAGCGGTTCTGGAGACGGCGGCCGGTCTATGGCCAACTGCTCATTGCCTGGTGGTGCCCTCCTGGGCAGCGGGGATGGTGCTCCTTCAATGCCCACCTGGGCTGTGGGTGGTGGGGCCCTCCTGGCCAGCTGGGCTGGGTCCTCCCTGGGCAGCGGCTATGGGGGTGGTGGGCTCTCCCGGGGCAGCTGTGCCGGTTCCTCCCGGGGCAGCGGCTATGGGGGTTGTGGGCTCCTCCTGGGCAGCAGGCCTGCTGCCTGACCTCTCCGACTTGCTGCCCTTGCCCTCCTTAGTCGTGGGCCTGTGGCCCTTTCCTCCCTTTGGAGCTGTGGCTGGTGACTGTCTCTGGGTGGTGTCCGGGGGGGATGTAGAAGGCGGGCTCCTGCGGCGCCCCTTCCGCCTTCTGCTCCTCTTCCCAGGGGGTGGGCTGGCTGTCCCCTTGCTGCTGGGCGAAGATCCAGACATGCGGGCTGACGGGCTCCAATACCCCTGCACCCTTGTCAAGGGGGCTGCAGGGCTGGTGGTGGCTGAGGTGCTCTTCTTACCCCGACGAGAAGGAGGGGGGGGCTCAGGGTCAGGAAAGAAGTTAGTAGTGGCGAGGAAGAGTTTCTTGGGACAATGGAGAGTGGTAGGTACAGTGGGAATGGGAGTGGAGGGAGAGGATGTGGTTGTAGGTGAGTCACGTTTGCTGTCTTTGGGTGCAGGTGCAGGAGGGATAGGCTGTCGTGAG
Organism: Pleurodeles waltl; assembly: GCF_031143425.1. NCBI lineage: Eukaryota > Metazoa > Chordata > Amphibia > Caudata > Salamandridae > Pleurodeles > Pleurodeles waltl. Next base: position 1,635,580,168 of record NC_090445.1, read on the forward strand.
GTGGATGGCTGTTGGGTGGGTGGGTGGCTGCGTTTGTGTGGTTTGGAAGAGGGGGTGACAGACACAGTGGGAGAGGACACAGGGGACGTGTAAATGGCAGTGGGGGTGGTGACTGCACGTGTGCGGACTGGAGTGGAGGGTGTGCTGGTGATGGAAACACTGGCTGATGGTGAGGTGAATGGAGGTGTGAGTGTAGACGTCACAGGGAGGGAGGAGGGAGACGAGGAGGTGGGGGTCACAGAGGTGGTAGTGACTGTTGGCATGTCTGCATCGGAATGTTGCGTGTGTGAATGTCTGTGTGATCTGTGGTGCTTATGTTTGGATGAGCTTCTCTTGGGTGTTGGGGTGTGTGCAGGCTGGTCTGATGGTGTGGGTGGGACAGGCAGAGGAACAGGAGACTGGGAGGAGGGAGTTAGTAGAGGGAGGCAGGAGACAGGGACAATGGCTGCCGTCAGTGCTGAGGCCAGAGCCTGGAACGATCGCTGATGGGCAGCCTGACCCGAATGAATGCCCTCCAGGTACGCATTGCTGCGATGAACCTCCCTCTCCACCCCCTGGATGGCATTCAAAAGGGTAGTCTGCCCAACAATGAGCGTTCGGAGGAGGTCAATGACCTCCTCACTGAGGGCAGCGGGGGTAACAGGGGCAGGGCCTGAGGTGCCTGGGGCGAAGGAGATGCCCGGCTTCCTGGCAGAGCGGGCACGGGGCGAACGCTGAGGGGCTGCTGGGAGGGCGGAGATGGTGCGCTGAGTGGCGGCTGTACCTGTAATGGCGGGGGGCACGGATGGTGCCACCCCCGCAAGGGAGCCCCCTTCCGAGGACGTGTCCGTGTCGCTGCAGGGTCCAGTCATCCCCGTCGTGGAGCTCCCCTCGCCCTCCGTCTCACTGGTCCAGTCTGACTCTGTGGCATGGCCCTCCTGGGCCATGTGAGATGCAGCTCCCTCCTGCCCCGATGCCACTTCTCCTCCGCCTGATGATGCTGATGCACACAAGCACAGAAAGACAAACAAAAAGGGGGGGGGAGAGAGAAATAAAGGGATATTGAGTACATGGATCTCCGGTACAGTTAGCGGACATGACAGACACAGATGCCCCCTGCACTAAGTTGCGCACTTGGGGTCCGCTACGCATTCCGTGGAACATGCCCTACACGCCTAGAGTTGACAACTGCACCCATGGATGACACGGCCCAGGGATGGCTGTACTGACAAACTACTGAGGGTGGTGGCTGGGGACACAGGGGCTTACGGGGGTGCCCAGCCTACAGATATCGCCCTGGCCTAGGGGGACCCCCAGCCCTCCTCCCCCACCCAGACACCTCCACTGCGCGACAACAGAGTAGATAATGCTTGTACTCACCCCCTTGTGTCTGCTGTGCTGCCCTCACGCGCCCATCCAAATCAGGGTAGGCCACCGCCAGGATCCGGAACATCAGGGGGCTCAGTTGACGGCAGGCACCCCGCCTACGTTGGGAGGCCATCCCCAGCAGAGACTCTGCGGTCTTCTTGGTCCCGCGGCGGATGTCCTCCCACCTCTTGCGGCAGTGGGTGCCCCGTCGATGGTGGACCCCCAGGGTCCGGACTTCCTTGGCGATGGCACGCCAAATCCCGATCTTCTCATGGGCGCGGACCTATGTGACACGTACAGGGAGGGAGAAATACCACGTTCAAGTTTGTCAGCATTTTCCTTGCCAGTGGCCCAACGCCCCCCATCGCCGCCAGGCCCCCCGCCATGCCCCCCGCCAGGCCCAACATGCCCCCCATCCCCGCCAGGCCCCCCGCCATGCCCAACATGCCCCCCATCCCCGCCAGGCCCCCCGCCATGCCCCCCGCCAGGCCCAACATGCCCCCCATCCCCGCCAGGCCCCCCGCCATGCCCAACATGCCCCCCATCCCCGCCAGGCCCCCCGCCAGGCCCCCCGCCATGCCCCGCCAGGCCCAACATGCCCCCCATCCCCACCATGCCCCCCGCCATGCCCCCGCCAGGCCCAACATGCCCCCCATCCCCGCCAGGCCCCCCGCCATGCCCCCCGCCAGGCCCAACATGCTCCCCATCCCCGCCAGGCCCCCCGCCATGCCCCCCGCCAGGCCCAACATGCCCCCCATCCCCGCCAGGCCCCCCGCCATGCCCAACATGCCCCCCATCCCCGCCAGGCCCCCGCCAGGCCCAACATGCCCCCCATCCCCGCCAGGCCCCCCGCCATGCCCCCAAGCCAGCCAGTGGCCCCAAATCCAGATTGAATTAAACTCACTTGTTGGTCTGGAGGACCGTAGAGTAGCGCATACTGGGGGAGGACCCCATCCACAAGTTTCTCCAACTCCTCTCCAGTGAAGGCAGGGGCCCTTTCCCCAGGCGCAGCAGCCATTGTCCCTTCCAGACCGAGGTCACAGCAACACTTGCAGTATAGGTCCTCTCCTGTGAAAGTTCAAGTCGCAAGTGGATAAGTAGATAGAAAATGGCGGTCACGTCCGCGGCGGTGCGTACCGCGGCGGTGCGTCACGCCACCGCCGGCGCCCTTCGCCATTGGCTCCTGAAACCCATAGGCTTCAATGTTAACCAATGCGGCTTCGCGCCGCGGTCTTCGCCCGCCGCCCGCCGCGGTGTGCCACGCCAGCGCATTGACCTCACATCCCATTGTCACACTTCACAGGTCAGGCAGCCGCCATTTCCAGGGCCCACATGGCTCAATTTCAACTGCGTCACACAGGCCTAGGCCTTGCATAGCCACTCAGACACGCCATTCACTGCATAGAGAATCGTTTACTGTGCTAGCTGTGAGTACGTACCTGTGGGTTGCTTGACTGTGTGCTCCATGTTGTCCTTCCTAGGTACCGTCCGCTGGGTTGGGCGAGGAGACGGATGAATCCTCCCGTGTACCGACCGCTGGTGGACCTGTCGACAATGGAAGAACGCCACATTATCCTGACCTACCGTCTTAACCGTGCCACTATCCATGAACTGTGTGCCCAGCTGGAGCCCGACCTGATGTCCCCCATCCGCCAACCCACAGGGATTCCCCCTCTGGTGCAGGTCATGTCAGTACTCCATTTCTTGGCAAGTGGGTCATTTCAGACAACAGTGGGAATTGCTTCTGGGATGTCTCAGCCCATGTTTTCGAAGGTGTTATCCAGAGTGTTGTCTGCCCTGATGAAATCCGTGAGGAGCTACATCATTTTCCCTGAGGTGGGCGAATTGGCTACAGTGAAGGGTGATTTCTACGCCCTTGGACATATTCCCAACGTAATTGGTGCCATTGATGGGACCCATGTGGCTTTGGTTCCCTCAAGAGACAGGGTGCAGGTGTACAGGAACAGAAAAAATTACCATTCAATGAACATCCAGGTGGTGTGTTTGGCTGACCAGTACATCTCGCATGTAAATGCCAAATTCCCAGGGTCAGTGCATGACGCCTACATCCTCAGGAATAGCAGCATCCCTTACGTGATGGAACAGCTACAGAGACACCGTGTATGGCTAGTGGGGGACTCTGGGTACCCCAACCTGTCGTGGCTACTGACCCCAGTAAGGAATCCCCGGACCAGGGCAGAGGAACGGTACAATGAGGCCCATGGGCGTACTAGGAGGGTGATCGAACGCACCTTTGGCCTCCTAAAGGCCAGGTTTAGGTGCCTGCATATGACAGGTGGATCCCTAATGTACTCACCTAAGAAGGTGTGTCACATCATCGTGGCCTGCTGCATGCTTCACAACCTGGCTTTGCGCCGCCAGGTGCCTTTCCTGCAGGAGGATGGTCGAGACGGTGGTGTTGTGGCAGCGGTGGAACCTGAGGAGAGTGACGAGGAGGAAGACGACGGGGCTGAAACAGACAACAGGGACAGAATCATTGAACAGTACTTCCAATAGGACACAGGTAACATTTCAAAGATAATTTAGTAAATGTTAACTACTCTCCTGCATCTCTGCTGCCTGTCTATTTGCCCCAGTGTATGATGACTGAGTTTTGGCTTTTCCCTCCCTATTTCAGATCTGGGGTCCCCACTACGAGTCCTGTGCTTCGTTTCCCCATGGACTACAGCTTTGTGGCAGCTGTTTGTTGACTTCACCATGTACAAGGACATATTTGCACTGTCATGTCAATTACAATATATTGAAATCACAGCCAGACTCCAGATAGTTTTGTGCAAAATAGGTGTTTATTTAAGTGCTCAAAATGGGATGGGTGGTTTCAAGTGGGTGGGGGCTATGGTGAAGGAATGTCCATGGCAGAGTCCAGAGTAACAGTTACACAGGTGCATTGTCCAGAGGCCTGTGGAGAGATGGAGCATGGGCAGTTCAAGGATGGACAGGGTGACAATGTGGGACAGTGGGATGACATCAGGTGGTATCCATTGCTGGCGGGGGTCTTGACATCCTACTCTGTCTTCTTGCGAGATCTCAGGGCCCTCTTGCGGGGTGGTTCTTCTCCTGCAGGAGGTGGGGGTCTGGTGGGCTCCTGCTGTGCGGGGGCCTCCTGTCCACTAGCGCCGGCGGAGGTGGTTGGCTGTTCTTGGTCCAGGCTAGTGGCAGGGGCCCTTGGGTGTTGTTGAGTGTCCGCCCTGGTGTTGACGAGGTCCTGCAGCAGCCCTACCATGGTAACCAGGGTGGTGTTGATGGCTCTGATGTCCTCCCTGTACCCCCGATAGTGTTCCTCCTGCAGTACCTGGATCTCCTGGAACCGGGCCAGTACCGTCGCCATCGTCTCCTGGGAGCGGTTGTATGCTCCCATGATGGTGGTGAGGACCTCGTGGAGAGTGGGTTCCCTGGGCCCGTCCCCCCCCTGTCGCACAGCTGCCCTCCGAGTTGCCCTGTTTCCCTGGGCCTCTGCCCCCTGGCCGGTGTGCCCACTACCACTGCCCCCAGGTCCCTGTTGTTGTTGGGGTGGTGGGTTATCCTGGGTGCCCTGTAGTGGTAGACACACCGCAGATTGACGCGCCCTGGAGACAGAGGCATGGGCCCGCTGGGTGGGAGCTGTGCTGGTGTTCCCAGAGGGGTTTGGGTCTGTAGTGGCCTGGGCCTGTGTGAGGGGAACCGACTGTCCAGAGGTCCCCGATGGTCCGGGCTGGTCATCGGTGTCCAGGTCGACAGAGCTGCTGTCATCGCTGACGGCCTCTTGGGTGGGGGGTGTGGAGAATTCTGGCCCCTCCGCCGCGGTGTGTTGACGGTCGGGTCCTGCAGGGGTATAGAGGTATGGTTATAGTTTCAATGTGTGGCATATGGGTGTATCTATGGGTTCTCGTGTCCCCAAGTGCTGGCATTCGTGTGTGGGGGCTTTGGTGAGGGTGGCTTGTGGGGGGGATGTGTATATGCATTGGGCATGCTTTGGTGATGGGTGTCCATGCTTAGTGGACGCATGCAGGCCTAGGTTTTGGGATGTGTGGGTTGTGATGGTGAGACATTTGCGGGGAATAGGTGTGCTGGGGGTTGGGGTGAGGATGGTGGTGGGGGTGAGGATGGTGGTGGGGGTGAGGGTGGGGGTGAGGATGGGGATGGGGGTGAGGGTGGGGTTCGAGGATGGGGGTGAGGGTTGGGGTATGATTTGGCATGCAGGTGGGGGGGAAGCAGTATTGAAGCTTCAACTTACCAGTATCCATTCCTCCGCCGAATCCTGCGAGGCCGTCAGGATGCAGGATGTTCAAGACTTCCTCCTCCCATGATGTGAATTGTGGGGGTTGAGGTGGGGGTCCTCCGCCAGTCTTCTGCACGGCGATGTTGTGCCTGGATACCATGGAACGCACCTTCCCCCGAAGGTCGTTCCATCGCTTCCTGATGTCTTCCCGATTTCTGGGGTGCTGTCCCACTGCGTTGACCCTGTCGACAATCCTCTGCCATAGCTCCGTCCTCCGGGCAATGCTGGTGTATTGTATCTGTGTGCCGAACAGCTGGGGCTCTACCCGAACGATTTCCTCCACCATGACCCTGAGTTCTTCGTCTGTGAAGCGGGGTTGTCTTTGGGGTGCCATGGGGTGGTGTGTATGATGTGTGGGGTGGAGTATGTGTAGTTAAGTGTGTTGAGTGTGGTGGTGTGTGTTGTTTTGTGTGTGGATAGTGTGTGGGTGATGGTGTTGAGTGGCTGTGGCTGTTAGTTTGTGGATGCTGGTGTCTCGCTCTGGCCTTCTTTCAGAATTTTTTTGCGTAGGGGTTTGTGGGTGATGTGGGTGGGTGTTTTATATTGTATTGTGTGTGTGGGAGTGGTGTGTGTATGTGTATCAGGTGTGTGGGATTCAAATCGTCCAATGTGGCTGAGTTTTGTTCGTTTGTGTGTATTCTGACCGCGGCGGTGTGTCCCGCCAATGGAATACCGCGTTTGAATGACCGCCGCGTGGATTCGTGGGTCGTAATGGCATGGGCGTATTTCTGTTGGCGTGGCGGTGGAGGTTTGGTCACCTCCACCTTTCCGCCGACCGCTGGTCTGGCGGTCGGTTGTGGCTGTCGGATTTTCGGAGGTTTGCCTTCTGCGGGTCAGAATGACCGTGGCGGGTTTCCGCGGCCGCGGCGGTGTTATGGCGGTCTTCTGACCGGCGGTAAGTGCATTTTACCGCCGGGGTCAGAATGACCACCTCTGTGTCTGATGTAAGTCAGGCCTCACTGGAGGTATATATTGTGTACTAAGTTCTGCATTTCCTGACATGTCTGACCCTATGAGTGCTCTAGGGTTTGCTGACTCCAAATTGTGATAGACCTTACCTGTGGTGTGTCTGTACAGACAAACATGTGTGGAGTTGCCTATACACTCCTCGGTGTACATGTTGTTGTCAAATTATAGTTGTGTATCCACTGCAACCCCTCAAACACGGCCATGGGTTTGTGAATGGGGTACCTAGTACTGATGCTACCAGTATGTTACACATACCTGTGAATAAGTGACGGTTTGGTTGCATACTAGTATACACACTCAGGTTTGGCACTTGGTACCATAATGGAAAGTCCAGTTACAACTTGCAGACCATGTGGCTTTAGTTTTGCTTTCCGTACACTGACATTTGTAGCCCAGCTCTTGGTGGAGGATATGCAGCATGATTCTTAGATGATAACTGTCAGAACTCAGATTGCAAGTCAAAGCCAGTTGTTACACATCTTGTGGGTTATGGATGTGCTTTGTGTGATGTCACCTTTGTTGTCTGGCCTGCCATATACTTCCTCAGGGACATTCAATGCTCTGTATCGTGATATGAGCTGTTACAAGTACAGTAGATGTAATGTCTGATTAACTTGCTGTGCCGTTTCACACAATGCAGTTACTAATGTAGCATATCTGCATTTGTCTTCACAGCAGCTAACATGACTCCAGACCAGGTCCGTGAATTTCAGCGCCGGGCCATGCGATACCAGCACATCCTGCTGGTAGAGTTGGGGTTCCGGAGGATGGCCCAGCGATATCGCCATGAACGTGCCTCCGGGGCATGGTGAGCCTTCCCACAGGGTGGGCCTACTTTTCCCACCACAGCCACCACAGAAACAACTACCAATCAGAACCAGGTGGCCCCACCCACAGCTGCCACTGTTGATCCAACATCTGCTGGACTTCCTGGCCCCAGCATTGCCACTGGTGCAGGACAGCCCACACAGACCTCCTCCACTGGTACCCAGACTGCCACTGCTCAGCTGTTAACCCTGCAGCCTTCAATAGACTTGAACATAAGATGGACAAAGTGCTGCGCAAGGTGAGCCACCTGAGCCGGGACGTGCAGAACATTAAACGGCGGGTCAAGGATATTAAGAGGACCCTCCGGAGGGCCAACCACTAGACAGTTGATTTGATGGACATGATACCCTCCCCTACCTCCTCTTTCCTTGTTCTTATAGTTAGTGGGCTTAGGGGTGGGGGGTCCTGCTTGTTTCTTTTTTGACTTATTACATGTGGGGGTTGGTCTGTGGGGGCGGGCTATGTTGGGGTTCTTGTGTGTAAAAAAACTAAAAAATACCAAAAAAAGAAACAAATACACAAAATAAAATACAAAAAATATATATTTGTTTAGGATGGTATAGTATGTGTTTAGGTTAGTATGTGTTGTCCTCAATGTGTCCCGTCTCATAAGGGGAGTGGGGGGTAGATGTTTAAAACGTTTCATTACATGTGATTAGTAAGTGTAGCTTAGGTTAGTTAGGGACAGTTGTGGGTAATGAGTAGTCAGGGTAGATTACGGTAGGTAAGATTTTTCCTTCAATTTCCTCATCTATGGTTAGCTTTTAATAAATATTTGGTTACCCCTTAATAGTATGTGTTGAATGGTACTTGATCGTGAGTTTGGATTCAGTGTACATCAATTTTGTACTATAACATCTGTGTCCTATGCTACAAACAAATCCCAACTGAGCTGTACGATTGGCAGCTAGCCCAGAGCTACCTTGCAAAGTGTCTACCCTTTGTTGCAACCACCAATCACAGTTAATATGGATCCCAATGTGTTTCTGTTGATAAGTGTGTTTTCAAAGTCACTAACAGTGCTTCCAGACTTGATATTGGGGAAACAGTTTTAGGTCTGACTGCAGTGTGATGATCATGCACACCCTTATAAGATGAGTTCTCATTGGCAATCTTGTATTCTTGTCTTCATGACCCTCATACATCACTTGTGACACAGTATGACATGATTACCTATTTGTATGTTAACTCAGACACCTTTGTTTGTGCAGTTTTTTTTGTATTTACTTAGATTAGTGTGGCATGTTTATTGTGTTATTTTTGCATGTTGACAACTTTTTGCGGCCACTATTTGATGACTTAGTTATCCCCTGAGGAAGCATTCTTCTGTCCTACACAGCATGGTGGTGTATGGTTTCTCACTTCATCAGATTATTTCCTCAGGATGGGCAGAGTTGATGCAATCATGGTCACTGTGCAGATTTCTCTAACTACATAATATCAGGACAGTTGTATTGACAAGCTACGTAATTTGACAGTAGGCACATTTCAGTTATCTACTGCACAGTTGATATGACACATTACCCAGAGACAGATTTGTTGTGTAAGTGCTATTTATTGAAAAGTGCTGTAGTGCTATATGTACATTGTCCATGATTGTGAGTCCATTATAGTGATATCTTCCATTGTGATCCAACACAAGGGTTTACCAAAATGTTTTTGTCATGCTGGGGTTGCTGTTTCAGACAGTGCAGAGGGACAGATTTAGCCAATGAGTAGGAGAGAGACAATCACTGGGCTGGGTGACAAGATATACAGTGGTTAGCAGAACAGTGCTTGAGTACAGTTGTTGTAAGACTGTCATGTTTCAAAACGCAGGACTTTGGTAATAGTTGGCCATGTGGCAGGGACTAGTGCTTCCGGGTACTTTTCCTTGTGAATGTGATCTGTTCCATGTCTTCTTCTTCTGATGTGTGTGTTGCCTGCTTTGTCCTTGTTGTTGTTGGTTGTGAAGGGGCAACACACACCTCAGTGTTAGAAGACGTGGAGTCAGACATCCCGGTCGCTGCTCCCTGTGAAGGTCTTAAGGGCAGTACTGCTGCAAGGAGGGCCTGCTGGTTCTTTAAGAATAGCAGCCACATCACGATGGTAGGCAGCCATGTCGGCCCTGAGGGGTTCAATGTTGCATTCGTGCACACGTTGACAGGATTGCTGTTGTAGGTGTTGGGTCAACTGTATTACAGCTGTGCTGATTTCCTTCTGGGTTTTCTGCAGTTCCTGCAAGATAGATGTTAGGGCTTGCATAGCTGCTGCCTGATCTGCAAATGACATCATGCACGAACGCACCCCCTCAAGGCTGGCTGCCATATTTTGCATCCCCACCCGCACCTCCTTGGCCAGCTCCCGCTGTACTCCAACTACAGTTCTCTCAAAGCTGGTGCCAGTGTCGTCTGAGTCCTCAGCTGTATTGGAGCTGGCAGGTCTTACAATTGGGGTGGTTCCCCTGCAATAGCTGCTTGTTCTGTGCTCCTCCTTGTGACAGAAGGTGGGGTCTGGAGGGTTTCAAGGACCTTTTGGATAGTCTCCTGGGGAATGTTTATCAGCTCGTCATCCATGTCATCAGAGAAATCTGGGACAGGCATTTCGGCAGGAGATCCATCTTCCTCTGCAATGAAACAGGGTACAATTAGTGTGTCTGTGTTGTGACAATTTTGATGTGACGTGCCTGCCTTTTGATTAATTCACTTTGTGATCTTGTTTTGTGTTAATATCTCCAGTCCTTCAGATGGGCATTGTTTCAGGCCTATGGCCCACCTCTGTGTCACATGTATGTTATTGAGTTATTAGACTTGTCAGCCTCATCGCCTCTAGGTATTGATTTTAGCCAAATAGAGAATTGCCACCTTCTTTTCCTACTCGACCCTCCGGGAACATCCATTCTCATGGTGAGACCTTTCACTGGCTGTGGGTGTTCTGATGGCCCTGGCAGCACACTTAACAACCTGGACCTGCCCCAATCCCTGATCGTTCACATCGACTTAAATGTAATTGACATGTGGCATATCCTATGCATGGCAATGTTATGATCCGATATGGATGTTGACATTGTTAATGGGTCCTGCTGATGTTGGGTAATGTGTGTTACATTGGATTGCCCTGATAGTCGTATCAGTGTCCTATTTCCTCCTCTGACTGTGCAGGTGTATTTCAGTGACCAGTTACATGTGTCCCCTCCTCTATGCTGTTGTCTGAGCAGTATGACATTTGGGATGTTGCCTTGTTACCCAGGCACAGGATGGACCCTGACATATGCAGCATGGGTGTGTCCTTAGTGCTGTGTCACTCCTATTGTTGTTTACTTTGGCTGATGTTTGTGACAACTATGGGTATTGACATTTGAGAGTACTGGGGCCTTTGTCTTGTTTATGGAGATTGTTGCAGATGTCATCCTCACCCCCTAATTTAGGTGTGTATAATCCATGGGGAGGTTACTGCCATTGGCTACTTGAGCTGCACACAGATCAGAGGTGGTAGTGGCAACTCTTGTCGCAGTTACATTGCAGTAGTCGGTTTGGCTAGAGGATTGCTATGCTAATAGGACCCTAGTTAATGTAGGGGGTATGTTGGCTGACGAGTGCCAGGATGTAAGTTTGACGTAGTGGCCTTCCCTCCTGTCGTGGCTTTCCCTTTGCTCCATCGTTGGCATGACAGCATGCCCCCATGGGACTGTTGTTGGTGTAGTGTAATGGTGTGCCCCAGCTTCTGTCTGTGCAGGCCATGCCCCAATGCCATGCCCCTTTACCCATGCCACTCCATGTATATGTTGACTTCCATGCATTTTGTGGTCGATATCCCCCCCGCTTGCAGTTAACATTCGTGCATTTTAATTCCCCATGCAACTTACCGTGCATGTGCGTTGTCTCCTGATAGTCTGCGCTGTCCTGTCCCTGAATCCCTCTGACGATCTCCTCAGGGATGACGGCTGCGACCATCTCCTCCATGTGGTCCAGGGCCGCCTGGTGTGCTGGACTCCCCCCTCCAGTCTGTAGTGCTGCCTTCCTGTTCCTGGCCATCTTTTCCTTGGTCCTGCGTTTGCAGTCATGCCAGCGTTTCTTGCACTCGATGACTGTTCTGCGTACTTCAGCCACACTGTTAATCTTGTCGACAATTTGTTGCTATATAGCCTCTCTCTTACTGATTGGCAACTTTGATGTGACAAACAGTTGGTGCTGGTGTTCCGTCACCTCTTTAACCAGAATTTCCTGCTCCTCTGCACTAAAGCAACACTTTCTTTTCTTCTTAAAAGTGTCCTGGTTCTTGTGTGGGTCCTCCTGGCTGGTTCCTGGTCTGCTGTCATCTTCCTGGGGTCTGTAGTGGCGTCTGGGATCCATTTTGGCTCTCCTCTGGTGAAATGGCTGTGTTCGCTGTGTTTTTAGACGCTATTGCGTAAAATAAAACGGCGCATATCCGGTTTGCAGTGTCGTAAATCGACCCACAGTCATTTCTGCAGCGTTAACGTCGTTTTCCTTTACGACTTGACGCCGTGGTGTGCGTCAAAAATAATGACTCCCACCTGTTGTTTACGCCGCAGTGCGTCAAAGTATAAATATGACGCCCGCACGGCGCACCAAAATGGTGTTAGCCGGCAGTAATATTTTTGACGCAAAACTGCGCCGGTGCAGTTTTGCATCAAAAAGTATAAATATGGGCCTAAGTGTGCATGAATAATGAGCAAATAATGGATGAGTGTTTCACAAGAACACCTATATTAAGTTGGCATCTTCCAACTAAAAACTTTGGCCCCAATTTAAGAGGGCCTAGCACCTACTTGCGCCACATTAGCATAATTTTTTATGAGACTAATGTGTCTCAACAAGGCCAAGTTCACTGTGCCATATTACAAAGTGCCACAATGCATGCACTGCGCCACTTTGTAACCCTTTACACCACATTATGCCTGCGCCAGGCATAATGTATGCAAAGGGGCTTCCCCCATAGGGGAACCACAAAAATGTCACAGTGGAATCTCATAGATATTTTGCTGCATTTTTCAATGCCTGCACAGAGCAGGCATTAGAAGGAGGCACACCTTTATTTATAATGGGCCTCCATGTGCTTTGCAGGATTAGGCGCTAATCCTGCAAAGTACAACAATGGCATAAAAAATGTTGATGCTATTGTCCCTAACCTGCGCCATGGTGCGCCGTATGTTTAATATGGTGCATACATGGTGGCATGGGGGCGCTAAGGGACACAAGAAAAGTGGTGCTGCATATGATGCAGTGCCACTTTTCTTAAATTTGGCCCTTTATTTACTCAAATGATCCAACAAATAGGATGGTCTTAGAGGCATGAGATGGAATCATTGCAGTAAGGGTCACAAGCAGGTTGTTTATGAAGCACTCTAGAGTCACCCTGACTGTTTATGTCCTGTTTTATGATTCAGAGCTGTATTATTGTCCTTGACCTCTATTTCAAGGCGGTTTACAGGCGGTGTAGAGAGCACTGTGTGGTGCTTCACAGACAACTGTGTTGTGAATACATTTCAGTAAGCCGCATTTTGAGCATAGCCACTCCATAGACAAATGTTAATGTAAAACACATTTCTCACAACACAGAATATAGAATAAGTTAATCATAGCTAACATAAATAACTCAGCATAATAATCCAAACTTTTAAGGGGAAGAAGTTGCATTAATTACTAAAGTGCATTTATACATTAGAAAACCAGCATAACAAGGCTTCTGACCAGCATAATGATTCAACAAAAATAAAGCAATATTTTTCTCTTTTAGTCCTCGGTGTTGCGCGCTGCGTCCCACTCTCTGCCGAAACTGCATTATTACGAATATTTAACTGAGCTGTGAACATAGCTGCTTTGTATATTTTTGTGAGCTTTGGGGTGGTTGGGTTTGTGTGCATGCTGCAAGCACCTATACATTCTCTCTTTAATGTGCAGAAGGTGGATCAGACTTGGGTCTGCAATATTATATGGTTTATGTCTGAAATAAAGCAACATTCCTGATGTGGACATTATGCCCTCATGGACCTTAATAGGGTTAATGTGCAGTATTAGGCTAACCACTGCCTTCAACTTATAATTGACAGTGTTTCAGTACAGAACCTTTCACCTATCAATCGTTAGGTCTTGCGTGGGACAGCACATGGAGCTTAGAGCCCATCCGTTGCTTACCATTGGTTGGCTTCAACGTTATTGTCATTTTCTTGCTTCTTTTTATTCAGAGTGCGCCTGGTTCAATCCCTCTTCATGCGTTTGTCCCTCACCTGGAGCATGGCCCAAATACCTCTTCATTGCCCAGTGTCCTCCCAGTACTCATGCCTTCGGAGCTACATTTTTTATTTTATTTGCAGCATTCCACATGAGTGTCTCTGTTTGCAATTCCTCTCTCCTCTGATCCTACCTCGCTTGCAATCAGTCCCCTGCATGTTTTATTGCTTGCCCCATCTCTCTGACCCCCTCCTGCTTTTTGTTGCTCTCTACACCTCCCCGACACCCTCCCCATTGTGTTGCATGCTCCATTCCCCTCCAATGTTGTGTTGCTTTTCCCATCCCACTCCTTTAAGGAGCGCTTATCCCACCCCTGCTGGCAGAAAATAAACAGTATGACTCAGACAGCACTGGCAGCACCATAGCACTTTTTTCTAACTTTCAACCATGCTGCATAGCAACCACGCTGCTGTACAACGTTGACAAAGTCAGTAGGTCTCAAATAGGCGAGACCTATGGACTTTGCCAATGCTTATGTTATGCTATTCATGAAACTAGGGGCCAGATGTAGCAAAAATCCAAATTGCGACTTGCAATTTGCGAGTCCCTGCGACTCGCAAATTGCAAGTCGCAATTTGGTATGCAGAAAGGTGTCTCAGACACCTTCTGCAACTCGCAATGGGGTCGCAAAGACCCACCTCATTAATAATAATGAGGTGGGTCGCAGTTTGCGACCCCATTGCGAGTATGGGCACTCACGGGGATGGTGGCCTGCTGGAGACAGCAGACCACCATGTCCGTGACTGCTTTTTAATAAAGCAGTTTTTTTTTTCTCAGTGCAGCCCGTTTTCCTTAAAGGAAAATGAGCTGCACTTTGAAAAAAAAAACGAAACCTTTAGTTTCGGATTTTTTCAGGGCAGGTAGTGGTCCACTGGACCACTGCCTTCTCTGAAAATATATTTTTTTGTCCAGTCACAAAGGGGAAGGGGTCCCATGGGGACCCCTTCCCGTTTGCGACTGGGTTACCATCCACTTCAAGTGGATGGTAACTGCGATTCCATTTGCGACCGCTTTCGCGGTCGCAAATGGAATTGAATTGCATTGCGAGTTGCAAATAGGAATGGAAGACCCCTTCCTATTTGCGAGTTGGAAATGCATTTTGCGAGTCGGATCCGACTCGCAAAATGCATTTCTGCATTCCGGAGAGGCTTTTGCGCCTCGCAAACGGTGTTTTTCGCTGTTTCCGAGGCGCAAAACCCTTTCTACATCTGTCCCTGAGCTCGGTCCAATTTTGGATGTGAAGGTGCATCTTGCACTAAAGAAGAAGCTATAAATGCTGGATTACTCTTCTCACATAATTAGGCATAATTATGAGGAATTCTGCAGTAATTACGAGTAATTACGCTAGAAAGAATTACATCAGTTACACCCACCCCAGATAATGACTTGTAGTTTGTTCAATAGAATGGCCCATTCTGACTGTACCAAAGGTTTTATTTTATTGACTACCAGTGGATGAGTCTGAGACAGAGAGAAGTTTGTGAACTAGCTGACGTCAGAGATTAAAGAATACTTTGTTAAGTGCTGCTGCTAGTACTAAGTGAGGAAGATGGCACCTATGAAACAAATGAGGAGAACAAGTCTTTTGCAACCTATAGCGTCAAGCCATATTTCGTTTTACCCCAGGGTGGACACTAAAATGTACCTGATATATCCTCTTTTCGGTATGAAGACTTCGGAATTATCCCTAGTTCGTCAACACCACCAGCACCACCAACACCAAAGCAGGTGTCTCTCAGTGCTGCAGTGACCGCCAGGAGTGTAGTTTGGTCAGTAAGCTTGTGAGGCGTTGTGAGGCTCAGATTTCCCACAATCACTCTGACTAATCTTATAAACATACATTATCTGAGAGGGGGCTTAAGGGACAGTGAGAAAGGGGAGCAGTGCAGATTGTCAGTGGTTCTTAAAATAAAATAATTTGTAAAATAGCAAAAAAAAATTAAGAACTTCAAAGCAGAGAGGAGAATGAGTCTGTGTGTGTGTGCAAGTGTGTGTCTGTGTGTTTTTTTAGTCTGTGTGCTTGTACAAATCCGAGCTGCAATCCAACAGACACCTAAACATACCCCACTAGAAGCACCTGTTCCCAACTATTTACTACATAATACATTTATTAGGGGTTGTAACACCCCAAACAACCCCTCCCCTCCGATGCTACACCCATGGTGACTTCAACCATGGCTGAAACCAGTGCAGCCGAAATGGAACCCTCTCAGCAAACAGAAAACAGGAGCAGTAAACAGGAACAGGAGTCAGATACACCTGATCTTTCTGAGGTAAGAGCAGAGCAGGAAGTTGAGATTGTAATTGTTCTTACATCAGACATCTTGCCTGGTCACAGTTTTGAAAGCCTTATCTGACCACAATGGGTAACGTCAGATATAGTCCAGAAGCAAACAGAAGAGGGGCAACACTGTGGCACCCAACAGATATGTTGTGGGAATTCACTCTAAGCTGCATTTGACTACAATCTGCCCCAACGACAAATGGCACACATGACATACATCACTACCTGGTTAAAGCAACACTATCATGCTTAGAATCCACATACATGGAAATTCGATGTTCTTCATCGCCCTAGAAAAAATGTATTCAGTAATCAAATCAGGAGTAGGAGTGCTCTAAGAAGTGATCAGCTGCTGGCCGAATTCTATAAAGAATACACAAAGGAACTTGCCCCAAACTTCTGTTAATATCTGAGGAAGCATAGCAACAGTGAGTCCTACCTCCCTCACTACCTGAGTCTGTTATTATCACACTTCTTAAACCTCTAGCGCTGCAATACTATAATTCTTATAGACCATAAGCTATGACACTAAAATTCTTGTCAACATAGTTGCAAACAGATTTCTGCCTCTAATGCAGAGTTTGGGGCTACTAGAGCAATCCGGGTTACACCTGGTTGATCAAAAACATCTTGAAAAAACTGAAGTATTTCAGGATGCCAGTAAAGCATTCGATTCTGTTGAATAGTACTTTTGGTTACAGTGCTTGGAAGGATAGGAAATGGCAAGGGCATGCTGCAGTTGATTACTCTATTCTAGTCTAACAGCAAAAGGAAATAACCGCATTTAAGAATGCACCACAATAAAGAGAGGCATGTAACAGAGCTGCCCACTGTCGCCCATGCTCTTTGCTGTGGCAGTGGAACAACAAGCCAGTCTTCTTGGGGAATTCCACACTGAAAAAAGCCTAAAAACTGGCTCCTGCAGAATACTGTTGCCTACATCCTGCAACATGCTCCTCTTGGTAAAGAATCGGGGGAGAAATCCTGACACCACTGTGAGAGAATGTACGCTTTGGAAAATTGTCACATCCACATTAATAATTTTACTTCTTACTGAGAATATTGCCGCCTGGGTTAGAGTACCCAATAATATGAAAGACACACCCATTAGGTATCTGTGAATACAATAGCATTGGGACATGGAACCTATACAGAGAGGGGACTATAGTGGGTGCATGAATGCTATTGAAAAGGAATAAGGCAAATGGAAAGAACTCTCTTTGTCAATTGCAGACTACACAGCCCTGATGGAAACTGTAGTATTGGCTAAACTGTTATATCTATTTCAAAATACACCGATCCTGCTAAATAGTTTTTGTTTGACCAACTGAGGGGGTTTTAAACCATACGGTATACTAGAAATATGAGCTTTCCTTGTCTTCCGGTGTCCTCATGAGGCCAAACTTATATGGGCTAAAACTTATCGACAACTCTCTTAGGAGTCCTGGTGACAAAAATGAAAAATGTAGTTAGGGTAGGTATAGTCAGGCAAGCAGGAGGCGATCCAGCCCGGAAATCTTGGCAAGAGATGGACTACCTTGGGGGGATTTTGCATCCATAGGACTGTTTGAAACCACCCCACTTCCAGAATTGAGGGAGTTACAAGAAAAGAGGATGAGCAGTAAATTCAAAATCAAGTCTTTGGCTCCTGTTTGGAAGAACCTCGGTAATCATCCCTCGTTTTTAGTCATCACGAGTGGTTGATAGGCACTCAGGATAAACAATGTTAATGACGAAGACTGTAGGCCAATTGGCTTGTGTGGTACGTGGTAAAGCAAACATTTTATATGAGCTCATATAGCCAGTAGACTTCTAGTTATTTAAGTAAAATGCATTAATAAGGGCTATTGGCCTGATATTGTGATTGTGAAAACCAATGATTAAGATCAGACTCTATCTTTTTTTTTATGGTGAAACATCTTGTATGTTCTCCTATCGACATTAATAGGAGCAATCTCTTTTGTGGGGTGTGGCTTGCTAATTACCAGACTGTCACAAAGTAACAACATAAATAATGCTATGACTTTAGATTTAGGGAGTTCATTGCTCACTGTGACTTTCCTTTGGGGTATGGATTTGGACCCCTGATATGTTGCAAGACCCTTTTAGATTGTCTTCAGTATTGTAGTTCCACCTACAATCTCGAAAAAATTTGTAAGTTTGTGTGTAGGATCTCGTTGTGTCTTTGCAGTGACGTCCTCTTACTTCTTAGAGAAAGGAACACTTAATGGACAATGATTTATTTGGTGTTATTTTGTGGATATTTCCTTTCTTAGTCAGCCTTGGACCGCTCTTTTTTGCTACTTTCAGGATCAAGTGCTAAAAGTCAACTTGGTTTCCAGTTTGAGGCTGCACTGTACAGAGGCCTACAGACACCAGTGGTGAGAGACTCCTGTTCACACAATTGTGTCTTAGTAACTTCTGATTGCTTTGGGGCTTTCCAGTCCGATTTCTCACACGCTAACCCACTCCTCTACTTCATCACTCATGCATGCCTATGCATCCTCACTATTGTGGCGCCTCCTTTGCAACACTAACATTTTTAAAGGCGGAGATAAATCCACATTGGCATTATCAAAGCACAATTGTAGTCTTTGCGTACATGACACACTCTCCACTCATGTGCACCTTCATTCTCACATAGTATCATGCTCACTATAGAGATCTATTACTGCGTCTGATACGATGATATTCTTTGCCCCAAAGTCATAATTAGTAAGTTCTGTGGCCTTCGCACAAAATTGTAAAGTCTTTTTCACATATACCCTTTTCCATCCACACACCATTCCTGCTCAAGGCGGCAGCACTATGATGTCATACAATAAAAGTTGCATGCTGGGCAAGCACTGGGTAACAATTTTGATGTGTAGATTAGGTCATCCTTAGCTGGAAGAAATATCTACCTAACAAAGACATTCTTAATCCTCAAAATGTTTTTTTTTTTTCCTTGCTCTTTATGCGGTGCTTTTCCTATTGCATGCATTCCTTTACCTAGGGAAAGTTGGTATTTTCTATAGGCCAGTGCAGACATGCTGACGTTAAATGGCTTGTCAGGAGTGTAGGGCCCTTTGTCTGGTAGATTTGATGCGCTAATGACTTCTCCTTCCTTCCTAATAAATCAAGCAGAAAGCTGTCACAGAGAGCTATACACCCGAGCTCTATTGGATAACCGGATCTTAATTCGAGTGTCTGCTCAGATCAGTCTGAATTCAGGTCTCTTATACTCCTCCTTACTGCTTGGGATTTACAGCATTTCTCTCATTATGGCCTCGTTACTGCTGAATGGGCCTGCAAAGCCGCCCTTCTCATGTACTTTGCTTCCCCCTCGTCAGTGCTCTGGCCCTCTCATTACAGCATGGCGAGCTCTGTGTTCTGGCGCTCAGCAGTTTTGGGGGCCTCAGGGCTGCAGCGTCACAATAACTGCTGCTTCGCTACGTAGTACGTCCCCGCTTAGAGGAGAGGGTATTGTATCCTTTTGAACCCTGACAGAAGACTCTTGATTGTGAAACATTGCTTGTCTTACTGTAATGGCTGACTCTCTGTCATGTCATGTTTCCTTACCTCAAGCGCTGGGGAAATTGCAGCCTTGGCAAATCGCTGGGCACGCGGCTTCTCGCTCTGCCCTGCGTTGCTTACAAGCACCAACATTATTGCAAGTGTAGATATTCTTATCACAGCTTGACTCTACAGGCTGGGCTGTGTTGGGTCGTTCCCTCGGCCCCCTAGACGAAGTATTGCACGGGCTGTAAAAGATTGACACACTCGGGTGGTGGGTAGAATACTCCCGAGGTGAGAAATGCCCAGGCTTTAATTACTTCTTCCCCAGCACGTCATGGACTATACCAGTCCTGATGGGTGCGAGGGGCATGACTATTTCCTCAATACAGGGATCAGATACCATCAAAAATGGCCAGCCCCGACATAACATTCCTCCTTACCAACGAAAAGAAACAAAACGCAAACAGATCAAAACACAACATCAACATTTAAAACATTAATGTAAATGGAAGCACCAGCGAGCTAACGCTTACAGGCCTCTGGAGGAAATAACACACATTAACTAGGTTAGCATAAAGGGGGTTATTCTAACTTTGGAGGAGGTGTTAATCCGTCCCAAAAGTGACGGAAAAGTGACGGATTTACCACCAGCCGTATTACGAGTCCATTATATCCTATGGAACTCGTAATACGGCTGGTGGTATATCCGTCACTTTACCGTCACTTTTGGGACGGATTAACACTCCTCCAAAGTTAGAATAACCCCCAAAGTCCTTTAGCCTGATGGAGACCTAGGGCTGGGGCCATGGTCTGTACATCCCCATGCTCTGTCTCACAGGGATAACCTCATTGGTAGCCCCCTGGCAGTCACTTGTGGAGGGGTTCACCATAGTGACGGTCTCACCAAGTTCCTTCACCTAAGTCACGTGGTGCAGTTCAGCTGCAGGACTGGACTTCTGGATGGAGTTTCGGCTAGGCCCAGCCAGAAGATAACTGGCATTAGTATCATCAGCTCCCCAGAGCGTGAACGAATCTTCGTTCCCCAACCCTTCAGACTCCTGCTCCAGGGTTCGGTACCATTTGATAAACAACATATTCCTCGTTATTGATTCGCCCCCTGTTGAGCGGTGATCATGGTCTGATTTTGCGTTCTTTCCATGGTGCCAACTCAAAGGGGAGCTGGTACTTTCTTCCTGGATGATGATTCATAACCAGTATCATGTCACCAACGTGAAAGTCACAAACTCGGGCGTGTCTCTTCCTTGACACGCAGTCATTTAGGATGCAATGTTGATGCAAGATATCTTCCCGCTTGTTTTGCATTGTGGAGGGGCTTTCACTGTGTGGGATGCTGTCCCCTACCATGCGATTCATGCACAAGGTACTGGGCGGCACTTTGGTGGTTGCATGGGGGGTGATCTGATACTCATGTAGGAAAGCGTATAAAGCACACTCCATGTTTTAACTGTCAGCCATCGCTATTCTCAAGACTTTATTTGGAGTCCGCATGAAGGGTTCCACCTTCCCATTTGCCTGGGGCCAGGGAAGGGTAATCTTTCGATGGTGGACACCTCTGGATGCCAAGTATTCAGTGAAATCTTGTCTCAAGAAGGGTGAGCCGTTATCCATTCTGAGCTCGTGAAGTAGTCCTTACGTGGCCGTGACTTTTTCCAGGAGAGGTATGGTTTGGGCTGCCCTGATGAAGTATAGGACCTCCGCCTCTGGATATTTTTAGAAATCATCATTGACGATGAGCATATGACATAAGTCAGGTAAGCTTCCGAAGACTGCACTGGCTCTGTGTCACAGGGCAGAGCGGATGGTTTCCGTAATGATGGAGGCTGGGGGTCCGCCAGGCCAACCGCTTCTTTTTAATGTGTGAGTATCACTGCTCTATCTCTGTTAGGGCTTGACTGGCATAGGCTACTGGGGCCCATTTGGCATTCGCAGCTCTTTGAGAGAGAACTGCCCCCAGACCAGTGGGGCTGGCGTCCACTGAGAGTCCTGAGTTTTTTACCAGGGTCGAAGTATACCAGTGTTGAGTGTGCCAACAACGCTTTCTTTGTTCCCTGAAAAGCTTCTTCTTGGATGGGTCCCCCCTCCCAGCCTGCTTTGGCTTTGGTTAGTTCTCTCAGGGGCGCAGTAAGAGAGGTCAGGTTCTGGATAAACCTCCCATAGTACGTAACCATCCCTAAGAAACTTCGGACTCTGGAGATGGTAGTGGGGGCAGGTGCCGATTGAATGTCCTTGACTTTCTCCGGATCGAGAGTAGCACCGTTTTCTGAAAAATGGTACCTAAAAAGGCAACTTCTCTCAGTAGGAATGAACACGTCTCCGGGTGTAGTTTCAAGCCACTGTCATGTAGTCATTTGAACATGGATCGTAGTCTCTCCAGATGTTCCTCAATGGTAGGAGCGTGAACCAGGATGTCATCGCGGACATTGATGACCCCCTTCAGTCCTGCCAGTACATCTCAAATAGTGTCTTGAAAGACCTCTGCCGCACTTGACACACCAAAACTGAGCCTTTTGTAGCATCTTAGCCCAACTTATGTAGAGGAGGTGGCATTTGCTCTAGATTCCAGGGCTAGCAGCTGTTGGTGCTATCCAGCCTGGAGATCCATTTTGGAAAACCAGTGTGATACACTCACTTTGTCAAACAATGTAATCTACTGTGGGAGTCAAGTGGCATTCACGTCAAATGACCATGTTCGGCAGCCACATATCGATGCATATCCTGATCTTGCCAGGCTGCTTAGGTTTCCGAGTAGCTACCATGGGTGAGACACGTAGTGTTGGTCCATCCACCCGCTCAATTATGTCGGCCTGTTCCAGCTTCCATAATTCTTTCTCTACCTTTGGGCGTAAGTAAAACGTGACATGCCGATGTTTAAGGGCCACGGACTGGATGGGTTTGTCGACATGGAGGTGTATAAGTCTGTCTTTCAGGCATCCAATCCCCACAAACAGCTGCAAGAACTCAGCTACTAGCTCACCCACACTTCCCAGGTGGACACAAAAGGTAAAAGACACCAGGTTGAGCTTCTCTTTCATCTTGAAGCCTAGTAGCATGCCTGATCTGGTCTTGGTGACATATAACTTGGCATGGGTTGACTCTGATTTCTGTGAGATTTCGGTTGTGATGACTCCCGCCAGCGGGAACGGTGTTGCCGGTCCAAAGGCGTAATCTTTGGTGGCCCTAGGACACAGTAGGGTGCAAATGGGCAAGGTTTGCAGGATGGACTGTGCTAGGATGTTTATTGATGCTCCTGTGTGGATAGGGGCCAAAATCTGGTGGCCAGCCAAGGAGGTGTTGTACTTCGGGATACACCTTCTGGGGTGTCTTCAGGGCTGCATCGCATGGATGACATATGGCACCCTCCGTGTTATCATCACCATCCATGCCCCTTTCATCAACAGGGCTCATTGGGGTTTGAGGGCTGTTGACTGCTTTTGCCTTGGTGTTCTTTTGTGATACTGTGGAGCGACAGACTTTTGCAAAATGATTGGGCTTGTTCAGTTGGCACATTGCTTTCCTTGGGCAGGGCAAGGACCTTAGTGGGGGTATGCTCCAACACATGTGTAGCATGTTCTGGTGCTTGTGGCTGGTTTAGCTCAGGCCTTTTTCTTCTCAGGCCCGTGGTCATCACAACATTTACCGATTCTGCCTTTACCGGTCGCTGCAGGGCTGCTTCCATGTGCACCGCCGACCCCTTTGATAGTTCTTTCGACCGCCCCATGGTGAGTATGTCCGCATGGGCATGCCTGGGACCTGTAGAATATTTTCTCTCAACTTCACAGAGGGGCACTCTTGGAGGAACTGGGCCCAAATATCATCCTCCACGTTGGGGAGAGAAGAAACCGCTCATAGTCATGATTTTCAAGTTGTTTGAAGTGTGCAGTAAGGGCCCGTTTCACAGTCTGGTAGGTGAACAGCTTGTGAATAGTAGCACCCCCTAGATGTGGGAGCACAGGAAGCCGTCTGTCATTGTCGAGCGGCACTGCTGCAAAAAAGTTCTCGGGTTTCTCCACCCCCATTCCTTCCATCATGCAGCCTGTGCCGACGGGGGACCATCTTTTACAAATAGTTCTAGATCCAGGATGGACACCATGTGGTGGCAGTAGCAGCTCCCGCAGCCAGGAAAGATGTATGTGTGAGCCTCTTATTGGCTGACAGCTAGTGGGTCAGGTGTCCACCTTTAACAACAGTCTCTGTGCCGTTCCCACTTTCCCAATAAGTCTTTTTATTAATTTAACTGATTTTCCTTTTCTCCAGCTGTGCATGTTTAGACAGTCACCCTCCTCTGTACACAGTTGTGGTATGCTTGTGGATGCACCGCGTCCCAGTTTTCTTGTACTGCGTGTGTGGCTATGCAGTACAGTCTTTGCCCTCATCCTGGGGAGTTCACGATGGTGGGCGAAGAATGTGGTGTCAAGCAAGAAATACAGGAGCCAAACCTTTCTTCAGGGCGGTACCAATGACATCAGAAGCAAGGCGGAAACAGTACACAGAAGGTAAAGGACTAACCTCTGGAGACTCAGAGAAGAACCACAACGCCATGGAGCCCAAACTGCAGGTGTTTCCCATGCTTGTCTACCTCCTCCTACACCAGGAATACCAACACAGGCGACAACGACCACGGTATGTACTGCCGCCTAGCACACAGGGGAGGGGAGAGGAAAAAGAGAGTGACACACACACACAACACGCAAAATGCAACATCCCCACCCCCAACAGCATACACACCAACAGATGCAACAACATTACACATCAACCCCATGCCCCTCAGGAATAATGCAAGGACAAAAGGAATTGATTGAAGTGAGTGTAATAAGATAAAATAGTATAAATACGTCCTAAAATATAAAACAGTATTTACATATATACAAATGGAGGGACACTGCCCAGTCCATAATGTCCGTGGGCCACAGGGCCACATCACATAGGCCAAGGACCCATCTTACTCCTGCATCAACATGGAGAGAACACTGCAGGGGCATTAGGTCAAAAATACACAGGCACCTCAGGGGGGCGGGGAATGGTGGGGCATCTCAGCCGGAAGATGGTACAACACCACTGGTCCTAGGGGGGGGGCAACATGCCCTGTGCGATGTCCTGGGGAGTGCAAAGTCACAGTCTCTCAAGTGGGTGCTTTGCCCACTGCTTGGTCCTGGGGAGTGCAAAGCCACAGTCTCTCAAGTGGGTGGTTTGCCCACTGCTTGGTCCTGGGGAGTGCAAAGCCACAGTCTCTCTAGTGGGTGGTTTGCCCACTGTTTGGTCCTGGGGAGTGCAAAGCCACAGTCTCTCAAGTGGGTGGTTTGCCCACTGCTTGGTCCTAGGGAGTGCAAAGCCACAGTCTCTCAAGTGGGTGGTTTTCCCACTGCTTGGTCTCAAGTGGGTGGTTTGCCAACTGCTTTGTCCTGGGGAGTGTAAGGCCACAGACTCTCAAGTGGATGGCTTCTCCACTGGTTCTGGAGGGGGCTTTGTGCCCAGTGTGCTTCATCCTGGCAAGGATGGGGTGAGTGGATGCCTTTTTCCACTGGTTCTGGAGGGGGCTTTGTGCCCAGTGTGCTTCATCCTGGCAAGGATGCGGTGAGTGGATGCCTTTTTCCACTGCTTCTAGAGGGGGCTTTGTGCCCAGTGTGCTTTATCCTGGCAAGGATGCGGTGAGTGGAGGCCTTCTTCCACTGGTTCTGGAGGGGGCTTTGTGCTCAGTGTGCTTCATCCTGGCAAGGATGCGGTGAGTGGATGCCTTCTTCCACTGGTTCTGGAGGGGGCTTTGTGCCCTGTGATGCAGCATTTGGGGAGTGCAAGTTCACAGTCACTCATCTGTGTGTCAGACCCACACGATTTGCAGTGGTCAGGATGCACTACAGTCCATGGAGGCAGGACTACACACTGCCCGCCGGCAGCGATGGCTGCTCAGTGGTGGCAGTGTCGGTGCTGGTGTCGTGCTGCCAGTGGTGCGGGGAGGCTCCAGCCCTTCCCCTGCAGCCTCAGACGGCTGCCCACTGGGGCTGCTGCTGGCAGTGGTGCTGGCAGTGGTGCTGGCAGTGGTGCTGGTGGCGGTGCTGGTGGCAGTGCTGGTGGCGGTGCATGCTGTGGTAGGGGGAGGCTCCAGCCCTTCCTCTGCAGCCTCGGACGGCTGCCCACTGGGGCTGCTGATGCTGGCAGTGGTGCTGGTGGCAGTGCATGCAGTGGCGGAGGGAGGCTCCAGCCCTTCCCCTGCAGCCTCGGACGGCTGCCCACTGGGGCTGCTGCTGCTGGCAGTGGTGCTGGTGGTGGTGCAGGCGGTGGTTGGGGGAGGCTCCAGCCCTTCCCCTGCAGCCTCGGACAGATGAAGCACCATGGTTGGGGTTGGGGGCTCAGATTCAGTCCCGGCACCAGGCCTTCTGTCCTTCCTGCCTTCTGAGGCAGGCCCTTTTCCCTTGCCCTTGCAGTCTGATGGTGCCTCCTTGCCCTTGCCAGCTGGTGGTGCCTCCTTGCCCTAGCCAGCTGGTGGCACATCCTTGCCCTTCCCCTTGGCAGCTGGTAGTACATCCTTGCCCTTCCCCTTGGCAGCTGGTGCAGGCACACTGCCAGTGCTGATGGGTGTTTCCGTGGAGCCTCTCACACCTGCAGTAGCCACCAAAACTACTGTGGCCGTGGACTGGGTGGCTGAAGTGCTAGTCTGGGTTCTGCCCACCCGGGCCCGACGTGAAGAACGGGGGGGAGGGGTAGGAAAGAGGTCAACGGAGGAGAGGAAAATCTTCTTAGGGACACTGGGGTTTGGGAGTGGAGGTTTGGGAGTGGAGGAAGAGGGAGTGGTTGTTGGAGGTGTCTGTCCGCTCTGTTTGGGTGCAGGTGCATGGGCTGGATGCTGTTGTGAGGTGAATGGCTGTTGGGTGTCTGAGTGCTTGCGTTTCTGTACTTTGGGAGGAGGGGGTATGGACACAGTGGGAGAGGACACAGGGGACGTGTGCATGGATGTGGGGGTGGTGACTGCAAGTGAGAGGCGTGTAGTGATAGGGATGATGGTGATGGAGGCAGTGGGTGTAAATGTAGTGCATGCAGGTGTGAGTGGAGACGCTACTGGGAGGGAGGTGGACGAAGAGGAGGAGGGGGACAAGGTGGAGGCAGTGGACGTTGGTGTGTTTGCATCTGGATGGTGTATGTATGAGAGCCTGTGGGATGATGTGTGGTGCTTTTGTTTGCCTGAGCCACTCCTGTGTGTTGTCTTGGGTGCATGCTGGTCTGAATGTGTGCTTGGGATAGGTTTGGGTTCAGGGGAATAGGACTGGGGAGAGGCAGTTGGAGGGGGGAGGCTAGAGATAATGGCTGCCATCAGGAAGGAGGCCAGAGTCTGGAATGATCTCTGTTGGGCCGCCATGCCAGAGTGAATGCCCTCCAGCTCCCTCCGTCGCCGGTGCCTCTGCTGGTCCGCCAGATGATGCTAATGCACATAAGGACAGGATGACAAAACAAAAAGGGGGGAAGAGACAGAGGATGCACTTGGTCAATGGCAGCAACAACACCACTGTTGGCGTACACAACACACAGGGAACCTCCCTAAGCACTAGGCAATGCACTACCAGTCACAATGCTAATCACCATGCCATGGACAGTAATACCTAACGCCAATTGCAGCATACCTGAGACCCACAGAGCCCTGCCCAGTAGTGGATGCCCACTTGCTTGGTTGGAGGTGGAGTTCATCAGCCCGTGCCCAACAAAGAATCTACCCTGCAATGTCCGGCCTAGCCTAGGGGCACCGACAGGCTCACATCCCCTACCCAGAGACCACCCCACCACGCGCAAGTAGTATATTGGGAAACTGTACTCACCCCCTTGTGGCTGCTGTGATGGCCTCAAGCGCCCATCCAGCTCCGGATAGGCCACTGCCAGTATGCGGAACATCTGGGGGGGTCAGAGTTCGATGGGCACCCCTTCCTCGTTGGGAGGCCATTCCTAGCTGGGCCTCCGCCATCTTCCTTGCCCAGTGTCTCAGGTCCTCCCACCGTTTGCGACAGTAGGTGATCCACTTGCCGTAGACCCCCAGGGTCCGCACATCCTTGCCGATGGCAAGCCATATACCCTTTTTTTGATGGGCACTGACCTGCAGAGGAAATAGACATAGAAACAGGGCATCAGTCATACCGTCCGGCCTGTTACACTAATGGCCCACCATATCCCTCCCATCCCCTTACGCACACACATTGCCCACCATACATGCAGCACGCTGCCCAAGACCCTTCAACCACCCTCCCTTACACAAGGCCCGCACATACAGCACTCCATGCATTCATGCCCCATTTATCGTGCTCACAGTGTACTCACCTGTTGTTCTGGAGGCCCATACAGCATTCGGTACTGGGGTAGGACCCCATCCACCACTCTCTCCAACTCCGGAGCAGTGAAGGCAGGGGCTCTTTCCCCAGTGACACAAGCCATGGTCAGTTCCAGACACAGGTCACAGCAGCACATGCAGTGTAGGTCCTCTCCTGTTGAAGGTCAGCTAGCAAGTGAGAGAACAGATAGAAAATGGGGGTCACGTCCGCGCCGGTGCGTACCTTCACCGCCGGCGTACATCACCATTGGCTACTGTAACCCATAGGTCCCAATGACAACCAATGAGGAGTTGCACGGCGGTACTTGACCGCCTCCAGCAACGGCGCATTACCTCATTTCCACATGTCCATCCTCACAGGACAGGCGGATGCCATTTCGGAGGGGGGGGCAGGCCATGGCACCTAACTGCGTCACAGTACACATTGGCAACATTTGGGCTTATACAACAACATACTGTTTCTGTCACAACATGCAATGCACTGTACATTTTGGAAATGTTGAATACTGACCAGCTGCTCACCATTTTACCCCATAGATTTGGAACCGCTGCGGATGAATAGGAGATCGAGACATCCCCCATGTACAGACCACTTCAGGACTTGGCAACAATGGAGGACAGGTGCATTATCCTCAACTATTGACTTGACAGGGCCACAATCCAAGAACTGTGTGCCCAATTGGAGCCAGACCTGATCTCTGCTATCCATCACCCCACTGGGATCCCCCCTCTTGTGCAAGTCCTATCTGTGCTCCATTTCCTGGCAAGTGGCTCCTTCCAAGTGGCAGTGGGTTTGGCAGCAGGAATGTCTCAGCCAGTGTTCGCAATAGTGCTGACCAGAGTGTTGTCTGCCCTGATGAAACACATGCGCAGCTACATTGTTTTCCCCCAGGTGGAGGATTTGGCCACAGTGAAAGCTGACTTCTATGCAATGGGTCACCTCCCAACATCATTGGGGCAATTGATGGTATACAGATTGCATTTGTCCCCCCCGAGAAATGAACAGGTCTTCAGAAATCCAAAGAGCTTTCACTCGATGAATGTGCAGACAGTGTACCTGGCGGACCCGTACATCTCCCATGTCAATGCTGGGTCTGTGCATGATGCCTGTATCCTGAGGAATAGCAGCATCCCATATGAGATGGCTCAACTCCAGAGGCACAGGGTGAGGCTTATAGGTGAGCCTATGGTCCCCACCCAGTATATGTTTGGGTATGGATATGGGGTTGGCCCTAAGGGTTAGTGTCTAGCTAACAGGTATCCCTCGGTGACTCTGGTTATCCCAACCGCTCATGGCTACTGACCCCAGTGAGGAATCCTAGGACAAGGGCAGAGGAACGTTACAATGAGGCACATGGGCGAACAAGAAGAATTATAGAGCGAACCTTCGGCCTCTTGAAGTCCAGGTTTGGTGCCTCCATCTAACAGGTGGTTCCCTGTACTACTCACTCAAGAAGGTGTGCCAGATCATCGTGGCATGTTGCATTTTGCACAACCTTGCCTTACGTCGCCAGGTACCTTTTCTGCAGGAGGATGAGGCTGGAGATGAGCGCGTGGCAGCGGTGGAGCCTGTGGACAGTGATGAAGATGAGGCAGAGGATGAAGATGTGGACAATAGAACATCAATCATACACTGTAACTTCACCTTCCATTGCATTTTTGTATTGTACATTTTCACTGGCAGACTGATATTTCCACTAATATGGCCACTTACTGTACCCTTTGACATGTCTATTTTCAGATATCTGTGCCCCATTCTTGCTCCTGGTGTACTGACTGCAGCCAACTACAGGTCATACCTATGTATACATTACTGTACAGTTGAATTGCAATGTCTACAGATTGTTAAACAAATACATAGTTCAATCACTTGACAGACTCAATACTTGGGTTATTGCTATAGGCTGGGGGGGGGTGGAGGAGAGTCCAGGTAAGAGTTCCAGTCCATTTGTATCACAGATGCATTGTCCAAAGGGGCATAGGAAGGGGAGCAATGGCAGTTGAAGGTGGACAGGGTGACAGAGTGGGACACAAGGGTGACAATCAGGAGAGTCTTATTTCCTGGTGGGGGTCTTGGCAATGTTCTCTGGCTTCTGCTTGGATTGCCAGGACCGTTTTTGGGGTGGTTCTCCTTCTGCAGGAGGAGGGGTGCTGATAGCCTGTTGTTCCTGTGGCAGGTCCTACTGTCCACTAGCATCAGCGGCGGTGGAGGGCTGTTCATCGGATTGGCTGGTGTCAGGGGCCCGTTGGTGTGCCACTGCCTCCCTCATGGTGTTGGCCATGTCTGCCAGCACCCCGGCAATGGTGACCAGGGTGGTGTGGATGTCCCTCAGGTCCTCCCTGATCCCCAGATACTATCTCTCCTGCAGCCCCTGGGTCTCCTGCAACTTGTCCAGTATCTGCCCATCGTCTCCTGGAAATGGTGGTATGCTCCCAGAATGTTGGTGAGTGCCTCCTGGAGAGTCAGTTCCCTGGGCCTGTCCTCCCCCTGTCACACAGCAGTCCTCTCAGCTTCTCTGTTGTCCTGTATCTCTGTTCCCTGAACCGTGTGCCCACTGCCACTGACCCTAGGTCCCTGATCATCCTGTGTTTGTGGTGTTGCAATGGGTCCCTGTAGTGGTGGACACACTGCTGATTGATGTGTCCTGTGGACAGAGGTATGGGTCTGCTGGGTGGGTACTGTTGTGGTGTTTCCTGAGGGGGGAGGCTCTGTGGCTGTCTGTGACTGTGCCTGGGTAACTGACTGTCCGGAGGTCCCTGATGGGCCAGGTTGGTCATTCTGATCCAGGCGTGCAGAGTATTGTCATCACTGTGGGCCTCTTCTGTGGGGGGACTGGATGTTGCTGGCACCTCCTCTCCAGTGACGTTGTGTGGGGGACCTATGAGGATGTAAATGCAGTGTTATTGTTTCTGTGTGTGCCATCTTGTGCATGGGTGTGTTGCCCTGTATGGTTGTGATTGCTCTGGCAGCTTAGGTTTGTGTGAGTGGTGATTTGGTTGGATAGGTGATTGTCTCAAGTGTACATGCTTTGGTGATGGGTGTCCATGCAGGTCTGTGATGGGTGTCCATGCATTGGTGTTGCATGCAGGGCTTGGTAGTGGGAGGGGTGGGTTGTGATGGTGGGGTGTATGTGAGGTGGTAGAGTGATGGGAGTGAAGGTGAGGATGGGGTTATTCTGATGTCATGCAGGTAGGGGGGTGATAGTAATAGAGATTTGACTTACCAGAGTCCAGTCCTCCTGCTACTCCTGCCAGGCCCTCAGGATGCAGTATTGCCAAGACTTTCTCCTCCCATATTGTTAGTTGTGGGGGAAGAGGTGGGGGTCCACCGCCAGTCCTCTGTACTGCTATCTGGTGTCTTGCAACCACGGAACGCACCTTTCCCCGTAGGTTGTTCCACCTCTTCCTGATGTCATCCCTTGTTCTTGGGTGCTGTCCCACGGCATTGACCCTGTCCACGATTCTCTGCCATAGCTCTATCTTCCTAGCAATGGATGTCTGCTGCACCTGTGATCCGAATAGCTGTGGCTCTACCTGGATGATTTCCACCATCATGACCCTTAGCTCCTCCTCTGAGAACTTGGGGTGTCTTTGTGGTGCCATGGGTGTAGTGTGAGTGGTGTGTGTGAGGGTATGTGGGGAGATGTGTTGGGGTGTGTGCTGTGAAGTGAGTGGATGGTGTATGGGTGATGGTGTTCTGTGGCTCTGGTTGTGTGGGTGCTCTTGCTGTATCTCTCTCTAGTGGCAATTCTTTTGAGTCGTAAAGGGTTGTGGTAATGTGTGTGTATGTTTTATAGTGGTGTGGGTGTGTGGGTGTGGTGTGTGTATGTATGTCAGGGGTGTGTAGTTTGAATTGTCCAATGTGGTGTTGTTTGGTATGTGAGTGTGTATTTTGAGTGCAGCGGTTTGTACCACCAATGGTTTACCGCAGTTGAATGTCCGCCACAGTGATTCGTGGGTCATAATGCTATGGGTGTAGTTCCGTTGCGTAACAGTGTGGGTTTTGGTACCACCATTTTATCACTGACCTTTGGGCTGGCAGGCTTATGTGTGTGTCTGTATAGTGACGGATTGCTATGTGTGTGTCATAATATGGGTAGTGGTAAACCACTGCGGCGGCAGTACGTTGGTGGCAGTCAGAATGGCGGTAAGTGGGACTTACCGCCAATGTCATAATGAGGGCCATAGTCTTTCCAATATTGCTGTTTTGTGTCGTAAAATGTCAAAGGTTGCATTTGTACTGAGCTAATCAAGCGCTGTGCCTGGGGTAACACATACGTGAGGGCTCTCGGTTGGGAAGATTCTGTCCAGGTGCTAAGCTGGGACAGGGTACATTTTTTTCTGGGTCTTCCATGCAATATAAATTATTTTGCAGTTGAAGAGACAACTTTGCTTCAGGAAGTTATTTTAATCCTTTTTCAGAAAGGAATTACCCATCCTCTGAACTTCTCTAGTATAGTCTGGAAAAACCAGGGTCTTAAAGTTTTCATACCGGACTTCCCCAATTCCGCGTACCTCCGTTAAGATCGTGTCTCAATCCTGGTAATTTAGAACATGGACAATCACTGGTCTGGGGGGGCCCTGGAGGGGGCTTTCCCCCAGCTGTCTATGAGCCCTCTCAATCACAAAACAAGGGAAGAACTTCTCAGGTGGGAGGACTCTCCGGAGCCATATGTCTAGAAATTGGTTCATATTTGTCCCTTTGATTTCTTTCGCAAATCCTTCAAATCGCAAATTGGTTCTCCTAGCCCAATTTTCCGCGTCCTCCAGCCACCACACAATGGCCCTTTCTGACGATTGCACCACCAACAGGCTGGCGGTGCAATCCTGCTAATTACGACCCCGGTGGAAGCGCTGCGGTCACACCGCCGGGGCCGTCGGTTTACCGCCACATTGGTCCTAGCGGTTGTAATCTCACAGGGCAGCGCTGCTTGCAGCGCTGCCCAGGGCATTACGAGTCTCCCTCCCGCCAGCCTTTTCATGGAAAGGCTGGTGGAAAGGGGAGTCGCGGGCCCCCTGCCACAGCCCCATGGAGCTTTTCACTGTCTGCATAGCAAACAGTGAAAAGCGTGACGGGTGCAACTGCACCCGTCGCACCGCCGCAACACCGCTGGCTCCATTGTTGCGGCTGACATCCCCGCTGGGCCGGCGGGCGGAAACTAGGTTTCCACCCGCTGGCCCAGCGAGGATCTCGTAATGCCCACCGCGGGAGGGTGGCCACATAACTGCTGCCCGCCAATGTTGTAATGAGGGCCTATATCTTCATTGAGTACCCTGGTCTCTGACATCTCCTTTTGCAGGTCCCGGACGGTGTCCTCGAGCTCCAAGATCGTTGTCTCTGCTGTCGTAACTCGCTCTGTCACATTCCGCAGCTCCTGTCGCAGAAGGGAGACCTCCGAACGCACCTCTCTCACGCACCCCTCCAGGGCCTCTCTAGAGGCTTATATCACAGGAGGAAGAGCAGCACTGTCAGGGGCTGCTGGGGGGGGTCAGAGGCTGGCAGCGGTAGAGTTACAATTTTTGTATAGCGATCCATTTTGCCCTGCCGGGGCGGGTTGGACTCTTTATCTCTCGCCATCTAGAAATGAAGACTCCGACAGACTTTCCAACTCGTCCGTTCGTTGCCTCTCAGACAGTATGCTTTAGTCTCTGTCAGAGTGGTGGTGGGGTTTCCCAGAGTTTATCTGGCCGTAGTGGGGCATCGTTTTCGACCACCCGCACCTAAATTTTACAGGCCCTTTCACATGGATCTCCATTTTCCCTTCTGGAGGGGGGAGAAGGAGCACTCCCACTTCAGCGACCTTCTCAGCCTCCTCCCTCCCTCTAGCACGATCCCACTGGCGAACCTGGGGTTTCATCGGTCACGCTCCACGCCCTCTTCGGGTGGAGCACCGTTGTCTCCAGGTAGCCTCCGGCACCTGCCCCGACACACCAACCACGATGGGGGGGTGTCCTTTCGAACTTGGGCCCCAGCCCGTCTCTCAAGTTGCAGTATCCTCAATATTTGCCACCACTTGGGGTTGGAGCACGTCACAAACTCCCACCAGTTCCCTCAGAGTCAAAAACTCCAGGCCTCATCCGGTGGCGGTTCAGTGCCATCCAAACACCCCCAGTCGCCTCTTCCACCTTCGGGCTGCCCTCAGTGTGCAGGCCTCCTTCATACCAGTCAGGCTAGTTTTCTTGTTGAGGCACACTCTGAGGCCGGGAAGCTGCACGGGTCTTGTGGCTGCCCAGGAGCACTCCCTCGTCTCTGCAGCCTCTCTGCTAGCCACAATCAGCCGCTCCCCCACGGGCAATCAACCCGGAAGTCTCTCCTCCAGCCCTGGGCCCAGATCAGGAAGCGCAAGGATGCGTTTTCAGGATTTTAAGCGGAGGCCGGTACGGAACTCTTTCAATGAACATCCGTCTCCAGCGCCATCTTGGCTCCCACTTTGCACCATTATTTAACGCCTGGTTCAGACTAGGCATTAGGGGACCTGTGGACCCATTTACATGGTTAAACACCATGGAATGGGTCCACAGGTGCTCTCCCCAAGCCCCGGGAACACCCCCACCCCCACGTGAGGGACACCATCCTAGGTAAGTCTGAGTAAGTATTTTTTATTGTTATTTTTTTAGCCATCGGGGGCCCTAAATTGGGGCCCCTGCATGGCACAGGAATGCAATTGCCATGGCCATGGGACATTTGTCCCCTGTGCTGGCCATTGGGATGGCGGGCATGACTCCTGTCTTTCCTAAGCCAGGAGTCATGTTTTTGGTGGTTATGCGCCAGGAAATGGCGCTAGTCTGGTTAGAGGCTTTTTTTGCCTCTAACCAAGCTGGTGTCATTCTTTGATGCACAACCCCCTCCTTCCCTATTGCCACCCTGACACGGCTAGCATCTTCTTTTAAGAAGCTAGCCGAAGTTTAGCGCCAGCTTGCGCCATTCCATCAATATGGCACCTGGCTGGTGCTGTGGAATGGCGCAAGCCGGGGCTATACTTTTTGCCGCAAAACTGCGTTTGTGCAGTTTTGCGGCAAAAAGTATAAATCAGGCCCTTAATATTCTTTACTATTGCCCAAATATAAAGGGGTTACTTATTGCTTAGGTCAATAGGTTGCACAGACTTTCTATGTGGTATTCAAAGTGTTGTATTTCTTAGAGAGGCCTCATATCTCTCCAAATATCCACACACTAGCATTGTCTATGATTCTAGATTTTTGTTTTGTGGCAAGATGGAGTTCAAGAAATGCTCTGAGAGAAGGTATTGTGAGTCTCACCAGGGCTGCGGTCCACAGTCCAGCCTCCACAGTATGACCATGGCAGAGCCGCCACGGTCCGACCGCCGGCACCGCTAGGTTGCCGCCAGTCTGGTGGTGCCGGTGGTCTTAATCTGCCTTTAAAAATTCATATGCAGCTTCTTATTTTGCAATAAAAGCTAGAACCTATTGAGCTAACTCAGCACAGGCCATTCTTAAAGACTTTTAACGCCTCTTTTTTTAATTGTTTTTATTGCATTTTTCATTTATCCGTTTGTTTACATTTGGAAAGCACAGGCACATTAGCATATTAGTCATGTATTATTCTTCATCACTTTCACACTGTTACTCTGCATGTTTTGCATCATTTCACGATGAACACACAATTAAGAGTATATGTTCTGAAGCATCTTGATTCAAAGTGTGCAAAACCAATTGAAAAACTAACAGGAAAACAACCTTTAAATTTCAACTTTATTCCCAAGGAGAGTATGTATTTGTATTTGTATTTGTATTTAGTATTTATAAAGCGCGTTCCAGCCGAAGCATCGAAGCACTCGAAGGAGAGAGGTAAGTGACAGGATAAATTAGCGAGGGAACAACCAAGTTTTAACAAACCCCCTAAAAGTCATGAAGTTTTGTTCTTTCCTTATGCACAAAGGGAGTGAATTCCAGCATTTAGCCGCTTCCACTGTAAATGCCTTATCTCCCTATATAGCTTTGTGAGTACGAGGAACCTGAATCAGAAAGGATCGTGTGGATCTAAGTTGTCGGTTGGGCTTGTACTATCTTAGGATGGAGGAAAGATAATCAGATCGGTTTTCCTGTGTGGCCTTATAAGTCAGACATAAGGTTTTAAACCTAATTTGATTCGCTACCGGTAACCAGTGCAGTACTTTCAGGCTATCACTAGCAGAAGCTGAGCACAGAAGATCAAGTATGAAGTGAGCAGCTGTATTCTGGATTAACTGAAGCTTCTTAAGTGATGTCATATCCAAGTTAAGCATTAAGGCATTACAGTAGTCCAGTTTTGACATGACCAATGCTAAAATGACTGTGACTCTCCACTCCCTTTGTATGTAAGGGAGAATCTTTTTCAGCATTTTCAGAGTCCAGAAGCTAGTTCTAACCACTTGATTAACATGCATCTTGAAGGAGAGAGTATTGTCAAAGATAACATCCAAATTTCTAGTGGCAACAATAGGAGCCGGTAAGGCTCCACACTCTGACGGCCACCAACAAGGGTTCCACAATCCCTTGGCTGAACCAAGACATAGGATTTCAGTTTTATCGCTATTTAGTTTAAGCCAATTTAAGTCCATCCACCTATTGACTTCTTGCATACATTTCTTAAAGCAGTCTGCCACTTCGAGACAGGGATATTCAGTTGTGTATCATCCGCATAGTAAGTAGGTATAAAGCCAAAAGTCCTAATTAGTTTGGCTATGGGTGCGACATACAGATTGAAAAGCGTGGGACTAAGTGAGGAGCTCTAGGGAACACCACAAGGTAGATGATACGATGGGGAGGTGAAGTCCCCACAACTTACCCTAGCCTGGTGGAGGCGGGATATCATAATCTGAGGCGAGATAGTATCAAAGGCCGCAGATAAGTCTAGTAGAACTAGTATAGCACGTGTCCCTCATTCACCATTCGACGGTTTCTATCAGAGGTGGTAATGAGCGCCGATTCAGTGCTCTGTGCCTGCCTGAAGCCATGTTGGGAGGGATCTAGTCCTCCTGAGGTAATTAGGAAATTGGCTAGTTCTTGATTAATGTGTTTCTCAAAGATCTAAGGGGGTCATTACAACCCTGGCGGTACAAGACCGCCAGGGCTGAAATGACGGAAGCACCGCCAACAGACTGGCGGTGCTACCCTTGTCATTCCGCTGCGGTCGCACCGCTGGGGCCGGCGGTTTCCCGCCACAATGGCCCCGGCGGTAGTAATCCGCCAGGGCAGCACTGCTAGCAGCGCTGCCCAGGGGATTACGAGTCCCCCTACCGCCAGCCATTTCCTGGCGGTTTGAACCGCCAGGAACAGGCTGGCGGTACGGGGAGTCGCGGGGACCCCTGACAGGGCCCCATGCAGCTATTCACTGTCTGCTATGCAGACAGTGAAAAGCGCGACGGGTGCAACTGCATGGGGCCCTGCGGCCGAGATGCCCGCTGGCCCGGCGGGCGGAAACTAGGTTTTCGGCCCAGCAACGATCTCATAATGACCGCGGCGGTGGTGTGGCTGCATTGGCAGCTGCCCGGCGGTCAGATCTTAATGAGGGCCTTAGTCTGAAATGGGAGAAGAGAGATGGGACGTAAATTATTCAGATCGTGTCTGGCTCTTTTTTAATGGAATCACTGTAGCATCCTTCCAAGCAGAAGGAAAGATGCCAGAGGTAAGAACCTCTTGAAAAATTGGGGCAAGAGCTATTGTGACCAGACCCAGCAACAGTTGTAAGACATGCAGAGGGCATGGATCTCTAGGAGAGCCTGAGTTAGTCTCTAACATACATTTTTTAATTTTCACCAGGGGTAAAGTTTGGAAATTTGTTAACAAGGGACGGCCTGTGTTTAAACTGCTATCCACTGCCTCAATAGGACGATCTGTCTCTTCCAAAGACTTAAAACTAGAATGAATTTGTACAATTTTATTTTTTTAAAACACTGTAACCTTATTACAAAACTCTTGGGAATTTTCTAGCTCCAATGGGGGGATAGGAGTAGTCAGAGTACTGACTGCCTTAAAAAGTTCTCTAGGGGTGTTGGGAGCCTCTTTAATCTTCTGATTGAAATATTCAGATTTGGCTTTAGAGCTTGCCTCTTTGTAAGTTTTAAAAACATCTCTTAGAATATCAAAACTGGGATTAAGCTTCCATCGCTGCTATTG
The DNA here is from genome assembly GCF_031143425.1 of Pleurodeles waltl. Lineage (NCBI taxonomy): Eukaryota > Metazoa > Chordata > Amphibia > Caudata > Salamandridae > Pleurodeles > Pleurodeles waltl. Next base: position 1,635,618,048 of record NC_090445.1, read on the forward strand.
TTGGTGATATTTCCTTTGAAGCATCTTAAGATCCTAAGTAAACCGAGGACGACTCTGCTTTTTAATAGCGCGTGAGGCAGAGGACTCAAGAGGTGCTAATTTATCCATGGCAGTGCTAATTCCCTGATTAAAACTATCTATAGCTGACAAGGATAGGTTTTTAGTAGATATCCAACCTGCTTCCAAAGCAGGTTCTAGCTGTTCTTTCTTAATGTGGTTCCAGTGTCTAATAGGTTTTCCTTTACAGCCAGGTTGCTGATCTGCCTGAGCCTCAATAAAATTAAAAGTAAGTAAAAAATGATCTGTCCAGCTTAGCGGGAAATTGGTCAATTGTAACTGGTCTCCAGCGCGGGTAAAAATTCCATCCAGCAGATGGCCAGCTACCTGTGTAGGTGATGTGACTTTCAGCTCCCAATCTAAGGCAGCCATAAAACTTAGAAATTCTTCAATATGAGGATTCTCAATATCGTCAAAATGTAAATTAAAGTCCCCTAAAATTATGGATCTGGATGCCATAGTAAGGGGCTCTACTAAAATTGGCCAATGCTGTGTAAAGTTCAGATAAGGGCCGGGTGGTCGATAAACTAACAGTCCTTCAAATAATAAAGTTCTGTTTTGCCATATTTTAAAATACATTCCTTCACATGTCTCAGACATAGGAATGATTCCATTCCATTCACATAAAAGATATGACTTACAAATGATACCTAAACCTCCTCCCCTGCCTACCGTTCTTTCGAGTCTATAGTATGCATATTGCCCTGGTTTGGCTTCTATAAAGTCTGGGTTAGAGTCATTTTTTGCCCAGGTTTCCATAATAAATAAGCAATCAAGTTTATAATGATCAATTAGTTCAGCAATTTCTGTTTTATGCTGCTGCTCCATGGAAAAGGGCTGGCTTGAAAAAAACAAAAAACGAAAGGCAGTGCAATCAGCTAGAGTCATATTGTGTATCTATTTTGATTTAGATCTAGGGTATCAGAGCTTAGAAGCAAAACAGTGGATTTAGGGTGGCCACTCGCCTTCTGTCCCATCCTCTGTAATTAAATATAGGAGCTCATTCCCTTGCATTGCTAAAGGGTATTTTCACACTCCCCATATGTCTACTCTTTCCCCTAGACCAGAATATTCCACTTCTCCTTGTCCTCAATTATCAGGGAGGTGGCAGGTTGAGGAATCCCTCTTGTTATGGCATTCTTAGCCAGCATAAGGGGCAGATCACTGAATTTTGTGGCGACTTTTGTTCTCTTGGGCCTGGATCCCATGGCCAAGAGACAGGTATCTATATGTTCCATTTTAGATCTGCCAGTAACTACTGATATAGCTCTTAGTAGGTCACCCAAAGGGGACAAAGCTTTGCATAAGACCACATCATGTGTTGGACGTTAACTGGCAAGTTGCAACATCTGAGGCAATCTGCCTTAGCTCAGGGTGAATCTGGCTTAGCTTATGAGGTAGGCTTTGTGTAAAATGTTAAATTGAATTAATTGAAAGTGGGCACTATCAGGGGTAGTCCAGGGCCCTTTGCCATTCTTTATTGTTATATATACGCCTCAAACTCTTCTCTCATTTGTCCCTGAGTGGTTGCAGTGATAGCTCCTAGTGTTCAAGTATGGGTTTCTAAAACCACCTGAATAATCTATGGCCCTATATATATATGTATATGTATATATATATATATATATATATATATATATATATATATATACACACACACACACACACATATGTATATATATATATATATATATATATATATATATATATATATGTTAGACCGGCAGCTCTTGTACTTTTTGCTTCTGACCTCCTGTTTTTGCCTCCTGTGCTGTAATTAATATTTGCTGGCTATGATGATACTATGGCACTTTACCACTGGTAACCAGTGCTTAATTTGCACACTTGATTCACTGGTAAGTCCCTAGAATAGTGCACCATGTGTGCCCATGGCCTATAAATCAAATGCTACCAGTGGGCCTGCCACACTGATTGTGCCACCCACATGAGTAGCCCTGCAACCATGTTTCAGACCTTACACTGCACTGTCTGTGTGTGCAGTGTTGAACTGCCATTTCGACCTGCCCAAAATCTTCCCTTTTACTACATGCATGTCACCCCTAAGGTAGGCCCTATGTAGCCCCATGTGCAGGGTACAGTGTATTTAAAAGGAAGGACATATGCTGGTGTGTTTTACATGTCCTGAGAGTGAAATACTGACAAATTCGTTTTTCACTATTGCAAGGCCTATCTCTCCCATAGGTTAACATGGGAATTGCCTTTAAATATTTTTTAAGTGCAGTTTCCCATTAGGAGCAGATAGAGATGTACAGTTTGGGGGTTTCTGAACTCACAATTTAAAAATACATCTTTTAGTAAAGTTGGTTTTTATATAGTGAGTTTGAAAATGCCACGTTTAGAAAGTGGACATTTTCTTGCTTAACAGTTATGTGCCTCTGCTTGGCTGCTGAATCCACATCTGGGTCAGACTAACAGTTGGGCTACTTGTGAATTCCTTGTAGACACTTACACAAAGGGAGCTGAGGTGTGTCCTGCATATCCTGATGAGTCTTCCTGGGCTAGAGTGGGAGGGAGGAGCTGACACCTGCACTTGAAAGGCATGTGCCTGCCCTCACACAATACAGTCTCCAACCACCTAGAGTGTGTCTGGGGCAGGACAGTGCCCTTAGCCGTGCACAGGAGGGGTTGGCAGCAGAGCCCCTCCTGCATGCATCCAACCCCATGCCGCACATGGACTTCGGCTGTGCGCAGTAGGGTTTGGTGCGTGAGTGGATGTATTCTTTCCACTGGATTCTGAATCCACTGATCCTTAGTGGATTTACATGGGGGGTCATGCTGAGCACCGCGGTGTACCCTCGGATTGCCCCAAAAACATTTTTTTGGGCAATTTTTGCCAATAAGGGCCTCTCAGAAACCCCTCCATCTGTCCTATGGAATCAGGATACCTGTAGCCTCAACCCTGGTATTAGTTTTTGATTGTTTTTTCCTCAACTGAGCCGGTGCGAGGAACATAATGGTGGCCACAAATTTCCTCGCAGGTTGCGGCCAGCGACCTAGGGACTTGCTTTTCCTCCTCGAATCTGCAGATCACCCGTGGGTGGATCCGTGAGGGATCCGCATCCTAGATTTCTTATTGTTCCTTTAATAGCTCCAAAACTGTTGAACAGAGTTATACCAAATTACCAAAGGCACTCTTCCTGGACCAGATTTAGTTTTTCTGCCAAATTCGGTGTAATTTCATTCAGAGGCACAACTGTAGTGATGTCTGAAATCCCTATGGGAAATTGCATGGGGAAGAAGTGTTAAGGGACTGCCCCCCCTTTTCTCCGCCCCACTTAACAAATCACCTGAAACTTTCCAAACAGCAGCAGGAGAGAGTCAAACTAGTTCTGAAAATTTTGTGATGATTCGTCTAAGTGTGACAAAAATATAGACAAAAGAAAAAATGCTCCTAGGGAAACTAGGTCCTAACTATAACTATCTACTGAAAACTGGCAGTAAGTAATAAATATATAAATGTTTCATATGATGAAGTAAGGAGGCATATTCACTAACTTCTTCCAGCACGGAGCAAGTTATTCCAGGGTTCTAGGTCTAAATATCATAAACTCTCTAGAATTTAGACTTCCACCTCTAGAATCACTATTTTTAAGAACTTCAAAGCCTCAGCTTCCCATTCATCGGACAGCCTTCTTAAAATAAATCAGTCTCTTCTGCTTTGAGGACCATTATTACTGTACACAAAAACCAAAGAACATAAGGAGTTCATTTAGTTCTGTTCCTCGTCCCAAAGGATTGCATGATATGTCTTCAAAGCAATTTAGGATTGTTACTGCATCATCAAGAAACATCAGCAAATGAGTAGTGAAAGGTTAAAGGATTGATCACTGCCACAACAGCAGTTGTACTCCCCTGTCTTCAACTCATGGCTTGGAAACTGAGAGGGAAAAACTACCAAAACTTGGTTTCTCGTGAGAAGTGGCATTAGAGATCAAAAAGATCAAAACATTCAGCTAGCCCTATACATTATTAAGCTATTTTAAATACTGGTCTAATTTTGAGAAGTGATGTGCAGGGAAGTGTTTATGACCCTTTTACATTTTAGACTTTCTTGGAGATAGACTTTTTCAGAAATTGGGTTTCTGGTTGGCAGAGGTATGCACCCTGTCCTAGTAGTATCCACAATCCTCATCAGGGTAAGTTACAAACACACCCTACATTAACCTGTGCTCACCTTCTGGTAGCTTGGCACAGAGCAGTCAGGTTTAACTTAAGAGGCAATGTGTCAAGTATTTTTGCAATACTTCAGACAGTAAAACATTGAAAACACAAAGATACCATGCTGGTTAGAAAAATAAACTGTGAAATGGCACTTAGATATAAAAAGTGCCAATCAGGGACATCTGGTCGCACCAGACCGAGACAAAGCATAAGTTAAGGCAGACTGAGATGGAGCGCTCGCTGCCTACAGGGACCCCGTTGGGCCAGCTGAACAAAAGTACCTGAATCCTGGTCACATTGACCTCAAAGATGTGGGGAGCAGGTTGAAGCAACGTCTTGGTGTTGATCCCCACAATGGAAGAGATGCGTCAGTTCTTCCCACGCATCAACAAAGATATGTTGGTTTCCACCAGGCAGAAGCAGCAGTGTGTCAGTTCCGAGGTGCGACTTTCTGAAGGCAATGCACCAAGGTCTATCCATGCTGGAGTGGAGATGAGTCGACTCTGATCCACGCAATGGGGGCTGAAGCAACCTTTCCGATTCACACAACAGGGGCGATGCTCCAGATGCGATACGTGAGCAGCGGTGATGTGTTGATTTTGACTGGAGCAGCACTTTATACCCACTTCTAAGGGCCCAGGACTGTCCCTGAGACTTCACTCTGAGACCCGGAGGCAAGCCAGAAAGCACTTGGAGTTCTGGATTGGAGGGATTCAGGTCCAGTCCTTCTACTTCTCACTCCTAGGCAAGGAGGGCAGCAGACAGCATGTCAGTGAAGCAGGAGTCCAGCAGTGTAACAGTCCAGCAGAGTGGCAGTCCTTTCATCAGCACAGCATTCCTTTTTCCTGGCAGACTATCCACAGGTCCAGAAGTGGACTGAGGTGGTGGCCCCATGCACCACGTCTCCACCAGCTTTTACATGGCGGTGCAAACTGGCAGTCCGACCGTGGCTGAACCGCCACGGTCATAATGTGGCAGTCTGACTGCCGCCAAAGCAGTCGGACTACTGCTTTGGCAGCGGTCAGACCACCACCTCATAATGAGAGCCTGTGTCCCAGCTCTTATGAACTTGAAATCTATGACACCATTAATAACACATTGCAAAGCATTTTCCTTTTGTATTTATCATTGGGTATTAACAATACTTTAGCTGCTGACTACATTCTTTGACACAGGGTATTTACAATCCATCAACATTAGTAAAGGGCATCAGTAATGCCACAAGCCTGTCCCCCAGGATAAGTTATAAGGTTTAAGAAAACGTGCCCCCCAAGGAGGTATTGTGTGTGTTAGTCATAACCTTCTTGGGAACAACTGAAGCATCACTGTTTTACCTTTGGTTCCAGCTTTCAGGCAAAGAGCATTACTTGCATCAAGGGGGCATACCATGGGTGGTAGAGGTGGAAAATGGGCATCTCCATTACACCCACCCATGGTTTATGAAGGAAACAACTGGGGGGCAAATGTATGAAACGTTGCGCATCACGTCATGATGTGCCACTTTTCTTGTGCCCCATTGCACCCCCCCTAACGCCACCATGTGTGTGCCATACTTAAGATACGGTGCACCATGGTGCACATTAGGGATTTAGCATTATTAACTTTGATGATAGTTTGGCGCTTTGCAGGATTAGTGCCAAAAATATTGACGCTAATCCTGAAAAGTGACAGCAGGCCCATTGAAAACAATGGGAGCCTCATTTTAACGCCTGACTTAGACAGGCTTGATAAATTATGCTAGAAATGGCGCAGTGGAATCTCATGAATCCCACTGCGCTATTTTTCTGGGCCTACTAATGATGCCCCCCATCATACATTATGCCTAACGCAGGCATACTGTGGTGCAAGAGTTTACAAAGTGGCATAATGCGTGCATTGCGCCACTTTGCAAATATGGAGGAGTGTTTTTGCCAACCTAATGCCACATTAGCATCAAAAAATGCTATTGTCAAGCAAGGCGGTGCTAAGGGCTTCCTAAATCTAGCTCTATCTATTTTAAAAGAAGTAGTTCGATTTCTGCATAAGAAATAATGACATTTTGACATTTGCTTTATTAAAGTGACATGCTTTTATTTCACCAAACTTTTCCGACTTTGCACGTGGGTTGCGCTGTACAGTACACATCCAAAGTGAGAAAAGTTTAAAAGTCAGTCTAAGCATACTGGCCCATATTTATACTTTTTAGCGCCGCATTTACTCCACTTTTTGACGCAAAAAAGCGGCGCAAATGCGGCGCTAAAAAAGTATAAATATGGGCCGTTATTTTTTACTGGTACCTTCCAGTGCAAAACATTTGCTAGGCATGATGCTCAGACCTTTGCATTATGGTGCAAAGGTGAGTACGAGGTGGTGGCAACCTGACTGTGAGGCAGCGCTTCGAAAAGAGCAGTCAAGTGCCATACATCTTGAGATATGTGCTTTCCAGCGCTCTACCTGTCATGCAGTGCAACACAATGCAAAGCAACGTGACGCTGCTTTGTAAGACATTCTGGTAACTGTATCCTAAGAGTGTTCTTAAAGTTACTCACCAAAGCCCTTCTACACAGCTGCTGCTAGCACTGCTCTGAGCTGCTGCAGTCGCCATATTTGACTGCACCCTCAATCGCCCACAAGACTTCAACTTTGTTACACCTTCCTTCTTTGCTTTCATACAATCTTCTCCCTTTTGAATGTGATCCTGTTTTACCAGCTCATTCGTTATTTACTTCCTCCCTTGCCTTTTCTCTGTATCCATTTTTCTTAATCCATAAATGTGTTATCTTATGTGCATTGCTTGATTTCCTCCTCTTTCCTTCTTCATATTTTCTGCCTTTCTCGGAGTTGTGCTTCGCACTTACTTTCATTCATGCTGCCTACTGTATTCCTAAATCTCCCTTTGATTTTTTTCATTTCACTCAGCCTCTTTTCTCGTCTTCGTGTCCACTTCCCACTGTCTTCCACTTAAGCGGCTCCGTTTCAAAGCCTGCATTCTTAATTATCACTCCTTCTTCTTCTGGTCCTTTTCATTTTCTTTTTAAGAGTTACTTTTTTGCTCCCAATCATTTCCAGTCTCAGTTCTGTTTTTCATCCCTTATTCTGCTCTGTTTCTTTTTCTCTCTTCTTATCCTGGCTTTGGTCCCCTCACATTCAAGAGAAACCGAGGAGTATGTGGGAAATGTGAATGTCACTCAGCTTGTCCTGATCTCTCCTGCCATGAATTGAATTCTCATCTCACTATTCATTGTCCAATCTATCATCAAGTGAAAGTCTACCACTACCATCTGTTCCTCTTAATTTGCCCTAGTTCTACAACTCCGTGTGACTTTATTGAAGGAGACAGGAAGAGTGGCCTAGGAAGATGAGGTGCATTAGTGTGATAAGTTGATGGTGATATGGCCTGCATCAACCACCAAATGCATAAAGGTTCTGTGAGTTTAAAGAGTTGTAGCCCAGAAGAAACTCTTCTCAATGACAGAAACAGCATCCCTAAATATTACGTCACAGCTAAAGTGTCTTCACTATCCCAAGCTCAGCACCATACCATGAAGTCCCATTTCACCGCCTTTAGAATTTATAATGGCCCTGCTGCACACTTAATTGATTATGGATGTGTTAGACTTGGTATCCTTGGCGTGGTCTCTCCTAACTTTTTGCCTCTGCTTTCCAGGTTGTTGATGTGTGCTGGAGTCTGTTTTTGCTGTTTTTTGCTACTCTGTGCACTTTGCCACTGCTAACCAGTGCTAAAGTGCGAGTGCTTCTATGTAAAATCTATGTGTAAATTGGCTTATCCATGATTGGCATATTTGATTTACTAGTAAGTCCCTAGTAAGCTGCACCAGAGGTGCCAATGGCCTGTGAATCAAATGCTACTAGTGGTCCTGCAGCACTTGTTGCGCCACCCACATAAGTAGCCCTGTAAACAAGGCTCAGACCTGCCACTGCCGTGTCTGTGTGTGCAGTTTTAAACTGCTAATTCGACTTGGCAAGTGTACCCAACTGCCAGGCCTAAACCTTCCTTTTTCTTACATGTAAGGCACCCCTAATGTAGACCCTTGGTAGTCCCACTGGCAGGTTGCAGTGTATGTTAAAGGTGGGACATGTACTGATGTGTGTTACATGTCCTAACAGTGAAATACTGCTAAATTCAGTCTTCACTTCTACAAGGCCTATCTCTCTCATAGGTTAACATGGAGCTGCCTTTAAATAACTTTAAAGATAGAAATAGGGAGCTTAGGGTTTCTGAACTCACAATTTAAAAATACATCTTTTAGTGAAGATGTTTTTTAGATTGTTAGGTTGAAAATGCCACTTTTAGAAAGTAGGCATTTTCTTGCTTAACCATTCTGTGACTCTGCCTGTTTGTGGATTCCCTGTCTGGGTCAGTTTGACAGTTGGGCTGTTTGCACCTCACACTAGACAGTGACACAAAGGGAGCTGGGGTGTAACCAGCCTATCCTGATGAGCCATCTGTTGAAAGGGCTGTGCCTGCCCTCACAGACTGCAGTCTCCAATCCCCTAGTGTGTGTCCGGGGCCTGGCCTGGGCAAGGCAGGATCTTGTGAACAACAGACTTTCCTTTGAAGTAGGCCTACTTCAAAGGCAGAAAGGGGTATAAGTATCGGACCCAAACCCCCTGAAAATTAGATCACTTCTGGATTCAAGAGAAACTTCTGCCAAGGAGAAGAGCTGAAGAGCTGAGGAGAAGTGCTGCCCCTGCCTGTGACGGTGCTTTGTTGGGCTATCCTTAAGTTGCTGCTTCTGTGAAAGGGAACAAAGACTGGACTTTGTGGTATTATCCTGCTTGTGAAGAATCTCCAAGGGCTTGAACTGAGCTTGCCTCCTGTTTTGAAGTCTCAGGGCCATCAAAGACGTCCTCTGCTAACATCTGGACTCTCTGCTGAGACTCCTGCCCTGCCAAGTGGTTTCCTAACCAGTCCTTGGCACTTCAAAGGTGAAAATGACAGACAAGGGCTGAAAATCCACATACAGAATGCCATGCGGGGAAATTTTTGACGCACCATCAGCAACGTGGCTGATGAACGATGCGCCGCTGGCTTCGTGGCTAAAATCGACGTTCCACCTCCATTGCGGCTGGAAGATAGACTCATCACGGCTGGAGAAACGACGCGCAACACCCACTTGTGGCTGCTGATAACGATGCAAACCCCACACAGCACGGTTTTCTAACACTGTGCGACAGGATTTTCCGCACATTGTTCCTGGGTGTCAAAGTGAATCCGACTCTATGCGGATCCGAGGTGCCCCATCTGGAAATCGATGCATCGCTCTCTTGCGAGTGGGAAGAAAAAATGCATGGCCTCCCTTACGAGGAAAGAATCAATGCATTGCTGCCTTTCCAACGCACGCTCGCCTGTGCAGTTTTATTTTTGACGCTTACCAAGTGCTTTGTGCAAAATCAACATTCTTACTGTTTTCTGTGGATTAAGACTCTTATTCTTTTGAAAATGTATATCTTGATGTGTCTAGGTTAGATTTTTGTCATTTTGGTCTTGTTTGATTAAGATGAATATTACCTATTTTTCTAAACTGGTGTGGTGTCCATTGTGTAGTGTTTTCACTGTATGACTGTGTGTTGGTACAAATACTTTACACGTTGCTTCTGCATTAAGCCTGCCTGCTCGTGCCAAGCTATCAAAGTGGTGAGTGGGGGTTAAGCAGGGGTGTTTCTCCTTTGCCCTGACTAGAGTGAGGGTCCTTGCTTGGACAGGGGGTAAACTGAGTGCCAACCAAAGATCCCATTTCTAACAGGATGTAATTGTGTAATTTATTTGTATTCCTCTGTTTTACATCTGCAACCCTACTACCTGTGGCAGCTCCACTCTAGGTCACCCCAAGTTCACCTAACCATGTGGCATCAGCTGTTGCTGCATGAGTCCATGAGTGGAAATGTGGCAGCAAAGGTTATCCTGGTTTCTCATGACATGTTCTTGTGTACCGTACTCTCGTCATCAGCCATCACCAGCATGTTTACAGAAGCAGGTAGACATAGGCAGCGTGGCCTGGGTGCGGGCGCAGCAGTACATCAATGTTTTTGCCCTGACTAGAGTGAGGGTCCTTGCTTGGACAGGGGGTAACCTGAGTGCCAACCAAAGACCCCATTTCTAACAGGATGTAATTGTGTAATTTATTTGCATTCCTCTATTTTACATCTGCAACCCTACTACCTGTGGCAGCTCCACTCTAGGTCACCCCAAATTCACCTAACCATGTGGCATCAGCTGTTGCTGCATGAGTCCATGAGTGGAAATGTGGCAGCAAAGGTTATCCTGGTTTCTCATGACATGTTCTTGTGTACCGTACTCTCGGCATCAGCCATCACCAGCATGTTTACAGAAGCAGGTAGACATAGGCAGCGTGGCCTGGGTGAGGGCGCAGCAGTACATCGATGTACTTGCAGGACGCTAAACCTCACAACACTGGTGAGTGCAGGCAGCACAACGAGAAACATGGAACTGGGCCTGGGAGTGACAGTAGCAAACGTGGGTCCTCTAAAAACTGGCCTCTTTCTATCCTGCCTCCAAGGTACTGACCAACAGCTAAGAAGGTTCGTCCAGTGCTGCATAACTGTATATTCTGCACAGCTTCACCTTGAGGCAGCTGAACCCTGAGGCTCCTCATCTAAATAGCTTCCTTAAGCAACTGCACTTCCAGTCCCACCTTCAAAAGCAAGAGAGGATCCCCCCTTAACTGTTCCAGGTAGCAGTTCTAGCAGAATGCAGACGTGAGGCTCAGTTGTTAACGTAGCAAGCAACGACTTCTCACAAACACTGGAGAGTAGGTCCTGACACTGGTCAGTGACAGTTCCTGGCAGCCTGAAGAGGGCAACTGCTCAGTATTTATTCTCAGTTTACCGGTCTGTTTCTGTGTTATGTTTAAATTTTGGGGCACTTTTCTGCACTTGTAGATCTTCCAAGGTCAGCCACACTCTTTGTTATGCAGGTGCAGCAACAAGAGGTGGGAGCTATGAGTGCCATGACAGGATACAAGAAGCTACATTTCAAAGGGAAAGAATTCAATGTCTCTACCCACCAGCTACTAAGATCTGTGACAGGAATATAACAAAGCAAAAGGAAGCAAAACCACAGATCGATGTGTCACTAGATCTCCAGAAGGGATTCATGCCCTCATTTACCGGGTCACTGCGCCACCAGAACGTCACTTTTTACACTTCCAGGTTAGAGGCACGACTTCTAGGTCAAGCAAGGTAGAGCTAGTATATGAAAATAGCAAGATAGAGCTATTATACGAAAATCTCACAGGCACCTGGCAGGTATTGTATCATATCCGTCATAAACCTGCTAATCTGGCTATGAAGAAACTGGAGGTGTAAGAAGGTGTAGGAAGGAGTCAGACCTGCTCCCAATCAACAAAGGAGAGGATATGCAACGGCTACCCATGATGTACTAAAGTCCAGCTACAATTACACTTGGGAGGAGGGGGACAAATCAGGAATATACCTGAACCTGACCACAGATCAAACGAAGGACCTGGGTAGCTTCACCTCAGTTCTACATTGTGAATTTCCATCCACTCAAAGGACCCCCCAACATGGAATCCTGTGAACTGTCAACCAAGCACATACAGGGTGGCTCCACACTCACTTTATCTCACAACTATAAAGTATGCACACACTCTCCATCCATGCCCCCCATCCGCACAGAGAGCAGGACTCAGGTACTTGGGAATAGCAGAAACATTTTAAAGAAAAGGCCAGTACGCAGTGCTGCATGGAAGTAACAGGTAAAGATGCCTGTCCACTCCACGACAAATCAACACTGGTGCCATGCTAGTCTGTCTCAGCCGGTTTAGAGAACAGTAATCACTCGCATTATGAGGGCACACAATGGGTGACCCCTCACACCCCAAGGCCACCCTCAATCCAGAAAATCCATCAGTGCACACACATGATTGTCATGTTAAGTCAAACAAACACAAGAAAACGCCTCCAGTGACTGCAGGGCTCTAGTACAAGACAGGAAATGGCAGCCAATGTGCTTTCCAGAGCTTTGTAGGGGACCTTTCTATATCAACCCCCACAAGAGTTTAAAGCAAGTCTTAGGTATGGAATCAGCTTTAGGTAGCCACTGTCTGCGCTTTCCCGTTTTATCTTTGCAGGACTAACATGGATGTACGACCCACTAAAGGGTAAACATGATGTGATGCTACGTAATTTAATGTTGTCAGTATCAGTATGCTGCATTCCCACTAGAATCAAGGTCCTGTCGTATTTCTTGTATATGGCCACCTTCTACACATGGTTCTGGGATTTCTCACTGTTAGGAGTTTTGTGTCATTAGTCATTCTGTATTATCAATGAAGTGAAGACTGGGCCATTCTATATTCTATATAGTGGGGGTGTACTATTAATTGGTGGATGCCAAAGAACCCTGCCATTTAAATCAAATAACAAGGACAGACCTTAATGGGCTGTCCTGCCTGAAATCATCTGCGTTGTTTGCCTGTTAAATATCTCGGGATCTAATTTGCGTGTACAGTGCATGATATAGTAACAGGAATGTGCTTGGGTTGGCGATTAGTCAACATTGTCCTGGTATGTGCCCAAGGCTGTTTTTCAGTCAGTGTTGATGTGCAGTATTTTTTTCATCATATATATAATTTTCGTTTTTTTGCCATAGGGTATCAGGAGTTTTTACCTCACTTGGCCATATGTACAAACACTTTTTCCCATAGACACAGAATGGGTAAAAACCTTTGCAACATCTGGCCCTTGGCTCCTCATAAAGCAGGCCTTCCTGACCTCTGGACCGGAGCTCCTGATCAAGGAAGACACTAAACTACCTGGTGGTAATCAGGCCTCACTGCAAAGGACGAGACAGCCCCACCGAAAAACCTTTCCTGACCTTTCTGTTCCCTCTCAAGGCGAATCTAATGCCAGTCAAAGAACAAGAGCTCATATTTATTCAAATATATCGTACGCAACATGTGGAAAACAAATAAAAGAAAGATACACTCTGTTCCACTGATTCAGAAGGGTTTTACATTTTATCTGGCCTCTGGGACTTTCCTTACAAATGACACGAGATGGGTCTGAAGGAAATATCTACCGTTTGATTAAAATGCCGCGCCTGCCAATTAGATGCAGTGTCAGAACCAAACACAAGAGAGCCAGAGCCTTCTTCCGAAGCCTGGGAGTGACGCGGGACGTCGTCTCAGCGCGATACTGAGTAAAGTCGAGGCAGAGCGCGCAGTGCACGCGACTCCCGCGAGCGGCCTTGAAGATAGCAGTTCTCGTGCTCGTGGTAAGAAATGTTGAAGTTAATTGTTTCCTTTATGCTGATGGCTTGCTTCTTTTATCACTAACAGAACAGGGATTTCAACAGAGATTACGCATATTAAAAAGTGCTTCAATAACTGATCATTAAAACGAGACACAAAGAAAAGTGGCATTAGGCAAACATCAAGAAATTAGCTGGCTTCCTGTTGTGTATAATAATGTCCCTTAGACAATGGCCTGCCAGTCTGGGGAAGCAGAGGATCAGAATTACTGTTAGCATCCATCCCTCCTGTCTCCATGCCTCTCACCCACTCTTTGTCTCTCTCTCTTTCTCACTCTGTTGCCATGTTCATCTTTTCTTCTTGTCTGTATGTCTCTTCCTCTTTCTTTAGCCCTATCCCTCCATCTCATTCTTTCTCTCTCCTTTCTCCCTCTCTGTGTCTCATTATTGTTTCTCACACTCCCTCTCCGTCTCTCTCTCTCTCTCTCTCCCTATCTCTTTTTCATTTTCTTTCTCTGTGCCTTTCATTCTAGTGTTCTTCCTTTGTATTCATTCCTGTCCATCTATCTATCTATCTATCTATCTATCTATCTATCTATCTATCTATCTATCTATCTATCTATCTATCTATCTATCTATCTATCTTTCCATCTATCTGGTCTGGTCTTGTCTGGCCTAGTCTTTCACACACATGCCCACTCATTATCTTTCTCTCGCCAAGAAAGGGTGGACCCCCTATTCGGATCTTGTGCCCTCGCCCCATGAAACAATACAAGCATGGTAAGTCAATAGGTCTGACCATAGCAAACGTGTTTTTTTCCAAAAACATGCAATTAAAAGTTAAAAGATTAAAATTAAAAAAGTACTAGATGAAAGGAACAATAAAGTGATAGGTTAGCCACCAGACCTGGCATTGAAGTGCATTACTTTTTAAGTTGCTGTGCAAAAGTGATTACGAAAGTGCAGTTGCTGAAGGAAGCTATTTATATTATGCCCATCACTAATATGAAAGCGCCAAGGCAACATTTCCATTCAATCATTCGGAGTTAAATAACAACAAAAAAGGGGAACACACCTTTATTGTTAGTTAGTCTGACTTTCAATTCAGTAGCAGCGAAGTAAAAAATGTGCTTTATAAATGAACACTTATAATTCAATATTCAAAACAATGCAAAACATTGCTAAGTAGTTCAAGAAATTAATGAACTCTCTGTAAAAGTAAATTTCTATAGTTAGGCTTTGGGCATAAAACAGAATACCAACAGTTAACCATCCCAGTTAAAACATTTGTAGCCCTTATAACCATTAGTAGCTATTTTTAGGTCTCACCTACCAGATAGCTTTTTGCCACCTGGTAAACAAAAGCCTCTTGTGAACAATACAAAAAACGTACAGTGGTCTAGAGACATCCAATTGCTTACCCCTGTTTGGCTTTATTGTCGGTCTAATATTCCATGGCTTGACTTCCTCTTCTTGAGTTTGTATCGCTTTACTATCCTTTGGATTGTATAACTTGTATTCTTCCACTGCTCACTTTTAGGGAACTACGTTTTTCCTTATGCACTCCATGAGAGTGTATGTGTTTTCCAGCTCTCTCTCTTGTATACTTTTCCCCTGCCAGATATCCTGTTCCCGCACTCTGTTATGCTCTCCCTCATGTATTGCTGTTACCCTCCTTTATCCCTCTCTTCAACTTTATTAATATTTTTTTTTATTTAATTCCTCCTGGGCACTTTCCTTTGCTTTCCTCTACTTCCTGCTCCATTGCGTGTCCATCTCTTGCAGTCCTTAACATTTTTTTTTTACATGTTTTGCATTTTATTGTGGGACAAGTAGCTTCTATTTACTCCGGGGCTGCTCCACTTGCTGAAGTGCCTTTAAGGGCAATTCAGAATTTATTTGTTAATTCAGTGTACAAAGTGGCGAGTGCCACCTTGGATCGGTAAAAAAAAAATGCATAAACTGGCACCCACATCATTCATTACAAATATGTATGAGTGATGACGTATGTGTGCACGTTTGTTGTAACAAATGTGCACACATAATAAATGACACAGGTGCCAGTAACCACATGACACCTTTGTATTATGTTTGCATTGTGGCGCAATGCATTTTTTAATGATATTGCATAAAAGCATTTTCCTTTTAATCGAATCTGTACAACATCATCAGAAAGCATAGTATTAGAAATGGGATCTTGGTTGGCAGTCAGGTTACCCCCTGACCAAGCAAGGACCCTCACTCTAGTCAGGGTAAAGAAGAACCACCCTCAGTTAACCCCCACTCACCCCTTTTGTAGCAGGCAGACTTAACTTCAGAAGCAATGTGTAAAGTTCTTGTACCAACACACACCGTAATACAGTAAAAACACTACAAAATGACACAACACAGGTTTAGAAAAATAGGTAATATTTATCTTAACAAAACAAGACAAAAAAAGACAAAAATTCAAGATATACATTTTTAAAATAAAAAGAGTCTTAATCCTTATAAAACAGTGAGAATGCTGTTGTTACACAAATTACCTGGTCAGCATAAAAAATGAAGCCGCACGGGCGAGCATGCGTCGGAAAAGACAGTGATACGTCGATGCCTTACTTGCAAGTGAGGCTGTATGTCATTTTCTTCTCCGGTCGGGTCAGCGTGCGTCGTTTTTCTCCCTCGCAAGAGAGCGATGCATCGATTTCCAGATGTCGTCCCTCGAATCCGCGCAGAGTCGGGTTGACTTTCACGCCCAGGGTTGATGAGTGGAAAATCCAGTCACACAGTATCAGAAAGCCACGCTTGCATCTTTATCAGCCTCCGTTAGCGGGCTTTGAGGTCTTTTCTCCAGCCACGTTGCATCGATCTTCCAGCCGCGATGCAGGTGGAGTGTTGATTTCAGCCACAAAGCCGGTGGCGCGTCATTTATCAGCAGCGTCACAAGAGGTGTGTCAAAAATGTCCCCGCACAGTGGACTGTTCGTGGATTTTCAGTTCTTGTCTGCCAACTTCACCTTTCAAGGGCCCAGGAACTGGATAGGGTACCACTTGGCAGGGCAGGAGTCTCAACAGAGAGTCCAGGTGCTGGCTGGAGAGGTCTTTGATGGCCGTGAGACTTCAACAACAGGAGGCAAGCTCAGGTCAAGCCTTTTGAGA
This sequence comes from Pleurodeles waltl, assembly GCF_031143425.1. Classification (NCBI taxonomy): domain Eukaryota; kingdom Metazoa; phylum Chordata; class Amphibia; order Caudata; family Salamandridae; genus Pleurodeles; species Pleurodeles waltl. The sequence goes on from NC_090445.1 coordinate 1,635,634,659, forward strand.
TTCTTCTCAAGGAGGAATGCACAACAAAGTCCAGTCTTTGTTGCCTTTCATAGGCAGAAGCAGCATCTGCAGGATAGCCCAACAACGCACATTCACAGGCAGGGGCCGCACTTCTCCTCAGCTCTTCTCCTTGGCACAGGTTCCTATTGATTCCAGAAGTGATCTAATTTTCAGGGGTTTTGGGTGCTCTTATATCCTGTTCTTCCTTTCAAGTAGGCCTACTTCAAAGAGAAGTCTCTGTTTTTTTTAAGATCCTGCCTTGCCCAGGTCAGGCCCCAGACACACAACAGGGGTTGGAGAGTGCATTGTGTGGGGGCAGGCACAGCCCTTTCAGGTGTGAGTGACCAGTCCTCCCCCCCTCCCAGCACAGATGGCTCATTAGGATATGCAGGCTTCACCCCAGCTACCTTTGTGTCCCTGTCTACAGAGAGGTGCAAACAGCCCAACTGTCAAGCTGACGCAGACAGGTTATCCACAAACAGGCAGAGTAACAGAATGGTTTAAGCAAGAAAATACCTACTCTCAAAAAGTGGCATTTTCAAACAGACAATCTAAAAACAAACTTTAATAAAAGATGTATTTTTAAATTGTGAATTCAGAGACCCTAAACTGCGCATTTATATCTGTTCTCAAAGGGAATCTGCACTTGAATAATATTTAAAGGCAGCCTCCACGTTAACCTATGAGAGAGATAGGCCTTGCACAGTGAAAACTGAATTTTGGCGGTATTTCACTGTCAGGACATATTAAAAACATTAGTATATGTCCTACCTTAAACATACACTGTACCCTGCCCACGGGGCTACCTAGGGTCTACCTTAAGGGTGCCTTACATGCAAGAAAAGGGAAGGTTTAGGCCTGGCAAGTGGGTACAGTTGCCAAGTCGAATTGGCAGTTTAAAACTGCACATACAGACACTGCAGTAGCAGGTCTGGGCCATGTTTACAGGACTACTAATGTGGGTGGCACAACCAGTGCTGCAGGCCCACTAGCAGCATTTGATTTACAGGCCCTGGGCACCTCTAGTGCACTGTACTAAGGACTTACTAGTAAATCAGATATGCGAATCATGGAAAGCCAATTACATATACATTTTACATAGGAGCACTTGCACTTTAGAACTGGATATCAGTGGTAAAGTGCCCAGAGTATAAAAAACAGCACAAACAGAGTCCAGCACACATCAACAACCTGGGAAACAGAGGCAAAAAGGTAGGGGAGACCACGCCAAGGATGCCAAGTCTAACACATTGGTATAGTTAGAACGTCTGAAAGATATGAACTATTGGCTTTGCCAATCCTTGTTTAGCTCTGGACAGTCTCTTTAGTTGAATAGCCAGAGATTAGTGTTGGAATAGACTCCTCCAAACCATTGGCATGATTGGGTGAGCCCTCTTCAGCCATAGGTCACAGACATTGTTAATCACATTTTGGATTAACCCCGAAGAATATTCTAGTCTCACTGTCATGCAATTAACTGTTATGGGGATGTCCATCAATCTTCTAAAAAAGTGCTTCCACTGGAAATCAATGAGGGACTATTTTAAATCTGAAAAGTAAACTCAATCATCACACTTTTGGGTCTCACTTAATTCTTTATTTTATACATGGACGCATACAATAAGCAATGCTATGTGTTAATTTTGTACTGTAAGAAACATTGGTTCACTTTATAGCAAATTAAATTCATTTATAAAGATGCTAGAAGATCTTTCTTCCAAAGCTCTTCATTACAGGGACAAGTCTGGGGAGTCCCTATCACATTGAGGTACTTTTCACAAATAAGTTTCTGAATGCCCACACCAGCAACGTTGCAAAGGCAATAGGTCTGGCTAAAAACTACATCCAAGGCACACCCATTGTTTTGTCAATGCTTGTTATTGATGTTGCACAAGAGTTTATAGAATGAAAGCACTGTCACACTCACAATGAAAGTAAGATCACTCACACAGGCATTATTACTACTCATCCAGTGTGACCACCCTCTTAAATGGAATTTAACCTTACTCACACATACAGTATAAGCATCACTACACATAAGTGAAAGTACCTACACTCACATGTATAATGCAAGCATCATCACTTGCACAAACAGTGAAATCCCCTCACTCACACATAGTGTAAGCACCCCTACTCACTCACGACGGAAAAACTTGCACATGCATTGCCAGACGTGTCTCTGACGCAATCTTCATACCATTAGTATACATAAAGTGCAACTACCCCCTCACTCCTACCTAATTCTAAAACATTTTACTCCTTCACACATGGCAAGTACTCTATAGATAGTGATAGCCCTCACACATACATAGCTTACAAGCATCCTTTCAGGCACTATGCAATCACTCTCTATCAAATAGGAAAGGTCATTATCTGTAACAATGATATCAACTACATGATGCATGCAGTCCTGTATGCTTAGTGAAATAGTTCAAGTACTTTGAATCATAAGGCACCATAACTGAGCCGGCTCATTCTTCCCATACTTTGTAGTAGGGACATTGAATTGTTAAAGAAGGAAGATGACAAAGTTCAGGGGTGTGGAATTTAATAAAATATCTACTTGTCCATGGGACAGATTACATCTTAAATCTACTTGTTCGGTAAAAAAAAAATCTATTTGTGCCATGTAGTGCTGCGACAAATTATGGCATCAATCTCATTATGTAAGAGCTCTGATAATAGCCTCTCTGATTATGAAGGGCTACTACTATAGTAGGGCTTGAATACTTGCAATTTCAATCCCTACTATAGCAATTTCCTTATTTTACCACCTTTCTGCAGATCTACATACTGGGGCTGGAGGAAGAAGTGAGAAATAGTTCCAGGGCTGGAATGGCTTTGAGTCTACAAACCTACTAACTTGCATGTTTTAAGGATTTTTACCAGCTCTTCTCTAATCTTTTCCCATAATGAGAATGGTTGGAAATCTACTCCTGACAAGGGCAGAAGTAGAAGCTCTTCCAAGTTTTAGAAAAAAGTAGTTGGAGGAAAAGTGAACTTGTAAACGCTCAATAGATTTTCACATGAGCAAATCTACACATGCATATTTGCTTATGCTAAAATACAGTTCACAAACATTTTCTATGATTTCCTGGTCTACTTATGAAAGTTCTTTTGAATTCATGAAAGCCACCATTTCAAAGACAATACCATGGGTATTTTGTGACTTTCTTTAAGAATAGGGTCCCTAATTAGGTCTGGCGTTAACAAAGACCTCTTATTTTTATTAAACTTCTATTTCTCTATGTATCGGCTGGCTTTACTGTGAGCGACTGCATTCTGCTCTTCCACAAGAAGCTTATTGGCATACAAAGTACTTTTGTTCAGTGTCAGGAACCACTGTGGCGTCAGTGGCTTAATGAAACTGGAGGCCCCCTTAAAAAAATGGAGGGCCCCTTCCTCCAGACTCACTCAGGGCAGGTGCTGTGCTGAGGGGGCCCACTGTAAGGGGGCTGCGGGGCCTTTGTTACACAACTGGCGGCAATGTGTGCTTTTTGAGACCAAAAGCTTTTTTGTTTTTTTGCCAGTGTTTGTTACAATGGTGTGGCCCTGGCAGGTCTCACAACAATAAAGTGTTACAAAAGCCTTGTCAAAACAAGACACAATTGACGAAACCAAAAGAATTTGACGAAACCAAAAGACTTACAAAAAATGACAGATCGGTTGGCTTTGCCAGTGCTTGTTTATTTTCATGCTTCTCATAATCTTGTTGAAAATGGTTACACTGATTTTCCATTAGGAATATTTTGGGGAAATACTAGCATGCATCAACATATTTTACTAGATAATGCTTCAAAGAAATAGCACTTAAAATGTGATAGTAGCAAAACATTTTTTTATGAACATTTTATTTTCAAAGCAAACAAACATCACTCTTGCTTACAAGCTGCTGCAAAGATTTGCATCTAATCAGAGTGCATTCTTGGAGCATCATACTTAGCCTCATATTTTTCAAACATGTGTGTACACTGTCAGTAGTGCACTGTAACCTTAAAAACATCTATTTACAACGCTCACCCTAATAATTAAGGTTTTTAATTAATGAACCATAAATACAAGTTTGAACAGCATTAACATATGGACACACATTACCTAAACTGCAGACAGTTCCCTTCTCTGTAAACTGGCAGCCAAAGGGTTTGTGCTGCAGGGTATTCAGCCTACTTGTCCCGAGGACAAAATAAACATGAAAACTTGTTGTCCTTGACCCCAAACAATATGTCCCCCGGCATCGGGCAATAGGAATTCCACATCCTTGCAGTTTAAATGATTCCTGCTCTAGATCTTAAGATTGTTAGGGGAGGCCAGCATCACCTCTGCTTACCTTTGAATATCGTAACATCTGAATGAGTATGGTGTCAGAGGACCTGCTTGAACTGGGTGTGCTTATTCTTAATAATTGGGAGAAGTTGGGGTGATGTGAGCTCTATTTGTGCTTCCCACTCTCCATAGGTCCTGATAGCAGGAAGTCACCTCTGCTGATTTTTGTTTTACCTTATTTTTTTTCCTGACCTCTTCCTGTACACAGGTCACCTCAGGGCTGTCCATAAGTTGAGGTGTAGCAGTGGTATTAAGGTGCCAATGAATAACAAGAAAAAATCAGGGAACACATTTTGGGTCAGATTTCCTAAGACTTTGCATGCGTTGAAAGCGAAAGGTGTCTTGTGCTGGAAAAGAATCGCTTTCTAAATGAAAAAACGCCTTGTGCTGCATTCCCCCAAGGGGCATTATTGGGGCAAAACATTGGAAACATCTATACGTTTTATTCTAGTGCCCATTCTAATAAGATAGCTAGAATGGGAAGTGTGTCAAAAATTAATGCCTACTTAATGCAGGCACAAACAAGGGGAAATATGTTAATTGCATTAAAAAATGCAATCCATGTGTGGTGCAGTGCAAAGCCTACACCTGCTTGGGAACCTTCTGATTTTGTCTGGACATAGAAATGTAGGCACATCAGCAGCAAATTCACAGTTCCTGGCAAAACAATGAATGAACTGTACAATAAGCAAAAGTTAGGTACTCCTCTGTATCCTGCTTGTTATCTTCCAGGTGATCTTTAATAGATATTCAAATTCGGGTTAGCCCTGGAACTGTTGGGAAATTCCACAAGTAATACTGTGTCAAAAACAGCATTACAGGCAGCTATTTGTGCCCTATTTAGAGGATGTCCATTAATTTGGGATAATACCAGTAGTAACATTATTATCACTGGTCATTTCAACATTGTCACTCCATCAGTATTACCAGGAGGAGTTCAGTATTGCTATCAAGCAACCCATGCAACAAAAAAAAAAAAGTTGAGTAATTCCATTACACGATTTTTGTCTTTGCTGTGCTGCTGAAGAATTGGGAAAACCAATACGCTTGGGTTTAGAGGGCTAACACATGCAGCATTAGCACATTACAGCAAGACACACAGGGGGAGTTATCAGATGCAGACGGAGTGCTACAGTGGCAAAGTAGTCCATCATGCAATTCAAAGCAAACACTAGAGTGGCGGTAGAAAGATACTCCCACATACACAATGACATCGGATAAGAGATAACTATTCTACTGGGCTGAGCCAAGATGTAATTGACAAAGTCTGAAGCCAGTGGTGAAAGAGGCAGGTCATGGAAAGCCAGAGGATGAAAGGGGTGGACCCAAATCCTACACTGATTACTCTCACACTTCTGAATAAATACTACTTTCGGCTATTCACCATTTAAAGTTACTAAAAGGTGTGAACGTACATGTTCACACATCCACCAATTCGGGGGCTGGTGCTTAATTTAAGAGGTTAAAGTTACTATTTGTAACTTTTCACAAGTAGTCAGAGGTCTTTGTCCCTATGATAAAGTAAAGGAAATAGTTTAAAGGTTTATCAAACTAAAAATAAATTACTATTAAATTCTTTGTTTGTGAACACCAAAAAAGAGTAAACTTACACAAAAGTGTAAGTGTGCCTTTGTCCTGCAGATCCAAAATATTTGTAACAATTTATTTAAGTTTGATGCAGAGACATCTAAAAGATGGTGGATGCGCACCAAAGTTCCACTGCCTTAGTAGTGGGGATGGGCGGAAGTCTCGCAGCACTCCGTGAAATTCTGAGGAGTTACATGAACACTCCGCAATATTGCACGGAGTTACACGAATGGTCGAAAATTGTCATGTTGTGCTGCTCGCAGTGATTGTTAGCAGGGAGATCCTGTTCCATGCCTAAAAATCAGCATAAACGGCACAACGCTTTGCCCCAGAGGGTTCTGCTACTCGAGTTGATTTTAGTGTCGCTCAAGTAGATTTTCTACTCAAAGCAGCAGCTTTCTCAATGTGAGCTATCGCAACTACCCATGCCCTCCTGCATTGGGACACTATTGGTAGGCACACTCCTAACACTTTTAAATCGTGCTAGGGGATGCCAACTCTTGCTTGCACTCGCCAACTTACTGTTGGTGAGTCGCGTGCAAGGAAAATCTCTGCCATGCGGCAGTTGATGGAATTTGGCTGAAAATCTGCATTACAAGCATAACGCGGATAGGCCAAAACTCCCCCGATAGAGCAGAATTTATCACCCACCCATACTTAGTAGGAGCTACCACATCTCATGTGAAGTAATACTGCATGCATCTGACATGCCTGAGTGTGCAACGTTGCATGGCTCTTAAAGGGTTGGTTTTTGGATTGTTACTTACCAAGGTTTAAAACAACACAAAGCAATGAATGAATTATCTCACATATAAACACCTGCAGGCAGAGTGCAAACTGCACATGGCAGTATGTGCATCCATGCAAGCTTCAGTAAAATTAGACCCTATCCCGAGGAAAGTGATGAACTGCTGTTGGGTGAACATGCAGGTCATTCAGTGCATGCTATCATTTCCACAGATACATATCAGTGGGACTAGAGTTGTAGGAGAGAGATGCACAAAGGAATACAAGGTAGATATCTCTGAGGTGGAAAGAAACACATTGTCAGTTAGATGACTTTTGTGATGGCTGAGTTGTGAATGTGCGGGCGGGGTTTGAGAAGTAGAACCAGGTTGCATTAGAGGGTAGTGTGAGGTCTCTAATATGTATGATTTGTTACTAAAGGGCTGGTCTTTGCCACTCAGGTGGATCCAAAGCAAATGAGCTGATATGAAGGTAGGATTGGATTTTTGTGGGCATCGAGGCACTATATTTGGGGTGCCCTTTGAAACAGAGGATTTTTAAATCCGGTGTGCGGAGGCCCTTAGCCCTACACACAGATGAAAAAGAGAGGATGGGAAAGGGGAGAGCAATGAATGAGGTAGAAGAAATGGAAGGGGAAACAAAACCTTAATGTAAATAAATGTGCTACCGGGTTTGATACAGCTAAGGGAAGAATAGAATCTTATGTATACCTATTGATGCTGCGGTGAAGATCTAATACCAGTGATGCAAAGGAGGGGCAGGGCGGTTATGTTGCTTTTGAGGTTAGGATGAAGGTATATTGTTTGGGGAGAGGCGTGTGTGGTTGGGGTAGTGAATAAGTGATGTGGCAGGTGATGGAATGGTGGATTGATGGACAGAACAGGGAAGGAATAAACAGTGAACACATTCTGAATGTTCAAGTGAACTGTGACACTGTCATTTCATCTGCAGTAAATCTCCTGAAATCCTCCCAGCTTTATCTGTTAATACCAAAGCACGCAGGGAAGCTTATTGTATTTCAGCCCGTTATTACTTTTCATAATATTCTCAAAAGAACACAAGAATAAATCAATATCTTGTCCTTAATATGTTGATAATCAGGTGATAATATTGAAAGTCCTCCTGCGACCGCATTTATTTGTTAATCTTACGGCAGCTTTTCAATATGTTCTCTCCCTTTGGATGCACCCTCTACCCATCTATCTCTCATTTTCACAACCTACTTTGTCTTTCACTATATTTGTTTTTTGCATTTACTTCCCTCAAAGGAGCCTCTACCCAATGATTTTTTCACATATTTCACATACGAAAATGAATAGGGGCTTGGGCATGTTAATCACATTCCCAACGCCACTCTATGCCTGTAGCACTAAAACAGGAAAAAACACATTTTCTGCACCCAGTGTGGAAATTATCTCTTATGGAGAGAGAATGAAGTTTGTTGACATGTACATCTGTTACGCACCAAATTCCCTGTCCTGGCATCAATAGATGAAGCATTCCATTTATCGCTTAATATTTGGAATAACCTGGGCCAGATTTATCATTGGCTTGTTCTGCCCTTCTATCATGCATGATGTCAAAAGGGCAATGCAATCCTTAAGTCAGATTTACCAAGCAATTTAAGCTCCCCTTGCGTGTCCCTGCGTTACTTGGTAAATCTGGAGTAACGCAAGGGAGCACGAGCCACTGCCTCGTGTTAATCTATCCTGGGAAGACGTTCAGTGTGTGTTCCCACGCATTTACCCATGGATTTTGATACATTCCCAGATTTACCAGGACTGATAAACCTGGGAATGCTTCAAAATTGTACACCTTTCTGAAAGAGATGCAACAAGGATAAATAACTTTATTTCTCCTCATTGTTTCATCCAAGTGTCCCTTCCTACACCAAAACAATCCTGCCTGCAGTGCAGGCACGCTTACACCATGGTGTTGGGGTGGCATAATTGGCACTAGCTAGCACACAGTGTGCAGCGCAGCTAGAGAGCAGGAATGACCCTTATGCTGATAAATATGGCACATTTCTGCTCTCTCCATTTGAATCAGTGAAGCAAGCTGTCTAGCTGTGGTGTGCTGCATAAAATATTGATAAATCTGTCCCCTATGTTTTTACTCCTTAGTAAGAAATCAATGCAAATACAATCACGTAGGGTCAGCTACTATGGACCCCCAAATGCTGGCACAATGTTTCAGAATAAGTCAACATATTAAACTAGTTTGTGTGCTATCAACATAACTCATACACTTTCAATGCTTGTTAAGCCAACATGAGTCAATCAAAGGAATCATATTTTCAAGTGATCTTGTAACTAGTCTGATTTGTATTTCTGTATTGTTCTTTTCTATCCAAAGGAAACATGGATACAAATATTAATCATAGCAAATTTTCCTGCTGATGCTTTTTGTCCCACACTGGACTTTCTCAGTTTTGTTGCGGATATGTGAAAAGGGCAGGAGCAGTGTTGTCTGTTGGCCATGAAGTCATCCATAGTGACAGTGGAACTGGAGCACATTGCTCACAAATCAAGTTACGGTTTGTACACCACCTTGAAATTACTATGACTTTAATTATTCTTTCTATACAAACCAAACATAAACTACACAATCATTAGAAATTCTAAAGTTATAGTAATTCTTTAAATTTATAATAATATACGCAACAACATCAAGGGCTTGATGAATCAAAGGATTTTGCATTCGCAAACATTGCGGATCGGTAAAATCCACCATTTGCGAATGCAAAGTCGCCTTTCACGATGTATAAAAGGCATTCGTAGTGCAATTCTAAGTAATCGCAAAAATAGTGATTCCTTAAAATTGCGAGTAGATATTGCGAATCACACACTGCGATTCGCAAATACCGAATCTCAATTCAATGTATCAAGCATTCGCAAATTTCGATTAGTCGCAAAATGGGTTTTTGAATGTGCCAGTTACCACAAATTTAAATCAGGTGGTAAATAGGTGCAACCTATATAAAGAGGCCCAGAATGCATCAGCTTTTTTCTACAATGGCTGCACTCTTCGTCATGGCGAGATGCTGGGTGGAAGGAAATTCGTGTCTCCTCTCAGATTCCAGAACTTTCTGTCACCGAAATGTGAGGAAAATGTGTTTTTTTAGCCAAATTTTGAGGTTTGCAAAGGATTCTGGGTAACAGAACCTGGCCAGAGCCCCACAAATCACCCCATATTGGATTCCCCTAGGTCTCTGGTTTTCAAAAATGCACAGGTTTGGTAGGTTTCCCTAGGTGCTGGCTGAGCTAGAGGCCAAAATCTACAGGTAGGCACTTTGCAAAAAACACCTCTGTTTTCGGTGAAAAAATGTGATGTGTCCACGTTGTGTTTTGGGGCATTTCCATTCGTGGGCGCTAGGCCTACCCACGCAAGTGAGGTACCATTTTTATCGGGAAACTTGGGGAACGCTGGGTTGAAGGAAATTTGTGCCTCCTCTCAGATTCCAGAACTTTCTGTCACCGAAATGTGAGGAAAATTTATTTTTTTGGCCAAATGTTGAGGTTTGCAAAGGATTCTGGGTAACAGAACCTGGTCAGAGCCCCACAAGTCACCCCATCTTGGATTCCCCTAGGTCTCTAGTTTTCAAAAATGCACAGGTTTGGTAGGTTTCCCAAGGTGCCGGCTGAGCTAGAGGCCAAAATCTACAGGTAGGCACTTTGCAAAAAACACCTCTGTTTTCTGTGAAAAAATGTGATGTGTCCACGTTGTGTTTTGGGCCATTTCCATTCGTGAGCGCTAGGCCTACCCACGCAAGTGAGGCACCATTTTTATCAGGAGACTTGGGGGAACGCTGGGTGGAAGGAAATTCGTGGCTCCTCTCAGATTCCAGAACTTTCTGTCACCGAAATGTGAGGAAAATGTGTTTTTTTAGCCAAATTTTGAGGTTTGCAAAGGATTCTGGGTAACAGAACCTGGCCAGATCCCCACAAATTACCCCATATTGGATTCCCCTAGGTCTCTGGTTTTCAAAAATGCACAGGTTTGGTAGGTTTCCCTAGGTGCCGGCTGAGCTAGAGGCCAAAATCTACAGGTAGGCACTTTGCAAAAAACACCTCTGTTTTCTGTGAAAAAATGTGATGTGTCCACGTTGTGTTTTGGGCCATTTCCATTCGTGGGCGCTAGGCCTACCCACGCAAGTGAGGTACCATTTTTATCGGGAGACTTGGGGAACGCTGGGTGGAAGGAAATTTGTGCCTCCTCTCAGATTCCAGAACTTTCTGTCACCGAAATGTGAGGAAAATGTGTTTTTTTAGCCAAATGTTGAGGTTTGCAAAGGATTCTGGGTAACAGAACCTGGTCAGAGCCCCACAAGTCACCCCATCATGGATTCCCCTAGGTCTCTAGTTTTTAAAAATGCACAGGTTTGGTAGGTTTCCCTAGGTGCCGGCTGAGCTAGAGGCCAAAAATCTACAGGTAGGCACTTTGCAAAAAACACCTCTGTTTTCTGTGAAAAAATGTGATGTGTCCACGTTGTGTTTTGGGCCATTTCCATTCGTGGGCGCTAGGCCTACCCATGCAAGTGAGGTACCATTTTTATCTGGAGACATGGGGGAACGCTGGGTGGAAGGAAATTTGTGACTCCTGTCAGATTCCAGAACTTTCTGTCGCCGAAATGTGAGGAAAAGTGTTTATTTGGCCAAATTTTGAGGTTTGCAAAGGATTCTGGGTAACAGAACCTGGTCAGAGCCCCACAAGTCACCCCATCTTGGATTCCCCTAGGTCTCTAGTTTTCAAAAATGCACAGGTTTGGTAGGTGCCCCTAGGTGCCGGCTGAGCTAGAGGCCAAAATCTACAGGTAGGCACTATGCAAAAAACACCTCTGTTTTCTGTCAAAAAATGGGATGTGTCCATGTTGTGTTTTGGGGCATTTCCTGTCGCAGACGCTAGGCCTACCCACACAAGTGAGGTATCAATTGTATCGGGACACTTGGGGGCACGCTGGGTGGAAGGAAATGTGTGGCTCCTCTCAGATTCCAGAACTTTCTATCACCGAAATGTGAGGAAAATGTGTTTTTTTTAGCCAAATATTGAGGTTTGCAAATGATTCTGGGTAACAGAACCTGGTCAGAGCACCACAAGTCACCTCATCTTGGATTCCCCTAGGTGTCTAGTTTTCAGAAATGCCAGGGTTTCCTAGGTTTCCCTATGTGCCGGCTGAGCTAGAGGCCAAAATCTACAGCTAGGCACTTTGCAAAAAACACGTCAGATTTCAATGTAAAAATGTGATGTGTCCATGTTGCGTTTCCTGTCGCGAGCATTAGGCCTACCCACGCAAGTGAGGTACCATTTTTATCGGGAGACTTGGGGGAACACAGAATAGCAAAACAAGTGTTATTGCCCCTTGTCTTTCTCTACATTTTTTCCTTCCAAATGTAAGACAGTGTGTAAAAAAGACGTCTATTTGAGAAATGGCCAGTAATTCACATGCTAGTATGGGCACCCCGGAATTCAGAGATGTGCAAATAACCACTGCTTCTCAACACCTTATCTTATGCCTATTTTGGAAATACAAAGGTTTGCTTGACACCTATTTTTCACTCTTTATATTTCAGCAAATTAATTGCTGTATACCTGGTATAGTATGAAAACCCATTGCAAGGTGCTGCTCATTTATTGGCTCTGGGTACCTAGGGATCTTGATGAACCTACAAGCCCTATATATCCTCCCCACCGGAAGAGTCCAGCAAACGTAACGGTAAATTGCTTTAAAAAATCTGACATTGCAGGAAAAAGTTACAGAGTAAAACGTGGAGAAAAATTGCTGTTTTTTTCAGCTCACTTTCAATCTTTTTTTATTTCAGCTGTTATTTTCTGTAGGAAAACCTTGTAGGATCTACACAAATGACCCTTGCTGAATTCAGAATTGTATCTACTTTTCAGAAATGTTTAGCTTTCCGGGATCCAGCATTGGTTTCACACCCATTCCTGTCACTATCTGGAAGGAGGCTGAAAGCACCAAAAATAGTAAAAATGGGGTATGTCCCAGTAAAATGCCAAAATTGTGTTGAAAATTTTGTTTTTCTGATTCAAGTCTGCCCGTTCCTGAAAGGTGGGAAGATGGTGATTTTAGCACCAGAAACCCTTTGTTGATGCCATTTTCAGGGAAAAAACCAGAAGCCTTCTTTGGCAGCCCTTTTTTCCCATTTTATTGAAAAAAACGAAATTTTCACTGTATTTTGGCTAATTTCTTGGTCTCCTCCAGGGGAAACCACAAACTCTGGGTACCATTAGAATCCCTAGGATGTTTGAAAAAAAGGACGCAAATTTGGCATGGATAGCTTGTGTGGACAAAAAGTTATGAAGGCCTAAGCGCGAACTGTCCCAAATAGCCAAAAAAGGGCTCAGCACGGGGGGGGAAGGCACAGCAGCTAACACCCTATCTCAAATCCTGCCACGCCAAGTGAAAGTGAAAGGAGATACAAGGCAGCATACAGAAGGACACGTAGCACAATTGAAAGGACCTTCGGCCTGCTGAAGAGTCGTTTCAGATGCCTGCACAAGAGTGGAGGTGCACTGCAATACAGTCCAAAAAACACCTGCAAAATCGTGGCCACATGTGCAATGTTGCACAACATCGCAACGATGAGAGGCATACCAGTGGAACCCACAGAGTCAGGCTCCGATGAGGATGATGATCCCTTGCCACCCCTTCACCCAGCAGACAGAACCAGTGCTGCAGATGACAGACAAAGACGTGCTGAGATTACGAGCAACTATTTCTGATGTAAGTAATGACAACACCACGTCTACTTTCATTTATTGCTGTAGGCAGCACATTTATTTCCTTGACTTCAGGTAATACATGTGTGAATAGGACTTAGGTATACAGAATACACAATCAGGTTCCAGTCACAGTGTTAAACTATTGGCATCATATTATCAATGAATTTCTACATGATATGCAAGTCCCATGTACTACTCCACATTACTTTTTACGTCCACGCACTCCACTTTAACGCTCAGTGGTCTCTGTGGCACCTCTTGTTGTGGGGTCAGAGAAAGTACTGTGTCTGGAACTGCGACACCTACAATCCATCCCAGGGGCTGTGACACTGCTGAGGCTAGAGAGGTCCTCACTATCCCTCACCACCCAGTTCGCTGTTTGTAGCACTCCGGGCTGTCTGCACTGTCTCCAATACATTGGTGATTTGAACCAATCCTCGTGCAACGTCCCGAATGCAATGTGACATCTCCACTTGCATGCCCACAGCACGTCATGACACGAAAGCAGTTGTGGTAGTGAGCCGATTGACAGATCTGCTGAACTCATCCAACCTGCCCATCAATTGGTGATGGTGCATATGGTGGGTGACATGCTCCTGCTGCATTACAGTGCAGAGTTCCCTAATGGCATTTGTCATCTCCCTTACGTGTTCTGCTGTAGCCTGCTGTCCCTCATGAGGCTTGCACATGTGATTGAGAGACTCCAACTGCTTGTGCATTGATCCGTGTTGTGATCAATAGACTCCAACTTCCTGTGCATTGATCCCGTTTTGTGATCGATAGACGCCAACTGCCTGTGCATTGATCTCATGTGTTTACATTGCAGGCACTGCACTTTCAGCATGGACGCCTCAAGGCCACCAAACAGTGATGGGTCCTCACCTTCTGCTGCACTGTCTGCCTTCTTTTCAACACCTCCTGAGGGAAATGGACTGAGTCTGGAACAGGGACTGCTATCTGTCGGTGCTTCTAACCACTGGAGGTGGTGTGGGTACCTCTTCCGCCAATTCATCGGATTCCAGGGTAAACTCAGGGAGGGGTAGCACTCTTGCCCTGTGTCTAGTTGGTGCTTGTACGATGGACTGACTGGATTTGAATCGGACTGTGGCTGACTTTCGTCATTCCCCCATTTCCACTTTCTGCTGCGCGAGGGCCTGGAACATCTGCAACAACAATACGCAGCATGTCATTCATGATGTTCACCTTGGATTTGTAATCTCACAGTTACTTTAATGATAAACATTTCCCCTGGCATAGTGTCTCTAATTGTCAGTTGTGTTATTTCTCTGTTTGGGTTTACACTAACTTGCTATTTATGTAGTAGATGCACTTTCGGGGTATGGACTACCACTCCCATAAGGCATTGTTGTGTTGAATGTAATATGTGGCATGGACCCGTTATCTCTGTGCATAGTGCCATTGCAATTTTCTAATGGGCATTGGTACATGCACATATGGTGATTCTAATCATTACTGCCCTTATCTTTGCTGGTGTCGGGTGGGCCTGAGGTGTCAATGTCAGTGACACCACTAACAGCTTCAGGCAGCAGTGTTGACTCCACCATATCTTCCATGGGGGTGAACGGTGTCTGGGTGGGTGGTCCTCCTACAGTGCTCCTTACCTCCTTCAGCCTGCTTGCTACCCTCTCTTTGGCATGTGATCGCAAGTCGTACTATCGCTTGTATATCTCCTCGATGGAACGCTAGGCAACACCCGCTGCACATATTTTGGTCTGGATGTCAGTCCACATTTTCCTCTTTTCACTTTCCGGGATCTGTAGTGAGTGTTTGCCAAAAAATTGGTTATGGTTCTTAACCACCTCTTCTGTGAGCACATCCAATTCCTGCTCACTGAATTTCAGTTTATGCTTTCTCTCTCCTTTGTCCTTCCCATTTCCATCAGTGGCCATAGTTTTTTCTGGTCCTGGCCGGTTCACCTGAGTGCCTCCCAGGTGCTGTGCTGGGTCTCTCTGCCTGCCCCCAGGGCTCAGGCTTCTGGAAACAGATTGTGATGTCATCAAGCTGCTCCAGAGTACAAAAATGGCAATTTGCGATTTCAGTATACCAATTTGCTATTTTAACGAATCGCTATTTGCTACTCGCTATTTGCGATTGTGAATTTTAAGAAATCGCAAAACATTTTGCGATGGTGTTATTACATCGCATTTTGCAAATCCCAGTTAGAGATTTGGTAAAAATCACTATTTGTATTTTTTTATGCGAACCTTGATACATCTGGCCCCTAATTTTGTCAACTCGCTAGCCAGAAACATCAATTACATTTTGCCTCTCTACCATGCACAGTGTTCTCATAAATTATGTCATTTGAGATGTCAATAGTGTTTTTATGAATGGTTTCAATGTATATGGCAGTATGATGTAATATCAAAGGGTGTAAGCAGTGCATTGTAAAGACATGAGTTATAGTTAATGTAGTCTGCTTAGCAAGTTGATAGGTAAACTTACATTTTTGTGTAAGTTTACAATTGTTTGCCATTCACAAAGGTGTTTTATGAGTGGTATGTTCATGACTGCCGAGTCTATGCACATAAAAAGATAGGATAGTACTATGTATTTATTTGTGGAGACTCTGCACTCTTAAAGATAGTAGTAGTAAAATGCCTTTATTACTAGCAATCGTAAACATTCATATTACATCACTTATGCACTAAAAGTGTAAGTTTACCATTGTGAATCAGCCCCCGAAGTTGCAACAACCTAGTGATATATTGGGCCACTGTATACTGCTGTGATTTTGCAGTATACTGATGATAAGCAGCATCTGATTGGCTGACTGCCCTTTCCAAAGTAAAATTCAGCCTTATTGTTTAAACCACACTTTGTCTGTATTCTGGTTTTTAAGTGTAAATATAATTTGTCTGTATTCTGGTTTTTAATTATAAATATAGGGCCATATTTATACTTTTTTAGCGCTGCATTTGTGTCATTTTTTGACACAAAAGCGTCGCAAACGTACAAAATATAATGTATTTTGTAAGTTTCTGCCATTTTTTCATCAAAAAATTACGCAAATACGGTGCTACAAAATTATAAATGTGGGCCATAATATCTTGCTGTTTATAAGTATATAGGAAGGAATGAATCTGTTTCTATAAGTTTGTAGAGTAAAAGTTTGAGGAGCATTGTAGTAGTACCATATTGTCTAGACTGCACTTAGTATGAGTTCAGAGTTTTAATGATCAATATAGTACAGTAGATTTTTATTTTTAACATATTTAATTTTGAGTTACATTTTTTAAGTACACTGTACTACACTATGGCCCTCATTATGACATTGGCGATAAATCCCACTTAAAGCCGCGGTGACGGTCACCAGCATACCGCAGCGGTGGCAAATATCCGTTCACCATATTATAACACACACACACCAAACCAACAGAATACTGCCATAAACACAAATCCGCCAGCCCAAAGGTCAGTGCTAAAGTGGTGGTACGAACACCCATACCATTACGCAAACAAAATAACGCCCACCACATTATGACCCACGAATCACCACGGCAGACAATCATTGGCGGTAAACCATTGGGGGTACCCACCGCCACGCTCAGAATGGACACCTTAATACAAAACAAAACAACATTGGCCAAAACTAAACACACAAACCTGACACTCATACACAAAACACACCCACAGCACTATAAAACACACATCCACATCACACACCACCCTTTACGAATACCAATAAGCGCCACAAGAATAACACGAAGACCTCTGAGACAACTACACAACACACCACAAACACCCATACGTCTGTCACGCACCCCACATCCCACACCCCACCACATCACTCAACACCCTCTGCACACCACACAACACCCATTTCCCCACAAAGGCACCCCAGTTTCACAGATGAGGAGTTGCGGTTCATGGTGGAGAAAATAGTCAGGGTAGGGCCACAGCTGTTTGGAGCACAGGTACAGCAAATATCCATTGTCAGGAAGATGGAGCTATGGCGGAGAACCATGGACAGGGTGAACGCTGTGGGAGAGCATCCAAGAACAAGAGATGACATCAGGAGGAGGTGGAGCGACCTACGGGGGAAGGTACGTTCCGTGGCAGCAACGCACCAGCTCACTATCCATAGGACTAGCAGGGGACCCCCACCTCCTCCCCCAAAGCTCACAGCATGGGAGGAAAAAGTCTTGGCAATACTGTATCCTGAGGGACTCACTGGAGTAGCCGGAGGACTGGACACTGGTGAGTCAATATTTACTACTTATCACCCCCCATACCTGCATGCCATCTCACCCCCTCACCCTCACCCTCACTGCCATCACTCCACTCCATCCCACACACTGCACCTACACATCTTACTAACCCCAATGCCAAGCCCTACATGCCATGCCAATGCATGGACAGCCCTCCCAGCCCTGCATGGACACCCATCACCAAAGCATGCACAGCATGGAGAACTAACAAGCAGACAATCCATCACCATACACAAACAAAGGTGGCAGGGCAATAGAAACAATAGAGGGGGAGCAAATGTACAATATGTCACAGACATGAAGTATAATACATCACTTACATCCCCACAGGTGCCCCTGCCAATCTCATCGACGAGGAGGTGTCATCACTATCCAGTCCTCCAACAGAAGAAGCCAGTCATGACAGTAACACTGGACTTCAGAATCTGGATGAACTACCTGGCCCATCAGGGACCACTGGTAAGTCAGCCACCCCAGCCCACTCACAGTGCACCACAGAGCCTCCCCCATCAGTATCCTACACCACAGCACCCACCCAACGTCCCCACACCTCTGTCCCCAAGACATGTCAATCAGCAGTGGGCCCACCTGTACAGGGACCCCAGTCCACACCTCACACCCAAGACAATCAGGGACCTGGGGTCAGTGGCAGTGGGCAAACCGTTCAGGGGACAGAGGCATAGGGGAACAGGGACACTGGGAAGACGGCTGTGTGCCAGGGGGAGGACAGGCACAGGGAACCGACTTTCCAGGAGACACTCGCGAATGTCCTAGGGGCTTACCAACAATCCCAGGAGAAGATGGGCCAGATCCTAACCAACATGCAGGAGAACAAGCGGTTGCAGGAGGTACACCATCAGGAGAACAGGGAGGATTTGCAGGCCCTCAACACCACCATGGTCTCCATAGCAGGGGTGCTGGCAGATATGGCCAACATCATGAGGGAATGGACAGCACACCAGCGGGCCCCTACCACTAGCCAGTCTACTGACCAGCCCACCACTTCTGCTAGTGGGCAGGAGGCCCTGCAACAGGACCCACAGACCACCAGCACCCCTCCTCCTGCAGAAGGTGAACCACCCCGCAAACATTCCCTGCGACCCAGACAGAAGCCAGAGACAGTTGCCAAGACGAAGACCACTGCCAGGAAATGAGACCCTCCTTAATGTCCCCCTTGTGTCCCACCTTGTCCAATTTGAACTGCCTTTGCTCCCCTTCCTATGGCCCCTTGGACACTGGACCTGTGCTACAAACAGACGGAACGCATTCCCTGGACTAACCTCTATCATCACCCCATTCCATTGCACTTTTCCGTCAAACATTTGCACTACTATAAACACCCTTGAACACAACCTAAGTGAAAGTGTTTTATGTGATAACAATGTGCATATATGGAAACAGTTACAGCTTGTGCAAATTATCTGAACACTGTGATGACATTTATTTTAAGGCCTGCATCTGTCTGTATACATCACATCAGTACACTGTTGTCATATCACCAACATCTGCAAAATGAGAAGCCATAAGTGAAAGTAAGTAGAGATGCAAAGGAAGTGAATGCCATCCTGCTACAGCCACACAGAACACATCAATAATCAGACGAATGGTCAGTTCCACTGTCTCACCTGTGTATCATTGGACGTATTGACGTATAACTGATGTTCTGTTGTCCACATCCTCATCCTCTGCCTCCTCATCCTCACTGTCCTCAGGGTCCACTGCTGCCACAGGGACATTTTAAGTCTCCTCCTCCTGCAGGTAAGGCACATGTCGTCTGAGGGGCAGGTTGTGCATGCCACCACTATCTGGCAGACCTTCTTGGGTGAGTAGCACAGGTATCAACGGGTTAGATGGAGGCATCTGAACCTCCCCTTTAGGAGGGTGAAGGTCCTCCCAATAATTCACTTGATTCTCCCATCTGCATCATTATAACGATTCAAAGCCCCTGTCCTGACATTCATCACAGGGGTCAGTATCCATGATAGGTTTGGGTAGCCTGAGTCACCTGCAAGTATTGAGGGACAAACATTAGCCTTACACAATGGTACGGGGTCAACACCAGAAGGCATACAGTGACACACATTGGGTGAGGACTCAGCCTCACCAATTAGCCACACCCTGTGCCTTAGTAGTTGTGCTATCACTTGTGGAATGCTGCTATTCCTCAGGACAAAGGCATCATGCACTGACCCAGGATACTTGGCATGAAGTGGGAGATGTACTGGTCAGCCAGGCACACCATTTGCACATTGAGTGAGTAGAAATTCTTCTGATTCCTGAACACCTATTCATTCTGGCGGAGGGGGACAAACGCAACATGTATACCGTCAGTCGCCCCAATAATGTTGGGTATATGTCCATTGCATAGAATCCTGCCTTCAAAGTGGCCAAATCTTCCACCTGGGGGAAAGCAATGTAGCTGCACATGTATTACACCAGGGCAGACAAAACCCTTGCCAGCACTATTGAGAACATTAGATGTGACATTCCTGCTGTCATGTCCACTGTCACTTGCAATGAACCAGTTGCCAGGAGGTGGAGCACTGATAGAACCTGCAGTAGAGGGGGATCCCAGTGGGATGACGGATAGCTGATATCAGATCAGGCTCCAATTGAGCACATAGCTCTGTGATTGTGGCCCTGTCCAGTTTATTGGCGAGTATTATATGCCTCTCCTCCAGTGTAGCCAAGTCCACAAGGGGTCTGTACACAGGGGCTTGCCTCCTCCTCCTATTCATCCGCAGTGGTAGGTATCTAAGGGACACAAGAGTAAGTAGGTTGTCACAATTTAAACAATGGATCAGTGTACATAGCGCAGGAACGTGATGGGACATTGGGAATGGCAATGTATGTGCAAAAAATGGAAATGACCCCGTTCTTGATTATCAGAATATTGTCCACCACCATAAATTGTCGACCGCCTGTCCTGTATGTAGGGACAGGTGGAAGTGAGGTAACTTCGCTGGACTTGCGCGTCATGGTG
Source organism: Pleurodeles waltl (assembly GCF_031143425.1). Lineage (NCBI taxonomy): Eukaryota > Metazoa > Chordata > Amphibia > Caudata > Salamandridae > Pleurodeles > Pleurodeles waltl. The sequence goes on from NC_090445.1 coordinate 1,635,655,272, forward strand.
GAAGGCAGTTTTGCACCGCCGTGCTATTCCTCATTGGCTAACATGGGGCTCTATGGAGTACAGTGGCCAATGGGGATCACCGCCGGTGGTGACGGTGTACACCGCTGTGGATATGACCGACATTTTCTGTCCATAACCTCACTTGATTCCTGACTTTCCACAGAACAATGCCTACACTGCGTGTGCTGGTGTGACCTGTGTCTGGATCCTGCCATGGCACATGTGACTGGGAAAAGGGCCTCTGCCTTCACTTTAGAGGAGTTGGAGCATTTTGTTGGATGGAGTCCTACCACAGTATGGGCAGCTGTATGGGCCTCCAGACCAACAGGTGAGTACACCTTGGGCACAAGGCATGTGACAGGGTTGTTTAAACATGTGTGTGCAAGCATTGTGTCATTTGGGGGGTCGTATGTCTGGTGATAGTGTACATGGTGGGCGCTGAGTAATGTGTGTGCCAATGGGGATGGAAGGGAATTTGTGGGCTGTATGTGTGACAGGGGATTGTATGTGTAATGGTTTACTCGTGTCTTTGTTTCCTCTGCAGGTCAGCGCCCATCAGAAGAAGGGATTGTGTGCGTGCCATCGCCAAGGATGTGTGGACCCTAGGGGTCTACACCAGGGAGAGCACTCACTGTAGGAAGAGGTGGAAGGACCAGAGACACTGGGCCCGGAAGACCCCAGAGGCCCAGCTGGAGATGGCCTACCAATGAGGGCGGGGTGCCTGTCGGAACCTGATCCCCAGATGGCCTGCATACCGGCAGTGGCCTACCCAGAGCTGGATGGGCGCTTGAGGGCATCACAGCAACCACAAGGGGGTGAGTACAGTGTGCGTTACAACTATGATTGGTAGGTGGCATGGGAACCTGGTGGTGGCTGTCAGTTAGTGGGTGCCCCTCAATGCCAGCTCAGAGAGCACAGCGTGATCCAGCTCAAGGGTAATGTGTGTATTGCTAAATCTGGTAACATAGCTAGGTTGCATACCATGTCACACAGGGTGTAGGGGGTCCCAGGAGGGGTGCAGTTGTCGGTGTTTAGCTCTCATCTTGCTGTGGTACCTAGTCAATGTAATGCCAATGGGATGCATGGGACACAATCCTGCTGACTGTCTGTGACGGTAATGCGTATGCCATCTGTGGTGTTGGTGTTGTAATTGACCCAGTGCTCCCTTTCTCTCTAACTCCCCCTTTTTTCTTCTGTCATCCTGTCCATGTGTGCATTAGCATCATCTGGCAGAGGAGCAGGGTACTGACGACAGAGGGAGCTGCATCCCATAGGACCCAGGAGACAGAGTCTCCCGATGCCGAGGGGACCAGTGGGATGGAGGGCGAGGGGAGCACCACGGCGGAGGCAGGAGGTGACAACACTGAAACTGATACCTCCTCTGATGGAAGCTCCCTGTTGGTGGCGGACACCTCTGGGACCACCCCAGCTCCAGGTACAGCCGCCACCCCCGTACTAGCACCGCCCTCCCAGTAGCCCCTCACCAAGTTGCCTGTGCCCGCTCACTCAGGAGGGTGGGCATCTCCTTCACCCCAGGCACCTCAGGCCCTGTCCCAGTGAGCCCTGCTGCCCTCGGTGAGGAGGCTATTGACCTCCTGAGAACCATCTCTGTAGGGCAGTCAACCATTGTGAATGACACCCAGGGGCTGGCATCCCAGATGCAGTAATGCAATGCATTCCTGGAGGGCATTCACAGTGTATTGGCGGCCCAACAGAGATCGTTCCAGGCTCTGACCTCCTCTATGATGGCAGCCATTGTCCCTGTTCCTACCATCCCCTTTCCAACTACCACTTCCTAGTCCCAATCTCCTCAACCCCAACCCATCCCATGGACACATCCAGACAAGCATGCACACAAACCATCACACAAGAGTGGCACAGACAAACACAGGCAACACACTTCAGGCCACAAGCACTCACACAAACAACAGACAGTTGCACACATGACAACATCCACTGCCTCCACTGTCTCCCCCTCCTCCCTCACTGTCACATCCACACCCACACCTGCATGCAGTGCATCAAAAGCCACCACCACCATGACCACACCAAGCAGCACACACACCTCACTTGCAGACACTTCCACAACAACCATCAATGCATCCTCTGTGTCCTCTCCCACCCTGTCTGCCCCCACCTCCTAAGAGACACAAACGCACGCACACAGACACCCAATAGCCATCCACCTCACACCAGCACACTGCACCTGCACCCAAGTTCAGCAGACGTACACCTCCGACAACCACTCCCTCAACCTCCACTCCCATCCCTCCCCCTCATCCCGCCCCACCATCCTTAAGAAGCTTTGCCTCGCCCAACTTGACCAATTCCCTCCACCTCCATCCCTCATCCTGCCCGTAAAAGCAGGGTCCCAACGACCCAGCCTAGCACTTCAGCCAAACAGTCCACGGGGACAGAGGAGGCACCTCCTAGTCGTGGAGGCAAGAGAGGGAAGGATCCCACTATGATTGGTAAGTGGCTTGGGAACCTGATGGTGGCTGTCAGTTAGTGGGTGCCCCTCAACACCAGCCCAGAGAAAGCAGCATGATCCAGCTCCAGGGTAATCAGTGTATTGCTAAATCTGGTAACATAGCTAGGTTAGATACCATGTCAGACCGGGCATAGGGGGTCCCAGGAGGGTTGCAGTTGGCAGTGTTTGGCTCTCATCTTGCTGTGGTATCTAGCCAATGTAATGCCAGTGCGGTGCATGGGACCACAAGCACTCACCCAAACAACAGACAGTTGCACACATGACAACATCCATTGCCTCCACTGTCTCCCCCTCCTCCTCCTTCTCATCCTCCCTCACTGTCACATCTGCACTCACACCTGCATGCACTGCATCAATAGCCACCACCACCATCACCACACCAAACAGCACACACACCTCACTTGCAGACACCCCCACAACATCCATCAACACGTCCCCTGTGTCCTCTCCCACCCCGTCTGCCCCCACCTCCTAAGAGACACAAACGCAGGCACACAGACACCCAACAGCCATCCACGTCACATCAGCACACTGCCCATGCACCTGCACCCAAGTCCAGTAGAAGTACACCTCTGACAACCACTCCCTCAACCTCCACTCCCATCCTTCCTCCCTCATCCCACCCGACCGTCCCTAAGAAGCTTTTCCTTGCCCAACTTGACCTCTTCCCTCCCCGTCCTGCCCGTAAAAGCAGGGTCCCCACGACCCAGCCCAGTACCTCAGCCAAACAGTCCATGGAGACAATGGAGGCACCTCCTAGTCATGGAGGCAAGAGAGGTAAGGATCCCACTCCACCAGCCAGGAAAGGGAAGGATCCCACTCCACCACCCAGGAAAGGGAAGGATCCCACTCCACAAGAAAGGAAAGGGAAGGATCCCACTCCACCAACTAAGAGGGGCAAGAGGTCCTCCCCAACAGCAGTGGTCAAGGTGCCCTCACCTCAGGCTGGGACACAGCAGCCCTCTCTTCGGGCTGGTACACAACAGCCCTCACCTCAAGCTGGGACACAGGAGCCCTCACCTCAAGCTGAGACACAGCAGCCCTCACCTCAGGCTGGGACACAGCAGCCCTCACCTCGGACTGGGACACAGCAGCCCTTACCTCAAGCCAGGACACAGCAGCCCTCACCTCAGGCTGGGGGACAGCAGCCCTCACTTCAGGCTGGGACACAGCAGCCCTCACTTCCAGCAGAGGGCATGCAGGCCACCTCCAGGGACTGTTGTATAAGCAGCCCCTTCCAGAATCAGTGTGCATGTTCCCCACCTCAGAGACTGTGAGCTTGCACTCCCCAGCAAAGGAAAATGGGCATGGAGCCCCCTCCAGAACCCGTGGGAAAGTTCCCCACCACAGAGATTGTGACCTTGCACTCCCCAGCAAAGAGAAATGGGCATCAGACCCCTCCACTGCCAGTGGGCAAGTTCCCCACAACAGCTGCAGTGCTCCCACCGCTATTCCCCCTGAGGTGCCTGGCCATCCCCACCATGATGCCCCAGCACAGTGTAGTGCGGATTACATCAGGGAAAGAGTTGGGGCGTGGACTGTGCCCTATGGCCATGTGAGCCTTTTATACTTTGGACTGGCCATTGGCCTTTTCTGCACATTGACTCATGTGCATTTTGTCACATGGGCAATATGGTGGCTGCTTTCATCCAATTACAATTTCAGTTCTGGAATGCCGTAGTCCTTCCATTAATATGACGTGATTCTGTGACATTGTTTTTTGTCTGCAGCTGGTTGTGCGTATTGTGTGTGTGTTAATGGCTTGCGTGTGTCACTCTCCTTTTCCTCCCTCCCTTGTGTGCTAGGCGGCTGTACTCACTGTTGATGGCATTGGTGTTCCAGGTGAAGCATGGCGTAGAAGAGCATCGGGAAGACTTGAAGTTCTGGTTCCATGGCGGCCTTGTTCTCTGTGTCTCCGAGGGTGGGTCTTTCGTCTTCTGTGTTCTGTTTCTGCCAGGCTTTTGATGGCATTGGTACTGCCCTGGAAATCCTAGCGGTGTGCTATGTCATAATATTGTGGGCGGAACCTTGTCTTCTGCCTGGCTGTTGATGGCTACCGCCGTGGTCAGTGGTGTTTACACCCTGGCAGTTGGTGTGGTACATTGGCTGTCTATGGGAGTTATCACCGCCATGGTCATAATTCGGCGGTAATTACCACCTGTCTGTTGGCGGTATTACCGCCACTTTATCACTCACCGCCAATGTCATAATGACCATCTATATTTCAGAGCACAGATTATGTGTAAATATAAAAAGAATGGAACAGTGAAAAAACGCTATATTATGGTATGTTTCCACTTAAATACAATGTAGGTTTTTTAATGTTGTATATTTTCATTTATTTAAATTCTTAAGTACCATGTACTTCATTATCTTTTTTTTTAAATATATAGAATGCTATAAATAGGTGTCCCCACATATTATTGCTTTAATACAGTGATAATAGGTAAGTAACACACATAAAACCAACTGCTTAAGTAAACCTAAGGCCCTAACACAGAACATCGTAAAAATGTGGTATAAACAAGATAACTACCTTTAACTTTTGCAAAGGCAGTCATTAGCCAATCATATACTGCCTTGCCATCTTCAAGTGCTGAGGTATATTGTGAAATTAATTTGATTTACCACAGCCTGAGATATAACTAAAGGGCATAATTACAAGTTCTGTGTGCCTCCAGTGCATCACTTTTTGTGATGCACCGGCAGAGCATAGTGCAGGCCAATGTCTACAAGGCCACGCAAAGCCACTTTGCATGACTTGTCATGGCCTTGTAGATATGGTGTAAGGTAACGCAACACAAGTTTCCTCGTTTCCTTACACACTGCATCAGGAAGCGTGCCCTGGATATTGTGGTGGGTGTCCCCATTCAACACCCATTAGTTTTGATTCATTCCCAGATTTACAAGAATCTGTAAACCTGGGAATGCAACAAAACTGTACACCTCCCCAGGGCAGGCACAACAAAGAGAATTATTTTTATTTCTCCTTATTATTTCCTCTTTCTATGTGTGCTGTAAAATGGTATATAGTGTAGTGGCATGGTGTTTGATATAGTGGAGTCAAGTAGCCTAGACTGGAGCAGCGAGTTGCACAGTGGATTGGCGTGTTGAACAGTTGAGTAGGGTGTCGTAGGGTGTCATAGACAGAGTAGAGTGTATTAGAGTGGAATAGGGTGAAGTAGAGTATCATAGAGTGTAGTATTGGAGTAGAGGGCTGGACAGGGGAGCAGTGTAGTGTGGAGTATAGGATAGTGGTGTAGAGTAGGGTAAAGTACAGTAGAGTATAATGGAGTGGAGTACACAGTTGGGTAGTGCAGAGTGGAGTAAAGTGTCATAGAGTGGAGTGGCGTGTTGTAGACTGTAGTGGCATGAAGTGCAGTAGATTGGAGTGCCATAGCATAGAGTCAAGTTAAATGTCATAAACTGGAGTATCGTTTTGTACAGTAGAGTCTAGTGGGGTGTCATATAGTATTGGAAAGTGATGTAGACTACACTAAATTAGAGCGGCATGCAGACCAGTAGATATTTGTAGAGTGGAGTGGTATATAGTACAGTACAGCTGTAGAGTGTGGTACAGTGGATTGGCATACAGTGTTGTAGAGTACAATGGCATTGAGTGGCATAGAGTGGAATGGCATACAGTGGAGTAGCAGAATAGAGTGGAGTACTGTGTAAAAGTAGAGTGGATAAAGTGTCAGACAAAGAGTTGCATACAGTGTTGTATAGTGGAATAGAGCATCTTAAAATAGAGTGAAGTAGAGTGATGTACAGTGGAATAAAGTATAGTACAGTTTTGTATAGTGGATTGAAAGGGTATAGACAGGAGTAAAGTGTCAGAGAGTGGCATACAGTGTAGTAGGTTGTTGTAGACTGGAGCTGCATAAAGTTCTGTAGTGTGTGAAACAGTGGAGCTGCGTAGAGTGGATTATTGTATAGTAGCTAAGAGTGCTGTAAAGTCTTGTGCAGCAGAATAGAGTCAAGTAGAGTGGTGTAACATAGTACGGAGTAAAGTACAATAGAGAGTATTGGTGTGTGTCGGAGAGTAGAGTGGTATGGAATAGAGTGTACTTGTGTAGTGTAGGTAGTAAACTGTTGTAAATTAGAGTGGGGACACATATAGTAGAGTGGGATGCTGTGTCATGTAGAAAAGTGTGGTATACTATAATAGAGTGTTGCACATTGGAATGTACAGGCATAGAGTGGAGTATAGAGTTGGACAGTGGAGTGTACGGGGATAGAGTGGAGTAGAATGTCGTAGAGTGCCATGAAATGTGGTAGATCTTTGTAGAATGGAGTATATAGAGTGGACGAGAGTGTCATACAATGGAGCGGCGTAGAGTGAAGTGGCGTATACTGTAGTGGCTTAGAGTGGATTACCATAAGGTGGAGTAGCATACAGTGGAATAGCTTACAGTGGAATACTGTACAGTAGCGTGTATAGGAATGGAGTGGAATAGAATAGAAATCATACAGTGGAGTGGTGTACAGTGGAGTGGCATAGAGTGGAGTAGGGTACAGTTGATAAGCATAGGATGGGGTGGTATACATTGGAGTGATGTAGCCTGAAGTTGAGGAACTTGGAGTGATGTCTCATACATCAGAGTAGAATGCTGTGTTATGTGGAGTGTTGGTAAAAGTAGTATAGTGGAGTACAGTGTTGTTCAATAGCTTGTGCACATTTGGACAGTGGATTGTATGCGGATAGAGTATAGTAGAGTCTAGTAGAGTGGCACAGAGTGTAGTAGAGTTTTATAGGGTGGAGTTGTATAAAGTGGAGGAGAGTACAGTGGAGTGGTGTATGGAGGAGTAGCATACAGTGGAGTGGCATAAAGCGAATACTGTAGAGTGGAGTAGCATTGACTGGAGTGCTGCACAGTGGGGTTCCATAGAGTGTAATAGCATATAATGTAGTAGCGTACAGTGCTGTGACCTGAAGTATAATAGTGCATAGTATAGTAGGGTACAGGGGAGTAGCATACTGTGAAGTCTTTTAGTGTGGTGTGGGGTAGTGTGTAATAACATACAGTGGAGTGAACTACAGTGGAATGGGGTAGATTGGAATACCATTCAATAGAGGGGCAAAGATTGAAGTTGTGTACAGTGTAATAGCCTAGAATTAAGTGGCATACAGTGAAATAGTGCAAAGAGGAGTACAGCGGAGTGGGTAGAGTAGAATAGCACAGAATGGAATAGCACAGGGAAGAGTAGCATTGAGAGGAGTAGCGTACAGTGGAGCGATATAGACAGCAGTAGTGTACAGTGGATTGGGGTAGAGTGAAGTAACATATAGTAGAGTGCATAGAGCAGAGTGGTGTAGAGTAGAGTGGCGTCCAATGGACTAGCATGAAAGGGAGTGGCATAGAGTAGAGTGGTGGACACTGGAGTGGTGTAGAGTGGAGTACCATATAATGGAGTGGCATACAGAGGAATAGCATAGAGCGGAGTGGTGTACAATGGAATATCGTAGAGTGGAGTTGTGTACAGTAGAGTGGCGCAGACTGGAATAGCACATAGTGGAGTAGCGTATAGTACAGTGGCATACAGTGAACTGGTGTAAACTGGAGTGGATTACAATGGAATGGGGCGGAGTGTAATATCATACAGTGCAGGGGTGGACAGTTGAGTGGCATCCAATGGAATAGTGTAGAATGGGGTGGGATAGAGGGGAGTGGCATATACTGGAGTGACGTAGAGTGGAGTATCATACAGTGGGTATAGTAGAATAGCATATACTGGAGTAGCATGTAGCAGAGTGGTTTATTATGGCGTGGCGCACACTGGAGAGGAGTTTGTTTGCAGTTGCATGCATTGTAATAGTGTAGAGTTGACTGGTGAAGAGTGGATTTGTGTACAGTGTAATAGCGTAGAGTGAAGTAGCATACAGCAGAGTGTTGTACAGTTGCGTGGTGTTGAGTGTCATAGGCCCTCATTCTGACCTCGGCGGTCTTTTCGCAAGACCGCCGAGTTACCGCCGCGGTGAAGACCGCCGACCGCGGCGGTATGCCGCTGTGCGTATTCCGACCGCTGGGAGCGTTCCGCCGGGAAACCGCCGGCAGCCAGACTGGCGGTCGGCGGGAAAGTGGAGACTGGTCAACCTCCACCGCCACGCCAGCAGAACACCACCCCCAGAATTACGACCCACATTTCTGTGTGGCGGTCTTCTGTTGGCGGTGTGCTGTCGGCGGTCACGTCCCTATGGCTCCCGTCGCCTCCCGGAGGACCAACGCACAAGGTAAGTTGATCGTCCGTGAGGGGAGGGGGTGGGGGGGTGTTGTGTGATGTGTGCGTGCATGGGGGTGTGCAGATGTGCATGTTGGGGTGCGTGCATGTCGGGGTGCGTGTATGTGCATTTCGGGGTGGGGGTGGGGAGGGGGTTCGTACCACCTCTGGGGGGTGGCAGGGGGGTGGAGGGGGTGGGGGGAGGACTCGGGGGGCAGTGGGGGGTGGGGAGGGACCCCTATCAGTGCCAGGGAAGGAATTCCCGGGCCCCGATAGTGCCTACCGCCATGGTTCGCATGGCGGTTCCCGACCGCCAGAAACCGCGGCGGTAAGCAGGGTCATGATACGGGTGGCGGTCTTGGGGCGACCGCCGGGCCGGAGTGCGCAAACTCCAGCCCGTCAGTCATGACCGCTGTGGCGGTCGGAGTGGGGAAGTGGCGGTCGATCGCGGCGGTGACCGCCGCGGTCAGAATGCCATTTTTTGGACCGCCGGTCTGTTCGCGGTCCGACCGCCGCCTCTCCGCCGACCGCCAAGGTCAGAATGAGGGCCATAGTGTATTGTGGAGTAACGTACACTGGAGTGGCTTATAATGGAGTGGTGTAGACTGGATTGGCATACAGTGGCATAGGGTAGAGTGTAATAGAATACAGTGGAGCGGCAGACATTGGAGTTGAGTCCAATCGAATAGCATATAATGAAGTAACATAGACTTGTGTGCCATAAAGTGGAGTAGCATAGAGTAGAGTAGTGTACAGTGGAGTGGCATGTAGTGGAATAGCATACAGTAGAGTGTTGTAGAGTGAAGTGGCATACATTGGAATACAGTTGAATGGAGTGGCGTACAGTAGAATGGCTTAGAGTGGAATATTTTATAAGGGAGTAGTGTCCAGTGGAGTGGCGTACAGTTTAGTGACGTAGACTGGAGTGGCGTACAATGTAATAGCATAGAGTGGAGTGGCATAGATTGGAGTCTTCTACAGCAGAGAAGCATGTAGTGGAGTGGCACAGAGTAGAATAGCGTATAGTGCAGTAGCTACAGAGGCATGGCATACGGATGTATGTGAAATTTAGCAGCAGTGTAGAATGTGGTGTGGAGAGTGACACAAAACAGTGAATCACATGGCCTAGTGTTTCTCTAGATTTACCACTCCATGAAGGGTCACACATGGTGGCCTTGCGTTCCTTTGTAAATCTGTCTTAAGTATTGTATTGCCCATGCAACACCATGAATGATGCAAGTGTACTGCAGTCAGGTCAATCCAATAAGAAGATAGATCTCAAGCAGTATTTCTCATTCCTTTTACTTCTGCCATGAATCCTCTTGATTGTGGTGTACCCCCGGGGCCTGCCTTGAGCCTTATCCTTTTTAATGTCTACTTGGAACCCTTTGCAATCCTTGTGGAATCTTGAAGCCTGAAGGTGATTTATTTTGCTGATGACACCCACCTCTCTTGTTCTTCCCGTTATTCTGGCAGATGTTTTCAGTTCTTTTAAGCTGTGCCTGAAGTCAGTTGGTGTTCGGATGAGTAATAGCTGCCTTAAATTGAATTCTAATAAAAAAGAAAAACTTCTTTTTTTTGCAGGTCAGGACCCTGATTCGCTCAGCTGGTGGCCTTCGGAGCTTGGTGCACCTCCTGTTCCATCTTGTTGTGTCAGAAACCTAGACTTCAAATTTGATACCACCTTGTCTTTTGAACCACAGGTCAAATCAGGTTTCTGCTCGCAGCTTTGCAGCCATGAAATACCATAGGAGGGTGCTGCATCTGGGTCTGGTAGCTGCCCAGAAGACCATTGTTCATTATTTGGTAACCTCAAAGTTAGACTATGCAAATAGTCTCTATCTTGCTCTGCTGTCCTACTTACTGCACTGCCTGCAGGCATCCAGTGCAGCTGCATGTCTTATCCTTAAAGTATCAGCATGCCTGTCGGTGTTTGCTTGCTTACGTCAGCTGCACTGGATGCCTATTGCTAGTGACATTAAATTCAATGCTGTCACTTTGGCCAATAGAGCCCTGGAGAAAAAAAGTGTACTTTGTACTTATGAAGAAGGAGTAAGGCCTACTGCCAGGGAAGATCCTTGAGGGCTTACATCTTAAAACTCCTGCATACCCAGATGGTTCGCAAGGCTAGAAGAGGTGAAAGATCCTTTGTGTTTTTAACAAGAAACTCTGAAATTCGTTTCCAACTGCACTTTGTTTTGCCCCATCTTAATCAGCTCTGAGGAAAAGTATGAATACTAATCTTCTTAATAGTTGGGCCTGCTGTCCTCAGGATTAGATGCTAGTCATGTCTGTACTCCATTATTGCTAGCGCCGGGATGCTTCCTCTGAAGCAGCTGCCCACTTCATAACTTTTATTGTATTGTATTCGTATTGCTTTGTAATAATACTGCTAGGCCGTAGTTATATTTTGGGCAATGGCTTTCTTTGATACCTTTGCAATATGCCATGGTACATGGTGGGTACAAAACCAGTATATCATTGAGTAATGGCTGTTTTGAGAGAATGAAAAGGCAGCCATACTGTTTTTACCGCATTTTACCTGTGTTCAGTGTTAGGAACTTAGATATAGGGAAGTAGTAGGTCCCTACCTATTGAAACTTTATTTAAGTGGTAATAGGTAGGGCAAAGTATTTACATTTTTTTGCTATTTTTAAATAAGTTTACGGCCATGTACCACAGTAGTTTCACAAAATTTGGTGAAATTCTGCAAAAGCGGTGACAGATATCAATAAATTTGAATGCCTTGTAAATTAAAAAATACTTAGCCTTTTAACTGCAGTACCCAAAAATCACAATATCTGCACCATAATGTGTAATCCTGCCAAACTTCATGTAAATCCATTCAGCTGTTTACACTCTATGTCAAATACAATAGTTTATGGAAAATGCTGTCGAGGAAAAACACGTTTTGGGACTTCCTGTGAACTTTGCATCCCTGAACAATTCACCGCAAAAAATACATCATCACCAAAATGTAGAAAAAGCCATAGGTCTGGGAATATTTGTGGTGATTTGTCAAACCGGTGGAAAGTTATTAGGGAGCAAATATCCTAGAAATGACAATTTCTGGGAATCCTAACTATAACTACAGAAGGCCAATCAGATTGAATGTGATTTCTTTCTTTTTATCTAGTGCATTTCTTAGAATTTGCTTATTGGTTTACATAATCATGTAACCACAACTATGTCTTTTAGTTGTTCATGTGGTAGGTCTTAAACCTTGCATATGCAGTCTAGTTTATTATTTATTTTTGGGCTTCCCTGCTATTTTTAATAGGATTGTTCTATTCATTGCTGTTTCAAAAATAGAGATTATTTTTTTTTCCATGCCCAATTATCAGGTCATCTATATAGTAGTTTGTGTAGCACACTGCTAGGTCACCTTTCCATTTTGTTGCACAGGAGTGCATAAAGAAGATGGTTTTTGTTTCGCTTGGTGAGTACAGTTTTCATTTGAGATACAGAGAGTATACAAAGAATGTAGATTAGGACGTATTATATTTTTTGAATGACTTCCATTAGCATGTGACCATAAATGGGTAATTCAATTGTGTATGTGGCAAATCTGAAACTTTTCATATGCAGTCTTGATTAGTTTTTGGGGTTCCTTGGTATTTTTAGTAGTATAGAGGTACACAGATATCTCTATGTTTTTGCCCCTTATAACTTCATACCCACTCCACAACATCACTTTCAATAGCAAAAAGGATTTTCTACATAGTCTAATCTACATTGTTGTGATATCTCATTACAATCCATTCAGCTGTTTTGTTACTACGACCAATACAAATAATCTATGCAAACCTGTTTTGGGATCCCCCCTTTTTTCTTTGCACTTCCTTGACCAAATGCTGCAAATGTTTCTATCCTCTGTCAAAATCACAGGGACAATAATTCTGGATGGTTTCATGGAGATTTGTCAAATGGGTGCAGTGTTATTAAGGAGCAAAACTCAAAGGAATTCCTATCTCTGGTACTCCTAACTATAACTACAGAGTGGCTACTGTACTACTGGCTACTGTATATATGTTTTGTGTTTTTTTACTTAGATGGACGTAGATGGACGTAGCTCATTTGTATTTATGGATTTGTCAGAGTTTCAATTTAAGAGGCATTTTTTATTTTCTAACTACATTTGGTGTTAAGGAATATGTACAAAACTTTAGAAAAAATGTCAGGCAGCAAAATAGCAAGCTTCTTCAAATTAAGTCCCTTTTGCCACCAAGGGAAACACCAGCACCTCAAGAGATACATTTAAATAGTTATATTCAAGGATGACATTGTTGGAGCACAAATACTTACTTCAGTATTTACACATTCAAGGAGCACATGACACAAATAGTCAAAATAAGGAAAATAATGCCAACATCCTGTACATGTTATTCATGCTACCAGGTTGATGTACACAGTAACCCATGACATCATTATTCGAACCTTAGCATGGCTAACATCAAAGTCAATTGAGGTGCCATTATATTATATGTATCATTGGAGGGCTACCATCCCCTTTAGTGCTATATGCTAAATTAATTTTGAATTTCTCAGGTAGACAGGCACGTTCATCCCATGTGGGCCTTCCACTTCCCAACACGGATCATCAGTCATTAGTAAATCACTCCTCAGTGAACTAAAGTATAATGATCAGGCTATTCAATTATTCAATCATTATACTCATACTGCCCTAGTGGACTCCATTTAGACACAGATATATACACAAGTAATCATATTGCAGTGTAGTGAGACATCATTCAAGTTGATATTTGTGTCAATGCTCAATACAATTCATCCCATCTGTTCCAACCCTTTCCATCTGTTGCAAATAAACAACAGGAATGGTTACCTGTACAGCATTTACTAAATACATTATTCCCAGTTTGCAGTGGGGAAGAAAACGTAGACTCATTTAATATCTCTACAGCAAATGAACCTACAATTTTACCTCAGTGGTCAGTCCAAATGGTTGTCGGGTGTCAAAAAGGAAGATGTAGCATGATTCAGGTTTTCTAAATCTCATCTTTGTATTCCTCCCCCTTTTCTGTTTTTCCACAATATCTACACAAACACAGACTGTTGTAATGTGTCTTGAAATGTCTGGCAATGGAATAGTTTCTGTCCTCCTTCGTGACAGGCCTTCCATGTTCAAAGATTCTTTTCATGGGGAATATACTAAACCCCAACATGTACTACTTCCCACATGGGCTTTTAAGAATATATACTTTGTATGGTGTAGTACAGTTAATGTGTGTTTTGTTTTTTAATTTAGAAACGTTCTTTGTAGTTCTTTAGCTTAATAAACTTCACATTTTTGTTATTTTTACATGCCTTACAATTTAAATATTGAAAATATCTTGGTTGTTTTTTCCTCAACTATGTGTTATCTCCCTGGCCACAAAAGGATTAAGCCACTCTGTATGTGGCAGATGGGATCCCCCCATTTATTTTGGACAAAGTTTCCTCGCTTTTCAAAATACCCCAATTTCCTTTTAGGATATTAAACACCTGTACTGACTTACAATTGAATGTGGTGATAAATCTTAAAAGCTTCGGGTTACCTTCTACCACAATTGTCCTTTTCTTAGGATCCAACAATGCCTCCCATTTCACACCATTCACCCTTTGGGCTGCTTCCATAATGACAGAAGTCAGATACCCCATTTATGTAAGTCTTGTACACTTCTAGGCACTTGTCCCACTGTACTCTTCCTCTGTGCTACAATCTGCCTAGCTACTGATCTTTTTTGACCTGCATCCAGGCAGACACCTATGTATGTTACACTCTTATCACTTATGGTATGTGTGAAACTCAAATTAACAATTGCTCAGGTTTATATTTCATAGAAAAGGTGTTGCTGAATATGCTGTACCCTTACAGATTACAAGCAAGTAGTCTATGAATCTGAGCCATAGGTATGCATTATCTGCATACTCATCCTTGTCTTTAGTCCAGAGTACCTGTTCCTTTCCACTAAAGACACAAAATATTGTGTTGAAGGCAAAATCTTTAAAAAAGTAGGGACACCCATGTGAATTGGTCAGGTCTCCAGTAATATTCACAGACTGAAAGGCCATCTTTGTGACATACGTTTGTGTATAAAGAGTTAGCATCAGTGGTAATCTTTAGGAAGTCATTTTGCCATTCAGATTCCTTCATTTTTATTGAGACTCTCCCTTTCAAATAAAGTAAGGATTTTCACGTAAGGGGGCAAAAATGTTCAAAATACTGGGAGGAATTCTTCAGCAGACTATACTTTGATGATACTATTGGTCTATCTGGTGGATTTGGGATTATTTTATGGAAGTTTGAAAGAAAGTAAATAGTTGGTATTGTAGGAAGCGTATTTCTGAATAATTGGAACTCCTCTGGTTCAATCAAACCCAGTGATTTCCGTTCACACAATATCTCAAAATATTCACACACCATGCTGTCATGTAATCCTCTGCCTACGTCTGCATTACATTATTGCATATTTAGTTGCCTTCAGGCTTCATCTTTATACATCTGTTTTCCTAAAAGGACAATATTATCTTTTTTATTGGACAGCTTTATTATTATTCGCTTTACATTTGCCAATGATTGCATCTCTTCTTTATCCCGAAAGTTCAACCTACTATCCCTACAACACCATTTGATCCATAGCTTTTTCTAATCTTGTGTAACCAAATTCTGAAATGTATCTGTTACATCCCTAGCGGTATTGGGTGTGAAATTGGACATCCTAAGAAAGCCTTTGCCACATGCCATATTTTCATCAATGTCTAATGCCTACAGCAAAATCTAGAAATCTCACTTCTCTGTTAGCATCTAACACATTAAGACTGTATAACAATTAAAGTTCCCTCATTTGAAGATTTGTCACATTGGGCATCTTGGGTGCCCTTGGCATATGTGGCTGATGAGCAAAGTTTTTTGCCAATTTGAGGAATCTACGTAAGAGAAAAATATCCATTCTTGTTCCCACATAGTCAAGATAGTTTTGGGTGGCAACATTTCAAACCAAGCTCAAGAACCGTTTGCTCGTTTTTTGCTTATTTAGAGGATCTTTAGACAAAACAACCTCTTCATCGTTGTGTAGGTTTTTGCTACTTTATCTTGTGATTCTCTGTTGCCTGTGTTCTGTTTAGTATGCCTTCTGCCTCAATGTGTCCTTCTCTGTTTCTTTCTGTGTTGTGGGGCCTTCTTCTCCTTTCTGGTGCACAGGTTTTTTGTGGCAATCAATATTTATCAAAACATCCTTGGCCCTCTGTTTCCTGTATCCTTTGTATTTTTTCTGAACTCTACAGAGGCACTTCTGAGCTCTCCTCAAACACGTTTTCTCTTTTCTGAGTAACTTACATTTCTGTAGGAAAGTGTAGGTGCCCCCATCTTGCACGGGATGTATATAATGTACCGCAAGTGACTGATTGTTCTCTTGTGCATTTCAGTTAGTGTCTTTAGTTTCAGTGTTTGAAAGCATTGAGAGTTTTCTTCAGAAGAAGTAATTGGGTGGGAGGGGAAATGGCACATACCACAAACACCTATTGTTGGTGTGAAAAAAGCTTCTTTATTGACGACAGGTGCACATTAAAAACAACCCCCTGCACACCTGTGTGCGAAGAAAGCAGCCAGCCAAAATTAAGATTTAACTAATGGGGACCCAAACTAATCTGTCATTAAAAAAACAATTTAGAACGCGGGAAGGGGTGTTGGGAGGGCAGCTTTTTTTCCAACAAAATGCTCCTCCAACCACCTGTGTCACCTTCCAGAAACTGGTGGATGGAGGAGGGAAAGGGGGCCTATATATATGGGCTACATTGGGGCTTTGAAATAGCCCAAAAATAGTCCAGGCATTGCCTGGGGCGTACCAACTCCCCAAATAATCCCGGGGGTGACATTCCTAGTGATCGTTTAAACTTCCTACTCTTAACCTACATCTACCTACATGTAATAACATCTGTCTAAAATCCTACAACATCACCTTACCTTTCCTGCCTCATCTAGATGTCCTTCCCTGACACCCTCCTCTTTTTCCTGATTCAGTTATAGCAACTACAATAACTTTATCTAAAATAATATGCAACATACAGGCCAACCCCCACTCAAAAAAAAGTGCCTGTTACTAAAATATTTCTGAACCCCCCCAACTAGGGCCTACAAATTCAACTAGTCAGGTTCAAAGTTCTAGCTAAGACTTTTATTTGCAAAAACTACAGTTTCATCTCCTAGTAAGACAAATGCACCCCATCACCTTGAAAGAATTCTGCATTCTTATATTTCAATTCTGGGGGCCCAATTCACAAAGGTAAACTTAGATGTTTGGTTTAAACTTAGATCAAACAACTATGGGGGTCATTACAACCCTGGCTGTTTTGGAGGAAGCACCGCTAACAGGCTGGCGGTGCTTCCAGGGCCATTACGACCATGCTGGAAGCGCTGCGGTCGCACCGCCGGGACCGGCGGTTTCCCGCCACATTGGTCCCAGTGGTTTAAATCTCCCAGGGCAGCGCTGCCCAGGGGATTATGTGTCCCCCTTCCGCCAGCCTTTTCATGGCAGTAAGAACCGCCATGAAAAGGCTGGGGGAAAGGGGAGTCATGGAGCCCCTGGGCATGGGCATCTGGCATGAACAGTGCAGGGGCCCCCTGCCACGGCCCCATGGAGCTTTTCACTGTCTGCTATGCCGTGTTGCGGCCG
Organism: Pleurodeles waltl; assembly: GCF_031143425.1. NCBI lineage: Eukaryota > Metazoa > Chordata > Amphibia > Caudata > Salamandridae > Pleurodeles > Pleurodeles waltl. The sequence continues at coordinate 1,635,672,657 of NC_090445.1, forward strand.
AGATCCCCGCTGGGCCGGTGGGCGGAAACCAGGTTTCCACCCGCCGGCCCAGCTGGGATCTCATAATAGACTCCGTGGTAGTGTGGCTGCATTGGCGGCCGCCCGGCGGTTCAACCTGCCGCCCACCAAGGTTGTAATGAGGGCCTAAGTGTATGACTCTGGGAATTCATAAAGGAAAAAGGACATTTACAAGTAGTATCTTTAGATCTGCACTCGCAGTGGAGATCCACCCTGAGGGCAGACCTAAAGATACAACCCATAAATTTCCTTTTGTGAATTCTCAAAGTCATAAACTTAGATGTTTGGTCTAAATTTGGACCACATGTCTAAGTTTACCTTTGTGAATCGGGCCCCGGGTGTTCCAACCTTTGCACGCCTTCATCCCTGCAGAAATATTTCATCTCTTTGTTGACCTTTCTCTGAGCTCTATCAATAGCAGAGGGCTTTCTCACCTCTATCCATTCCCTCCTCAAAACAAAATTCCGTCTGTGATGTGGCACCGTGCCCAGAACTGCTTTATTCCTCTCATATTCCTCTCCTTAAACAAGGCCCAACCCTTGGTAACCATTAAGTATTTCTCCCCTAAATGCAGTACTAACACATCCATCAGCTTTTACCCTGTAGCAGAGTATTCAGACAGTAAAACAATTCCCTCAGTGCATTCCCCTTTTACCATTCCAAGAGACTTTCAACAGTGTTGTTTGAACCTAGGTTAGAGCCATGGCCTCTCTGCACCTCTCTTCCTCTCTGCTCATTCTATGAATGAGTGACCCACCATTCAGATGGACAAAGTGGAGACTTTGGGGCCAGCCACTGGTCTGAAACATTACAAGAATAAGCAGCACTGAGGCTAGGGCCTTGCACAACACTGCTGGAAGCTGAAATGATGTCACCTAAGAGCGATCTGTATGGCGATAGAATTCCCTGCTCGCATCCCCATTTATGCCCCACAGCTTCTCACCCTACCAAACTGGGCACAGGAGTTGTGCCAGGTATTCTTGCAACAACACTGTCTTTCCTTGAGGCCTTTGATCCATTTTGGACTTGCTCAGATATAGCTCCAAACTCCCCCCGACATTTGTTACATCCTGCAATGTTCCCTCTTTTGCACTTTGCACCCCCACCAACTCTGACACCCAAAGGGCTCCAAAAAACATCCACAACATCAGTGTGGAAAACAAAATTACTTCTTGTTCTCTGTTGCAAACCCTGAGCAAAGCCTCCAGGATCATGCCAAACAGATGCCTCATGAGCAGTATCCCCTGCCTACCCTCACTACCACACTCTCCTGCCCAATCTTCAAGTATTCACTTGCCACAATCCCCCACCGACGGGTCATATCCCCAGAAGAGTTTCCCCATAAATGCAGTGCCTGCCAGTTTTCCGCTTACGATCACTCTTGACAAACTCTTCTCAATCAAAGCCAATATGAACTGCACCAAAACTTTAGTCCTGTTCGAACCCACCAGCCTCCGCTAAGCTCCACAAAGTAAGAACTCCTCTAATGCCTGCATGTAAGAATAACAGGTGGAGGCAGTCAACAACCCTACCACCAGCCAGCCGAAGCATCCTTTCTCTCCTACACTCCACAGCTCCGTAGGCATCTTGACCCTGTCCGCCTCCATGGCCAGCCCATGGAACCTCTTCCACTGTGAATGAAACAAAGCATCCTCAATGTCATTGTCCACTCCCGGCAATTGGTGCTCTTTGAATATGATGTCATGTCACAAACAACACATCATGAACACTCGTAAAAGCTTCAATACCTGCACAGCCCTGGCTGACTGCTTGTTAACAAGGTGTAGAATATGTACTACTGGCATTTTGTCAACACCTTCTTATGTTCCAATTCTGTCCCACGGGACACTGCCACCAAGAGTGGGAAGGGTTCTAAGATGGCAAAACGCCACCCCCCATTCTTCCATCCTGCAAATCCTCTGCAGAGCACCCCCATTTCCAGTAGAGCCCCAAACACATTCCTTCCGCTGCATCAAAGTAGATTTATTCATTCCATTTCCACTCGCTCAGAGCCATTAATGGGATGCTGTAAAATTCCTCCATAAATCTGCACCACATGTACAAGTCATCATGAGTCTTTGCGGACAATCTCATGATGACGAGGCTGTGACAGAGCCGCTAGTGATAGCCCAAGATGTTACAAAAGGTAGTGCTTGCACGAACTACTCTGCATGCGAAGTTCAAATACCCCAGCAACATTTGTACCTTCTTTACAGTCACTTTGTATTTGGCCAGCATCATGTCCAATAACAACCCTATGGCATCTTTCTTGTCAGTGGCAAGTGAGCCTCCATTGCTGTCAAATCAAGTTCAGTTCCCAGGATGGATAGGACAGTGATGGGTCAAATGTTTTTTTCTGACGCCAAAGGCACCCCTATGTCACCCAGGAGCTCTTGAAATCTGACCAACTGCTGATGGCAGTCCGCAGACCGGGGTTGACCCACAAAAAATAAGTCATCCAAATAGCGTTTTACTGCCTTATGCCCAGTGCACCATGTGAACAACCACTGTAAAAAAAGAGCTACAACATTTGAACAATGCGTATTATATTGAACATCCCATGTACAATGCCTTATCAAAGTAGCAGTGACTGTCAAACTGAATGCCTGGAAGTTGAACATCATCAGGATGTGCCAGCAACATCCTAAAATAAGACTTTATGTTGGTCTTTGGCCATGAGTCCCCCTTTTCCTGTCTACTCCACCAGCGAAATAGTGACATCCACAGATGAATCAATGCAATGTCATCTGCTATGAAGTAATTGACTGAGTTTCTCTCCCTCCATGACAGGTGCTGTATGAGCCACAATAACACCTCTTTTTTGGGAACCACACCAATGGGAGATATAATCAAAGCCAGCATAGAGAATCCTCAAAGGGGCCTGCCATCCATGCTTCTTGAATTTTCTTTTGGAGTTTGTCGTGAACCATCTGTTAGTGTGTCTTGGCAGGTTTCAGATTCTTGAAAACCCCTTTGAAAACTCTTGCTCAAAAGCTGCGCGTCCTCTCTGTGGCAATACTTTCCTAACCATAAACCAAGACAATCCTTCTTAATTGGTGTATGAGCCCTTCCCCATCATTCCTTGTATCCCCTAAGCCCCCCCACCTGGAGTCCCACATACTGACCACCCTGGTAAGCCCCACTAAGTCCTTGTTGTTGGGCCCACTGACCTGTCTGTTGCCTTGAAACCCCCCTGCAGTGCACAAGAGCATGGTGTCCTGCGCACTTTGTAAACTCATGCCTGAATTTGCAATACTCCTTTGTACAGAGACCTTTGTCAAAGTCCCATCAGTCTCCAAGTGCCCCATACAGTTATTTGTTCATTGTGCCCGCCCAGCCTCAAGTGGGCTGCTCTTGAAATGGGTAGAATATGATAGAGAGACCACTGGCTGTAAATACAGCGTTACCAAATTTAGGCCCGTATTTATACTTTTTTTGTGCCGCATTTGCGTCGTTTTTTGACGCAAAAACGGCGCAAACTTGCAAAATACCATTGTATTTTGTAGGTTTGCGCCGGTTTGCGTAAAAAAGCGGCGCAAATGCGGCGCTAAAAAAAGTATAAATACGGGCTTACTACATTTAGCCAGGCCCATTGTGTGCTGCCACAGATCCTAACCAATCTCCTCCATTTATCCTCGAGTCAGGGGCCAAATGGACCCGGAACTTGTCATTTTCAGCCAATGGCTATTCTTCATATGTGATCTGTGCCTTCCTAATGATGTCCATATATTTAAATAAGGCCACAACCGTGGAAGGAACTTATCACAGTATACACTAGTGAAAATCAAAAATGCTGCTGTCCAATTCTCTCTTGTCATCAGCACCTTAGGCCTCTTTGACAACTTGTATTCTTCCTCACTGGATCCCTCCTTCCCTGCCAGCTCCCTATGCAGGAGCTTAAATATCTCAACATACTTCCATTTCAATATCTTCTTCTTTGTTGATCTTAGTGTGCAATCCTAGAGGTTTTGTGACCCCAATATATAGTAACTTTTTGATCTTATGCTTCTTACTCTCCAAATTCCCCACCTTCTGCTCCTTGGCCCCTGCTAGCTCTGTTTCTGCGCCTACCTTTTTTCTCCTCAGAGGATGAGTTCTCCTGACCACTGGTCCCATCCCTGCGTGATGCAGCGGTATGACCATCCCACTTGTCTCCTGCTCACCTGTACCCACTTCGGTTTCCCACACATATAAACCTTTCTGTAGGTGTGTGGCTCCCTGTTGTATGTCCCTGCTGGTGTCCAGCCCCATAGAAACCAGGACATTATGGGCTCCAGGCCCCCGATCACCAGGCCTGCAAGAGACTTGGCACAACCACGTTATCCAAAGCCCCCACAACCACATGCACCACCTTGCCACCATCTCTGCTCCCTAACCATCGGATCATTATCATCTACCAACCCAGAGTCTTCTAGACTCATTTCTTCATAGTCCAACTGGTCTTTTTTAGCCTCCTTGTCATTAAAACCCAGACCCACCTCACTATGTGCGTACCATTGCTGTGCCAAGTCCTTCTGTGTCACACCTGTAGACCTTGTGGGTGTGGAGGGGCTGCAGAACACCTGCCTGGTGCTGCCCCCATGTCCAATCACTGAGGTCCTACTTCATTCACTCTGGGGGCTATATAGACCTGTCCAGATTGAAGCACTACTGAGGCCACACCAGACCTTCATGTGGCAGTGTGGTTGAGGTCCCATGCTGCAGGTCAGATGGCTGCACCATGCCCTACCTTCTAGTCACCTCGGGCCGCACTAAGCTCTCCTGCATCTGCTGGACAGTTGTCACGATGAGCCTGCAAGAAAAAAGAAAGGTCTGGAGTTCTGGGGTCCCTGACACCACTTCCACTCCCGCACTCCACTTCGGGAAGCCAGGTCCCTCAAACCCCCACTGTGCCCCACTGTGCTCACCCCGTGCCACCGAGGAACGTCCCCCCAGGACTGCGGTCCCCACCACATCCCAGGTGTCCGCTGCTGAATGGCACCCCCTCTGAGTGGCAGTAGAACCCCTTCCACTACCTGATCATGAATAGAACTTCCACGGGGAACCATGAACAGACAATTCATTCTGCTTCTTACCGGCCCCCACATTCACAGGGGTACTGGGAACTTCCTCCCCATCACTCCATTCTAAACATGCCATGAACAAGGTGGACACCAGGCCCTGAAATAATCCCTTCAGAAGCACCTTCTCCACAATGCTCCAAGTCAGCTACAGTGGACAGGGGTTCCTGCTGATCACCACCCAGCCTCCCTATTCCAGGAAGAGCATAGCTCCTGCGGGCCCTTTACAACCACCCTTCACGGTCTAAAGACACCCCCAGCCACTTTATGGGCCCTACAGCTCCTTCTGCACACTCACAGCACTCAAGCAGTTCAGGAGCCTTTTTTTGCCCCCATTTCATCTGCTGTGACCCGAGCCATTTGCTGCTTGCTCCCTCTGGACCTCCTCCAACTGCGGGGGTATTCCTTGCCCACCCAGACCTCATAAGGTCCCTTGGCAACACATTCCACTTACCCGACTCCTGCCAACAAAGCTTTCACAGGGGAAAATGAGACCCCAACCTGAACCCACCCTCCTGCCTCTTTGTCTCCATCAACACTGCTAAGGCCCTTCTGGGCTTGAACCGTGTGTCCTGCTGCACTTGCAGCATTAACTGCTGCAATTGGCACCACTATATGCATCCTCTTGCCTCTGTTGTCTTGGCCCCCCAGGTATATGGAGCCTACGCGCAGCCTCCATCCGTGCACCCTGCTGCCTTCAATCCGCCTAGACTGGCTGACTCCTTGTGCTGCTTGTGGCATCACGCCCCGTCCCTTGACCTGGCATAAATTAAAGCACAGGTCACTGCACTGCACTGCACAAACCCGAGGCACTTTAGGGTCCGCTCTTCTAGCCCTTGTTTGGCCACTGCCCCCTATCTCCATTTTCTTGCTGGCACCGTGTGGGGAGAGAGGGCCAACACCGCTGCAGCCATTCAGCCCACCACCCTGAGCACCGGGCAAGCAGACTCCTGCACTTCTGCCATGAGCAGGTCCAACCTTCCAGTGGCCTTGAGGAGGTGCATTACTTCCTGCACACATTTGTTGCAACAATTTTTCCAACTAAATGCTTCTTCAGCCACTGTGTCACCTGCCAGAAAATGGTGGCTGGAGAAGGGAATGGGGGCATATATATAGTGTACTTGTGTTTGTTCTGACTGTCACAGCATCCGCTAAGTCACAACAAACAGCTATGTTCTGGGGGTGGGCACTGCAGGAGCCGGCCCTGGGGAAGGTGGCAGTGCCCAGGACCATTATTAGCTCCTTGAGGAGGGCTGCGTGCCCCCCTCCAAGCTTAAACTGTGCTGTGGGGAGGTGGTGGTCGCCAGGAAGTACCCCTTTCATTATTTCAACTCAATTCAGCCCTGGTGAAGTGGCAGTCCCAAGGGCTGCGGTGGGGTCCCCCTTAGATTAAATGAATAGCCCCGAGGAGGTGGTGGTCACTGGAGGCCCATAACAGACCCTCCTATCTTCTTTTATTTCAGCCCAGAGAGGTGGCAGTCCCCAGGGCTTCGGTGGGTCCATAGGACCCCTCCTGTTATCATGAAGCAATTTTGCCCCGGGAAGGTGCTAGTCTCTGGAGCGTGTACAGCCTCGCTTCTTTGATTTGAATATAAGCCCTGGGAATGTGGCAGTCCCCGGGGCATAAATAAGCCCGAAAGGGTGCCCCGTGCACCCACCTACTTTATTTTTCATATGCCCCCGGGACCTAGCCCACCCAAGGGCTTTACTAAAATGTTGGACCTGGCCCTTTGTGCATACTTTTCAGACAGCCTGTACACAGGGAGGGTGGAGGTGTTACGGAGGTGCATCTGCATATTGAATGGTCTTCCTGGGCTGAGGGAAGGGGAGGTGGGGCACACCTACATTTGTAAAGGCTGTGCCCTGGCCTCACGCAAAGGGCTCGTTTACCTCCATCTGATGTCTGGAGCCTGTGCTGGAGAAGAGAGGGGACAGTCCTAGAACCAGTTGTAACTGGTTAGAACCTCTTTCTCCCTCTCTTTTCCCCATGTGGAGAGACACACAGAGAGACACTCTGGAACAAATGACATGGACACAGAGTGCTGCTGGAGGGACTCACCAGGAACCTCCTGCTGCTGCTGTGCTGACCTGTGACCTGCTGGGTGACTAGGAGGAACTGTCACTGACTGCAACCCCCTTGTGCTGGCCTGCTCCTGGGCCCTACCACCCTGTATATCCACTGGTGTCCCCAGGGGCTGGGTGCTGTGGCCCCTGTCCCCTGCAATGATTTGGTTATAAGCATGAGGACAGAGCTGTAATAAAAGCTCCTGTGCAGGAGCGTAGCGCCTGAGGAGCGCTCAACCTTATTTCTTTTTGAAGCACATTGTGAGTGCTTATCTCATCTCCCCGTGGGAGGAAATCACTGCTACGACCCGGGCAACGTGGAACATCAGAGCACCCGAAACGCGCTCTCTAAAGTACCCCTGGGGCACAACGGAACAATATCTGGAGCGAGTGCGCTCCTGGCGGCACCCCCGGGGCAAGGTGTACTAAGTGGAGTGCCCCAGGGGCCAATGGTGGGCCCCTCTTCTGGTGTATTCACCACCGCGGCCCAAGTTTGGAAGATGCAGGTCTCTCCCTGTGGGGGACCCACTGCCAAGGGTCACGTGAGGCCAGAGGAGCCGCCGTGGCTGCAACACACCCCTGGAAGAGCGCTTGACCCGCCATGACTGCCGCTTGTCACCCGGAGGTGAAGCAGGCATCCCAGAGGACAGTATCACCGCCAGCTGGAAAGGTGAGTTGGCCTCCCAGCCCTGAGCGGGTTTCGGGCTAGATCCCCACATTAAGTAGGAGGCGTGTGGCCTCCCTGGATGCAGGAGACTCTGCGAGCCTCCCTAAACCTCGTTAGGAGGCTTTTGTTGCTAAAGGAGGCACCCGTGTGATGAGAGGGGTCGCCACCAGACTCTGTGGGCTTTTTAATGTTCTTCTTTCCCCCCCCCCGGGAACATTTGGGGGATCGCCTTGATTGTGGGGACATTACCTTTCAGGACAGACGGAGGCCTCATCGGAGGCCCTGTCCCTCTGAGGGCCATTTTTGGGCCCCACAGCAATTGGAGCATAGAAACTCCAGGATCAGGACACAGACATCCCCGTTTGCCCTTGGGCATGGTAGCCCTGATAATCGCGTTGGGCTGACCTATGCCTTGTTGGACGTGCTATGCATCTACAGTAGTGCAGTCGGTTCCTCTGATGTTTCCTTGGTAGGGGCATTTATGATGCTGTTGTGACACTTATGCTAGGGGAACTCCATGCTTATCTGTTAATCCTACTATTCACTTTCTTTTCTGATGTTCCTTTTATGGTCATTCATTATGGCATGTTCACTAGGACAAGTGCATTTTTAGTAACATGTTTACTGTGACCATATGCCTTTCTTGTACTATGTACTTCTACCTTGATATGTGCATTTTGGGAATGTTTACCCGACTACTGCTTATGTTGCAGGATAAACAGTCACCTATGTTTTTTATGTGACTACTGCTGTATTTTGCAGAGTAATAGTACTGCATAATGTCCTGACGACTGCTTATGTAGCAGGGCATTACTGATATGTTGTGTTTGGACTAATAATGTTGGGTACAAAACAGTTTATTTTTATACAATGTGCTATTGTGTTTCCTTTGTGGTGGGGATAGTGCATCACGTGTGTTGTGTGTGCTGTGCAATCGCTTTACAGATTGCCTCTAGGATAGGCCTGACTGCTCGTGCCAAGCTACCAAGGTGGTGAGCAGGGGTTATCTTAGATGTGTAACTCCCTCTCCCTGACTAGAGTGGGTGGGTACTGCCTGGCTTAGGTGCATACCCTAGCGAACCAAAACCCAATTTCTAACATAAAACAAGCGCAGACACTGTGCTTGTTTTAAAAAAAATATTTTGCCCCGGATTTGCAACCCCATAGCGAATTCGCAGCAAAGGTTTTTTTTAAAAGAGCCTTTTTGCCCTGGAGAGGTCCCTCAGGGACCCTAGCATCAGATTTAAGTGGTCAGGGTGTCCCTACCCTGGCCCACTTTCTTTTTGTTTATCTTTTTTTCTGGGACTGTTCCGAGTACCAGAAAAAAAGATTTTTTTAAAAAGGGACTAAGATAGGGACACCACAAGCCCCTAGCCTTTGTGCAGGGGCCTGCAATTGACCCACCAGGGACAAAAAAAATCTTTAGGAAACAATTCTCAGAAACATCCCCAGATGGATCAATGTCTTTTTCTAAGATTCCATTAAAAAGGTGTGGTCTCCTGCCATTCTCTTAAATTTTGTCATCAAGTGGGCTGGGTCCCGGGGCGTTGGGAGCTTAAAAAAGGAGGGGAGCAAATGGGGCCCCATCCTAAGGCTTATTTTAGCACCAGGGACCACCACTTCCCCGTGGCAAAATAAATTTATAATATAGGGGGGTCCTGCAGACCCCCCCCCCCCAAGGCCCTGCACACACCCCTAGGCCCCAGGAACAGTTACTTCCCTGGGGCTAAGTTTGCATTATGTGAGGAAGGCAGCACAGCTCTCCTGCAGCCCCATGAAATCTCCACCTCCCAGGGCTGAAGTAAAATAAGATAGGGGTTCCTTTGTGGACCCCAGCCCCAGGGACCACCACCTCCCCGGGGCTAAATAGAAACAATAGATGAGGGCTGCACCTCTTTGAGCCAATAATGTCACTGGGGATTGCCACTCCCACTCCTTCTTTGTCCCAGGGTGCCCATCCTGTGACATTGCTGTTTGCTCTGACTTGGTGGGAGCTTTGACAGCTCCTGTCAATTCAGAGCAAACACTCCAGTTCCAGAGGGAAAGAGCTGTCAAAGTGCTGCATCCGCAGGATGCGGAGCTTTCATCTCTTTCCCTGCCTGTGGACATGCAGGCTGGGAAAGAGATTAAATAATTGCTCTTGCACACAGGGAGCTACATGTTTAGCAGCTTCCTCTGTGTACTAGCAATGTTGACTCTCACAGGAGGTGGGGAACCAGCTGTGACCCCACGGGTCTTGAGCCTCCCTCCTTGGTCCCATTGCAAACTGAGGAGATGTGGCTAGGCCCCATGGGATGAGGTCCCGGGGGCTGAAATCGTTGTGAGGTGGGGGGACCACGTGCCTCCCCCATTGAATGAATGCCAGGCACCTGAGGATGCTGTCCCCAGGGCCAAAATCAGCCCTGAGAGGGGAGCCGTGCAACCCTACCTCCTCCATTTGTTTATGGCCGGGCCCTGAGGGATGGGGTTTCTGAGTCCAAAATCAGCCTGGGGAGGAGGGTTGCGCAGGCCACCCTCCCCTATTCAACGAAAGCCGTGCACCGGGGATGGGGCCTCCATTAAGTGTGCTTACTCAGCGTTTCCATATTGAGAAACAATCTGAAATCCTCTGTGAAGGTGAATGTATCGCTGATCTATTGGCGCACAATCTGTTATGTGACTGTGATGAGTGGGTTCTTTCTTGTCCTCTCCTGGTGAGACCAGAGTCCATGGTTCTCTTTTTAAATTGCCCTGAGTTTGCAAATGTGCAAATCACTTGGAAGCCATGCCCGCTTGGTTCTGCACTGTCTGCCTTAGTAGTATGTATATATTCACCTATCCTTTTGACAGAATGATGGACAGCTTACCAAAGGGCTCCCCCTGCCAGTACATTTTGCGCCCATTTTGGCGTCATATTCTTGATGACGAGAAACATGTGGACATATTGCACATTCTTGATGCCGAGGAATATGAGGACATCTCCACAAAGCAGAAAAGCACTTACGTCATATAGAGGAAGGACCCTGGTTTGGTGGAGATTTAAGTCTTTGTAGTCTTGTTGGCCTCTCTGTAGGAAGATTCATTTTTATCACAGAATTCTAGCCACAGACGGAACAGGAACAATCATGTTGCCAAAATGCACACAAGGTCACTGGTGACACTTCCTTGTGCTCCATTACACATCTGCAGAGTAGAATTCATGCTGGATATTCACCCAGGAGGCAGAAAGAACTCCACTTGGTTAGATATTTTGTGCACAGCTATGGACTATTGTTGGATAAAAGTGTAGGTGAGGTTCCTTTGTGGCTGAGTCACTCGCACAGCCACACAGACACTCACACACCCACTCACAGACACACTCAGACACTCATTCAGACACTCACAGACCCTCATGCACCCACTCACAGACCATCTTAGACAATCTTGCACCCCTCACAGACCCACTGAGACATTCACGCACCCACTCACAGACCCACTCAGACTCTCACACACCCACTCATAGACCCACACAGATACGCACATACCCACTCACAGAGACACTGTCTCACCCACTCCCACTCCAGGAGACACCCTCTCGCACCTATTCTCACACCAATGACAGCCATTCTCACACCCACTCTCACACCCACGTAGACACTGTAACACCCACTCTGATACCCAGACAGACACTCTGAAACCCATTCACACACCCAGAGACACCCTCTAATGTTCGAGTTCAGCAAATAACTGCAGGCACCTGTTCACTCTGTTGAATACTGGTGTGGCCCTCGTTAAGCCTCTCAGTGAGTCCCAAAGTGCATCCTGGTAACAGTAGTCCCACAATTGATATTTACATCTCCACTTTAGATCTTTTCAAGTTGCTGTAATCAAACATCACAATATTGCTCATTTTGTAACCCTAGTGGGCGTATTCAAAGTACATTTATCAGGTTTTGCTGAAAATAAATCCATCCTGTTGTTCTATATGTGACAGTGAAATAGAGTCCCATAGGACTACTGTAACCAGCATGCACTTTGTAACTCACTTCAGAGGCCCACTGGGACAAAGGTTGTATTTAAACAATTTAAGCAGACTAATCAGGTGCCTGCAATTAAACCAGCTAAGAGTCATGCATGCAGTATTTTAACAAGGAAAGAGATGTCTGGAACACTTCCAGCAATGGCTGCACCTACGAGCGTGAAATACTTTTGATTTTTTTCTCTGCTGATGAAAGGATTAACCCAGAAACACGTGCCCAGAGATGAATTAACAACACAAGGCCTGGAATGATGAAAATACTTAAAGAATTCACTGTGAGTTGCTGGCTTTGCTATTTTCCCGATTACATACCCTGTTGAGAGTGCGCTTTCACTGAGGACAACCTTGGTTTGCTATATATATATATATATATATATATATATATATATATACACACACACACACACACACACACATATATATATATATGGCAAAAGACTTTGGCCCTCATTCCGACCCTGGCGGTTTCAAACCGCCAGGGTGGAGGGCAGAGGAAGCACCGCCAACAGGCTGGCGGTGCTTCCCGGGCCATTCTGACCGCGGCGGTAAAGCCGCGGTCAGAAAAGGAGAACCGGCGGTTTCCCGCCGGTTTTCCCCTGGCCCAGGGAATCCTCCATGGCGGCGCTGCTTGCAGCGCCGCCATGGGGATTCCGACCCCCTTCCCGCCAGCCTGTTCCTGGCGGTTTACACCGCCAGGAAGAGGCTGGCGAGAACGGGTGTCGTGGGGCCCCTGGGGGCCCCTGCACTGCCCATGCCACTGGCATGGGCAGTACAGGGGCCCCCTAACAGGGCCCCACAAAGATTTTCAGTGTCTGCTTTGCAGACACTGAAAATCGCGACGGGTGCCACTGCACCCGTCGCACCCCTGCAAATCCGCCGGCTCCTTTCGGAGCCGGCATCCTCTTTGCAGGGGCTTTCCCGCTGGGCCGGCAGGCGATCTTTTGGAGATCGCCCGCCGGCCCAGCGGGAAAGTTGTAATGACCCCCGCGGCCATTTGACCGCGGTGCGGTCTTTTGGAGGTTTCCGCCCGGCGGGCGCGCCCGCCGCCCGCCGGGGTCAGAATGACCCCTATTGTCATTTTCTAGCTCGTTGTGGATGGCACTGTGCTAGTCCTATGCTTAAAAATGTTACTAGAAAAACAGACATTTGAGGTGAGCAAATCTAGAGTGTCACTGGTATTATAGTGTTGTAGGATGCTCTATACTGGAGCTGCTCTCCACCTAAACTTCAGCACCACCCACAGTTCTCTCTTCTCTTTTGCATAATGTATGTGTCACTCTCACTGTGAGAGGGTTTTGTTTTGACTCATACTGGGTGCTCCCTTGTGTCTGGACAAAGCTAAACCTCTCTGAAGAGCTATAATTTTGTAAAACATGTGTCAGGGGTTGCTTTTGCTCATTCCAGGTTGGCTTTGATGGCATTTTGTCAATTCAAAGTTTCAATTCTGTGCCTGGAGTGGTGAAAGGCTTTTGTCATTTACGACTCAGGAAGGATGACACTGTGCTAATCCTATGCTTAAAGACTTAGGCCCTCATTACAACATTGGCGGTATTGACCACCATGGCGACGACTACCAACATACTGCCGACATACTGCCGCTGTGGCTACCAGCCGGCAACGCATATTATGACCGCCAACGGTATTGTGCCAGAAATCTGGCGGAACGCCGCCGCCGGTCATGGCGGTGGACGACGGTAAGGCGGCGCTGCTGACAGCAGCACCGCCACACCAGCAAAACACTGCTGACAGCATCATGAGCAATGATACGGCCTGGTGGTGTTTTGCTGGCGAACGCTGCTGCTGACAGCAGCGCCGCGGACCGTGTCCAGCCGGAGGAACCCCTGCAAGCAGGTAAGTCGGGTTCTCTGACTGGAGAGTGGGGTGTTGTGTGTATGTGGGGGGGTGGGCGGGTGTTTTGGGATGCGTGCATGTGGGTGTGAGTCGCGTTGGATGCATGCATGAATGAGTGATTGTGAGTGTTGTGGATGCATGTGTGTGACAAAGTATGTTGGTGTGTGTTGTGGTGTGTGGGTATGTATGTGTGCATGCGTGGGTGGAGGTGGGTATGCGTGTGTGCATGTGTGTATATGGGTGTGTGTGTGAGTGTGGGCGTCTCTATGTGAGGGGGGGCAGGAGCGGGTGGGGGAGGACTCTGGGGAGGGGGTGAGGCGGATGAGACCCCTATCAGTGCCAGGGAAGGAATTGGCACTGGCACTGATAGTTCCTACCAAAATGGTTTTCAAAAACCATGAAAACCAAGGCGGAAGGCCGGGTCTTGATTCCGAGGGTGGGAATGTGACGGCCACTGGGCTGGAGACTGAAGTCTCCAGCCCAGCGGCTGTTACCACCATGGCGGTCGGTGTGTTAAAGTGGTGGTGCTGGATGGCGGTAACCGCCAGGGTCCAAATCCCATTTTCTTTACTGCCGGCCTATTGGCGGTATTACCGCTGCTTTAATACCAACCGCCAGGATTGTAATTAGGGCCTTTGTTTTTTTAAATGGCAAAATACATTGTCATTTTATAGCTTGGCATGGATGGCACTGTGCAAGTCCTATGTTTAGAAACTTTGCTAGAAATACAGACATTTGAGGTGAGCAAATCTAAAGTGTCCCTAGTGTTGTAAGGTGCTTTAAACTGGAGCTGCTCTCCACCTAAACTTGGGAACTGCCCAGAGTTCTCCCTTCTCTTTTACACACACGTAAATATATATATATATATGTATATTTATGTGTGTGTTTTAGAAAGACACAAATGGACAGTGAACTGAATCAGTCTTGTTTCATTATTTACAGTATAGCGGAGGAGCAAACCAATCATATATTTTTGTCACATGAAGAATTTTATTTATTTTATTTTGTTTATCAGAATAACTGGCCATAGCCACAGAAGCAATTAAAAAAGTCATTTGAAAAATAAATTTGTTAAGGACATGCTTAAGCGCTATGACATAGAAAGCACTTGACATTCAGCTGTGAATGTAGTCACACAGGAAACGAAAGACCAATTTGTGACAACACTAAAGTAGTTAGCTGTTCTAGGTGGTTCGAAAAAAAAGGCAGCTCAGTTGGCGAGAGATCAATTGTCAGTACAGAGTAGAAACTAAAAGGTAAAAGAACAAGTGATTCTCAGTAGGAGTCCAATGTTTAGCGAAGCAACATTGCCAGAAGCAATATCAACAACAAAAAAGCGACAGATCAATGAAACGTATCAGCGAATTCAGCATTAATAAGATTGAATCGTAAAAGGAAATACGTTTTGAAAAAATGATTACTATTGAGATGTCAGAAAAGAGAAATCTATCCAAAAGTTTGCAAATGTTTACATGGAGTAATGAAAGAATGGACAACAAAGTTTGCAACAGATAGAGAAGCAAACGTTTATAGCAGACAGTAAGATATGCTGCTACCAGGACTTGAGATACAATAAAGCAAAAACAAAATACATTTCACAACAATTGTGCAGAAAAAGTTGCAGGAGTAATATGAATGTGGCATTTGTTGAAGAACATAACAAGATTATGCAATACAACTACATAATATAGTACTAGTTACTACAAAATTAAATTCACAGATCTAGAGGTGGAAATCTCCACCTACAGCTCTCTTATATTTTAATGGGTAGCTCCTCACACATGTAGGTTTACTACCTAGTAGTAAATCTGGGATTGACCGGGGGACTCAATGGGAAATGGGGACTATCTACTACTACATTACTGTTATATTAATTTACAGATTCAAAAAAGGTTGTTAACATATTTTACAAATAAATCATAAATGTTTTATCTCTAGATTTTGTTAACATTAAATTATACGTATTTATATTTTTAACAATTTTAAATAATGTAATTTAAATTAACACTATTGCCTCTGGGTTTTTTGTTAGAAATGGGTCTCTGGATGGCAGTCGGTGTACACCCTGTCCAAGTAGCGACCCTCACTCTAGTCAGGGTAAGGGAGTCACACTGCTAAAATAACCCCTGCCCACCCCTTTGGTAGCTTGGCACAAGCAGGCAGGGATTTCTCAGAGGCAATGTGTTAAGCTTTTGTACCCACATGCAGTAACACCATGCAAACACTACAAATGGACACCACACCAGTTTAGAAACATAGCCTATATTTATCTAAGAGAAGACAAAAATGACAAAATCCAACATACACAGGCAAAGATATGAATTTTAAAGGATTATGGAGGTCATTATGAATCTGGCGGTCCAGCTCCGAAAACTATTGCGTTGGCGGTAACATCCGCCAGATTATGACCACCAGATTATGACTACGGCAGGCTGCGAAGCAGCCAGTTCACCGCCTGTACCGCCAGGGTGATCAGACTGCCAGTTCGAAGGTGGACCACCTTCGCCCCTGTGGTCCACCATAGACCACCAGCGGTATTTGGAGTCTCCTTTCTGCCAGGGACTTCCTGGCGGCAACCCCGCCAGGAAATCCCTGGTGGAAAGGATACTGGCGACAGGAATTTACATTCCTTTCACCAGTATGCAACTCCCCCCAGCCCCCCACACAGCCACGGTCCCACCATCCCCCGTGGAGACTCCCCAACCCCCATAGAGACCCCCACCCCCATCCAAGCATGCACACACCATACACACACACATGCAATCACGCATTCACGCACTCATACAGACACACACATACACCCGCACACCCCCCCACTCCCGCATCCATTCACGCACTCACACAGACACTCACAATCACACACATACACGCACACACCACTCATCACCCCCCCACCCACTTCCCCTATCGGAGGGGCACTTACCTTTTCTCAGTGGTTGTCCAGGAGGGGACGGGATCCTTGGGGCCTGCTCCGCCCGTCACCACAACACCGCCACGCCTATTACCAACTAGTAATAGACGTAGCTGTGTTGTGACGACGTGACGGTGCAAGCGGAGCAGCCTCCACTCCACCGCCGACTGCCAGTATGGCTGCTGGCGGCTCTCTGCCCAAATTCTGGAGGAGAACCGCCAGGAGTCATAATATCCCTGACAGTCTTATGGAGGTGGTGACTTCAGCGGTCTACCTTGTATACCTCCGAAGTCATAATGAGGCCCTAAATCACAATAAAAACACTAAGAAGTACAATAACTCCAACAGCATTGTGACAATGTCGTTCCCAACAGTCCGACACCACTCGCAAGGGAGTGCAGCGCCGGTCATGGAGTCACACAGACCACAAGTATAGTACTTTAGAGTAGAGGCAAAGACGTGACACGAAGTCATCGAGGTGAGGTGAGGCTGGAGGTGGTGCGGTATTCATTCTGTACTGTTATGCAGGAGGTGAGTTATCAGTTCCTTAATGCTATGCAGGGGAGGAGAGGCGTTGGTTCCCCTCAAACACAGCGGAGATGAGGCCGCGTTAGGGGCGAGGCATCAGTTTACCCCTTTTTCTTGTCATGCCACCTGGTCCTCCAAAATGTACTACTAGGTAGTAAACTTACGTGTGAGGATCTCTGCACAGAAAAGAGAGGAGAGTTGGAGATTTACACTTGTAGGTTGGTGTATAGCATTTTGTTATACTTTGGTAGTACTGTTTTAGTACTACTAAACTTACTATAAAATGCGGTTTGTGAGTAGACCTCTGCTCTTATAACGTTTCCACAACCAAAAGGGATCCAAAATAGTAGTCAGTGTGCTCCAGACATGGAGTGAGTCTGGCACCACACAAGTTGGCCACCTACTGGTACTTTAATACCCTCTCTCTGAAAATAGTAGAAGCAGGGACTAAAGCTATAACCCATAGAAAACCCCACTAAAGTTCAACAGTTATAGTTATCTCTGGTAGCTATAATTCATGCTGAAAAGTAACTTTAAATTGTGCCCTCACCAGGCACAGTTTTGTTATCAATAATGTAATTTCAAGTGGTGCAAGGGTGGTACCAAGGATGTATAGAACATGCAATGAGTGATGTAAATTGTGGTATAATTAGCTGTTTATACGATGGTGTGAGTTATAGTTACTTTAGAGGTCAAGCTGCAGGGCCGGAAGAGGAGCCCCAGGACCCCATTTGCCCCACCTGGCACCCCAGGCAGCGCAAACAGTTTATATTATATGTTGATGATTCAGTTCTTACCCGGTGCACCCACAATGTAGGGGTTCTTTGGGGGCCAAAGGAAGAGCCCCACAGACACTGTGGCCCCAGATGGCTCCTTAGCCAGCACCATATTGGCTTTCCTTTTCTCCCGACTAGGCAGGAGCAGCATTTTTTACTGCTCCCATCCGGTGGGGACAAGGTGGATTTCCCTGCCTGGGAGACTGTGGGCAGGGGATGCCTGCACTTCCCCAGACAAGGAACTATAATGCCCCAGGTGTAGGCTCCCCAGGACACTGTGAAATATCACACCCCAGGGGATGGGGTCCCCGGTCGAATACAAGCATGGGGAGTGTGACATGCATTCAGTCTCCCCTTTTTGAAGATATTTGCCCTGAGGGTTAGGGTCCCTGAGACCCATTAGTTTCTCAGGGAGGGGGGGCACATGCCCCCCTCCCCTCCGGTTAGTAATCTGCAATATCAGTTACCAATCTTCTAGAATATCTGTTTGTTAGTAACTCATAACAATGATTCACTCAAGCAGTGATGTTTAACTATTATGACTATATTTGAAGAAGCTTGATTAACACCATTTCATGAAGCATTTACGGAATAGTAGAATAGACTAGTGATGCACATGTGACAATCACAGTTATTTATTTGTCATTTGTTTGAAAAACACGTATTTTAAACTAAAATGATAGAAATGTGAGAATTCTGTACTTCAAGTGCACAATATTTTCAACAGTCTGGTTTGGGGTGGCTCCTCCGCAGCGCTGGAGGGGCGTCGCTCCCTGGCTGAGCCAGCAGATGAAAATTAAAACTGTAACTTATTGTTGTTTTATTTTTCATCATTTTTCATCTGCTGGCTCAGCCAGCAGCGTGTACAGAGAGGGGTGGGGTGGGCCACAGGAGGGGGAGGATGGGAGAGTGTACTTAGTGTACATATGTGTTTGGCCAGCAGTCTGAGGCCAGTCAAACACACATGCATACTTTGGTTTTTCCAGCCCGGCTGTATACAAAGCTGGAGAAACAGCACAGACCCATACTTGTGTCTGAGCAGCAGTCCGAGCCTCTCAGACCAATCATGGCACAGCGTCCATGCTATGTTTAGCATGAAAGCAGCTCCAGGCTTGCTTGGAAGCCTATGCTGGGGTCCCAGTGAATGCTGGAGCACCAGAGAAGTGACGAGCAAGGCAGCATGATGCAGCAGGAGGTGGCGACAAGGAGGAGAACTGGTAAGTGGGTTTTCTTTTTCTTTTTTTTTTCTGTTTCCCCAGTCATCCCCCTCCCCCCCCCCTGACATATGCGGCAGCTGCTGCTGAGTGTGGTGAGACTGCATCTGGGGATGAAATGCTTGACCCGCCTCTGGTTGTAGTTCTTCATGGCAGCGGGCATTTTGAAGTACAATGCAACTTTTCAAGAATAAGGGAGGAGGCATTTTCACGTCTCAGGTGAAATGTGACCTACAAGATTAGCAGACTGACCTTAGCTGGTCCAAAAAGGCTGACATTGCATTAGCCAAACATCCTTGTATTGAAATCGGTGAACAAACAGGGGCATATTTATACATGTTTTGCGCCAAATTTGCATTATTTTTTTCTTACGCAAATTCGGTACAAAACTAACTCCATATTTATGCTTTGGCGCTAGACCCATCTACCTCCAAATTTATGGAGTTATAGTCATTTTTTGGATGTGGAAAACTACTTTGCGTCAATGAGATGCAAAGTAGGCGTTCCTGTGTGAAAAACGACTCTATGGCCTTAGCGCCATATTTATCCCTCTTGCTAAAATCACGCAGAGGGTGGAGGAGGGGTCAAGTAATGGTGCAAAGCTTGCTTTGCACCATTATTTAATGCCTGGGTCAGGGCAGGAGTTAGGGGACCTGTGGGCCTATTTCCATGGTGGAACACCATGGATTAAGCCCACAGGTGCCCTCCCCATGTCCCAGGGACACCCCCATCCACACTAGAGGGACAGAGGAGGATGGGGGACTCATCCCAGGTAAGTATAGGTAAGTACAGGTAAGTATTTTTTTTTTGTGCCATTGGGGGCCCTGAAACGGGCCCCTCTACGTGGCACTGGGTGCAATGGCCATGCCCAGGGGACCCTTGTCCCCTTTGCTGGCCAATGGGGTGGAGGGCATGACTCCTGTCCTGATATGGATGGTTTTGCGTTAGAAAACGGTGCTAGGTTGGTTAGAGTAATTTTTTTTACTCTAACCTGCCTAATGTAATTTTTTGGTGCAAAACCCCCTTCTTCTGTACCACCAGCCCCACCGGGCTAATGCCTTTTTTTTTTTACGCTAGCCTACCCTTTGCACCGGGTTGCACCATTCCATAAATATGGTGCCCAGCTGGTGCTCACAAATGGTGCAAGCTGGTGCTAAACTTTTTGGTGCAAAAGTGCATAAGTGCAGCTTTGCACCAAAAAGTATAAATCAGGGGCCCAGTATGCTGATCTTTGGGGCAAGAAGAGCACCTTAAGAGGGCTGTGCTGCATAATGGACCACCTCACATGTATTTTGAGCTCTTACCTTGGTCTCGCTGCAGCAATGGTAAGAATATCATTACTTCAAGCCCTCAAAAGTTGGTGTATAGAACTCTACTCTTGAATATGACCTTTTTGGTTAAAGTTGGGCTGCAGCACAATTCTCCTGTCTTGAAAGCACTCTGCTCTTCAGGTGGTGGTCCTGTAGCATTATACAGGCTGTTTGACCTTGGCACTCTGACCTGGTATTGCATGTGGGCATTTTAGTTCCGTCTCTCTTCCAGTTGAAAGCAACCTTTCTCTACAATTCTTTTAGCCTCTCTCAATCCGGGATGAACAACTAATCTTCATGTTAGTCCTGTGATCTTTCCATGGCTTAGCACAAGGTTTCCACTGTAAGGCAAATTGATAACTTTTTTCTGGCTGTTAGGGCCAGATTATGGGGTTCGCTATGAACACGGCGGGATTACCCGCCATATTCATGCTGGCGGTCTAAGTATAGACCGCCAGCCCCTTTGAGACCCCGCCGGCCGTATAATCAACATTCTACTGGGCCGGCGGGTGGAAACAGTGTTTCCGCCAGCCGGCCCAGTGGAATGCTGTGCCAGGACATTGCCGACGGTTTGTAGCAACACAGGACTCCATCTTCCTGGTAGGGTACCCACAGGTCCAGAAGTGAACTGAAGAAGTAGGGTCTGGGGTCCAGTTCTTATGCCCAGTGATGCCTTTGAAGTGAGAGAGAGTTCAAGACAGTCTTTGAAGCACAAAGAGGTCCTCCCTTCCTACCTTTCTTTGCTCCAGACTCACTGGAGGGGGCATACAGCCATCTGTGTGGGGACAGGACACAGCCTATTCAGTGAGTGTGAGGCTGTGGCCAGCTCCTCCCTCCCATCCTCTCAGGATGGCCCATCAGGGCCCATCAAGTCACGCCTAAGCCCCCATTAGGTGTGGCTGTCAAGAGAGAATACACAAAGCCTAGCTCAACTCCACCCCAGACAAGTGATCAGAGACAGGCTGTAGGAACACAGGGCTAAGAGCAGGAAATGAATGCCAAATGTCTAAAAGTGGCATTTTCTAAATTGTAACAATAAATCCAACTTTTCCATTAAAGAGTATTTATCATTAATATTTCCATATGTTCTAAACATGACAGATCTACCTCTTTTCAATTAGGAATTGCCGCTTAGTGAATGTAATAAGGAACCCCTAATAATATCCTATGAGAGGGGTAGTGATCACAGTTGTGAAAAATGAATTTTGGGGGTTTTCACTACCAGGACATGTAAAACTGAAAGGCACATGCCCAACCTTATAATTACATAGCACCATGCCCTATGCGCTACCTATGGCCTACCTTAGGGGTTACCTATATGTAATAAATGGGGAGTGGAAGGCCTGGCAAAAGGTTTTAAATGTCGAGTCAGCAGGCAGTGTGACACTGTATTCAAGCTGCCAGGGCAGACCTAGGACACATTTTGGAGTGCACAATAAGTGCTGCAGGCCCACTGGTAGCAGGCCGGGCTGGCCTTAATGGACATCAGGCATTTTCCCAGCAGGCTGAAAAGGTGGGTGTCGCTTTGTTACAGGGGCAGTTTTGGAGTAGTGCAGCACTTTTAAAAGCATTGCAAAGTTCCTTGTATAGCCAACAGTTTTCAGGCAGCAATAAAAGTGGTGAATAATGTACATGCTGGAGAGAGACCGGAGTTTTATCAAGTGGCAGTTTTGACTCATCTAAGGTAGCACAGAGGGAAAATATGCATGCAGCAAAGAATGTGTACTATGCACATCACAGAACATAATTTTATGTGCAATGCTCAGTGTGATACACCTTTTTTCACAAAGATCCTTTAGTTACTGTGCAGTATATGTTACAGTCATAATCGAGCGCAGTGACCTATGAACTGTCACCAAAGAGCTGCATGCAAACTGCATGGTACAGGTTAGAAAGTTATGTTTTCCCAGTCTATCATTTTCCTAATTTTGCTTAAAAGGGTTTGTTTGGGTATAAATACATTGCTCTTAGTAAAGTCAATCCTAACCACTGTGTTCTGTTCTGAATCCTGGGTTTATGCTTCTGCCAACCAAGCACTCTTAAAAAATGCCTACCAGTATAAATGACATGTGAATCCCGCACCTTGTAGTCCCCTTTGTCTTATGTATCATTATCTATAAAATGACAATGTTACATAAGACTGATTCACACATGTATGATTAATTGTGTCTGTATGCGTCTGTGATATAAAGTGCTCCAACACTCTATGCTGGTATGAGAGGAACTATAAAACAAATGAAACACATGTTAGAGAGGGGCTATGGAGAAATGAGAGGCACTGTCAGAGAATGATGATGAGGTTATCATTGCAGAGCCCAAATAGAGATTGTCATATCTTGGTGCACTGTAAAGTCATCATTTACTATGATTTAAAAATGAAGACAATTGAATATAAAATGAAAATGTGTTGTAGAATGCACCATTTTTGATATTTTTTTTCAAAATATTTCTTGGGTGGGGGAGGGTCCCACCGAGCCTAGTCCCCCCCCATCCCCCAAGCTCTATTGTAGTGGTCAGGCTCTCTCGCTATGCTTTTTTTCTGGTCCAGGGAGGATCTGGCCTGGCAGTTCGGGATGGACTGTTCCCATGTGGAACAGGTCAAGACTGATTTGCATATGACTGGGTCCAAACTGGAATGGCATGGCAAGCAAAAAAACTGATGTATTAAACCCAGATCTGTGACTGGGGTTGAATGTTTGATTTGCTCTGCATTCCGTCCATCATCTCTTGTTTTCGCGTTTGTCGCCCCAAGTGGGAAGGGTATGCCCAGACGTGGGTCCTGTGCTTGCCATGCCACCAGATTCACACTAGCCTGGCTGATGAAGGGTGATACCCTGTTACTGGTCCTATGATGGTTTTTTCTGGTCTAGGAAGGGCCTGGCCTGGGAATTCGGGCTGGACTGTTCCCATGGGGAACAGGGTCAAGGCTGATTTGCATATGGTTGGGTCCAAACTGGAATGACAGGGCAAGCAAAAAACTGATGGATTAAATACAGATCTGTGACTGGGGGTGAATGTTTGATTTGCTCTGTTTTCTGTCCATTATTTGTTATTTTTGTTGTTGTTTCTGAGGCTCTCTCAATTTGCCAGGACTATTTTGGATTCCCAGTCCAGCCACTGCCTTGGGTAAATGGTATACCAATCTACAGGGGACTTGCAAGTAAGTTAAATATTAAGTAGAAACCAATTAAACCATGTTTAGGGGAGTGCGCACAAGCACATTAGCACTGGTTAGCAGTGGTAACGTGCAGAATCCTAAAACCAACAAGAATTAATTAATCAAAATAGAAGGCAACCAGGCAAAAGGTTTGGGGAAAAACCACCCCAAGGCTAACAGGTCTAACAATACATAAGCACTACAGCCAGCCAGTGAAGTGAACAGAGGGCTAGTGAAATGTGGGTTTTGTAGACCAATGGCAGTATCAGACATGCCACCACATTCGGAAGCCATTGCAGTGGATAGGTAAAGGATAATGGGTACCAAAACGAATACTAAGGAATTCTGGACATCACAAATGACAAGCCACACTACATACTATTAATGAAAAGGCACAAGAGTTTAAATTTACTCTTCTGAAGCTATGTGCTGGCATCCAAATTTTGGATTACTGTTCTTGGTGAGCACTCAGTGCTTAATTTGTGTCAGTAGTTGCAGGTAGTGGGCATTAGTTCTAATTTATGGGGACCAACACCTACTTTGTATCCTCAGATTTTGAACCAGACCTTTGGATAAGGCAGGATAAGGCATGTCCTTTTTTAAAACTGTCATTTTGACCTGTCCAAATAAACCTTTTTCCAGGCCTAAATCTTTATGCATATAGGTCACCTCTAGGGTGGGCCGTATACAGGGCAGGGCGCAGAGTATCTAAAAAGTTGTAATTGTTTTTACATGCCCTAGTAGTGGAAAACTCTTACATTTGTTTTTCACTACTGCATTACGTGATAAATTTCATTTGGGACCCAGTAGGAATGTTGAGTTTGGGCTCCAAACATTTGTAATTTAAAGCACTCTTTAATGGTAAAGTTAGATTTTAAGTCACAATTCTGAAAATGACACTTCTAGAAACTTGATATTTTCTTTTCCCAAGTATTTAATACCTACAGCCTGTATCCTGGAACACATGACCAGGTGAAGCTGGCAGTCGGTCTTTGTGTACTGCTTCCAGACAGTGAAACAAGGTTTCAGACACCTCTGTAGGGGGGAGGACTCCAGAACCTTCTCCCACTTCAAAGTGGGCACCAGGTATAAATAATGGACCCTCAGACTCAAGACTTCAGTACAAATGTGGACCTGTGGAAGACTCAAAAGAAGGACTGCTATTGCTGCTCTGCTGTAAGAGGGACTGTTACTCTGCTGACCTGCTACCTGAGCGAGAAGGACTGGATACTTATTTTGAACCCAGGACAACCAGAGTGACTCCAAGGGCTAGTTGGCTAGCCTCTTGAACAGAGCCTCAGGGACAGAAAAGGCTCCAACCACACTGAACCCTGTACCTGTACTCTGCCTGCTGTAAGTCCCAACCCGCCAAAGTTGTGCCACCTCAGTCATGAACCCTTGGAAAAGAGCTTGAAAGTGCTCTGCCAGCCCAACCGTGGTCCTAGCAGATTCGCCACTGTGCAACACATCCTTGATGCAGGATCTCGCATCGCAGCACGCTGCTCCTTTGACCTAGTGCTGGACGATGCATCCTCGTTGCAGGACCTCCAATTACAGCCTATTGCTCCTTTGAGCCTCTGCTGCATGAAGCATCCTCAATGGAGGATCTATCTACTTTGTTGAGCTGGAGTTACTTGGCCCCTACATCCAGCCTGCACTGCATTGCAGTCAACCTCAATTTCTGACCTTATCACGTCTGGCATGACCAGATAACCACAGTTAGGGGCATATTAGACCCCATTTGCGCTGAATTGGCATATTTTTTTTACGCAAATTTGTTACAAAACTATCTCCATATTTGTATTTTGACTTTATACTCGTCTAACATCAAAATATTGGCGTTTGCACCATTTTTAGATGTGTGACCCTACCTTGGGTCAATGAGATGCAAGGTGGTCATTCCCATTTAAAAAATGGTGCTAACCCCATAGCCACATATTTATCCCCCAGTGCTAACATGACACACAGGTGGGAGGAGGGGCTAAATAATGGTGCGTAGCTTGCTTTGTACCATTATTTAACGCCTGGGTCACACCAGGCGTTAAGGGACCTGTGGACCCATTTCCATAGGTACACAGGTGCCCTGCTCAAGCCCCATGAAGACCCCAACCCACACCAGAGGGACACTGGAGGATGGGGGACCCAATACCAGGTAAGTAGGGTAAGTACAGGTAAGTAATTTTATATTTGTAATTAAAGTGCCAACGGGAGCCCAATTTGGGGCCCCCTGCGTGGCACAGGGTGCAATAGCCATGCCCAGGGGACACTGGTCCCCTGTGCTGGCCATTGGGGTGGTGGGCTTGACTCCTGTCTTTTCTAAGGCAGGAGTCATGTGGTATAGATGGTTTTGCATCAGAAAATGACACTAGACTGGTTAGTCATCTTTTTTTACTCTAACCAGCCTAAAGTAATATTTTGGTGCAAAATCCCCTTCTCCCATACTGCCAGCCCCTCCCAACTAGGGTCGCCCACCCTTTGCACCGTTTGCACCATTCCATAAATATGGTGCCCAGCTGGTGCTCAGGAATGGTGCAAGCCGGTGTTCAACTTTTTGGTGCAAAACTGTGTTACTGACAAAGGTTTCTAACATAAGTTAATGGTATTTGGCATTGCAAAGATCTCAGAAAGTTCAATAATGCTTTGAAGACAGGAACATGAATAAAAGCACCAAAAACTCTATAAAGCGTGAACTTTTACTCTATCCAATGTCTGATCTTTCCATCAATGCTCTGACTGCTCCAGGCATTGAGCCTGTACACCAGAGGACTGTACTGACCACATGTGCCCTGACTCGAAGGCAGGTCACTTCCGTGATTTGATCCTCTCGCCTGCCACAGAGTGAAAGCAGTAGAACACAAAGAAAAGAAACAGAACACATCCTTTGGGCCACAAACACAGCCGCCCCAGAAACGGAAAAGATTAAAAAAGAAACAGATGCAATGAAAGGAAACACAAAAATAAAAGCGTATAATGTCCACACAGCAATGTGCATATTTTCGAAAGTATTTGTGTTTTATTGGTCACAGCAGTTTGTAAAACACAAGGCAACAACAGAGAGTAAAGGTTCTTGGGGTCATATTTATACTTGTTTTGCGCTGAATTTGCGTCATTTCTTTTACTCTAGCCTACCCCTTTCCACCGGCTTGCACCATTCCATAAGTAATTTTATATTTGTAATTAAAGTGCCAACGGGAGCCCAATTTGGGGCCCCCTGCGTGGCACAGGGTGCAATAGCCATGCCCAGGGGACACTGGTCCCCTGTGCTGGCCATTGGGGTGGTGGGCTTGACTCCTGTCTTTTCTAAGGCAGGAGTCATGTGGTATAGATGGTTTTGCATCAGAAAATGACACTAGACTGGTTAGTCATCTTTTTTTACTCTAACCAGCCTAAAGTAATATTTTGGTGCAAAATCCCCTTCTCCCATACTGCCAGCCCCTCCCAACTAGGGTCGCCCACCCTTTGCACCGTTTGCACCATTCCATAAATATGGTGCCCAGCTGGTGCTCAGGAATGGTGCAAGCCGGTGTTCAACTTTTTGGTGCAAAACTGTGTTACTGACAAAGGTTTCTAACATAAGTTAATGGTATTTGGCATTGCAAAGATCTCAGAAAGTTCAATAATGCTTTGAAGACAGGAACATGAATAAAAGCACCAAAAACTCTATAAAGCGTGAACTTTTACTCTATCCAATGTCTGATCTTTCCATCAATGCTCTGACTGCTCCAGGCATTGAGCCTGTACACCAGAGGACTGTACTGACCACATGTGCCCTGACTCGAAGGCAGGTCACTTCCGTGATTTGATCCTCTCGCCTGCCACAGAGTGAAAGCAGTAGAACACAAAGAAAAGAAACAGAACACATCCTTTGGGCCACAAACACAGCCGCCCCAGAAACGGAAAAGATTAAAAAAGAAACAGATGCAATGAAAGGAAACACAAAAATAAAAGCGTATAATGTCCACACAGCAATGTGCATATTTTCGAAAGTATTTGTGTTTTATTGGTCACAGCAGTTTGTAAAACACAAGGCAACAACAGAGAGTAAAGGTTCTTGGGGTCATATTTATACTTGTTTTGCGCTGAATTTGCGTCATTTCTTTTACTCTAGCCTACCCCTTTCCACCGGCTTGCACCATTCCATAAATATTATGCCCTGCTAGTGCTTAGAAATGGTGCAAGCCGATGCTAAACCTTTTGGTGCAAACTGCGTTGATGCAGTTTTGAACCAAAAAGTATAAATCAGGGCCTTGGTGTTGTGTTTAGTTAGTTCTGCCTGTCACATAATAAACCACTTGCCGTCCCTCTGAAGGGTCCCAAGGGAAATGAAAGGTGCAGTCTAGTGTTCTCCTGGGAGTCTTTGTAACAGCATAATGAAGCTAGTACAGGATAGTTGGCTTGGTGGGTGGGATCTAGGCTTAGGTTATGAGTCAGGAGCGGTGAAATCAGCCTCTTCCTGACTCCTCGCAGCAATACCCGGGTGGCCGTTCAGCATTTGTTAGCCTTTGTAGACCTTGAGAGTTATCTGCAGGGAGATTGTTGGCAGTGGAGCTGCTGTGTGTCTCTTCACATCTATCAGGCAGGCCTCATCAGGCAGCAGCCTGTCTATAAAGCACATGGAAGCAGGTGCGGGCCAGTGGGGTAATGCGCGGATGCACTTCTTGAGGGTGCGGGGCCCCAGGGAAAGATGGGCCCCTGAGGATTGATGTACCACTTGACCTCATAATGAAATACTACAAAATAAAATGATGGAAGGAGGGCCTTTTCAAAGACTCACGCCCAGACTCAGATCTGGGTTCAATTAATTGCTCCTCAAATATTCTGCTCCCCACATATTTAGCTCCCCACATCACCACATTTTGGACCCAGCCATATTCAAATCTGTTTTGACCCTGCTCCCTATGGAAACAGTCCAGCCCGAATTGTCAAGCCAGGTCCTCCCTAGGCCGGAAACAAGCATCCTGTGAGTGATTTCGGGGTATCACCCCTCATCAGCCAGGCTAGTTTGAATCCAAGTGGAGCAGCGAGGGAGGGACCCATGTCTGGGCATACCCTGGTCGCTTAGGGCGCACATAGTAACACCACAAAGTAAAATGATGGAGGAAGTGTTGAAACTTTTCAAAACGTCACCCCCAGTCACAGATTAGAGTTCACTTCTCCCCAGCTGCTCCTGAGCCTTCAGCAAGCACTTATAGCACTCTCCTGCCTCTCTGCTCCCAAACTCTCAGCTGTGTCCCGCCGGCGTGAAGAGTAGGTTTCCTGCTGCCCAGCTTTCCCACCTCCCAGTAGGCCCTGCCCATCCGTCAGCACATTTAATGTCGGTCGCAGTGTGACCTGGCTGATGTTTGAGGTCACTTCTCCCCAGCTGCTCCTGAGCCTTCCGCAACTGCTCACACCACTCTCCAGCCTCCCACGCTCCAGCACTCTCAGTTGTGCCCTGCCTGCATCCAGAGCAGTTTTCCTGCCTACACATTAAATGCCAGTTGCAGCGTGACCACGCAATCACCACATCATAGCCTGAGGATATCCATGGCAGATCTGGTAGTATGGCAGTCTATTCTAGATGACTACAATGAACTGTTGATGATGTTTCAGGAAAAGGATGCAGTCTGGCAGGTTCACATTTTTTCAGATGCAGCAGTGGCTCTGGGTTTTGGCTTTTTCTAGAATGAGTGATGGTAAGCTGAGAGGTGGATGTCGCAATTGGTGCAGCTGTGTTGGAGCACAGTCTTTCTGGAGTTTTTCCCACTATCGGGGTGGCACTGACTGTTTGGGGTGGTGAGCTGGACAGTGATGTTCAATGTGGTAAAGCTGGTATCAACACTAGGCATGTGCTTGGAGTGAACAACTCTATAGCTGTTTCATTGTCTGGTTCACAGTGGCACTGATTCCACAGCCTGGCATGAGGAGCAGAGAAAATCAAGTCATTTGTTTCTGCAGAGATCCAGGCGTGGGAGTCATGAGAGTGATTAAGCTGGTGGAAATGTCTTTAGAAGAGTCTACCAGGAGGAGTTATCACCTGGCATGGAATGAATTAGAGAACTTTGAAGTGCATCCAGGCAGGCAATGAGTCAGGAGAAGAGTGACAGGGAAGGACGAGTTTTACACTTTGTTGTGTTCTTAATTGATAAAGGTTTGTCACCTGCAACAATAGCGGGCAAGATGGCAGGTTTGTCTTTTATTGGCAACTTATACTAGGGGTTTTGAGCCCGCTAGGGATGATATTCTGGGGGAGGATTTTGAAAGGCAGGGAGAGGGTGCAAAGGGCAAGGGTTTGCAAGAAGCCATCAAGTCTGATTTGCCTTTGGGGATTTTCACACAATTGCAAGGGGGCTGTTATGGCAAGTTTGAAGTGGCTTTGTTCAGGTTGTGCATGATTTGGATATTTTTTTGGAGCGTTCTGGGTGTCTGAATTGTTAGGGATGGTGCATAAGGTGGGGGTGTTGCAGGAGGAAATAATCTTGGAGCAGACACAAGAGGGGATCCGGTTGAGAAAATCCAAGGCGGATCAGGCATGAAGGGGCAAATGGATATGTTTGCAAGAAGAGGGATGTGCTGAAGTGTGTTCAGCAAGCGAATGGTGCAGGTTCCAAAGGTGGCCAGGGTGCAGACAAATGGCAATTTTGTGTCATGAAGGTGGGATGAGAGTCATGGTGTCTCAGTTGCTGGCAGTGTTGCACATGGGCTTGAAGAAGTTAGGTCAGGATCCTGCCAGTTTCGGGACTTATTCCTACAGGATCGGGGCAAGAACTAAGGCTGCATGATAGGGATGGGATAGGGCTCAGATTTGCAGGATAGGTCAGTGGAGGTCAAGGTGTTGTCAGAGGTAGGTGAGGAGATAAAGGTGCGGGTCCTAATTTTTTCCCCCTTTCTTCATTGGGTTTGTGAGCGGTCCCATGAGACATAAGACGGCGACTTGGAAGGTGGGACATTCATTCATTTACTGGGCTGCTAAGTATGTGGAATGGAAGTTATATGGACAGAACCTGGGATTGCCAAGCAGCAGACATGAGATGCTCTGGTGGGATGAGATGGGGCAGTCTTTCGCTGTTTTTTAGTGACTTTGGTGCCCTAAGTGAGGATGCCTGGACATGATCTTCCTACATTTTGAGGAGAATGATTTAGTCCAGCTATCTGGGTTGATTCTACTGCAAACACATGCAACAGGATCTATTGTTACTTAAGCACAATTTGTCAAGGACGTGCTTGGTATGGACTGAATTTGTGCCTTGTCAGAGATGGAGGGGGGCAGTTAAGTATGCGCCCATCAACGAGACCAGGAGGAAGCTCAACCGAGTGATGCAGGTTTATGTTTGTCCAGGGACATCAAAGTGGTGGCCAACACCAGCATCAAGGAGGAAGAAATGGGCTTGCATTGTTCAGGAAGTGTGCACCTCTCTAACATGGGCAATGCTTACTATATGTTGGTGATAAGGGATCTGTTGGGCGAATTGTGTTATGAGACGATTTAGTGCAGTAGTAGGTGAAAAAGTGGGTTGCAGTGTTGTAGTATGCAGGGAGGTGGGGCAGTAAAATGCCCTCCAGGTTTTCCTGGGTGGCAGTAGTTGGGGGGGGGGGCTGGATTGTCAGACGCAGGCATATCCACCCCTCGGGGGAGGAAGAGAGCACAGGCAAAGGATGAAGATGTGCAGGATGTTTGGGAGAGATTAAGGAGGCTTCAATTGAGGACGCTTGTGTTAAGGAAGTGAAAAAGTTATTGAGAATGAAAAGTGGTTATGGAGTGAAAGGTGTAAAGGAAGAGTGTAAGCAGGATGGTGTGCAGGGGTAAAAGCTTGCGGTCAAGGGAGAATGGCGGGCAGAAAAGGAGAGTTACATTAAATATGTTGTTAATGTTATAATAAAAATGTTGATATGTTCTTTTGGATTCAATCCTGTCCTAATTAAGTGGCTTTTTGCATTTTATTTGAGTGTGGCATATGATTGTTTCACGATGCCTCTGCATCTTTATCTGAAATCTTATCTAGCATTTGGATACGAACAAGTAGAATATGAAAAAAATATTTATTTGGCAACAATGGCTAAACCCGATATTTCCAAGTGAGTACTTATTAAGGGTGTAATATTAGGACTGTATGTGACAGTCATCTGCAATTATGTCCTTACTCTAGCCTACTCTTGCCTAATGGTTTTCCAATGCATCCCACTTCCCTCTGACCATTTTCCTCCCTGTCTGCTCTATTTTTGTTAACTTTAGTTTTACTTTTTGCCCTGTTCTCCTACTAGTGCTCTTTTATTTTTCATTTTGAGGTACTGTCACTTTTTAATCACCTTCCTCCCTCCAGTCATGACATACAAAGGCCCTGAGGCCCACGCATGGGCACTCGGTGTGTCCCCAGCCACTTTTTTTTCTGAGGAGGAGGTCGAAACACTATGGGGCAGTTTATATACTTTTTGGTGCAAAACTGCATTAACGCAGTTTTGCATCAAAAAGTTTTGCACCGGCTTGCACCATTCTTGAGCGCCAGCCAAGCACCATATTTATGGAATGGTGCAAACCGGCGCAAAGGGTAGGCTAGCGTTAAAATAAATGATGTTAGCTGGGTGGGGGTGGGGGTGGGGGTATGAGAGAAGAGGGTTTTGCACCAAAAGATGACGTTAGTCAGGTTAGAGTAAAATAAAATGACTTTAACCAGCCTAGCGTCATTTACTGACACAGAACCATCCATGCCACATGACTCCTGTCTTAGGAAAGACAGGAGTCATGCCCACCACCCCAATGGCCAGCACAGGGGACCAGGGTCCCCTGGGCATGGTCATTTCACCCAGTGCCATGTAGGGGGGCCCATTTCAGTGCCCCCAATAGCACTTTAAAAAAAAATACTTACCTGTACTTACCTATACTTACCTGGGATGGGGTCCCCCCATCCTCCGCTGTCCCTCTGGTGTCGGTGGAGGTGTCTCTGGGGCATGTGGAGGGCACCTGTGGGCTTATTCCATGGTGGAACACCAGGGAAATAGGCCCACAGGTCCCCTAATGCCTGCCCTGACCCAGGCATTAAATAATGGTGCAAAGCAAGCTTTGCACAATTATTTGACCCCTCCTCCCCCTGTGTGTGATTTTAAGCGCGGGGATAAATATGACGCTAAGGCCATAGAGTCATTTTTTGCACGGGAATGCCTACCTTGCATTTCATTGACGCAAGGTAGGGTTCCATGTCCAAAAAATGACTTTAACTCCATAACTTTGGCGCTGGACGGGTCTAGCGCTGACGTATAAATATGGAGTTCATATGAATTTGCTTAAACAAAATGGAGCAAATTCAGTGTAAAAGAAGTATAAATGGGCCCCTAGCACCACCATGCGTCACATTAATGTTATTTATTTTGACGTTAATGTGTCCCAACGAGGCCAAAAACCCTGCACCGTATTTACATAGTGGTGCAGTGCATACATTGCACCACTCTGTAATCTTTTGCGCCAGGTATAATGTATGCAAAGGGGGTGTTCCCCCGTTAGGGGAGCCGGAAAAATGGCACAAGGAAATCTTGCGCCATTTATTTAGGCACTTTTAATGCTTGCTCAAGAGCAGGCGTTAAAAGGAGGCTTCCATTCTTTAGAAAGGGGCCCATATATACTCATGCAGAGTACATCAATAGCATCACAAAAAATGACACTATTGCCCCCTACCCTGCGCCATGATGTGACGTATTTTAAATACGGCGCGCACATGTTAACTGTATGGTGGTGCTAAGGGACGCAGGGAAAGTGAATAAAAATCTGCCCCTAATTTTCGCTCTGCTGGGCTACTTCCCCATTAAGGTGGCGGTGGTTGGCACACCCAGCAAACGGTTGTGGCCTAGGGACCAACAACTCCATTAGGGGCAGATGTGATGCTGCATGCACCACACAGCACAATTATGCACCCCAAACCATAGGACCATTCTTGACTGGTATCATCCGTCCATCCATCCATCCATCCAACCATGCAAAGTCTGTTGTTAGAACAGAGTGCAATCCGGAACTCCAGTTGCAAAAACCCAATTTTATTGGCAAGAAAATAAGTGTATGTGTTTCGGTCAAAAGCCATGAACACTGGTAGTGGCCAACTTGTGAACTTCAAATACATATATAAAGTCACGTAGACTTCAATCCAGAGTAGAACTCCTGCATAAAACAGGTGCCATTTTGAAATTTGTTACACTCCGAGTTGGAGTCTATTTATTATTCACATATACAGGTAACTAACAACATAAAAAAAATCCTTTAACCTAGCTTTGTGAGGTTAGCACATTTGGTTCCAGCATACATTTACATGGCAATTTGGCCTGTACTACATATTTACAGATTTCTTGTTGGATACTGCACCATTACTTTCAAGTTCTCCTACTTCACCATTATTAAATAATATTGTATAGATGCTTATATGGAGCTACTGGTGTGGCGTTTCATGATGGTGTGAGGAGTCTGTACATATTCATCTCCATATTAATTTGACCATGCACTGTTTTTGTACTTTGGGGCTCATTTACAAGCCTCTTGCGGTGCCGTAGCATCATTTTTTGTGACGCTATGGTGGTGCAGAACAGTCCCCCACCCCGTGCTATGTTTACAAACTGCCTCAGTGGGATCATTAAGCCAGTTTGTAAACCCTTGCACCAAATTATATCTGCGACAGGAATAATGTATGCAAGGGAGGGGTACCCCCTCAAGGAGGCCCTTAGGAATAGCTCAGTGAAATCTACAAAATTTCACTGCGTCATTCAAGTGTCATTTTTAACTTCTGCTCAGGACAGGCATTAACATGAAACTGTACTTTGTTCCATGGGCCTACCCACGCTTTGCTGGACTAGCATCAAACTTTTGATGCTAGTCCAGCAAAGCACCACAATTGCGTCAGAAATTCTGATGCAACTGTGCTAACGAGTGCCACGGTGCGCTGTATTGTAAATACAGCGCTACCATGGTGTTGTTAAGGGGACGGAAGGTGGCACAAGAAAACTGGAGCATCGTGATCGATGCACCAGTTTCTTGTAAATGAGGCCCTTAATCTCTAAAACATTTGGAAGGACCTCCTGTATGTATTATTAGATCTATTTTCAATTCTGGTTCTCATTTCTCACTATATGTTTTTTACTCAACGTTGTCCTGTGCAATTACATATTCCGATGTCTTGTGGAGCTGACAACAGCTTTATTGTATGTACTACACTTGGTGTATGCCTGATCATGGAGAAACTATCATGGAGAAAAATTAGCCCCAACATATGTAATTTTCTTATGTGTTACTGTTTGCTGGAATTGTGTGGTGTCATTAGTCATCTCTATATGTGTATATATATAAATAGTTTCATGGTAATATCGATAAAGAATAACACACTCCAAGATGGAGTCTGTTTTATGCAGGAGTTCTACACTCTATTGGGTACCATTCTCCCTGTTGTATGTAAGCACTATGTCACTTTTTATGTGAGATTCAAAAGCTGGCCACATATTAAGGCCTTTCGCCGAAATGCATTGGGTTGTTTTTTCCATGAAAATAAAACAAGATTTTTGCACTTTCATTTCCGGAGTGTGATCTATTCTGGTTTATTGACAGACTGTGCTTAGATTAGTAACAGGGCTTCTCGAGAACTGTACATGCGCATCAACCTCGTCAAGGCTCAGTCAGGAGATTTGCAAGGACATTTTGCTTTGGGATGTATATCTGTGTAGGGCACCTCCAAACTAATTGCCTTCACCCGCTCTGTTCTCTGAACCCTTTTCTATTGGCTTTTAGGACTCTGTGCCATTCACCCCTGCTAACCATTGCTAAAGTGCTTGAGTTCTCTCCTGTAAACATGGTAAAATTTGCTTACACCCTGCTGGCATATTTAATTTACTTGTAAGTCTCTAGCAAAATGGTACCACATGTACCCAGGAAAAGGAAGACTCCAGAGGTTTCTCCCACTTCAAGGTAGGCACCAGATATAACAAAGGAGACTCTCACAACCACTCTTTAGTACACTCCTGGATCTGTGGACACTGCAGTAGAATGACTGCCCTGATGCCAGAGGACTACCCTGCTGTATGAGGATGCCCTGCTGTCTGAGAAGGAAGAATGAACCTGCACCCTTCACACCAGACTGAAGTACCTGCAAGGCTCAGCTGATTAACCTCCTGTTCTGCAACCCATGGAAACAGCAAGCTCCAGAGGCCTACCTTCAAATGCCCAGCTGACCTGCTGTATTAGAATTTCCTGGAAATTCAAATGTACCTGCCTGAGCCCTGTTTGCCTCTGGTTGAGTGTGGCATCAGTTGAATGTCTCCTAGATGAAAAATAGAAATCCTGAAGTTTTGGCCTCTTCGAACGAGTGTGTGGACACCAAGATCTTGCTGCTTGCATCAGCCACCAATGCAAAGCTCCAGTAAATCAGACTAGTCATAATACAGTGACTGCCAGTGACAACCAGCAATGCAAGATCTGCTTTGCACGCTAAACCATCAACAACCCGCGGTGACCACCAATGCAAATCTCTAGCAACATCCCTCCATGACAACTGACAGGGTCTTCACACAACGACGATCCACAATGCCCAGCCTGCTTTTCACGCTACAGAGGCAAGGGACTGATGGGGCCCTTGGAGCTCGGGCCCCCCCCCCCCCCACTGCAGGGACTGTGGGGGCTAATGTTATGCCACTGGATACCCTACACATAAACAGCACAGTCCTCCTAATATTCAGTAAGAAACAAGTATGAGAATGAAAGGTTATACATGACAGTCATCTTATTCTTTTAGGAAATAGCAGCAACCACTGCAGATTTAGAGGTGACTGTCTATTGCATGTGGTTGATCTTAATGTTGAAAAGGTTGTCTTCGTGACCACTCAACAGGCTAAATTGAAATGACTGTATAGTTGATTTCCTGTCTTTGCCTCACACACTTAATACTTAATACTAAATACATTAATATATATTTTTATATATATATATATATATATATATATATATATATATATATATATATATATATACATATATATATATATATATTTGACAGCTCCTTCTATTCTTCCTGGTTGTGCCTCGCGGAGATGGTGCACAAATACGGGCGCAGGACCCGTAATATATCCAAAAAATGACACGATTCACAGATGGCCCTCCAAGCAGCTTCAATGTTTACTTCAGGCTTATTGTTCAAGATAACAATACATCAACTTGCAAAAAGCGACGCGTTTCGACCTATGCGGCCTTCTTCATTGGCCCCAATCATTACAGAGCCCCCCCCATTAGAAGCTAAAACATTAACCATGATAGGCATAAAAGAAATCCTCAATACCTCCAAACATATATACTTAAATACCCCAAAATCAAAATATCAAAGGATGGGACCACAATCATCTTAAATATTATTCTCAAATACTTTCTAGATTAGAATAATATTACCCCAAAAAAAAAAATTCTCTCCAGAAATACATTAGACTAATCTAAATCTAAATAAACCCCATGTTAACATCAACACACCCCTTAGTTGCCTCAAATTAATGGGTCCCCTCTTTTCCATTTTATTTTTTCAAAATGTTGGTGTTAATTGTTTTATATGAGTTTTATATCATAAATCAATTCCTTTATCCATCCCAGGAGTATCGGCCACTATTCAGAGCAAGACACAATTTATAGAAACCCTGATGGCTCAATTATTCTAATGGCCAAACACAACCTTATCAATATGCTGTCACAGATTTATCCAATATGCACATAAAGTTCCTCGTCCTGATTTAAACCACATGGGTATCTACTATTTAGTCAAAAAATGTATCCAGATTCCATCCTCCTAAGTCTACACTCCCTATCGCCCCCCCCCCCCTTGGTGCTGGTAACACCCTATCTATACCAAAAAATGACATTACATCAGACTTTTCTTCATGCACCAAATTACAATGGCGGGCCACTAGATAAGTTGCAACATTATTCTTGATGGCGGACCAGTGTTCTAATATCCGTTTTGTAAGGGGAAAAATCGTGCTTCCCACGTATCGCAAACCACAGGCACAAACAATGACATAAACAGAAAAATCAGAGTTACAATTAAGGAATTTTTTGATTTTCACTTCCTTTCCTGTAGGTAGCATGTATATTTTGCAGTTCACACTGTTTCTGCAAGCCTTACATTTGGCACATTTATAGAAACCCTGTAGTCTGCCTAAAAAGGTGTCCCTCATTTTCATCTGATAACTATGTACTAGCAAATCCTGTAAAGAACTGCTTTTTCTGATCACTATGTTCGGGTGGGGGCTGACCATCTGGCTAATCACCTTATCCGCCTGTATCAAATGCCAAAATTGAGTCACAATCTTCCTAACTTCAGAAGAGTAAGCATTGTAAGTAGTTCTAAATCTCAAGGTATTCTCATTTTCTTATTTTTTGGAAATAACAGTGCGGCTCTTTTGAACCCTGCATCTTATGACAAGCCTCCTTAATTACTTTCATCGGATATCCCCTGGATTTAAACGTCCTAATCATATTCGCCTGCTCATTCTGAAAACTTTGGGATGTGCTACAATTCCTTTTTGCTCTAAGAATTTCCCATAGAGTATGTTCCACTTTAGGTTAGGGGGATGATGGCTATCAGCATGTAATATGCTGTTTCCCGCTGTTGTTTTCCTGAAAAGTTTAGTCTGAAGGGTCTCTCCTTCTACTCTTACCTCCACATCCAAAAATTCCATAGACTGTCTATGTATTTTGTGTGTAAATCTAAGATTGAAAATATTAACAGATATCCAGTTAAAAAAATCTGACTATATTGTCTCTGGACCGTCCCAGATTACAAAAATATCATCTATATATCTTGTCCAGAGAATTATATGTTTGGACCATTCCTCATTGTCATCAGTCAATACATGTTGTGTCTCCCACCACCCCATAAACCGAATGGCGTACCTTGGAGCAAACCAACTTCCCATCGCAGTCCCTGTAATTTGTCTGTACCATTGATCTTCAAATAGGAAAAAAATATTCTCCAACCACAATCTCAGCATTCTTAAAAGCAATTCGGAATGTTCATAGAATCTGATGGGTTTATCTCTAAAAAAGTGCTGACAAGCCCAAATGCCTAAATCATGTGGAATGCATGTATATAGGGACACTACATCTATAGTGACCCTGATATAATGGGATTTCCAAGGGATATCTTGTATCTTACTAATAATATCCATGCTATCGCTACAGTAAGAAACCAAACTGAGTACATATGAACATAAAAAGTAATAGTTGCTCTGTAATGATTGGGGCCAATGAAGATGACTGCATAGGTCAAAACGCATCGCTTTTTGCAAGTTGATGTACTGTTATCTTGAAAGATAAGCCTGACGTAAACATTGAAGCTGCTTGGAGTGCTGTCTGTGAATCATGTCGTTTTTTGGATATATATATATATCTGTGCAGTGCTTAATTTGTGTCAGTAGTTTCCGGTGCTTAGCACCTGGACCTGTTTCACAGGACATGGGTCCTAGAATTAGGACTTATGGCTTAGGGTTATAGAATTTTTCTCCCATGGGCAGTACGCCTGATAATCATAACAAATAAATCTACTTTTCCTGCGGATGGTATGCCTTCACAGGCTGGCCCACTGAGGTCTAGGCATGATCAATGTGCAAAATCATGTTAGTGATATCAGCATGACTGCCTGTCATGAAGACCAACATCACTAATTTATTTTTCTCATTCCGATTGGATAATTGTGGCTGAGTAAGGGCGAGGCAGGCTGGGATAGCACAGGCCCAGGAGAAAGTTTGCAGTAGGGCCGGGTACATGAAGCGCAAATTAAAATTGCATATGTACATTTTCCTCACCGTGCTACCTAAACCTGAAACTGTCTGGCCATAATTCCACCCTTGTTGGTGAGCTTGTCTCACATCGCCAACTCCAGTTAGACCACTCTACCTACTGGTGGGCTGCAAAGGCTGCACTACACTTAACTGCCAGTACCCTAACTGCTGCGTTGCTGCTGCATGAGTTTGGCAAGGGCAAAATTACGGGGAGCAGATGAGCAACAGGCACTGGCACGACATGTTAAGATGAGTAGTGGAAACCCGCCTGGCCTACACAGATTAATTAATCACTCCCCCTAAGCAGGTAAGAGGAGGAAACAATTGGTGACCCTAGGCCCTTGCTGCTTCTTGTCATTTGTGTGCATGGGACACGGGAAAGCAGCTCAGGATCAAATCCCTGGGCTTAGTCCCCTATGAGTCACGGGCGTCTCAACATATCTGGATGTCCATCTAATCATTAGGACTGAATAGCACAGTACAAAACAGGAGAATCTGGGGTCAATCTCGGCTTCCATGCTAGACCAAATTGGGAAAGACAGAAACGTTGTCGGCACTGGACCGTTGCTAAAATTACCCTCATCATCTTTAGTGTCTCATAGAACCTTATACATATTAGGGATGAAATCTTTAATTATTGTTGTCACTGCTGGTCTCTCCACATTTTGAAGTGAAAAACAGATCTGTCTTAGCATTCCAACCACTCTAGCTGCACTGAAAACCCATTCAGAACATGGGATGTCTATAGCATTTGCTAGAGATCTTATTGGCAGCTTTCGAGTAATGGCTACTGTTCTATTTTCCCATGCCAATACATTAATTGGTCTTGCTACACCAAAAATGTTGTTTGGTCATCCAAGTACTCCTGCAACATCTTGTCTATTGTGAAATTTGACATTTCCATAGCCTGAGTTTCCTGTATCAATGCGCTTATTGACAGTCCTGGAACTCTTAAAGCCCAACCCATTACAAAGAGGGGATGTTTCTAATGATGCTGGTGGATCTGCTTTGTGACTGGTATAATGATTATTTAACCAGGTGTGGATGCTCATTTTCCAACATCATGCCAGAAGCATCACCATACTCTTCAGATGTTGATTAACACAAAACATCAGTCAGTGGTGTAGCTCGGTCAGTATGTTTCAGGGGTGTGAGTTTAAGATTTCCCAACAATCACACTGGGACATCTTGTTAAAACATATTATTTGAGGAGGAGACATGAAAGGAGCTTAAAGAATAGTGGAAAAAGAGGGGCGTGCAGACTGTTAGAGGTAATTAAAGCACACAACTTTTCAAACTTATCAACAGTTTCAGGCCTTCAAAACATAGAGAAGTGTTAGTATGTGTGTTTTTCTAAGTGTGGGCATGTAAAAGTCACAGGTTAAATCCTACAGACACTTCACATCACTCGACTGAAAGCACTTGTACCCAACTATTTAGTACAGAAAACATTTTTAGGGAGTGTAATGCCCCAAACCCCCCACACCCCTGGAGCTATGCCCCTGACTCAGTCCATCATTGCCCACAAACGTCCAGTCTTTCAAGTTCAGTCATATGCTTCCCTAACCATCCAATAGAGACATCCACCATTGAAAAACAATGAAAGCACACAGTCCACGTTTCCACAGTAGATCCTATATAGCGGTACAGGTGTTCTCTTTGGAGGATATGACATTTAATTTCTACCTGCTCAATGTATCCAGATGAAGAGATACGTTGTTGGCCAGACAAGCTTCTTTATTAACATTGGTAAACGTTTTGCCTACCTTACACAAATGGACCTGCAGCAAGTGCAGCTGTGGGATGGTTTACCTTATGGAACACTCTCCATTGCTGACTTCCAATATCAATATCTCAAAGCTATC
Organism: Pleurodeles waltl; assembly: GCF_031143425.1. NCBI lineage: Eukaryota > Metazoa > Chordata > Amphibia > Caudata > Salamandridae > Pleurodeles > Pleurodeles waltl. The sequence continues at coordinate 1,635,713,837 of NC_090445.1, forward strand.
AGGATTTTGAGCAGACATTCTACTATCCCCCGCTTGTCAATATTCAATGATATAGCTTAAAGATGAGCATTTTAAAACAGTATTTCTTAAACAGGCACTGCAGCGTCTACAATGTGAAATTTCCAGCCATCGAAAGTGGAACCTCTTGTATGATAGCCTTTACAGGGACTTTATTAGTGCACTGATTGATCTTCAAACACTTTGTTGCTTAAAGAGAATGACTAAAATGTGTACAAATATTCTGACAGGTAACCTTTAATTTGTGAATCACTTCATCCTTTCCAAGGAAGCCTTACTCAACATGGTTAATTCAATGGGCTAAACAAAGCACCCCGACATATCCTCCTTCTGACATAGATTGATAACGTTATTGTCATTGTCTGTGGCAACAAATCCAATGCTAAGTCCCCTGGGATCAAGGCACTTGTAGATTTTGGAATTACATTCTTCCAGGATGTTGACAACTGAGTATGAATTCTCCATGGAGAACATTTCAACTGTTGCATGCTGATGAACGCCTTTAAAAACGTCAATACTGGTATTAGTTACTAATAACTTTCACTTTACTTTGTTGAAGGAGACCCAATCTGCAGTGACTTAAATGTAATCCCCAGCTTGAGAGCTGAGTCACATGTCTGTAGTGAAATAATGCACTGTACAGTGCTCTCCTCAGTTGACTTAGAAAGAATTACAGAACTTCACAGTGTAGCTGTGGTACAGGTGTAGATGAAATGCAGGTCCTGTTTTGAACATCCTATTTTGGACAAAGGGCCTCCATGAATTCAAGAAGTCCTTCTTCTTCCACCAAAGAAAAGAGAGAGGATGTATGTATACTTTCTGAGCATAGCCCTGATAGTTTTTTTTCTGACAAAGCTGGCAATGAACATGATCGCACCACAAATACCTTCTGTGGCAGTAGGCACCTTTCACATTGGGGTGGCTATAATATCTCTCACTTCCTTGTACGAACTTGAAATTGCTACTGTGGATGAATGCACACAAAGGCCATCATTATAAGTGCATTTCTCATTCTGATTGGGCAGGTAACAGCCATTACTAATGCCAACTTGATTATAAGATCATCTGTAATATCATGAATCTTTTTATTTTTACATTTGGGTCCTGAAAATCTTTGTGCGAAAGTATGAGAAGAAATTAATGAATTGCTGGGTGAATCAAACCAAAAAAGAAGGATTCTCCTGGTAATTTCTCATTTCCTCAGGGACCTTCATGTTCCAACTTGTAATGGGCTGGACTTTTCCCACTCTCACAGTTATCAGTACTGCTTGTATTGGTAACTCAGGTGATAGGAAAATCTAGCCCATTTACAGGGCCACTCATAACGAGGGCCTAAGTGTTGCCCATTAGGTACTGATAGAGATGGGACTAATTACTTATATGCAAATAAATTTAGCTATGAATTGCATAGTCATCATTCAAGCTAGTAATGCCTAGATACTAATACCTAGATGTACTTCTGGCATTGGTTCAATTTCTTGGTTTTCAGTTAGTAGCTTTTCATTTCACATCTATTCTGTTTCCTAGGTGTGCCACACAGATGACTTGCTACACAAGCTTGTGGGCTGGAAGATGTTGCGTTCACACCTTTACCAACAACGGTACAAGGGAACCAGCACTGTCAAAATCAAAGCAGATGTCTGTCAGTGCTGCAGTGACTGCATCATGCATGATACCAGTGAGTCCAAAAATAAATTAACTCGCAAATCAACACTTCACATAAAACTCAACAGGAACTAGAGTCTGCTACAGTTTATCTTCCTGTGGTATGAGCAGAGCAAGAGGTTGAGGTTGGTGTGTAGCATGTAGAGTGTGCTTTTACATCAGACCTTGTCTTCTCCATCTCTCCTTCTGAGGAAATGAAGCCCAGCTGTCCCATCATCTGCAAACCACCCTCCAGATGATGGTGACATGGACTGGACCACTGAGCCGTGCCATTGTGGAAAAGGCAAAGGGAAGACTCCAGAAAGCTTAGATGACAGTGAGACAGGTGAACCTGCCATTGTTCATGTCAGCAGTGGCATTGAGGAAGTGTAAATCTCCTTTATTCAGCCTGCACCTGTACCACCACCACCTGCTTCCATCGTCTCAGAATTATGAATAAAAGCATAAGCAGACTCTAATCCTAGCCTGTCTCCACCACAAAATCTTCTGAATTTCACTGTATAAAAACAATCTCAATCTCCAGTTTTTGGCTCCTTTACACTTAGGCTGAATTATGAATACAGTGCAGGCTTCCGTGCAGACCTATATGTCGAGGCTGGCAAAAATTTATTAAATGTATTGACAATATTAACCATGGCTTAACTAGCCCAATCTCCTGGCAGAATATGTCATTTAAATTCATTCCACAAATGAGAAATAATGTCTGGTGCCTCACCAAGGCTTATGGGATGCACATGTGATCAAGGAAGACAGTAGAAAACGTGATTGAAATAATATAAATTAATATTCATGGACTACATACACTCCAAACTTTCATACGCACAACAGGAATAAATATAAAACTACCAGACATTAGCAAGATGTATATGGGCTCCCAAAGGATAGTATCATACAATACTCCCACAAGGCAGCTTTAAAGACTGGCAGAAAATGATCAACCAACAGACACACACATAGTGGTTTCATAAAGTGCTTCAGAGCAAATGGCTTGGGAAAGAAGAAACAATAGAAAAGTGATGGATGGAATACTTGAATTAATGTCAGCCACTGGCAATGGCTCTGGCCGCATACTAATCTATCATTTTCACCTACCATGTCACAACAGTTTGGACCCAGCCATGTGCAAATCAGTCTTGACCATGCTCCAATTGGAACCATCCATCCTGGACTGCCAAACAAAGAATACAAACAACCTAGGACCAGTTCTGCCATGATAAGTGCTTATCAGCCTGGTATAGCTTGATTTCAGTGGCACAGTGAGCATGGGACACATATCTAGGCACACCCATTGCACTTAGGGCTTCAACTGCAGCAATAACAAAGTGATGGATGGATGGAATGCTTGAATTCATCTCAGTCAGGGCAACATCCCAATCGGTGTTTTTTGCCCACCATGCCACCTCAGTTTGGATCCAGCCATATGCAAATCATATTTATCTCTTCACCAATGAGAACAGTTCAGCCCAAACTGCCAAGCCAGGTTTTCCCCGAACTGAAATAGAGATGAACTAGTACTTGTTTTGCCCTGATAAGCGCTCCTCAGTTAGGTGGAGAGCAAAGACAAAATGGAGGCCTATTGGACATCAACATGAATAAAGAGCAGGAGGTCTACAGAGTCAGATCTTTAGCTAACAGAATTAACAAGAATGCGGAAAACCAGACAATCATGGCCTGATTCACAAAGGTAAACGTACATGTTTGTATAAGTTTAGGGTTTTCAGTAGTCACAAAACTGTGTTTAATAGTACGTTTATGAGTGCAGAAACTACAGTTGGGACAGAGAACTGCACACATAAAAGACAGCCCTGTCCTATCTTTTTATGTGTGGAGTTCTCCGCCGTGGCTACGCTGTCTCCGCATTCGTAAACTTAGTATTAAAAATGCAGTTTTTGTGAATACTGAAAATCATAGACATACAGAAATGTGTATGTTTACCTTTGTGAATCAGACCCTAAGACACTAGGGATAATAGTATTAGGGTGTTTTTAAATAATGCAAAATGAATGCAATAAACATGTAGAAAAAACCTGTATGCCTTAGACAAAAAAGTCATATTTTCAAGCGAGAGCACTAGGCTGTCACATTTACCCATGTTCAATCAGAAAAGCTGAATTCACCCTTTCAGTTGAAGACTGAATGACCTAGGTTAAGAATGTGAAATGTTAAATCTTTCACACAACTGAACTAATGACACAGCAAAATTTGTTAGATTTTGACATTCCCACAAGCATATATTTCAGTGAATATTATAATGTATTCAAATGTTTAATTTCTGCCAAATGGTTCTAATAGACAATAGTTTAGTCAAACAAAATACATGATAAACTTGTGAATTAATAAAGTGATGTAACACCCAAGCCATAAACTGTAGTTGCCTTATAGTTATCTGACAGTAGGAACTCTCCTGAGTTTCTACAAATGTTTACATAATGTTTCATTCGAATGTTGATATCTGTAGACTATTGTTAGATGATAGAAGCTTTTCTGTTTTCATGAGAATACCACAAGCTGATTGGATAAGTGGATGGAAGACAGAAAGAAATGTGTCAAACCTTTGAAATTAAAGCTTTTATATGTGTGTGTTCTTAGACTATACTCAGAGAAGCTATCTTTGATGCTGCTGTAGAGACTGCTGTACCAGACGCTTCTCAGATTCACTCTGACAGACACTTTCATTTTCCCTCCCTGAATCTGTGCTGGTCTGAGACTCTACTCAGCTTCTTGAACCTCTCTTTATGGGAAGTTCTGCTTTGATTGAGAATCAATGCTAAGAAATGCTAAGAAACTCCATGCTTTTTCCTCTTGATTAAGAGCTCTTTATGGGTTCTAACTGACGCTTTTCTATCACTCTCTAGTCTTAGAGTAGGAATTTTCCTTTATGGAACACGCGAATTTCATGACATCCTTCAGTAGCTGCTAAAGATACTGTGGCTGAAGGTCTTCAAGCTGTGGGCCTGATTTATGGAAAGTTAGCACCATCTTTACGTCATATTTTGATGCAAAAGCAGCGGAAACTTACAAATATAACTATATTTTGTAAGTTTGTGTCGCTTTTGCATCAAAAAATTACGTAAAGGCGGCACTAAATTTCCATAAATCAGGCCCTGTGTGTCTTGAGAGGGACAGCAGTGTAGTAATCTATATAAGTAGAGCATTTTCTGGAGCAGTGAAGACAGGACCCTGAGCTGGCATGTTTGCACTGGGAGAGGGCATATTGGTGGGCCATGATTACAGCATAGAGCTCTATTGAGGAAGAGACTCCACTCACTGATCCTGTATTACCACGTAGTTAGTGACCAGCCTTCTCCTCTATGCAGCACCCATCCAAGATATATGTTGAGTTGGAAGTCGTCCCTTTATCCAGGCCCTATGAGTCCAAGGGCCGCTCGGCGCCTTTCTGATAGAAACTATTTTCTGCAGCTTCTAAGCTTCATGATGCTTTTCTCTTTAAAGAGGTGAATCATCGGATGTTACAATACTAGGCGCACCTGCACATGAACACACTCACATGCCATTGATATGCACGACGTGTGCGTCCATATCCTCCTCACAGAGGGTCCTGTGGACGTATGTAAGTACGGCTCCTGCAACTGCATCTACCTACAACTGCAATGCAGGGGGAGACGACTCTATACATCTTTTTTTAAATTTGTTTTAATTAGTTAGCCATTACCCTTAAATATTTTATATAACTTACCTTGAACAATGTCTTGGCAGGTGATGTACAGGAGAGGCGGCTCAATGTACGGAAGGCGATGACGTGGGTATATTCCAGATTCAGTTTAAATGCCTATAGGTAGTATAGTCGTGGTTGTTATGGTTACAAGGCTTCAGAGAGTAGGTGTTTATGTCAGCCCTCTCCTGTCAGATTCCAGCATTTTGAAAACCATGTACTTTTCAAAAGGCCTTAGATTAAACAGGAACGTTGTGGTTGTTGCTCTTTCAGACTTCTAAAAACAAGCTGACCCCGCAAATATAACAACTGCCGATCACTTGACTTTAAGAAAGTGGTTAAAGACCTTTTTTGTTGAGCTGAAAGTCTAGTGCATTTCTGTTTCTATTGTTTTACAGTATTGGTTCTGTTGTCTATGATGCAGCGCTATGAAGCTGCAGACTGGTGTATGCAGCGCTTTATAGATTAGAAAATCAAATAAATGCAAATCCTGTTCAGTACTCAGGACTCCATCTTCAAGTGGATTATTACAAATGTTCTCGAGTCTACACAAATTGAGGACTCAGAGATCTAGGTGGCTCATACCAGTCACATACGACTTATAATATGGATGTCTTATACTTGTGTAGGAAGGACAGATCTATTTCATATTTTCACAGTAACCACTGACGGGTTACAAAAGGTTACAGTTAGATTACTTAAATGTGAATTTAGAATATGTAGATATGCTGACACAATGGCATAAATTGATCGAACCTGGACCAGTGTTGGACACTTGTAATGTAAGGTATCAAGGCCCATATTTATACTTTTTGACGCTAAACTGCGCTAACGCAGTTTAGCGTCAAAAAATTTAGCGCCGTCTAACGCCATTATGAAGCGCCATGCGGGCGCCGTATTTATGGAATGGCGTTAGCCGGCGCTAGCAGACCGGCGCTGCCTGGTGTGCGTGGAAAAAAACCACGTAGACCAGGCAGCGCCGGCGTAGGGGGAAAATGGCGTTAGGGCGTCTTAAAATGGGGCAAGTCAGGTTGAGGCAAAAAAATCGCCTCAACCCGATTTGCGCCATTTTTTTCGACGCCCAGACGCCATTTAAATGACTTCTGTCTTAGTAAAGACAGGAGTCATGCCCCCTTGCCCAATGGCCATGCCCAGGGGACTTATGTCCCCTGGGCATGGTCATTGGGCATAGTGGCATGTAGGGGGGCACAAATAAGGCCCCCCTATGCCACCAAAAAAAATTAAAAATATAACAAATAATACTTACCTGAACTTACCTGAATGTCCCTGGGGTGGGTCCCTCCATCCTTGGGTGTCCTCCTGGGGTGGGCAGGGGTGGCAGGGGGGGTCCCTGGGGGCAGGGGAGGGCACCTGTGGGCTCATTTTGAGCCCACAGGCCCCTTAACGGCTACCCTGACCCAGGCGTTAAATAGTGGCGCAAATGCAGGGTTTTTTGACCCGCCAACTCCCGGGCGTGATTTTTGCCCGGGAGTATAAATATGACGCATTTGCGTCGCCATCATTTTTTTAGACGGGAACGCCTTCCTTGCATCTCATTAACGCAAGGAAGGCGTTCACGCCAAAAAATGATGCTATTTGCCCATACTTTGGCGCTAGACGCATCTAACGCCAAAGTATAAATATGGCGTTAGTTTTGCGCCGAATTTGCGTCGAAAAAAAACGACGCTAATTCGGCGCAAACGGAGTATAAATACGGGCCCAAGAGTCTTTGAGAAATGTTACAAGTGACCGTCATCTACCTATGAGTTGATATTTTGCCCAGCAGTCAACATGCATTGATGTCAAATGCCCCAACTCAGGTGTGACACCTTAGGTCTATTCTTTCTTGTCAGCCAAGATGCTGTGCATGAAAGGATATTTGAACTCATGCTTACAATGCTAAAAGTGAAGCCACCAGTTCCATCATGCTCTTGCCTAAAAAGTCAGGACTGGTTGAAAGTGTCACATGAAACTTGGTCACTTGCAGGTGTACACCTTGGCTGCCTCCATCTTTAGGGTGAACAATCCTATTCGATGAGGAGGAAGCTTTTACTTTTCATAAAATTGTGCTGCTGGTTAAATATATGTTTTAAACATTTGCTGGACCTCTTCTTAGGCAATCTGGCACTTTTTGAGTTGACAAGACTCTCTGAACAAACATTATCTACAGGTAACTTGTTCCTCCTATTTGAGAGATTTTAAAATGTAAAAGTCACGTTGTAGGCTCAGTCAATGTCAGCACATTTTTGTATAGTAAGTAGGATTACAACAATCACAATAGGACAAGTAACTGGCAAAGGTTGTGTTGTTATGTTATTTGAATTAGCAATTTGCCAAATCACTTCCTAAGGACTATCCTGGTGCACGACAATGACCAACCAGGTGTGCAAATAAAATTCATAAAAAGGGTATCAGTCTAAAGAGAGCTGAAACTAAAACAACCATGCTTACAGTAACATTTTGAAAATAATATCGCCCATAGGTTTGTCCCACTAGAACACAGATACGTGAGAAAACGAACAGCCTCCCGTTCTGACTCAAGGTTGAACAAGGGCAAGAGAGTATGGCCTGAAGACTCTGCCTGGATGCAAAAGTTCATTCTACTTATGCAGCACTTTGTACCATGCTAATGTCTGGTACAAACTCAAGTACAGGCTGCACTAAAGTGTTTGGATCTTTATTTCCGACCGAGGTTGACATAACAATCAATACACTTCAATAACGTGAAGCACATTTGGCCCCACAAAGATGGTTGAGAGAATTGGATTTGCAAACCATGAAGGTTTATTAAAGAATTAGTAAAGTTACTAATTCAAATCATCAAATTTGTTGTAAGTCAAAAGTCAAAACATGACTGCATTAGTAAATATTATTCGAAATATACAAAACATAAATGCAAAGACAAACTTTTATATGGTTGTATCAAAATAAATCCAAGCAGACTCACTTTCCCATGAAGGGAAACCCCTACTCAGCTAAGCTAGGGAAAACTCAGGAAGGTTTGGGAGACATCAGGCAGAAGGTATCAGTGTGGAAAGCCTCTGAAAGGCTAAGGGCGTGATTATGAGTTTATCGGTCCAAAGATTGCCAAACTCGCAGTGGCCGTCTGACTGCCAGATTACGATCCTGGTGGTCGGACTACAGAAGACCGCTGCCACTACCAGGATCAGAGATCCCAATGGGTTGTCAGCAGTGCAAGTCATTGTCAGCCACGGCTGTGCCGATGTCAGCACCGTCGTGCTAATCACGACTTGCCTTTCCACCAGCCTTTTAATGGCAGGTGGAAAGGCAGGGATGCGGCCACAAGTGAGCCCGTGCACTGTCCATGCCCATGCTCAGAGCATGGGCAATGCAAGGGCCTCCCGTCAACACCCTTGGGAAGCATTCCACGGATGCTGGGGGCACCGTCTGTGAAACAGCACTGGCCTCGGCTCTCCCTGAGAGCTGAAGCCAATGCATTTGTACTGTTTCCACCAGCCAGCCTGGTGGAAACATCATAATACGGAGGTAGGTAGGCCACTGGCTTGGTGGTGGCCTCCCCACCGTCGTATTTGCGGTCCGAGTGCCTGATCATCATAATACTGTGGTCTGGAGGCCACCGGCTTGGCAGCAGACTTGAGGCTACCAAATTGGCAGTCTGGCAGTCGGAGCGTCCAACTTGTAATCAGGCCCTAAGTCTATACATCAACCAAAGTTCTGTCTACAAATGAGGAAGGTATCTGCCCAGGAGTCAAGGGAAAAATACATCTCAAGCTTCATTACGAAACTGATGGGCCAACTGACCAGTGGGAGGAGACCACCACGGACCTGGTGGTGTCCCCCCTGGCCAAATTACAATGCCTCTACTGGTCTGACTGAGGGAAACCTCTTTATTAAGAGGTTTTCGCGGGTCAGTCCAGTGGAAACAGTGAGATGGCATTGGCCTCGGCTCCTCATTGAGCTGAGGCCAATGCAATCACACAAAGGGTGCCCCCAGCACCCTAGGAATGTGCTCTGTCTACCGTAGCAGACTGTGTGCATTCTGACGGTGCTTGTCGCGGAGGCCAGGCATTGCCCACGATATGGTTGTGGACAGTGCAGGGGCCTGCTATGGCCCTCAGCACTGCCTTTCTACCAGTCTTTTCATGGTGGGGACTGGTGATCAGCAAGGTGGTGCTGAGCTCAGCACTGCCGTGGCTGATCATGACTCTCGCTGCCACCACCCCACTGAGATCCATGATCCTCGCTGTCCCCTGGTGATCCGACTGCAGGCTTCTAATCTGGCAGTCCTTGGACGTAATAGGGCAATAAATAATAAAAATCTAATTCTAAATGCTGCAAACACATTCTTAAAATAACAGAATTCTAACATTATCAGTAATATGTAATTGGCAAACAGCCAACCAATCAAGCAATGACAAAAAAAAATCTGTTTTCAGTCTCATTAAAATACATAAAACTTCCTCACAAGTAAGCTCCAACTATGACCATCAAACTGGCAGATAAGACATATCGATTCCTTGCACTCACAGGTGTAGCTAAAAGGCCACCATTCAATTAAGAAAATCCACTACCATCTCAAAGAACAAAATACTCTTTTCTGCATGAGAAACGAGAAAGAATAAGCATTACACATTTTCAATCTTGCAACACTTTCATTTGACAAAAAAGATTGGCTACTAGCATGAGTGATTTTGAAATACAGGCCTACATTACCTATGATCAGTCTAAATATGAAAAATAAATTTTCATTTCATGTTTGTGTTCCAGTTTAGTGTCCATGTGTCCAAAGCATTTATTTATGAAAATAATCTTAATCAAATCCCTCTCTCTTGTGACTCTGGGAGTCACCATATACTACACCCACATTTTCCAACACTCTCCCTTTACACAACAGTTGTCAACGTTTGCAGCTTTCATCTGGACTCTTCTAAATTTCCTGCTTGTCGTAGATGTGATCCTGTAATTCCTCCAACTCAGTCTCAGCCTGTTTTGTATTACTCCCATTCAGTTCGGACAGCTGTTTCCCTACATTGCATTTTGACCTACTCTTTGCAAAAAATTATTTGATCATTTTAAATATATGTTGCTCTTCTAAATAAGCTAAATCAGGCTGAGGTTCAGTGGAAAAATGCTCAACAGAAGAATTCAAGCCAACTAACAGACCCATCATCAAAACAGCTAAGGCAGTTGCAACTAATGTTTTACCACTCTACAGGTGTTTGGTGAATTGAGCATTATTGGTCTTCTCAAATCATGTCTAAAGAACATAAAAATCAATTCAAAAAGTAAAATTCTACACATTTCTACTAAGTTATTAGCAAACTTTTAAGGCCCATATTTAAGAAAAAGTGGCTCAACATCTCTGATTCGCCACTTTTCTTGCACCCCCCTACCAGCACCTAATGACACCGTGGTAGCGTTGTATTTATAATACAGCGCACCATGGTGGTCGTTAGCAAAATTGTGTCAAAACCTTTGATGCTACTGTGGTGCTTTGCTACACTAGCGTCAAAACGTTTCCCATCAAAGTGCAAGGAGGAATGCTCTGAGCAGGCATTAAAAATGACATAAAAACTGGCACAGTGAAATCTTTTAAATTTCACTGCACCATTTTTTGGGCCTCCTAGTGCCGGAACGCCCCCATTGCATAAATTTTGCCTGAGGCAGGCATTGCGCTACTTTGTAAATATGGCCTGGCAGAAAGGCCAATTTAGAGCTGCCTTAGCGTCAAAGAAATTATGTTATGGCAGCACTAAGGAGGCGCTAATGGCTCTTAAATATGCCCCTAAGTTTGTTTCGGACAAGTATGTCAGTTCAGTTGATTTCAGGTAATGACCTTAAACCTACAACAGATTTCCTCCAATAATGACAACTTTACTCTTCTACTAGAGGCTGGGCCCTAACAGCTTCACAATATTTCAGAATATAATCATAAATCTTCAATATTTGATACGTATCACTTGAATTCTGCAAGTCAAAAATCATAAATCAACCAATCTTCATTGTGGCAGCACTATTCATGGAGGTTTTTCAAATAACTTTCTGTTGATTCTCAGTCTCATGTGTTCTTAAGTCAGGCCTACTTTGAACAAGGTAAGCCCATTTAAGAACTGACAGGCATATTTATGTAAAAGTGGTGCATCATTCATGATGTGCCATATTTTTAGTGCTCCATTGCATCCCCCTAACAACACAATGTCTGCGCTGTATTTACAATACGGTGTACCATGGCAGTCGTGTCCACATTAGTGTCATAATTTATGGCGCTAATGTGGCGCTTTGCTGGATTAGCGCCATTAATTATGGCACTAATGTAGCAAAGCACAGGCAGGCACATTGTTTTCAATGGGAGCGTCATCTTAACACCTGCCTTAAGCAGGTGTTAATAATGAAACTAAAAATGACGCAGTGAAATCTAATAAATTTCACTGCTCCATTTTTCTGGGCCTCCCGACGTGGGAATGCTCCCCTTGCATACACATGCCTGGCGCAAGCATAATATGGAGCAAGGGTTTGCAAAGTGGCGCAATGCTTGCATTGTATCACTTTGTAAATATGGCACGTGGGAAATACCACCTTAACGCCACATATGCATTAAAAAATTACGCAACTGTAGCGCAAGCTGGCGCTAAGGGCATCATAAATATGCCCCTGAGTACCTTTGACTAGGGCCCATTTTTTTCTTGATCTTCTGACTACTGGCTGCTCTCTGTCACTGTCGCTATGCTCTTGTCTTTGTCTCATCATTGATGTGTCTGGGATATGTTTTTCTGACACAACAACCCTCAGTATCTCACTCTTTCACAGCCACCTTTCTTGTTCTCCTCTGTCCAAATAATTTGCACCTTCATTCAGCTCAGGATGCACACTTTCAGTTTCTGCAGCTTGTTTTACTGTGACTACTTTTGGCTCATTCATTACAGGCTCTGCACTTGTCTTGAGTTGATTTTGAGAAGCTTGTGCACAATCTTCTTCTTCTACTGATCATTCAGCTTACACTGGAGTTTGACTATGCAAGTGGCTGTTGTCACCACTTCTTTGCCTGCTTGTCTCATTCTCTTGGTGTGAGAAGCATTCATTTAGTTTGGGAGGTTCTCATATTTTAGCGTAGTGTTGGTTACAAGGATGACTTGAAAAGGGCCACTCCAGAAGGGGTCCAGACACAATTTTCTGGTGTGCATTTTCACTGGAACCCAATCCCCCGGACTTAGGTCATGGCACTGTCCTTGTCTTGGAAGTGGAGTTGCAAACTCAGGGCCTCATTTACAAGAGGCTTGTGCTGCTGCAGTGTCATTTTTTTTTTAAAGCAGCACAATCAGTGCGCTGAACTGCACAATATTTATAAACTAATGCATTGGGCCCAATGCATCAGTTTGTAGAGGCCTGTGTCACATTACACATGCCCCAGGTATAATGTATGCAGAGTGGGCATTCCCAAATTAAACATCATGCAGAACTGATGCAGTGAAATGTACAGCTTCATACGCTCTTGTCTGCTGCCATTCCACTATGGCATTCTATGTAGGCAATTGCAATGCATCAAGAAAATCTATCAAATAACTTCTGTTTTTAATGGAAAACCAGAAGTCATAAAACATCTGGGAAACTACAACTATCCAAATTATTGTACTACACCATATCTGTGCTGACTATCAGTATAGATGGTAACTCTCAACACATTAGAGACACAGCACACTCTATTAGGAGCGATTAGTTCAGCCACCTGTGTGAACAATGCATTGCACACATAAGAAATTTCCACAACACCTTCTAAGGTGGATACAGTGTAGGCTGCTCACAGAATTCCTCGCCCATCTCTTAAACAAGCTCTGTCCACAAACAGGGTAAAATCATGCTCTACCACAGGGAATATCAGGTAAGTCATTGTTTCCCCTATCCTCATCTTCATCAGATCTAGTCAAAGGCAAAAGTGTGACAGAGTGTAGGATATTGTACCCCTTTAGTGTAACATTCTCTGTTGCTGGAACGACTTGCTCATACCTTGTGAGTCTGCTTTTTGTAATGAGTTTCGTTCGAGTATGAGTTTACAAAATCTCAACTAAGTGAGTGCCTATCACAGTAGGTGGGTACCCAATCACTGTTCCACCACACTGCTGATTGCTGACATCAACTACAGCCACCACCTTTAGGCATCCATGAAGTGCTGTAGCTAGAGGATGAAATGCAGCAAAAAAAGTAGGCAATGGCCCTTCTTGCTTTACCTTGGGCCGGTGTCACTGCAGACAGTGCACTCATAACCGTAAAGAACAAAACCTTTTTCATAATTGGGCATTCTTAAAGCTAGGGTGCAACAGAGACTTTCTCTCAGCTCAAGGAAGGCACTTATCCCAGAGTAGCAGATCACACTTTTCCCAGAGTAGCAGATCAGACACAGCCTTGTGTGATTGCCTCAAGAGGCTTTGCTTCTATGGAAAGGTTAGGCATCCATGAATGCAGTAGCCCACCATTCCAAGGATCATCTCAATTCTCTATGTGTCATGGGAGGATTCATTCTCAAGATTGTAGAGATTCTCTCTACGAAGCTTTCCTAGCTCCCTTCTCAATTTGATGTCCCATATATAAAAACTCCCTCTGACAGTACTGTAATTCTGTAGGGGACACCTTGTGACTGTTCTCTGCTAAATTGTTTAGCAAGGCAATGGCCTCTTATTTGTATGCCTTTTGAGTTGCCTGCGCCATAAGCAGAAATGAGTTGCATGGCACGTGCAGTTCTTCAGATTATTCTTCAGGGTTTCTTTAAAGACAGAGGGCCTCTCTGTATACGCTGTGGGACTCGGGCCTAATTATGAGTCTGGTGGTCCCTAGACAACCAGTCTTACAGTGGCGGTCTGGACGCCGCTACTGTGGCAATCTGACTGCCACATTATGACCCTGGCGGTACCGCCATTTCCGACAGAAGGTGCAGATTGTAATTAGCCAGGGTGGCTCTGAATGCAGTGCTGCCCTGCTGATTACAATGTTGATCACCGCCAGCCTTTTCATGGTGGTTTCACTGCCATTAAACGGCTGGCAGAGAACAGGGGCACAGGGCCACAGGGGGGCCCCTGCACTGCTGATGCCCATGGCATGGGCAGTGCAGGGGTCTCCCTTCCCAGCACCCTCATAATGCGCACTGTCTGCTGTGGAGCCAGTGTGCATTACAAGGGTGCTGGTGCCCGCTGCGGGTGGCAGCTTTGCCATCTGCTCCATTACGAGCCTGTGACAATGCTGCCACCACTTTCCCGCTGGCCTGACAGGAGGAAACCTTGGTTTCCACCTGTCAGCCCAGTGGGGAAAAGTGATAATGGGGCTGACGGGGAGGTTCCACTACAGTGGCAGCCCCCCTGTTGGGAGTTTGGTGGACGGGTGTTCTGGTCTGCCAAACTCGTAATTAGGCGCTCAGTACTATGTCAAAATTTCATTTTGGACTTGTAAAGCAAAAAGGAACTGACTATCTTCAAGTAGAGGAATGAAAAGGAATGCTTGACACAGGTCAATGACTATGAACCACTCAGCCTCACAGGGTATTTGAATGAGTATCACAGCAGGATTTGGTACCACGCAGAACAGGAGACAACATGGAAAAACAATATGGTTAACTGCTCTTAAATCTTCAACTATTCCCCACTTTTTGTTCAGTTTCAGCAAAGTCATCAAAGGTAGATCACAGAGACTCCCCAATATCTCTTTCAGAATGCCTTATTCTAGCATGGATTCAATCTGAGGGGTAACTGTTGCTCCCACCTCTGGTAATTGAGTGTTGTGGGGTGTTCAGGGATACTTTTGATTTTATATTTATTCTCAAAGGTTCAATATCTTTGACTAGACCACTGTTTTTGCCAGTAAAAATCCCAGAATTCCTCTTTCACTAAAGCTCCTATGCTGGGAGGTAAGTTTTCCCTTGTCAAGACTGGGAACAGCACAACAGTAGACTCTTGGGCTCTCATTTTAAAATCACATTCTTCACCATGTGCTTGTAACTCAACACCATCCAGTGTATAACAGATCACATGGTTGAGTTTGCAGAGTAGATTCCTGCCCAATAAATTGACTGGACTCGAATCACATACTGGAAACTGATGGTTCTTCCCAAGAGTACTTTAGCTAAAACTGGGCCTTTGTTTGAAATGCCTACAACTTTGACTTGTTTTACAGAGAGGGGTAAATGTGGGACCTCTACTGTTCTAATAGTGGAGCTGGAAGCTCCAGTATCAATCAAGACTGATAAGGGGTGGTCATTCACCTCTGCATCCCAATATGTCCCACTCTGGTCTATCTCTAGAATGCACCAAGTACACAGTCTTCCTTTACTATAATGCACCGTCATTGTGATTGATCAGAATCCAGTTCATCTGGACTATTGAAAACTCAAAACTGGTGGAAACGTTCGGGGCGCATGTAAGGGTTTTGCTGAACCTTCGAATTTGATTATACCTCAGATTGGGCATGTTTTGTTTCATCACTGTGACTTGGGGCACGCTGTCATTATGAAGTATTTGCAAATTTTTAATCTTCATCAAGGCAGGTGACTGGGAGGAGAGGGTAGGATTTCTGAATGGGCTCCATATGCCACTTGTGCCCCAGGCTTTTGATAGCCACACAATCAGCATGCAATTATAGTTTTTGCAAAGTACCAATGACTCCATACAGTGTGCTGCAGACCCATCAGGCAAGATAGGGATCATGAAAGGCTTGGAAGCTGTTTGTTAAATTGGTATTTCCCAGGGATAGTCTGTAAAAGGTGTCCAGAGTGGTGGAATGAAAGCTTGTGCCCAAGAATCAATGGCTAGCTACACAGTGAGTCTCATTAGCACCATTTTCCAAAATGGAACGGACTGCAGTTCTGAAGCAGTTAGAGAGAATAATGGCTGGATTAAATGGGAAAAAGTGATGCACCGCCAGCGCAAAGTGCTTGTAAGTAAGCCTCTAAGTGTTTGCCTGTGGTTAGTCAGAAATTAACTGCTTTAAGCTTTCTGTCTGTAACATTTCTTACAATGAATGGTTCTAATATATCTCAGTGATGGAAATTGTGGTGCAGAAATAGCAGTGATAAAAAACCAGAACAACCTAGCGTCAATAATTGAAAACAGCTCTTTCATAGTTATAGACAGGGCCACTGGAAGCATGCAATTGCCCGTCCGCAGCGATTTTCGCCTAGTTATAGACTTCCCACATTTGCCACATACTCCATCATCTGCTGCATAATCTTCAGATTTTAACAAAAAAAAATTGTTTCTAGCTCATCAGTTGAAAGGTTACTAAAAATGCAGTGACACGTGTTGCTGCATAGTAGAAGGCCCTTTTCAATGGTTGTCTTGTCACCTTTCTGTTGCTTATTGCTGTACTATTGAGTTTCAGCTGATCCCTAGACAGTGTTAACAAGTTTAAAAATGACAAAATAATTAAGTAATTTGTTTGCAGAATGCACCACGTTACGCCATATAATTTGCCTTTTCTTGCCACACAATTTCCTTAACCCTTCCACATAAATTCCAGCGACCCTGGTAATAGGTGATTTTCTTCATTTTTTAACTCTATATAGAGTTGTCACCTGGCTGGATGGCAGCAGTGCTGAATTACCCCGGTCTTTCTTTTAGGTAGCAACATTGTGCATATGATTTAGAGCTTGCCAAACAGATTATTCCATCACATTATTCCATCACAAATGTGACTTACATTCATTCAACCTAATTACAAACTCATTATTTCCTATAGTATTTGTAATAGGGCAAATAGGATCACATTTGTGATAGTGCCAACCAGCTTCTAACAGGGCTATTTACAAATGTAACTTATACTTGTGAGCATTTTATGCATACTATTTACTATTACACTATTGAGTAACTTCATTACTTTTGGCTATTCACAAAATCTGAGTTTAATATCAGTCAAAACTGCAGATTTGCATTTCTCTATCACCTGAAAAGGAGGGGTAAATTTACGAGTGTAAATTACTGATTCTAAAAGAAGAAATAGTAAGTCCAAAACCTCACAGTGCCAACCACTAATACTTTAACACCTTACCATTAAAGAATAATGGAGGTAAACACATGAAATAAAAACCAACAGTAAATAATGTTAAATTAAAATAACATGGTTAATATTGTAAATAAATATAATTTGATGGTAAGAAATATAAAAATTAAACATACTTATTAATTAGAAAACACTTTAACAAATGTTTCTGAATTTATAAATGAATGTAACACTATTGTTTTAAACACATAAAATTACATTATTGTAATTAATTATATGCATAACTATGATTTAATGTTAAAAAGTTCTAAAAATAAAACATTTATTTTTTATTAATAATATATTCAACAACCTTTTCTGAATTTAGAAATAACGTAACATTAACTTTTATTTAAATATAATAACATTGCATTTAATTACTCTATACATAGTTTTGAATACTTATTAATGCATAATAAAGTAATATTTTTTACTTTAGGTAGGAATTTATATTTTAAGTTAAATCTCAGTTAATAACTGATATTTAATTTATTATATTTAAATTACTTAAAGATTTAATTCAAAATTAAGTTCATAATGCTTTAGTTTTTTTGTTCTTCATTTAAAAACATTTTTACAAATAATTTCTATTATTATTTAACATACACACACTTTTACTAATTTATTATAAAGTTTAATAAACCTTGTTAATTTTCCCTACACTTTAGCACTGGGAGAGGTCTACCCAGAATGTGTTTTCTCTATGGTGAAGTATATGAGAAAATACAATTGTCTAAGTAACTCAATGATATCAGTAAAAAAAAAAATATATATATATATATATATATATATATGAATTGAAATTAATTTTATATTTTTATTTTAAATGTAGAACAAGAGAAAATGCTACAGCCATAATAATTAATTTTTGAATTAATTAACTTATTACTTTAAATATAATAAATTCAATTAAATAGTTTTTCTTACTTTTAAAGTATAAAATAAACTCACCTAAAGAATTTTCTTATTTTATTATGGATTAATAATTATCAGAAGGTATGTATAGGGTAATTACATGCAATTTAGTTATATTTTGATAAAAGTTAATGTAATGTTACATTGTATATCAATTCAAAAAAGGTTGCTTTTATATATTATAAATACAGAAATAAATGTGTTTTACTTTTATGTTTTTTAACATTAAATTATATTTATTTATATTTCTATCCATTTAAATCATTTAATGTAACTGAATGTAACATTATTTCATATTATTGTAACTCCATACTACCATAGTTTTCTATGGGAGGGTTTTGCAGTACCATTGGTTGGCAATGTGAGGTGCAGATTAATCCAACTCTGAAATGGAGTAACTCATTACTATTGAAGGACTCTGTTTGGCTGTAGTAGATTCAGAAGATCCGCTTATGAATGGAAACAGGCTTACTCTTTTGCTGGTGAGTGCATATTTCACCCGAAACTCCTCATTACTCCTCCCTAAACCCCCTTATTTAATAGTAAGTATGGGCTTTTCCTGAGCCATTCCCCGCTCCCTTTCACATTTACTATTTAGTTTGAAGCTTACATGTAAGGATCTCCTCAGAGAAAGCATAGGAGAGCTGGTGTTATAGATTTACACTTGTAGGTTAGTGAATAGCACTTTGCAGTACTTCCATAGTACTACTGTAGCACTACTAAAAATAGTATAAAATGCGTTTTTTTAATAGGGCCCCTAAGTCACTGTCAGAGTTAGAAATGCTCCCATCTAAGGGCCTCATTATGAGTTTGGCGGTTGGAATAGCCTACCTCCAAACTCGGGAGGAGAGAGCCAATGCCATGGCGGTGGCACCCTTCCCCCCCCCAAGCGTATTAGAATGTTCCTGTTGGGCTGACCAGCTGGAACATTGTACTGCCCTGTTCCTCCTGGGTTGACCGGCGGAAACAGTGCTACGATATTGGTCTCGGCTCCCTTAAGGGAGCCCAGGCCAATATCGTCGCACACCAGCACCATCTGAATGCTCACTGTTTGCAAAGCAGACAGTATGCATTCCGATGGTGCTGGGAAGGGGGTGGCCTCCGGCACTGACTTTCCGCCAGCCTTTCCATGGTGGGGTGACCAACAAGGAAAGGCTGGCAGAAAGCTGAGTTGTAATCAGCATGGCGGCTCTGAGTTTAGCTCCGCCATAGCTGAGTACAACTCAGACCACAATCAGCCCATCATAAACTATGCTTTTGGACATGATTGCGGTCCTTGGTAGGTCTGCCTGCCAGGACTGTAATGTGGTGGTCGGACTGCCTGGAGTGCAGAGGTCCAACCGTCACCGCAAGTGTGGCAGTCCACAGACCGCAGCACTCATAATGAGGCCCTAAGTATCAGGCCTGCAAGTCCCATGATGCTCTGTGTTGCTGGTTAAAATGGCATGACTAAATTACTAAGCTCTCTAGTGTGGACATAAAACCTGTTGGCAACTATTCCTCAGATGTGTATATATGTAGACACGACTCTTATTTCCATTCAGTTAAAGAAACAGATTTGGGACTCTTCATACCTATGATATTAAGTAGGTAGTAAGTATAACTTAATTTTACTCCTGCTGTCCAGAGTGAATGGATGAGTGGGTAAAAACAACTATTTAGCATGCACTGCAGAATCAAATTGAGTGTAGTCACAGTGGTCAAGGTTTCAGACTTTAACTTTGAAATTGAAAAAATTTAGGGCCTAATTATGAGTCTGGCAGTCTCAAGACCGCCAGACTAGCGCTGGCAGCCGGACTGCCACATGACGACCCTGGCAGTTCGACCGTCGTCTCCGCCATGATCTCTGATCCTGATGGGATGACCGCGATCTTGGTTGTGATCAGCTTGGGCAGTGCTCAAGTCTGTGCCGCCCTGCTGATTGCAACCTTGTTCTCCACCAGCCTTTTCATGGCAGTCTGACCGCCACGAAAAGGCTGGCAGAGAACAAATGCAGGGGGCCACAGGGGGCCCCCTGCAGTGCCCATATCAGAGGTAGTTCAGGGGTTCCCCTGGCCAGCACCCTTGAAATGATGTACCCTGCATGTGGCAGCATTGCTGACGACTCAATTATGAGCCAGGAACAATGCTACAGCATCTTTTCCACTGGGCTGACGGTTGGGAATCTTAGTTCCTGTCTGCCAGCCCAGTAGGAAAGTTGTAATGGGGCCGGTGGGGGGACCGCCAGCACCATGGTGGTCTCCTCATCAGGAGTTTGGTGGTCAGATGTTTCGTAATGACCCCCTTAATAAACATTTTGCAATATTTAAAGAAAGTCATTTTTGTACAATGCTTCACCCACTAAATATGTGTTTTTTCCAAGTCTACTTTAAGTAGTTGTTTGTTTTCATAAAATCTCAGGCTTCACCTATTTCAAGTATGTTGCAGTGTTTTAAAAAGCCACCCCACAAAGCTGCATCGCAGACCTGTGGTGTAATCGAGGGTGCCATCTCTCAGGGCGAAGCAGAACAGCAGCCATCTTACTGTCACTTATGAAGGCCTGGTAAAACCCAACTCATTTTACCCTTTAATTGCGACCCTAAGCCCCTACCTTGGCATGCTGTTCTGTGGCTTTTATATTTATGTTTGTGTTCTCAAAAACGTTTGTGCAACACTGTTGAGGTTGTAGATCCTCAGTCCTGGCAATGTATTTGGAACCATCAACATAATATTATCTTCAAAACTGAGCACAATGTTGTGACTGGGTGGGGGATACAGCTCGCTCAACCAGGTCCCGAGTGAAAGGGATCTATTCCATCACCACTGCAGGCTTAAATTGAAACCCAACATTTGTCTTGAAACTAAAGGCGATAACATCTTTTTATGCTTCATATAATCAAGCATAGTCAATTATAGACACCTTTATCAGATTTTAACTGTTACATATCAGTGGCATATCGGTAAGGGTCACGCAAGGGGGCAGCACAAGGCGCTTTCAGCCTCCAAATATCCATTGGTACCAACAAGTCCCAAGGTGTTACCAGCATAGCTGTGCTGCTCTGAAATCAAGACCTGACCACAAACACCAACCCTAACTCTTTCTACCTCCTTAACCCAAAGAAAAGGAGCTGCATATTACACACAGCATTTGTAAGTGTAATTGTCCTAGGGTCGTAGATATAGGGGCAAGGCCCCGAGTAAGATAACAGCCTATGACCATATGAATAGTAAAACAAGGGGTTCTGATGCATTGTTGATTGTGGCCACAGGGAGGATTTCTTCTACTTGTCGAAATGTTTGTGGGGGAAAAGGCTGCTTTATGTGGGTAAGCCTTAATGCACACAGTTTATTTTCTAGTACATTTTTTTTTTAATGCTTTAACATTTTACACTAAATATTGCTTTGAAAAGTGTGTGGCAAATGTTGTCACTTAAAGCACTTGGATTAGCTATAACTGTCATTTAAAGAAAAATGTTACTCGGTTGGAATTAGCTGGTTTGCCTTTTGACCAAAACACTGCATGATTCTAAGAGTTTCTAAGGGCATGGGACTTGGGAGGCTTAGAAATGTACTACCCTGATTGTCATGGTATCAGAAGAAAGTCTAAAAACTTTTGAAAACTTTTCCTCCAGGGGTCCAGAGCTTCAGGAATAACTCCAGAAAGGTAGCGGACTAGCAATTCCACAGCGTTGGATTGGATTTCAGCTTGGTCCTGCACAGAGATCTCTGCAATGCTGACAAAATGACTCAGAACCTCATTACGAGTTTGGCAGGTCGACCGTTGGCCAGCCAGACTCATGGGGAGGAGACCACTGCAAAGATGGAAGTCTCCTCCCTGGCCCTATTAAGATGTTTCTATCAGGCTGACCGACGGAAACTTCCATATAAGGAGGTTTCTGCCGGTCAGCCCACTGGAAACAGTGCAACGGCATTAGCCTTGGCTCCTGAGGGAGCCAAGGCCAATGCCGTCGTGCAGAGGGTGCCCCAGCACCCTCGGAATGCTCACTGTCTGCTGTACCAGACAGAGCACATTCAGAGGATGCTGGGCAGGGGAGCCCCTGCACTGCTCAAGACATAGGAGTGGCCTTTCTGCAAGCCTTTTTATGGCTAGAACCCCACCATGAAATGGGACCTAAAAGAAACGTCCACATTTTTCTTCAAATAAGTGACAAAGGGCCTGATTACGAACTTGGTGGTCCAACCGTTGAACCACCAATACAGCAGTCTGGAGGCTGCTGCCAAGCTGACGGACTGAAGACCATTAGATTATGATGTTCCCGCGGGGCTGGCAGAACAGTCAGTGTAGCGGCATTGGCTTCAGGTCTAAAAGGGAGCTGAGGCCAATGACAGCTGCCAGCACAGTCAGAATGCCCCGGCAGACAGTGCACATTCTGACTGTGCTGTGCTAGGCATGGGCAGTGCAGGAGCCCCCTGTGTCCCCGTCTTTGCATTTCTGCTAGTCTTTTCATGGCAGGGTCCCCACCAAGAAAAGGCTGGCAGAAAGGCAAGTCATGATCAGCATGGTGGTATTGACATCGGCACTGCCATGCTTGAACACGGCTTTCACCACTGTAAATGCATTGGGTTCCATGATCCTGGCGGTGACAGCAGTCTTGGGGCAATCTAACCACCAGCATCATAGATCTGGTGATGGGACTGCCAAAGTAGTGGCGGTTGGGCCACCACCACGGGTACGTCGGTCTTTGGACCAACGTACTCAGAATTAGGCTCAAAGTCTCTTTCTGAAGTGGGACTTCGAAACAGTTTCAAACTTTTTGACTTCCAGACTTTCACCGGAACCAATCCAATTGTGTACCCAAGTTTCGTCTCAGTCCGCCTGAAATTGCACGTTGGTCCTGGTCTACCTTGACCATTAACTTACATTAAGCATTTTATTTTTCTTGGGCTTTTTCACTTTACTGGATTGTTGTTGTTTAGATATTTTACTCACAAAAAAATTCTCTTTATTTTAAACTTGACTGCCTAGTTTTATTGTGTTTTGTGTGACTTTTTCTACTGGCTAACACTGCTTAAATACTTTGCACATTGCCTCTCATTTTATCCTGACTTTTATGTGTGGCACGTTACCAGGTGGCAGCCTTACCCTTTGAGGTGGACATTTGTCCACCCCAAATAATAATCCACTTTCCTACACTCTCTATAATTCCTCAAGCATATACTTTGCCTTGTCCAATGATGATAGATTGTTGATCAAAGCCAACATGGCAAGTTGTATATTATCCACATTATTCGGCCACAAAAGGCACAGGCTCTTCCTTCCATAGCATTCCCATGGAATATTGTGCTACAAATTCATAAATGCAATGAGGACCCTGTAAGCAGGATGGAGCTCTATATAAATCTAAATAAAACACAAGCTGCATACAACGAAGAAGCTATAAATTCACATTTGCAAAATATTCAAGAATACATTGAATATATCCATAGGATAATCATAAGGCCATTGATTTTATAATAGTGTGCAGACCTCTGATACATGTACATGTTTGTGGCCTCAGATTATGCCTGCATATTCTGCAATTACCTGGCAAGATTGTTCCCAGATTACATGCACTTACAAAAGCAAATCTAAACTTTGAAAATCATTGAGGCCAACTCTGCGTTCCATCCTCCTGAGGTTGGTAAATTGGGCATTAGTAATACCTGTTATTAACAGCTCTTCAAAACACACAGCACTACTATACAGAAAGTAAGCTGTCATTCCTATGCATTTGAGGCCTGAGTACTAGGCATATGTCAAAGGCTTGCATAGAGGACGTATATCTGAGATTTTCTTACTGTACATATATCTGAAATGAAATCAGCATACTGTGGACGTATACGAAGCATGTGTTTTATGTAAATAACAAAGACCTGGATATACATCATTGGTTTGCATATTGTTCTTATGCATGTGCATGCATGTAACAGAAGGCTCTACAAAACGCATGTATCTGATTCTTCCATAGTGTGTGTGCATATATCTGAGGGTTGAATACTACGTACATATCCAACTCAGGCATGTGCAGTGCAAACACATTCCAATGTAAAGTAGTGTAAGACATTATCAAAAAACTGATTTTCCTTACAGGTAAACAAGCTTTTCCTACAGAGAGGTAACCTGGAACGAATACTACGTGAATACAGTTCTGTTTACCAGATGCACTTTAAAGGCTCATCTGTCTAGAACATGTGCAACAATGTTACCGTCTACAGAAATGATCCTGCCCTCTCTTGGCATGCATAGCGTTCCATTGCTACCTGGAGTTAGCTGCATGCTACATCAAATATCTAACACAGTAACTATGTTCCCTGCGGGTGCAATAGGCCACCAAGCTATCTTGTTAGTATTGGATCCTGGGACCAGTAGCTTAGGTTCAACGCAGCAGAAAAAAAAACTCCTCAGCTACTACAAGCGTTTCTCCATCTCTTTCTAACCAACACAAAGACATCCATTGGGATGCATATGAAAGGCTTGAACCCATCAGAATGGACTCTATGGGTTTACACAATTGAAATGTATGTAAGGTTTAGATCTTTCTTAACGACATGGAAGCCTCACATTAAGGGGGTATGTGTATCAATGGTGACCTGTAGATCACAACAGTAGGAACTAAACCTCCTGAGCTACTGCAAGCTCTTCTCCGTTTATCTCTAAACACACAGACATCATTTGGATGTATATGAAAGCCTTGAACGCATCAGAATGAATCCTGCTGGTTTACACCATTTTAATGTATGCAACCTTTATATCTTCTTTAACGTGGAAGTCTCAAATTGAGGGGAGCAGGAACCTGTAAGCCCCCCCCCCCCCCCAACCCCCTGCTATGGCTACTGCTGTTAGCTGCACATATATTTTCGAAACCTACTGTAATCAAGGCTGTACTTAGAAAAACGTGCATTAAGGGTCAAAAACAGCAGGTACTCATATTCAGGACACTCGTGCAGCTATCACATGCTCACCTTGTATCATTCGAGATTTCAAGGCATGAGGCTAGGCAAAAGCGCCCACCTCAACATCCTTAAAGAAGTGGTGGACAAGAGTAAAATTCCAACTAGGCCCTCGAGGCGACCAGAAGCCTTGATTTGTCTCACCGAATTTGAAAAACCCACAGGCCCACACAGGCTGGTGTGCTCCTGAGGGATGCCACCCATCCCTACATAGCGTTCGCCCATATAAACCTCTAAGTGTCTCCTTATTCCGAGGGCATGTCACTTAACCATTACTTGGCCTGATGGTTAGATGGGACTGGAGAATGACTCCTAATTCTCATAAAAGTATTTCTCTGAGTTTCCTTGCCCTGCAACACTGTTCTGAGTCTATCTGCTAATCGTAGACAATAACAAAGTTTCCGCCTGCTACAATTAGACAGGTCTCTTCAAAAACATGAGTTTCTATTATTGGCGTGCAAAACTCAGAAGGCTAGCAACCTCATGTCTATTCTCAAAGAACAAAATAAGATGGGCAGAATTAGCTGCAATTTGCAGTAGCCGGAAATTGTTCCCAATTCTGCAAGGGACCTCCCAATGAATGAGGAAAGTTATGGAGCTGCTTGCTACCTATTCTCCTTCTTTAGATTCTCCTTCTTTAGATCTGAGTCTCTTCCATGCTTGCAAGTTTTCCCAGAGACTCTGACCTAATCTCCTGGTCCCCGTCTCACCACTTCTGGTACTTCTTCCTCACCCTACATTAAAACACCATCCCGTCTGCAATATGCTTTGGATCACCAACCATTCCCTACTACCACACTTCCTAGCATATCTTACCAGTGATCATATAAGTATGCCCACTAGCTCACAAAGTGCTGCTGTGTAACGCATGGTTAATTTACTCATCCAGAACCACGTAGTGAAGAGCCATTATCATACCCTGTGCTGGAAATCTTGACACTAATAGGTTTCTTGCTGAGATATAAAATCTCTGCCCTTATGGGCTCTATTTAACATCTCCTCAAGACATGGTAGGTTTGTTCAGATGACATCATTCTCGTTGTGAGCGAGGATGTGACGGTAGTACCAGTAGAAATTGTCCGAAGTCCCACTCTGCTGGGGCTCGTTTATTCTCTGAGACCCCATCCCCTTCTCACTCAGTAGTCAAACAGTGGAAAGTGCTCTTAGGTTGGAAGGTCTGCATGAGAGTGCATCATTGTTACAAGGATTTACTACTTTATGATGTCCCATAAGATTATTTACTCTACTTTCTGTAATGAGGAGAAATCAGGAAACGTCTGCTGACTTCACCAAGCCTAAAATGTTACTATTTTACACAATCCAATTGTGAAGTGAAAAGCTGCCTACTAATAGTTTTCATAGATCTTCGTACACAAAGAACTCTTAGTTTGTTGAACTACATAAGTAAGGTCAAGGATGAATACCCACCATCAGCACCACCAGCTCCGACCAGCTCAACCAAGCATACACCACTGATCTTACTATTGACCTTAACATTTTGACACACTAGCATTTTAGCTGAGCTTAACAAACCTGGCTAAGTTACAAAATGATTCAAGTATACAAGGTACAGTATACATCCGGCTGTATTGTTTTCAATCGAACTGAGAAGTTTCAAAGTAAACAATGTTCAGCACTTCGCCTCTAGGCCTTCTCTTAAAGAATTAATTATCATTAGACCACACAGATAAGGACATTTGCATTTATGCACATGGGTCACAGACTCATCTAAGGTCTCACTTCCAATTCCCACATAACGCAACACCATATGAGCCCCTATCTCTCAGAGTTCATCCTTTCAGAATAAAACAGTACACTGGCCACAGGTCAGCAGCCTACCTCCATCCTAAATATTTCTTAACTGGACCTGCATCCGGTGCCATGCCAGTACCTATCCAGTCAAAAGGTAACTTCCACTCAGCTGTTAAAAACATGAATGGTCTCTGAAGAAGAGGTAATATCAGACTGGCTGTTCTCCTGCCACATTCTGACTTCGGCACAATATCTGCAGCACTCATACCATCATTGAGGCACATATGTACCATCTACATGCACACAACAGGCAATCACCTATGTTACTAAACTAAGTGGAATATCTGCTCCTTGGCCCAAATTTACTAACACTTTGTGCCAGATTTGCAAAAGTGATGCAGACTGGTAGAAAGAGATGTATTGGAATTTACATTCCAGACAAAATATGATGTGTGCAGGAAAGTAACCCGAATGAAACACGAAGAAGTGCTACTTTGTGCTACTCTGCGCTAATTTGCATCAAGAGAGCATACCATGGATGATACACAGGCATTTACTTGCAACCACCAATGAACGTTCACGCATGTCCCTATCTACTCTGATAGGTAGACAGGAATTTGCGTCAAAAAATGGCAGGCGTAATGTTGGAGAAAAGTTTTCAAGCTTTGCATGCAAGGTGTACTATGCAGCTCACAAACAAACATGAAATGTTTCCAACTGTGTTGAAGCACAGCATTTTGTAGGAGAAGGGCACACCACTTTTGCTAGACATCACGCACACCCTTTTGGCCCCAGGTATGTGAAACATGCCAGCCTGACTCATACAACAAACCAAATCTATTGTCAGCAGACTGAGAGGAAGGTGAACACCTGCTCCAAGCAAATGTCTGTCCCAAGCTAAGAGAATAACTACAGAAATCAGGAACCATCTTTCACAACTATTATTTTTGCCTAGAGACAAGCAGTCGTCCACACATGCAGCATGTACACTTCTAAAGAATGTAAAACAAAATCCCTTGATATTAACTATAAGAAGGAACACATTCTATTAACACTAAGACCTAGTTCACCTCTTGCCACTAGATGGAAGTATGTTCTACATATAGCTCCATTCCGATAGAAAAATAGGAATAGTGACATGGCTTTAGAAAGGATTAAAAAAACACCAGTTACAGCTTTGAGCGGCATGGGCCATGTCATAATGCAAAATGATGGGGCCCCCTGCAGAATGTGATGATGGGCCCGAGACTCCCATATCTCACAGATATCCATATGCTTTAGACTTAGTGGTGACTCTATAAGGTAGTGGTGGCCGGTAATTTGAGTAGGCGTGGGGAGGTTGGCAGGCCCCACACACATACATTCTCGCATTCGCCATCTACAGGGGCACACATGCATACATTTGCAAAAACACCCAGCTTTCACCAGGCACATACACATGCACACACCCATTCAGAGTAAGCACACACAAGTAAACATACATTCACATATACACATGCACACACTAAACATGGAAAAAACTTACCAGGCCACAGCAGTGATCTCAGGTGGAGGTAGGGAAGCCTCCGTGGTTCCTGGTGAGTAGGATAGCCTCCTCCTCTCATTGGCTGACCTGAGGAGGCAGCAGTCCCTTGTGCATCAGAGTGAGGTGGAGTCAGTGAGAGTTGCTGACCCCACCCCGCTCTGTGATGACTGATGGACACTTGACCTGGGCACTTGAGGGTTTTAAAGGGAAAAGCCTAAGTCTGAGTCAATCCGTGACGCACCCCCTAGTCATGCAAAGGAGGACCTCCAAACACTTTGCCGAGCTGAGGAGGTCACGCTGACCTAGCTATGAAATCCTTAGCCTAGCAAAGTTTATCTCAGCAGCCGGGTGCCCGCGTAGTTAGTGCATGTTCAGAGCCTGACTACCTGATATGAACATGAAGGGTGTCTGTCAGGCTGACCTTTGCTCAGCCCGAAAGACATTCTTCATGTTTGTATAAAGGTGGCGAGTTAGAGCCCCTCAAGGGCGGGCCATGTCTGTCCTGAGTGGTGGGGAATAACCTGTATCACAGGTGCTCAATCGACTTGCATAATGCCCCTGCCAACACTTTCAGAGAATGACGGACAAGATATTTCTGCTAAACCGAACCAGTTATCAATAATATGTTCGGCCCCTCTAGTTCCTCGTGGAGGGGTACCCCTTAGTTGCTCCACGAGCAGGAGTTCCCCCTCCCCATCACAAAGGTAGGTGGAAGTGCGGCATTGGGTCAATGTTCGCCAGCCGGGGCTGTGTCATCACGAAGCATGGGTGGAAGCCTTTGAGGGAGCATTTAAGACAGTACTCCCCCTCGTCCAGCTCTCTTTGCCCCCTTCCAGGTGCTCAGGTCAACTCAACATTCCTCCATCTATGTGGTGCCCTGGGATTTTTTGGTAGCACCCTTCTGGATTGGAGGGATGTCCAAGGTTTGTGTTCCAATGGTGTACTGATGATGCCTTCTACTGCTTTTGCTTGGATGCCCGGGTGGTGGTGCATGTTGGGGCCTGCTGACACAATGCGCACTGCAGCCTTAGTGGCAAGAGACTATTGACTATCTTGTTTGTTCACAATGCTTGTCTCTATCACTGATGTAACCATCTGCAGCTGTCTTGGTAAATGCTTGATGTCATCCCTTAAGTGAATGTCTGTTTTGAATTCTGCTGTTCAGCTGAGGGATTTTTGGGTCAATTTTAATAGGGGTTATGTGACATATGATGTTTAAATGTGATGACTTGAATAAAAGGGCTACGCGTGTGTTATCCACATAAAACCTGTAATGATTCTTTGCCAGCGGAGTGGTGAGGTGCATGTTGTGCACACCCTAAGAGCCATATTTATACTTTTCTGCGCCGCATTTGCATAATTTTTTTACGCAAAAGCGGCACAAACTTACAAAATATAATTGTATGTTGTAAATTTGCACGCTTTTAAAAATGACGCAAATGCAGCGCAAAAAAATGTATAAATATGGAAAAAGTACGAAGGGCCTGATTTATACTTTTTTAGCACCGCATTTGCATCGTTTTTTGACGTAAAAGCGGTGAAAGGTTTGAAAATATAATTCAATTTTGTAAGTTTGAGCCGCTTTTGCGACAAAAAAATGGCATTTGCGCCGCTAAAAAAGTATAAATCACGCCCTAAGTTAGCGGAAAACCCTCATGACTGGTGTCAATGCATAATTGCAATTCCGCCCATACTCTTGCCTGATCAGACCATAATGTCGGTGGTGCTAAAATTAACCACCAGTGGTTACTCCTGTGCAGCGAGTCCTCCTATAGTGATTAGTTGTTTTCTGCATTAACAACTGGTCTTGATCTTTAAGCCGACGTGGGTGTCCGACAGGCTCATTTGTTCCTCGCACACTTAAGAGATGCAGCAAATCTCATTCTTAACTCACGTCCCCTTCAAGAGCATCCTTAATCCTTTTGATTTTCTCCGGTTGAACAGAGAGAATTTTTCACCGCGGCGCAGTCGCCCAAAGACAATGAGCAATTTCCCGCCAAATGATGTATGTACACGGAACCGAGGAGAGTTTGTAATAAAAACACCCCAGTCCTTTATCTTGATGGGCGGATTTATCAGAGCCGCCGCTTGGTGCGCCTCTAAATTAACTGCAGATTAAACAATCCGGGCAGCTGAAAACTCTAAGTGCCATGCTCGAAGCTGAAAAAATAGATGCTCAATCAAGGCAGATGATTGGATTCTTATCAGCGCGCCATGTTTGCAGTTCCTATCCGACCATTTCAAGACAAAGAGGGCGAGAGGTAAATTGACTGCGGCTTTTCCCAGAGGTGGATGGTGTGTGCATACGAGTCGTATTAAATAATACGGCCGGGGGTCAAATGACTTTAATGAATTCTCCGTTCGCGAAGGCCTCCGACTCCGAATCTGTCAGGGGCTTTTCGCTGACAACGCTGAATGTCATCAGCAAGAGTCTGATCTCTCACTTTCAAAGGAAATTAGAGGGAATGCAAGGTAGTTTGTCAGCAGCAAGCACTTTGTGGACGCGTGATTTTCTGCAACAAATACACGTTTAATATCCTCGTTTGAACTTTAGCAAATCCGCTGTTAGTGCTGGGACCATCTGCATTGCCAAGTTTAGGCTCACTGGCCAAGGAGCAGGTATCTGAAGTCATATGTACCAGGAGGTAGGACGTCCTGTACAGTCAAGTACGGATCAAGGTCAACCAAAAATGTAATCCTTTGGCGATCAAGGCCAAGACTGAGTTGCTTTAATTTGGGTTACAATCCATCGTAAATAATGATTTGCGTTGGATTGTGAATACCACATCAAAAAGGTAACACAAACCTGATGCAAAGTGCAAATTTGGGCCTAAAAGTCTTGCGGTTTTGTAGAAGAAAAGAGTACAACATGTGGAGAATCACCAGGTTGTAAATTGAAAATGATAGACCGGGAAACAGCATCACATTGCAAATCTCAAACCAAATAGTTCATAAAGTAATGAAGTTATATCCTCTTCTGTACAATGGTTAGTATCAGTACAATCTATCGTGGTAACTTCAATACTCTAATGCAGCCAATGTCTCTCAGGATACACTGTGAAAAGGTGGACACTCTTCAGTGCATCACAGGACACTGTTTAATGACAGTCACCTGACTAAGGTTCTTAAGCATCAAAATTAAAACTTTACCTTCGAATACTGGCGCCATCCACGTTTGCCCCTGAACTCCCAACACATTTTGTAGCACTAACGGTATTGATATAACCTCTTATTGTCAGGCTGCTTTACTTTATACATCCACACTTATTTGTCACAAACGGCCTTATAATTCTTGGATTGGACTAAAGATAAATGTAATAAAAAACGTGATAGTGAATATTAAGACCTAGAGTTACAAAGGTTCTAGCGCCAACTATCGCCACATTAGCATAATTTTTTTTACACTAATGTGGTGATAGTGAGGCAAAAACGCTGCGCAATGTTTACAAAGTGGCGCAATGTGTGCATTGCGCCACTTTGTAAGCCCTTGCGCCACATTATGCTGCTCCAGACATAATGTATGCAAGGGGGGCTTTCCCCATTAGGGGGCCCGCAAAAAACGGTGCAGTGGAATCTCTAAGATTCCACTGCATCATTTTTAGCAGCATTTGTAACCCCGGCACAGATCAGTCATTAAAAGGAGGCACACCATTATTTATAATAGACCTCCATGTACTTCGCAGGATTAGCGACTAAAATGTTGGCGCTAATCCTGCAAAGTACAACAGTAGCATCAAAAATTATGACGCTATTGTCCCTAACCTGTGCCATGGTGCACCGTATGTTCAATACGGTGCAGACATGGCGGCGTTAGTGGGGCACAATGGGCCACAAGAAAAGTGGCACTTCATGACATGAAGCACCACTTTTCTTAAATCTGGGCCTCAATGCTTAGAGGCAGATCTCTTATCAGTGATAAATAGTCAGGTGCAGGGCTCAAGTGGACCAAAAGTTAACCAGGATGGAGCTTTGGCTGGTCAATAGTAATCCAGAGAAAAGTCACAGTTGTCAAGAGCTGGACATGTACTTGGATTTGCCCAGTCAAGAGCATTCTAGAAAGGGGATGTTGTTTGGCTGCGATTTGAATAGCGAAAGAGTCTTGATCAGCAAAGAAATAATCAAAAAGACGGTTCTGTTTAGCAAAGATTTAAACAGAAGATTGCCAAGAATTGCCAATGAATGTTGCTTTGGATAGTCAAGATAGCCTGAGTGAGGGTTCTGTGTTATTTGAATTTCTTACTATAATTACTTGTCAAAAATAAAGCCATATGTACATATGGACTTCTGAGTGAGTACATTGGATGCCACATGCTAGGTCTCGTCACATTTTGAAATATTGATACACATCTTAAAAACGTCACCAGTACGGGAACTAGAAAGCCATTTTACGATTAATTTAGCAGCTCCAATGTCTCATCAGTAAAAGAGAACATAGTACCCAATTTAACGAAATGTTGAGATAGTAAGGGCTGGTCGTGCTGCATCAGGAAATGTCCACACTCATTTATATTCTTTTTGGTAAAGCAACAGCCAATCTGCCAGATTTTCTAAAAGTAATATCATGTTTTATATGGCAATTGTCGTCACTGTCGTGGAGTTTCACTGCATTATAAACTAGGGTGTATACTGGCAGGCAACTATTCAGTCCACTTAGCAAAGGTTTTTAAAACTTTGGCAACTTTAAGAAATTCTCAAAGTTTGAGTGTTTACAAAAGAATGCAGATTAAAAAACACACCTATAAAAATACATTTTGAGGCAGAAAATTAAACATTGTGCCTACATTTTTGTGGGATAATTATTCCTCAAAAATAACTCAGAAGATTCTGTCAGTAAAACTACTTTGGCAAGATACCTATTCTGGTAGCAAAGTACTGAAAAAACACAAACGGCACAACTTCATAAAGTTGTGAATTTTGCATACTATGGGCTGGGGCAGCTCCTCCATTAGGGCATCGGAGCGTCGCCCCCGCCAGGAGCAGAAGCTGCAAAACGTTCACAAATCATTGTGAAAGGGGCGGGGCATCTGGGGTGAGGAGCTGTGAGGGGGGGTGCTCAACCCTCCCCCATCCAGCATGTATGTTTGGCAGGCGGCTCAGGCAACACAGTTGGGGGAGTGCCCAGCCAGGGTGCTTCCAGCCAGTCCTGATGCTCCTTTGAGCAGCGTCAGGATTGGCCGCAGGGCCGGCTGGGAGCTTGTGCCACCGTGCAGCCAGCAGGAAAGAGTAGCATTGCACGGAACCGCCAGCGAAGCAGGATGCGACTGACTATGGGGCATATTTACCAGGAGTTGCACTGCTGCGTTGCAGCAGCGATGCATCAAAAAAACTTGTGCTGCACTACAACAAAATCCAGCGCAATGGATGTGCCATATTTATGGTATGACTCATCATCCCCCAAGCTTCCAAGGAGTGTCAGAAATTATGACGCCTCTGTGGGAAGGATGATGCAGTGCATTGGTTCCAAAAGTGGCACATTGCTGTAGTTGGCGTTACGACAGACCAGCTACAGAAATGCATCAGAAAACAGAGGCGATGTGTCAGTTCTGACTGGCGCAAGTAACCTAATGTGTGGGACCCAATGTAGAAGAGTGTGATATGGTGGAAAACTCACCTTGGGCTCTATTACATTACTCCTAGATGTACAGCATACAAGTATGTAATGTTGCTATGTGTCACATTACAGTGGGCATAGTCTACTTATGTGTACAAGGAAACCTAAATATGTGTGACATATTGAGTGAAACTTTAATGTGAGCGGATACAAGTAATTGATGTAATGTAAAGTGACATTTTCTGTGTTACCTACCTTATTGAAAATGGCCCTTTTTGCAGGGTCATCCCCAAAATATTTCCTCTGGCCTCCTGTTTTTTGACTGTGTGCTGCATTTCATTTTTGCTAGTCTTTGGACTCTGGGTACTTTACCACTGCTAAAGCGCCAGTGCTCCCTATCTAAATTGTATTGGTGATTGGTTTATCCATGATTGGCATATTTGGTTTACTAGTAAGTCCCTAGTAAGGTAGACTGTGGGTGCCAAAGACCTGTAATTCAAATGTCACTAGTGGGCCGGCAGCACTGTTTGTACCACCCAGATGATAAACATGTCTCAGACCTGCCACTGCAGTGTCTGTGTGAGCAGTTTTAAACTGCCTTTTCAACCCAAAGCTTCCCTGTTACTACATGTAAGTCACCCCTAAGGTAAGCCCAAGGCAGCCCCAGGGACAGGGTGCAGTGTATTTAAAAAAATGAGGACATGTGCTGGTCAGTTTTACATGTCCTCATAGTGAAATACTGCTAAATTTGTTCTCCAAGAGCTTGTACTGAACTTGCCTCCTGTTACGAAGTCTCAGGGACAACAAATACGTCATCTGCTAGTGCCTGGGCTCTTCTGCTGGGAGTCCCGACTTGCCAAGTGGTGCCAACTCCAGTCCCTGTGCCCTTCGAAGTGTAAGCTGGTGATATGAAGATGAAAATCCACCTGGTGATGTGTTGTGTCAGAAAAATTGACACAGCGCCTGTCTCGCTGCTGCAGAACCGATGCAGCGCCTGTTTCCCCGAAGTTTCATCAACACAGCATGTCTGGATTTTCCATGCATCGTCCCTGGGGCGTCAATTTCTCATCGATCCTGCACCGCTATAAGGAACCAAGGCTGCGCATCTAGAAATCAACCCATCGCTTTTCCTACGAGGAAAGAATTGACGCAACACCTCCCCTGCGCAGTAAGGAACTGACTCATCGCC
Organism: Pleurodeles waltl; assembly: GCF_031143425.1. Classification (NCBI taxonomy): domain Eukaryota; kingdom Metazoa; phylum Chordata; class Amphibia; order Caudata; family Salamandridae; genus Pleurodeles; species Pleurodeles waltl. The sequence continues at coordinate 1,635,749,052 of NC_090445.1, forward strand.
TTGGCTTTTGACGCATACCAGGTACTTTGTACTGAAGACTCAGGGCCTCATTGTGAGTTTGGAGGTGTGAAAGTAGGAAAGTGGCGGTGGCGGCTGCCAAAAGACCACCACGTTGACAGTAATCCGATCGCCGTATTATGACTTACACTGTAAAGACCACCAAAAACACAGCCAAATATCTGAAACAGTCAGGACACTAGAGGACAGAAGGTCCCACCACCAGCTCCGCCAGCCCGACAACATACCACCCACAAGATTACGATCCACAAATCACCACAGCGGTTCTTCCAAGGCAGAAACCCATTGGCGGTCCGACCCGCGGCGGTCTGAACCTACATCAGTCAGAACACCAAACGACATTGGATAGTTTGAGTACCCCACACCTGACACACATACACACACCAGGAACACCTACTCAGTGCACTATATAGCACACCCCTACACAACCCACAATCCTTTGCAAACAGAGCACCATACACATACTCCGAGAAGCCAGTAAGATAGCACTTATACACCATAGGCACACATAGGCATCTCACTCAGCACAGGTGTAGGATGGAACATCGCAGCGTATATCATGCATGCCTTTACAACAAAGTCTCTACAAAGGAACATGTGTGGTAAATTCTCCCCCGCCCTGACCCCTATACCTGACACTATAATTCACCCTCCCAAACCCTTAAAACTGCCCCTTCCACCCCCTGCCCTGAGCCCTAACCCCCACCCTACCCTGCCCTGTTGTAAAGCATACCCCACCCTGACGTAAAAACGACTCCCACCCTCTCACAATGCCCTAAACCCTAAAACCTGCCCTGTCCTAAAAACTACCCCACCCCCTGCCCTAAACCATAAAACCTAAAGCCTATCCTTAAAGCTACCTTCCCTGTCCTAAAACCTACCATGACCCGCCCGAAACCGTAAAATCTATCCAGTCTTAAAAGCTACCCCTATCCTAAAAACTACCCCAACCCCTCTGCACTGAAACCTAAAACCTACCCCACCCTGTCCTAGAAAATACCATGACCCCCCACCCTAACCCTAAAAGCTACCCTGCCCTATCCTAAAATCTATCCAGCCCTGTCCTAAAAACTACCCTACGCCCACCCTAAACCCTAAAACTAACCTGTTCTGAAACCTACCCTGACCTGTCCTAATAACTACCTAGACCCCCACCCCACCCTAAACCCTAAAACCTACCCTGTCCTAAAAACTACCTGACCTCATGCCCCCATCCTAAAACCTACCCTACCCTGTTCTAAAAACTACCCCAACCCCCCACCCTAAACCCTACCTGTCGTGTCCTAAAACCTACCCCCTTTCCTAAAAACTACCCTGACCCCGTCCCTGCCCTTAACCCCACCCTGTCCTTAAAACTAACCCACCCTATCCAAAAAACTACCCCGACCCCCGCACCCACCTTGAACATTAAAACCTACCCCACCTTGACCTAAAAACGACCGACCCCCTGCCCTAAACCTTAAAACCTACCCTGCCCTAAAAACTGCTCTTCCCCGTCCTCAACCCTAAAAGCTACCCTGCCCTGTCCTAAAACCTACCCGCACTATTTTAAACCCTAAAACCTCACCCTGTCCCAAAAACTACACCGATCACCCACCCAAAATCCTAAAACATACCTTGCCCTGTCCTAAAACCTACCCGCCCCACCTGAAACCCTAAAAGCTACCCTGCCCTGTTCTAAGACCTAACCTGCCCTGTCCTAAAAACTACCACGACCCCCTGCCCTAAACCCTAAAACATACCCTGTCCTGTAAAAAACCCACCCTGTCCTAAAAACTACCCTGACTCTCCTCCTCCACCCTGAACACTAAAACTTGCCCCATCCTGTCCTAAAAACTACCCCGCCCCAAAACCTACCTAGTCCTAAAAACTACTCAACCCCTTACCGTGAACCCTAAAACCTACCCCACCCTGTCCTAAAAACTACCTGACCCCCTGCCCTAAACCCTAAAACCTACCCTGTCCTAAAAGCTACCCCATCCTGTCCTAAAAACTACCTCAACCCCCACTCCCTCCTTGAACAATAAAACCTACCCCTCCCTATCCTAAAAAACTACCCCAACCACCCGCATTCGGCCTAAACCTTAAAAGCTACCCAGCTCTGACCTACCCAGCACTGTCCAGAAAACTACCCCGACCCCCCACCCTAAAAACTACCCCACCCTGTCCTAAAAACTACCCGACCCCCTCCCCTGCCCTAAACCAAAAAACCTACCCTGTCCCAAAATCTACCCGCCCTGTCCTAAAAACGAATCCAACCCTCCCACCCCACCCCACCCTAAACCCTAAAACCTACTCTTTCCTAAAAACTACCCCGCCCTGTCCTAAAAACTAGCCCGACCCCCACCCTAATCCCTAAATCATACTGTGCACTATCCTAAAACCGAACCCACCCCCACCCTAAACCATAAAAGCTACCCTGCCTTGTCCTAAAACCTACCCCGCCCTGTCCTAAAAACTACCCGACCCCCTGCCCTAAACCCTAAAACCTACCCTGTCCTAAAAGCTACCCCATCCTGTCCTTAAAACTACCTCGACCCCCGCCCCCACCCTGAACACTAAAACCTACTCCACCCCACCCCACAGGGTAAAAACTACCCCAACCACCCGTTTTCACCCTAAACCCTAAAAGCTACCCTGCCCTGTCCTAAAACCTACCCTTCCCTGACCTAAAAACTACCCAAACCCTATAACCTAACCTGTCCTAAAACTCCACCCTGTCATAAAAACTAACCCGACCCCCCACCCTGAACTCTAAAATCCATCCCACCCTGTCCTAACAACTACCTCGACCCCCCAGACCTGTCCTAAGAACTACCCCCTCCACTCAGCCCCACTTATCTCTCTCTTCTCCGGTCACTCCTTCTTCCTGTTCTGCCCAGACTGCTCTCTATGCCGTTACCACGCATATGTGTAGTAAAGGCATGCATCCTAAACGCATGCGTAGTAAACGTATATGCGTGGTAATGGCAGCGTGGTCAATGCATAGTGTTGCATTGACCGCATTGTTAGTGATGTTTCCAACTCAGCACACATCCCACATCAGCACAACTAAAACAATACACACAACACTGGCACACACAATCCACAACAACCGTCACCCCCTCAAAACGCAACACCCACCCCAATTACCCAACACTGAACCCTTACACTAACACCACCCCCACACACCGTCCACACAATCACAACCATGTCCCCACAAAAACACACGTTTCACTAATGATGAGAAGAGGGTCATGGTGGATGAAATTGTCAGGGTAGAGCCACAACTGTTTGGAGCACAGGTCCAACAAACATTGATTGTCCAGGAAAATTGAGTTGTTGCAAACGATAGACAACAGGGTCACTTCTGTAGGCAGTCATCCACCCACAAGGAAGGACATCAGGAAGAGGTGGGACGACCTATGGGGGAAGGTGCGTTCAATGGCATCCAGGCACTAGATAGCCATGCAGAAGGCTGGCGGAGGTTCCCCACCTCCTCCCCCACAGTTCGCATCATGGGAGGAGAAGGTCTTGGACATACAGCATCTGGAGGGCCTGACTGGAATACCTGGGGGACTGGAGTCTGGGAAGTACCCACAACAGTCATGTCACACAATTGACTGGTCCTGCATCCTGCCTCACCACCCACATCCTCCCTAATTAACTCAATGTGCCACTACACCTCTCACCTAATGCCCCTCTCTTGCCACCACCCTACTCAGCCCAACTGCCCTCACAGCCCTTGGAAATGACACGTTAACCACAAGCTAATTAGATCACTACGACTCCCAGAAAGCACTAACCCATCATGGTGAAAACCTGCATTGTGCACATTACATCACGTTTCATGCATGTATGACTAATGTACTACCTACACCAACTAGATTGTTCCACGGAGGACCAGTACATGGCAATGACAGCAATGCAATGGCATACACATAACACCTACCCAAGCAAAACACTGTTACAGCCCAGTTACTGTTCCCAATTGCCATTTTTCAAAGATCCCACACCAGAAATAGACAGACCTGGGTTGGAAAGTAAGAGGGCAGACTCCATGCACATGCACATCTAGTTACAGGGAAATTTTGCCTGCATACTCACATACTGTGTACCCACCAGGACACTATGGTGCGTTGTGCAGCTCCAGTGTAAGACATCTAGCAAGCCTGACCATTCACTAGGTAACAGAGATGAACAGTTGTGTCAGTCATCAGACAATGTCAGATCCCAACAACACAAAAACCTGTATCCAATTAGTATGAAGGCACGCAACATGGAGTGAGGAAAACTAAGTACAACTAAGGTATGCTGTGCAGCATCTGTCCTTGTAATTGCAGCAAATCATGTAAAGCCACTGTCTGCATGTCTGTTAGACTTTGCATCCTTGGTGTGGTCTCCCCTAATTTTTTGCCTCCGTTTCCCAGGTTGTTGATAGGTGCTGGACCATGTTTTTGCTGATGATGTTAGTCTTGGCACTTTACCACTACTATCCAATGCTAAAGTGCAAGTGCTCCTATACAAAATGTGTATGTAATTGGTTTAATCATGATTGGCATATTTGATTTACTAGTGAGTTCCTAGTACAGTGCATTAGAGGTGCCCAGGGCCTATAAATCAAATGCTACTAGTGGGCCTGCGGCACTGGTTCTGCGACCCACAATAGTAGCTCTGTAAACATGGCTCAGACCTGCCACTGCAGTGTCTGTGGGTGCAGTTTTAAACTGTCAGTTCGACTTGGCAAGTGTACCCACATGCCAGGCCTAAACCTTCCCTTTTCTTACATGAAGACACCCCTAAGGTAAGTTCTAGGTAGCCCCATGGCTAGGGTGCAGTGTATGCTTAAGGTAGGACATATACTAATGTGTTTTATATGTCCTAACAGTGAAATACTGCCAAATTCGTTTTTCACTGTTGCAAGGCCTATCCATCTCATAGGTTAACATAGGGGCTGCCTTTACATATGATTAAAGCGTAGATTCCCTTTGGGAGCAGATAGACATGGAGTTTGGGGTCTCTGAGCTCCCAATGTAAAAATATTTCTTTTACTAAATTGGATTTTGAGATTGTGTGTTTGAAAACGCCACTTTTAGAAAGTGAGCATTTTCTTGCTTAAACCATTCTGTGACTGCCTGTTGTGGATTCCCTGTCTGGGTCAGTTTGACAGTTTGGCTGTTTGCACCCCTCTCTAGACAGTGACACAAAGGGAACTGGGGTGTAGCCTGCATATCCTGATGAGCCATCTGTGCTAGGAGGGAGGTGAGGAGTGGTCACTTACACCTGAAAGGGCTGTGCCTGTCCTCACACAATGCAGTCTCCAACCCCCTAGTGTGTGTCTGGGGCCTGGCCTGGGCAAGCAGGATTCCACAAACATGAGAGACTTTCCTTTGAAGCAAGCCTACTTCAAATGCCAAAATGGGTATAAGAGGGGCACCCAAACCACAGACTTTAGATCACTTCTGGACAGCAAGAGGAACCTCTGCCTGGAGAAGAGCTGAAGATCTAAGGAGACATGCTGCCCTACCTGTGACTGTGCTTTGTGGAGCTATCCTGCAGTTGCTGATTCTGCCTGGTGAAAGGGGACAAAGACTGGACTTTGTTGTGCATTCCTGCTTGTGAAGAAATCTCCAAGGGCTTGTCCTGAGCTTCCTTCCTGTTGTTGAAGTCTCATGGCAATCAAAGACTTCCCCTACCAGCACCTGGACTCTCTGCTGAGACTCCTGCCCTGCAAGTGGTGCCCTATCCAGTTCGTGGGGCCTTTATAGGTGAAGCAGGCAGACCAAGATTGAAAATACACGCACAGACTGCTGTGCGGGGAAATTTCCTACGCAACCTCCGAGAGCGGCTGAAGAAACAAAGCGCCGCCGGCTCTGCAGCTGAAATTGACACAGTGCTTGCAGCGTAGCTGGATGATCGAAGCTCACGACTGAAGAAACGACGCACTGCATCACTAACGAAGGCTGGTAACGTCACAACCCACACATCACGGTTTTGCTATCACAGTGTGGCAGGATTTTCGACGCACACCTTGCTGGGTGTGGAAAACTTACACAATGCCTGCCCGGACCCGAGTGCTGCCCTGATCGACGCATCGCTCTCCTGTGGAAAGGAAAAACAACACACGCCGACCAGACTGGAGAAGGAGAAACAACGAACGTTCTTGCTTGCGGGTAAGAAATCGACACACCGCTTATCTTTCTTGACTCACCGTCACACGTGTGTGTGACTTTGACGCTACCCAGGTACTTTTCAATACTAACAGTGTTTTACCTGTTTACAACAGGATTTAAGACTCTTTTGCTTTTAAAATTAATAACTTGACTTGTGTATGTTGGATTATTGTCGTTTTGGTCTTGTTTTGTTTAAATATTTCCTATTTTTCTAAACCCGTGTTGTGTAATTTTGTAGTGTTTTCATTAAGATACTCTGTGTGTTGGTACAAATATTTCACACATAGAACTCTGAAGTTAAGCCTGCCTGCTTGTGCCAAGCTACCAAGGGAGTGAGCGGGGGTTAACTGAGGGTGATACCTCTTTACCCTGACTAGAGTGAGGGTCCTTGCTTGAACAGGGGGTAACCTGACTGCCAACCAAAAACACAATTTCTAACAATGTCAAAAAGAGTTAACCAAACACAGATTCTAACCTGAACTCTGTGTTTCCCTCCCTCCACAGGTAACCCTGCCATTGCCAACATATCAAGAATACATCTCACCCCTGGTTTATCCACATCACAAGCAACTATTCACCCCCAAACCTATGTCCCAAGGACTGTTCAATCAATAGTGTGCCCCACAGTATAGGGACCTGAGTCAAAACGTGACACCCCTGACAATGATGGACCTGCAACCACTGGCAGTGGGCACACCTTGCCAGGGGCACAGGAACGTGAGGGTAGGGTGTGTGGGAAGAATGCTTGGGGGCCAGAGGATTGGGCCTCAAAGGGACTGCACTGACCAGAAAGCCATCTCCCAAGCCTTGGGAGCGCACAAACGTTCCATGGCAGGATAGGCCAAATAATCACCATGTTGGGGGAAAATCAAAGGTTGCAGAGGGAGTATTACCAGGAAGTCATACAGCAGTGGCAGGCACAAAATGCCCACGTGGCTACCATTGCAGGGGTGCTGAGGGACATCAACACCACCCTGATGACTTTTCCTCACAACATCAAGCCCCTTCCACTAGCAACTTTACATCTGCCCCATCTACATCTGCAGCAGCTAGTGGAATGGAGGCCCTGCCAGGGGCATCACATGCCTTGGACACCCCTCCCTCTGTTGCTGAAGAACCCCCCACCCCAAACGTGGACGTCTACCCTGACATCCAGGTGGAGCAGATGCCAAGACCAAACACACTGCCAGGAAGTGAACCTCTCCTGATGTGTCACCCTTGTGTGCCACTGAAACACCCTGTTGACTGTACAGAAACATAACTCCATTTTCCCATGGTACAAGGACACTGGACATGTGTAACCAACTGGTGTAGCAGCTACTCTGATGAATCCATCTACCATGATTTCCTTCATCACCTTAATATTAATTTTGACTTTTAGTATTTTGGAATGTAACATAAATCACATTTAAACACAGCTACTATATATGTATCTTTTATAATACATCAACAGTAGTCATGCATGCCAACTGTGGTCTGGTCAGGACCCCTAAATCGAACATCCAGTGTAATGGTCATCAGACGGAGGCTCCCCCAGCAAGAGACACATTACAACAGAAATGTCACAGGACAGATGTCATTGAGATAGAAATCCACATCTACACAACACTGTAGTCAGTATTCCAGTCTGCAAATAGAGCAGGACAGAGAGCACCATCAGGATGTCAGCCATGGTGTCATATAATGCACATATAGAGGTAATAGAAGTCAGACTCATGATATACTACCTACAAAGCAGGGGCACCCATATTGGACCTACATATCACCAGGTACAGGCTCTTCACATACCCATACCATAGCTACATATTCAAATAGCCCATGGAAACACAACACCACAGAGGAATCCAGTGCTTCAACAACACACTAACAAGGCCCTATACCTGTAGGATTGTCATTCACCTATGTCAGTATACAGTTACCTCCATCTTGGACAGCAAAGCCAGATACAAACACAGCTAGGTCCCATGGTCATCACAAAGTACTCCACCCATTGTGAAGCCAGAGTCCATGATCCAATCATCATACATGGGCCACAAACATCACCAGACACATAATACACCATTCCTCAACTCCAGTGGTAAAAGAAAGTGACTATGCAGTCACAAACCTACCTGTATGAAGGATGTACTAACAAGGTACCATCCAACTGAAACTAAATCCATATAACCAGGTATCTCTCAGGTACACCTCTCATGTCTGACAGCAATTGCCATTGGCTACTGACAATGAATACCTCAAGCCTAAGTTGCAGAGCAAAACAGGAAATAGCAAATTCAGTGAGTGGAAGGAAAAAGGATATGACATTTCAGGAAACATACCTCAAATTTGAGAAGTCCATAACAGAGGTGCATGTAGGTATCTGAAGTAACAATACATGAAATAGCAGAAGATGCTGTACTGTACACATTACAACCTATCAGTCTGCAAACACAACTCACACATAGGCATTGGAGCTCATGACACCCCCACTGATAAAGCAAGCAAGGAGGTGTAATGGCAGCCATCTACTTCAGGTTGTGCACATTCATCAATTCAAAAGGTCCACTTCACATACCTGTATGTCAGTTGAAGTACTGATTGATGCGATCTGCCCTTGAGTTACCTGCTCCCTCATACTCTGACTCTTCATCACTTGGAATTTCAGCTTTTCCAGCCACTGGTCCAGCTGCCTCCCCCTCATCTGCTATCAATGGTATTTGACGTCTCAGGGCTAGATTGTGGAACATGCAGCAGGCAACGATTAATTGGCATACCTTGTGGGGTGCGTAGAGGAAGGCTCCTACAGATAGTTCGAGGCACCTGAATCGTGCCTTCATGAGCCCATATGTTCACTCTATTACACACCTTGCCCTCCTGTGGGCCTTACTGTAATGGAGTTTCCCTGCCGTGGCTGGGTACCTCACTGGTGTCAACAGCCAAGGACAATTAGGATAGCCTGAGCCACCTTTGAACACAATAGTTCAACATCTCAAATTTTATATCTGGGACTGGCTAGATTGTGATGACAGGAGACATAACACACACTACAATGGCAACTTACCAACCAGCCAGGCCTGCTCCCTTTATAGTAGTAGCATTAGATGTGGGACATTGCTGTTCCACATGATGCAGGAATCATGCACAGATCCTGGATACTTGGCAGTGACTTATGAGATGTACTGGTCTGCCAAACACACCACTTGAATGTTGATCGAGTGGTAGTTCTTCCTGTTCCTATACACCTGTTCATTGGCACCGGGAGGGAAATGGGCTAAATGGGTGCCATCAATGGGTCCTACCACAAGTAGTATATTTGTATTGTTTGGTGGTGTTGTGTGTGACTGAGCCGGTGCTGTGTATCTGGGAGTTGGTGTGTGTTCCAGCCGTGTGTGATGTCCATAGTGTGTGTACTATGTATGTGCGTGTGTGTATGTGGCTGTGTACGCGTGTCAATATGAGGTTACGTGTTTCACCCTCGCCACCCGTTCCTGATGTGTATGTTGTGTGTGCGTAGGTACTTTGGCTTTTTGCTACAGTGACAGGTAAGTGTGTGTACTCACGGTTGCTGTTGTCGTCGTTGGTTCTGGAGTCGTTGGGCAAGCTGGAAAAGTGGAAAGACATGTAGTTCTGGATTCATGGACGCTCCGGGTGGGTATGGCTTCCTGAAAGTGAGTGTCACCATTTATACTGTTGGTTTCTGCCAGGGTTTCTGTTTTGGTGCGACTATGGCAGAAACGTTGGTGGTGTGCAGCCTAGTAATATGTCAATGCGAAACATGGTCTCTGCCAGCCTACATGTGGCTACTGTTGACCGTGGCAGCCTGACCGCACTGGCGGTGGTGGCGGTGGCGGCGGTGGTTTGACTGTATGCTGTTGGGAATACCACCATGGTCATAATTTGTCGCTCTAATCCATCATCCTGTTGACGGTATGACCGCTACCGCCAATATGGCAGTCCTGAGACCGCCAAACTCATAATGACCCCCTCAGTGTGTTATGAAGGCATTGCTAATTCTCACAAGTGGCTATTTGATACCAAAGTAAGGCTCACCATTTTAGGAAGTTTGAATTAACAACTGCACTTTCTTATAGGTTGAGACCCTTCATATGCATTGTTATTTGTGTCTGTTAAATGTTTATGTTGATACATCTGTAAATAATGCTGAGCTCATTATATCTAGCAATCCCCATGTATATATTTCCCCATTAACCATGTAGAGCTAGTCATCCCTGTATACATATTTCCCCACTACCAGAGTAAAACGTTTAAGATTCCCTAAAAAACAGAAAAGTTAAACACATAACTTAAGATTCCTCGAAAAATCATAAAAGCTAAAAGTGTAACTGTCCCCTAAAAGACTACCCAACTTAACATGGAATAGCCACTAAAGCACATGCAAGACAGTTTCCCCACACAGGCTAAAACACTTAAGAAGTTTTGCCACTAGTGGCACACGCACACACAGTTCCAGGGCCAAAAGAGGGAACCTTTGACACTAACATAATTGAACACACATATGGACTGAACACGCAGGCCAAAAGAAGGACAGGAGATAAGCATTATTAGAATTATGGGCCATCTTCGAGGAGGCTCAGACCGACAACACTACCCCATAGTCAGCAAGCAAAGCGTCCTCACCTCCCCCGATCTGGTGAGGCTCAGATCCCAACCAAAAGCCTCACCAGATCGCCTGTGTAGGATAGGGGCTGGCCAGGAAATATGAGACCATGGTAACCTGGTGCAAACTCAACATAGATGCAGGAGAACCAAAATGACACCTTTGCATGTGCACGTTGAAAGCAGTGACGAAGGTATCTGCTGTTCCTCCCAAACTCACAGGACAGACAAACCAACCCAAGAGAATCTTTGTGTGACCCTTTTGTCAACTGCTAGCCCACTGGACCAAAGGAAGTGACAGTACGATAGACCCTGGCCAGAGGAAGGATCCTTCACACCAGAATTCATATCAGTTGCAAAAGACTGCATCCAGCAAAGAGGGGGAGATACCAAGTGGAACTTTCCCTACACGAGAGATTGTCTAAGAAGATGGGATTGCTATGTTAGCAAGAAACCAGTAGAGATACCCAAAGCCAACATATTTCCACTACTGCAGAAAGGAACATCAGGGATCATTTATGTGCCAGGGGCTCAGATGGATAAAGAAGGACTAAGCACCAAATTGCCACCATTGCTAAATGGGGTATGGGAAATGGACCTCATGTTTTGAGAAGAACAATGCGGGATAGGCAATGCCAAAAGTCTGCTAAGTAGTCTTATCAGAGAGTAGAATAATACGGTGTTCACCCGAGCCCGCATCCCAGCAATCACATTGACAAACAATGGTCATGATGGGCCACGTTCAATTTGTACAGGCACCAAATATGAATGGCCCTGTGGGAAATGTTCGCTGGCTGCCAGGTGAAGGAGGGTTAATAGCAGAAACTATGAAACCTGGAGAGAACATAACCAATTATCTGGGTAGGATGAGGGAATGATGGGGACAAGAGACAGGACAGTCATGGACTGATACAGGCCCTGGGTCCGTATTCTTTTAGAATATCCTCAAAAAGTGACTGCTCACCAATACAAAGCAGATTGGACAGCGTAGTGGGGCTAGACACCAATCACTGCTGGGAGATACAAGCTCACATATTACACTAATAAAACGAAACAAGAAAAGGACAGGGAAAGATAGGAGCCAGTCCAGAGACTCACCTGAAGCTTAGCCAACACAAATTGAAAAAGACTGCCCTCGAGGGGGCTGGATTGGCGGCAAGTGTGCAAATGGCACCAGTGCTGAAAGGGGTTCCATCGCAAAATCCCTGAGGGTTTCAAGCTAGCTATAATGGCAGAAACCAGGGAGATTGGCAGCAGACGGACCTCAGAGAATGTCACTAATGCCACAGAAGAGGACACATGACCGACAGATGCCGGCTAAAAGCATATCACGAACAGAGGTCGATGAGCCTGGCCCGGTCCCCACAAAATCTCCATCCACAAAACCAGGCCCAGGGAAATCCGAATGCACCTTACACTCAGCGGCAGGGAAGTCAGTCCACTGCCGCACCATCGCAACAGGAGTCAGAGAGTTGGACAAACCTGTGGCAAAAGCAACCACAAATAGGGTACGCAGCCAAACAAGGAGCAGGACCACAACTACGTCAGTGAGAGGTAACTGTTTGGGGAAGTAATGCCTTCACACAAACACAGAAACCAAATGTGCAATAAGTTAAAACCCTCAATAGGAAGCATCCAGTTCATGCACACCTCAACATTCGCTGTTACAAAACTCTAAAGAAGGACCAATAAGACAATATTAGGGATCCAAGTCTTCATTTGAGTTCAGGGAGCTCAAGGCTGCTGTACATGTTTTGTTGATCGGGTATCATCACTAGAGTCTGCCATTCAGTATGCAGGCAGGAGCATAGGCCCCACTCTGCTTCTGATCCCCGAGGAGGGTTGACTGGCCACATCCAAGGGGGAGGGCAGTCTGAAGAGGGAGGCAGGATGGCTCCCTGAAAAGTGTTTAAAATCAGGCACACCAGGTCCTTGCACCCACAAGTCAATTGAGGCGGGTTTTAATCACCAAGTCATGGCGCATGGTCCCAATAATTCCCTCAGAAACTTAATGGCTTGCAGCCAAATGGAGGCCCTATTTTAGTTCCAAAATGAAGCTGTTTTTCAGTATCGGGAGCTAGACTTCCCGTACACTCGGGAGAGGGAAGACCCCATAACCTCGACAGCACAAGCACAAAATCCATTGATTGCATAACACTGAATGGCGCAGAGTTACTAGAAGGGGGAGGTTTCACCAGAACAACCAGCCATCCCAGTCCATCACCCTCATTTAGGCAACCTTCGACGAGTTATTGGTCTTTCACCAGATTCTCCATTGACCGATATTTTTCCTCCTCCGTTCCCTCAAAGGTTTCCAAGTAGCAGACGGGAACCACTGGTCCAAATAAGATATGGTCCAAGGGAGAGGGGGGAGTCGGGGAGAAGGGAGTCCAAAAAAATCCAGGCTCTGAGCAGAGTATAATGCAGAAATATGCTAACCCTAGCATCAGTCCTAGAAATAAGCCAACACACAATAGCTTGCACGCACTGTCTGAGAGGAAGCAATAGTTCAAATCTCAGACACATCACCGCAATATCAGAGGTGCATGTGGCTGCAAAAACAACTTTCTGAACCCCTCCAGTTCATATCAGTTAAGATAAAAGGTCATGTAAAGATCTAGGTATGCGCCCAATGGCCAATAAAAGGAAGCTAAAAGCTAGCCTAAAAGAAGACTCTAAGGAACATGTATAGTCAAGAGACCTGGTGCCACTAGAGATGGTCATGTTGCACACCACATGCTGGGAGTAGAGGGGTACACACTTGACCTCAGGGCACGTTGTGACCGCCGACCAACCTTCAGTGCGACACGCCTCCTCTTTATACACCCTCGTGTGCACGTGTAGGTCGAAAACACCACCCACAACGATGGCACACAATGCACACACTAGGATACACGAGGGCTTGTGACAGAACACCAGTAAGTAATTAAAAATTACCCACAAGCTCACGAGATCTACCGCTAAAAAAGCTTACAGCTGTATACCTAGTCAGGCACAGAAAGCAGGGGTGACCACAAACCGTGAAATTATAATGTTCATGAACAATAATGTATTTCTTTTCAAATTAGATATCTTGAGCAGGGCCACCTTCAGGTGACTCACTGCCATGATGAAAATGCAGAAATTCCTAGGAAATAATTGCCGACAACACATGCAAGAATGTAATGTTTTCTCAAATAACAAAGAAAAATCACCTCTGATCCAAAAGGTCTGCAATTGAGTCTGCTAATTGTGTGGAAACTCATGCTGTATTTCTTATGTTTCATAAGCAAAGGAACATTTACGCTAGGTACAAATGAAAATTGTGGCACAGTCCTACACATTACAGACATGCAACGGGGCACCTCCACGCTGATGAATACATGCTGTCAATGCAGAATGTTTGCGTACACTCAGTTAGCCTCCGGATGGCGTGACCCTTGCTCGCTCTTCATCATACACACCCTGGTCATTCCGGGCAAAGATCTGTCAGAACACCCGCTAAGGAAGAAGATGAACCTGGTGCATCAAGCTTGAGAAATAAGAACTGCTGCTTATTTTGGCTGGGCTCAGTACAAGGACATTGGAGAGAAATTCAGACTGTTCTCCAATGCACAAGTATCCGCGGGAGGGTAAAACCCTACTTCACCATGCAGATAAAGGCAAACGCCTGCTGGTTACAAATAAGCAGGTAAGAAACGCTCAAAATAATGATTAGCACTGAACTCAGCCTTAATGCGATCAAGGAAGACCTCAGAGCCATCCGCCTTATGGTAATGCAATATTGGTATGTGTTGGACTTGATGACCACAATGGAGAATGGGGTGTGTGCGAAGATCGGTGCATCCTGCTGCTTGTTAATACCAGGCAATGACATGGACAATGGGACTCTGTCTTTTGCCATCCAAGCGTTGCACTGATTACAAAAGACATGCAAGAAGAGGGAGGTGAGCCTGAGTAGGTTGAAAAACTGGTTCTCCTGGTTCCCCTGGTGGCTGACCACTCTGTGCCGGTTGTTGTTGCCCATTTTTATATGGTTACTGTTTTTGTGTGGTTTTCTGCCAGTGAGGGTTTTCTGATCTAAAAATGCAGTCCTCAAATGGTTAGAATGCAAGTAACTAGAGTAGTAGTTGCAAGCAAAACTGAAGCCCTCCATAATGTTACTGTCACTAACTTGTCCCTTTGGCTCTCATTGTACCAATGAGGCTGCTGGATTTGGGGCAGCAGCAACACCTGAATTGTGGGGAAGTGAGTCCAGTCCCACACCATGTGACAACTATCGGCCTAATCCGTTTCCGGCCAGCAAGCAGTGCTTCATCTCTGCCCAAGAGAAGAGATGATTTGTGGCAACCAGGCGCATGACATTGTTACTTGTCAGGGAAATCATGGTGGATCAGATCTCATCCTTTTCTCTAAGTTACATTAGTCTCACAAATGCAAAGACAAATTAAGGCAGAAAATGGTTCAATTAGATCTATTCAATCAGCTGCATCTTAGACGAAATAACATGAAATGCAATATTTTGAATTAGAAATATAGTAAAAGCAAAATTGTGAAAGAAAAAGTGAAACACAGGAAAAGTCCCACCATACTGTCACAATGCACAATATATGTAATTCCTAACTAAACTATGTTAGAGCACAGAAGCTTAAGCCCTAATCTGCCCTTTAGGATTCCCCGCTGGGAAGACACATCCCCTATTCCTGAGTAGGACAGTAGTGAAGAAGCCTGTTATCTAAAGAGACACCATCCCCATGTGGGCCAGGGAGCCAGTGGTCTCAGTGAGCATCTGTAATTAAGTCAGACAGCATGCAGTCATGATCATCTGGCTGGAACCTCCCTCTGATGTGCATCGGATAGGGAAATGTTTTTATAATAAAACAACTGGTGTTGTGAGAAAGTGTCCCCACTTAAAAATATGTGCGTTCCTATGAATGTTAGAGACGCAATGTATCACTTGTGCCGACAATCCTATCTCGCTGCAGCCTTGAGCAAAGCATAGAGTGGAAGAAAGTTGTGCTAAGAAATGTAATGCTTTCCCAGGAGAAAGGACAACAAGATAAAGAAAATAAAACACCACCAAGAATGTGGCCAATTCTAAAAGAATAAAATAAAATAGAATAAAATGTAACTAGGCAAAAGGGCAGAAGCAGCAAGCCCAGTTGCTAAAATAACATGCCTGTCATACATAACCAAAATGGCTCTACAACCAATTATAGGTTAGATGGTGTAGTTGAAAATTCAACTAGAGGGGCAAATGTTAATATTGAGAAAGTCAATATCAATGTGCACCATGACACGATCATATATACCAACAAACTCTCATCACTGTTAGCTAATCCACCCAACATAAACTCTCCATGAATCCCGACTCCAAGATACATGGTCAAACAGGCTCTGAGACTTAGGCCTGAGATTACTGACTGACAGGTCACAGGTGAGGCAGCACCCAACTGGCAGACAAACGCGCAAACAGGAAACTCAGATCACAGATAGGGATTGGCACCACATTGGTCCCAGGGTACACACATTCCCAAACACCATAAAGTCTGATGCCACATGAAGTTAGGAACTCACAGCCAATCAGAACACAGCACACACAGGAACACACAGCACCCCTCAGGCCGGACAACTGGACACGTTACCATCTGGCCCACATTGTGTTCAAGCAAGGTTGAGGCCCACCTTTATTGGTTATCAGGACCTTATTTATGACTCCATGGCAACTGTTCACATTCTTCATCCCAAAAAGAACACTATAATGGTTTTATGGTACCCAAAGAAATGCATAAAAGACAGTGCAGAACACATGTACCTTGAGACAGTCCTCGCACACGGTTCTGTAACTGTTCTCCTCACTGTAACGTTTAATTAAATGAACCCTTCCTGTTTTGTCAAACACTTCTTGTCTTTTGTTTTTTCAAGGCAAATTGACATTTAAGCAACATGGATATGACTCGCGCTTTGCATGTAGAGTTCAATAATGGCAAAAGCTATCATTTCAAACTTCTATTTTCAAACGTATTCAAAATTGCCTTCTAAGTAAATGTTCTCCAAAGTAAATGTTTCAAATTAAATTGTTTTCTAACTAAATGTTTTGAACTTCTGGTCTAATGTTGACTGAATTAATGTCAGTTTTTTTTTAGCTAACAGCGCAATATGTAGAAGGCCTGTCTATAGTAATACAAGTCAGAAGGTAATTGTTCACTGCGTCTTACCTTTATCAGGAAAAGGTAATGAAAAGATTTCAGATTTAGCTCTCAGAAGCAGGATAAAGGTCAATATTCATTTTGTGTAGGAAAATAGAAGCAGCTCAATGTTTTGTGTGACAAAAAGCAAGAGCTAGAGGTATGATTTAATTTTTTTAAAGTACACTTCTTTAAGCACTTGCATTATAACAAGGCAGCTACTATTTAAAAGAACAAATGTGATAGGACCCTGCCTTTGCTAACCTACAGAAGTCAATGCCTACTTCTAATTTCTGTTCAGGTCAGTCATGAAGACTAGAGGGCGATGTTGCGTGACAAGGTAGGAGGAAGGTAAGTTTTTTGACAGCAGACAAAACCACAAAATATATTTCTCATCAACTCATCTCCATGTGCAAGGGCGAAGCATTATCAGGTTTTTCCCAAGGACAAGGGGCAGTAAATAGTTACAGGGTACTTCTATGTCGAGTAAGAATAACTTGTCACTGCTGCCCCGGTCTTGTTTCACTGCACATTCAGGGCCTCATTTACAAGGCTTTAGCGGCACACTGCATTACTGGAGTTTCATTTTTTTTGCCGCTCCAGTGGCGCCGTGTACCAGCCCATATTTACAAGGCCATGCCACTCCTCCTTGAGTGGCTTTTCATGGCTTTGTAAATATGGCCCCCTTTCACGCATAACTTTGAGTGAAAGAGGTCTTTCTGGGTGTTGCTGTGTGTGTTCCCACGCAACATCCATCGAACCTGACGGAATCTGACACATTCCCAGATGTACAAGGCTGGGATTGCGTCAGATTCCTACACCACCTCAGAGGTGGCGTTAAAGTGTTGCAGTGAGAAGAAATAACATTATTTCTCCCTGTTTTTTCCTCTTTCTATATGTGCTGCATTTTTCAGAAAGGGGGTTTCAGAGTGCAGTCAGTTTGCCATCTATCCAAGCAGCGACCCTCACTCTGGTCAGCGCAATGGAGCTACTTACTTAAGATAACCCCTGCACACCCCCTTGGTAGCTTGGCACAAGTAGTCAGGTTGTTCCTAAAGGCAATGTGTAAAGTACTTGTACCAACACACATACAGTAATACAGTGAAAACACTACAAAATGGACACCACAGCAGTTTAGAAAAATAGCAAATATTTATCTAAATCAAACAAGACCAAAACGACAAAAATCCAACATACACAAGTAAAGTTGTGAATTTTTTAAATAATAGAATCTTGCTCCATAGAAAATAATGGAAACGTGTTGCACAAATTACCTGGTTTGCATTAAAAATAAAGCAGCACAGGCAAGTGTGTGTTGGAAAAGTCAGCTATGCTTGATTCCTTACTCGCAAGTGAGACAGTGAGTTGTTTCTTCTCCGGTCGGGTAGGCGATGCGTCATTTCTCTCTCCTGCAAGAGAGCGATGCGTCGATTTCCAGAAGAGGCACCTCAGATCCACGCAGGTTCACGTTGATTTTGATGCCCAGTGATGATGCATGTGAAATCCAGCCGCACGGTGATGGAAAACCACACTGCCTGGGGGTTGTGTCTTTTCGGCACCTACAAGCTGGTGTTGCGTCGTTTCTCCAGCAGTGATGCAGGTGATGTGTACGATTTCTCAGCCGTGATGCAGGTGGTGTGTTGATTTCTCAGATGCAATGCAGGTGGTCCATGATTTTTACAGCGGCGCTGCAGGTGACGCGTCAAAATTTGGCCCACACAGCTTCTGTGTGTGGATTTCCACCTTGGTTCTACCTACTTCAACTTTCAAGAGCCCAAGGACTGGATAGGGCACCACTTGGTAGGACAGGAGTCTCAGTAGAAAGTCCAAGAGCTGGCAGAGGAAGTCCTTGATGGCCCTGAGACTTCAAAACAGGAGGCAAACTCAATCCAAGCCCTTGGAGACACTTCACAAGCAGGAATATACCACAAAGTCCAATCTTTGTCCTCTTTTAGGCAGAAGCAGCAACTGTAGGCCAACCCAGCATAGCACAGCCACAGGCAAGGGGGCAGTACTCCTCCTCCAGCTCTTCAGCTCATCTCCTTGGCAGAGGTTCCTCTTGAGTCCAGAAGTAATATACATCTCTGGGGTTTTGGGTTCACTACTTATACCCCTTTCTGTTTTTGAAGCAGGCAAACTTCAAAGGAAAGTCTCTCTTGTTACAAGATCCTGCCTTGCCCAGGCCTCGCCCCAGTCACATACCAGGTGGTTGGAGACTGCATTGCGTGAGGACAGGCACAGCGCATTCAGGTGTAAGTGTCAGCTCCTCCCTCCACTCTAGCCCAGATGACCCATCAGGATATGCAGGCTACCCCAGCTTCTTTTGTGTCACTGTCTAATGGATATTCACAAACAGCCCAACTGTCAGTCTGACCCAGACAGGAAATACACGAGCAGGCAGAGTCACAGAATGGTTTAAGCAAGAAAATGCCCACTTTCTAAAAGTACCATTTCCAAACTGCCAATTTTAAAACCAGCTTTACCAAAATATGTATTTTTAAATTGTAAGTTCATAGACCCCAAACTCCATTTTCTATCTGCTCCTAAAAGGAAACTGCACTTAAAAGATATTTAAAGGCAGCCCCCATGTTAACCTATGAGAGAGATAGGCCTTGCTACAGTGAAAACCGAATTTGGCAATATGTCACTGTTAGGACATGTAAAACACATCAGTGCATGTCCCACCTTTAGCATACATTGCACCCTGCCCAGGGGGCTACCTTTGGCCTACCTTATGGGCGCCTTACATATACAAAAAGGGAAGGTTTGGGCTGGGCAAGTGGGTACACTAGTCAGGTCCAATTGGCAGTTTAAAACTGCCTGCACAGACATTACAGTGGCATGTCTGAGCCATGTTTACAGGGCTACTCATGAAGGTGGAACAATCAGTGCTGCATACCCACTAGTAGCATTTGATTTACAGGCCCTTGAAACCTCTAGTTCACTTTACTGTATTAGGGACTTACTAGTAAATATAATATGCCAATCATGCAAAAGCCAATTGTGCATACAATTTACACAGGGAGCACTTGCACTTTTGCACTGTTCAGCAGTGGTAAAGTGTCCATAGTACTAAAACCAGCAAAAACAAAGTCCGGCACACAGTCAAAACATAGAAAGCAGAGGCAAAAAGACAGGGAAGACTATGCCAAGGATGAGTAGGGTCCCCATCAGAGGATGTAGGGGGGGTAAGGGTAAAAAGGGGGAGTTCTCTAAAGGGCCCTAAGCTAGTTCCCAGAATAAAGATTCCCGGCCCCTAGCTGAAAAGAAACCATGAGCCTCTACAGGGAAACATGCAGAGAGGGGTTCTTGCAAGTTCTATGCATGTGCTCAGGTGGGTCACTTAAAGGGCAGACCCCCACTGGTGCTCAGTCACACGGTTTAGCCAGTGTAGCTATTTGGGAGGAGTTGGTTCCAAGTGGGTGGGAGCCAGCTGAGATGACCCATGTCTCACTAAGGGCCAGTGAGATGGTCCAAAGGACCCTTGTGCCTGAGAACACTAAGAAATACAGGCAGTGGGTGACCATCAATAGACAGAGGGTGGAGGCTCTGAGAGACACAGAAGCCAATGTGACTACTGTGAGAAGACACCTGGTGTCTGAAGAGCAAAATGTTCCCCTATCACTTCACCAAGTAGTTGTGGTAGACAACTCTAAGCGCCTGTGCAAAGTGGCATAGCTTTCCTTTGAGTGGTGGGGTGGATCTCAGGTTCCTCAAGGGGAGCTGTGAGTCCAACCATGCCTGCTGATTGTCTGTTTGGCAATGACCTGGAGGATTACCCTTGGAAGAAGGTGGAACACAGGTCTCACTTGGAGATGTTGGGTCTGCCTGGATGAGTGGCGAAGTTCATGGGGAACAACTTGCTCTTCAGACACCAGGTGACTTCTCACAGTAGTCACATTGGCTCTTGTGTCTCTCAGAGCCTCCACCCTCTGCCTATTGATGGTCACCCACTGCCTGTATTTCTTTGTGTTCTCAGGCACGAGGGTCCTTTGGACCATCTCACTGTCCCCTAGTGAGACAAGGGTCATCTCAGCTGGCTCCCACCCACCTGGAACCAACTCTTCCCCAATAGCTACACTGGCCAAACCCTGTGACTCAGCACCAGTGGGTGCCTGTGTCCCCTTGGGACATTTGGGGTCTGCCCCTCAAATGACCCACCTGATCGCATGCATAGCAGTTGTGTGGATCCCTCTTTGCAGGTTTCCCTGTAGAGACCCATGGTTTCTTTTCAACTGGGGAGTGGGAATTTTTATCCTGGGAACTAGGTTGGGCCCTTTAGGGAACTCCCCATTTTTACCCTTACCCCCCACATCTTCTGATGGGGACTCTGCCTGCCCTTGGCAGAGTCTCCCCGATACCTCCTTTGAACCCTAGTGTTTTCCCATCTGTCCGCTTCCTGAGCAAACTTCCTGATGTCAGATAGCTTGCTGTCAATTAGGTGCTGGTGCAGCTCTGGGAAACAAAGACTATGCAA
The DNA here is from genome assembly GCF_031143425.1 of Pleurodeles waltl. Classification (NCBI taxonomy): domain Eukaryota; kingdom Metazoa; phylum Chordata; class Amphibia; order Caudata; family Salamandridae; genus Pleurodeles; species Pleurodeles waltl. Next base: position 1,635,770,462 of record NC_090445.1, read on the forward strand.
ATGCTCCTGAGCAATCAAATTGTACAGCCCCTCATAAGTTGTCACCTTACTGCCCTTCACCCAACCATCCAGTGACCTGCAAAAAGGTCTATGTCTACACACTCTAACCAAGTTTGGGATTCCTTCTTCTTATAAGACCTAAACTTTTCATTATACTGCTCAGGAGTAAGACCATTTCTGGTGGTAGGGCATCCTTCATGATAGAGTAGGTGAGTCCCTGAAGATCCCCCAAGGATGTCAGAGTGCTGCTCCCCTCTACCTCAAAGTGCTTCCACAGACCCAACCCCAAATGTGCTTCAGGGACCATGTTTAGGTGGAAAGCTGGCTCATACCCCTTGAACCACAGATAGGTGTCATCTTCTCTCTTGTAATCCTTCACCAGGTCTTTAGGAATGTGCACCCTCCTCTCAGGCTGCACTGAGGTACTGCTGCCACCATTTCTGCTAGACTGGCTCCTCTGATCCAGCTTTCACAAACTGAGCTTGTGAGCCAAGAGCATCTTTTTTCTCCTCTATGGCCAGCCTCCTCTCATCCATCTCCATCCGAAGCTTCTCTAGCTCAAACTGGTGCGCCCTCTCTGTCTGTCTGTCTTGCAACTCCTCAGGAGTCAGACCCTTGGATGACACACTGCTACCTGCCCTGGAGACCCTCCCCACAGGCAAAGCAGGGACATCTAACACACCACAGGGATTGCTTTGCACCTCCTCAACCTCATTCTTCTCCTCTGTGTGCCCCCTAGCCTCCTTTGTTGCCAACCAGGCCCTCAGTGCCTTTTACACCTCCTCCTTGATTGGGCAGGCAAGATCCTTAGAAACCTGTTTCAGTTGAACCACTGTATACTCCTCTAGTTTGTCCAACTCAAAAACAGCCTTTGTAGCCAAGGCTGGTGCATCTGAGAGTTCCCAAGAGAAGTTTAAAAATCACAAAAATGAAAGCTGAAGAAGTTCAAAAAGAAAGAGCAAAAATAAGTAGTGTATTGGCACGTAATGGTCTGCACTGAAAACAGTAGTGTACATTTAATCACTGTGTGTCAAGTACAAATACAAGTTTTATCCTCACTGCTGATCACCAATGTTAGAAGTGGGGTCTCTGGCTGGCAGTCAGTTTGCACTCTGTCCAATCAGCGACCCTTGCTCTAGTCAGGCCAAGGGAGATACTTACTTAAGATTACCCCCTGCTGTCCCCCTTGGTAGCTTGGCACAAGCAATCAGGCTTATCTCAAAGGCAATTTGGAAAGTATTTGTACCAACACATACAGTAATACATTGAAAACACTACAAAATGGACACCTCACCAGTTTAGAAAATTTGCCAATATTTTTCTAAATCAAACAAGACCAAAACAACAAAAATCCAACACACACAAGCAAAGTTATGAATTTTTAAAACAATACAATCTTACTCCATAAAAAACAATGCAAACATTGTTGTTTCACAAAGTACATGGTTTACGTCAAAAATAAAGCAGAACGGGTGAGTGTGCATCAGAAAAGTCAGCAATGCGTTGATTCCTAACTCGCAAGTGAGGCCGTGCAGTCATGTAGACGATACGTCGTTTTTCTCTCCAGCATGAAAGCGATGCGTCGATTTCCAGATGGGGCACCTCGAATCCGCACAGGTTCACGTTGATTTTGACGCCCAGCGATGATGCGTACGAAATCTGGCCGCACGGTGATAGAAAACCACTCTACGCGGGGGTCGCATTGTTTTCAGCAGCCGTCGTTTCTCCAGCCACGATGCGTGATGTGTTGATTTCCCAGCCATGATGCAGGTGGTGTGTCGATTTCTCAGCTGCGATGCAGGTGGTGCATTATTTTTACAGCCTCGTTGCAGGTGGTGCATCGAAAGTTTCCCCGCCCGGCTCCTGTGCATGGTTTTCCACCTTGGTTCTGCCAACTTCACCTTTCAAGTGTCCAGGGACTGGATAGGGCACCACTTGGTGCTGATAAAATTACAGAGGTGTCGTATTTCTGTAGACATGATGAATCCGTGCAATTTCAAAATGATGCAACACGGCATAGAAAGCTGGCTTGAAACGCCACACTGCGCCATTGCCTCATAAATGAGGTCCTCAGTGCCTAGGACTCCTGCTCAGGTCTTAGCTCTTTCAATTCGACTGTGGTTCAGCTGATTATGGTGAATCAATATGCTGATGATGGTCTGGAATTTAGATATTGTATGACACATAAATATATTACTCAAAAAGTAACTACATAGTCATAACTATGGGCCAGATGTACAAGGAACTGGGGCAGTGCATGCCCCTCTGCTGCAGAAAACTGCGTGGGGGCCCATATTTACAAAGCAGCATTAAGCCATAAAAAGTGGCTTTGCGCCACCTTGTAAATATGGCGCAGTATAAACAGTGCCACTGGGGTGTCACAAAAAGTGACGCTCCAGTGGCGCTAGGGGCTTGTAAATATGCCCCTATATCATTAACCAAATATAGGTCTTTGCTTACAAAAGCAAAATGTAGACAAAGAAAACAAAAGAAAAGTACAAAAAATCAAATGTTTCTGGCACTTTCTAGTGCTGAGTTAAGACTCTAAACAGTTTTGTAACATATGTACAGGTATACATTTCTGTGCAGCAACACAATTGAGTACTTGTGATAAAGTAATCCTCTGGAGAAGGGAGTAGAGATCTTACTCTGCCATAGCTGTGCTTACAGACATCAATTAATGAAAGGAAGGTGCTGGCAAGAATTTTACCAGGTGTAACTTATCCCCTGACAAGTCTCACTTTTCCCTGGTTTCTGAGCAGGCCACAGTGCAGGAGCGGCAGTTCAGTAGTTTTAAGCCTAGGCAACTGACAATGTGTCAGAAAATGTGAGAAAGGAAACACATAGGGTCCAATTCACAAAGGTAAACCTAGACTTTTGGTGTAAACTTAGACCAAAAGTCTAAGTTTAAGACTTTGGGAATTCATAAAGGACATTTGCGAGTATTATATGTCAGCACACACAGAGGAGACCCACCCTGAGTGCAGACATAAGGATAGTACTCATAAATGCCCTTTGTGAATTCCTAAAGTCGTAAACGTAGACTTTTGGTCTAAGGTTATACCAAAAGTCTAAGTTTACCTCAGTGAATTGGGCAACATAGTGTTACCAGACAAAACCTCGCCATTCAGAAGTGAAATGAATTTTCCACTCACAGATACATAATTGCTTTAGATGGACTATCTCAGACTGCTGGGTTGCTCACTCCCTTACGGTATCCCAAAGGCACGTTTTACATCACCTGGACTCTCATCATATTCCTCTTGGTCAAGTTTGAACCTTTTCTAATTGGCCAGCCCATCAGGGTTTTTACAAGGGTGGGATGACAGTAGTGTTCTAGTCGTATTCTAGTTTAGGGCCAAAAGTATCATGTTTCTGATTAGATCCGTCTCTGAATTGGGCTCCAGAGTGCCTTCAGAGTCTAAACCCACAACTGTCAGTCAGTGTAGAGCACATCTCTCTGGTGGAAGGGATGTTTATTCGAGGAGACAGTTCAGACTTCCAAGTGAGGTTTCTTCTCTTTCCAGACAGCTTTCAGATCAACACAGAGGGAGACACCATAACAAATGGGACGTGGTGTGTATCCAACACAACTAACAGACGACCTTGGTGGCAATGTTCTATCACTATGCCGATAGTGGCAATGTACTACCTCCATACCGATCTGACTATTTGTCTGTTCAGGCGATGAAACTAACTTCGATCAGGCATTTGTGCATGCACAATTCTGGCATTGATGGAGAATGTGTACAGAGACCAGAGATGGGAAAAACCCACTATGTGGACTTCGAGGCATAGCCAAATGTGTTGCTCCCAGGACAGGGATGTCGTGACTTCTATCAATTTTATAAGGAAGCCATTATTATTGTTACGTACAGTATGTCTTCAGAGAGTACACCATTCCTGCTGCATACAGTCGCTATCCTACACCATTCGTACTGCATATGGTCTGTATCCACGGAACAGGTAACCATGATCATTCTTTGGAAGGTGATGGCTCCAAGTTATGTGGATCTGCATGTATTTATTGAGAGGCCAGGAGTCCCCACGTTCAAGAGTTCAAGCAAAAAAGCCTTGCCACCACAAGTCAACTATCAACAGCTGTCAGTCCCTCCATCATCTATGGGGGAATGTTAGTAGCCCTGTATTATAGATGAGGATGCACTCTATATGTACCCATAGTCAATTGACTCTAGAACTCTGTTGAGGAAGCAATTAGTTGATTGTTGAATGTCTCTCGAAGATGTTCAGATTTGAAGTGAAGGGCAAAAAAAGCACACAGGGCAAGTCAGAATACAAAAATGGAAGCAGTATGTATCCATTAGAGCAAAGAACAAAAGTGGCTACTTTAGGAGATATTAATCTGTAAGTATGTCATACTGGCAGTCCATAAATTTGAATGACTGTACCTCAATTTTATAACCTATGACCCAATCTTTTAATGTGTTTTGACATTTGAAGTACTTTTGTATGATGCTGTTTGAGTGTAATGATTTTGGTTAATCATCAATAAAGTAAACATGCATTAGACACATTTGTTCTAACCATGCACGAAATTTAAATTAGGACAAAGTAACTGGCATAATTCCAGGAGTTACGTGTTACAGAAAATCCAGAAATGTTGCCATATTATGAAATTACCCTGCCGTTGGCAGCAAACGTACGGGGGGCGGGGGCACAAGAACAACACACACAACTAAAAGTGTGGCTGAAAGATAGTGGTAAAAGGTGGATTTGCATTTTGCTTAATTTAACATAATTGTTATGTAACCACCAAAAGCAAATACACGAATTTCAAACATTTCTATAATACATGCCCAATGTGGTTTGCACTACTATGCTCCCTAAACACAGAACAGGCACTGATTGTTGTTGTGTTATTTAACAGAAGGTCTTCATCTGTGATACCCTTGCTCTTTCCAGAGACGCAGGGGCATATTTAGAAGCCCCTAGAGCCACCTTGCACTGCCCTAGTGTCATTTTTTGAAATGCTAAGGCAATGTTAAGGATGCCTTTCTCCCGCTCAGTATTTACAAAGTGGCTCCATTTCATAAACCCTTAACCACTTCGCTGCCAGGCCTTTTCCCCCTCCTGTGCCAGGCCTTTTTTTGCCTATTTGGGGCAGTTCGCGCTTAGGCCCGCATAACTTTTTGTCCACATAAGCTAACCAAGCCAAATTTGCGTCCTTTTTTTCCAACATCCTAGGGATTCTGGAGGTACCCAGACTTTGTGGGTTCCCCTGAAAGAGGCCAAGAAATTGGCCAAAATAGAGGGAAAATTTTGTTTTTTTCAAAAAAAATTGAAAAAGTGGCTGCAGAAGAAGGCTTGTGGTTTTTCCCCTGAAAATGGCATCAACAAAGGGTTTGCGGTGCTAAACTCAGCAGCTTCCCAGCTTTCAGGAACAGGCAGGCTTGAATCAGAAAACCCAATTTTTCAACACAATTTTGGCATTTTTCTGGGACATACCCCATTTTTGCAATTTTTTGTGCTTTCAGCCTCCTTCCAGTCAGTGACAGAAATGGGCATGAAACCAATGCTGGATCCCAGAAACCTAAACATTTCTGAAACCTAGACAAAATTCTGAATTCAGCAAGGGGTCATTTGTGTAGATCCTACAAGGGTTTCCTACAGAAAATAACAACTGAAAAAGAAAAATATTTAAATTTAGGTGAAAAAAACATAAATGTTTCTCTACGTTTTACTCTGTAACTTTTCCCTGCAATGTCAGATTATCGAAAGCAATATACCGTTACGTCTGCTGGACTCCTCTGGTTGCGGGGATATATAGGGCTTGTAGGTTCATCAAGAACCCGAGGAACCCAGAGCCAATAAATGAGCTGCACCCTGACGTGCGTTTTCATTCTATAACGGGTATACAGCAATTCATTTGCTGAAATATAAAGAGTAAAAAATTGCTATCAAGAAAACCTTTGTATTTCCAAAAAGGGCACAAGATAAGGTGTTGAGGAGCAGTGGTTATTTGCACATCTCTGAATTCCGGGGTGACCATACTAGCATGTGAATTACAGGGCTTTTCTCAAATAGATGTCTTTTTTACACACTCTCCTATATTTGGAAGGAAAAAATGTAGAGAAAGACAAGGGGCAATAACACTTGTTTTGCTAATCTATTTTCCCCCAAGTCTCCCGATAAAAATGATACCTCACTTGTGTGGGTAGGCCTAGTGCCGGCGACAGGAAACACCCCAAAGCGCAACGTGGACACATCCTAAATTTTGGAAAAAAACAGAGGTGTTTTTTGCGAAGTGCCTACCTGTAGATTTTGGCCTCTAGCTCAGCCGGCACCTAGGGAAACCTACCAAACCTGTGCATTTCTGAAAACTAGAGACCTAGGGGAATCCAAGGAGGGGTGACTTGCGGGGCTCGGACCAGGTTCTGTTACCCAGAATCCTTTGCAAACCTCAAAATTTGGCTAAAAAAACACATGTTCCTCACATTTCTGTGGCAGAAAGTTCTGGAATCTGAGAGGAGCTACAAATTTCCTTCCACCCAGCGTTCCCCCAAGTCTCCCAATAAAAATGATACCTCACTTGCGTGGGTAGGCCTAGCGCCGGCGACAGGAAACACCCCAAAGCGCAACGTGGACACATCCTAAATTTTGGAAAAAAACAGAGGTGTTTTTTGCAAAGTGCCTACCTGTAGATTTTGGCCTCTAGCTCAGCCGGCACCTAGGGAAACCTACCAAACCTGTGCATTTCTGAAAACTAGAGACCTAGGGGAATCCAAGGAGGGGTGACTTGCGGGGCTCGGACCAGGTTCTGTTACCCAGAATCCTTTGCAAACCTCAAAATTTGGCTAAAAAAACACATGTTCCTCACATTTCTGTGGCAGAAAGTTCTGGAATCTGAGAGGAGCTACAAATTTCCTTCCACCCAGCGTTCCCCCAAGTCTCCCAATAAAAATGATACCTCACTTGCGTGGGTAGGCCTAGCGCCGGCGACAGGAAACACCCCAAAGCGCAACGTGGACACATCCTAAATTTTGGAAAAAAACAGGTGTTTTTTGCGAAGTGCCTACCTGTAGATTTTGGCCTCTAGCTCAGCCGGCACCTAGGGAAACCTACCAAACCTGTGCATTTCTGAAAACTAGAGACCTAGGGGAATCCAAGGAGGGGTGACTTGCGGGGCTCGGACCAGGTTCTGTTACCCAGAATCCTTTGCAAACCTCAAAATTTGGCTAAAAAAACACATGTTCCTCACATTTCTGTGGCAGAAAGTTCTGGAATCTGAGAGGAGCTACAAATTTCCTTCCACCCAGCGTTCCCCCAAGTCTCCCGATAAAAATGATACCTCACTTGTGTGGGTAGGCCTAGTGCAGGCGACAGGAAACACCCCAAAGCGCAACGTGGACACATCCTAAATTTTGGAAAAAAACAGAGGTGTTTTTTGCGAAGTGCCTACCTGTAGATTTTGGCCTCTAGCTCAGCCGGCACCTAGGGAAACCTACCAAACCTGTGCATTTCTGAAAACTAGAGACCTAGGGGAATCCAAGGAGGGGTGACTTGCGGGGCTCGGACCAGGTTCTGTTACCCAGAATCCTTTGCAAACCTCAAAATGTGGCTAAAAAAACACATGTTCCTCACATTTCTGTGTCAGAAAGTTCTGGAATCTAAGAGGAGCCACAAATTTCCTTCCACCCAGCGTTCCCCCAAGTCTCCCGATAAAAATGATACCTCACTTGTGTGGGTAGGCCTAGCGCCCGCGACAGGAAATGGCCCAAAATACAACGTGGACACATCACATTTTTTCATAGAAAACAGTGCCTACCTGTGGATTTTGGCCTCTAGCTCAGCCGGGCCCAGGGGGGGCAGAAATGGCCTAAAATAAATTTGTCCCACACCCCCCAACCCCCCTGCCCCCCCGGGAGCGACCCTTGCCTATGGGGTCGCCCCCCCTTGCGTGACATTGGTGCCAAAAAAAAAATCCCCGGTGCCTAGTGGTTTCTGCCCCCCTTGGGGCAGATTGACCTACAATCGGCCAATCTGCCCTCAAGGGGGGCAGAAATGGTCTAAATACAATTTGCCCCCCAGGGGAGCGACCCTTGCCTAATGGGTCGCTCCCCATCTCTACAAAAACAAACAAACAAACAAAAAAAAAACACAAAAAAAACAATTTGCCCTGGTGCCTAGAGGTTTCTGCCCCCCCGGGGGCAGATCGGCCTAATACCAATAGGCCAATCTGCCCCCAGGGGGGGCAGAAATGGCCTAAAATAAATTTGCCCCCCCAACCCCCCGGGGAGCGACCCTTGCCTGCAAGGTCGCTCCCCTTGCTTGACTGCACAAAAAAAAGATCCCTGGTGCCTAGTGGTTTCTGCCCCCCTTGGGGGCAGATTGACCTACAATCGGCCAATCTGCCCCCAATGGGGGCAGAAATGGTCTAAATACAATTTGCCCCCCAGGGGAGCGACCCTTGCCTAATGCGTCGCTCCCCATCTCTAAAAAAACAAACAAACAAAAAAAAAAACCACACAAAAAAAAAATTGCCCTGGCGCCTAAAGGTTTCTGCCCCCCCCGGGGGCAGATCGGCCTAATACCAATAGGCCGATCTTCCCCCATGGGGGGCAGAAATGGCCTAAAATAAATTTGCCCCCCAAGGGAACGACCCTTGCCTAAGGGGTCGCTCCCCTTACGTGAAAAACAAACAAACAAAAAAAACTCCCTGGTGTCTAGTGGTTTCTGCCCCCCTTGGGGGCAGATTGGCCTCATAAAAATAAGCCAATCTGCCCCCAAAGGGGGCAGAAATGGCCTAAATATAATTTCCCCCTATGGGAGCGACCCTTGCCTAAGGGGTCGCATCCCACACCTAAAAAACAAAAGAAAACAAATAAAAAAACAAACCAAAAAAAAGTATCCCTGGTGTCTAGAGGTTTCTGCCCCCACTGGGGGCAGATCGGCCTAATAATAGGCCGATCTGCCCCCAGGGGGGGCAGAAAAGGCCTTAAAAAAAAATGACCCCCTGGGAGCGACCCTTGCCCAAGGGGTCGCTCCCTTCTGTCAATTTCATAGAAAAAAAAAATCCCTGGTGTCTAGTGGGGTTTCAAAAGCCGGATTGCAAGCAATCCGGCTTTTGAAACCCTCGGAGAGACTTCAAAGGGAAGGAAATACAATTCCTTCCCTTTGAAGCCCCTCCGGGCCTCCCCACGTGATCGAAAGAGAAATGCTGAGCATTTCTCTTTCGATCGCGCTGGAAGCTCTGCTTCCAGCGCGATGGGGGAGGTTGTGTGATTGTCAGCGCGTGCTCGCGCGCTGACGTCACAGGGGGGGTGGGGGGGGGTCGGGGGTTGAAGGGGAAGGGATTCCCCTGTCAGCCCTGACCTAGGGGGGTGGGGGGGCGGCCCTCGGGAGGAGCGCTAGCGCTTCTCCCGAGGGCAGCATTCAGGACGTAATGGTTACGTCCATGGCGCCACACGGGCGCTGCCATGGACGCAACCATTACGTCCGTGGCGGGGAAGGGGTTAAGCCACATTATGCCTGCACCAGGCATAATGTATGCAAGGGGACATTCCGACTCAGAAAGGCCTTAAAAAATGGTGCAGTGAAATTTACAACATTTCACTGCACCATTTTTTCTGTAATTTTTAACGCCTACTCAGAGCAGGTATTAAAACGAGGCACCCATTTTAATCAAGGGCCTCCCTACACTTTGATACAGTAGTGTCAACATTTTTGACACTAGAGCACCGCAGTGCCACAATAGTATCAAAAGTTGTAAATATGGCGCAACCATGGTTTCGTTAGGTGGGGCAGGGGTGACGCAAGAAAAGTGGCGCATGTGACCGATGCTCCACTTTCTTGTAAATATGCACGTAGTTTGTCAAAAACTTTAGCTAATTAGCTGGTTAATTATATATTATTATATTAGTCCCTTTGAGGCTAAATAGGCCTGAGGCTTAGGCATTGAGGATGCCTGAAGGAGTTCACATTTCAATTCTGTTTGCCAGTTTTCCTCCAGAGTTCAGAATTCATAGTTTAATAGCGGAAGTCCTAGTCCAATGCATGTAAATAAATGAATGTCCTATTTGTTAGATGTTGTGTAATCTCAGCATTTATGTTTGTTTCCCAGACATACTGGAAGTTGTGATTTTCACATGATCTTTCAATTGAATGTAGCTCTATTCAAAAGCGGCGACTCTGGTTCACATCTAATATTATAACCTGCTTTTATCCTCAAACAATTTTCATAGACTCTTATATTGAAAAAAATACATTTTTGTCAGAGGATGACTTGGCAAAATGTAAGACTAAAGACAATGTCAAATGATCTCTGAAAAAGCGAAACAAAAACGCGCAGATTGCAGGCACAATGTCCTTGTTGCCTATAGGGATTTTACAGTCCTTTTTGTGTATATTTTTTTTTACTCACCAGCATATATCTTAAGGTCTCGCAGAATTAATGGGCATCTGGAAAAGCACAACAGGGGAAAAAATAATTCAGTTGATTTAGCATCAGCAAAACCCACAATGCTGATCCGCTAAAACTGCTCTCCTTAAAGTCTTTGCTCAGTAATATGGAAAGCATTATTGCACGCGTCACGTTTATTTAACAAAACACCAGGTTCTGTTTACACTTTAAAATATGCAGCATTTTAAAAAGTTCCCAATCCCCAGGAGCCTGACAAACACAAATGGAAATAACACGAACCAGGGCCATTACTGGGGATGGCTGCTGCACGCGGCCGCGCGCCCATTACAGGCGCTGCAAATAACTTCCCACTCAGCATCGATCACGGGGATGGCAAAATGGAAGGCCGCGATTATTCATCTCGCTGCTGTTTCCAAACAAAGGGAAAGCAGCGGGTGGTGGAAGAGATGGGCTGCATCCGTGCACCACACGGTGACCGAACCAGGTGATCTGGCAAGAAACGGAAGATAAATTATCTACCCGTCCCAAACTCAGGAATAGAGAACAAGCACCATTTTTATTGGTATTGCGGGGAAGCGTAAACTTCTCAGTGGCACAGTTATACTTCTTTTACGCCGAATTTGCGTCATTTTTTGATGCAAATTCGGTGCAAAACTTACTCCTTATTTATACTTGGGCGCTAGACTCGTCTAGTGCAAAAGTTATGGAGTTAAAGTCATTTTTTGGACGAGGAAACCTACCTTGCATCAATGAGATGCAAGGTAGGCATTTCCTTGCAAAAAATGACTCAATGGCCTTAGCGCTATATTAATCCCCGTGCTAAAATACCGCACGGGTGGAAGGAGGGGTCAAATAATGATATTTAACGCCTGGGTCAGGGCAGGCGTTGGGGACCTGTGGGTCGATTTCCATGGTGGAACACCATGGAATAAGCCCACAGGTGCCCTCCCCAAGCCCCAGGGACACCCCCACCCACACCAGAAGGACAGTGGGTGGGGGTAGTTAAGTAAAGGTAAGTATTTTTTTTTTAAGTGCCATTGGGGGCCCTTTAATGAGCCCCCCTACACAGCACTGGGAGCAATGGCCATGCTCAGGGGACCCTGGTCCCCTCTGCTGGCAATTGGGGTGGTGGGCATGAGTACTGTCTTTTCTAAGACAGGAGTCATGTGGTATGGATGGTTTTGAGTCAGAAAATGATACTAGTCTGGTTAGAGTCTTTTTTTTTTTACTCTAACCTGCCTAACATTATTTTTTGGTGCAAAACCCCCTTCTCCCATACTGCCACCTCCATTTGGCTAACGTAATTTTTTTTTACGCTAGCCTACCCTTTGCGCCGGATTGCACCATTCCATAAATATTGTGCCCGGCTGGCGCTCAAGAATGGTGCAAGCCGGTGCAAGCCGGTGCAAAACGTTTTGATGCAAAACTGTGTTAGTGCAATTTTGCACCAAAAAGTATAAATATGCCCCATAGTATATTTATACCAAACCAGGACAGCATAATGTTTTTCTCAGGAATGGAGGTCTTTTGCAATAGCATTTAGTAAGGGGGTGGGGCAGTTGGCCCTAAAAAGGTCTTCCACAGTCCGTGTGAGGTGGACTCCTAAGTATTTGATGGAGGATATAGCCATATAAATGGATAGTCACTCAACAGTCTAGCGGCCTCCTCAGGGGCAATCGTCAGGCTTATAATCTCAGGTTTATCAAAAGTGAGCATGTAACCCGAGGCATTCGCGTATGCTTAAAGCAGGGTCTTATGGCTGAGATAAGAGGTGCCAAGTTTGCCTAATTTAAAAGGACATCATCAGCATAGAGTGATATTTGAAGCACCGTTTTTTGTTGCTCTTTGCATTCTCATCACTTTCTAGCAGGCCGCCCAAGCAGGAGAGCCCTTGGGCAGGTCAAAATGTATAGAAAGTTTCCAATGCTGCTTCCCACTCATGAACAACATACCACAACTAAACGTGTTCTGCATGCACTGAGACTAATAGTATAGGACATTAATAAGTTAAGAAGGATGTCTTCCATGACTGGTATACAGGGTAGACTACGAGGACTGCCTCCGCTTTTTATTTGCCAGATGTACTCACAACTTTATCTACCAACATCATCCAACAATCTTAGGTGGTGTTAGGTACTTCTGTAGAGGACTATATTACCCAGCATCATAAATCAGGCATCAAATTTGGCTCAATAGGCCTTCAGCACACAAAATACTACAATTTGATGTAGGGATGACAAGGGAACGGTATCTCCAATTCCAATTGGTAACATGCTTCTGTCTGTTCAGGAGGAGCATCGTCTAGTCTCCCTAGGCTGCAGCCGGGGTCCGGGTCCGAGCTGTGTTTACAGCTGCAAATACAACAGATGATGGACAGAATGCAGAAAAAATCGAACATTCACCCCCAGTCACAGATCTGGGTTTAATCCATCAGTTTTTTTGCTTGCTATGCCATTCCAGTTTGGACCCAGCCATATGCAATTCAGTCTTGACCCTGTTCCCCATGGGGACAGTCCAGCCCAAACTGCAAGGCCAGGTCCTCCCTAAACCAGAAACAAGCATCCTGGGACCAGTTCCAGGGTATCACCCTTCATCAGCCAGGCTACCTTAAACATGGTGGCATAACAAGCATGGGACCCAAGTCTGAGCATAACCTTCCCACATTGGGCAACAAATGCAAAAACAACAGGTGATGGATGGAGAGCAAATCAAACATTCACCCCATTCACAGATTTGGGTTTAATCCATCAGTTTTTTTGCTTGTCATGCCATTCCAGTTTGGACCCAGCCATATGCATATCAGTCTTGACCCTGTTCCCCATGGGAACGGTCCAGCCCGAAATGCAAGGCCAGGTCCTCCCTGAACCAGAAACAAGCATTCTGGGACCGGTTTCATGGTATTACCCTTCATCAGCCAACCTAGCTTAAATCTGGTGGCATAACAAGCACAGGACCCATGTCTGGGCATACCCTTCCCACATGAGGCGACAAATGCAAAAACAACAGATGATGGACGGAACGCAGAGCATTCAATCAGTTTTTTAGCTTGCCATGCCATTCCAGTTTGGACACAGCCATATGCAAATCAGTCTTGACCCTGTTCCCCATGGGAACAGTCCAGCCCAAATTGCAAGGCCAGGCCCTCCCTGAACCAGAAACAAGGATCCTGGGACCGGTTTCAGGGTATCACCCTTCTTTAGCCAGGCTAACTTGAATCTGAACGGGCTGGACTGCTCCCATAGGGAGCAAGGTAAGACTGATTTGCATATAGCTGGGTCCGAACTGGGGTGACGTGGCAAGCAAAATAACGATGGATTAAACCCAGATCTGTGACTTGGGGTGAGTGTTTGAAAAGTTTCAACACTCCGTCCATCATTTTATTTTCCGATGTTGCCTTGTGTGCCCTAATGCCCTGATTTATACTTTTTGGGACAAAACTGCATGAACGCAGTTTTGCACTAAAAAGATTAGCACCGGCTTCCACCATTTCTGTGCACCAGCCGGGCACCATATTTATGGAATGGTGCAAGCCGGTGCAAAGGGTAGGCTAGTGTAAAAAAAATGACGTTAGTCAGGTGGGGCTGGCGGTATGGAAGAAGGGGGTTTTGCACCAAAAATTTACTTTAGGCAGGTTAGAGTGAACAAAATGACTCTAACCTGCCTAGAGTCATTTTCTGATGCAAAACCATCCATACCACATGACTCCTGTCTTAGAAAGCACAGGAGTCATGCCCACCACCCCAATGGCATGGGCATTGCACTCTGTGCCATGTATGGGGGCCCATTTCCGCTGTCCCCCTAGTGTGGGTGGGGGTGTCCCTGGGGCCTGGGGAGGGCACCTGTGGGCTTATTCCATGGTGTTCCACCATGGAAATAGGCCCACAGGTCTCCTAATGCCTGCTCTGACCCAGCAAGCAACCTTTGCCCCATTTTTTTACCCCTCCTCCCTCCCGTTCACCATTTTTGGATGGGAGTATAAATACGGCGTTAAGGCCATAGAGTCATTTTTTGCACGGGAACGCCTACCTTGCATCTCATTAAGCCAAGGTGGGTTTCCACGTCCATAAAATGACTTTAACTCCATAAATGTTGTGCTAGACGGGTCTATGGAGTTAGTTTTGCACCGAAATAGAGTAAAAATAAATTACGCTAATTCGGTGCAAACAGAGTATAAATATGCCCCAAGTTTCTGGGGTATGCCCAGACGTGGGTCCCTTGCTTGCTATGCCAATGGATTCAAGCTAACCGTGCTGATAAAGGGTGATACCTTGAAACTGTCCCAGAATGTTTGAGTCCTGTCCAGGGAGGACTTGGCTTGGCATTTCAGGCTGGACTGTTTCCATAGGAAGCAGGTTCAAGACTGATGTGCACACAGTTGGGTCTGAATTGGGGTGAAGTGGCAAGCAAAATAACAATGGATTAAACCCAGATCTGTGACTGGGGGTGAGTGTTTGGAAAATTTCAGCACTCTGTCCATCATTTTATTTTGTGGTGTTGCATTGTGTGCCCTAAGGCCCTGATTTATACTTTTTGGGGCAAAACTGCATGGAGGCAGTTTTGCACTAAAAAGTTTAGCACCGGCTTGCCCCATTTCTGTGCACCAGCCGGGCACCATATTTATGGAATGGTGCAAGCCGGGGCAAAGGGTAGGGTAGTTTAAAAAAAAAATTATGTTAGTCAGGTGGGGCTGGCGGTATAGAAGAAGGGGGTTTTGCACCAAAAATTGACGTTAGGCAGGTTAGAGTGAAAAAAATGACTCTAACCTGCCTAGAGTCATTTTCTGATGCAAACCATCCATACCACATGACTCCTGTCTTAGAAAACACAGGAGTCATGCCCACCACCCCAATGGCATGGGCATTGCACTCTGTGCCATGTATGGGGGCCCATTTCTGCTGTCCCTCTAGTGTGGGTGGGGGTGTCCCTGGGACCTGGGGAGTGCACCTGTGGGCTTATTCCATAGTGTTCCACCATGGAAATAGGCCCACAGGTCTCTTAACGCCTGCTCTGACCCAGGCGTTAATAAATGGGGCAAAGCAAGCTTTGCCCCATTTTTTGACACCTCCTCCCTCCCGTGCACCATTTTTGCATGGGAGTATAAATACAGCGTTAAGGCCAAAGAGTCATTTTTTGCAAGGGAACGCCTAACTCGCATCTCATTCAGCCAAGGTAGGTTTCCACATCCATAAAATGACTTTAACTCCATACATTTTGCGCTAGACGGGTCTAGTGCCAAAGTATAAATATGGAGTTAGTTTTGCACCGAATTAGAGTAAAAATAAATGACAATAATTCAGTGCAAACAGAGTATAAATATGCCCCAAGTGTCAAGGGTATGCCCAGACGTGGGTCCCTTGCTTGCTGCGCCAATGGATTCAAGCTAGCCCGGCTGATAAAGGGTGATAAGTTGAAACTGTTCCCAGAATGTTTGAGTCCTGCCCAGGGAGGACTTGACTTGGCATTTCAGGCTGGACTGTTTCTATAGGAAGCAGGTTCAAGACTGATTTGCATATAGTTGGGTCCGAACTGGGGTGAAGTGGCAAGCAAAATAACAATGGATTAAACCCAGATCTGTGACTGGGGGTGAGTGTTTGGAAAGTTTCAGCACTCTGTCCATCATTTTATTTTGTGGTGTTTACAGCTGCAGCCTCTTTATTGAGTCCAGAATTTCTGGACCTAATATTTCCAGGCCTGATGACATTAACAACTGCAGGGTGCATAATTTCACCTAAAGGTATTGCTCTGGGTGTAAATGTGACACTCATAATGAAAGTCTGAGTCTCCACATGCCATTAGATTCCTATTATGGCTACATAAAAATGCAACATGTGGCTTATACCCTGCACATCACTTCTTACAAATAGCATCAAATGCTTATACATATTTGGAATAGAAGTTCCAAAAATAAGGCCTCCAGGAATGAGAGTGAGTAAGTTAATGCATAAATGTAGGGCAGTATGAAATTGTATAATTGTTTCACACAATTTAATGAAATTCCATGAAACTTTCACAAAATTACCTGAAATTACAAATGTATAAAATATATTTCTAATTAATAGTTAATGTTATTTAGTGTCACAAATGTGTTTCTCTGAAATGAATACACTTCACTTTACAGAACCATGTTTTCTAGCTTCAGTCAAACAAGAACTAACCTACACCCAACTCCATTGTGTATGTCATCATGTCTGTGTTTTCATTTCTTCTGACTCCATGTGCAGTAAAATGTGCACAAATGAAATGAGTTGTAATGACTTGTTCTCAATCAATCAATCAGTGTATTTGTAGAGCGCACTTCCACCCGTGAGGGTCTCAAGGCGCTGAGGGGAGGGGGGGTGCTGCTACTGCTCAAATAGCCAGGTCTTGAGCTGCTTCCTGAAAGTCAGCAGGTCTTCGGTCTGTCGTAGGGGTAAGGGGAGGGTGTTCCAGGTCTTGGCGGCAAGGTGGGAGAAGGATCTGCCTCCGGTATTCGCTCTTCGGATGCAGGGGACGGTGGCGACGGCGAGGTCGGCTGAGCGGAGTTGGCGGGACAGGGTGTAGAAGGTGAGTTGTCTGTTGAGGTAGGCTTAGCCGGTGTTGTGGAGCGCCTTGTGTGCGTGGGTGAGGAGCTTGAAGGTAAACTCTAGAGGAAGTCTCCCGTCAAAGTACAATTGTTCAGGGTCCTTCATGTCTGCAGCTCAGTGGCTCTATTTATTTTCACTGTCCCTGGGTTTGTACTGTCAAATCCAATGACATTAGGTCTAAAGGACACTAAATATCATTAATTTATGGGATGGTGTTAGAATGGGTTTAGGTACTGTTACATGTAGAACTCTCACTTGGCAAGACTATTTATGTGGGAACCAGTCTCCTGGTATCTTGCAAGATTATCTTTTAAGCGAGGTGCACTCTTTGAGCAAATTTGTACATTTTGAATAACGCTACAACAGTTTGTACTCTGTACAGGGATTCGCTGAGCCTATGTAACATTTTGAAGTTTGCTGTGTATTTTCCTGTAAAAGATGTCTAATTTTGGAGTTAAGACAGAGGTGCTTGGACTCTTAGGCCCATATTTATACTTTTTTAGCGGGTCATTTGCGCCGCTTTTTGACGCAAAAGTGGCGCAAACTTACAAAATACAATTGTATTTTGTAAGTTTGCGTCTCTTTTGCATCAGAAAATGGCGCAAATGTGGTGCTAAAAAGTATAAATATGGGCCTTAGAGAGCAGACTCATGCCACTCTGACTCCTGCGTGGAACTTTGAATAATTTGGATATTTTCTCTGAAGTGTGATAAAAATCAAAATCCTGCTGCATTTGACTAAGCTTAATGCTAATTTCCTATATATAATTTGCTATGCATTTGACTGATTTTAAACCAACAATATTTTGCCTTTTGTTATTAACTTAAATCTTTTAATACATCTTCATGGTTTTTATCTTATACTTTGTGTCAAGAGGTCTTATCCAATTGATTATGCTAATTGATTTGCTGAGAATCTAATCTATTTAGAGGCACATTTCCCCATATGTGCTTGGGGACAGCGCTGCCCCTGAGCCTGTGAAGGTTCTTTATCTGATTATCAAAGATAGAGTCAACACTTTCACAATGAAATGTGATTTGTCAGTCTGTGTGAGTCCACAACCGAGTTAAAAATCTTGTGGGAATAGAAATATCACTTGGCAAGCCAATTTATGTGTAAAACAGTCTCCTGTGGTTATCCTGTAAGACTTTTTTTTATGCAAGGTGCACTCTTTGAGCAAATTTGTAAAATTTGAGTAATGCTACATTTGAAAATTTAACAAATTTTAGCAGTATAACAATAAATTTGTTCAGGAGCTAAAAACAATTTGTATGAGCAACCAGTTCCACAAATTGTAATTACATGAAATCAGATGTTGTATTTGTAATCCACTAGTTTAACATTTCTGCTAGGATAATCCACAGCTAGATTGAGGCTGATGGGCTGCAGCTCACTGAGTGAGAAATAAAAGTTTTTAGCTGCTTTAGAGGAAGTTTCATTTTTGATCATACAAACTGTTGTGGGGCTTTTTTCCCCCTGAGGCGGTGGTTTTACTGAGCTGTGTATGAGTCAATGTAGTTTCTTACCCAAAGGAAAAGGTACCTTGAGCTTTGGTCCAAAACAATAAAATGGAAATAAAACATTTGACCAGACCAAGTCAGAGTTTGTGATATACCAAACTGTTTCTTTTGTTAACTTCTTCAAATCAGAGAGCCATTTGGTGATTGAATACAAATGAATGCCCCACCTACCTCTGGGGGCTTTGAAGTGTTCTCAAATACCAACTTGAAAAAAAAATATTAAATTCTATTTATGCATACATGTCAGCAAATTTTTCACAGCGACCAGGCTTACATTTCAGAAATACTGACTATTCTGTGATCTCTATATAACACCCTCTAGAATTGCGAAATGGGACAACAAACGAGGGAAAGACCCTTGGTGTGATTCTAAAAGCACCACACTTGATTCAAATGCAATGATCTTCGCTCGTGTATAATCATCTAAGAATCAGAACAGTGATTAGTCACCCTCTGTATAAGACTTGTCTATTTGGTTATTTTTACATCAGCAACCAACTACCCACTTTCCTGATTGACACTATGCCACAGCTGTTGAACACTACTCTGGGTGACAGCGGAAATGCTGATAGGGTCTGTGTGGTGAAGGGAGGTATGCCTTCCTGTGCACTGACCACAGAGCACAGGGGTGTGCTGCTTGACCACGCGCTGTCCACAAAGTCAGGTACTCACTGCACTGAACGCAGTTGCCTCTGTTAAGTTCCTTGCATAGATGTAACTGTTTGTTGAGTGGACATTGCATCAAAGGTCATTTATGGATGAAGGGTGACGGCCACCATTTGTCACATTCCCATCTCTCCTTCTCCAAATCCTTACTTCCATGGCAAAGCCCCATCTCCGAGAACACAATTCTGAAGTCTTCCACCCCCATTGATCAATCTTCATTTTTGAGCCCCAAGCTTCCTGCTACTGCAGGTGCGCCCTCCCCGAGGTCTCTTGTCCCATGGGCCTCTTGCATGGAAGCTGCTTCCTGCAGTGGTATGTTCTACCGTCACCCACACTATCTGCTCTGCCTTTTCTCCTTTTCTCAGGAGTGGTTGCAGTGGGCGTCTCAGGATTTTACTGGCACAGGATGTCCCACTGAATGGGTATTTTATACAAGGGAATCCGGAGTCATAGCAAGATCGGTCAGGTTTAATTTCACCTTGAACAAATCTGAAATATCCTAACAACCATCTAGAGATGAATTTTCCATCACCTGATTTAGCAGACAATGTTGGACTACTAACGAGGACTCGGGCTTGTTGCTGTTCTGGGTGGAGTCTCAAACTGAAATAATAATGTGTTCCTTTAGGTTAATTCTAAGAGTAATCTACGTTTGAGTGTCAGTGGCCTGTAAGACTTATTGTACCCTGGAAGTGTGAGATAATTTTTAAGTTTCAGGGCACACGTTTAATGTCAGCATACATAAATGAAGGAGAAAGGATCAAAGAAGGTAGTAAATGAAATACAAATGTATTCAAGAATATATATAATTGTGAATTTCTAATCCACACTTCAAGGTGTTACTTCATACAATGTAGAGACTGTTTATGTGTGTCAAAACTGTACTTGAAAACGCATAATATAACAGGCAAAGAACAAGTAAAATATATTTTTGGTTGTCTCTTTTTAATATGCATAAAAAATTGGGTTGAATCACACTTGTAGATCCCCGACTACTTGAATCAAAAAATACAGACCAAAAAAGCAATAATATTGTACATTCGAACCTATATAAGCACTGTGAGGAGATCTTCATGAGGACATTTTGGGTAGCATCTTAAGAAAGAACATGCATTGACAAAGCCAATAGGTCTTGCCTGTGCAAGAGCTATTGGCTTTGCCAATATGAGGTAGTCATGTTGCACCCCAGCTTGGCAGCTGTACAGCATGGATAAAAGTGGTGTAAAGGAGAGTGCCATGGAGTGGAGTGTCTTAAAGTAGAGAGTCATGGAGTACATTGGGTGTTATGAAGTTTTGAAGAGAGGCATGGATTGATGTAGAGTAGAAATGAGCAGCATGGAGTGTCATGGAGTGGCATAGAGTGGAGATGCATAGTGTTGTGGAGTGTCATGGAAGGAGTAAAATTTCCTAGAGTAGTATGGTGTGCAGTGAAGTAGAGTGGTGTAGAGTGGAGTAGAGTAGAGTGTTAAACAGTGGAGAAGCATAGAGTGTTGTTGAGTGGTATTAGTAGTGTAAAAGAGTGTTGCATAGAGTAAAGAAGAGTGTGGTAGAGTAGAGTGGCATAGAATCAGTATGTCTCAGAGTGAAGTGGCATAGAATGTCAGAGTTGAGTGGCAAAGAGTGGCATTAGGTGGAGAGGCATAGAGGGAGTACTGGAGTAGCATAGATTAGAGTAGTAGAGTGAAGTAGTTTGTCATAACATAGAGTGGGGTAAAGTGCCATGGACTGGCATAGAGGGAGTTGCCTAGAGCATCGTAGAGTGGAGTAATATTGTAGCGTGGCGTGGAGTAGAGTGGTGTGGCATAGTGTGGAGTAGAGTGTCCTTAAGCAGAATAGAGCTTCATGGAGTAGAGAATCATAGAGTGCAGTGTAGTAGAGTAGAGTGGCCTAGAATGAAGCAGCTTAAAGTAAAGTGGTGCAGTGTACATTGGCATAGAGTGTAGTGGTTTTGAGTAAAGTGTTTAAGAGTGCATTGGGGTAGAGTGAAGTGATGTACAGTTAGCCGAATGGTGTTGAGTAGTGGTGTAGAGTAGAGTGGTGTAGAGTAGAGTGGAGTGGATTGGTGCAGCATAGATTGCAGTGGCATAGAGTGCAGTGGTGTAGAGAGGAGTGGCGCAGGGTGGATTAGAGTGGCATAGAGCGAAGGGGTGTAGAGTGCAGTGGTGTGGAGTAGATTGTTTCAGGGTAGAGTGAAGTGGTGCAGGGTAAAGTGGAGTGGTGCAGGAAAGAGTGCAGTGGTGTAGAGTAGCGTAGAGTGCAGTGACATAGAGTCACGCAGAGTGCAGTGGTGTGGAGTGCAGTGGTGCAAAGTAGATTACAGTGGCATAGTGTGTAGTGGCCTACAGTGCACTGGCGTAGATGAGTGGTACAGAGTAGAGTGCAATGGCATAGCGTGCAGTGGTGCAGAGTAACATGGAGAACAGTGGCGGAGAGTGCAGTCTTGCACAGTAGAGTGTCTTAGAGTGCAGTGGTATAGAGTGCATTGGCCTAGAGCGCATTCACTTAGACTGCAGTGGCGTGGAGTGTTGCAGAGGAGAGTGCTGTAGAGAGCAGTGGCATACAGTACAGTGATGCAGGATAGACTAAAGTGGCAAATAGTTCAGTGACATAGAGTGCAGTGGTGTAAAGTGTTGCACAGAAGAGTATACTGGCCAAGAGTGCAATGTTACAGAGTAGTTGGCATGGAGTGCAGTGGTGTAGAGTGCAGTGGTTTTGAGTAAAGTGGTGTAGGGTTCATTAGGCAGATTGCAGTGGTTTAGAGAAGACTAGTGTAGAGCACAGTGGCCTAAAGTGCATTGACATAGACTGCAGTGGTGTAGAGTGTTGCAGAGTAGGGTGCAGTAGGGAGCAGTTGCATACAGTACAGTGATGCAGGGTAGAATAGAGTGGCATAGAGTGCAGTGGCGTAAATTCTTGCAGAGGAGAGTATAGTGGCATAGAGTGCAATGGCGCAAAGTAGTTGGCATAGAGTTCAGTGGTGTAGAGTGCATTGGTTTTGAGTAAAGTGGTGCAGAGTACATTAGATACATTGCAGTGGTTTAGAAAAGACTAGTGTAGAGTGCAGTGGTGTAGAGTAGAGTCATGTAGAGTGGGTCAGCATACAGTAGAGTGGCATACAGTGCAGTAATGTATAGTAGATTGTTTCAGAGTAGAGTGAAGAGGTGTAGAGTGAAGTGTTGCAGGATAGAGTGGACCAGAGTGGCATAGAGTAGTGATGTAGAATGCACTGGCATAAAGTGGAGCGGTGCAGAGTAGAGTGGAGTAGCATAGACTGGAGTGGTGTAGAGTGCAGTGGCAAAGAGTGCAGTGGTGCATAGTAAAGTAGAGTGCATTGGCCTAGAGTACGGTGGTGCAAAGTAGAGTATAGAGGCATAGAGTGCTGTGGCATAGAGTGCAGTGGTGCAAAGTAGATTAGAGCAGCATAGTGTGCAGTGGCATAGAGTAGCATGAAGTAGAGTGGTCCAATGGCATAGAGTGCAGTGGAACAGAGTAGTGTGGTGCAGCATAGGGTGGCAGAGAGTTCAGTGGTGGAGAGTACAGTGTTACATATTAGAGTGTTCTAGAGTGCAGTCGTCTTTGGGTGTGTGAAGCAGAGGTTGGCCATATGTCTGCGAGCAAGGAAAGAGATGAAAACTCTGCTTCCAGCAAGCAGGGGCATTTTTACAACGTTTTCTGCTTCCAGCAAGCAGGGGCATTTTTACAACGCCTGCTTGCTAGTAGCAGAGTGTTTGCTTTTACTTGACATACGCTGTCACAGCTCCCACCAAGCAAAAGCAAAAAGCTATCTCCTGATGGTGGGCACCTGGGGAGGTAGCAGGAGCCCGACTTGGGAAGTGAAGGTCCCCACAGCCAAAACTGCCTCCAGGAGGGGTGCGGCACAGCACCCCTCCTTTGTTTAGCATGGACTGAACCCAGGGAGGTGTTGGTCCCTGTGGCTGTATATGGCCCTGGAAGGGGGCTGAGAGCACTCCCCCTACATTTAAAATGAGTTATTGACCCCCGGTGAGGTGGTGATGCTGGGTGGTCCGCACAGACCCCATCTTTAATATTCATTGTAGGCCTTGAGAGGTGGGGTCTCTGAGCCCAAGGGGGACACAGAGCCCCCTATCCATTTTTTTATGTAGCCTTGGGAAGGTGGTGGCCCCCGGGGCCTTGGGGGGGCAGAACAACTTTGGCACCATTTATTTGGGGTGGGGGTATGGCCATACCCTCACCCTCTTATTTTGGAGAAAAAAAATGTCCCTGGTTGCTGGTGGGGTTTCTGCCCCCCTTGGGCGCAGATGGGTCTTCCAGAAAGAGGCCAATCTGCCCCCAAGGGTGGCAGATATGGCCAACAGTAATGTGCTTCCATGGGGAGCGACCATTACCCAAGGGGCTGCCCCCCTAAAGAAAACACACACATACACACACACACACCAATCCCTGATGCCTAAGTGGTTTCTGCCCCCCCGGGGGCAGATCGGACTAATAGAAATACGCCGATCTGCCCCAAAGGGGAGCAGAAATGGCCAAAAATAAATTTGCCCCCCAGGGGAGCAACCCTTGTCTAAGGCGTCGCTCCCAACCTCCAAAAAACAAACCACAAAAAAAAATGATCCCTGGTGCCTAGAGGCTTCTGCCCCCTCGGCCTAATAACAATAGGCCGGAAATGACCTAAAATAAATTTGCTACCCTTCCCTAAGGGGTCGCTCCCCTTGCGTGAAATTGGTGCCAAAAAAAATCCCCGGTGCCTAGTGGTTTCTGCTCCCTTGGGGCTGATTGGCCCAACAAAAATTGGCTGATCGGTCTAAATCCAATTTCCCCCCAAGGGAGCGACCTTTGCCTAAGGGGTCGCTCCCCACCTCTAAAAAACAATAAAAAAAAAAAAAATTATCCCTGGTGCCTAGAGTTTCCCCCCCCCCCCCCCCCCGAATAACAATAGGCCGATCTGCCTCCGGGGGGGAGCAGAAATGGGCTAAAATAAAATCCCCCCCCCCCCAGGGAGCAACCCCTGCCTAAGGGGTCGCTCACCTTCTGTGAATTCGCCATAAAAAAAAACTCCCTGGTGTTTAGTGGTTTCTACCCCCCTTGGGGGCAGACTGGCCTCATAAAAAGTAAGCCGATCTGCGCCCAAGGGGGGCAGAAATGGCCTAAATATAATTTGCTCCCTAGGGGAGCGACCCTTGCCCTAAGGGGTCACTCCCCAACTCTAAAAAACAAAACAAAAAATGATGCCTAATAACAATAGGCCCCTCTACATAGTTGTTATACATAGCCCCAGGGAGGTTGTGGTCCCCCGTGGCTTTTAAAAGCCCTAGGAGGGAGACCCCCTCCTTATTTATTAATATTCCTATGTCTCCTGTACCTGGCCCACACAGGGGCAAAATTAAAAACAAGCGCAGGAGACTGTGCTCATCTTTTTTTTAATTCACAGTGAAATTCATGGATATTCACAAATTTCACTGTGAATTAAAAAAAAATGCATTTTTGCTCGGGGGGCCTAGGGGGACCCCTGCACCGAGGCAAGGAGGTTAGGGTATTCATACCCTGCCCTCTTTTGTCTTTTTTGCATTCATTTTTGGGACTCAGCTGAAGACAAGTCCCAAAATAGCTGCCAACACTTCCTGGTTGAAGTATTGGCAGCCAGTCAAATCTCTGCACAAGATCGGGACTATTTGCTAATTATTTGCACTTCTAGATATACAAATTTGGACATCCTTTAATATCTCAAAACCTACTAAATGGATTTATAGCAAATAGCAAAAAGCGTGTTTTCTGGACCAAAAGCTACCTTTCTGCCAAATCTGGTGTAGTTCCATCCAGCGATTCAGGCTGCAGTGTTGTTCAGAATCCCCATGGGAATTAACATGGGAAACATACATTTTTACCCTTGCTTTCTCTCGGCACCCGCTTTACAGATCACCCCGAAACTTTCCTTTCACAACGAGATCTAACTTGACACTTTTTTGGGAAAATTTCGTGAAGATTCGTGAAATGGCACCAAAGATATAACCAAGTCAAAAAACACTTTTTCTATTGAAACCAGGTCCTAACCAGACCTAATATATATATATATATATATATATATATATATATATATATATATACATACGAACCAACACTTGTATTTCCCAAGATAAAAGAAACTCTCAGACACTCCTGTTAAATGCAAAAAGAACCATTTATTATGGCTGGCCTTAATAAACAGTTCTTTTTGCACTTTACAGGTACAGGTGTCTGAGCCTATCTTTTATCTTGGGAGATACGAGTGTTAGTTGATTTATGGCCTACTGGAGCCCTGCTCAGACCACAGCTAAGCACCATAGAGCTGAGCTCCAGCATTTTGTGTGGTGGATTTCAATAGATAGATAGATAGAGAGATAGATAGATAGATAGATAGATAGATAGATAGATAGATAGATAGATAGATAGATAGATAGATAGATAGATAGATAGATAGATAGATAGATAGATAGATAGATAATGGACAGGTGTCATCAGTAGATAGTATTTGGGGTTGCCACTCAAGTAAATGTTTATAGTTATGATTGACAATTTAAGGTGTGGAGGGGGGGTCACATGATTGTTGGTTGGTTAGCACATCATGATATTCATTCATATTCCACAGATTTAAGGCAGTTTATCAATTTGTATTTTCTTGAGCATGGCTCTTCCAACAGATTTCTATTTTTTTAGATCTGGCATAATTTGTTTGATTACCATTCATCATTTGTCATCAGGTGTGTTATTATTATTTTTGCAGGTAAGTGAACAAATCAATGGTTTAGTTCCACACTAATATTAGTATATGCCCCAAGGGTCTGGGTCTCTCTACTCTCTAAACTCGGCATATCTCTCACACTCACTGTCTTTAAAAAGGACTTGAAGTATTTAATCTTTAATAGACAGTTCCTTTGATGACGTAACAGGTCGTCTATTTTGAAACACTTGATCAAGCCTGGTTATCTTTGATATCCCTCTTAATGCAACTTTTATGTCTCACAAACTGTAAATATTAGTCACTTTTAGCCACTTTGCACATAAAATGAGAACTAATTATGCACATTTGTATTACATGTTCATTTCCTGTGTATCATTTGTAGATTGTACTTTCCTTGAGCATACCAGTTCTGTTACAACCTGAAGAGCAGTCTGAGTCCCCTGTGTGCCTGGTTGATGAGACAAAATAAATCGGGAAACACAAAATGTGTTGGTAAAGGAGATGTGGATGTATTGATATGGAAACTGTAAAGACTGTGGTGGTATTGCTGGTAAATGGTAAATTGGGTGGCATGCTGCTTCTGCAAGTGGAAATACAATGGCAGTGCCGGTGTAGGCATTAAAAACTAATGGCTGGGTCATATTTGGTGGATGATCAATACGTAGGTCACCGCTTCACGCGCCGAACGATACCGATTCCCAGGATGCCACATGAGAAGAAAAGAGCATCAGTGGAGAGGGACTCCTAGACAGAAAAGAGATAAAATAATCAAGATGAGAGACTCCTGGCTGACTTACCACCCCTCGACTTATACACATTCTTAGGAGGAATCAAAGGACTGATTAACAGCTAGCAAAGTATGAAAAACGCCACATATTTGAGAAAATTCAAAGAAAAGAATAAAAAGTCATGCCTCCCATCTTCTTTGTAGATGCGCTTTAGATTCAAGGCTAGCTTCATTCTAACAATCTCCAAAGGCATTTGGGGCTTTGGCGGCCGCTCTTTGTGTTAGGAAAAGAAGCCTGGAGATCACCCACACCAGATTGCGACCAGTTTCCATTCTCTCTATTACCCCTCATCCCCACCAACAGTTTTGCGTTTCTTATTTTAATTCAGATTAATGGTAGCAGATATTGGCCCAAAAAATGTAAGCCGTCATCTATTTCTCGAGTCCAGAAACGTTTCTTTCTTAACTACTCAACTATTAATCGTCATTAACACAAAAAAAAAAAAAATACAAATCCGCAGCGCGAGTGAGTACTTCAGCCTTCAGTAATTTCCACAGCACATCCGCGCTGCATGAGTGGAATTCTAAAACATCTCTATTTCATGTATATGAGAAGCAGTGCACATCACTAAACAGATGGTGTTTCATGGGGTAGCCTGTGGAAAAATAACGTTTGCAAAAACTCAATTTACTTTAAGTTTTATTTGCAAATTGTCATTCACAATAATCGTCCCCACTTAAAAGCAGCATATACCAGTTTTAAAAACTTAGCAATGTAATGTTTTGCAGTCTCTAAACATATATCGTAAGACCAAGAATTGCACAAAACTGTGGAAATGTGTGATTAAGGTTTAGATTGTCTAAGAAGTACCCAGTCTTAACATCTCTCTCAAAAAAAGATGATATGAGTAGAAATGTTCAGTTTACTGCCATGATGTTACATTAGTTAGGATTATTGTGAAGTGTGAGGGCTTCTTGGCGCTAGAAGGGAAGAACCAGTGTGAAAGAGCTCACAGAAAGTTTTTATTGATTGAGACTAAAAAAGTTTTTTTGTATTTATAACCTCCATAGACAGCTTCCATTCATAAATTCTTTATTGCAGGTTACTGAGATTGAAGCCGCCCCAAACTGACTGCATACTTCCTTCGCTGAACTGTCAAAATCCCTTCAAAGAATACTACAGTATTTTATTAATGCAATAATTTGTTAATTAATTTAGCTCTAAGTACTTACATTTCGACACGTCTCTTTGCACTGCAAGGGTTGCACAAAATCCCATAATTTATTTTCCTCAAAATTTCATGGAAATTATTTGAGGCGCACAAAATTGTGGTTTATGATTCTCGCAAAATATTTTCAAACAAGGACAAGTCCTGTGTGAACAAATCTTGCAAGATACCAGCAAGAGAGTTCTTCAAGTAGAAAATATCTTGTGGTAAAACATTTTTGCCCTCATTACAACCCAGGCGGTTGGTGATAAAGTGTCGGTAATACCTCCAACAGGCTAGCGGTAAATGCCACCAAATTAGGACCATGGCGGAAACAGCTCAGAAAGGCAGCCCCTTTAACACATTGGCCACCCGTATGGAATCAACAGGCACCATGGAGGTAACCCCCTACAGCCAGGCAGAAGCCAATGTTACGCCCACTGTATTGAGACACAGGAAACCGCCACCTTTTCTGGGGCGGTACCAGCGACATCAAAAGCCTGGTGGAAACAGATCTCAGAAGTCAAAGGACTCACATGTGGAGACTCAGGGAAGAACCACAACGCCATGGAGCCTGAGCTGCACATATTCCCAATGTTGATTTACGTCCTGCTCCACTACGAACACCAACGACGGTGAAGACCACCACGGTGAGTACAGCAGCCTAGCACACATGGGAGGGGTGGAGGAAAAAGAGCGTGACACACACATGCAACAGCCCCAGGCCCAACACCTTGCACACAAGCAGATGCAGCAATATAACATATTTACCCTGTACCCCTCAGGAATAATGCAAGGACAACTCCAATAGATAAAAGTGAGTGTAATAAGATAAAATAGAAGCAATACTTGCATGCAAATCAAAAAGTATATACATATTTACAAATGAAGGGACACTGCCCAGTCCTCAATGTTCGTGTACCACAGGGCCACATTACAAAGTCCAAGGCCCCACTTTACTCCTGCAACAACATAGAGAGAACACTGCAGGGGCATCAGTTCAAAAATAGGCAGGCACCTCAGGGGGACAGAGAACGGGGGGCACCTCAGCCGGAAGATGGTATAACACCACTGGTCCTGGAGGGGGCAACATGCCCATTGCTTTGTCCTGGGAAGTACAAGGCCACAGTCTCTCAGGTGGGTGACTTGCCCACTGGCTCTGGAGGGGGCAACATGCCCATTGCTTTGTCCTGGGGAGTGCAAGGCCACAGTCTCTCAAGTGGATGGCTTCTCCACTGGTTCTGGAGGGGATATCGTGCCCTATGATCTTCATCCTGGGGAGGATGGGGTGAGTGGATGGCATCTCCACTGATTCTGGAGGGGGCATCATGCCCTGAGATCTTCATCCTGGGGGGATGGTGTGAGTGGATGGCATCTCCACTGGTTATGGAGGGGGCATCATGCCCTGTGATGCAGATTTTGGGGAGTGCAAGGTCACAGTCTCTCAGGTGGGTGTCATACCCACAGGATTTGCAGGGGCACGCCTCACAACAGCCCATGGCGACAGGTCTACAGAATGTCCACCGGCGGTGATGGCTGTTCAGTGGTGGCAGTGGTGCTGCAGCTGCTGCTGCTGGTAGTGGTGATGGGAGGAAGCTCCAACCCATCCCCTGCAGCCTCGGATGGCTGCCCACTGGTGCAGCTGCTGCTGGTGCTAGTAGTGGGGGGAGGCCCCAGCCCATCCCCTGCAGCCTCAGACAGCTGCCCACTGGTGCTGCTGCTGCTGGTGGGGGGAAGCTCCAGCCCATCCCCTGCAGCCTTGGACGGCTGCCCACTGGTGCTGCTGGTGGCGGTTGTCGAGACGGGGCCACTCACCTGAAAAGCAGGATGTCTACAGGGGCGATGGTAAGCCCCGACCTCCTGGAACAACTCTCGGCACTTCCTGGTGGGCACAGAAACCCCAGCAGATGTTCCAAAAGGAAAGGGGGAGTGGAAGAGAAAGAGACAAAATACTGCCACGTCTTGCCGGTCCAGCCAGGCACACTGCATCTTCGGGGGCAGGTCGTTGTTGACAGAGTGATAGTAGAGTTAGTGCACTCAACTTCCTTGAAACTGAATCTCTCTTTCTGATATGAGCACAGGAGCGGTAGAAGAACACCGGGGTGCTCCAGCACTTTTCTTGGATAATAACTCTTGGCACAATTACTAACACTGCATAACCAAAAACCCAAACTGAGTACCATAACAATAAGTACTGCAACACTAGGGCTGGCTTCACAGAGATTCACTGTTGCATACTACAATTAGAACTGTGGTTGCTCTTATCATGCACAAGAAAGACAAACAAGGGCATTCATTATATCACATATAACTTTCCTGCATGCATATGGTTAAACTAAAAGGAACAAAAACAATCCAAGAAATACAAATATCCACTCTGAGTTTGAACAGTTAGGGTGGCACAGTTTGGTTTGGTTTCACTGTGTGTGTGAAAAACCCTTCAAAAGCAAATTCCTCAAACCTGAAACACAGGCATGAATGACACAATTTAAATCCAAGAGTTATGCTATTAAAGAAAGAAAAGTCACGTAAATGCTCTTTTAAAATTGCACTGTCACTTTTTGTAGTACTTGAGCTCAAGCAGATTTCCTGAAGCACATTTAGACAAATAACTACAATAATAATGTAGAATGTTCAGAAATGCATTTGTCTTTTCAAGATAAGCACTCTGCCAAAATACGAGGTCTGAAATACACCAGCTGTTCTAGGAAAGCGCGGTGCTCAAAGAACAAACTCCCTGGAGAATACTAGTCACTTAGCTGCAGTCTTTTCCAGAGTGCTGGAGGAATGCCTGGTGTCAGCTGGTACAGGAACGACGAAAATAATTGCCTCAAAAGTCATGAATATGAGGATGACAGCAGGGGCTGGACTTCCAAATCAGATGCTGAGATCAGGAAGCAAAACAAAGCCAAGCAGGGAGGCAATCTTCACTCTGCTATTTATAGCCAATCAGGAAAGCAGTTGAGTTTCCACATGTGGATGTCTCACCAACCCCAATTAGAAGCACATGTCTACACCACACCCAATTAGAAGCACATGTCTATACCTGCTCACTTTAGCAAACAAGCATTGGTAAAACAAGCATTGATAAAAACCAATTGTGTAACACAGCACATTATGTTTACTTAGAAACATGAAGGTTTAACCAAGAACAGAGATATGATTTAACTCTAATCCCTGGGGATGCTGACAGATAACGCAGAAGGCACCTTGGGGATTCCTGACCGTGGTGGTGGGGGGAAGCTCCAGCCCATCCCCTGCAGCCTCGTACGGCTGCCCACTGGTGCTGGTGGTGGTAGGGGAAAGCTCCAGCCCATCCCCTGCAGCCTCGGACGGCTGACCACTGGTGCTGCTGCTGGTGGTGGTGCTGGTGGCGGTGCTGCTCGCAGAGCTGGTGGTGGTTGTGGGGGGAGGATCCAGCTCATCCCCTGAAGCCTCAGATGGCTGCACCACCTTGGTTGGTGCTGTGGGCTCTGACAGAGTCCCAGCACCAGGCCCCTTGTCCTTACTGCCTCCTGGTGCAGGCCCCTTGCCCTTCCTGCTAGCAGCTGGGGAGGGCTCCTTGCCCTTTCTTGCTGCAATTGGGGATGGCTCCTTGCCCTTCCTTCCTGCCGCTGGGGGTGGCTCCTTGCCCTTCCTTCCTGCAGCGGGGTTGGCTCCTTGCCCTTCCTTGCTACAGCTGGGGGTGGCTCCTTGCCCTTCCTTCCTGCAGCTTGGGGTGGATCCTTACCCTTCCTTGCAGCAGCTGGGGGTGGCTCCTTGCCCTTCCTTGAAGCACTTGGGTCAGTCACTCTTTCTGTTTGGCTGGTTGGTGGCTGGGATCATTTCCCACCTGGAGTTGCTGGGGACACTACTGTGCCGTGGACTGGGTGGCTGAGGTGCTTGCCCGGGTTTTGAACACCCTAGCCTGACGTGAAGGCAGGGGGGGTGGAGGGGTAGGGAAGAAGTCAATGGTGGAGAGGAAAAGCTTCTTAGGGCAATTGGGGCAGGAAGAGGGAGAAGGTGTGGGAGTGGAGGAAGAGGGAGTGGTTGTAGGAGGTGTCAGTCTGCTGTGTTTGGGTGCAGGTGCATGGGCTGGATGCTGTTGTGAGGTGGATGGCTGTTGGGCATAGAGTGCTTGCATTTGTGTACTTTGGGAGGAGAGGGCACAGACACAGTAGGAGAGGACTCAGGGGGAATGTGCATAGATGTGGGGTTGGTGACTGCCAGTGAGGTGTGTGTTCTGATAGGTGTGCTGGTGATGGTGGTAGTGGATGAGGATGTAGTGCATGCAGGTGTGAGTGGAGAAGCAACTGGGAGGGAGGTGGACGAGGAGGAGGAGGGGGACACAGTGGAGGCAGTGGATGTTTGTATATCTGCATCTGGATGGTGTTTGTGTGAGTGCCTGTGGGATGAAGTGTTGTGCTTGTGTTTGCCTTGTCCACTCTTGTGTGTTGTCCTGTGTGCATGCTTGTCTGCCTGTGTGCTTGGGATAGGTTGGGGTTGAGAGAAATGGGGTTGGGTTGAGGAAGTTGGAGGGGGGAGGGTGGAAACAGGGACAATGGCTGCCATCAGAGAGGAGGCCAGAGCCTGGATTGATCTCTGTTGGGCCGCCAAGCGAGTGTGAATGCCCTCCAGAGATGCATTTGACTGTTACATTTGGGCTTCCAACCCCTGGATGGCATTCACAATGGTTGACTGCCCAACAGAGATGGATTGCAGGAGGTCAATAGCCTCCTCACTCAGGGCAGCAGGGCTAACTGGGGCAGGGGCTGAGGTGCCTGGGGCAAAGGAGATGCCCACCCTCCTGAGTGAGCGGGCACGGGAAACTCACTGAGGGGCTGCTGGGAGGGCGGTGCTGGTACGGGGGTGGCGGCTGTACCTGTAGCTGGGGTTGGCACAAGAGGTGTCCACCACCACCAGGGAGCTTCCATCGGAGGAGGTATCCGTGTCTGAACTGACCCCGCCAGTCTCCGCCATGGTGCTCCCCTCACCCTCCGTCCCACTGGTGCCCTCACAGTTGGTGGACTCTGCCTCCTGGGTCCTGTGGGATGCAGCTCCGTCTGTCGCCGGTGCCTCTGCTCCTCCGCCAGATGATGCTAATGCACATAAGGACAGGGTGACAAAACAAGAAAGGGGGGGGAGAGACAAAGGATACACTTGGCTAATGGTGGCACCAACACCATCGTTGGCATACATAACACACTCACACACAGGTAACAGCCCTATGCACTAGGCAATGTACTACCAGTTACAATGCTAGTCACCAGGCCATGGGTAGGGGCAGATACCACCAACTGCAGCACACCTGGGACCCATACACCCCTGCCCAGTAGTGGATGTCTACTAACTAGGTTGGAGGAATTTCACATCAGAACCCTGCCCAACATGGGACCTACTCTGCAATGTCAGGCCTGGCCTAGGGGCACCCACAGGCCCACATCCCCAACTTGGATACCACCCCACCAAGCTTAAGTAGTAATGAAGGGCACTGTACTCCCCCCTTGTTGCTCTTGTGATGCCCCCAAGCGCCAATCCAACTCCCGATAGGCCACTGCCAGTATGCGGGCCATCAGGGGGTCAGGGTTCGACGGGCACCCCTTCCTCGTTGGGAGGCCATCCCCAGCTGGGCCTCCGGCATCTTTTGTGCCCAGCATCTCAGGTCTTCCCACCGTTTGCAACAGTGGGTGCTCCGCCTGCCATAGAATCCCAGGGTCCGCACTTCCTTGGCGATGGCACGCTATATACCCTTCTTTTGATGGGCGCTGACCTGCAGAGGAAATGGACACAGGGAAAGGTATTAGCCAGACTGTCCTGCCTGTTACACTCATGGCTCACCAAGCCCCTTCTCATCCCCATTAGTACAGACATGCCCCAGCAATCATGCTGCATGCTGCCCAGGGCCCATCCACCAACCCCCCCTACAAGAGGCCTTCACACACAGCACTACATGTATTCATGCCCCATGCATCGTACTCACAGTGTACTCACCTGTTGGTCAGGAGGCCCATATAGCAGTCAGTACTGGGGTAGGACCCCAGCCACCAGTCTCTCCAACTCCGCCGAGGTGAAGGCAGGGTCCCTTTCCCCAGTCACTCAAGCCATGGTAGGTTCCAGACACAGGTCACAGCAGCACATGCAGTGTAGGTCCTCTCCTGTTGAAGGTCAGGTAGCAAGTGAGTGAACAGATACAAAATGGCGGTGACGTCCATAGTGGTGCATGCCGTCACCGCCGGCGTACATCACCATTGGCCACTGTACCCCATAGGGCCCAATGATAACCAATGAGGAGTTGCACGGTGGTTCCCGACCGCCTCCCACAACGGCGCACAACGTCAGCGGAATTACCTAATTTCCACCTGTCCCTCAATACTGGACAGACAGACGTCATTTCAGGGGGTGGGGGCAGGCCATGGATCCTAACTGCATCACAGTTCAAAATTTCACATTCTGGGCATATGCCACCAAAATATTGTAACAATCACAATATGCATTGAACTGTAGTGGTTACAATGTACAGATAATGACCAGCTGCTCACTCTTTTGCACCATAGATTGCAACCGCTGCAGATGAAAAGGAGATGGAGGACAGGCCCATTATCCTCACCTACAGACTTGACAGGGCCACAATCACAGAGCTGTGTGCCCAATTGGAGCCTGACCTGAAATCTGCTATCCGTCACCCACTAGGATCCCCCCTCTTGTGCAAGTGTTATCATTGCTCCATTTTTTGGCAACAGGTTCTTTCCAAGTGACAGTGGGCTTGGCAGCAGGAATGTCACAGTCAATGTTCTCAATAGTGCTGACCAGAGAGTTGTCTGCCCTGATTAAACACATGTGCAGCTACATCGTTTTCCCCCAGGTGGAGGATTTTGCCACAGTGAAGGCTGACTTCTCCGCAATGGGACATATCCCCAACATCATTGGTGTGATTGATGGGACACATATTGCATTTGTCCCACCCCCCCAGCAAAATGAACAGGTCTTCCGAAATCTAAAAAGTTATCACTCGATGAATGTGCAGATGGTGTGTTTGGCGGACCAGTACATCTCCCATGTCAATGCTAAGTATCAAGGCTCGGTGCATGATGCTTTTATCCTGAGGAATAGCAGCATACCAAATCTGATGACCCAACTCCAGAGGCACAGGGTGTGGCTAATAGGTGTGCCCTGATTCCCACCCAGTGGATGTTGGTTTATGGGTATGGTGTGGGCCATAAGGGATAGTGTGTGGCTAACTGTTGTTCCTCGATATTTGCAGGTGACTCTGGCTACCCCAACCTATCAAGGCTACTGACCTCTGTGAGGAATCCCAGGACAAGGGTTGAGGAACGTTACAATGAGGCACATGGGCGAACAAGAAGGATTATTGAACATACCTTCGGCCTCCTAAAGGCCAGGTTTTGGTGCCACCATCTAACAGGTTGATCCCTGTGCTATTCCCCCAAGAAGGTCTGCCAGATCATCGTGGCATGCTTTATGTTGCACAACCTTGCCTTGCAACGCCATGTGCCTTTTCTGCAGGAGGAGGAGGCTGGAGATGGCCGTGTGGCAGCAGTGGACTCTGTGGACAGTGAAGATGAGGAGGCAGAGGATGAGGACAACAGAAGTGCAGTCATTCGTCAATACTTCCAATGACACACAGGTAAGACAGGGTTATTTCACATTTCATTGACAGTTTGATGTGTGACATTGTCCCTGGCAGGCTGTGAATTCCTACTTCTATGCCCACTCACGGTACCCATTGCCATCTCTTTTTGCAGATGTTGGTGCTCCACTATTGCTCCTGGTGTGTTCACTGCAGCCAACTACAGGTCTTTCCTATGTTAACATTACTGTACAGTTGAATTGCAATGTTTAAAGCTTGTTAAACGAATACACACTTGAATCATTTGACATACTCCATACTTGTATTTTTTCAAACTGTGTTTATTGCAGTACTCTGACGAAAAGGGGGAAGTGCTATGGGCTGGGCTGATGATGGAAGAAAGTCCAGGTTAGAGTTCAGTCTATTTGTAGCACAGGTGCATTGTCCAAGGGGGCATAGGAAGGGGAGCAATGACAGTTCAAGGTGGACAGGGTGACAGAGTGGGACACAGGTGACAATCAGGATACTCGTATTTCCTTGCGGGGATCTTGGCAATAGTCTCTGGCTTCTGCCTGGATCGCAGGGAACGTTTGCAGGTGGTTCTCCTTCTGCAGGGGGAGGGTTGCTGGTCGCCTGTTGGTCCTGGGGTGGGCCTCCTGTCCACTAGCGGGAGGTGGAGGGCTGTTCACTAGTCTGCCTAGTGTCAGGGGACCGTTGGTGTGCCACTGCCTCCCTCATACTGTTGGCCATGTCTGCCAGCACCCCTGCAATGGAGACCAGGGTGGTGTTAATGGACTTCAAGTCCTCCCTGATCCCCAGGTACTGTCCCTCCTGCAGCCAAATGTTCTCCTGCATCTTGTCCAAGATCTGGCCGAGCGTATCCTAGAAGTGTTGGTATGCTCCCAGGGTCGTGGTGAGTGCCTCCTGGAGAGTCAGTTCGCTGGGCCTGACCTCCCCCTGGTGCACAGCGCTCCTCCCAGCTTCCCTGTAATCCTGTGCCTCTGTCCCCTGAATCGTGTGCAAAGTACCACTGACTCCAGGTCCCTGATTGTCCTGGGTTTGTGGGGTAGCCTTGGGCCCCTGTAGTGATGGACACACTGCTGATTGACATTTTCTGGGGACAGAGGTATGGGCCCGCTGGGTGGATGCTGTGGTGGTGATTCCTGAGGATGGGGGGGCTTTGTGGTTGTCCGGAGGTCCATGATGGGCCAGGTTGGTCATCCACATCCAGGCGACTAGAGCTGCTGTCATCACTGTGGGCCTCTTCTGTGGGGGGACTGAATTTTGCTAGCACCTCTTCTCCAGTGACATTGGCTGGGATACCTTTGGGGATATAAATGCAGTGTTATTGTTTCTGTGTGTGACATATTATGCATGGGTGGGTTGTCCTCTATGGTTGCTATAGTCCTGCCAGCTTTGCCTTGTGTGAGTTGTTATTTGGCGGGCTGACTAATTCTCTTTAGTGTGCATGCTGTAGTGATAGGTGTCCATGCAGGGCTGTGAGTGGTCTCCAGGCATTGGTAGACCATGCAGTGCGTGGCATTGGGATGAGTGGGTTGTGATGGTGGGGTATGTGTGAAGTGATGGAGTGATGGGAGTGAGGGTATGGGTGGGAGTATGTGTTGGCATGCAGGTAGGGGAGTTGGCTTACCAGAGTCCAGTCCTCCTCCTACTCCTGCCAGGCCCTCAGGATGCATGATTGCCAATACTTGCTCCTCCCATGTTGTTTGTTGTGGGGGAGGAAGTGGGGGTCCACCGCTAGTCCTCTGTACTGCGAGCTGGTGTCTTGCTACAATGGAACGCACCTTCCCCCGTAGCTCATTCCACCTCTTCCTGATGTCATCCCTTGTTCTAGGGTGCTGTCCCACGGCGTTGACCCTGTCCACGATTCTATGCCATAGCTCCATATTCCTAGCAATGGATATCTGCAGCACCTGTGCTCCAAATAGCTGTGGCTCTACCCAGATATTTCCTCCACCATGACCATTAGCTCCTCCTCAGAGAATCTGGGGTGTTGTTGTGGCTCCATGGGTGTAGTGTGAGTGGTGTGGGTGAGGATGTGTAGGGTGATGTTTTGGGGTGTGTGATGTAAGGTGCGTGGGTGGTCTATAGGTGATGGTGGTATGTGGCTCTGGTTGTGTGGGTGCTCTTGCAGTGTCTCTCTGCTGGCAATTATTGGTATTAGTAAAGGGTTGTGGGTAATGTGTGTGTGTGTTGTATAGTGGTGTGGTGTGTGAATGTGTGTCAGGTGTGTGTAGTTTGAATTGTCCAATGGGGTGTTGTTTTGTATGTGTGTGTATTTTGAGCGCGACGGTATGTACCGCCAATGGTTTACTGCTGTTGAATGTCTGCCGTGGTGATTCGTGGGTCATAATGTTGTGGGCGTTGTTCTGTTGGCGTGACAGTGTGGGTTTTGATGCCGCCAGTTTATCGCTAACCATTGGGCTGGCGGATTTGTGTGTGTAGCTGAATAGTGACGGATTGGTCTGTGTGTGTCATAATATGGTTAGCAGATATCCGCCGCTGCAGTGGTATGTGTGCGGCAGTCAGCATGGCGGTAAGTGGGATTTACCACCAATAACATAATGAGGGCCTTTGTGTTGGAACCAGTCTTGTACAAGTAAAATGTAGCTCACAATTGCATTATACAGATTTCTATGGATTTCACAAATTTCGCTTAATGCAAACGTTTGTGAATTATGCAGATTTTTGTGAGTGTATTTACATTTTAGTCTAGGCCTATTTACTGCTAAGTAGCCCAGAAAGTATCTCAGATGCTACTTCAGAAATTCCCAGTTTGGACTGAAAATGCTGGGTATCTGACTTTTTTTTATTCAGAGGACAGGGGAGACAACCCTCGGCCCAACACTGAGACGACCGGGAGAGAAACAGCTGTGGCTACAGGGGAATGTGTTCTGTGTGTGACACCTGTGTTTTGCATGGAACTGCTTGTTTCATGTGTATGAATGTATGACTTGTATAGTGCAAGCCTAGCTGCAAAACAATTGAGCATCATGCAGAATGCCAGTTTTACAATGAGTAGTTCAGAAGCGAGTAAAGAGGTGGAGGAAGGTGAGCCTATAGACTCAATTGGAGTGTAGAGGGGAGAGATTGTGGGTTCAGCTTAATGGGGGCGGGGCAGCAAATGAGAGAGGAAGTGATTGCTTGAGGAGCAATGAAATAAGAATCGTTTGGGGATCATTCAGCATTCTGGTGGTTACTCTGTGAATAGATGTTGCTAGAAGAGATGGCACGTCATCTTTTTTCTCAGGGTGGAGAAAGGAATGAACCTGCTGTATCTGAAATAGAATGGTGCTCAGAATCCTCGGAATAAAGCACACAAATATTTAGCTACACATCTTCTTTTTCGGTGTTTCCTATTTTGCAAACCAGCATCTCTGCTGCATGTTGTGAGTATTCCACTGAAGGTCTCCATGTTGGTGGCCGGGTGCTGAGATATGTCAAAGTTCATTGACTTAAATATCATAGATTGGGTCTTGACTGTAAGAGACAGTGGATGTTTCTGAGGGTTGGTGTACTCCTGCCATACTTGCAAAAACTTTGAGGCATGCTGCTACATCGAGGATGCTCTACAGTGGTGTGTTGTGCTTCTCAAGGATGGTGGTCACTAGAAAGTTTACACCATTCAGATGTAAAAGGGAAGAGCCTCGATGTGGTTCTGAGGCCCTTCAGGAAGCACTCCACTCAATAAAGCAAGTCAATTGACAGTAGGAGGCTTATATCCTGTCAGTGGTGTTTGATTGAGGGTTGTGTCACTCATAAAGTCCAGGAAGTGAGTGATGTTGATGAATTGAGGGGGGAAGCTGTCAAAGT
Source organism: Pleurodeles waltl (assembly GCF_031143425.1). Classification (NCBI taxonomy): domain Eukaryota; kingdom Metazoa; phylum Chordata; class Amphibia; order Caudata; family Salamandridae; genus Pleurodeles; species Pleurodeles waltl. Next base: position 1,635,809,628 of record NC_090445.1, read on the forward strand.
TAATCTCATGGAACTAGCCTTTTGCTGTTGTTTGTAGTTACTGGTGATAGACACAAACGTTGTTTGGCAGGGTTCAGTCTGAAATAGGGTTTTTGTATCCAAGCTTGAATAGTAACAATACAGGTATTTTCTGTATTGGTGGAGTCTGATTTCCTTGTTGGCTATCAGATCTCCTGGGGCCTTCCTGTGCAGGTTGAAGCTCAGTCCTAAGAATGGAGCCCAGAGGGACACCACAGGTGATGGGTCGTGCTCCGGTCTGGGGGAAGTCATTTGGGCCAGCTATAACTTCAACCACTGCAAGATAATGGAATTGAAGTTCATTCCAGGTTTGAAGGAGTGAATTCAGGCTTTGAAGGTCAATGATGTTGAAGTCTTGAGGGATGTCGAGCAGGACCAATAGGCTGTTTTTGTGATGCAGTGAGGGTCGCTCCACAGGTCGTTTCACTGAGATGGAGCAGGTCAGGTGTTAGTGATGCTAAATAGACATGGGCCCATTTAGCAAGCCCAGGCAATGGAATGATTAGGACAGGGGTTGTGAGATAAGCCCAAATATCTGCTATAACTTATTAAGTCGAATAAGGAAAGGCAAGATTTTTAGGAACGGTTACTTGAAGGACATGAGTTGAAGGATCAAATTCTGACATCTCTCCTTGTTGCAACTCAGTGATAATAATGGCAACATGTATTATGTTGAAATATGTTTTATTTAGCATTGATATACCATGTTTCTACTACTGATACTCCTCCAATCTATCAATGATGAACATTTGTGCACCCCTTTGTTTCTCTACACACCAAAGCACAATGTTCGTAAAAATAGTTTATAGATGACATTTTGTATTCCAATCTAGGATCTGTCTACAAATCTCTTTTGAATAGCATGACACTTTCGGATATAAACGTGCACCTATGAAACGTCTACATGAACGAAACGTGACTAGCTAGTTCGATTTAGAAGACTAGGAATTTATTACCTGGCTGCCACACAAACATCTGCAACCTTGCCAAACGTTCGTTCTCTTAATGCATAGATGGAATGTCAAACCAAATACCACCATTAGATTTCAAATGCCTTTATTTCTATTCATCCAAGTCATAGTCAAGTTATGCAGGTGCCAGATAAAGCTACAGGCCCGGTAGCAAGCAGCAGGCGGCGAAGGCGCTAACTTAGTATCAGGGTTATACATGGTATTTAAATGGCGATAAGTAGGAAATTACAGATCTGTGAGCAATTTCATTCCAAACGTACTGCGCACAAACGTGACGGAAACCAAATGTTACTATTGGGCTCATGGCGGTTTGAACCAGGCACTTTAGAAGCCAATTCGGCATACTAGTAAAACCTGGCAGTCATGAAGATGGCAAAATGTTTTTTAGACCTCACACTTTTTGCTCACTGGGCCAAAGGTGCAAGAGAATCAAAGTCCAACTGCATCTCACTGAGCTCTTAGCTTTTACTCATGGTGCAAAGTGTATGGCGTAGCGTGGTACAATACATCTCTAGATCTCCTTGGCTTCAGTGCCTGTCAAGACAAACAGAATGCCATGTACTGTCTCCCACAGCAGGCAAGGTGAGCACTGCAGAATCAGTGTAGCCACTGTTTTTTTTGCCTCTGCTTCCCATGTTTTGACTGTGTGCTGGAAACTTTTTTGTGCTGTTTTTGGGACTCTGGGCACTTTATCACTGCTGACCAGTGCTAAAGGTCAAGTGCTCCTGTATAAATTGTATGTGAAATTGGCTTTTCCCTGAGTGGCATATTTGATTTACAAGTAAGTCCCTAGTAAAGTGCACTAAAGGTGCTCAGGGCCTGTAAATCAAATGCTACTAGTGGGCCTGCAGCGCTGGTTCTTCCACCCACACTAGTAGCCCTGTAAACATGGCTCAGATCTGCCACAGCAGTATCTGTGTGTGCAGTTTTAAACTGTCAATTTGACCTGGCAAGTGTACCCACTTGCCAGGCCCAAACCTTCCCTTTTTATACATGTAAGGCACCCCTAAGGTAGTCCCTTCACTGTTGCAAAGCCTATCTCTCTTATAGGTTAACATGGGGGCTGCCTTTAAATATACTTAAAGGTCAGTTTCATTTTGAGAGCACATAGAAATTTGGAGTATAGGGTCTCTGAACTCGCAATTTAAAAATACATCTTTTAGTGAAGTTGATTTTTAGATTGTTAATTTGAAAAATGCCACTTTTAGAAAGTAGGCATTTTATTGCTTGAACCATTCTGTGACTCTGCATGTTTGTGGATTGCCTGACTGGGTCAGTTTGACAGTTGGGCTGTGTTAGACTTTTTATCTTGGGTGTGGTTTACCCTAACTTTTTGCCTGTGTTTCCCAGGTTGGTGATGTGTGCTCAACTCTGTTTTTGCTGTTTCTGTTACTCTGGGCACCTTACCACTGCTAACCAGTACTAAAGTGCAAGTGCTCCTTTACAAAATATATATGTAATTGGTTTATCCACGATTGGCATATTTGATTCACTAGTAAGTCCCTAGTAAAGTGCACTAGAGGTGCCCAGGGCCTGTAAACCAAATGCTACTAGTGGACCAGCAGCACTGGTTGTCCCGCCCACCTAAGTAGCTCTGTAATCATGTCTCAGACCTGCCACTGCAGTGTCTGTGTGTGCAGTTTTAACCTGTAAATTCAACTTGGCAAGTGTACCCACTTGCCAAGCCTAAACCTTCCCTTTTCTTACATGTAAGACACCCATAAGGTAGGCCCTAGGTAGCCCGAAGGGCAGGGTGCAGTTTATGGGTAAGGTAGGACATATAGTTATGTGTTTTATATGTCCTGACCGTGAAATACTGCTAAATTCGTTTTTCACTTTTGCAAGGTCTGCCCCTCTCATAGGTTAACATAGGGGCTACCTTTAAATATGATTAAAGTGTAGATTCTCTTTGGAAGCGGATAGACATGTGGAGTTTGGGGTCTCTGAGCTCACAATTTAAAAATATGTCTTTTAGTAAAGTTGATTTTAAGATTGTGTGTTTGAAAATGCCACTTTTAGAAAGTGAGCATTTTCTTCCTTATACCATTTCTGTGACTCTGCCTGTTTGTGAATTCCCTGTCTGGGTCAGTTTGACAGTTGGGCTGGTTACACCTCTCACTAGACAGTGACACAAAAGGAGGTGGTGGGTATTCTGCATTTCCTGATGAGCCATCTGTGCTAGGAGGGAGGGGAGGAGTGTCACTTACACCTGAAAGGGCTGTGCCTGCCATTACACAATGCAGTCTCCAACCCCATGGTGTGTGTCTGGGGCCTGGCCTGGGCAAGGCAGGATCGCACAAACAAGAGAGACTTTCCTTTGAAGTAAGCCTACTTCAAAGGGCAAAATGGGTATAAGTTTTGGACCCAAAACCCCTGAAAATTAGATCACTTCTGGATTCAAGAGGAACCTCTGCTAAGGAGAAGAGCTGAAGAACTGAGGAGAAGTGCTGCCCCTGCCTGTGACTGTGCTTTGTTGGACTATCCTGCAGTTGCTGCTATTGCCTCTGAAAGAGGACAAACACTGGACTTTGTTGTGCATTCCTGCTTGAGAAGAACCTCCAAGGGCTTGAACTGAGCTTGCCTCCTGTTTTGAAGTTTAATCGAAGACTTCCTCTGCCAGCACCTGGACTCTCTCCTCAGACTCCTGCCCTGCCAAGTGGTGTCCTAGCCGGTCCCAGGGCCCTTGAGAGGTGAAGTTGGCATAACAAGGACTGATATCCATGCACAGAACTCCGTGCAGGGAAATGTTCGACGCACCACCTGCAATGCGGCTGAAAAATGACACACCTCACGTTTTGTGGCAAAAATCGATGCTCCACCTGCATCGCGGCTGGAGAAATGATGCAACACCCGCTTGCGGCTGCTGTTAGTGACGCACTCCCCATGTAGCGTGTTTTTTCATCACCGTGCGGCTGGATTTCACATACATCATCGCTGGGTGTCTAAAGTCAACGCAAGCCTGTGCGGGTCTGAGGTGGCCATCCAGAAATCGACACATCGCTCTCTTGCGGGAGAGAAAAACAACGCAGCACCTACGCAACCGGAGAAGAAAGCGATGCTCGGTCTCTCTTGCGAGTGAGAAATCGACGCATTGCTGATTTTTTCGACGCACGCTTGCCCTTACAGCTTTAATTTCAACACAAACAAGTACTTTGTGCAACAGCAACGTTTCCATTGTTTTCAATAGAGTAAGACTCTTATTCTTTTGAAAAATTCATATCTTGACTTGTGTAGGTTGGATTTTTGTCAATTTGGTCTTGTTTGATTTAGATAAATATTACCTATTTTTCTAAACTGGTGTGGTGTCCATTTTGTAGTACTTTCACTGTATTTCTGGGAGTGTTTGTACAAATACTTTACACATTGCTTCTGGGTTAAGCCTTCCTGCTTGTGCCAAGCTACCAAAAGGGTGAGTGGGGGTTTAACCTTGGTGTGTTTCTCCTTTGCCTTGACTAGAGTGAGAGTCCTTGCTTTGACCGGGGGTTACCTGACTGCCAACCAAAGACCCTATTTCTAGCAACTAAGTTTTGTAGAAATACAGCATTTACAATGGACTCAGGCACAACAAAACATATTCCCCCACTTCTGTAATCAAGTAGGTCCTATCTTTGGATGTAGCCCCGTTATAAATTCAATGGAACCTATAAAGGCACTCTATTGGAACATTGTAGGTACTATTAGTGTTTTTTTTTATTAAATTACATTTGTAGTATGTTTCTCTTAATTAATCTACACCTACTTTTACACCAAGTGACTCACTAAAATGTACTGTCCTGCATATCGTCTTCTTGCAATTCAGCTTGTCATGAGATCTCTTATGTCTTCTAGGTAACAACCCAACTACACTTCAAACAAAGTGATCCTGTGTGGCCATGCAGAGCAAATGCAGCAGGCTTCATGCTAGGCAGGGGGATAGATATTGAGGAAAAAATATTCCTCACCAGCCTATTTAGTGTGAAGTAAACTTCCTGGGTCACACCAAAAGGTGGAAGTGCAGCAGTCCTTCCCGGGGAGATGAGGTGAACTGAACTGGATTGGACTTAATTGTTCTTTCTTGCTGCTAAAACGCCACACCTGGAAGCAACGGGCATCTAAGAGGCTGGATCTCAAGGCACACACTTGAAAGGAAAAAAAAAGTAAATTTACACATATCCAAATATATATCAACTCAAAAGGAGAAGCACGCTCCACAATATAGAAATAGAAAATCTCCAAAATTAGAGAAGGACTGTCATGGATGTATTAGTGCATAAAGTTAAAGACAGCAAAAAAGACCAAGTTGAAGTGTCATAAGCTGTGAGTGGGAATGTATTTAGAATTTTATATGTGTGATTTTAAAGACAGAGCCCACAGACAGTTTAATGAATCAAGCAAAGTGTCTTAGAATATGTCCTTGTTGAAATGGGGAGCCAATAAAGGGATTTCCATAAATTATCATTTATAATAAAATTATCAGGCCCATGTCTGCTCCACATGGACAGTCAATGAAAAAAACTGAGAAGATGAATCACAGTAATCCAGAATTTCCTGGATAAGGGTGTTGAAAATTGTTTTCCTTCATGCATAACTGAAACAGCAGAATATCTCCAGGCAGTCATACCCATAGTCTGTGAATTAGATGGGAAAACTGGAAGAAACTACTGCGGCTGCCTCTGGATCATGGAGATCAGACTTAATTTTGAGATTACGATTCTTCAACTGTTTTATCCAGGTGGTGCAGTTGCCCAACTTTGGAGACCAAAGTATGTAACGTCATTGATCAGCACTGACACAAGTCACAGGAATTGCAGCCAGTCCCACAACGTAACCATACAATGTTGCAGTAAAGATGCAGAGGCACCCACTTCTCCGACCATCTCAAGGATGTCCTGAGACTGCATTTGTCTAAGTGTGGAGGCTACTGGAGAGGATGTGGCATAACGGCCAGAGCTGCCGACTTCCGAGGTGAGGGAAAAAGCCTTGAGCCTCGGGTTTGGCACAACACCCTGTAATTCTGGGCCATTCACCTAATATCCCCATGCCCACAATTCAGCCCCATGAAACCCTCACAGGTGATTTGTGGCGCTAAACAAATCCTGCATTTTATTTATTTATTTACTGCTCTATATCAGATGAGAGAGGCTCAAAATAGTATTGTGTTGACTGGTTGACACTAATGAGCTCTCTGGAACACCATAGGTCATCTGCCTGGTTGTATGGGTGGAAAGAAAACACCTCACCAGCCAGTGATCAGAAAAAAATAGTGGTAACACTGAAGACCTTCAATCCCAACAGCCACAAACCAGTGCAGCAGAATAGAATGGCTTAAGGTGTCCAATGCAAACAACAGATCCAGAAGAGTTAATGCATGGATAGGGCAGCCATTGCTGGCAGTATGGGATAGTCAAGAGCTGTGGCTGAAATGAGTCAGTACCATTGCTAGGATGGAAGCCCTCCTAGAAACAGCTCAATATGTTTAGAGATTCAAGGATGTCCAGGAATTGACTTCCGATGTGTTTCCAGGATGTAGTAGTAATAAGTAGGCATGAAACAAAGTGATATTTATGGGGATCAAAAATGCTCTAGGTAAGATTTTTAAGTAAGTATATCTATATGTGTGTTTGATATGTATTGCATGCAAAATAAATATTTACAAACAGATCTCTGGCAAATAAATATCAAATTACTTGGTTTTACCACAATCTACATATATTATGTACTTTTCAGAAGGATAGCCAGTAGTCGCTGCCACACGATTCGTAAAAGCATACTTTAATTAATTAAATGTTTTAAACTAAATGTAATTTTACATTTAATTTCTTGATGTACTGGTCCGTAAGCATCATATGTGTCTGTCTTCGAGTTTGTCAGTGTTTGCCAAGAGCCAGTTCAGAGGCATACAGCCTGGAAAATGGACAGTAACATTTCTCCCAAGCTCACTATAAAATTAACACACTGGCAGGCCGCTCACATATACCTTTTAAATTATATAGGTGGAATTTTAATAAAAAATATATATCAACAGTGAGATGGCCACGAGGCGTGTGGAAACTGTGAAATGTTCAGACTCAAAAATATGCAGTTTTTTAAAATCTAAAACTTTGCAAACTTTGTGATGTCGAAGTTTGCAAAGTTTTTTTTTTATGTATAAAATTGATAGACAGTTTCATAGGCCCTTTGCAACAGCGGGTAACCTTTGCCAGCTTCTGATGGGGGAGGGGACACTTACAGCATGAGTACAGCAAAGGTTTGCTGCGGGCAGCAGGTCGATTGTCCCTATCCAGTGGTCCAGCATAACCCATTTGGGTACTGTATCGCACTCGGCCTATTGCATGTCTGACCATAAACCCTCCTCCTGGTTCACAATCATCCAAGTCCCTACTGCAGTGCTTAATTTGTAATGGAATTAGTTCCAGTGCCAAAAGCTCTGCCCTGAATGCTGCAGCTGGTGCAAATAAAAGTCGGCTCATCGAATACCAAGGCTGCACACTCTTGAATTCTCAGGCTTCTTTAACCCACTACCGGACACTCCCTGTCCCTTTCTGTCACTCTTGCAACCCCTTTGTAATGGTTTTTCTGCCTTTCGCGCCCTCCATCTTTCTGCTTTATTTTTCAGTCTTCAGTTCTCTGTTGAAGAAAAATAAGTGCCATCCCCAAAAATAAGTGTAGGTGCCCCCCCAGCAACCACCGGTTCAAATTAAGCACTGCCCTCTCTCCTTCACACCACTGCCTGACCTCTGGCACCCAACTTCCTGCCTCCTGCCCTCATCGTCCTCTCTGCATGTCTTGTCTGGTCAGAGGATCTGCAGCGGCTTACCTTGGGATTTCATAAAGCAGCAATTCTGTTTTACAGGGCGTCAAGCAACTGGATACGTAGGTCAGAGGCCTCAGTGGAGTTCAGGACCTCAGAGTACAGAAAGGACAATACTGTGGGGAGTTTAAAGCACTGCAGGTGGAACTGCCCCCATTGCTCACTGATGTTTCTGATGCTATCTAGAAAGTCCAGTAGGAGGCCTGTTAGTAGCAGGCCAGTATGTTTTGAAATGTTTGAACGCATTTACTTAGGCCCTAATGTCAGACACTATAGAGCATATTTAGGAGCCCCTAGCGCCACCTTAGAGCCACCATAGAGTCATTTTTTCCATGTTAAGGCGGCAGTAAAGTGGTGATGAAGCAGAAAAAGAAAGGCTAACAAGCATTCATATATCATGTAACAAAATTGTACAAGGCAACGTGATTTTAGCAAAGGAAAATAATGTATGTAGAAAATGTGCCCTCGGGGTAGTTCGCCATTTAGTATAAGCAAGCTTGATTAATCATGAAGAATCGACAATGTAGTAATCTGTCATAATTGCAGATGTATCTTATGATTTTCTTGTTAGAACTGTTGTATGCTTAGCTTAAATTTAGCAGAGGCTTTGGCCTAGTCGCGTGGTCTCAATTTTAACTGCGTGGTTTTCACTTGTATTAACAAACATATATTTTGTGCCTTTAAAAGCTGTATTTTTCCAGTAGAATGACTAATACGCTTATCTCAAGGTTTCGTGCTAGGCAAGTTTCATCCCTTTTGAAGCAAGGTCAGTTTCTGCAGGTGCAGACAATAAAGACACTGATACAGAAATAATTGGCAAACTTTGTTGCTACTTGTGTTCTAAAGCTCCAAGGACACCTTATGCATAAATGAGTACTTAGAGAAAGACACTATTCATTGGTCAAAAGGAAGCCACCCTATAAACCCTCCAATGGAAGATCCTGAAGAATTTGGAACGTTTTCTTACTTAAACCCACCGGACAAAGAGAAGTCAGCCATTTTCTAGATGCCATTTTGAAGCCGGATTCACAACGCCATTTTAAATGACATTTTGATGCTTTTTCTCTATCCCAGAGAGAGAGACTTTAAAGAATTCTCACCCTAGAGACTCTAACTTTAACTTTACCCCGTCTTGCCCATACGATAACTTTTGCCCCCATTTTCCTTGCTGCTGCAAGGAAAACTTGACTTAAACTTTGTCCCTTTGAAATTCACCCCATGTTGATCGAGCCGGTACCTGAAGGATGAAGGCTTACCTTGAGTGCTGATTGTATTTGGTAATTATGAAAGGATAAATGTATTATTCATTGTATTTTCCTTCTTAGGTACCAACTGCTTATTTTGACAGAGCCTAAGCTAGAAGTTTTTCTAAATTCATGTTGATTAAATTCTTTTGCATGAAGCCCCACATGCCAATGCTAATCAGAGGATAGTTGAGGTATTCACTTGATGCACCATGCTGATTTGAAATCTTGTTATGCTGACCAATGTATGCAATTAGTCAAATTCAGTTACTCATATTAGTGATTTGCATTGCTATAACCGAGTGCAATATAATCCAAATCTTGCGTAGATTGCGTTTCTTCCGTCGCTATGGACAGCTAGTAATGTTCGTATACGTTTATCATTTGATTTTGAGACTTACATATATTGTGCTAGCTTTGTTAATATAGGGAAATAAACTCATTAACTTTTAATAAACTGGTGTGGTTATTCATGACTGAAAGGTCATGGTGTGTCTAATTACTGATTTTCTGTTTAATTAATTTGTTGTCTGATTACTAATTGAGTATTGGTCATTGATTATAAATGGTTATTGATTATTGATTTGAGGGATCCGACTATTCTTAGATGAGGAGAACTCAACTCGGTTAAAAGGTTCACCGACCTCCGGCGTGTCCAAGTATAAGTAATTTATAAGGACTGGACGCGCTATCAGTGACACTTTCCTCACGCCATATTTACAAAGTGGGGCAATGCATGCATTGCGCCACTTTGTTACCCTTTGCGCCACATTATCCCTGCGCCAGGCATAATGTATGCAAGGGGGGCATTCCCCCATTGGGCGAGCCGAAAAGATGGTGAAAGGAAATCTAAAAGGTTTCCTTGCGCCATTTTTCTCGGCACAGGAATTTAAAAGGGGCATGTCAATATTTATAATTGGCCCTAAGTACTCTGCAGGAGTAATGCCTACATGTTGGTGCTACTCCTGCAGAGTACAATAATTGGCCCTAAGTACTCTGCAGGAGTAACGCCAAAATGTTGGTGCTACTCCTGCAGAGTACATCAATAGCATCAAGAAAAATTATGCTACTGCCCCCTACCCTGCTCCATGGTGCATTGTATTTTAAATACGGCGCACACCTGGTGGTGGTAGGGTGTGCTAAGGGGCACAAGGAAAGTGGCGCTGCACTGGGTGCAGCGCCACTTTCCTTAAATCTGCCCCTATGTTATTATACAACTTATTATCATACAAATTAAATTCTGCAGAGTATCTATATGCCAGATTAACAAGGCCTTAACGCCTCCTGGCGCCACAATAGCATAATTTGTTTAACACTAATGCGGCTCAACAGGGTAAAAATTGACATGCCATAATTACAAAGTGGCGCAATGCATGCATTGCTCCACTTTGCGACCCCTTGTGCCACATTATGCCTGTGCCAGGCATAATGTATGCAAGGGGGGGGAATTCCGGCATTAGGAGGTCAGCAGAAATGGCGCAATGAAATCTTCAAAATTTCATTGTGCCATTTTTGGCATCATTTTTATTGTCTGCTCAATGCAAGCATTAAAAGGACGCACCCATTGAAATCAATGGACCTCCTTACACTCTGCTGCACTGGTGTAAACATTTTTGACGCTATGCAAAAATGTTGCGCTATTGGCCTAAAGTGTGCCATGGTGCGCCGTATTGTAAATACAGCGCACCCATGGTGTTGTTAGGTGGCCGTGGAGGGAGGGCGCATCAGTGCTGATGCACCAGATGTTTGTAAATCTGGTCTTATGTGTTTTCCTGATTGGTGGAATTAATGTCTTTTTATGCATTATTTGTGCATAAATACACAACAAAGAATGCTGCATTGCCTCAATATAGAAACAAGCTTCGGCAAAGTCAATGGGTCTGGCTTTGGCAGTCAGCCTTTGGATTTTCCACTGCTTGTTTTGTTTCATCATTGTTTTTGTAAAACGTTATTACTGTGGGAGCTGCCAGGCCCAAGCCAATATAAAAAAATCCCAAAAGCACAAATATTTCTTTGGTCTCAAATATCACACTTTTTTCATAGTAGCCCATAGAATAAGGGAAATACTTTGTGTGTGTTGAAGTCTTCCTACTGAAAGAGCAAAATGCTGCCATTCACAGAGAAGTTAGCCACAGGATGGAGTTGGCTGACCCATTGCCATATGCTGTATACTATAGTGGGCAGAAGAAAATTGTGAATGACACAGCAGCAGACCAATGAATAAGGAGACCTAGTTGAAAGTATAAAGTGAAAGCTGAGAAGTATATCATATATATAATTTGCGTGAAATAAAAAGGTCCTCTAACACCAGAATGAAAAGTAGCTTCACAGATATAACATTTGTCTTATCAGGCGTATACTCTGGCACAACCATATCAGTTAATGGAAATATGGGAACATTGTCTCTGGAGTGGTGACAGCCTCTCACTGTAACACTCAGACATAGGACTACAGGTCCCAATATCCCATTTCACCAAATTAAAGGTTTTGGCTTAAAATATTCCCAACAAATGAAGTACTCAATTCCACAATCTGTGCAAGCATTAGCTGTTGTGATCACTTGTAATTTCTTATTACTGCACTGCACGAAAACTTAGTAAATCTGCCCCTTTGTTTCAGCGGACAAACCATTCTTAACATATAATGCCTACCATTATAGATGGCATGTGACTCCTACACCTTGTAGCATCACTATCTTTAGTAACACTTCCTATACATTGACTTCCTACACCTGTAGCGTCACTATCTTAAGTTACACAATCGTATGACTTGCACAATAATATGATTAGTCGTTTCTGTACAATATGTTTGTGATGTAACATGCCCTGACACCCTACATTGGGCTCAAAAATAAATGTGAAGGAGGGGCTAAGGAGAGATGATGGGCACAATTGGAGGCTAGTATGAGGGAATCCATGAAGGAGGACATTGGGGGACACTAACAAACATTGTCACACAGGTTGCTACCAACGTCAAAGTCAGCCCTGTCTGGCCACAGTATGTAACTCATCATGAACTATATTGTAAAAGCATGAACTGAGTTCCCCTTTCAACATCTTGTTTGAGAAAATGTAAAACAACCAGCTTCTCTGGAAGAGCCATCAGGGAACACAGAGAGGCATAAATGAAATATCAGGTGTACTCCTTCTTTGCTCTAGAAATCTGGAAAGCTATCTCAGATCAGACCCACTTGGCTCCATCCCTTTTCTGTCTGCAAGGAGCGAAAATCCATTCCTCCAATCATCGTCTTGTCATGTCACAATGATGAGCTCCCAGTCCCCATCACCCCCCTCTTCACAAGCAGTATTGACCATGCTCCCGCTGCCCCGCCCCTCGCCAGAGGCCACATCACAACAGGCTTCAAACTCCACTGTAAAGCATTGCCCTTAATGTTGATATCCACTTATCCCTTTCTCTCTTCCAACTTTTTCAGCGTTACCCAACGTAATGTGTCAACTTCGGTCATAGGCAGCACTCTGTTGCTTGATGACTTTTGTTATCATTTTTTCCCCATTTTTCCATAGTGCGAACATGACCCAAAGGTATTGGAGTGCTTTTCATGAGCACCAGTTTTATTACACAAGGTCACATTTTTTTTTTTTGGGCACCGAAAGATTTGGGGCCAGATGTAGGTAGATTCCAATTTACGACTTGCAAATTGCGAGTCGCAAATTGGAATGTAGGATGGTGTCCCTGACACCATCTGCGACTCGCAAGGGGGTCGCAAAGGCCCACCTCATTAATATTAATGAGGTGGGTCGCAATTTGCAACCCCCTTGTGAGTGGCGGCATTCACAGGGATGGTGGCCTGCTGCGGACAGCAGACCACCATGTCTGTGACTGCTTTTTAATAAAGCAGTTTTTTTTTTTTTGTAATGCAGCCCGTTTTCCTTAAAGGAAAACAAGATGAATTACAAAAACGAAAAATGAAATGTTTTCGTTTCATTTTTTCAGAGCAGGCAGTGGTCCATAGGACCACTTCCTGCTCTGAAAAAATGTTTGCAGTTCCATTCACAAAGGAGAAGGGGTCCCATGGGGACCCCTTCCCTTTTGCGGATGGGTTACCACCCATTTCAAATGGGTGCAAACTGCGATTCGTTTGCGACCGCGTTCGCGGTCACAAAGCAATCTGGCATTGCACTGCGACTCGCAATTATGAAGGGGACTCCCCTTCCTAATTGCGACTCGCAAACCCGTTTTGCGAATCGGTAACCAGGTTACTGAATCACAAAACGGGTTTTGTGCATTGCGACGTGCAGTTTGCATGTCGCAAACAGCGAAATTCGCTGTTTGCGACATGCAAACTGTTTCCTGCATCTGGCCATAAGTGATCTGCCAAAGGCCACAGGCTAGTTCTGCCTTTCTGCCAACGCCGAGATCTGAACCTAGTTCCCCAGTTCCAATGTCGGCAGCTTTGGTCATACCATATCCCAACCCAGGTAATTCCCTTTGAACATGCAGTTCCACCAGGCAGCCCTGTACCATTTTTTGACACCTTTCGCACTCTGCATCCCTGTAACAGCGTGAGAGACACACACTCCCCCTGACAGCACGTCTTGTTATGAATTCGATAAATTAATAATTCTGCATAGCTCGTTGCGCTTCTGACACCTTCACGCAGTCAGCATATGACACACCTTCACCTCCTGAGGATGGGAAGCACATTATGAGTGTCACGTGTTATCAATTAATCTGTGATATTACGGCACCTCTTAATTATGTGGAACTGCATGTGGCACGACCTTACTTCGTGCATGACAGCACCAGGCTCGACCGTTACATACCACTTTAACACCACAGCGCCTCCCCCCCACCTCGCCGCGTGCGGCCACCTGGCAGTCCCTTATAGCCGCTCACCCCCTGACTGTACATAGCGCCCATCAGCCCTGCCTGAGCGTCTGTGTCAAAACAGGCCTCTCTGTTAGGTCCACGGAGGCCAGCCCTCCAGTTTTTTGCAGGTCTGTGCCTAATTTCGGTTGTCTGTGCCATTTCCCGCACTCAGCTGGTGTGCAATACCAAATGTGGCGCTTTTTGCTGCTCGCAGCTAGCACTCGAGTGCTCTGTCAGCGTGTCTCTGTTATTCAGTCATACGTGAGCTGTGAAACGGTTCCTGTGTGTGGCCGGGAGGGAAGAGTTGGCCTCAGGAGAGGCCCAGCGCAACGCAGTGTCGGGGTCAGGAGCATCTTGAGAGATGATCGTAGGCAAAGTGGAGCCCTGCATTTTAGTAACTCTAAATGTCTGCATGGAAACCGTGATGGGAATTCAAACGTGTTCATTATGCAGTCATATTGTTAGATCAGGGAACAGAAGCACGGGGAGAGTAACATTTGCCCAAGCTCAAACAGTTTGCTAAAGTTGAAGACCTGGGATTAAAATGCATAAGTGTTTGTTCCAAAAGCTATTAAATGACCACCACATTACATGTTGGTGGATAGACAGGAGAGGGGGTTCTGCCTACCCACTCTTCCCCGAGGAAAAATGCAGTCCACAACCATAAGAACAACTTTTAAGTTTATTAAGTTGATTCAAAATACTTCTAATCCTGAACAAAAATGGGGGCAGGAGTAATCATCTCAACAGATGATTGTCCAAGAGCAATCAATTCTGCCAAATGGGTGGCCAAGCTTCAAAAACGTTTCCTGGTTCCAGTTTTGAACTAGACCCCAGATGACAACTGGGGTGGTAGTGATTCTGATGAAAAGTCCAAGGGATTACTCGCAGTTTTCAATGTTATTTTATTGTGGGCCCTGCCCAGATTTATAATGTAGGGTCTGATTTAGACTATGGTGGACAGGCTAGTCCATCTTAAACATGACAGATGTTCCTTCCGCCATATTACAAGTGTATTATATCCTACAGCAGATGTAATAAGGCAGATGGGATATCAGCCAGGTTGACCTAGTAAACCATCTGAAAAACTGTAAATCAGGCCCCCAGCCTGGTAGAGTTAATGGCAGAAGTGGAAATAGCACTGGTAGTGCTGAGACACAACACTGTCAAGATCTCAAAAGATTATGCAGTGCCATGGATTAAAATCTTAAGAAACATTAACACACATAGGGGCCTATTTACAAGCTTGTTGCCAACCGGACCGTCACTTTTTGCGATGCTCCAGTGGCTCTGTTCCCTGCTCCATAATTTAAAGACAGCATTAAGCCACTTTTCATGGCTTAACGCGGCCTTGTAAATATTGGCCACCAACGCAGTTTCCTGTGGCAAAGGTGAGCGCAATGGGTGTTGCTGTGGGCGTATCCACGCAACACCTATTGCTTTTGACACTGCCCCAGATTCACAAGGAAATCTAAATCTGAGGCAGAAACAAAAACTAACGGCTCCCCAGGGGTGGCGTTAGAGTGGTGCAAAAAGGAAAAATACTTTTATTTCTTCTCGTTTTTTGCTCTTACTACACCTCCTCAACGCAGGCATCCTTGCACCATGGTGCAAGGCTAACTGCATTGGCACTGGGCAGCTGAATTAGTACCAGCACAGGGGAAAACACAGGGATGCGCTGTATTCTGGTGAATACGGCGCATCCCTGCGTTTTAGAAATGACACAGCTCAGGAAAATTGCTTGTGGCACAGTGCTGCACCATTTCCTCGTAGTTGAAGCCCATGGTGTCTGCCAGTCATCTTGCATGCTAGATGGGTGACGTGGCAAGAAAATCAGACAGACTACTGAGCACTCACTCTGCGCATTGGTGCAGAGAACAAGAGCCCTGGTAGCAGACCAGGAAAAGAGCAGGCAGCATTCTGACTTTCACACAAGCGTCTGAAAGGAGCAGAATGTGACATCATCTCAGGAGCTGCCTGGTGCACTGAAAGTCTAGGCAGTGGCCGATCAGCAAATACAGTCAGAAGTCAATTACAGTTAGATACATAATAAGACAAGAAGAGAGAAGAAGAGTGAGGGATCAGTGGGAGGGGCTCAAAAGGATACACTACATGAGTGGCAGTGAACCCACAATCACAAGAAGAGCTTTGAGGATGTTGGAAGAGATACAGCTACAAGCTTGTGATGTCTTTGTTGTTCAGTCCAGCTGCAGATCACACTGTGTCCTGAAGTACAATGTCATGTTCTGCTCATAAAATTGCCTGCCTGCACCAGGCATAATATATGCAAAGGGGGCATTCCTTGCTCCATTGTATTCAGCACTTTTAACGCCTGCTCAGAGCAGGCATTAAAAGGAAGGTTCCATTGCTTACAATGGGCCTCTAGGTGCTTAGCAGGATTAGCGCCAGAATTTTTTACGCTAATGCTGCAAAGCGACGGACTAGCATAAAAAATTCAGACATTAGTCCCCTAACTACCGCCATGGTGGTGCTAGGGGGGTGCTAAGGGGCACAAGAAAAGTGGCACTGCAATGTGTGCAGCGCCACTTTTCTTAAATATGCCCCTAACTTGCTACCGCAGAGCCGTACATTCTATAGAATTCGAGAGATTTGCAAACATACCAGTAGGGCCCAGGCAGACCAAGACCTTATTCTGTGTGACTTCTTATGCCAAAAAGGAACATGGCACCTGGTAAATACCGATACAGCGATGTGCGGTACTTGCCCGTTGCACTATTTCATCCACACTCCAAGATCTCTACCAAAGACAGTACAATACAACGATTTGTTCCAAATTACAAAACTGTTAAAGCGCAGAATTTTCCACACACAGATCAGCAGCTTAAGGCAAAATGCACTCCCTGCACTCCGCATAGGTTATGAAAGCCCCCTGAATTTCCAATGTCTCACAAATATTCACAAGCTTTGAGCAGAATGGGCGCCCCCTGAAGGGTTGGGGCCCCACTTCAGGGGCATGTGATAGGGACCTGAAACAGATTTTATCAGTTTTTTTCCAGCGAAAATTGAATGGGGAAAGGTTGGTATTACTGCACTAATTGTAATAGTGTTTTAGAAACAATCCCCAGTGTGTGCCTCAATCAGAATTATCGACTTCATTACGATGAAATCCTCAGTCGTCCCTTCTGATTTCCTGATACGTGTCTGACTCTTCCCCAGCCACTCTGGCCTATCAGAAAGAACTGCCCGACAAGCAATCTTCCAGGTTATTACTGTTTGAATAAAGTCAAGAAGTACCTCCTCAATATGATCACGCAGCATGTCCAAGGTTCAAATGGTACTCAGTTTCAAATTTAAAAAATCCCGTCTTTCAGAAAGAGTCTTTACACAAACATTGGTCCGTCTTCAAATACATCATTACCGGGCTGTCTCTGTGTTATTGCAGCTTAATTAACCCCAAAGCAATAGTCTCAGTATCGAGCCACTAAAGCTATAAGAAACAAGCGTGTATGTTGAATCTTTAAGGGTTCGGTTGGGGGGGGGGACTGAGAGGTTTACACTTAAGCAAAATTATTCTAGTACAGTAAGTGATGTTGTTTGTTAATACCTCCCAGTTACTGTCCAGGTTTCAGCCTAATGTGGTAATTTTACTCGTATTTCCCAAGTAAGATGCACTTTCTGTTTCTCTAGGAGGAGTTTTATATGTTCTTATTTCTTCTGGTGGAGGGAATGGCCTTTCCCTTCGCAAAACACACCCTTCATATTTTACCCACCCCAGAACCTTCTACAAAGATTCTAAATGGAGATTCCGGTAGGATGCTCATATTCTGACTCCTCCCAGCCAAGCATGAACCTTAGATCTCCAGCACCAGGTTGTCCTGTTCTTAAGTATCCTAACTGATTTTGAATTATATATTCAGACTGTTGTGTTAGAAGTTGCTCTTTCTGCTTTATACATTAATAGGTACTCCTCTTGGACATAGGGGGTCATTCCAACCCTGGCGGTCGGTGTTAAAGCGGCGGCAAAACCGCTAACAGGCTGGCGGTAAAAAAAATGGAATTCCGACCCTGGCGGAAACCGCCAACAGAGACCGCCACTTCAACACACCGCCCGCCACGGCGGGACAAACAAACAGTGCGGCGGTCACCGCCAACAGACAGGCGGGAGACAATGTACTGCCCACCCTATCACAACCCACCAATCCGCCACCTTTTCCGGGGCGGTAGCCCCGCCGATAAAAACACGGCGGAAACAGCCATTTCAAATGGAAAACGCTCACCTCCATACACCCCACGAGGAATCTAGACAGCATGGAACCCGAACTCCACATCCTCCCAGCGATTGTCTTCCTGCTCCTCTACCAGGAGCACGAACGCCGGCGCAGAAGACAACGGTGAGTACTGCACCTACGACACAGGGGAGGGGGGAGGCAAAGAATTACGGGGACACACATATGCGACACACCCACCATCACCCTCACCCACTACAACACACACATCAATGCATAGCAACACATCACAGTTACCCCCCCAAACCCCCTGGAAGAATGCAAAGACAAAAGGAAATGATTATAAACTTTGGAATATATTGTATGACTGAGTATAAAATATATCACACATCTAAAACTTTATATACATAAATTGTCAAGTCCGATATGTGTATCAGGCATTGTTCGTGGGCCACTGGGCCCAAATCACATGGGCAAAGCCCACACAGGATACCTGACTCCAACGGAGAGAACACTGCAGGGGCATCAGATAGGAAAACTACAGGCACCTCAGGGAGAAGGGAAGGGGGGGCACCTCAGCCAGATGAGTCCACGACGCCAGATCCACGAGGGGCCTCCATGGCCACTGTTCCATCCTGGGGAGTGCAAAGCCACAGTCTCTCAAGTCTCTACAGTGGGTGGCTTGCCCACTGTGCCATCCTGGGGAGTGCAAAGCCACAGTCTCTCAAGTCTCTACAGTGGGTGGCTTGCCCACTGTTACATCCTGGGGAGTGCAAAGCCACAGTCTCTCAAGTCAATATCAGTCTCCACTGGTACTGGAGGGGGACTAGTGCCCAGAGTGCTTCGTGCAGCCCTGCCCGACACAGATGCGGGCCTGCCCCTTCCGCCAATGGGCCAGCGGTGCTTGAGATGAAGGGCCCAGCGGAGCGGTGCTTGAGATGAAGGGCCCAGTTCAGCGGTGCTTGAGACGGCGGTGCCCAGCGGAGCGGTGCTTGAGATGAAGGGCCCAGCGGAGCGGAGCGGAGCGGAGCGGAGCGGTGCTTGAGATGAAGGGCCCAGTTCAGCGGTGCTTGAGACGGCGGTGCCCAGCAGAGCGGTGCTTGAGATGAAGGGCCCAGCGGAGCGGTGCTTGAGATGAAGGGCCCAGTTCAGCGGTGCTTGAGATGAAGGGCCCAGTTCAGCGGTGCTTGAGACGGCGGTGCCCAGCGGAGCGGTGCTTGAGATGAAGGGCCCAGCAGAGCGGTGCTTGAGATGAAGGACCCAGTTCAGCGGTGCTTGAGATGAAGGGCCCAGTTCAGCGGTGTTTGAGACGGCGGTGCCCAGCGGAGCGGTGCTTGAGATGAAGGGCCCAGCGGAGCGGTGCTTGAGATGAAGGGCCCAGCGGAGCGGTGCTTGAGATGAAGGGCCCAGTTCAGCGGTGCTTGAGACGGCGGTGCCCAGTGGAGCGGTGCTTGAGATGAAGGGCCCAGCGGAGCGGTGCTTGAGACGGCGGTGCCCAGCGGAGCGGTGCTTGAGATGAAGGGCCCAGTTCAGCGGTGCTTGAGACGGCGGTGCCCGGCGGTGCCCAGCAGAGCGGTGCTTGATATGAAGGGCCCAGTTCAGCGGTGCTTGAGACGGCGGTACCCAGTTCAGCGGATCAGCCCATGGCGTGGAGGTCATTCGCCACCTGACCTGTGGCTGGCTGCGCCTTCCTGCCCACCTGGGATGGGCCTGGTGGGGCCCTCCTGGGCTGCAGTACCGGGCCTGTTGGTGTCCTCCTGCCCACCTGGGATGGGGCATGCGGGGCCCTCCTGCACAGCTGGGCTGCTGGCGGTCTTGTCGGGAGTGCTGCCCTTCCCAGCCTTCCCTGGTCGCCTGTGGCCCTT
Source organism: Pleurodeles waltl (assembly GCF_031143425.1). Lineage (NCBI taxonomy): Eukaryota > Metazoa > Chordata > Amphibia > Caudata > Salamandridae > Pleurodeles > Pleurodeles waltl. The sequence goes on from NC_090445.1 coordinate 1,635,829,533, forward strand.
CCCCACCTTTGGCGGTGTGCCAGGTGGCACCACACTCCCTGCTGGAGCCATGGTAGGGATTTTGGTCCCAGGTGTTTTAGGCCTCTCGCGCCGGGCACTGACAATCTTCGCATGTTTTTGCGGCGGTGGGCTGACCGTGCCTTGGCTCCCTACTGAGCTGTCTGCCCTTGAGGGTGGGGGACTCCACAATCCATGGCAGACTGTCTTCACAGGGCCCGCTGTTGTGGTGGCTGAGGTGCTGACGGGAGTCTTTTTAGATGGACGGGGTGGGGGAGTTGTTGGGAAGAGGTCAAGTTTGGAAAGGAAAATAAGTTTAGTAAGAGAGGTACGGGTAGGTGTAGTAGGTATGGGAGTGGAGGAAGAGGTTGTAGTTGTAGGAGTTTGAAGTCTGGTGTCTTTGGGTGCAGGTGCTTGGGCTGGAGGCTGTTGTGAGGTAGATGGCTGTTGGGTGGGTGGCTGCCTGCGTTTGTGTATCTTGGAAGAGGGGGTGACAGACACACTGGGAGAGGACACAGGGGACGTGTGAATGGTAGTGGGGGTGGTGACTGCACGTGTGCGGGGGGTTCTGGTGGGTGTGCTGGTGATGGACGTAGTGGCTGAAGATGTTGTTCATGCAGGTGTGAGTGGAGACGTGACAGGGAGGGAGGAGGGAGACGAGGAGGAGGGGGACACAGTGGAGGCAGTGGGTGTTGGTATGTCTGTATGTGGATGTTGCTTGTGTGAATGCTTGTGTGATGTGTGGTGCTTATGTCTGGATGAGCTTCCCTTGGGTGCTGAGGTGTGTGCAGGCTGGTCTTATGGTGTGTCTGGGATAGGCAGAGGTACAGGGGATTGGGTCTGGGTGGAGGAAGTTGGAGGGGGGAGGCTAGAGACAGGGACAATTGCTGCCATCAGTGCTGAGGCCAGAGTGTTGAATGATCGCTGATGGGCAGCCTGACCCGAATGAATGCCCTCCAGGTATGCATTACTCTGGTGCACCTCCCTTTCTACACCCTGCATGGCATTCAAAAGGGTAGACTGCCCAACATTGATCGTCCTCAGGAGGTCAATGACCTCCTCACTGAGGGCAGCAGGGGTGACAGGGGCAGGGCCTGAGGTGCCTGGGGCGAAGGAGATGCCCACCTTCCTGGGTGAGCGGGCACAGGGCAAACGCTGAGGGGCTGCTGGGAGGGCGGTGCTGGTGCGCTGGGTGGCGGCTGTACCTGTTGTAGCGGGAGGCACGGATGTTGCCGCCACCACAAGGGAGCTCCCTTCAGAGGACGAGTCGCTGTCACTGACATCCGCACGAGTCCCCGCTGTGGAGCTCCCCTCGCCCTCCGTCTCACTGGTGAAATCCGAGTCAGTTGCATGGCCCGCCATGGCCATGTGAGAGACAGCTCCCTCGTGCTCCGATCCCAATTCTCCTCTGCCTGATGATGCTAATGCACAAATGAACAGGAAGACAACAAAAATAGGGGGGTGGGGAAAAATAAAGAAATGTTGAGTGCATGCATTGGCGACACCGTTGGCGGACAGGACAGACACAGAAGCCCCCTGCACTACGCCGCGCACTTGGGGTCCACTACGCAATCCGTGGGACATGGCCTACAAGCCTATGGGCGACCCCTGCTCACATACATGACACAGGGCAATGTATAGCTGCACTTGGCACCCTACAGAGGTGGTGGGCGGGGCACAGGGCCATGCCTTACGGAGGGGCCTAGCCTACAGATATCGCCCTGGCCTAGGGATACCCACAGCCCTCCTCCCCCACCCAGACACCTCCACTGCGCGCAAAGTCACCAGGATTTGAGTGTACTCACCCCCTTGTGTCTGCTGTGATGTCCTCACGCGCCCATCCAAATCGGGGTAGGCCACCGCCAGGATCCGGGACATCAGGGGGGTCAAAGTACGACTGGCACCCCTCCCACGTTGGGAGGCCATCCCCAGCTGAGCCTCCGCCGTCTTCCTGCTCCAGCGTCGGATGTCCTCCCATCTCTTCCTGCAGTCGGTGCCCCGTCTCTGGTGGAACCCCAGGGTCCGGACGTCCTTGGCGATGGCACGCCAAATAGCGATTTTCTGGTGGGCGCTGACCTATGTGACATGTACAGGGAGAGAAGAATAATCATCACCTGCTGCATGCTCGATGTGAGTGGCCCCCCCATCCCCACCCTTGCCATGTGGCACATGCTCTCATCCGTCGTTTGATGCATGCCTCAATCGCTCCCCTCCCCACCATCTTTCATCCACCCCACTCAACACAGGCATTGGCCACAAAGCATGGTCCCAGTGTACTTACCTGTTGGTCTGGAGGACCGTAGAGTAGCGCATACTGGGGGAGGACCCCATCCACGAGTTTCTCCAACTCCTGAGCAGTGAAGGCAGGGGCCCTTTCCCCAGTCGCATGAGCCATTGTCTCTTCCAGACCATGGTCACAGCAGCACTTGCAGTGTAGGTCCTCTCCTGTGGAAGATCAGGTATCGAGTGATTAAGCAGATAGAAAATGGTGGTCACGCCCGCGGTGGTGCGTACCGCGGTGGTGCGTACCGCGACCGCCGGCGCACATCGTCATTGGCTCATGAGACCCATAGGCTTCAATGTTAACCAATGCAGCTTTGCGCCGTGGTCTTCGACCGCCTACAGCCACGGTGTCCCACGCCAGCACATTGACCTCACATCCCATTGTCGCACTTCACAGGTCAGGCAGCCGCCATTTCAAGGGCCCACATGCCTTATTTTATACTGCGACACACATACCTAGGCCTTGCATCGACACTCATACAAGCCATTCAATGCATTGGGAATCGTGTTATGTACAAGCTGTGGTTACGTACCTGTGGGTTGTTTGACTCTGTGCTCGCTGTTGTCCTTCATAGGCACCGTCCGCTGGGACATGCGAGGAGATGGAGAAATCTTCCCGTGTACAGACCGCTGGCCGACCTGTCGACAATGGAGGAAAGACATGTCATACTGACATACAGGCTTGACCGAGCCACTATACAGGAACTATGTACCCAGTTGGAGCCAGACCTGATGTCACCAATCCGCCAACCCACAGGGATCCCCCCTCTAGTGCAGGTGCTGTCAGTACTCCATTTCCTAGCAAGTGGTTCATTTCAAACAACAGTGGCCATATCATCAGGGATGTCCCAGCTCATGTTTTCCAAGGTGTTGTCCAGAGTGTTGTCTGCCCTGCTCAAACACATGCAGAGCTACATCGTCTTCCCTGAGGTGGGGGATTTGGCTACAGTGAAGGCTGATTTCTATGCCCTTGGACATATACCCAACATCATTGGTGCCATTGATGGGACATATGTTGCTTTGGTCCCCCCCAGCCGGAGTGAACAGGTGTACAGGAACAGGAAGAGTTATCATTCCATGAATGTCCAGATGGTGTGTTTGGCTGACCAGTACATCTCCCATGTTAATGCCAAGTTCCCTGGGTCAGTGCATGACGCGTACATCATGCAGAATAGCAGCATCCCTTACGTGATGGGTCAACTCCAGAGGCACCGTGTGTGGCTATTAGGAGACTCTGGTTACCAAACCTGTCATGGCTACTGACCCCAGTGAGGAATCCCAGGACAAGGGCAGAGGAACGGTACAATGAGGCCCATGGGAGAACTAGGAGGGTGATAGAGCGGACCTTCGGCCTCCTGAAGGCCAGGTTTAGGTGCCTCCATATGACTGGTGGATCACTAATGTACTCACCAAAGAAGGTGTGCCAGATCATCGTGGCCTGCTGCAAGCTTCACAACCTGGCTTTGCGATGCCAGGTGCCTTTTCTGCAGGAGGATTGTCCAGATGGTGGTGTTGTAGCAGCTGTGGAGCCTGTGGAGAGTGAAGAGGAGGAAGGCGAAGAGGACGACATAGACACCAGGAACACAGTAATACACCAGTATTTTCAATGACACACAGGTAAGAATCCACACCGGCATATTACATGTACTTAACCCCTACTACCTCTCTACTGTCTGTCTTTTTCCCCCAGTGTATTGTAACTGAGTTGTGACTTTCCCTTCCGATTTCAGAGATGTGGGCCCCACTGCGTGACATCTGCTTTATTTCCCCATGGACTACAGCTGTGTGACATTGGTATGTTGGCATCACAATGTGAATATGCCATTTGGCACGGTAATGTCTAATACATTTGTACAAAATCCCAGCCAGACTCCAGATTGTTTTATGCAATAAGTGTGTTTATTACAGTGCTCAAAATTGGTGGGTGGTTGCAAATCGTTGAGGTGTGATGGTGGAGGATTGTCCATGGCAGAGTCCAGACTATCAGTATCACAGGTGCATTGACCAGATGCCTGTGGAAAGTGGAGCAGGGGCAGTGTAAGGTTGGACAGGGTGTCAATGTGGGACAGTGGAATGACAATCAGGGAGGTATCCTTTGCTGGCGGGGGTCTTGGCCTCTTACTCTGTCTTCTTCCTGGATCTCAGGGCCCGCATGCGGGGTGGTTCTCCTTCTGCAGGGGGTGGGGTTCTGGTGGCCTGTTGGTCTTGTGTCGGGGCCTCCTGTCCACTAGCGCCGGCGGAGGTGGTAGGCAGTTCTTGGTCCATGCTAGTGTCAGGGGCCCTTTGTGGTGCAACAGTGTCCCGCAATGTGGTGACTACCTGATTCAGAGCCACTACGATGGTGCCCATGGCGGTACTGATGTTTCTTAGTTCTTCCCTGAACCCCATATACTGTTGCTCCGGCAGGAGCTCGATCTCCTGAAACCTTGCCAGGACCGTGGCCATCGTCTCCTGGGAGTGGTGGTATGCTCCCATGATGGAGGAGAGGGCCTCGTGGAGAGTGGGTTCCCTGGGCCTGTCCCCCCCCTGTCGCACAGCAGCCCTCCCAGTTCCCCTGTTTCCCTGTGCCTCTGTCCCCTGGACTGTGTGCCCACTACCACTGCCCCCAGGTCCCTGTTGTTGTTGGGGTGGTGGGTTAACCTGGGTGCCCTGTAGGGGTGGACACACTGCTGATTGACGTGTCCTGGGGACAGAGATATGGGCCCGCTGGGTGGGTGCTGTGCTGGTGTTCCCAGAGGGGGGAAGGTCTGCTGTGGCCTGTGGCCGTCTGAGGGGAACCGACTGTCCAGAGGTCCCTGATGGGCCGGGCTGGTCATCTAGATCTAGGGAGACAGAGGTGCTGTCATCACTGTGGGCCTCTTCTGGGGGTGGAGTGGACATTTGTGGACCCTCCTGCGCGGTGACGTGGCGTTCGGGTCCTGCAGGGGTATAAAAGTATGATTATTGCTTCTGTGTGTGCCATAGCGTGTAATGGGAGGGTGCCCGTGTACCCCTGTGCTTGCATTCCTGTGTGGTGGCTTTTGTGACGGTGGTTTGGGGGGGGATGGGTATGTGCAGTGGGCATGCTTAGGTGATGGTTGTCCATGCTTTGTGGTCGCATGCAGGGCTTGGTGTTGGAATGGGTGGGTTGTGAGGGTGAGACATTTGCAAGGAGTAGTTGTGATGGGGGTGGGGGTGAGGGTGGGGTATGAGTTGGCATGCTGGTGTGGTTGGGGGGATGAAGTAGTTAAGAATTGACTTACCAGAGTCCATTCCTCCTCCTACTCCTGCGAGGCCCTCAGGATGCAGGATCGCCAAGACCTGCTCCTCCCATGTTGTAAATTCTGGGGGAGGAGGTGGGGGTCCGCCGCCAGTCTTCTGCACTGTGATGTTGTGCCTGGATACCATGGAACGCACCTTACCCCGTAGGTCGTTCCACCGCTTCCTGATGTCGTCCCTATTTCTTGGGTGCTGTCCCACAGCGTTGACCCTGTCCACTATTCTGCTCCATAGCTCCATCTTCCTGGCAATGGTGGTGTGCTGCACCTGTGTCCCGAAGAGCTCTGGCTCTACCCGTACAATTTCCTCCACCATGACCCTGAGTTCATCGTCTGAAAACCTAGGGTGTCTTTGCGGTGCCATGGGGTGGTTTGGGTGATGTGTGGGGTGGATTGTGTGGTGCTAAGTGTGGTGATGTGTATTGGTGTGTAGTTTGAAGTGCGTGGTGATATTGCTGGGTGACAGTGAATTGCGTGTCTGGGTGTGCGGGTCTCTTATCTCTGTGCGTGTTCACGAATCTCTAGGAGCAGGGGTTTGTGGATGATGTGGGTGTGTGTTTTATATTGTATTGGGTGTGTGGGAGTGGTGTGTGTATGTGTCTCAGGTGTGTGTATTTCGATGTATCCAATGTGGCTGTGTTTAGTAAGAGTGTGTGTATTTTGAGCGCGGCGGTGTGTACCTCCAATGGAATACCGCGGTTGAAAGACCGCCTCGTGGATTCGTGTGTCGTGATAGTGTGGGCGTATTTCTGTTGGCGTGACGGTGGAGGTTTGGTCATCGCCAGTTTCTCGCTGGCCTTTGGTGTGGCGGACTTTTGTGGATGTCTGTATTTTGGCGGTTTGCCTGTTGTGGGTCAGAATGACTGTGGCGGTTTACCGCGGCCGCGGCGGTGTTATGGCGCTCTTCTGTACGGCAGTAAGCGCCTTTTACCACCGAGGTTGGAATGACCCCCATAGTCCTCATAGACATACGTCATAAGTTGCAAATTGTGGGTCTCTGGAGCACATTTCTTTTGTCATCTTTTCTCACAGTTAAACTCCAAGACTCAGGAGCCAAAGATGATTTCACTTACTTAAAGCATCTCTCCAGTATCTCCACATTGGCATTCTGAGTTCCCTACCCTGACTTCAACAGAGAAGTTCTTCCATCCTCAGATCTCCCAGCTACACTGACTACCACTTGTATACACATTTATAAAGTTTGTTTCTTAGATTGGCAAAGCTTTGTGTCTTCGGATCTCCACAGTGAATTTCATATGTTCTCCTTTCTCTGCCTAACAGTCCAATTCAGGCATATCCATAGCAAACCACGTTCTGCATGTATAACATGGGATACAGGTTCGGAAGAACCCTACAATATGATGTGTTGATGGAGAAAATTTAACATAAGTGGATTAGGGATCCACTACCACGCTTACCCTCTGAATGAGTGTTGTTTTTGACCACTTTGATCCTGTGCAATTATCTCTTGTTGCACATGGCATCAAGTCAAGGTCTGCTGGGATGTAGATGGTTGACAAACCTAAATTAGTCTTTGTGATGTTCATACTGAACTGAACAACCCTGGAAAAGAGACTTCCAATTAGCCACATCTGAAAATATGTTCAAGTTCCTTCTAGGTTACAAAATAAACAGAGTGCACATTCCTGCCAAAAAAGCATTACATTGCAATATATTACTGTGGTGCTGAGCTGTTCTTTGCCTGTCCTGAATTTGTACTGGAGATCAAATCCCTGCTTGTTAATGCATCCTGGTTCTTTCATTTTGGAGCCTACCTATTTTTAGTTTTTCTAGCTGATATGTACTGTTCTTTGGAAACCTGGCAACTTTCCAGAATTTGTACATGAATTGTACAGGTAAATTATGTTGAATATCTGGTATATGTAGAAAGTGGGTTATTGGTTGAGGGGGTGGAAGAACCGCTCAGGCAACAACTATTATCCATGTCAAGGTGAACCATAAAAGTCCCTAAATTAACCTGTGCTTAACCCTCTGGTAGATTGGCATAAAGTGAGCAAACCTAACTTAGAGGCATTGTGTAGGTTGTTTATGCAGCACATAAACAGCAAAAGTGAAAACACAACACAAGAAAAATCCCAAACCAATTTGGAAAAATAGACTGAATTTGAATAGATAAAATGGTACCAGAACAGCAAAAAATCATCAGTAAAACCATATATATTGAATTTTAATTTTTTAGTGAAACTAGCACCAAGAAGCAGAAAGCAACAACTTTGGTCATCTGGTCATGCGAGACAGGGACAAAGAATTTCAGGCTGGCAGCGAGGGAGCGTGCGCTGACTGAGTACAGGCCTGAGTTCGAATTGCTGGGAATTGTACCTTAGTGTTGAGATGTGAGGTCCTGTGCCGGCCAGTCCACCACTTTGTTGGTCCCGATGAAGCCGCTGACCACGATCTGTAAAGTGCTGAGATGTGACTTCCTGTACTGGGCTGCATCGCTCTGCATTGGTTCTGAGGAAGCCACCAATTGGGAGCTGCGAGCAGCTGCGATGCTTGGTTCGGCATTGTGCTGCATTGCACTGTCATGTCCATTGGTGACGGAAATCAAGAGCTATGAGGTGCTGAGATACATAGTCCTGGGTCATGTTGTATTGTGCTGCATCGGTTCGGATGAAACCCTTCACTTGCATCGAGAGTAGTACTTTCTGACTCCAGTCATGGGCCCAGGACCTGGACATCACCTCTTGGGGATCAGGACACACTCCAGAGGAGGCCACCATGGCTCAGTCAGGTCCAGTTGCAGCTCCAAGCAGATCCAGTTGCACCAGGTCAGCTCGACCAATGCATGGAGGCCCCTAAAGCTTGTTGTGTCCCTGCAGCTCACACAGGAGGTCAGCCAACTGACCCTTGGATTCACTCTGGCTAGCATGAGATGAGGGCAAGCAGGGCCTGACTTCCTTCTCAAATAGCAAGCAGGAGGACAGTTCTCTGGAAGCAAGGTAGTCCTTCTCTTGTGACATCTACAGGCTCAGGAGTGTTCTGATGAGTGGCTCTGGGGGTCCAAGTTTTATATCTGGTACCAGCCTTTTTATGGGGGGGCTCCCTGTCCTAACCCTCCATCTTGTTCTAGAAAGTTCTTCCTCTTCCCCGTTAAGCCGAAAAATATCTGAGTGTGATAAAAGGCAGGGTAGGTCTGATGTCAGATGTGTTTGTGTGTGCAGGATGCAAAACTCTTTAATATGTGAGTGGGGCTGGGTGCAGCCCCTCCCCATCATCCTGCAAGGATGGCCCAACTTACCCACATCTACGCCCTCTTTGTGTTACTATCGGGAAGCAATACACAAACCCCAATAGAAGATCCATTCACAGTCGTGTGGCCAGGATGGTGGCAGAAGACACAAATGGTTGTGAAAAAAAAATGCCAACTTTCCGAAAGTGTCACAAAGTGATAGGTGGAATGATTGAATTAATCTTAGCCACTGGCCACATCCCAATTTATAGTTTTTCGCCCACCATGCCACCTCGGTTTGGACTCAGTCATATGAAAATCATTCTTGACCTTTCTCCAATGAGAACAGCCCAGCCCGAACTGCCGGGACAGGTCCCCTTGAACCGGAACACAAGCAATCAAGGACCAGTTTCACCCTTATTAAGGCTCATCAGCCAGGTATAGCTTGTTTCTAGTGGCACAGTGAGCATGGAACCCACGTCTTGGCATACCCATCAAACTTAGGGGCATCAAAAGCAAAGTAATGGAGGGAATGCGTGAATTAATTTCAGCCACTGGCAATTGCTGGGGCTGCATCCCAATCCATAGTTTTTTTGCCTAGCATGCCACCTGCTGCTAACGTCAACCTTAACTGGCTCGTGGCTTTTGTGCACTAATCTCTGCTGTGCTCTGCGTGTGGCTCCTGTGGCTGCCTATTCCCGGGTCTTCTCTTCAGCCCCCTTGAGTCCGTGATACATCTTCCTCCAAGTGGCAGCCTGCCACCGTGAGAAGTGCTTCCCTTGATCCATGTGTTTGCAAGGTCCTGCTGGGGATTGCAGGGTGATTCTACTAAGAAATGATCAGGCTTGAAAAAGTCAATGGGGGCATTAAAAGAGATGGAAAGGAGTCTAACCATCCCACCTGACTCAAGCCCGCAGAGATACGAGACGCTGAATGTCAGGCGACATGGATTCATCTCCAAGCCCGGCCAGCGCTCCGTGGAGGATTCTAACATCAGGACCCGCACAGCCAGACCCTTGATGGCCTTACGTGGCGAATATAGGAACAGCTGCAGAGTCAATGATGGAGAGCTAAAGCTCATGAACAGGAAATGAAGAAGACTTCTGAATGAGACAAAGCATAAAGATGACTCGAAACTTATAAAGGGGAAGCTCATGCAAGACAGCTCATGCGATATCGACGTATTACAAGAGTTCTTACAATACAGAGCTCGCAGAGTGAATACCACTCCTGTTACTTAGATCTAACAACAAGGTGCTCATACACAGCACATTTCATAGAATAAAGAGCGTATATAAAACTGAGTTCAAAGAATCGAAACAGAGCTCTTGTAGTATTGTGCAAATAAAAAAAAGACTTCAGCTCATGTAGGGAATGAGTATAAGGAGTGGATGCATTTATTTTGGAGCTCAGGCAATATTTCATTCATATAGGGAGCTCGTATACTATAGAATTCCTAGTCGACTGAGTGCATGCATCTAAGGCAGTTGTCATACCATACACAGAGGAGACTTCCTGAATGAGAGTGCTTTCAGTCAGCCATATTATGCGTTGCCTGGAGTAATACGGTTGGGAAAGCCGCTCAATGAATGCGTTTTCCATTGTTTCTGGACCCGAAATTCCAGTTCAGAAAACACCGGTCCCAGGTTGTCCAGATGCAGACCTGAAATGGGAATATGTCGGATGCGTGTCAGGCCTGGTATGTGGGCGGAGCCACGGCCTGACCCCCTCCCGTCACCTCCTGCACTACAGGGGAGCAGACAGTACCCCGCCCCCCCATCCCCCCCCACCCCCCACCCGAACGTGCTCAGCCTCCCCACCCACACCAGCCCCCGCACATATTTCCCACCTGCTAACAGCTGGTGGTAAATATCTACATATGGGAAGATTTGAGTTTGGGGCTCCAGTTTCTCCCACGGAAATTGTGATGAGAGTCTCGGAGGAACGTTCTTGTAATACAAAATCCATACACTTCAGAGCTTCATCAGTACAAAACTTGCAGGGCAGACAGATCGTGACGGAAGGCTTATTTAGTGCAAACCTCTTACAACACAGGCGCCATACAATATTTAGCTCCCGCTATATAATGCAAAACACACTAACGAGGGAATACTCACTTAGTACTGAGCTCACCTAACACGGCCAGGCTTTGCAGAACTGAACTCGAAACAGGATTTTATAGCTCGTTCAATACATCACTCATACTTTTCGGAGACCAAACATTTCAAATCATATATATTGTACAGTTCATGCTTTACAGAAATCATGCATGGCTGAGATCTTAAAACCGTTTTATAACTTCTACTTAATACATAATAGAGGGTTCGCACATTATATAGCTCATACAATACATAGTTTATTCGTTACAGAGCTCATACAATTCAGAAATCATATGCTACAGAGCTCATATACTGCAGCGTCCATTGGTTAAGAGCTAATATAGTAGGTGTTTTTTTACAATACATAGCTCATACAACAAAGAGCTCGTGCATGCATCTGCTTATGGAATGGCTCATACGTTACAGACATTTTGTAATATCTAGCTCATGCTTCAAAGAGCTCGCACTCTGCACCGCTCGCACAATACAAAACTGTTAGAGAATAAAGCCCCTGCGTTCAGTCACCTGACGCAGGGCTCACATGCTGCAAGAACTCCGACTGGACACAGGCCATAGAAAAAGAATATGCAAATCGATAATGCTCACACCTGACAACACTTAAATACCTGAATGTACACATGTAGGTGATATATATCTTACATGAAAGGGATTGTGGAAGACTGAGCTCATTGCACTGAGAAGTCATGATTTACTGCGGAAAAGTGCCTCGCGTGGTGATGGCCATTTACTCCTACCCTGACTGCCCCAACTATAAGGATGTCTGGATTCCTGGTGCTGATTTTTGTTGTCATGGAAGAACACGGATCATGTATGTGCATCATGACAGGGGTCTTTTTGGACTGCGAGGGGTGCCCTAAGCGCTACCCTCATAGTGATGAAAGGCTTTGCCCGAAGTTATGCAGCACAAGTGCAGTGGTGGCAGTATACCATGTAGTGATCAGGAGTGTATAGGCTTTTTAACCTGCGCCGCTGGACTGAGACCTACACACTCACCCATTTAAAGTTCTGCTGCTGTGTGGAGAGGTGTGTAGTGCTGCACAGTGCACATGTATTATATATATGTGCTGGGTATATATGTGTCTGTGAAAGGTACAATACAGCGATGATGCAGTGCAGGGCAGTGTGTGTGTGTCATACATGTGCTGGATGTATGTGTTCCTGTGAATGGTCAAATACATGTATTATGGAGTGCTGTGCAGAGCGTGTATGTTATACGATTTGTCATAGTTTTAATAAAATATGTAAGCTCTGAAAGGGCACTCATGAAATATTGAAGTACAATTATGGTGAGCCAACTAAGCCAATCTCTAGGAGTGATGCATGTTCGCAAGATTGTGCAAGATAATTTTGAGAAAATGGTGGAAAATCGTGCATTTTCCAGCACAATTTCTTTGAATGGCTTTTCCAAAAAGATGATACAGGTGGTTTAGAAAAAAAGCTACTTAAATTAGTCTATTATTTATCAGAGCAATTTTTTACACTTCTACGTTTCAGATCCTTTTTAATTCCGACTCTTTCAAGTAAAGTCTCAAGAGCATATTATGACTGAGAATATCCTTGGGAGGGGCAAAGGAGAAAAATAAATACATTATAAACATTTCTTAACTACAGCACCACTACAGGGTTGCACACATTTAACAAGCTTGTGTAGCAGTACTGTTGCTCATCAGGAAGACCCTATACAAATTTACCAGGATTTGTGGACCAAAAAGGGAAAGAATCATTAGTTTCAAACGTACTAATGTACAATAAGACATCTCGGAAAGTTATATCACATGACCTGTAAAGTGACTATGACATTAGTTCAGATCACAGGAAAACACTTTGGCCTTTTACATAGAAGTGTTCGACATGGGATGGAAGGTCTACACTAAACTAATAGAAATATCTTATTGCTCCTTTAGAACAATGCCAGTAGATGATAACTGCCGGCCCCATTCAGCCAAGCCATTTATTACCCATTATTTTCACCTACCATAAATGGCTTGCCTTTTTCTGGTTTTGTACAACTACTGTGTCGTTCAGTTTATCAATTTCAAGCCTTTTCAAAGCTTTTAGCCCCTGCATGTCCATAGGTTATTTTTCTTCACTCTGATGCTGTGAACACTATTGGTATTTGATTGTCAGTTTAAGAGGAAAGAGAAAAATACGTAATCTGATAAAGGAGACAGGAATGCAAAGTAGAAGGGAAAGAAAAGAGTAAGGTGAAATGGGGAAATATGAGGAAGGAGGTAAGGGGGGAAGAAGGGAAGGGAAGGCAGTGAGAACAAGAGGAGGCAGTGGGAGAAGTACAGATGAGGGTGGGGGAAGGAGAAATGGTTGCTATATTATAGAGGATAGCAAGTGAGAGAAAAAAGTGGCAGAAGCAAGAAAAATAGTCAAGGAGAAAAAAGAAGGGGAAACAAAGACAGTGGAAGTATGCATGAAAAGGAGAACATGTTGTTAAGAAGAAAGCAGGTGAAAAGTGAGCGACAGCCAAAGTTAGAGATTCTTAGAGAAAGGAAAGGGATTGAGTGAAATGATGAGTGAGCAAAAGGAGAAGTGAGGGGGAAATGAGATGAGGAAATGTAGGACATTGGGTTACGGGTGGGGGGGCGGTTAAACCCTACTCATGCAGCAACCACAATCTTTGTCAGGGTGAAACACGAGTAAATCCCAATATCACCTGTGCTCAACCCTCTGGCAGCTTGGCACAAATACATTCAGGCTTAACTTAGAGGCATTGTGTAAAGCATTTATGCAGCACTTCAACCAGTAGTAAAGTGACAAGAAGACACAGGAAAAATCCCACAATCCAAAATGTTATATATTATTTGACACCAAAACAGCAAAAGTCCAGTTAATAGAACTGGAGATATGCAAAAAGTGTTTTGCAAAAATCAAGCACTAAGAAGCAAAACGTGCCAAACTCAGTTATCTGGTTACAGTAGACTGAGTCCAGTTCAGGCCAACCGCAATGGAGTAAGGTCTGGGTACAGGACTGAGTTCAGTCCGCTGAAAATTACCTAGTGACCTTGGTGTTGAGATGCAGAGTTCTTGTGTCGCTTTGCAGGGGCCAGGGTCAAGGAGCCATTGATGAGGAGCAGCGATGTGAGGTTAGCCGTTGAGATGCATCATGCAGCAGCAGAGTTAAATTCCATCAGTGAAGAAATGCAATGCAAGATCCACCATAGAGATGCATTGTGTTGTGGCAGAGCCGATGGCGAGCTGCGTCATGCTGCATCAAGATGCGTTGTGTTGCGTTAACATTGAAGAAACCTGTTATGTCCCTGTGGTTTGAACAGGGGCAGCTGAATGACCCTTGGAGAGTCTTTGAGGTTGTGGGTCCACACAGGTGAGTTGGATTCAGCAGGGTAGTTCACAGCAGCAGAAAAGTTGTTTTGCAGTAACAGCAGGCATTTGGCAGGAAAGCAACCCTTGGTCAGCAAGCAGATGAGCAGGGCAAACTTCACAGCTGGGCAGTCCTTCTACATGGCAGAGTCCACAGGTCCTGAGGTGATGTGAACAGCTGGGTCTGAGGGTTCACTATTTATATTGTATGTGCAACCCTTTGTGAGTGTGCTGAGGCAGAGTCTATGTGATGTGCATGTGTGGACCGCAGTTGTTATTAAACTTTTTTAAGCACTATAAAGAAGGCTTCCAAAACCAAACATGTTTTGATCAAAGCAGCGACGAGTAACCCACCAATCTCACAGCATTGTTTTTTCTGGCTGTGCGTCTGCTTAGTTACTTTTCAGGCATCTGAAATGGCCTGACGAATATGTGCACCCTACAGATCACTAAATAGAAAAAGACATCAGTCCCCTAAATTGGGTATTGTGGGAATTGGTGAAAATCACCAAGGGCCTCATTCTGAGTAGCCTCAGAATGGTGATGCTGTCTCTGGTACAAATGGAGTTTTGTGCCTCAATTAGGATCGTAAGATGTGCACAGATTTCTTGTTGATCATGCAATGTTTCCTCAAAGAAATCTCACCAGATTTATCCATGAGAAGCCTTGTAGATGCTGCACATTACTTCTTATAAATTAGGAGAACGCGCTTTTATTGGGTTATGCATTTTGACTTGTAAAGCTTGCAATGGGTAGATAATATTGCAATTGGGAAAATGAATGCCAAATCATTCCCATGTGTCATAGAAGGAGTCTTGAAGTAGCAACAGTCTACAGACTGATCAACAACCGCACAGGATGGACCCATGCTCTCAGAGGCATGTCTTTTAACTTTCCTTCCCTTGAACCTGAATTACAATGTTTTTCGAGACTCACACAAAGATTATATTTATTTATATTGCATTAGTCCAGGTGTCTAACTAGTTGCCACAGTCTATATCTATTCTGCAGGACATTTTGAACTTAATATCCACATTCTTCTTTGAGCAGTATTGCAAACATATGTCTTTATGCACCTGTGGAGTCTCACTGATACATCGGCAAACTCATAGGGGAGCAGCAGTGGTTCTGCCAAGGCAGTTCCATGGCCATTTGGATCTGCATCAGGAGATAGAAAAGTGGTATCCTGGGGTGAAAGAAGGAGTTCCACTGCATGCTATTCCACTCTACGCTGCTCCATTTTATGTCACTCCACTGTAAGCCACTGTACAATACGCTATTCCACTCTATGCAGTTCCACTCTATGTTGCTCCACTCTATGCTATTCTACTGTATGTCACTTTAATGTACTTCACTCCACTGTGCACCACTGTAAAGCACTCTACTTTACACCACTACACTCTACCCTACTCCACTCTACACTCTTACACCACCACAATCCGTTCTATACCACTCCATTCTTTGCCAATCCACTGTATGCTATTCAACTGTACCCCACTCCACTCTGTGCCACTACACTCTACTAAAGTTCACTGTACCTTAGTCCATTCTACACCACTCCACTATATGTCAATCCACTCTACGCCACTCCATTATACCCCACTTCACTCTACGCCACTCCACTATGCTATTCCTCTGTACAGATCCTCACTGTACCCTACTACCAGTCCAGCCTACTCTACTTCAGTCCACTGTACATCACTGTATTCCACGCTATGCCACTAATTGTACTCCCCTTTATGCCAACTTCTCTACAAGACGGCATATCACTCCACTGAAAGGTACGCCGCTACAGTGTATTAAACTCCACCACACAGTACGATATGAGACACCACTTCATTATATGATACTTTAGTCCACTCTACTACACTCCACATGACTACACAGTACGACATATTAGGCCACTGTATGTCACTCCAATGTACATCGCTCCACTCTACAACACTCTACTATACTCTATAAACCTGTACTCTGGAACACTCTACTACACCCTAGGCCACTATGCAACACTGTACTACACTGTCTGCTGCAACACTACATTGTACATCACTCTACTCCACTCTATGCCATGCTTGCAACACTCTACTCATCTTGATGCCACTCTGCAACTCTCCACTCCAATATAATGGACACTTTAGTTGACAATACTGCAGTATACAACACTCAACTGTACTGTATGACACAGCACTACACAGTACAACATGCCACTACACTCTACAATATTCCACTCCACTGCACGACACACCATGACCTCACCTGCATAACACTTTATTCTAATATGCGCAATGCCACTCCACTCTAATACACTCCACAACAGTAAACTGTGTGGCCCTGATTCACAAGCGCTTCCGCACTCGTGGTAGAAGCCCTGCAGTTGTGGGAAAGGCCCTGCAGTCGTGAAGGGGGCCTGCACTCATAGCAAGACCTCCGCAATGACAAACTTCAGTGCAGAGGTCCGGCCACGAGTGCGGGCCTCCTGCTATGACTTCGAGGCCGCAACCACAACTGCAGTGACCCTTTGTGAGTAGGGCCCTATGAGTTTACACTGTACCACACTGTCCTCAGGGGACAAGCCTTAAAAAACATGGGGGACTAACCCAGTTAGGCAGTATGCTAGTGATATCATGGTGTGTGATGTTGCATGTGGCATCACAGGAAGTGACATCATGAACTCACAGGAAGTGACATTGTGGGAAACTGGCACTTTGTTGCAGTACCCCCCACCCCCACTTTTTGCCTGGCTTCTGGATACAACTTGGACTGGTGCGCACTGGGATCCTGCTATCCAGATTCCCAGTGCCAGTGTTCTTTCCCTAAAACAATGTAAAGGTAATTGGATACACCTTTTAGCTACCACTATGAGACCGTAGTAA
Source organism: Pleurodeles waltl (assembly GCF_031143425.1). Taxonomy (NCBI): domain Eukaryota; kingdom Metazoa; phylum Chordata; class Amphibia; order Caudata; family Salamandridae; genus Pleurodeles; species Pleurodeles waltl. The sequence goes on from NC_090445.1 coordinate 1,635,846,583, forward strand.
AAGGTACCTAGGTACCCAGGTCATAGGGTACTAAAGGTAGGCACCTGAGGGCAGCAGCACTGATTGTGCCACCCTGAGGGCTATGCATCCAGATGCACCCAGCACTGCCATTGCAGGCTGGGTGTACTGGTGCAAACCAACATGGTACACTGCCTGTGTGCCCTGTCCACCATACACTGTATATACTGTGGCAGGCCTTACAGCCCCAAGGCAGGGTGCACCATATCCATTGTGAGGGCATATCTGCAAGAGCAATATGCCCTCACTGTGTCCTTGCCAAACCTTGGGCATTGTGATTGAACAGAGCAGCCATTTTAATACATGTGCTGGACACTGGTCAACACAAGTTTCCTAGCTATATGGTGGCCACTCTGAACCCTGGGTTGTTTGGTATCAAACAACTCAGAATGATAAATCCAAACTGGTACCAGTATTGGATTCATCCCTAAATGTACCCACGGGTCACCTAAGAGATGACCCCTACAAAAGCTAACTACCATGGCATGGTTGCTGACTGAGTTTTTCCAGCCTGCCACCTCCAGACACACAATCTACAAACCTTGGGGGAGAGATCTGTCTCTCTGGTTTGTAGAACAATGCCCTTCCTAGGTGGTGGTTGTTTGAAATGGGGTCTTTGGTTGGGAGTCAGGTTACCCCCTGTCTAAGCAAGGACCCTCATTCTAGTCAGGGTAAAAGAGAATCACCTTCAGTTAACCCCCCCCCTCACTCCCTTGGTAGCTTGGCATGAGCAGTAGGCTTAACTTCAGAGTGCTAGGTGTAAAGTATGTATACCAACACACACAGTAACTCAATGAAAACACTACAAAATGACACAACACAGGTTGAGAAAAATAGAGAATATCTAAACAAAACAAGACCAAAACGACAAAAATCCACACAAGTTAAGTTATCAAAAACAAAACAAAAAGAGTCTTCATGTAATTTTAAACACAACGCTAATGCTGTTAGTGTGAAAATGTACCTGGGTGCACCTAAAATAACCCCTCACGGGCGTGTAGAAAAGAGCTTGCGATTCATCAATATCACTCACGAGCAAGTCCTTGCATTGTTCCTCCTTCAGTCGGGTCGGCATGTGTTGTTTCTTCTCTCTGCAGGAGAGCGATGCACCGATCGGTCAGCACTCTCGGGTCTGGGCAGGCCTTGCATTGTTTTTACACGGGCAGTGCTGTTTGCATCAGAAATCCAGCCGCATGATGATCCGAAAACCACGCAGTGCAGGTTGCGATCTCACCAGCCTCCGTCAGCGATGTTGCGTGTCATTTCTCCAGCCACGGGCATCGATCTTCCGGTCGATTTTCTGCCGCAAAGCCAGTGGCGCTTCAAATTTTCACCCACAGATCCGAGTTGCGTCGATCTTTGCACTGCACAGTGCTCTGTGCGTGGATTTCTCACTCTTGGCCTGCCAGATTCTCTTTTCAGGGCCCCAGGAACTGGATGGGCACCACTTGGCAAAGTGGGAGTCTCAGCAGAGGCTCCAGGTGCTGGCAGAGAGAAGTCTTTGCTGTCCCTGAGACTTCAAACAACAGGAGGCAAGCTCTAAATCAAGCCCTTGGAGAGTTCTTCACAAGAAGGAAGGCAACACAAAGTCCAGTCTTTGTCCTCTAGCACAGGCAGAAGCAGCCACTGCAGGATAGCTCCACCAAGACAGTCACAGGCAGGGCAGCTCTTCTTCCTCAGCTCTTCAGCTCTTCTCCAGGCAGAGGTTCCTCTTGGTTTCCAGAAGTGTTCTAAAGTCTGTGGTTTTGGGTGCTGTTCTTATACCCATTTTTCCCTTTGAAGCAGGCTTACTTCAAAGAAAAGTCTCTATTGTTTGTGAAATCCTGCCTTGCCCAGGGCAGGCCCCAGACACACAACAGGGGGTTGCACACTGCATTGTGTGAGGGCAGGCACAGCCCTTTCAGGTGTAAGTGACCACTCCTACCCTCCCACCTAGCACAGATGGCTCATCAGGAAATGCAGACTACACCCCAGCTCCCATTATGTCACTGTTTAGTGAGAGGTGTGACCAGCCCAACTGTCAAACTGGCCCAGACAGGGACTCCACAAACAGGCAGAGTCGCAGAAATGGTTTATGCAAGAAAATGGACACTTTCTAAAAGTGGCATTTTCAAACGCACAATCTTAAAATCAACTTTACTAAAAGATGTATTTCTAAATTGTGAGCTCAGAGACCCCAAACTCCACACGTCTATCCGCTCCCAAATGGAATCTACACTTTAATCATATTTAAAGGTGCCCCCCATGTTAACCTATGAGAGGGACAGGCCTTGCAACAGTGAAAAACAAATGTAGCAGTATTTCACTGTCAGGACATAAAAAACACATTACTATGGGGGTCATTCTGACTCTGACGGGCGGCGGAGGCCGCCCGCCAGAGTTCCCCCCTCCGAAATACCGCTCCGCGGTCGAAAGACCGCGGTGGGTATTCTAAGTTTTTCCCTGGGCTGGCGGGCGGTCGCCAAAAGACCGCCCGCCAGCCCAGGGAAAAACTCCCTTCCCACGAGGATGCCGGCTCGTAATCGAGCCGGCGGAGTGGGAAGGTGCGACGGGTGCTGTTGCACCCGTCGCGTATTTCACTGTCTGCCAAGCAGACAGTGAAATACTTGTAGGGGCCCTCTTACGGGGGCCCCTGCAGTGCCCATGCCACTGGCATGGGCACTGCAGGGGCCCCCAGGGGCCCCGCGACCCCCCCTACCGCCATCCGGTTCCCGGCGGGCGGACCGCCGGGAACTGGATGGCGGTAGGGGGGGTCGGAATCCCCTCGGCGGCGCAGCTAGCTGCGCCGCCTTGGAGGACTCCAAAGGGCGGCGGTACACTGGCGGGAGACCGCCAGTGTTGCCGGTCCGACCGCGGCTTTACTGCCGCGGTCGGAATGCCCTTGGGAGCACCGCCGGCCTGTCGGCGGTGCTCCCGCGGTCCTCCAACCCAGCGGTCATTGACCGCCAGGGTTGGAATGACCCCCTATATGTCCTACCTTAACCATACACTGCACCCTGCCCTTGGGGCTATCTAGGGCCTACCTTAGGGGTGCCTTACATGTTAGAAAAGGGAAGTTTTAGGCCTGGCAAGCGGGTACACTTGCCAAGTCGAATTTACAGTTTAAAACTGCACACACAGACACTGCAGTGGCAAGTCTGAGACATGATTACAGAGCCACTTAGGTGGGTGGTACAACCAGTGCTGCAGGCCCACTAGTAGCATTTGATTTACAGGCCCTGGGTACTTCTAGTGCACTGTACTAGGAACTTACTAGTAAATCAAATATGCCAATCATGGATAAACCAATCAACAATATAATTTACACTGAGAGCAATAGCACTGGTTAGCAGTGGTAAAGTGCTCAGAGTTCCAGAGCCTACAAAAACAGGTCAGGAAATTGGAGGCAGGAGGCACAAAGATTGGGGAGGACCCTGCAAGAAGGGTAAAATCCAACAGTGGTGCTAACACCTCCTCCCTCAGGAACGTGCACTGCCCTGGCGGTGAGCTTCAAAGGGCTTACCACCTTTGAAACTCAACCCCCAAGCCTGCTGCTGCAGGAGATGGCCTCCCCAATTGCAAACCCCCATTTTTGGCAGGAGCAAAGGTGGAAAACTACACAAAGAGTAGGAGGAGTAGCCCCACCTGGAATACACCACCCCTAAGGTGTTGCCTGCAAGGTGGGCACTCCATTTCATTTTCCTCCATCTTAGATGGAAGGAAAATAGCCAATCAGAAATAGGGAAGTGACTCTTCCCACGGAAAGTGATCACTGTCGTGAGTCTAGCCACCCAAAGGTAGGTTTCCCATTGGACACTACCAGGTTCTCCCTAAAACGCCCACTAAATACAGTATTTAGTGGGCACCCCACGGGCATCGATCTTCCGGTCGATTTTCTGCCGCAAAGCCAGTGGCGCTTCAAATTTTCACCCACAGATCAGAGTTGCGTCGATCTTTGCCCTGCACAGTGCTCTGTGCGTGGATTTCTCACTCTTGGCCTGCCAGATTCTCTTTTCAGGGCCCCAGGAACTGGATGGGCACCACTTGGCAAAGTGGGAGTCTCAGCAGAGGCTCCAGGTGCTGGCAGAGAGAAGTCTTTGCTGTCCCTGAGACTTCAAACAACAGGAGGCAAGCTCTAAATCAAGCCCTTGGAGAGTTCTTCACAAGAAGGAAGGCAACACAAAGTCCAGTCTTTGTCCTCTAGCACAGGCAGAAGCAGCCACTGCAGGATAGCTCCACCAAGACAGTCACAGGCAGGGCAGCTCTTCTTCCTCAGCTCTTCAGCTCTTCTCCAGGCAGAGGTTCCTCTTGGTTTCCAGAAGTGTTCTAAAGTCTGTGGTTTTGGGTGCTGTTCTTATACCCATTTTTCCCTTTGAAGCAGGCTTACTTCAAAGAAAAGTCTCTATTGTTTGTGAAATCCTGCCTTGCCCAGGGCAGGCCCCAGACACACAACAGGGGGTTGCAGACTGCATTATGTGAGGGCAGGCACAGCTCTTTCAGGTGTAAGTGACCACTCCTCCCCTCCCACCTAGCACAGATGGCTCATCAGGAAATGTAGACTACACCCCAGCTCCCATTATGTCACTGTTTAGTGAGAGGTGTGACCAGCCCAACTGTCAAACTGGCCCAGACAGGGACTCCACAAACAGGCAGAGTCGCAGAAATGGTTTATGCAAGAAAATGGACACTTTCTAAAAGTGGCATTTTCAAACGCACAATCTTAAAATCAACTTTACTAAAAGATGTATTTCTAAATTGTGAGCTCAGAGACCCCAAACTCCACACGTCTATCCGCTCCCAAATGGAATCTACACTTTAATCATATTTAAAGGTGCCCCCCATGTTAACCTATGAGAGGGACAGGCCTTGCAACAGTGAAAAACAAATGTAGCAGTATTTCACTGTCAGGACATAAAAAACACATTACTATGGGGGTCATTCTGACCCTGACGGGCGGCGGAGGCCGCCCGCCAGAGTTCCCCCCTCCGAAATACCGCTCCGCGGTCGAAAGACCGCGGAGGGTATTCTAAGTTTTTCCCTGGGTTGGCGGGCGGTCGCCAAAAGACCGCCCGCCAGCCCAGGGAAAAACTCCCTTCCCACGAGGATGCCGGCTCGTAATCGAGCCGGCGGAGTGGGAAGGTGCGACGGGTGCTGTTGCACCCGTCGCGTATTTCACTGTCTGCTAAGCAGACAGTGAAATACTTGTAGGGGCCCTCTTACGGGGGCCCCTGCAGTGCCCATGCCAGTGGCATGGGCACTGCAGGGGCCCCCAGGGGCCCCGCGACCCCCCCTACCGCCATCCGGTTCCCGGCGGGCGGACCGCCGGGAACTGGATGGCGGTAGGGGGGGTCGGAATCCCCTCGGCGGCGCAGCTAGCTGCGCCGCCTTGGAGGATTCCAAAGGGCGGCGGTACACTGGCGGGAGACCGCCAGTGTTGCCGGTCCGACCGCGGCTTTACCGCCGCGGTCGGAATGCCCTTGGGAGCACCGCCGGCCTGTCGGCGGTGCTCCCGCGGTCCTCCAACCCGGCGGTCATTGACCGCCAGGGTTGGAATGACCCCCTATATGTCCTACCTTAACCATACACTGCACCCTGCCCTTGGGGCTATCTAGGGCCTACCTTAGGGGTGCCTTACATGTTAGAAAAGGGAAGTTTTAGGCCTGGCAAGCGGGTACACTTGCCAAGTCGAATTTACAGTTTAAAACTGCACACACAGACACTGCAGTGGCAAGTCTGAGACATGATTACAGAGCCACTTAGGTGGGTGGTACAACCAGTGCTGCAGGCCCACTAGTAGCATTTGATTTACAGGCCCTGGGTACTTCTAGTGCACTGTACTAGGAACTTACTAGTAAATCAAATATGCCAATCATGGATAAACCAATCAACAATATAATTTACACAGAGAGCAATAGCACTGGTTAGCAGTGGTAAAGTGCTCAGAGTTCCAGAGCCAACAAAAACAGGTCAGGAAATTGGAGGCAGGAGGCACAAAGATTGGGGAGGACCCTGCAAGAAGGGTAAAATCCAACAGTGGTGCTAACACCTCCTCCCTCAGGAACGTGCACTGCCCTGGCGGTGAGCTTCAAAGGGCTTACCACCTTTGAAACTCAACCCCCAAGCCTGCTGCTGCAGGAGATGGCCTCCCCAATTGCAAACCCCCATTTTTGGCAGGAGCAAAGGTGGAAAACTACACAAAGAGTAGGAGGAGTAGCCCCACCTGGAATACACCACCCCTAAGGTGTTGCCTGCAAGGTGGGCACTCCATTTCATTTTCCTCCATCTTAGATGGAAGGAAAATAGCTAATCAGAAATAGGGAAGTGACTCTTCCCATGGAAAGTGATCACTGTCGTGAGTCTAGCCACCCAAAGGTAGGTTTCCCATTGGACACTACCAGGTTCTCCCTAAAACGCCCACTAAATACAGTATTTAGTGGGCACCCCTAGACCAGCTAATCAGATTTGATGGGCAAAAGAAGACCAGCATCAAGAAGATACAAGGCACAAGAACTGTGGACCTGCTGCACAAAGAAAAGGCACCAAACCCTGACTGTTAAACCCAGGGCCCGACAAGTGCCACTGAGGAGCTGCTGGACAACTACAAAAACTATAAAGAACCCCAGAGGACCTCCAGGCTTCAAAAGTTGCCCAGGAACTCCCTCCAGAGTGGAGGTACCATTCTGAAACAAGAAGAAACCAGCAAACCAGTGAGGGTCACTTCACTGACCAGCCACTAACTCCTGAACTGGAAGTTGCAGCTGGACCCAACAACATACCAACAACCATGAGGACAAACCCTGCCAGTGCTAAGTTTGGTTTCACTGTGCCCCCCAGTGGTCAAACCCTACCAATACCCTAGGTATTGGTCAGCTGACATCAGACTCCAGGAAAACTAGCCCACCCAGGGCTGAAAAAGGACCAGGAGGAAGCCCCAGTCGAGGGGCACCAGGAACACCCCAGATTTCCCACAAGAGTGCCCCCGTTGTCCTGCAAATGACCCTTGATATGACTTATCTCCAGCTCCAAAGTGCATCTTTGCGCACACCTCCTGGATCACTGATTTGCTTTGCACCCAGCTGCCCTGTGCCCTGCAATGAAGAACCTGCTGTGCCCTAAGGGTCCCTCACCCATTGTGACCTTGACACTCCAAGGGGATCCCAAGGACCCACCTCTAAACTTAACTGCACAGACCTTTCCTGAGTGGTTCCCCACAGTGGCCCTTCACCTGCTCCAGAAATCTTTCACCGTCACTCCCGCCGGAACCGGGTGCCACCCAAACTTCTCCAGCTGGCACAGTGTGCCCACCGATGACCTCAACCATCCTGCTATAGAAGAACTTGGTAAAGCAATTGTGTGATTTTATATGTATTTTTAAAGGTGACTTTCCATTGATTCCTATGGTGCCTAATCACACACAAAAATACAAATTTTCTTAAACGTCAAAAATTCATATCTCAAAAAGTACATAACCAATTCTCATAGTCTTGTTCTTAAAAATTACATAACATCTGAAGTATTTTTTATAAATTGGTTGAGGTATTCCTTTGAGTGTGTGAGCGGCAAGATTAATATTGTGTTGTGAGTACAACAAATGCTTGCGCTTCTCCAAGATTGGCCTAACTGTTCGACCAAGCTACCTTAAAAATTAGAGCATTAGGTGATCTAGTTTTTAACCCTGTAAACTAACGTATGGTTTCCTGGATCCCCTGCCCAGTGTGCCTAGCTTTGCATACTACATAGAGGGCTACCCTCCTACAGATATCAGATCTTCAGACCTCACACATATGTTTAGGAGGTCTATCATAAGTACATTTAAGAGCATAATGAGATTTAACAAATGAGATTTTGAGTCGGGGTTGTACTAAAAAAGTGATATAACCCTGACACAAAATCTGGGCCCTATCTTATACATTTAGGGCCTCATTTATGAGGCCATAGTGGCACACTGCGCCACCGGAGCATATATTTTTTTAAATCTCCTGTGGCACAGTGTGCCAGCCAATATTCACAAGACCATGCAAAGCCACCCTGTGTGACTTTTCATGGCCTTGTAAATATGGAGCACTTTCACACTTAACACTGCACAAAAGGGGCATTCCATGGGTGCTGCTTGGGGTGTTACCGCGCAATACCCATGGAAAAAAAGGAATATGACACATTCCTAGATTTACAAGTCTGGGAATGCATCAGATTCCTATGCTACCTCAAGGGTGGCCTAAGAATGACGCAACTGGAAGAAATATCTTTATTTCTCCCTGTTTTTCCTTTTTCTACGTGTGCTGCATTCTGCATTCTGCAGCACACATAGACAGAGGAAAACACCTATTGTGATTTTTTTATGCAGGAAGATGTCCCTTCCTGCACAAAAATAATCATCTTGGCAACGCTGGCATCCTTGCACCGTGGTGCAAGGGTGCCTGCATTGCCACTAGGCAGTTTGTGCTCCAGAGCAGGGGGAGAGGACAGAAATGCGCCCTATCTTGTATCTTTGTATCATTTTTATATTGTTTTGCATAATTAACTTCATGTCTATTTAATCACATATCTTTCTTTGAAATTTGCCATTGAGTGTGTGAAGTGATTTTGTAAGGGAACTCTATTCTTTGTACTTTCATATGTTGTTGGGCTTACTGTGGGTTGTTTTTCTGCTCCTTATTTTTTTTATTTCCTGAGCACTCCTTGGGGCAGATTTCTACTTTTTGACGCAAACCTGCGTCAAAAAGTATAGCGCCGGCTATGATGCCAGCCAGCGCCAAATTTATGGAATGGTGCTAGCCGTCGCTAAGGCCCTGTTAGCATCCTTGTAAAGGACGCTAACAAGGCCAGGGAGTCATAGGAGGAACCGGTGCTTGTGTGCCAAATTATGGCGCTACACTGTTTAGAGGCAAAAAATTGCCTCTAAGCAGTGTGGCGCCATTTTCTGGTGCACAACCCCCATGGACATGGCTCCTGTCTTCGTAAAGACAGGAGCCATGCCCACCACCCCAAATGGCCATGCCCAGGGGGTGGGCATGGCCACTGGGGCCAGCGCAGTGCAGGGGACCGCAAGTCAGGGCCCCTGAGCGGTGTTTGGAGAAAAAAAAATACTCATCCGGACTTACCTGGGATGGGTCCCCCATCCCTAGGTGAGCTCGTGGTGTGGGTGTCCCTGGGGCCCGGGAAGGGCACTTGGGCGCAATTTCCATGGTCTCCAACCATGGAAATCTGCCTACAGGTCCCCTTACTCCTGCCCAGACCCAGGCAGTAAATAAAGGCGCTAAGCACCATTATTTAAGATCCCATCCCCCGTGCTGGATTTTAGCACGTGAGTATAAGTATGGTGCAAAAGCCATATCGGCCTTTTCTGGATGGGAACACCTACCTTGCATCTAATTGACGCACAGTAGGTTTTCCACTCCAGAAAATGATGTAAACTCCATAACTTCGGCCCTAGACGTGTCTAGAGCCAAAGTATAAATATGGAGTTAGGTTTGCGCTTAGTTAGCGTAAAAAAAATTACGCTTATTCAGCGCAAACCAAATATAAATATGGGCCCTTATCTTTTTGATATAGTATCATTACAGTGGTTCTTTAGGTTACTGGGTTGACCCCTTTTACTGTTATAGTGTTATTTGCATAAGGTACACAAACAGATGTCACCGAAGGAGAGTACGGGTCTGATGCCCATGCATACTTACTCTTGACAATTTCTGCAAAGTTTTGCATAATCCCAAAGTTCTGACAACACCTGTTAGAAAAGATGGGACGAAGCAATGACTTCCAGTCTGGATATGAGACATTTGCATAATCTATAGTAGCATAAATAGTAATTACACATAACAATTTGTAGCCCTTGTGTTGTTCCAGCCAGTGAAGAAACTGAGCTGTGAGGCTTTGACATTGTTGTTCCCTTGAGTTAAGCAACAGCGCTGTAAAGCTTACGACATTGACACCTAAGCGCTTAAATGCAAACATATTTAACATTAGAAACCCTTTATGCACACCCTCGGAAAACGGAACAGTTGATAACAAAACAAGTGTTATTTATTCATTTAGGGGATACATCAGCTTGAAAAAAGGACTAACGTTGGTGAACAGTGCAGTAGAGGGTATTCTTCAGGCAGAGCTCCGGAGCAAGTGATAAGAGTCAAACTAGGGAAAACAGGAAGGGCCTCATGTCTAAAGCAATTATGCAGTTGCAAAGTCGAATCGGGCCCTTAGGGACCACAAAATTGAATTTTTAAATGAATGAAACCCAAATTGTGATTCTAAAATACGTTATCGAATCTATCAAATCGCAATATGGGATTGCAAGTAAATACAGAATGGGTATTTGAAAGGGACATGTAAATGGAGTCCCTTCTGAATAACGATTCCTTAGATGACCCATTAATGTTTTGTGACCGAAATTCCGGATTCAAAACATTAATATGTTACCACCTTTTCAAACCAGGAGGCAAGCCATTCACAAACAGGAAGAGATCCCCTTCTCCTATGTGATCACTGCCTACTCTTAAAAACTGTTTGTAAAACTTTTCATTTTTTTAAACACATTCCTCATTCTTTTTAGGAAAACACGCTGGGGCATATTTATATTCTATTTGTGCCAAATTTGCGTCAAAATTCAGCGCAAACCTAGCACCATATTTATACTATGACGCCCAACCCCGCGAACGGCAAAATTCCTCCGTGTCCGTCATTTTCTGGATGCGGGAATCCGCCGTGCCTTAATGACATGCAAGGTAGGTGTTCCCGTCCAAAAATTGACTTTAAGGCCTGGGTGCCTTATTTATATTCCTGCGTCATTGTGACGCACAGGAGGGGGTGGGCCTTAAAAAACGGCGCACAGTCTGATGTGCGCCGTTTTTTAACGCCTGGGTGAGGGCAGGCGTTAAAGGGCCTGTGGGCTCACTTCCATGGTCTCTGACCATGGAAGCAGTCCAGAGGTGCCCTTCCCTGCCCCCAGGGACAGCCCATGCCACCCTTGCCCACCCCTGGAGGACACCCATGGATGGGGGGACCCATTCCAGGTAAGTAGAAGTAAGTATAATTTTTTAATTTTTTTAAAGTGGCATAGGGGGGCCTAACTTGGGCCCCCCTACATGCCACTGTGCCCAATGGCCATGCCCAGGGGACAGAAGTCCCCTGGGCATGGCCATTGGTGCACGACTCCTGTCATTTCAGTGGGGGTTGTGCGTCAAAAAATGGCGCAAGCCCGGTTAGAGCCATGATTTTTTACTCTAACCTGACTTGTACAAGTTTTGGACGCACAACCCCCATTTTTCCCTACGCCAGCGCTCCCTGGTTAGAGTAATTTTTATTTACTCTGACCAGCCCGCAGCGCCGGCTAACGTCAATCCTTAAATAAGGTGCCCGCCTGGTGCGTAGGAATGGCGTTAGCTGGCGGTACTTTTTTTGACGCAAACCAGCGCCTGCGCTGGTTTGCATCAAAAAGTATAAATATGGGCCGCTGTATTTTTAAAAAATGCTTTATTTAAAACGAATCAAAGACATGGTTCTCTACTGAACTCAGCAGGCCATCATACCTGTGATTCTAGCTAATCATAGTGGGTGGAGTCCTACCAACTACAATTCTGTATTTGGTGAACCAAACTATTAATTCATAGGTTGGTTTGCAAAATACCAATGCCTTCCTTTAAAAGTCGGTGCACAAAATATGACCACTGTCACTTAATACATTTTAGTATATTCCAAATAAGAAATGACAAATTGTGAATAATTTTTTTTTCCGCAATTTGCTATTCCCTATTTCCTGCTTGGAATATTAGTTCATGAGGCCCTAAAATCCCTAATGGTATTGAGACCAGTCGCCACTGGAAGTACAGTGCCTTAGACGCACAAGTTAAGCAGGCTACACTGATGTTGACGATTTCAGGCTAAAGGACCTTGTCTGTAACAATGCCAGACAATGGAACACATCTCTTCACTTCTCTTGTCCCGCTTCCCTTTTTAGGTTGAGCGCCCAAGCGCTTACGACCTTTTATAAGTATTTTGGGCTTTTAACCACGCCCATCTCACCCCCATCACTTTCACTTGTTCGTGGGTTTGCCTTTGAAAAGTCCCTTGATGTCATTGGTAAATGCTTTACGTTTGTCCCGCCTTCGGTCGGTTTTGTTACCGCCTGCCAGACTGATCAAATCTAAAATCTTTTAGAAAAACATTCTTGTTTTTAATTTTAATTTGATGGAATGTTAATATTTGGTGATTATATGGTGTAAATTTGTATATGCATGTATTAAAAATATTACAAACAGAAAGGGAGTGAGTAGGTTGTTCATTATAAGTGGTTTTTAAATACGGCTATATGATAACTACAACATTACCTTGTAGAATATTTGTTGTGTACCAGCAACACTAGTAAGGATTCATATTGTGGAAATCCATAAAGGGAATTTTGTGTTTGCTTAGAAGTTTCAGACAGCACAAACTCCATCAGCAGTATTGGAGCGCTTCGCATGACTACCATTGTGTCATATTGTTTCTTTGTCTCTCCTTTGCACTCTGTGGCTGCCATGCCACTTTAAAGTTCCATAAAGTGCAAACTTGTTCTTTGTTGTTGTCCTCTGGCCACTGCTTGCTGGCTCAACTCGGTGCTTTACAATGGATGTGCTCTCTAACTTGGATCCCCTGACTGGATGGAAAGTTTTACGGAAGATGTCTACTGTTAAATTCTTCTTTCTGTTTACGCACAACCACCCTAATAATTGTCTTTAAGCTCCATCTCAGACATGAAACTGCTGTATATGTGTGTTTGGTGCCACAACAAACAGTTTGTCAAATCAAATGCCGATGGGAAGAACACAGGGTTTATAATTGTTACAAGGTGGAAAGTTGAAGTTTTTTCGCTGGAGAAGTTGTGACCTCGTGTGTCAGTAAATGCTGTTGCTAAAGCAAGTGTTTTAATAAAAATATTAATGAATATTCATGTATTCTGAATAATGGATTTGCATAGAAAATGTAATAATATAGAGAAAAATAATGCACGCATTTGAAAATGTGTCCACGAGGAGAGTGGCCGCCAATATTCATGGAGTGTACCTTTACCTGTATCACTATCTTAAGGAGCTGTGTTTTGTTTATTAAGAAACAACACTACTTAAAGTGTTGCTGATGCATGCTGAAAAGTCTTTGGCAGTTGATGGTGAGTAGTTGGGTGACACAGGCATACCTAGCTTCAAGTGCTGGAACGAAGCCGAGCCATCGAAAAACAACTTGCAGTTATGTAGCATTTTTTATTTTACTTAAATTGTTTATTGCTGAGCTGTAAACGATTAGATGCGAAACCTTATGTTTTTTACCCAATCCTCTGGGTGAATGTTAAAAAAGATCTAGACATCCCCTCTGATCAATCTTTGGAAGTGTCACAGATCTCTACGTGCCCACTTAACCTCACTGTGTGATCCTGGACAAACTATTTAACTTCGTTTGGCTCCATGTACCAGAATTGCCGATATTTAGAATACTTGGAAATGGGCTTAAAACAAGTATTAGGAGCTAAATGAATATTCAGTGTTTTTACAAAGATCTCAATGCCATGTTACCCTTTAGTTATATGAGGGGCCACTGGAATTACGTGGCATGAAAAGTCCATCTGTGCATTTTCAACGCCTATAGCTCTTACTCAAGTAAATGCGAGACCAAGTGCATTGTAAATCCTTGTTCTTGTCTTACCACTGGGGCGTAGGTTTCACTTCTACTGAGAACAGTTGCTTGGAGAAGGAGATGGGAAACAACTTTACCTGTGATCCGTGTTGCTCCTACAGAAGAAGTACCAGTTAGTGCTCTGGGTTGACAAATGTTCCTGGGATACTTTAGTGCAAAGAAAAAACCGTATTTTCCTATCAGATTTGTTGATCTCCCGCACAGAAACAATGCCAACGCTATGGGCCTAATCCTAAGTGACAAACGTGACAGAATACTCAGTCAGCCAAACCCTCTGTTCACCCCCTCTATTCTGAGTCAGGTGACAGTGGCAAATAGTAATTATGGATGACTAGTGGGGCAGGCACACATGCGCACACACACTTAAATCCATCCAGAAGCACATACATTCACACCCATCTACTCACAAGCAAAACCAAGGAGGCACACAAGCAGGCACACACACACATACATGCATATCCAAACATTACACTTACTGTGCCGTAATGGTGAAGGCAGAGCCAGAAGGAGGGAGAAGCATGGTGGCCTAGGTTGGGGCTGGATGCTTCGCAGAGGAAAGAAAAAATTAGAGCATCCTTAAGCCAAGAATGATCTTCTTTAACTTGTGACAGTGTTGTGCGGGTCTGGGTGAGACTAGCTGATGCCACCACACGCTGTGATAGGTTAGGAAAGAGTGGTGTGAGGTGTCTCTGTTAGACACTTACCCTTGGGCACTTCAGGCAATTAACCTGGTGAGGTCACAGCCCTTGGGGGTGCAAATCTTCAATCCAGCAAACCTTGGCTCAAACTACCAGGCACCTACTCATTAGTACACGTGAAAAGCAACTGACTGTCTGACCCTGACATGATGAGACTCTGTCAGGTTGACTTTTGTTCAGCCTTACAGACCATCTTTATGCTTTGGAAAGAGGGTGAGGGAGAACCCTGGTGCCCATAATGATAGACCACCACTGTCGGGCACACCATTCGTTTTCGGAAGGCAGTGCCCCACTAACTTACTCTGAAAGCCCGACAGAGTTGGGAAGGTCAAAGTAAACACATCTGCCCACCCTAATTAGAGCAAACGGTCTGATGTCATTTTTTCTGTCCTTACAGGGTCTTACAAAGACTTACCGGATTCCATGCGTGAGATCCTATAACGCTGAGCAGCCAGTCTGCCCGGAATGCCACCTATGAAGGAGAAAGCAAAAGGAATGCTAGAAAGGAAAAAATAACTACGGGGAGACAACGACATAGTAAGGATAAAAGGACTACAAGGCCAACAACAATAGAAAGCAGGCTAAAAAAACACATAGGACCTCATTTACAAGGCAGGTGATTCAGGTCAGCAGAGCAAGTGCCTTACTGTGCCACCCTGGACCAGAAATGTGCTGTGTCTACAAGATACAACACATTTCTGTACTCTCCCCCTGCACTGGCATACAAATTGCTGCCATGTGCTAACGCAGGCACCCTTGCACCATTGTGCAAGAGTGTCTGCGTTGTGGCAATGATTTTTTGTGGAGGAAGGGGCACCTTCCTGCACAAAAACAATCACAAGAGGTGTTTTCCTCTTTCTCCCATTCTGCAGCACACATAGAAAGAGGAACAAATAGGGAGAAATAAACATATTTCTATCCGTTTGCATCACTCTTATGCCACCCCTGAGGTGGCATAGGAATCTGACACATTCCCAGACTTGTAAATCTGGGAATGCATCAGATTCCTTTGGGTTCCATGTGTGTTGTGTCAGAACACCCACAACAACACCCATGGAACTCCCCTTTCATGCGCAGTTATGCGTGAAAGGGGTCCATATTTACAAAGCCAAGAAAAGCCAAACAAGGTGCTTGTAAGTGTGAGCTGGCACACTATGCCACCGGAGCATAAGAAAAAAATGATGCTTCGGTGGTGCAATGTGCCGCTAGGGCCTCAAAAATTAGGCCCATAGTGTCTATGTGCAAAAGAAGAAGTATAAGAGGAGAATGCCGTCAGGAAAGCAGAAGCTGCCATCCAGAACCAACCCAGAAGAAGACGCAAACACCACCACCAGCTCATAAAAAGAGAGGGAAGACATTGACCATTCAAACATGCAAATTTGAGACAAGATGGAAGAAGGAGCTGCTGGCCCACCTCTGGATGTTACAGTCCCACCTGGGGCACAAGGTGAAAAAGCGAAGCTGCACTGTTGAATGTGGAGGACATTAATAAATTCAAAGGGAGAGGAAAGTAGTGCTGGGGTGCAAAGAAAAAATTGCGGGAAGTAAGGGACAGGGCCAGAACTAAGTAGCTTTACACTTTAAGAGAGGAAAGAAGAAGAATAAAAAAATAAAGCAACTAGAGTGCAACCTTTTAAGAAAAAAGAAAGGATGGATAAGACAGGAACAAACAGTGAAAAAAATGCAACAAACAGATACAAATCACAAAAAGACAAGGGAGAGAAACAAAATAAATCTCTAACCATTATCTAGTACAATTTGTTTTCTTTTTTATTATATTTGTTTTCATTACTTATCTTGTTCCTTTCTTCTCTGAGGAACGGTAGAAAGGAAATGACACCTTCAGCAGAGACTGGTCCGTCATCTTCTGAAGTCCTAGAAGAGGAAGAATAGATGGCAACCTCACTTACTGCCACAAAGAAAGAACCAGTGATCTTAAGGGACATAGAAGAACATTCTTTGAACATTTAACTTGGTACCACTTGGACTAAATACCAAAAAACCCTAAATGAAAACTTATTTTCCCCTTGGCGTCATGTCCTTAAATTTGTCAGGCCAGATCCACATCCTCTACACCTTCATATACACAGAAAAATGCCCACCACACCATGGGAGAAAATGTCAGTTAAAACATACAGTTTTGAATGATCAAAATCACTGAAATTCACCAGCTATAGTTATCTCAAGTAACTGTAAGTTGTGCCTTCAGACATGCATGGCCTGAGGTTGTGGCCAGGCCCAGTTCTCAACTCAAGTGAACCCTCTACCCCCAGCTGGGTATGGCCTTTGCCCATGCATGGTGTGGGGATGGGCCAAAGACCAGGCCTATGACTTGGGCCTGTGCCCAACTCCCACATGCTGACTTTGTGATGTATGTTACAATATAAGGGTGTTATTACACCAAAATATAAAAAGTGGATCTATTATCTTTATCAAGTGGTCTGCATATCAGCATATATAAAGCAGACCTATTGTCTTTTTTTTTAAATGGCCAATAATTATAATTAAATGTATATTTCATGAATTCACACTTTGCAGTGTTTAATAAAAGTGACAGTGTCATTAAAAAACAAGATATCTTTCTATTAACATTTTTCAGTCCGCAAAATGCAGCCTTTAAAACACTTACAAGAAGGCCCTGCACTCCAGCTGAATGCATAGAACTTCAGCTCAGAGTGTTTCAGAAAAATATGGTAATCTCTCCTGTGGTTGTGGATACTTACTGCTTATGTTTTTTAATGTTTGCTAGGGGACTTCTGCCTTCCTTGCAGCCTGATCACAACATTAAAACAAATGCTTGGTGGTGACCATGACCCTTCTATGGACACCAACAGGAGCTGAACAAAATTGCTAAAAAGACCTTGCAGTACATTATGGGGCTCTCCATGATGAACACTGAATAATAAACAAGCGGCTCCTGCCCCTCATGTATTATTATTTTTTTGGGATGTCCCAGTGCCCAACCAGTCAATTTAATCTTTGTGGGGGCTGCAGGGTTAGCTGGCAACATATTTCTGGTTTCGTTTTTGCTATAGGTATACTGAGGTGTCCCAGTGCTGAGGTAACACCACTGCATTTTGGATGCTGGGGATGCGGGGGTAGACCGAGGGGCACCTCAGTCCCACCAGCTGCCTTCCAACACCCATCTTAGGTCCAGTGAGAGTTGGCATTGCTCCTACCCAGATGTAGCAGCTTTTCTTTCTGCTGACTCCATATTTCCGCTTCCCATAGACAACCCGTCACTGCTTCTCTTAGGTAATGGACTAACCAATGAGGGTGGGGATGTTAAGTTTGTGGTAGAGGCACCCAACACATACAGAACAGATATATTCTACGCATGGGTCACCTTTCCTGCAGTCAACGCAGACTCAAATACATTTCACACAGCTAGCATTGGGAATGTATCGCAAAAATACAGAGCATACCAATACTTAGATATACCTCTAACTTATCAAGAACACCATGATTCGTTTAATGGTGCATACACACATGTAATACAACCAGTTAGGTTAGATGCCTTAAGCAATGATGGAACTACATGGTCAACATTGGCCACATATACACCACATCCTAATGTAAAAGATATGCAAGTAGCTGAAGTATTTACTTTATACAACAATTTAGTTGATATATATAGACGCCTAATACTATTCGTACTGCAGACTGTAAACACTGCTGCAGTGAGGGGTTACTCCAGCTATGTATCTATTGGCTCACACAGGAATAAATCCACAAACTGTCCATTCAATTATGGGAAAAGCACTCACTGAGTGGGAGAAGATTCCATTTTGGGGTGCACAAAGAACAAACCAGCTGGAAGCAATTTCCCCATACAGAACTCCACAATAAACATAGAATTCTCACAACGTGCTTGCCTTTTGGGATGTTTCCCTCTATAGAAGATCGTGCCACTTGGAGCACAGTTTTTGCTGCAAAACATGCCACAACGCATGGTGCACTGACACTTGTGAATCTTCCGGAGGTGTTAAAAAAATTCAAAATGACCATAGGGCAGGCCCTGCCCTGGACTCAGGGATGAAACTGATGCACACTTTTGACACAGTCTCCTCAATTACTTTAAGTAATATTAAAGGGAAAGCAGTAGCTTTGGCAATACACCAGTGACTCCGGGATATTCCTCAATGGGATCAGGAATGCGAGCTGCCAAAGAATATTTCTGAAACTTATACTAGTATAGCTAAGGATAGTCTGGGGGCTAGTCCAACTAAACCACAATTTCAGTGTACTTCCAGTCAGGAAGGTACTAAGCAAGCACACGAAAGCTAAAAAAAAAACACCGGGATACACAAAAACCTAATAAAGATAGAAGAAGCCAAAGAGGAGAATCTCCATATTCAGAGACCTAAAAAAAATATATAACCTTAGAAATGGGAAAACTTTAAAAACTCCTGACAAATAACAATATACTAACACTTGTCCATCTCATTCCTTCCAGGACTTAACAGATAAATGAAGTGAGAGAGGAGGGAGGTCAGAGCACCAAAATGACTATGTGAAGCCAAAGAGGACTCACAAAGTTCTTCAGAAACTTTTACGAAAAAGGAAGAGAAACTTCACAAAAAAAAACCCAATTTAAAAAGAAAAAGGTTGCGGCTATTTTGGCTAAACATGCAAAAAAATATTGAGAACCTTCCTGAAGAACAGGAAGTGACTCTGCTAGACAGCGCAGCAGAAGTCATGATATGTCACCAGAATCTTATAGATCTTCTGGATGTGACAGCGACTAACAACTTCCTTGGAGTCCAAACAGGCTCGTCTCCCCACCTGACAGGGTCTTTAAATTACACATACAAACTGAGTGACACATCGAGCGCACTATTGAAGTAATCTTCTGCAGAAGATTAACACTAAATTAAGATAAATTATTGACAGAAAAGGATTGGCCACCTGAATTCAAACGCATGCTCCCACAAGGGAAAGATGTCATTTTGCAGATTGGACATTGGCGCAAGCACCAGCACTGAATTGCAGCCATTAAGGGTGGGATAAATATTCCCCCTACAACGTTATCAAATAATATCCACATCACAGATCCAAACTCAGTATCCAAATGAACATGAAGCTAAAACACTGGTGAGAGAAATTCTCACACAACTTCAGTACCAGGCAGAAACTGAACTCTTTGCGTCTGCAATGAATAACCCTTTATTTCTTGTGGGAAAACATGACCATTCATATAGAACAGTGTTGGATTACTGACACTTAAACAGTCACATACGCACACTTGAAATAAAAAATTCACATAGCAGAGCACTAACAAACAATATTGTGCGTAAAAAATACAAAAATACCTTGGATATTTTCACAGTTTTTTCTGCTAAAAGCTAGCACCTGAAAGCAGGGACTTAAACGCCTTCATAGCACTCAACTCTCAAACAAAATTTTGCCATTTTGCCCAGTTGGTATAAGAACAGTCCAGTATTGTTCTCAGTCTGTGTGACATTAATATTACATAATAATGATTCTGAGGCGTTGCCCTATGTGGATTTCATCTATCTCACAGATGACAACTTCAACACATACTTTGTCTGGGTGAATTACTATGTTTTGGGATACGCCGTCCAAGGCTACAAATTCAACTTCAAGAAAACCACAATTGCTTTTCTTAGTGTTCTATTTTTAGGATACAAATTATCTGATGAGGGCAAGAGCCTAGCCCCGCAATTTTTAGAGAAATGTACACAAATACAACTTCCAAATACCGTCAATGAACTACAGTCATTTCTGGGTTTCTTCAATTTTGGGAGAACCTATATTCCTGAATATGTACAACACATAAAACACCTTTATGACTTAATACGTCCAGACTTTTAATGCAAACATTGGACACCCGAACACACATGCATTCTCAGAGCCTTACAACTAGGCATGCTTGAAGCAAAACATTTACACACACTTGACAACAAAACAAACTTGATAATTAGGGTAATTCCTGGTGCCATAGGGTTCACCTATGTCACAGTTAATGAGGGTAACACGGTATCCATAACATACAAATCACACTTGTACTCCAATGCAGAATAGTGTTTTGCACCCACAGAACAAATACTGATTGCTGTTCTCATGGCTGTCATTAAGAAGAGGCCACTTGCCCAGGGGAAACTCATTATTGTTGTTACCCAGATACCTGCCCTAGAGGCCATTACAAAAACAAGCATTCCAAAGGCAAAAGCATTACATCCTCGTCGGTTTCAATATGCATCCTCCCTGACTGCCACTGATGTTGATCATGTTTTTGATCCAAAATTTCAGGCCCAAGAATTTCTTCAATTCGAACTTGAATACCCCATGACCACTAAACTCTTGATCAATACAGAACCATAATTCATACTGATGGTTCATCACAATCAGTTGTAGGTACCAAACACTAATATCCCGCATTTTGCACAGCCATCAGTGGGATAATGAGGAATGGTGAATTCTAAGCTCTACATACCTACACGCAGTCCCTACTGCACAACACAATTTGCAGAGTTTAAGGCTCACATTTTGGCACTGGAACACACAGATACCTGAACTTCCAGCCTTGATTGTGTACAATTCATACTACTTTATCCAGTCTTTCAATAAATACTTACATTACTGACACCCTACAGGGTTCAGAGATTCAAAGGGTAACACAATTAAACACATATTTTTGTGGGGGAAGGTAGCCGATCCACACGAGAAGCTGCCACAGGCCATGTAGTCCATACACTGGGACACCAGCATGTAGGAATACATGTTGTAGGAAACACTTTGGATGATGAAATTGTCAAATCTTCAATAGCTATGGCTTCTGATGCTGTGGTTACTCATTCTCAGATGGGAATGGATGATAAAACATTGGCTACTGGGAAAGCTCTGGCTGATGGCAAGCCCTTGCCAAAAGCATATCCTACAAAATATTACTACCACTTAAGTGTCCAAAACATTGCATTTGAACAATTCCAGGGGTAGGTGATTTCATGATCCCCAACCAAGAACATAGATAAGATGTAATTAAAGCAGCACACAAAGGGTTTATTTCTTCCCATGCTGATGTGGTGGCAACTATCTCCCTATTGCAAAAACGCCACTGGTGGCCAGGTCTTTACAAACAAACCAAGCAATATGTCCTTAGTTGTGACATTTGCCAAAGAATTAAAGGGTCTACCATCAAAAGCACACCGCAGACACCCCTCTTAATTTCCAACAAACGACAACAATGTGTGCACCTGAACCATTGCAGTCCCTTACAACCAGTTGGTGCATACAAACATATTCTAGTCGCTGCTGATTCATGCTCCAGATTTTTGTTGGTATGGCCACAACAATCAGCTGAGACCTGGTCTGTTATTAAAGATTTGAAAGTCTTTGTCAGAATACATGCAGTCACAGCATTCAACTCGGACCAGGGCCCTGCTCTTGCCTCTAGGGCATTCAGGGACACCATGGCAACAGTGGTTGTTGGGGTGCATTACTCCTCACCTTACCATCCTGAGGAAAATGTGGTCATGGAGAGGAAGAACCGAAACTTAAAGCACTCCTTAACAGCAAGGGTATTAGGTTCTGGTCGTAGTTGGCTTTATCACCTATCTGGGGTCCAGAGAGCACAAAATAATCTACCCAGAAGGTCTTTGGGAGGACATACCCCTTATGAGGCCTTGCTTGGGATAGCTATGTACGTCCTAGATCTTGATGGCCCTGGTGCAGTGGCAGCAGAAACTCTTTTTCACATAGATGAAAGTGTGCTGTTTTACAGGAATCACGACAATTCATGAAAATTCATCTACATATGCTGCCAACTTGGAAATGAGGGATATGTTACCATCCACAGACTGGATTCCTAAACTTGGGGATCCGGTTCATGAAAAGATACCTGTGAATAAGGAGAATAGGCTCATTATGTTGGACACTGGTTCCAGTATAGGGAATACACACTACCAGAATTGTTCTTCTATCACCACTGCCTGGTTCTAAAGAAAACCACTTTGTTTCAATTGACTATGTCAAATTCCACCATGTGGCCTATCCTGCACAGTAGACCAGATTACTGGGTATTTCCCTTGCCTGTCTCACTACCCCACATGATATAACTCTTCAAGCACTCAACAATGCTGCAATACTCAACAATGCTACAATTGTCTCCCCAAACTTTGGAAAGGGTGGACAATTAACTTTTATCAATTTCTGTCACCACTTAATTGACAAAATATGTCCAAGATATACTGTAGATCTATATTACTCCAATGCAACGCAAACAGATACAATTATTTATTATGAGCCACCATTAGTTACATCTACCAGTTCTGCTCCAGCTCAAGTTTTTGCACACACTGCTTCAGGTTACTTTGCCAACATAGATGACGTTTTTTCAAACTCTTCAGCATCAGCAACTGCATCTGTATCAAGAGCACGTAAGATTTTCAAGTGGCCTAGAAATAATTACTTGGTTCGTCCCTGGTACTATCTGTACAGACTACTGACACTGCTTGCCTTTCTGCTTTGGACTGGTTTGTAATCACTTTTTTCTACTGCAATATGGTCATTATCTTCCTGAACACTCTGCTGTTGAACTGGTGGATGAAGTTATAACAACTTACCTCTCATCACATAAGGTCTAAAGAGACTATGCCCATTGAGAACATTTCAGCTGTTCTAATTCCCAATTAAATTGCTTGGGATAAAGTACTGTATGATATGATGCCTTATTCCTTTGCAAGTTATATTTATAAATGACACAGTGCAGCAGACAACCTGCCTTGGGTTAGCAAAAATAAAAGAACTGAAAGTGTCCAGTATTACCACCTTTGCAAAAGTTGACGGTTGGCAAAATACTTTAAATGTCAACGAGGAACAGCTCAATAGTTGGGTTCAGAACAATATGTTTAATTCATCACTTTCAAGACCCAACGGGTGGCTATTGTGGCCACTGAACACAAATGGTTATCATGCACGTTTTTTAAACTCCACAAGGGATTTTAGAGTGAGCCAATCAGACCCTCATTAGGTCACCACACAACACTCCAGTATTGTCACAACATACCGTGGAGAAGTGTGGCACAATGGTTAGAGAGGCAGACCCTGATGCAGAGATCTGGCCTGGGACCAGGGTTCAATTCCTGCCTCAGTGGTTCTTGGGCTCAATTTCCCTGGACAGGATATTTCTCGCCTCGGTGTCTAAACTAACTCATGGGTCTCACTCTGCAACTCTGGGCAATAGCTTGCTTAATCTCCACAACGGCCCCAACTGTGCTGGGATGCCTGGCTTCACCTTGGGGGTTGCCCAGGACTGGGCATCTTACAGGGAAAGCCAGGAGGGGTTCCACAGTGGTATGAGTTCAGTGCCTCGATACCTCCGGGTCAGAGTGCGCTTTACCAGTACACATTTACATTTACATTTACATTACAATTTTTCTTGTTAGGTCCTAGGAAGGCATGCTCAAAATAATTTCTTCTAAGCAATATGTAATGAAATATGGAAGCTTCAACAAAGGGAAGCTGCAGCCCGTTTAAGGCAGATTGATTAGGAAAACATGGAGAAGGCTCTAGCTGTTGTTGATAATGGTGTAAACACATTGTCTATCTGTATCTACACACTAAATAACATTGAGCCATTTGCAATTGACATCATTGAAAATGGCATGTCACTTTTACATCATGGACAGAGTCAACTTAGGTCCATAATGCAGTTGGGTTGAACATTGCAAGTTCTCAAAAGTGGCTGCATGCCCTGTCAGCACTTTAACTCCAAAGAGTTATTTGCCATATTTTATTTGACTCGACAACAACAGATAATGACTAAGAAAGAGGCGAGATACAGCATGCTTAATGTTGAAAAGTTAGAAAAGTTGCTTTTGACTGTGGTGGAAATTCCATCATCAGTATTGTTAACACATGGAGTGATTTATCTGTCCATTTCAACATTCCAATTCACCTTGTGTTTAGAACACTTTCCCTCATCCAGATTTGAGCAGTTGGGAGACAGTTCCATTCACGAGGCGTGAAAGTTACGTTTTGATTACAGATGTGTGAATGGCGAGATAGAGGTCTTTATCAGTGGAAGCGAATATGTGACTTCTGTAAGCCATTCTTTGATTTGTAAACAAGTGTCCTTGCACGGCACATGCAATGCAGCAGGGGCAAACTTGGTTTGTTATCTAAAGGATATTCTTGTTTATTTGATTCCCCCAGTGTTTCAAATACTTTCAAATAGAAGTTATTTAATGATGAGTGATGAAGGCTGCTGTGGTAGGAAACCTGGAATCGCCTACGTGATTTTGGTTTCCCAAATTGTAACTCGCTGCAGCAATTTGTTATTCACCCCATACATAAGATGAAAGTAGCAGAATTGTGGCCTCACATCACTAATTCAAATGTAAATTGTGACAGGCTGAGCAGACTAAAGGCTCTTTTGTTTGAAAAACATGTGGCTCTTACATCAGCTGTAGAGAACTATAACCTCCAGCTAGCATGGTCATCTGCAGATACAGTCCCTATTAAATACCAGCCTCCTCAAACACTTTGGAGAATTGCGGAGCAAGATTTTTAATGTATACAACGCTGCTTGGATTGTGCACTTTCTTAAGGCTGTTGGTTCTGGATTCATCAGCACTTTCCAGACCATGTTTGGAGTTATATCTTCAGCCATCCACTCACTTTTTTCAAGTGTCTTTGGTGGATTCCCAATAACTTTTCCACTAATCGTTGGTATTCTGGTGTTTCTATTTTTGATTCACAATGTCTGTCCCATCGCAACAAAGCGGAGTGATGGAGTTCCCACCAGCCCAACTGTGTCGTGACTGCATGATGCAGTATTTTAAATCATCACCGCTGAGGAACTTCAATTGAATTGGTCACTGTCATTCAGACCGGTTCTCACCTGAGTGCAACTAATTTTCCATTGGTTGTGGTGCTTCTTCGAACGTGCATTTAAGGTGTGTCTTGCTGTGCAGCTCAAACCTTCTTTAAATAAGGATTTGTTAATCTCCTCGATGAGGGTTCATTAATGGACATGCTCATTGAGATTATGGTTGCTACATGAGGCATCCCAAGTGCCTGTCATGACCACACAATCTTGCCAAGTCAAATCAAAGAAGTGCATGAGAAAAGCAAAGAGATATCCTCAGTGGAGACAGCAAAGCCCAAATTGGAAGAAGGTTTGCAGAGTAATCTTGCGCTTATTTCAAAGGAAGAATCAAGAAGAGAAAATCCAAGATGGCCGCTGTGAGTCCTGAAGGTTAGTTACAGTTCTAGTCTTGCAATCGGATGGTTGCTAGGTTACGAGCTCTCTAGCTGGAAGCCTTGCACTTCAACTGAGGTCTGACAGGAATCAGCTGTGTGGAGAGAGAGCTCGCTTCAGAACAGAAACTCCTGTGAGGTAAAATTACATTTGAAGATTATATTACAGAAAACAGATAAAATATTGTCAAGGTTTATTCGAAGTGTTTGATAGTAGACCGTTCCCGTGGAAGTCGGCAAAGCTACAGAGTTAATGTTTGAATTAACCTTATGTTTACAAGGTTCTTGCTTAAGATATTAAAGTCAAAGAAAAAAAGAACTATAAAAGAGCAAGTATCTACAAATGTCAAGGTTATAAACGAAGGCCAAGTTTAAAGGAGAAAAGAACTGTTAACAAATAAGCATTTACAAATTCAATGGTAATAAACCAAAATATAGTTTAAAGGAGAAACAAACTTAAATAAACAAGCATTTACAACTACAAGTTATTGACAGATGTCGAAGTAAGGAAGGAGAAACTAACTGTAATAAACAAGCATTTACAAATACAAGTTATCAACAAATGTTGAAGTAAGAAAGGAGAAACGAACTTTAATAAACAAGCATTTACAAATACAAGTATTGACAGAAGTCACAATAAGACAGGAGAAATTAAATAACATCAGCTGATTTGAAGAACGCATTATCACCAACTATATAAATATATATAGCAACATAAAAGCAATCTCTAACAAAGGTTGAGAAGTTCTTCCAGTATCAGTAATAAGCATTTTTTAAGAAGAGCTATCATTTATAGAGAGAAGCAAGGCTACAGAGAACTCAAGGTGAGTGAAGAAATAATAGAATTAAAGAGAATTAAGTGTTGAGAGTAGAAAGTGAAAAAACTGATGTTGTATGTCCCTAGTAATTGCGACTGTGACTCTTGCAGGTGCTGTATCCAATCTTAGATGTGAAGAGGCAGACTGAGTACTGGCGTTCATCATCTCTGTGGCAGTCTCTCTACCATCCCATTCCCCTTTCCCCCTCCGGGGTACTCAGCACGAAGGATTAATATTCGTTGTGAGTAGCTCGGGTCGGGACTGAGGAATTATCTTCTGCTTCTGAGGAAATCGAATTGAAGTATCCTGACAGATTGAAGTGCCATCACCCTAATTTTAGGGAAAAAAAACAGATTTCCTCCTGAGCAGAATGGCAGAAGGAATTGATTTAAAAGCATTAGCCACCGTTTTGGAAGGGTTACAGAAACAATTAAATAACACCATAGAAGAAACAGTCCAAATAAAACAGCGAATAAATGAGTTAGGGAACACCGCTAAATCAAATGAATCTGTGTTTTCACAAATCCCTAGCCCTTCACAGTCTGCAGGTATATCCACTCAAGTAATTCATGCAGTTTCCCCTATTATTCCTTTGGCTCAACCCGAGCGCTTCGGTGGGGATCCAAATAAGGCGCAGATTTTTCTGACCCAATGCTCATTGCATTTTTTATGTAGACCAGTCATTTTTTCCGAAGACCAGTCCAAAGTGGCATTTATATTGTCTTATCTGACAGGAGATGCGGCTGCATGGTCCATGCCAATAATTTCCGGAAATGATCCTGTTTTATATAATTTCCAAAATTTCAAGGAAGAGTTCTTAAGAATATTTGATCGGCGAGCTGCAGCTCAAGCCACTGACAATGAACTACTGGAAATCAGGCAAGGTAATAAAAATCTAGTAGCCTATCTGGCTCATTTCAATAAACTCATTGTAGAGACTGCCTGGCCGGAGTCAAAAAGAGCCGCCATATTTTATCGTGGACTGAGAGATTAATTGAAAGATGCCTTAGCACAAGTTCCAAATAGACCCACCGAAATTTCGGAGTTAATTGATCTTGTGTTACAGATTGACCACCGGTTAACTGAACGAAGAGCAGAAAAGAGAAGAGAGTATCGACCATTTCCCCTGCGAATTGATCGTGTAAGAAATTATCATACGAGAGCCGGAGAAGGGATAACAATATAAGAACCAATGCAAATTGGTTCCATCCGAGGTCCTTTATCTAAGGAAGAAAAAGAGAAAAGAAGAGTGAATCAACTATGTTTATATTGCGGTGCATCTGGGCATTTTGTTAAAAACTGTCCCAAGAAACCCAAAGCTCTTCAGTCGGGAAAAGGCCAGCTTCATCAGTAGAGGGAGTTGCCCTGATGAAAGCAGAACCCAAGACAACTCCTTTAGATCAACGAGTGGCGAATACCTTACAAACCGCAGTGCCACATTTGGTACAAACAGTAACAGTTAAGACCCTTGAGAAGGAAATTCAAGGGATCTCAGTTATGATAGACTCTGGAGCTACGGGCAACTTCTGTGATATCAAATACGCTCGTAAAATGGGTATTCGATTTATCAAGAAATCTACTTTGGAAGTAGTAAGAGCTGTGGATGGAACCAATCTTTCTTCAGGACCCATTTCCCATGAGACCGAACCAATTCAGATGCAAGCTTTTGGTGGACATCAGGAGCAGATAATCTTTCATTTGATAGATGCTCCACAATTTCAACTAATTTTGGGTCTGCCCTGGCTTACAGAACATAATCCACAAATTGATTGGAGCAAAAGAACGATCAAGATGAATTCCTCTTACTGCAAAGAGAATTGCTTTCATGATGGAGTGGAAGTGTCCACCAAGTCCCAAGCGGCCTGTTTATCATCACACTCTTCAGTGATCTGTGCACTAAAGACAGCAGAAATTCCAAAAGAATATGAGGATTTAGTCGCCGTTTTTGATGAAAAGGAGGCTGAGAAATTGCCACCACATCGACCCTACGACTGCAAAATTGAACTGGAGCCAGGTGCGATATTGCCATGTAGCAGAATATACGCATTGACCGAAGCAGAGAATCAACATTTAAAGGAGTATTTGGATCAATATCTTGCTAATGGTTTTATTCGTCCTTCTGAATTTCCAGTGTCATCCCCACTATTTTTCATACCAAAGAAGGATGGGAGTCTTCGAACTTGCATTGATTATCGAGCCCTCAATCAGGTTACCATCAAGAATCGATACCCACTGCCTTTAGTGTCAGTTTTATTAGATCAAGTAAAGAATGCTAGAATCTACACCAAATTGGACCTGCGAGGAGCATATCATTTGATTCGAGTGGCTTCAGGGGATGAATGGAAAACTGCTTTTCGGAATCGATACGGATTATTTGAATATCAAGTGATGCCTTATGGGTTATGCAATGCTCCCGCTGCCTTCCAGCATTTCGTTAATGATATATTACGAGAATTCCTCGACCGGATTGCCGTGGTTTATATAGATGACATTTTAATCTTTTCCGACAATCTACAGGAGCACATTTCCCATGTTCGATCCATCCTCACAAGTTTGCAAGAAAACCATCTCTATGTAAAATTGGAGAAGTGTGCATTTCATGTGGAATGAGTTGAGTTCTTAGGATTCATTTTGTCACCAGAAGGAGTTAGTATGGATCCTGCCAAGATAAAGACAGTGCAACATTGGCCTTCTCCTTGCAATGTCAAAGAGATCCAGAGTTTCTTGGGGTTCGCTAATTTTTATCGAAGATTCATATCCAATTTTTCTCAAACAGTTACACCCATTACTCGATTGTTGAAGAAAGGAATGAAGTTTGAGTGGACAAAAGAAGCTGAAAATGCTTTTAATTTTTTGAAGAATTCCTTCGTCTCAGCTCCAATCTTGCTCCACCCCAATCCAGATGAGCCATATTATGAGGAGGCAGATGCTTCAGATGTTGCCATAGGAAGTATCCTTTCCCAGTGTCATAAAGATACAGGTCAATTACATCCAGTGGCCTATTTCTCTCGAAAATTAACACCACCAGAGATAAATTATTCAATTGCGGATAAGGAGCTATTGGCAGTCAAATAAACTTTTCGTGAGTGGAGGCATTACATTTTGGGAGCTAAGCATAAACTGACCGTTTACACGGCCCACCGAAATTTACAGTTTTTAAAATCAGCTCGAACTCTAACAGCTAGACAACTGCATTGGTCCCTATATTTTGCAGACTTTGATTTTGTTATCACTTTCAGACCAGGAAAAGTAAATGGGAAGGCAGATGCTCTATCTCGAATTGATACCGGTGCAGTTAAAGAGCCTCCAGAAAAAGAATTGATTATTCCACAAGAGGAGTTCATATCTGCCATATTGTATGAAAATTTAACCAAAGAAATTCAAGAAAACTTAACATTCAAAGGAATGCTGAAGTGGTCCAAAGAAGGCCAAGGAAGAGAAATCAAAAAAGGTTTGCCATACTATGAAGGTGCACTGTATGTTCCGACTGTGGAGCTGCAAGAAAAAAATTCTTCAGGCCTATCATGACGATCAATTGGCTGGACACAAAGGAATTCAAAAGACTCAAAATCTAATACAACGAGAATTTTGGTGGCCAAAAATGAAAACTCAGATAAGACAATATGTGTCAACTTGTGACAAATGTCAAAGAGGGAAATCAAATAGAACAGCTTCACAAGGTCTGTTAAGACCTTTGCCCACTGCACCCCATGCCTGGCATACTGTTACTATGGATCTTATAGTGGACCTCCCTAGTAGCCAAGGTTTTAACACTACCCTAGTTTTTGTAGACACTTTCACTAAAATGGCGCATTTCATTCCTTTGAAAGAAATCCCTCGAGCCCCAAAGGTTGCACAGTTGTTTACACAACACATAGTACGCGCCCATGGTATCCCAAAAGTTCCAGTTTCAGACAGGAGGTCCCAATTTGTTTCTCGCTTTTGGAAGGCCTTTAGTAAAAGATTAGGAATTGATTCTCGTTACTCTACCAGTTACCATCCTGAAACCGATGGGCAAACAGAGAGAGTGAATCAAGAGTTAGAACAGTATTTAAGACTCAATTTATTTGATAAAGAGAAGGAATGGCCCGAGTTGATGTGGGCAGCTGAATTTGCTTACAATAATGCTGTTCATTCCACCACTGGGTTCACCCCCTTCTATCTGAACCATGGTAGACATCCTAATGTAATGTTGGGTAAAGAAGATGATTCAGTGCCTGCAGTAGAAGAGATGGTGAGGGATTTGCAGACCACGTTAGTTAGGGCTAGAAAAAACATAATTCAAGCAAAAGACTCATATAAGACTCAGGCTGATAGAAAACAAAGAGAGTGCCCCATTTATTCTAAAGGAGACAAAGTTTGGTTATCCACTCGTCATTTACGTCTCAAAGGAAATCGCAAATTTCAGCCACGATTTATAGGCCCATTCAAAGTTGACAAGATGATCAATCCAGTGGCAGTTAAATTGCAGTTGCCAGCTCATCTAAAGATACATCCTGTTTTCCATGTCTCCTTGTTAAAGAACAGTCCTCCAAATTTACGTCAAAACTCCCCTCCAATTCCTATCCAGATTAGCTCTGCAGAAGAGTATGAGGTCAATCAAATCTTAGATTCCAAAATCCGTAATGGCCAGCTTTATTATCTAATTGATTGGAAAGGTTATGGTCCAGAGGAACGATCCTGGGAGCCGTACGAGTATGTACATGCTTCAAGATTAGTGAGAAACTTTCATAGAACCTACCCAAGCAAACCTAAATTGGAGAACTGTTCCTTGAGGGGGAGTACTGTCATGACCACACAAACTTGCCAAGTCAAATCAAAGAAGTGCATGAGAAAAGCAAAGAGATATCCTCAGTGGAGACAGCAAAGCCCAAATTGGAAGAAGGTTTGCAGAGTAATCTTGCGCTTATTTCAAAGGAAGAATCAAGAAGAGAAAATCCAAGATGGCCGCTTTGAGTCCTGAAGGTTAGTTACAGTTCTAGTCTTGCAATCGGTTGGTTGCTAGGTTACGAGCTCTCCAGCTGGAAGCCTTGCACTTCAACTGAGGTCTGACAGGAATCAGCTGTGTGGAGAGAGAGCTCGCTTCAGAACAGAAACTCCTGTGAGGTAAAATTACATTTGAAGATTATATTACCGAAAACGGATAAAATATTATCAAGGTTTATTCGAAGAGTTTGATAGTAGACCGTTCCCGTGGAAGTCGGCAAAGCTACAGAGTTAATGTTTGAATTAACCTTATGTTTACAAGGTTCTTGTTTAAGATATTAAAGTCAAAGAAAAAACGAACTTTAAAAGAGCAAGTATCTACAAATGTCAAGGTTATAAACGAAGGCCAAGTTTAAAGGAGAAAAGAACTGTTAACAAATAAGCATTTACAAATTCAATGGTAATAAACCAAAACAGAGTTTAAAGGAGAAACAAACTTAAATAAACAAGCATTTAAAACTACAAGTTATTGACAGATGTCGAAGTAAGGAAGGAGAAACTAACTGTAATAAACAAGCATTTACAAATACAAGTTATCAACAAATGTCGAAGTAAGAAAGGAGAAACAAACTTTAATAAACAAGCATTTACAAATACAAGTATTGACAGAAGTCACAATAAGACAGGAGAAATTAAATAACATCAGCTGATTTGAAGAACGCATTATCACCAACTATATATATATATATAGCAACATAAAACCAAGGGTTGAGAAGTTCTTCCAGTATCAGTAATAAGCATTTTTTAAGAAGAGCTGTCATTTATAGAGAGAAGCAAGGCTACAGAGAACTCAGGGTGAGTGAAGAAATAATAGAATTAAAGAGAATTAAGTGTTGAGAGTAGAAAGTGAAAAAACTGATGTTGTATGTCCCTAGTAATTGCGACTGTGACTCTTGCAGGTGCTGTATCCAATCTTAGATGTGAAGAGGCAGACTGAGTACTGGCGTTCATCATCTCTGTGGCAGTCTCTCTACCATCCCATTCTCCTTTCCCGCTCCGGGGTACTCAGCACGAAGGATTAATATTCGTTGTGAGTAGCTCGGGTCGGGACTGAGGAGTTATCTTCTGCTTCTGAGGAAATCGAATTGAAGTATCCTGACAGTGCCCCTCCCCCTTTGCAGATGTCACGACTCTTTGTGCTTCTATATCTGTCACTGTGCAGAACGCTGTCTCCTCTATGGCTGAGGCACATGAATATATGTGCTCCATGGATCTCACCTCTAACGAGCTGGTCACATTAACGTCTACCAAAGTGGGGTCCTTCCTGGATTCCATCTCCACTAATGACCGGAGATTTCCTGCAGGATCATGACTATTGGTAAATTTGAAATTTGGCATTTTTGATTCAAATTCTAAATTGCCTTTTATTTGGCCTACCTTTTGGCCTGATTTGCTTGTCAACCTCAACATTTTTATCTCTTTCTGTGCTCATTTTAGTGAGCTTTTTAGTATCATAGCTTTAAAGTGTAGTTATTTTAGGTCGTGGACCCTGCACTCTTTTCTCGACAACGGGGGAGGTATTGTGGATTCATTTAGGCACCTTGTTTGGGCACACTGATCTTAGCTTAGGCTTTTACCTAGTTACATATTTGTTTAATGTATTAATTTTAACTCATTTTAGCATGGCTTGCTTTTAGAGGGATGTTTTATTTGCTAATCAGCTGCTATTCTGAAAAAGTGCTGTTATTAGTTTCTTTACACAACATTTCACACTGTGCCTCTGCTCAAGGCTGTACCTGATAGTTTATCTAGTATTACTGCCACAAGAGTGTGGAGCCAACCTTCGACACTTACATGCATTACCACATCAGGCCTGTTCTCAGAACACAACACGTTTTGTTATAAAAACATCATACAGGCCAAAGAAGGTCATAGAGGTTATTCCAGCCAGAGAAGCCATCCTATACTGTGTGCCACTTAATTAGCACTTTGCGGACCTCAGCCCTGCCTCAACAGCCAACCGAGTAGATGGTGGGCAGACCCCTGTTTTTAAGTTATGGGGGCAGGAGTTCCTTCCAAGGACTAGTACGGGCAGATAGGGCTGTACCCTGCTATGTTCTCACAAAGATGGAAGGGGTGTAGGTAGGAATCCTTGGGCACATGTTTATTCCAATATGCTGGGACTGTTTATCTGTTTTTCACATATTGTAACAATTCTTACTATGCTATGTTTCATCCTCTTAATAATCGCAGCTCACACCTTTTATAATAGATTGCAGTCTTTTCAATAAGTGTATTGAAAACTGTTCTGCATCTCTTTGCCTGTCTTGGCTTGTGTGACACTTGTGCAAATGAGCGATAAGGGCAGGATCTGCCAACCACAACTTCCCTGAGGAATCGAAGTGAAACATGTTTTAGGCTGCCACAAATCACTTTTACTTTCTAGGTTTGGGTGAGGTGCTGCTAGCCAGCTGAAATGGTTAGGCTGACAGCCTCCATCCAGTAAGGGAGCGACTCAGTCACCCACACATGGTGGTGCTGCTGCCCAGAAACCTGCAGTCTTACCCCCATGGAAAAAGTCCTGCAATACTCTTTTTTATTAAAATGGGGCCCTGGTGGCTGGAGTCCCAAGACCTGGTAAGAACTTAGGTATAGGGGGTCGTATTCCTGACTCTCCCTTTAATAAAATGTAGTTGGGTCCCCTTGGCCTGATAACGGCTTGGGAATGGGGTCTGTGCCCCCTCTTCCCTTTAAATGAACTGTAGCCCCAGGGGTTGATATCACTAGGGCTAGAAAAAGGCTTGTGGAGGGATGAGGCTCATTTATATGATAAATAAAGAATATAATAAGCTGGTTGGCAACATTGCTCCTAGAAAAAGTCACCATTTCTTTGTGCAGTCATGAAGAAAACATAACAGATTCTTGGCACCCATTTGGAAACATTTCTTTGAATTACACAATAATTGTATATCGCAAGAAGGGCCTGACTAACATCAGTATAGGGAAGGAAGCTGACAATAATCTACAATATTGTTTCACATATCATGTTATTGGAGGATTAATAGTAGTATATAAAGTATTCTTTTGATGGAATGTTCACTAGCAATGCCCATTTATTTTATTTAAGTGCTTAAATTTTGCTGCCGCTTAATTATGACAGTCCAATACATGGTGAAACTATCTGTATTTTTTAAGACCAACAAAGTGTTTTACGGTCCCTTACTCTTTAAAAAAGACATGATGATTTAATGTGTCTAATTCATCCTTACAGCTCAAGGTGTTTTGTAATATTCCAAAATGTCCCACCTGTGTCGGTTTGATGGCTAGAAGGTAGTAATGAAACTGGGATTTGGCAGACCTAGCAGGGTTAGTCAGGTGATGTGAGAAATGGTGGCCTTCTGGGAAATCAAATTACTTGTTAACTTGGGGCCTGGCATATACTTTTTTTATTTTTTTACAAATTAACCACTGTTCACTTTGCATCGTATTGTGTTAATATCTGATCTGGTGGACATAATGTTATTCCTTGAATGATTCGCTGAAATCTGAACTTGGAGTATTTCGCAAAAGGTCAACATTGCTGAATGGCAGGCACCAATGAAACGAAAAGAGTAATCTAGCATAAGCAGTATCTGAATTGTAGATTTTATGAAAGAGATGTGGATATATTTAAATTGTTCACTGAAGGCCCAAAATCTTTGCTATGCCAGTGGGGCGACTGCAAAGCCCTGGTCATCACCCAGTTCTTCTGAAAACTTATCTGGTTATCTCTATGTAAAACACATTCTTCAGACAATCTTGCCTGGTAGCATTTCTGCCATTTAATTCAACAAAGTCCCTGTAATAGCCAAGATCTCCTGCTTCCCAGCAGGCCTTGGCTCTGCTTCACAAAGTTATCTCCCTTGTATGTACCCCCAGCCCTGCAGTCTCACTTCCTGTCCCAATAAATCCATTTGTGAGCAAGCAGTTTGATAGACACTTTAATAGAGCTCCCTGTAACCCAACCATGTTAATGGTTTCTGTGTGGCTCAATGCCACAGTCTGCCACTTCCATTACCCTGTTCCTTCTCTCCTTTCTGGGCACCAGTAGGGAGGGTTCATTACATTGGCATAGTTGCATTATGGAACATGGAGGCTAGGAATATCGAGATAGACTAATATCGTGGACAGAATATCAAGAACAAAATATTGAAAGGTAAGTGATTATACATCAATGAAGTATAGCTTCACTATTTCTAACTCCACACCTTTGTACCTTCAAGATATATATATATATATATATATATATATATACACACACACATACACACACACACACACATGTATATATAGTCAAGGTACACATATGAGGATTATGTTTAGAAAAACAATACTTGGTACATACTTACCTTTCGTTATCGGAATTTATAATTGTGCAAATGATCAAATAAACATGACTACCAGAGTTCTCATTAGTGACCAAAACAAAGAGGTGCAGCTGGCTCCTGCCTGCTCATTGGGCAGTTTATTGATCAGCCCTTCATTCACCCAAAGGCTTTGTACGAGGAGGACATTAAAGTCACTCTTATGACCCTCTGAAACCTAACTGTTTCTACTGAATGCCCATGGTCCTTAATGGAAAAATATATTTTTAGGTCTGGGCTTTGACAACTCAGCTTATAAAACAAATATATTACCCACCATATATATTTAGTGGGCGGTTGGCTTGCACCTTTCAACTATTGGCTTTCTTCAACAAGCCTCTTTCAACCATTGGCTAGGGACTTTGATAATCACATCCCTGAATCTACTGAAGTATTCATCTTTCATCCAATGCTATTGGCTGTTTATGTTTATTCTTTGTTTCTACTCATGTGCTAGCTTTCACCAGAATAAGGCTGCCGTCCCCCTCTTGAGTGTTTCGCTCTAATGTGCTAAAGGTATACGTGTTCGCACATTAAAGCCTGCCCCATTGCCTCTGCCAGTATGTGTTTACAAGTAGATATATTTATGCAGATGTCTGCCATGCCCGGGATGAATGTGACATCTGGGAACTCATTTGTAGTAGAAATGGTTGACTAAAAAATGTACACCATACAGGATAGACCTACTGTAAAAGAGTGGCTGATATTGATAACATGTTTTGAATGCCAACCACAATGCGTAGATAACAGAATGACCATCTCTTTGCCTACCTGATACACAGAGTTCTTTCCTGCCAAAGTGACAGGCATCCAGGGGCATATTTACAAAAAATGGGTGCAGGGCAGAGCTGCACGTCTTTTTGCTGCACTGCCCTAAGCCAATTTGAAATGGCAGAAATGCAGCACACATAGAAAGAGGAAAAAATGAGGAGAAATAAAGTATTTCTCCTTGTTACTCCTCCCCTGGGGAGGCATACAGTTTTGATTGCATTCCCAGGTTTACAGATCCTTGTAAATCTGGGAATGTGTCAAAACCCAGAGGCGTTGCATGGGAAAACCCACTGCAATGCCCATGGAACGCCCCCCCCGACGCAGTGTAAAGCAAATCAGCAGCCACTTGCTCTGTGTTTCCTTAAACCATATCTACAAGGCCATGAAAAGCCAAGCAAAGTGTCTTTGCATTGCCTCGTAGATATGGGTCTGCACTATGCGCCACCAAAGTGTCAATCAAAATAATGGCGCGCCGGCAGCATAAGGGGCTGGTAACTATGCCCCTCAGTTATCTTAACCATTGCGACTCTGCCGATGCTACAGTGCAAAAACATTTTAGTGTTGTTCATTATCTTCTACTGAAGATTGACAATGGGGTGGATAAAAAACAGTTTGTGTAAGCATAATTCTTGTAATCAGAGTAAACACTAGTTAAGATCTGACCAGCAGTGAAATCTCTACTTGAAGACACCAGGGACCTGATTTATACTTTTTTGCGACGCATTTGTGTCATTTTTTTCAGTTTACACCGCTTTTGATGCAAAAACGGCGTAAACTTACAAAATACAATTGTATTTTGTAAGTTTACACCACTTTTGCATCAAAAAATGATGCAAGCGCGGCGCAAAAAAAAGTATAAATCAGGGCCCAGGTATCCCCACAAGAAGACTTCATGAAGTCATTGCTGAACTGCGTGAAACAGCACTTTTCGCCTTTTAATGATCTTTTAGGGTTTATGTAAGCATTCACATTCATTTGTCACGGTTTTGCCACAATAATTGATAAGGCATTATAGGTTGTTTACATTTAAAGAAATACACCAACGTCTTATAGTCTTATGCATGTCGACCAGATGGCAACACTTTTTGATTTGTTGCCTGATTTCTGCCATTAAGTGGGAGCAGAACGATTAACTTTTGGCCCTCTGCAGAGTATCTTTAAATACGTTCAGCAAGATGTGCTGCACAGGGGCACACTGAATATGCCTGCCCACAGGCATGATGCTCAAAGCATTCCATTCTTTGAGGGAACCATCTTCTGTGGGACAGTTTCTGCTTAAACCAGTTCTCTGCAGTAAAAGAAATTATGCAAAATGTAACAGTAGTCTTATTTCTGACAGTACAGGTAATTTGCATTATGATGAAAATCACAAATTATACAGTTACACATGTGTAAAGGAAAATGTTACGCAGGCCTACAAATTACACTTTGAAGCGGAATATGATTTGGCAGTGTAAGAAATTGGGTTACTGGTTGAGTGGGGTGAGTGCAACCACAATCTGTGTCAGGATGAGACAAAAGCAACCCCCAAATTAGCTCAGCCCTCTGGAAGCTTGGCACAAAGCAGTCAGGCTTAACTTAGAGGCAATGTGGAAAGTATGTATGCAGCACTTCAAACAGTAATAAAGTGAAAACCCAAAACAAACAAATCCCAATTTAGAAAATCGATCAGAAGTTAATAAATAAATGAAGACCAAAACAACAAAAAACAGTCTATTGGACTGGAGATATTTGATCACACTGGACCGGGAAAAAGTCACAAGTACAGGCAAGCTGCGATGATATGTGGCCAGCTCTGAATAAAACTACATTAAATCCTGGTTGTGGAGCATTGCGAGGGCCAGCGTCAAGAATGAGTCATGCAGTTGAGGTGATGCATTGGTTCCAAGGACCTGCAAGGCTGCAATGCTTGAATCTGGATCAGCATTGAGGCTGCCATCTATGAAAGATTTGCGATGCGAGGTCCAGAATCAGAAAGCCATTGTGCAGTGATGGTCTGATGGGGGCTGCAAGGTTAATGCAGAGTCCTTGAGCTAGGAGAATCCTTGCAGCAGATGCAATGCGTAGGTTCAGCTTGGGGTTGCTCCACATAGTAGAGGAGATGCATTGGCTCTGCTGAATCCACATATGGGCTGGCAAATCTCCTTTGGGCCCACTTCCAATGGTCCAGGACGGGGTGGCACCACTTGACAGGGTAGGACTCACAGATGGCAGAGTCCAGGTGTTGGGTGCAAGGTTGTTGGAGCCTTCTATCTCTAAAGCTCTGGTCAGGAGGCTAGCAAACAAGCCCTTTGAGTCACTCTGGATTCTCGGTTCAGCAGAGGCAGGTCCAGTCCTTCTCACCCAGGCAAAGGGGCAATAGGTCAGCACAGCGGGGCAGTAGTTCTTCAGAGCAGCAGTCCAATACAATTGCAGTCCTTTCAGCAGTGTATCTACAGGTCCAGAAGTGTATGGAAGAGTTGGTGTCTGAGGTCCCATATTTATACCTAGCCCTTCCTTTGAAGTGCAGAAGCTTCTAGAGATTTTACTTTGAAGGACACAGGCTCCCTGCCTTCCTGGCCTTGGCTCAAAACTAACTACAGGGGGCATGCAGACTTTTGTGTGCACAGCCTATTCAAGTCTAAGTAGGGCTATGCCCAGCTCCACCCTCCCATCCTGTCAGTAATGGCTCATGCAGTCAAACCTAATCTCTCCATTATGGATGGCTGTCTAGGAGGAATATGCAAAGACCAAGAGTCAGCTATGCCCAGTCATGTGACCTAGAGACAGACAGACTGTATGTTCTAAAATGGCTAAGACAGTAAAATGCCAACTTTCTGAAAATGGCAGTTTCAAGACTGTAATTTAAAATCAGAGTTTACCATAAGATGGAATTTTTCATTACAACTTCAAAGACACCAAACATGAACTGGTTACCTGCTCCCATTTGGAAGTTACAGCTTATTAAATTAATAAGGTAACTTAAATGCTGTCCTATGGGCGAGGTAGGCCTTGCAATACTGAAAAACAAATGTAAGACTTTTTCACTACTAGGGCATGTAAAATGTAAAAGTATACATCCAACTTTTTTAAACACACTGCACCCTGCCTTTTGACGGTCCAAGGTCTACACTAGAGATGGACTTACATGTATTAAAAAGGAAGTTCTGGGCCTGGTAAATGGTTTGTTTAGCCAGGCCAACAAGGCTGTTTTCAAACTGCACACACAGGCTACAATGACAGGCCTAAGAAATGTTTATAACACTACTCAAGAAGGTTGCACGATCAGTGCTGTATGCCTACTAGTGGCTTTTACTCTACAGGCCCCTGATACATATAGTACCCCTCTACTAGGGACTTACAAGTAAATTAAATATGCCAATTGGGTATAAACCAATTTTACCACGTTTAGACGAGTGAGCATAAG
This sequence comes from Pleurodeles waltl, assembly GCF_031143425.1. Lineage (NCBI taxonomy): Eukaryota > Metazoa > Chordata > Amphibia > Caudata > Salamandridae > Pleurodeles > Pleurodeles waltl. The sequence continues at coordinate 1,635,886,487 of NC_090445.1, forward strand.
CATGTTAGCATTGGTTAGATCTGGTAAAATGCTCACAGTCCCAACAGCCAACAAAAATGGGTTCAGAAAACAGGAGAGTGAAGGCAAAACATGCAGGGATGACCGTGCAGAAAGGGCAAGTCCAACAGCTAGTTTTGTGCATGATATTTTTTAAGCAAAGATATGCCTTATGCAAATATTTTAGTTGCTGAGTAGTGGAGAGGAGCATGCACACCCACTTCCAACCATACACTCACAAGGGCACCAACATATTCCCACCCTAACATCAATAGACGCTCACTCACATCCATCAATTTACAAGCACGCACACATACACCAACCAGTCACAAGCACATGCACACAGACACATACATTCACAGCACACATGCGTAAACACATACATTCATAATTACTCATACACCTATTATTCAACAAGCACTTACTGGGCTGCAGCATTAACAGTGGGTGGAGGAAAGAAAAGCAAAGGCATTGGAATTTGTTGGAGGTTCTGTGGAAGGAAGGGACTCACGGAAGATAATACCTCCTCCTCTGGTTATCTGACCTTGGCATGGATCAGTCAATGAGTGGAGAATGTTCCCTTATGTATTAAGAGTGGGGTGGAGACAATGAGACTTGCTGACCCCTTCCCACTCTGTAACAAAGCATTTTTCATCAGACAAACCAGGGGCACTTTATTGCTTGAACCTAAAGACGTAAGGATGGCTCTATCAGTGAGTCTCTCCCTCCTCATGAGGGGAAAGGCCTCACAGGACTTTCTTTACCATGCTGATAAGGTCACAGCTCTCAGGACCACAAAATCTTCAGCCCTTCCAAGCTTGGCTTAGACTGCAAGGAACCTCTGCATTAGTGCATTTAAAGCGCATGGCTGCCTGACCCTGAGATGGTGAGTGAATGTCACACTGACCTTTGCTCAGCCTGACACACTCATCATGGTTTGGAAAAGGGAGGGGGTGGTGAGCGCTGGCGCTCATAATGATGAGCCCCACAGGAGACTGATTCGAGCAGAAACTGTCTCACTGCAAGACATTTTCTACACGAACCAGTCCTCAGCTGGGCTTTCACAATACTTTTTTTTTAATAAGAACAGCATATTCACTTAAGAAAAGATAATCCAAATTGTGCAATTCAAATTTTTGAGAAGTTGAAGAATATTTCTTGGTGTATATTGCGGGCGACTCACTAATATAAATTAGCTCCTTGTACCCCGAAGACTGACTTCCCGGCACTACTGGCCTTTTGTTTTTTAAATTAAAAGGAATGCGCACTGTCTTCAGCCACCTGTACAATACATTCCCTGGCTGCGATATTCACACATCTCCACTTAAAAAAGTAATTAAGTGAAGGAGACGTGAGGATCAGCGAGGGCCTTTTTTATTTATATTCTGGAGTGTTTTGCCTTTGAGAATATTTCTGTGGGTTTAGTTTTGCCTTTGGGAATATCGCTCACGTTTTTCCTCTCCCCCTGACAGGATTTGTATCGATGGCTTTTCCTATTTACAAAGCGCTGATTGATCCTGATGGGGGAATTAGTTGCCACGTCTTGTTCGATAGGGGAAATGTGCTGAGCTCTGCACTCTTCATCGACTGGGTCAAGGGGTCGCAACCGCAGAGCATGCGCAGCTGATGCGCCTCGATGCCGCCAGCGCCGCTGCCGCGCCTAGCGCGTGCCGACGAGACGCCATCAGCAGAGCCCATTTTCCTCAGAGCCGTGCTCTGTCTGCTGCCGCTCAAGAGTGCTTTAATTACGCTAACTACCGTTCTTCAGACTTGCCACTGTTCAGAAAATGCCAGACAGAAAACACGAAATCAAATTAGTCTGGAATCGAAACATGAAATTAGAGGAGAGAGAACATTATGCAAAATGGGTAAAGCCAATTGGCTTCCACGGAAGAACAAATAATACCCAGGCACATTACTTATTCCAGAGGGAGACGTGGGGCTTGGTACAGTGCATCATATAAGGCACTGGCTGCAGCTTGTTTGTGACTGGGCGTTTTTGGCTCTGTGAGATCTGGTGATGATAAAACAGGCTTCTACAAGGTGTAGGTCAGAGGTGTCCAACCTAGGCCCAGGGCGACCCTTGCCAGACTGTCAGGATAGCCAATAGTGTAAATGAGTTTCATTCACATTCATCTGTTCAATTGTTTGCGTTTATCATATGCGGCTGTCTAGAATATTAGTCGTGGATCCAGTCCTCTAGGACATATTGGAGTCTCCGTGCTGTAGGAAAGGCATCTATACGAGTGGCCCAGGATTTTCTTGGGTTAGGTAAAAAATGATGGCCCATATTTATACTTTTTTAGCACTGCATTTGCGTTATTTTTTTACGCAAAAGCAGCGCAGCATCAAAAAGCGGCGCAAATTCGGCACTAAAAAAGTATAAATATGGGTGTGTTTCATAGTAAGAGAAACGGTCCGGGGGAATTACAAAAAACGCCTTTTTCAATTGTCATATCCTTAATACCAAAGGAGAGACATTCTCTAAGCGCTTCCATTTTAGCAGCGAAGGATAATGGTGCATCAGTTTAATTCATTTTCTGAGGATCGCATGACATAGTGAAGTGGATGAGCCGAGATTTGGGTCTCCTGTAAGGAGTAAGTATAGCCTATGACTTACCAATTAAAAGTATTGCATCCATGCTAAGAATTTCAGGTACTCTCCCTTTCAAAATAAAGAAGTACAGGTACAAAGTACCTGAGAGTACAAGTCCACTTAAAGCACTGAAAACAATCACAAGAGGTGTTTTCATCTGTCTATGTGTGCTGCAAACTGCAGCACACATAGAGGAAAAAAACAGGGAGAAATAAAAATATTTCTCCCTGGTGCATCATTCTTACGCCACCCCTGAGGTGTCGTACGAATCTGACACTTTCCCAGACGTGTAAATCTGGGAATACATCAGATTCCTTCGGATTCCATGTCTGTTGCCTGGGAACATCTCAAGCAACACTTGGAGCGCCCCTTTCATGTGGTGTTATGCGTGAAAGGGGTCCATTTTTACAAGACCATGAAAAGGCATGGTGGCTTTGCATGGGCTTGTAAATAGGTGCTGGCACACTGTGCCACCGGAGCATACAAAAATGATGCTCTGGTGGTGCAGTGTGCCGCTAGGGCCTCGTAAATGAGGCCCTCTGTTTTTCCCATAGCAAAAAGATATGGGAATATCCTGCATAGACGCTCCAGTTGGCACGATCAAAGACCTGTGCTGTTCCCACCAAGAGGAAAGTCAGAGAAAGCAGAACTCAACACTAATAAACCAGGTGCGGCCTGTCATGTCTGTTTCTCAAAACAGGACGCCCTATTGAAGTTTGAAAGCATGTGGAGAAAGTAAAGTAGTAACATTTACACATTTCCAAAATTGGCTTTGGTTTGGGATGACTTGATTCCTTCAAGCTATAATATGATCTCATAAATCAAAGACACCGAAAGATGAGAGGGCGTAGCCAGGAAATATGGGAGCAAGTCATTACATGCATATATATTCTAGGTTTTCCACAAGCCTTATTCAAATACCAACTTACACACTGCACTGTGAGACCACACTCTTCCATCATCACAGTAGGCATGTACCAGCACTGAAAGTATAGCTCTTGGGGACAGGAGAATATGGTAAAATGGGCCAAAATCATCCAAACATATCCAAAAAGATGGGTAGCAAATGGTCACTGAGGCAGCAAACAAGCTGTCACTTCCAAGACATATTCCTTACCTGCAGCTTAGACATTTCCCGTTTCGGATTTCAGTCCTAGGAATTGCATATTATTATTTAACAATATAATTCCAACAATAATAACCGCTTACCATCCTGAGAAGAAATTCATCTGCCCGTGATCTTACTCCTAAACCTTCAGCTTGTTAAAGTCTAGTGCTGGATTCTCCTGGAGTCTGAGAATTAATGACATGGCTTCCTTTTTAGGTCGAGCATAAATATGCGACCTCTTGTATACTTTTAAGTATACTTCTTCTGTGGGCTTCCAGCTATTTCATTTGTTACTTTCAGTGTCATTTAAAAAATCCTTACTTGCTAGTGTTCAGTCATGTCTCTTTGTCCCTCCTTCTTCTGTGTGGGAGCAGGGACCAACTACTGCATAATTACACTTTGTCCTGGTTATCTGGACTGTCGGGGACTTTTATTTACTTTATTTCCTGCTCCAGTCCAGGGAAGCATCCCTTTCATTTGCAAAGCATTCTTCCTCTGAGCTTAGCTGTAAACAAAGCTATAAATCAGGCTGTTATCATGGTCATATTTGGTCTTTGTGGGTTCTCTGCACCCTCTCTCAGCTGCCTGCCCCCCACCCTTCCTAGGCTTGGCTTTTCTTTGCCAAGTGTGCCTGCCTGTGTGCTGAAAAGGCCAGTGTCAGGAACCCTATATGCGCTATCTGCCAGAGCATCTCAGTTCTTGCAGTCAGTACACTCTGGTGCTCCAATACTGGGACCTCGGGCTCAGCACCATCAGTGTACCACAGTTCACACCCTTGAAGCCCTCAGCCGTGCCAGAGCCAGGATTCCCAAAGGTGTGTCTGCCAGAGCACCTCAGTTCTTGCAGTCAGAACACTCTGCTGCTCCAGTACTGGGACTTCGGGCGCAGCTCAATCAGTGCACTGCAGTTCACACACTTCAAGCCCTCAGACGTGCCAGTGTCAGGAACCCCACACTCACTGTCTGCCAGAGAACCCCAGTTCCTGCAGTCAGTACTCTCTGCTGCTTCAGTACTGGGACCTTGGGAGCAGCGCCATCAGTGCACCTCAATTCACACACTCCAATCCCCTAAGCCGTGCCCGTGCAACCTCACACACGCTGTCTGCCAGAGCACCTCAGTTCTTACAGTCAATACACACTGATGTTCCAGTACAGGGGCCTCGGGCTCAGCTCCATCAGTGCATCTCAATTCACACACTCCAAGCACCTCAGCCATGCCAGAACCCCACATACGCTGTCTGCCGGAGCATCTCAGTTCTTAATCGGTACACACTGCTGTTCCAGTACTGAGACCTCGGGCGCACCTCCATCAGTGCACCTCAGCTCACACACTCCAAGCCCCTCAGCCGTGCCAGAACCGCACACACGCTGTCTGCCAGAGCACCTCAGTCCTTACAGTCAGTACACCCTGCTGTTCCAGTACTAGGACCTCAGGCGCAGCTCCATCAGTGTACCTCAGTTCTACCCAGCGAGGTCACTTCCTTTCCTATACCTGGACCCCACTCACATACAGTTCCATTACAGCAGCTCAGTTCTAATATTCAGTCCCACTGCCAATCCAATACTGGACCCAAAAGAGCAAAACACAGCTCAGTCAGTGCACCTCAAGTCTAACATCCGAAACCACTGTTGATGGGACCCACCACAGCTCTGCCAGAATCCATCAATTCTAACATTCAGTGCACATTTCTTCTCAGTACTAAGGCTCACACACACACCTTTCAGGACTCCTTGCTTCTGTGGTTCAGGGGCAATGCCACTCCCATACTGGCCCCACTCGCAGCTTCACCAGGGCACCTCCAGGCTAAAACTTGGCAACACTGGCATGCCAATACTAGGTTGCACACATATTTCCATTAACATACCTAACTTCCTACCTTGTGTGCCCATTACTATTTCAGTACTGCAGCCCACATACAACTCTGTCAGTGCTCCTCAACCCTAACCCTCTACCCTATTTGCAGCGCCCCTTTATTCCCATACCAGGAATTACACAGCACCCCGTTTCTCACTCCACACCGCTGCTTGGGCTGGGACACAGCTCTGTCTATACCCCCAATCCCGATCTGAAGCGCCTCAATACTGCTGTGTTGGGGCTCACATAAAAACTCTGCTAATGCCCTCCTAATGTTCTGCAGTGCCCCTGCTGTTCCACACTTTGACTTCTTCTTTAGGACATGTGGGAGCCAATTAAATCTATTCTTAGCTGCCATCTTTATTTGGGAGGGTCTGTTTCACCAATCTCACTCCGTTCTTTGCTTCACTCTGTTTTCTCTCAATGTTTTCTTTCTCCCCCACTTTTCTCTTTCCAGCTCCTAAAATCCACAGGTTAACAGTTTCGTCTTTCTTTTAAGTGTTTATTTCTACTCCTCTCCCTTTCTTTTATTTCCCTCTTCCTCTTGCTCCCTCCTCTTTCAAACTCGCAAAAACGTGGTTATATCTTTCCTTTTTTAGTTCCTCTCTTTTTTCTTCATCAGGTGTTCATTCTTTTACTATTTTTAGGTCGAGCACGCAAGCACTCTAACATGTTGTAATCTCTCTGTGGGCTTTTAACCATGCCCACGACGTGCCCATCACTATCACTCATTCATGGGCTTGCCTTTCAAAAATCTTTGTTACCATTGGTAAATGCTTTATGTTTGTCCCTCCTTGGGCCAGTTTTGTTTCGGCCTTGGCCATCGACCTGGTTACATGGATAATTGCATGTTTGCCGATACGTTTGACTGCAAGCAAACTTCTTTATCCTTTTGTGTCTCTCCTTCACGCTCACACTCATGGTGGCCGTGGCACTTTGAATTGGCTTGCTTATGTCAACTGTTTTACTTTTCATTTTTTAATTTATGTGGCAAGAAAAGTCCAGTTAGGAACTTACAAGGCTAATAGCTGAAACTCGAGCAAACGTGAGACCCTTTCCATTACAAATTCTTCTTTTTGTTGTTGTGAAAGAAGTATTGCTGATCAGTAGGAAAGGCACTGCTACAGTGGGTTTGTCTTAGCCTAATGCCAGGTCACTAAGCCTGGCATATTGAAAGTGTACTGTTTTCGCCATGTCCTGAATATTATGAGGTCTCACTTCTAGGCAGTCCTCTTCTTGAGTGACATGTCAGTCACTGAAAAGTGAATACATTTGATTATTATAGAATGCCCATTTAGGTGATGTCTTTGTGCAACCTGATAATCAAGTTTGCTTGAATGTACTTGCCGGACATAATCTAAAAGCTGACAATAGTTCTATTCTACTTTATTGTTATTGATTTCTGATGAGCTTCTTATGATATGTTTTTGTGCTGACCACTGCAGACTTGCTGCCCTTGCATACATTAGCAGGTGAGTGCACAAAAAGATTTGGGCTCAGCACGAGGGCCAGTTTTTAGCTCAAGATAGCAATTTTGCAGGAATGTTGACCGATCACTGCTGTTCACACCACTTGTGGACACTTTAAGTCTCTTTGTGATGCTTTCTATTGTCTGAGCAACAGCACAAACTGTTAGTAAATATGGGCCTTAAAGTCACATAGGAAAATACTTTTATCAATTCCACTAAGAATTCCTTAGCTTACTAAAAAGAATCTCCAGACGCTGAGCCTGATTTTGAGTTGGGCGGTTGAACCGCCACAACTCCAATACGGCTGTGGTGAGGCAGCTGTCAAACCAGCGATCTCACCATTGGCGAATTACAATGTTTCCACTGGGCTGACCGGTGGAAATTTTGCATTATGACATTTCTGCCAGTCAGCCTAATGGAAACAGTGCAGCAGCATTTGCCTCTGCTCCCTTTGGGAGCGGAGGCCAATGCCATCGCACACAGCACCTTCAGAATGCGCACTGTCTGCCATAACAGATAGTGTGCATTCCGAGGGTGCTGGTGGGGGGCTGCTCTGACCACAACATGGTAGTGGGAGGAGCAGGGCCCCCTGTGGCCCCCCAACACTGCCTTTCTGCCAGCTTTTTCATGGCAGGGAGCCTGCCATAAAAAGGCTGGCACAAAGTCAAGTTGTGATCAGCATGAGGGTGCTGGACTCGGCACCGCCGTGGCTGACCATGACTTCGACCACTGCCAATTCTTTGGGATCGCTGATCCCGGTGAAGGCGGTGGTCTCCTGGTAGCCCAACTGCCAGGATCGTAATCTGGCGGTTAAACTGCCAGGAGTGCGGCGATCCGATCGCGGTCTGTGGACAGCAAACCTCGTAATGAGGCCCGCTGTCTCCAGATGCCCTAGAGGTTCAGATCCACAATGAAAGAAATTTGTCAGTAGTCAGGTGGGAAAGTGAGATGGGGGTTTTTGCGTCTGGTCCTCACAAAAAGTGTTGCACCACAGCGTTCAACACAGACCAGATTAATTTTTGAAGAGGGATAAACTTCTGTGTGCTGTAGACCTTGGTTGAATGTGTGAACACCGTTCCCACTTTGTCCATGGCCTTCTTTCTGTACTGTGTTCGGATAGAAAATTATAAGACATTTCTCTGCCATGTTCCTAGGACCAGTGGTTATGAGGTATTTGGGGCTACCTCTAGTAAATCATGTTTGAAGCTCTGAATTTCGTTGCCTAGGGCTGTGAGAGTCTTTCTTGCCATGTTTGGAGTGTTATGTTCAGTAAAAGTTTGTCTACAACTGGACTCCTAATACTTCTGGCAAGTTTGAATTTTATCTACCATCTTCCCAAAACTAACTACAATGTCCGACAAGAAACCAGAAATGAATTGAGTGCAGCAGCAATGTTATATCAAAACAAAGCGAGTAACATACTCTACTGATAGGCAGTATTCATTACCAGAGAAACGTACTCCATCCCAGATCTTCCAGCCTTTGTGAAGACTTTGGCTGTCTTAAATTCTGCTGATTGTAACTTGGCACAACAGTGCCACCTGTGGGCATGTTTAATAATTGGCTGCAGCAGCTGACACTCCATTATGATTCTGTTTGAAAAGCTATTTCTGATTTTCCCATGGTTTCCTATTGGAACTTAACATAATCTTTTAAAAACTACTCTGAAGTCAGATATTTATAATTACGTTTGCATTTCTGTCAATAATCATCTAACTTTATGAATATTTTTGTGCGGGGTTGTGACATTTTAGTGTTATCTTTACTGTGTGTAGGTTAAACACCTAGCACCAAATTAACAAAGGTAAACTTAGACCAGAATTCTACGGTTAGACCTGAAGTCTATATGTTGACCTGTAATCTAACTTTAGACCAGAAGACTAAGATTAGAATTCAGGTCTAAACTTAGACTTTAGGTCTGTGAATCAGGCCCTGTATCACATTAAGACAGTCAAACATTTTTATCTCTCAAGTGAAGGCTTACTTCTAATTCACAGGATTTACTGTTTTTCTTTGTCTACACAAAAGAGGACTTTTCCCACTGAAAAACAACAGTATTTCCTTGTGACTGTTAGCTAGCACAGAAATTGGATCTACCATTTTCTTGCCCGATACCATTAGAACCATATAAAGTATGGCTGTCACTGAGAGCTACTTGCAGAATACTATATTCTGAGAATTCTATTTTGAATTTGACAGACATGGTACCCCATTACAAACATGGCCATGTAGCTTGTCTGCCAAACTATCTGTCCTCCCATTAGAGTTAGTCAGGCAGTCAGCTTTCAGTCGGAGGTGCCCCAGTTGGCTACGTCGAACGAAATCTTACTCTGATGGCCTGACAGAATGTTGGCTATTGGAGCAAGGCTATCAGCTATCCCACCCTATTTAGGACTAATGATCTGATTTCTTTTTTTTTATGCTTGTCAATGCCATGGAAAATGTAGCAGTGATGAAGAGAAAAAAAGCAAATAATGAGTGGAAACAACTCATGTGGTGTTAGGATTATAAATTGTTTGCTTTAAAAAAAAAACTCCTAATTTGAGAATTTGTTTTAGAGAAATAAAAGTTCTGTAGACAACCGCCAAAACTGATGGCAGCCATACAGCAAACGTTTTGTGCCTTCAGAGGAACCACCCTCATGATGGTTCCTATGAAGATAGAGATTACCTCTGGACTGGCAGCAATCTCTACTTTGGATAGGCAGTAATCACTCTGGGTGACAGAGATAAGGCCTGATTTAGATCTCCGCGGACAGGTTACTCTATCACAACAGTGAGTGATAGCCCATCAGCCTACATCTAAATCCCGTAGGATAGAATGGGATTCAGATTTTGGCAGATGGAAAATCTGTCCGTGTTGTGATGGAGTAACCCGTCCACCGAGCTCTAAGTCAGGCCCATAATTTCTTCCGTCACCCTGTCTGATGGACTACTCTCTGCCAAACTCTAAATCAGTCTTTAATCAGGTTATTCATTGCTGTTCTCTGAATGGTACCAGGGGCACCATGTTCTTTGAATGGCACCATTAGCACATAGCTCTCTAAAAGGCACTTCAGCTGCAGTTAATGTGTTAATGTGTCTTATTGATTTGTATTCCCTTCTACTCACATTACATATAACCTAAGCTACCATCATCAAACTTCCTGTGTCTAAATCTGAAACATTGTTGTGGGTAATCCCTGGAATAAACAGAAATGATTGCCTAATGCTCTGGATTTCCCCAGGGATGTACTTGATTGACTGCTACAAATGATTAAAATATTGTTTTGATCTATTTGTGCTGTATTTCTCAACACTGTGAAAAGATCCCACTAGATTGCCATCCCATGGAATTTTGTTTCAGAATAGCTTGCTGATGATTTCTGTTTTTTAAATCTGTAAAACTGTTCAACGCCAGTCAGTCCATTACTGACAACATACATACACAAGTACAGCTGCAGGGCAAATTAAATTTGCAAACATGATCTAATCATCTTGTATTGCATGCAACAGGATTATCTAAATGTGCATCTCCTCTCGAGCATGTAGTCTGATTATGAATTATATCTTTTAGTAGCAAGCAAATAACCAGAAAATGTAAATGACCCCTACTTTGAACCCTATTTGTATCGAGCAAGTGATGGTACCTGGTCAGTGAACTACTCTGCCTCTGCATATCTCCACTTGCAAGTGGAAACCTTTCCTGACTCGAACTCTGATCTCTGTCAGAAGTTCGAGGCCCTCCTCCACCCACAGGCTTCTGCCTGCGCCTCATCCCTGGTGCCTTGTCAGAAAGTTCTGCTCTTCTGCTGGGCTGCCCGCTGCGTATTTCTTTTTTGTCCTCTTTTTCTTTTTGTGTGCTGTTTTTTGGGTGCCTTCTGCTTTGGCGCTTTCCTCCTTCTCTGCCTCTTTCCCTTTTTTCTTTAGTGTGCTGTTTTGTGCATTTTTCTCTTTCTATGCTCTTTTTCTAGTTTTTCCCCTCACTCCTCTCATTCTCTCTCTCCTCTCTCGCATTCTCCCCGCTGCACGTACGGCCCGCCCCCGTTTTTTGCGCAGCTCCCGCCTCCCAGCTGTCCTCTCCCCCCCTACTTAATGGCGGCCGTGCCTAAAGCAAGCCCGTCTGCGCCTGTCCGTGACCTGACCGGGACCTGTGCCAGGACACTTGGACCTCTCACCCACCACCGCTATACACCAGCAGCACTCATCGCACTCAACCCAGGACACGACAACAACTGTAAGCCGGCATCTCCAAGCAACACCAAGGGACCCTTCACCTGTCGTTACTGCAAATTCACCAGCCTCTGTCACTCAAGCCCACGCCCAAGGACCCAAAAAGCAGAACACAGCCTCAGATGTATCCTGATCAACACTCGCTCCATTCACAGGCATGTCATCGAACTCTGGAACCTCATCGGCACCACATCCCCGGAACTCGCCTTCCTCACAAAAACATGGCTTAACCCCTCCTCGGCTCCAGACCTCGCCATCGCCTTCCCAGACAGCTACAAGATCATCCGCAGAGACCACACGAACAGCCACAGGGGAGGCATCGCCATCGTCCACAAAAAGTCCTTATGCCTATCCACTAGCACTGAATACTCCGCTACCAACATGGAACTCCTCCACTTCTAGATTGGAACCAACCCTAACTCCACTCTGCGGGCCCCCCTCATCTACAGGCTGCTGGGCCCCCGCCCCTCTTATTGCGATACCATCGCCCACCTAGCCTCCACCCACGCTCTTACATCCAAGGACTCCATCCTACTGGGGGACCTCAACTTCCACCAGGAAAATACAAACGACAACAACTCCACCACCCTGATCGAAAACCTTGCCAACCTCGGACTCAAGCAACACATCACCACACCCACTCACTTGGCCGGTTACACTCTGGACCCCATTTTCTCCGCCAGCAGTCATGTCTCCGTCAGCCACACCACCGAACTCCAAAGTACCGACCTCCACTGCATTCGCTTCACCTTCAACAAACCCATTGGTCGACTCCACACTATCCAACTTCTCTGCAGGATTTGGAACAACGTCACTGAAGCCCAGCTCACCGCCAGCCTCAACACATCACCCCCCCAAGCTGACGACGACACCAACACTGCTGCACACAACCTCCATGAATGGATCACCGACTGCGCCAACACCCTCGCCCCCCTCAACATGCCCCACTACAAAAGCACAGCCAAGAAAGCAAACTGGTTCACCCCCACACTCAAAGAATCAAAACAGGTCTGCAGATGTCTAGAGAGGAAGTGGCGCACCGACAACAAGACCCCCGCAAATCACAAACCTTCAAAAATGCCGTCAAACATCACCACCAGCTCATTAGGACCACCAAAAGACTCGCTCTGCAACAACGCATCAATAAAAACGCCCACAACAGTAAGCAACTTTTCACCATCATCAAAGAGTTCACCAACCCCAACTGCACCGACAGCCCCCTGTCACAAGAACTCTGCGAAAACCTTGCCAACCACATTCATTGCAAGATCGCAGAGATCTATGACAGCTTCACCACCCAGGGCCCCCCGATGACTTTCATCACCAGCCCGTCGACCGAAGCCTCACCACACACCCCCACCCTCCTCCGCTGGAACAACATCACTGACACAGAGACCCGCGACATCATGGCAACCATCCACTCAGGAGCTCCCACCAACCCATGCCCTCACCACATTTTTAAGAAAGCCAGCAACATCATTGCACCCAAACTCCGGCATACCATCAACCACTCCTTCCAGACTGCCACCTTTCCAGAGAGGTAGAAACATGCTGAGATCAAACCTCTACTGAAGAAACCCACCGCCGACCCGACAGACCTCGAGAACTACCGACCCATCTCCCTGCACCCCTTTACTGCCAAAGTCATTGAGAAGGTAGTCAACAAGCAACTCACGACCTTCCTAAAACCAACAACATCCTGGACCTCACTCAGTCAGGGTTCAAAAGCAACCATAGCAACGAGACAGCCCTCCTCATCACCACAGATGACATTCGCACCCTCCTCGACCAAGGCAAGACAGCCCCCTCATCCTCCTTGACCTTTCTGCCACCTTCGACACAGTCTCACACGACACACTATGCACCCGCCTCCATGATGCCAGCATCTGAGACTCAGCACTGCAATGGCTCTCCTCGTTCCTCATCAGGAGAACACAGAGGTTCTGACTTCCCCCCTTTCTCTTGGAAGCCACCAAGATCAGCTGTGGCGTCCCCCAAGGATCCTCTCTGAGTCCCACCCTCTTCAATCTCTCCATGATCCCACTAGCCGCCATCGTCAGAAGACACACACTCAACATCGTCTCCTATGCGGACGACACCCAACTGATAGTCTCCCTCACGAAGAACCCAACCACCGCCAAAAACAATTTCCACAAAGGAATGAAAGCAGTCACCGCCTGGATGAAAGATAGTTGCCTCAAACTGAACTCGGACAAAACAGAAGTCCTTATCCTCGGCTCCACAGCCTCTGCCTGGAATAATTCCTGGTGGCCCTCTGCCCTTGGAAATGCCCCCTCCCCCACAGAACATGCCCGCAACCTCGGCATCAGCTTAGACTCATTGCTCATGGACCGACAGGCGAGCGCGGTCTCATCGGGTTGCTTCCACACCCTGCGCATGCTTTGAAAGATCTACTAGTGGATCTCCACCGAAGCCAGAGGCCCTTGTCAGCAGCCGGTTCGACTACGGCAACGATCTCTACATTGGAACCACCGCCAAGACCCGGAAAAGACTACAACGCATCCAGAACGCCTCTGCCCATCTCATCAAGAACACCCCATGGCACAGCCACTCCTCCGCCCTCCTTAGAGACCTTCACTGGCTGCCTATCGACAAGAGAATCACCTTCAAGCTCCTGACCCCCGCCTACAAGGCCCTACATGATGCCTGACCAGCCTACCTCAACCATAGACTCTCCTTCTACACTCCCGCCAGACAACTCCACTCTGCCAACCAGGCCCTCACCAAGGTCCCAGCATCCGGAAAACCAAAGCCGGGGGAAGATCCTTCTCCCACATCTCCGCCAAGACCTGGAACACCCTCCCCATCCACCTCAGGCAATCTTTCACCCTGTCTCAGTTCAGGAAGGACCTCAAGACCTGGCTTTTCGACTGATCCTCATCTCCCCCTCCCCCTTTCCTCCCCCAGCACCTTGAGACCCTCATGGGTGAATAGCCGGGCTATACAAATCCATGATTGATTGATTGAAATCCCTGATTGAATTATGGTACCGAACCTGGTGCTTGTTCGTGGGTTGCCATCTTTGTTTTCTTCCTTCATCACAACCCTTAATTCTTTTTTTCTGTCTTTTTCGTCTGGCTATCTATCCATCCTTCTTCCCATCCATATACCCTTCCCTCCATCCTTTTGGTCTGTTTCAATCCATCTTTCATCTTCTTTTCTCATTTCTTCCGTCCCTCATCCATCCAATAAGCCATCATTCATACTTCCTTTCCTCATCCATCCATACATCATCCTTCTATCCATCCTCCCTTCCCTCCATCCAACATACACTACATCTTTTTCAATATCCATCTTTAAATCCATCCATGCATCCATCCATCTGCCCAACCGTCCATCCATCTCATACGCCTTCCATCACACCTTCCCTCCATCCTTATTTTAAATCTTCCATCTCTCCATCGCCTGCTCCTCATTACATCATTTTTGCTCTCTTATTTCATGTCTCGGTATCTCAACATATTATTCTCTTTCAGTGTCATTTATAAGCTTCTTTTAGGAGACCCAAGTCTCTATAAAATAACAGTAAACATCAATTAAATCTTTTACATTACACAGAACTCCTAGTGACACACACCTGTGGTCACGCTGTTAATGTAGGGATTTCATGATTCCCCTGTTTGATAATGTGCTTTATTTAATGATGTTTGGAACATCTAGTGTCACAATCTGTCACTTCATGACCTTTCACTCATCCATTGAGAAGTTTGTGATCTCTTCTAATCTTTTTTCAATCGCTCTAAAATCTTAATGTGCTGTAATCTGTTTATAAAGCTTTTATTAATTAATGGTGAGAAGACAGGGATGATTTATTTATGCCTCTTACATTTCACAACATGGAGACATTTTTGTCACCATCTCATACACCATGCATTGGACGGAAAATGTGTAACAAACTAGTTGATCATAGTATGGAATATCTCTGGGCATATGTTCTATCTGGGAATTGTTCTTTCCTTGATTCGTGATCAATAGTAAGTTCATATCATCTTATTTTAGTGCAAGATCAGAATGATCTTTATTTACAGGTGATTGTTAAATTATACAAGCCCACTAAAATAGTTGGGCCCTTGAACAAATCAAATGTTTTAAATGAGAAGCTTGAATTGCTTATGAGTGCTATTCAAATGCCCAATGCAAATGTGCATTGTGCATATTTGCACTAATGTCTGCAAATCTGCATTTCTGCATTTAGTCTGAACATTAAACATTTATATACTGAGGCTTTGGGTGCACTAAAAGTGTGTTATTTTAATCATTTAAATTCCAGTAGCCGATCAATCATGTGCTACACATCAATGATCCCCAATCATCAGATACATTCCTTCTAGGACAAGAAGCCACCAATATTTAGGAGTTTCCACAAACAAAGTTACTAGCCAATGTTAAACATGCAGCAGCAGTGGGGACATGTGAATGGGATGATATTAATCTGACACTACCATTTCTTAAGGAAACCCACAGGAGATCAACACTGGCACTTTCACATTTTTCTAGTTCGATGTAGGTAGTTAATCCCAATGGATATGCTTAAGATCTGTGGCTATGGGAAGAATCAGTGACCAAACCATAAACTGGTTCTCCTGTTATTTAAACATAGGCCCGGTTTATCTGGTCCTAAACCTATGTAGTGCTCTCTAGCTCATGTGAGGTAACTCAGAATTGTCCATCCTTTCTGTCCATCCCTTGTTTGATCGACAGTCCTAATTGTAGCTTTGAACAACCATCAAGATGTAGACAGCCATGTGGACCTGAAAAAGCATAAGGCACAATGGTCCTTTTCATCCTGTATTAAAGGCAACACTAATGTTGTGTTGAACAGAGCGGAGGGCGATCCAACCACCAACTCCAAGTCCAGAATAGTTAGTGGGTCTCAAATAAATTAAATTCAACTCACAATAGTTACACAGAACAACACCTAGAGTAGGACTCCTTTGCTCCTAGGCACCGTCTTGTGCCAGTCTAAATTGACCTGACCTGTGACTATTGAGTCACAGATTAAATCAATATTAACAACAGCCAATCAATCATTCACATAACCACCCTATATACATTTTTGTTTTGACCCTATCTTCAATGTGAACCTAGGTTCTTTAAAAATATATTGCCAGACCTTCCGATATCTAAAATGGTTATCTTTCTTATGTAATTCAGCAGAGGAAGCATGTGAGACACCCCTTCCCACTAAACTCTCATCCAGCTACAGATTATGATAACACAGAAGATCTAACTCACCCACAAGGAAACAAGTAGCATGAATAACAAACAGCTGTCAGTCTATTCCAGTATCACATCTTAAAAGGTCTCTGTCATCGCAGGACTAAATTTAGACGTAATCAGATCCACGACTCAAATAAAATAATTGTCCTAACATTTTAATGATTCATTTACAGGCCAATCCATGTATTGAAAAGCGCAAAACCCTACAAATATCTACCTGTAGCAATTTCAAGCATGGACCATCACATTACCTGTAGAAATCACTGAAGACAGAATAATTCATGAAAGAGATTATTAAAGCACTTCTAATAGCATTCTGTCATACAATATTTCTTTTCATCTTGAGAGAAATACACGTATACATAACATACCATGTATAATATCATAATATAACATACGTGCTTTACTAAAACATAACGTAATTCAATGTAACGTGACATACTACTATACTATATCTGTAGGTCCACACCCATGCAGACGGGTCACATCAAGAAGCATCTACAGTCTGCTGACTGAAGAAGAATTTTTCTTTCCATTGTGCAAGTGTATCTATATAAAGGCGATTCGTGTTTTTTCCCACGTGACATTGGTCCCTCACGTGGACCTAATATGATAGCAGCAACCGCTGGCAGAGACTACCCACTATCTATGTGACGTGCAGCACCAAAACGTAAGACTACACTCAGAAATATACGGACAACTATCTGTGCTTATTTTCTTAATACTAAACTCATGTTTAAACTTTCTAATAAAGAAATATACAATTAAATATCAAGGCTCATATTTATGTAAAATGGTGCACAACTGCGCTAACGCAGTTGTGCGCCATTTTATTTAGCGGGAGCTAACGCCATTCCATAGCACCAGCCGTGCACCATATTTAAGTAATGATGCACGATGGCACTAAGGAATGGCTAACGTAAAAAAAAAGACACTAACCAGGGGGGATGCCGTTAAGGGAATGGCGCTAGTGGCTAAGAAATGATGTTAGGCTGGTTAGCGGCAAAAATTCTGCCGCTAATCAGCCTAGCGTCATTTTCTGATGCACAAGGAGCCAAAAATGACTCCTGCCCAAGTTGAGACAGGAGTCATACCCAACACCCCAAAGCCCACCACAGGTCACCAGTGTCCCCTTGGCAAGCCCAAAATACCCAGTGCCAGGCAGGGGGCCCCATGTAAGGTGCCCCCAATGGCACATCACACACATACACTTACCTGCAACTTACCTGGGATGAGCTCTCTCTTCCTGTAGTGTCCTTGTGGTGTGGGTGGTGGTGTTGCTGGGGATTGGGTTGGGCATCTTTGTGCCCATTCCATGGTGTACCACAATGGAAACTGGCCTACCTGCACTCTAACGCCTGGTCTGAGCCAAGCGTTAGCATTATTTCGGTCATCCTCCTCCTTGCGTGTCGTTTCTGCGCCAGGAGGTAAATATGGCTCAAGGGGGTTAGCGTTGTGTTTAAGATGGCAACGCCTACCTTGCCTCTCATTGATGCAAGGTGGGTTCGCGCATTCTGAACATGGCGCTAACTCCAAAATGTTTTTGAAGCTAGACAGTCTAGCGTCAAAATATAAATATGGAATTAGGTTAGCGCCGAGACGCTAACCATCCATAAATATGGGCCAAAGTGCCTGAATCTGCGATGATGGATGATTCATGTAACATTCGTTCCTCCGCGTTAGATTTTGCATATAACTGCAACTTTAAATAGCAGACTTTAAGAAATTAATCTCAATTGCTTTCACAAATACTACCTATTTCAACACGGTTAGTACCGTTAACATACCAGTATGTAATCTCAACTTACAAAAATATGGTTTGCTATAATGACAATAAACAACTTCTTTTTCACGAAAACAATTCTCTGTCTGCAGAGAAAGAATCAATGATAGCAACAGACATGTGAGATTGTATGAAAGAAAGAAGCAGCTACTGGGGAAATAATAGGTTTATTAAACCTTCACCTGTGTACAGCATCGGAAATTGCCCCCATATTTAGTTGGACCTACTCCATTTACTACATAAATCTAGAGTTAAACTAAATGTAAAACATACCACGGGAGCTGGAACCAGAATTGAGTGTGGTACTTGAGAGCTATGAGTGCCAGTTTGCATGATGGAATTTAAATCGCTGAGTTAATTGCAGGCACAACGAACCTGTCAGCACCACTAAAGGGAATATTACAACTTTCCTTGGTTCTCTCCCTTGCTGTTCTGGTCATGGTTGTACAAGGATATTACATATTATTATAATATATTGTATTTCCAGGACAGCTCTCCTGAATTCAATCGAACCAAAAACATACATCTGTCCTATATATTATAACATTAATGTATTTCATTCAAAACTTCATAGCACTTGTTACGCCATAGTATCATGTCGAGTCTCAGGATCTTTTTCATACAACTATAGGGCACGTTCCTTCCTTCCTTCAGCTCTGGCATAATTTTACTAAAATCAGATGGGTACATGAAGTAATAAAATGTGCCCTGGGGCATGGCTTGGATGGCCAACATGGTGGTCACTTCCTAATTTGCTCCGATCGAAGCCGCTTTAATCCGACGTAAATCCGGAGCTGTTCTCACCATCAGACATTCCAACCTTCGGGGTCGAAATGGCGGAACCGAACCACTTTTGCCTATGGGGATCTCGAAATAGTGAGCTGGGCATCCACTGAAGGAGCAGGACCTTAGGTGTTCCCTGGAAGCCTCCTTCCCGCGCCTGGCTTGGAACAAACGTCGCAGCCTGCGCAGGCCGTTAAGAGCAGCAGGCACCAAAGTAGGTGCCTGCTTGTGCCCCGAGGGGCGCTCCATGGAGCGCGCTTCACCACGGGGCACGATAGGAGCGCGCTCGCTCCAATCTTCATTTTGGCAATTTTCTTCATGGCCCGAGGGCACAGAAAACAGAGCGACCCCGGAGCTGCATTTTAATACAGACCAGGTTGCGGCGGTGATCTTTTTCCCCAAAATAAAGCGCTTTTCAAGCGCTAGAAGAAAAAGAGGCAGCGCTTTTCCTGTTCAAGCGCTAAGCCTCAAAAATATAAAGCGCTTTCCATAGCGCCTAGTCTGGCAAAGTATTGAAGCACTCCTCATGCTTCACGATGTTGCAGAATTCAGGGGCCACAGCACCCTGCCCCTGGGAGCAGAAATTAAGGAGCAGCCCCACAGTTGAGGGGGCCCAGCAACAGGCCAGCACACAGAAGATGCAAGCAGGTGGCAAGTCCTTACAGTAACCATGCAGGTCACAGGGCAGCACAGCAGCAGCAGTCCATGGCGGTTCCTGGTGAGTCCTTCCAGCCTTTTGTGTCCAGTTCCAAAATAATTCCAAGAGTTTCCAAATTGTGGGGAAAACTCCCCTGTACTTATACTCAGTCCTTACAGTGTTTTACAATGGTGGGGGAGAGGAGGTTCCAACCAGTTACAACTGGTTCTTGGAGTGCCTCCTATCTCCTTCAGCACAGGCTCCAAACATCAGTTGGGAGTAAACAACCCTATTGCGTGAGTCCAGGGCACAGCCTTTACAAATGTAGGTATGCCCTGCCTCTCCCTTCTCTCAGCCCAGGAAGACTATTCAGATTGCAGGTGCACCTCTGTGACACCTCCACTCTCCTTGTGTACAGGCTGTCTGAAAAGTATGCACAAAGCCCCAACTGTCACTCTGCCCAGACGTGGATTGGAGTCAAGCTGCAAAACACCAGAGTCATAAGCACAGAGAAATGCGCACTTTCTAGAAGTGGCATTTCTGTAATAGTAATAAAAAATACATCTACACCAGTAAGCAACATTTATTATCATCATTACAACCATACCAAATATGCCTACGCTACCCCTCATAAATCAGACAATACCCCTTACACATAAGGCATTTCTAATGCAATCCTATGAGAAGGCAGCACTCACAGCACTGGGACACCGAGTTAGGCTTTTTGTCACTACCAGGACAGGCCACGCAACCTGGCACATGTCCTGCCCTCTACATACATGGCACCCTGCCCATAGGGCTAGCAAGGGCGTACCTTAGGGGTGACTTACATGTAGTAAAAGGGGAGTTCTGGGCCTGGCAAGTAAATTTAGATGCCAGGTCCCTGTGGCAGAAAACTGTGCACACAGGTCCTGCGCAAGCAGGCCTGAGACAGGTTTGAAAGTCTACTTCAGTGTGTGGCGCAAGCAGCGCCGCAGGCCCACTAGTAGCATTTAATTTACAACCCCTGGGTATAGAGATACCACTGTACAAGGGACTTACAGGTAAATTAAATATGCCAATTAGGTATAAGCCAATCATACTAACTTTAGATGGGAGAAAACATACACTTTAGCACAGAACAACAGTGATAAAGTGCTCAGAGTCCTAGAGCCAACGGCGACAGCTCAGAAACAGTAGGAGGCAGGAGGCAAGAAGACTGGGGATGACCCTGCATAAGGAAAAAAGTCCAACACGACCCCCTACCAGCCTAAAGCCAGGGGAGAAAAATCAATACCTTGATGTTCTTCCCTGAGTGGGGCGATAGAACAAGGGCGCAGGCCCACAACAGCCGGGGCATGTTCCAGTTCTACGCCTTCCTGACTCCAGTTGGATCTCTCTGTCAATGCTTCCCAGGCAACCTAGACCAACCCACGGGGGCTCCCTAGCTGCCAATGGGCAGAACCAGGCCCCAGGCCATCTAGGAGCCTCTGGTCTCTGAAACCACAGTGAATGGCGAGCGGTAGCTCCAGGTGCAAAGCAACATGTCTCCACTCCATTTCCAATGAGTTCAGGTACTCTACTCTGCCACTGATCCACCAACCTATGGTCTGCACCCATAGGTTCCACAGGAGCTAGAGGTGAGGCTCTCCTCCATCTACCCCTCCTTCTAGGATCCCGCCCTCGTCTCCTAGGAGGGGTATCACCATAATCCACAACTGCCAGGGTGATGGGTACAGCAGTCCTGCACAACTCTCTCTCCAGCCCAGGATCACTAACTGGCGACTGACCACCCAACCTAGGGACGATACCCTTGGGTTGCACCGGGGTCCGGGGCGAGCTTCCCCCTCCCTGGACCCCACTTCCAGAGTTCCATGTCTCCCCACCTCGGGAGAAGCCACCAGAAGTTTCATGCGGGGGTGAGCACACTAACCGCCCCCCCCAACCGGGTCAGAGTTTACCCCCTGAACCTGTCCATCCAGTCCAGGGATGACACCCTTAGACTGGACCATTGCCCAGCGAACCAGGACTTCCTTGGGCGCACACATATCACCTGCCAGATCAGAGCTTACCCCCTGAACCTGACCATCCAACCCAGAGTCACCACCCTGTGGTTGACCATTGTCTGGCGCACTAGGACTTCCTCGGGAGCGCACCTACTCCCCATCAGGTCAGAGTATACCCCCTGAACCTGATCATCCAACCCAAAGTTACCACCCTGCAGTTGAACCCTTGCCTGGCGCACCAGGACTTCCTGTGGGGGCACACCTACCCCCCACCAGGGAAACACCTTCCCCAAGGGCCACACAAGAGTCTGGCTGGTGTAGGTCTCCTGACCTCTGCACATCTGACAGAGTCTGGATTCCCCCAGCACAGAAATGGTCTCACCAAGGTCATTCCTGGGGGGCTCTCTTCGCAGAGCTAACCCCTGACCCTCCAGGTTCTCTACTGGGGCCCGCAGCCCCCTCTCAACCCCACCCCTAGATTTCCGCATCCTCCTCTCTGGAGTGAGACTACCAGACAACAGGACCAGCGGAACGCTATCACCAGCCACCGCCCAAGTCCTACTGGCAAAATTAGATCCCTCTGAGCAGCTGGCCCTACGGTGCAGGCTAGACTCCCATCCTGGCGTCCACTCATGGATCCAACCAAGCTATGAGACCGGGTCTCGGACATCCTGGGACACAGCCAACTCCCACTCCCTCTCCTCTGAGACAAGACATGGGATCCCGAACCCCTCTCATTACACTGGGACCTAGCTGGGAAACAAGCCTTTCCCACCACACCTGGCTGGGAAATACCTAGATCACTCTCAATAGGAACACCCTCTAATGCCACACCAGACCCTCTGGTATGCAAGCAGAGGTCCGCCTCCTTTGCAAGGTCCCTGGGGTTAGAGAGCTCACACACTGACAAGTGTTGGCGTAACCCTGAAAAGCAACAACGAAGCAGGTGCTCTCAGACAATCAGATTAAACAGCCCTTCACAATTGTTTACTGTGCTACCCTTCACCCATCTATCTAGTGCAATGCAGCAATCCTCCACAAACTCCTCCCAAGACTGGTGGGACAGTTTATTACTGCCCCTAAAACTGTTTCTATATTCCCCAGGGGAAAAACCATACTTCACAATCAGTGCGTTCTTCATAGTGGAGTAACCCTCCCTGTCTTCTAGAGTCTGTAGGGCATCACTCTCCTCCTCATGAATATAGCTCCCTAGGCCAGTCCCCCAGTCCTTCTCAGGGATCCTGCACTCTACCAGAGCCCTATCATATTTCCTTAACCACTGACGTATGTCACCCCCATCTTGGAACCTAGGCACCAGATCTATGGGTATGTGAGGAACATCTTTGCTACAGCACTCAACATTGCTGCCACCACTGGACTCCACCTGCAGCGCTGGTGAGTCCAGAACCTTCAGACTGAGCTCAACAGCGAGCCTCTCTCTGGCAAAGGCCATCTCTGCCATCCTCTCCTGTACTAAGGCCTTCTCCACCTCAACAGCTAGGCGTGCTAACTGCAACTTCAGGTCCCTCTCTTCCCGTCTAGCTCTTAGCTCATCAGGCGTCAAGGAATAAGAGGTAGCCTTGCTTCTTACACTGGACCCAGCAAGGGACTCCCTATCACTGGGGCCTTCCATGTCAACTGCCGTCCCCGCCCGGTTATTCTCACCCTCCTGATCAGTCTCTCCACTGCTCTCTGGGGATGAGGTCTGGGATCCCTCCCATTGGGAACCCTCGCTACACTCAGGATCCTCGGGATCTCCCCTAAGTGCACTCTTCCCTTGGGTATATGCCACAAACCTTACAAAGAAATTCAGAGATCTCCTGAGGTCCCCTTCTACAGGCAGCCCTCTCTCTCTACAGAACCCCTCTAATTCCTCCTGCATGTAAAATGGCAGGTCCTCTAAATCAAGGTTAGCCCCATTTAAAAAAGGTACAATAAACACAAATGTGACAATCCAAATACCCAAGCGTGAGAACTGAAAACAGAAAAAATGACCAAAGAGAGAAAGTGAAGAGAAGCAAAACATGTGATGGTCTAAACACAAACTTTGTAGTGAAATAATGAGTCACAATAGTATTGTGCAAGCGTAAGTCCTATCCTCACCGCTGACGACCAATGTTAGAAATGGGGTTTCTGGTTGGCTAGGGTATACACATAAGCCAGGCAGAACCCACCCACTCTAGTCAGGGCAAGGGAGTTACACGTCCAAGATAACCCTTGCTCACCCCCTTGGTAGCTTGGCACGAGCAGTCAGATCTAACCCAGAGGCAATGTGTAAAGCGTTTGCACAACACATGTAATGCACTATCCCCACCACAAAGGAAAAACAACACCAAGTTATATAAAAATACACTGTATTGTACACAACGCAATTATTAGACCAAACATCACATCAATATTATCCTGCTACCTTAGCAGTTGTCAGAACGTTACACATTAGTTACTCTGCAAACTAGCCGTAGTCACATATAACACACAGGTTACTCAGCATTCTGCAACATAAGCCGTAATAAGGAAAAAAGTTATTACACTAAAGCACTTGTCATAAGAATATCATAAACACCCATATTAGGAACATTATAAAATGTATGGCAAGTCAGAAAAACATATTAGCATATTATGCCCATAAAAAGAACATTTGCATACACATATGAAACATCCTAAAAACAGGTAGGCAACATAAAAGTCAATAAACTCTTTAACAAGAACTTATGGTATATATATATTGTCTTTTGGTAGTACCTGGTTTAAGATGAAGGCACCTCCAGGGCCCAAAGAACAAAGAAGGGCCCTGGCACTCCTCTGTGCAACGTGGGGGCCTCCTGAGAACTCTGGGGTAGAGAGGGGCGGCACGCACCCCCTCTGCACTACTAATGGGCCCCTCCTGGGGTCCGCGATAGCTGGGGGTCCCCCGGGCCTCCATCAGCCCTCACGATGGGGGGCCAAAGTCGGCGATTACTTTTTGTAAAGGAGGGGGCGCCGCTCACCCCCTCCGTTTTAAGGAAGGGCCCCTCCTGGGGCCTGCAATCACTGGGGGCCCCCCAGGCCTCCACCGGCCCTCACCGGGGGGGGGCAAGGTCAGGTAAGGGTGCAAGGAGGAGGGGGGCACCACGCACCCCTGCCATTTCAAGGACGGGCACCTCCTGGGGCCCGCAATCGCTGAGGGCCCCCCAGGTCTTCACTTGCCCTCGCGATGGGGCCCAAGGTCCAG
This sequence comes from Pleurodeles waltl, assembly GCF_031143425.1. Taxonomy (NCBI): domain Eukaryota; kingdom Metazoa; phylum Chordata; class Amphibia; order Caudata; family Salamandridae; genus Pleurodeles; species Pleurodeles waltl. The sequence goes on from NC_090445.1 coordinate 1,635,911,362, forward strand.
GCACTGGCCCACAAGGGGCCACACAAAGGGACTGATGGTGCAGGGGGCCTCTGATGAGGCTTTCGCCCTGCCCGCGGTCCTGACGCAGTTCTCCTGGGCTAGACAGGGAGAAACTTCCTTCACCCCTACCCCTCGTGGAAGTGGAGAAAGGGCCGGTGGGGCGGGGGAGCCTCCCGCCCGGCTTGGAACAAACGTCGCGGCCTGCCCTGGCTCTTAAGAGCAGCAGGCACCAAAGTAGGTGCCTGCATGTGCCCCGGGGGCGCTCTACGGAGCGCGCTTCACCCCAGGGGCACGATAGGAGCACACTTGCTCCAATCTTAAATTTGGCAATTTTCTTCGTGGCCCGAGGGCACAGAAAAAGGCGTGACTCAGGCGCTGCATTTTAATACAGCCCGGATCGCGGCGGTGATCTCTTTCCCCGAAATAAAGCGCTAGAAGAAAAAGAGGCAGCGCTTTTCCTCTTCCAACGCTAAGCCTCTTAAATATAAATCACTTTCGAAAGCGCTTAGTATGATGTTGCAGGGGTCAGGGGCCACAGCACCCACCCCCTGAGGAGCAGAAATTAAGGAGCAGGCCCAGAGGTGAGGGGGCCCAGCAACAGGCCAGCACACAGAGGATGCAAGCAGGGAGCAAGTCCTTACAGTGACCAAGCAGGTCACAGGTCAGCACAGCAGCAGCAGTCCATGGCGGTTCCTGGTGAGTCTTTCCAGCCTTTTGTGTCCAGTTCCAAAATAATTCCAAGAGTCTACAAATTGTGGGGAAAACTCCCCTGTACTTATACTCATTCCTTACAGAGTTTTACAATGGTGGGGGAGAGGAGGTTCCAACCAGTTACAACTGGTTGTGGGAGTGCCCCCTCTCTCCTCCAGCACAGGCTCCAAACATCAGTTGGGGGTAAACAACCCTATTGTGTGAGGCTAGGGCACAGCCTTTACAAATGTAGGTGTGCCCCGTCTCTCCCTTCTCTCAGCCCAGGATGACTATTCAGTATGCAGATGCACCTCTGTGACACCTCCACCTTCCCTGTATACAGGCTGTCTGAAAAGTATGCACAAAGCCCCAACTGTCACTCTGCCCAGACGTGGATTGGAGTCAAGCTGCAAAACACCAGAGTCATAAGCACAGAGAAATGCACACTTTCTAAAAGTGGAATTTCAGTAATAGTAATAAGAAATACACATACACCAGTAAGCAGCATTTATTATCACCATTACAACCATACCAAACATGCCTACGCTACCCCTCAAAAATCAGACAGTACCCCTTACACATAAGGCAGGGCATTTCTAATGCAATCCTATGAGAAGGCAGCACTCACAGCAGTGAGACACCCGGTTAGGCTGTTTGTCACTACCAGGACAGGCCACGCAACCTGGCACATGTCCTGCCTTCTACATACATGGCACTCTGCACATGGGCCTACCTAGGGCGCACGTTGGGGTGACTTACATGTAGTAAAAGTGGAGTTCTGGGCCTGGCAAGGAAATTTAGATGCCAGGTCCCTGTGGCAGAAAACTGTGCTCACAGGCGGTGCGCTAGCAGGCCTGAGACAGGTTTGAAAGTCTACTTCAGTGTGTGGCGCAAGCAGTGCCGCAGGCCCACTAGTAGAATTTAATTTACAGGCCCTAGGTATAGAGATACCAATGTACAAGGGTAAATTAAATATGCCAATTAGGTATAAGCCAATCGTGCCAACTTTAGATGGGAGAGCACCTGCTCTTTAGCACTGATCAGCAGTGATAAAGTGCTCAGAGTCCTAAAGCCAACAGCGACAGGTCAGAAACAATCGGAGGCAGGAGGCAAAAAGACTGGGGATGACCCTGCATAAGGAAAAAAGTAAAACAATGTTGGCATGACGGTGGTGTCCTCCCTGCAGCATTGGCAGTCCCATGGTGGGCCCTCCAATGTAGTAATGAGCCCTCAAGTTTTTCTGCCTGCCACTGATAGTTGGGCACTTACTCAGATCCAAAAATTACCCTGTCGAATTTCTGTCCATTCCCCTCTATTTCTTCATTTTGAAGTCCCCCCAATCAACTGGCCAATACCCCATGTGGCGCTTCAACACTTGGTATCTCCTGGACCGGTCCCTTGTACGCTCATTGAGTACAGAACTTCAAGCTTATTTCCGTAGTAATGAAGGGTCGATCACAAAAGTAGGCACCACATGGGCAGCAAATAAGTCAACTATATGAGGCTTCCCCAGTGGATGTATTAGGGCTGGGAACGAGCTCGCTCCTCCTATGTTACATGATTAGAAGCACATGCCCTTCACTTGGAACAGCGCCTCGCAGATGATCCTCAGGAAGGCCTTTTCCGTCAATTGGGTCTCCTCAGTGAAGAAATCCGTCAGCACTTTCTTGATGCTGTGAAGCACCTTTGGCGAGCCATAACTACCAGAATCTATGGCTGGGGAGACAAAAACAGGAAGTTGTTATACTGGTTGGTCGCCCACCAGTAGGTGAACAGAATCATACATGAAATTATGGATGAAAATTGCTATCTGAGGCACACTCTTCCTCCGATCACACAAACATTCACCCCCTACTATGGGAGACTTGTAGGAGGCTGGCCTGGCTTGTAGTGGGTACCAAGGGGTACTTACACTCCGTACCAGGTCCAGTTATCCCTTATTAGTGTAGAAGAGGTGTTTCTAGCAGCTTAGGCTGATAGAAGGTAGCTATAGCAGAGCAGCTTAGGCTGAACTAGGAGACATGCAAAACTCCTACTATCCCACTGGTGTCATATGCACAATATCATAAGAAAACACAATACACAGATATATTAAAAATAAAGGTACTTTATTTTTATGACAATTTGCCAAAAGTATCTCAGTGAGTACCCTCAGTATGAGGATGCCAAATATACACAAGATATATGTACACAACACCAAAATTATGCAGTAATAGCAAAAGGAAGTAATGCAAGCAGTGTAAAGTTACAATAGATTACAATAGGAGCACATAGGTATAGGGGCAACACAAACCATATACTCCAAAAGTGGAATGCGAACCACGAATGGACCCCAAACCTATGTGAGCTTGTAGAGGGTCACTGGGACTGTAAGAAAACATTGAGGGTTAGGAAAATAACCCACCCCAAGACCCTGTAAGGTAGGTGTAAAGTGCACCTACAACCCCCAGAGAGCACAGAAGTTGTGATAGGGGGATTCTGCAAGGAAGACCAACACCAGCAAAGCAACACCAGTGGATTTCCAGACCAGAGTACCTGTAAGACGAGGGGACCAAGTCCAAGAGTCGCGCCAGTGTCGAGAGGGGGCAGATGCCCAGGAAATGCCAGCTGAGGGTGCAAGGAAGCTGCTGCCGGATGGACGAAGCTTTGTGTTCTGCAAGAACGAAGAGGACTAGGAGCCTCCCCTTTGGAGGATGGATGTCCCACGTCGTGAAGAAGCTTGCAGAGGTGTTCCCACGCAGAAAGACTGCAAACAAGCATTGCTAGCTGCAAAGGTCACAGATAGGATTTTTGGATGCTGCAGTGGCCCACGAGGGACCAGGATGTCGCCACTTGGATGAGGAGACAGAGGGGGCGCCCAGCAAGTCAAGGAGCCCTCACAGAAGCAGGCAGCACCCGCAGAAGTACCGGATCAGGCACTTAGAAGCGGAGTGAACCAGAGTCCACCCGAAGTCAGAAAAGGGAGTCCCACAACGCCGGAGGACAACTCAGAAGGTTGTGCACTGCAGGTTAGAGTGTCGGGGACTCAGGCTTGGCTGTGCACGAAGGAAATCGTGGAAGTGGGCGCAGGAGCCGGAGCAGCTGCAAATCACGCAGTACCCAGCAATGCAGTCTAGCGTGGGGAGGCAAGGACTTACCTCCACCAAACTTGGACTGAAGAGTCACTGGACTGTGGGAGTCACTTGGACAGAGTTGCTGAGTTCCATGGACCATGCTCGTCATGCTGAGAGGGGACCCAGAGGACCGGTGATGCAGTCTTTTGTTGCCTGCGGTTGCAGGGGGAAGATTCCGTCGACCCACGGGAGATTTCTTCAGAGCTCCTGGTGCAAGAAGGAGGCAGGCTACCCCCAGATCATGCACCACCAGGAAACAGTCGAGAAAGCTGGCAGGATGAAGCAATACAAGGTTGCAGTAGTCGTCTTTGCTACTTTGTTGCGGTTTTGCAGGCGTCCTGAACAGTCAGCAGTCGATCCTTTGGCAGAAGGTGAAGAGGGAGATGCAGAGGAACTCTGGTGAGCTCTTGCATTCGGTATCTGAAGAATTCCCCAAAGCAGAGACCCTAAATAGACAGAAAAAGGAGGTTTGGCTACCTAGGAAGGAGGATAGGCTAGTAAGAAAGGTAAGAGCCTATCAGAAGGAGTCTCCGACGTCACCTGCTGGCCCTGGCCACTCAGAGCAGTCCATTGTGCCAACACACCTCTGAATCCAAGTTGGCAGAGGTCTGGGGCACGCTGGAGGAGCTCTGGGCACCTCCCCTGGGAGGTGCAGGTCAGGGGAGTGGTCACTCCCCTTTCCTTTGTCCAGTTTCGCGCCAGAGCAGGGCTGGGGGATCCCTGAACCGGTGTAGACTGGCTTATGCAGAGATGGGCACCATCTGTGCCCATCAAAGCATTTCCAGAGGCTGGGGGAGGCTACTCCTCCCCAGCCCTGACACCTTTTTCCAAAGGGAGAGAGTGTAACACCCTCTCTCTGAGGAAGTCCTTTGTTCTGCCTTCCTGGGCCAGGCCTGGCTGGACCCCAGGAGGTCAGAAACCTGTCTGGGGGGTTGGCAGCAGCAGCAGCTGCAGTGAAACCCCAGGAAAGGTAGTTTGGCAGTACCCGGGTCTGTGCTAGAGACTCGGGGGATCATTGAATTGTCTCCCCAATACCAGAATGGCATTGGGGTGACAATTCCATGATCTTAGACATGTTACATGGCCATGTTCGAAGTTACCATTGTGACGCTATACATAGGTAGTGACCTATGTATAGTGCATGCGTGAAATGGTGTCCCTGCACTCACAAAGTCTGGGGAATTTGCCCTGAACGATGCTAGTGCCAGGGTGCCCACACACTAAGTAACTTTGCACCCAACCTTCACCAGTTGAAGGTTAGACATATAGGTGACTTATAAGTTACTTAAGTGCAGTGGTAAATGGCTGTAAAATAACGTGGACGTTATTTCACTCAGGCTGCAGTGGCAGGCCTGTGTAAGAATTGTCAGAGCTCCCTATGGGTGGCAAAAGAAATGCTACAGCCCATAGGGATCTCCTGGAACCCCAATACCCTGGGTACCTCTGTACCATACACTAGGGAATTATAAGGGTGTTCCAGTATGCCAATGTGAATTGGTGAAATTGGTCACTAGCCTGTTAGTGACAATTTGGAAAGCAGAGAGAGCATAACCACTGAGGTTCTGGTTAGCAGAGCCTCAGTGAGACAGTTAGTCATCACACAGGGAACACATACAGGGCACACTTATGAGCACTGGGGCCCTGGCTGGCAGGGTCCCAGTGACAGTTACACTAAAACAACATATATACAGTGAAATATGGGGGTAACATGCCAGACAAGATGGTACTTTCCTACAAGACTGTACATGGCTTTTGTGAGAGGAGACGCGGATGCTCCTAGTCGTTTTGTTGCTGCAGTTCCTCTCCCTCACCTGTCTCCGGAAGAAAATCACATGCTCAGTGCACCCTTTACAGCTGAGGATGTTTGGTAGACGTTGTCCAGACTGCTTCCCCACGGAGTACTATACAACATTCCATGAAATATTAGCACACAACCTTTTGTGTGTCATATTGGTGCCTTTCTCCCCAGAACTGGACGTAGCCACAATAGTGGTAATTCCAAAGACACAACCTCCCTCCGCATCCTGTACTGACTTCTGTCCAATATCCCTCCTCAATGGAGAAGTAAAACTTTTCGCAACTTTTTTGGCTAACCGACTCAAACATGTTCTTGCTACATTGATACACCTGGATCAGTGTGGCTTCATGCCGAGCCGTGACACAAGACATTGGGGGTGATTCCAAGCTTGGCGGGCGGCGGGAGCCGCCCGCCAAGCGGGAACCGCCAGAAGACCGTACCGCGGTCAAAAGACCGCGGCGGTCATTCTGGGTTTCCCACTGGGCTGGCGGGCGACCGCCAAAAGGCCGCCCGCCAGCCCAGTGGGAAACACCCTTCCACGAGGAAGCCGGCTCCGAATGGAGCCGGCGGAGTGGAAGGGGTGCGACGGGTGCAGTAGCACCCGTCGCGAATTTCAGTGTCTGCTAAGCAGACACTGAAATTCAAAGTGGGGCCCTCTTACGGGGGCCCCTGCAGTGCCCATGCCATTGGCATGGGCACTGCAGGGGCCCCCAGGGGCCCCACAACACCCCTCACCGCCATCCTGTTCCTGGCGGTCGAAACCACCAGGAACAGGATGGCGGTGAGGGGGTCGGAATCCCCCATGGCGGCGCAGCAAGCTGCGCCGCCATGGGGGATTCCTCAGGGCAGCGGAAAACCGGCGGGACACCGCCGGTTTTCCGTTTCTGACCGCGGCCATACCGCCGCGGTCAGAATGCCCTTAGGAGCACCGCCAGCCTGTTGGCGGTGTTCCCGCCGACCCCGGCCCTGGCGGTCAAGGACCGTCAGGGTCGGAATCACCCCCATTGTCTCCTATGACTCTATGTGGCCCTGGCCCACTGTCATCGATTACCCTATGATTTAGAACTCCTTTTTATTGATTTTGAAAAAGCTTTCAACATGGTACCTTCAATTGGTGTTCTCTCAAGCTGGTTTTGGACCTCAGCTTCCCAGTATGATTCGAGCCCTTTACTCCAACCCCATGGCTATGGAGTCCTTTCTGAAGCCTTCCCCATAGGCTAAGGGACTAGGCAAGGCTGTCCCCTCTCCCCACTCCTCTTCACGCTGGCAATTGAGCCACTGACCCAGCTTGTCTGTACGGAGGCCCATTTTGGAGGATGGAATTAGAGTGATAATCAAGTGGATTTCATTGCGCTATACGCAGACGATATCCTCTTATAACTTGCGAACCCCACTATTAGCAGCCCCAATGTCTTCATTTGCTAAAGTGCTTCAAAACAGCTCAGGCCTTTAAATGAATCCCTCTAAGTCTGTTTTGGTTCCCTGGCCCCATCTAGAGATTGCTATGTCTAACAGACAAATATTCCCATTCGCCGGCTCGGCCTTAAGTATTTGGGTATAGAGGTTGCCCTCCATCCGGCACTATCAACGGGGACCCTATGTTGATGGTTTGGGGATCTTTATTATCTGGTGTCTCACCTTGTTATTCATGGAGGCTGGTCTGACCCTGCCTACCGGTTAGAACTGTCCTTCATGGGCTTTCCTCACATACAGGCCCTGCTATACAGCTCCCCGGTCTCAGCCTCTATGCTTTTAGTAACTAGAGTGGCGTTTCTAGCCTGAACAGCTGCGCTTCGACAACTGCACTGGGACGCCAAGCTCACACAGCAGACCCCCAACCTGGCATGGCACTTGGTTAAAGGAGGTGGTAGCGCTTCCAGGCTTCAAGGCCTAGGACCTTATTCTTACCACTCAGTTTGGGGACGTCTGGTCTGGGACACATTCGCGTTCCATTTTAGACCCTCAAGCCACCTACGCCCTGGTAAACATTCAATTTTACAAATACCTCCAACTTCAACATACTCTTCACACTCATGTCCCACTAACCAAAACCTTACTAGAGTATAGTCTCCTGAAAGCCACGCTCCTCATGGGTAACCTTGGCCATGGAGGAATTTCCCAGACCTACCATACTCTTATAATTAACTCACCTGGTACACTGCAACATCTCAGAGATCGGTGAGAGGGTTGGTTAAGCCCCAATGACAATGAGGATTGGTGTGATGCCTTGATGTCCCAGCGGGATCTTCCTCTTTCTATTCTATTGTGATTGGTACAAACTTGCCCCTGGTGTGGGATAGAACAAACGGATTGTTATCACATGCTATGGTCCTGCCCTATAGTGACGACCTACTGGATTAGGGTGACACAGGAATTATTGGATGTCCTTGGATGCGAGGTCTCCCTTTGCCCCCTGTTGATAATGCTTGGTGTGTTTGAGGGCTCCGAGGGCACAAGAGCTGAGAGGTCTATTTTAGGTATTGCCCTCCTGGTCGCTAAGCATGATATTGCTGCATGTTGGATGTCCTCTACCCCTCCTACGCTATTGGGATAGTAGGGAGGAGTAGACTGGTGTGCGCAACAGGAGCATGTGGTTTACAAGGCTAGGGGCTGCCCTCATAAACACAGACAGGTTTGGGGAGAGTGGTTGGGTCCATTTACTTGAATATTGTATCCGGTACAGCACTCTGGGAGGTGTCTAATGTGCTGATATTGTACTACTTGAGGGTTTATGATATGTGTTATCACTGCCTTTTTCCCATGTATCGAAATACTTGTGTGTCACCTGTTCATCTTTGCACTTTCATGGTTTTAAAATCAATAAAATTTGTTTATCAAAAAACTTGAGCTCTAAGGTTGCAAAAAAAAACAATAAGTGGAATCACATAAGTTGTAGTCCTGAGGACATCACACCACCTTTGACACTTTTTATATCATGTGACATTAAAAGATCCAGTCAAAAGGCAGGCATTGGAGTCAAAAAGAGCTGTCAAGTGTTTGTACTGTCAAATCTTAAATCATCCCACATTGTCCCTTCTGACACCAGTTACTGTGTTGCAGAATGCTTAGTCATCAGTACCTTGCTTGGGAGGAGATGGGTGTTGTGGAAAAAGCACCTGTATCACCAGCCCTGACAGGACTGTAGTCATAGTAGTCATAGGAGAAGGGACACTTCAAAAAAGATTGTCTCACAAAAAAAAAGATTTATGGACTAATTATGGGTTTGGTAGTCCTCAGTCTGTCAAAATCACAATGGCAGTCAGACTGCCGCAAACCTGGCGGTCTGACCGCCAGATTATGATCCTGGTGGTCGGACCGCCAGGAGACCACCGCCTCTGCCAGTATCAGGGATCCCGACAGGTTGGCGGTGGTCAAAGTTGTGGTAGGCCACAGCAGTGCTGAGTTCGGCAGTGCCATATTGAGCACGACTTTCCACCATCCTTTTCATGATGTGGTCCCCACCACAAAATTGCTAAAGGAAAGGCAGAGTTGGGGGCGGGGGGCCACTGCACTGCCCAAGACCATGTCGGGGGCAACGCAGGGGCCCGCCTGCCAGCACCCTCGGAATCAGCACTGTCTGCTAAGTCAGACAGTGCGCATGCTGAGGGTGCTGTTCAACGCCATTGGCCTCAGGTCCCTGAGGGAGCCGAGGCGAATGCTGCTGCACTGTTTCCACCGAGCTGACCCAGTGAAGACATTGTAATATGATGGTGATGAGGCCAGTGGCGTGACAGCTGCCTCACCACCACTGTATTGGAATTTGGGCGATCAGACAGCTGAGCTCATAACCACAACCTTAAAAGGGGATCTGAAGAGATTATAACGTCAACCTTAAGCATCCATTTCATTGAAGCACACTGATGTCTAGTATCAGATACTGAATGCCTTGCTCAAACTGCTGACTATAGGCTCAATGTTCAAAGTATTTTGACATGATTCACACTGTTTTTATTAGTAAATAGGTCCTACTAGGATATAAGGAGTTAAACAGGCCTGATTAACAAAGGTAAACTTAGCCTTTTGTGTAAGTTTACAATTGTTTGCTATTCATAAATGTATTTTACAAGTAGTATCTTTACAACTGCGGAGTCTCCGCACATAAAAAGAGAGGACTGTCCTATCAGGCTTTGGAAGATTTACAGAAAATATCCAATTTTAACTTGAAAGGCAAATTCAACTAAGCAATGTGTGCAAAACTTCGTTTCTGACAACAAACTGAATGGTAAAATAATTCACATTGTTGAAATTTCCCATAAAATCTGGACGTACACAACCCTGCAATTCAAACTGCACACGCTCTCATGAGCACCTAATTTCAGTTTGTGGAGGAGTGAGTCAAAAGTGAGAGTTTAAGGCCCCAGGTAGTATGTGGGTGAAAATATTACATCAACATTCTTCTTATAGTGTTTGGAATCCAAGCAGACGTTCCTATTCTTCTCACATAGAAGATGGCTATTGAGTTTGTCAAAAGTGCTAGGCTACAGAGAAGTCACAAAGAGAGCAACTGGTGGAATCTTTGTGTTCGAAGATGCTGGACCTTTGCAATTTAAATGACTTTTTCCTGGGGATTTTTTGAGCCGGGGGTCTATACACAATTTGCGTACTTTGCATCTTCTGTGTTTACAAACAATAAAATAAGGCTGCGTAGGTCAGTACTGAAACTGTCGGTGGTGGAAGGAAATACCCCAGAAAAATGAGAAAGCACAAAGACAGTGCTTAATTTGAGCCGTTGTCCGTCCTGTAGACCGGCCCTGCTCCTTCACTGTCAGTCCAGTCTACAAAAGAAAATCAGAACTATCAATTGAAGCCTGCTGCTAACACAGTATTTTAAACAAGAGGCCTGCCATCACATGCTCAATTCCAAGCATTTGTCTGCATGCCTCTGGTGAAACTCAGTGGTGGCGCCACCACACAGGGGAGCTTCAACTGCACCACATCTGCACAGTACCGACTAACTGATTAAGCACTCCTCCATAGTACAGTCTAACCGTGTAGGCACACTTGAGCGGTACATTCTACCTGCACAGCCACATCTGCACATGACGCTCTTGTGTCCTTGTTGCTCCCAGGCCTGAGTACGGTTTGCCTAGACCACCTAAATGAAGCAGGTTAAGTGTGGCAGCGTGTGATAGGATATAAATCCAGCTCGGGCTCAAAAAGGGTTCGGATTAAAGAGAAAGCTGCATTCATTTTTTAATAAATGTTTTTATGGGCATTTTTATCTGTGATGCCTTGATCTCTTACCCTGTATTTCTGTGCTCGTTCCTCCAATTTTTCAGATGAAAGAGCGTCAACTTTAGGAAGTTTTCAGCTGCTGAGCTCTCTCTTCTCGCTCTCACTTTGTCTCATTCTCTCACTCAGTCTCCTGTTGTTTCTCTTTTTCTCTCCAAATCACTCTTCTACCATTCTTTGTCTCTATGCACCACTCTCTGTTTTTCTCTTCTTCTCTCTGTTCTCCGTCCAAATGTTTTTCTAGTCACCATCCTTTTCTTTCTCGTGTCTCAAAGTCTTTCTCTGTCTTTGAGGCTCCTTTGCCATCTTGAATTTGAACAAAGACAGGCAGCTGCCATGTTTGACAGGGATCACTGACATAATATTTTGAAAATTAATATCTAGAGAAAAAAATATTGTGTCCGGAATATCAATCACAAAAATATTGTGATCTTATATTTATAAAGAAAAATTCAAAATATTTTGACAAAAATATAGTTGACAAAAATATCGGTCAAAACTAAGCAACACTGTTTTTTAATAAATATGGACTTTAATGGAATGTATTTAATGTAGTTGATTTTTTTAAAAGTAATATACTCATGATTTGATATTTTAATGCATTTTAATTCATGCATTTTTATATACATATATATAGTGTACCCATATGTATATATAATATATATATATATATATAAGATTTAACAATCCTCCCCAAAAACATATTTGAAATATTTGAAATCTAAATATTAACTGTAAAATAAATTAAGAATTAGCATCCTTATATATGAACTAGGACCACAATGCAGACTACATATTTTCAGCATACCAAGGTGTAGTTGGGAGGCTTGGTGCACATTATGGTGCCGGGCCCCATTGGCCCATATGATAAACCATCATCCAACTCTGTGGAAACAGCACCTGAAAAGGATGACTACTGCTAATAGGGAAGGCCGTGAACAGATAAAGTGGGGTGTTGATGATGAAGATGTTGTCATGAGAAGCAGCCCTGTTGCTTGTAGTCTGTACTCCTTAACACCAGAAACCTCAGCTTGGCACCACCAGAAGGGGGGTGTCATAGTCATACCACGTAGGTCACATGAGGTGGGAGTGTCATGTAAAAAATTAACACATCGCCCTACTATCAAGGCTATGTTCTACAAGACCATACCACCTAGTCTATCATCTTAACCATTTATATATGAAACTGTATATTAATTATATTATTATAAGAACTGTATTGAAAGCCAAAGGTAGCAGCTGATAACAATATGTAAAAGAAAAGTCCAGGAATGAAAAAGTGGCGTCTCTGTGACATGGAGCCATCTGGTTACCCTACAAAGAAGCAACTGCCTAACAATCAGATTGTCTGAAATTCTTATTGTTAGTGATGCAGCGATGAACGAAGAGATTTAAAGTGTTCCATTGTTACTGCATGACCCATTTCATGGATAGGGTGACCAGATTTTGAAAACAAAAATCACGACATGGCATAGGAAATAAAAGTAGAGCTAAATTTACAGCTATTGAAGCACATAGAATGACTTAATTGGCAGTATGCATCGATAATAGAAATGCAAAAATGCAACAATGAAACAGAGTCATATTTGCCATTTAAATTGCTTCCAAAAGAGTTTGCTACCCAAGCCTGCACAGGTACACACATAACACTTGCCTCCTTCGGTGCACTGTTGATCTGTACTCTTTGAAAACTAGGACAAGGAGGTTTTGGGGGGGGCGCCATATTTGGCAGTCTCCCCCCCAGAAGGTTTGCGAGAGTGGAACAGCCCATTCGAGCCGTTTTGGGCGCTGTTTGGGCTGGTTTTGGGCTTTGGGTCTTGGTGGCCGGGGTTACATTATAAATGGGGGCAGACATTTTGCGGGGCCACCATTTTGTTGGCGGATGTTTGCCAGTGCGGCAGGCTTTTTCGATAGGCTTTGTCAGGTTCCTTGCCAGTGCGGCAAGCGTTGGTGGCAGGTTATTAGCAGGGTTACAGAATGTTGGGTGGCAGGCAGTGCAGATTGTAGGTATAGTACGGAGAAGTTGGTCGAGGAGGGATGAAAAAAATAAAAAATAAATATATAAAGAGAATCAGGGCAGGCGAGAGATCGGGCTTACCTGGGGAGCACGATGGATCCACGTGTCCGCCAAGCGATGCAGCTTTTAAAGGAAGCAAGCCACCTGGATTTGCTGGTGGAAGCCGGGGCTCGCTGCGAGCATCCAGCGCGTCAAGCGGCGAGCGGAGTGGCGGCCACGGTAGCGGCATGGTCCCCCCCACGTGGCAGCAGGAGCCGGCGGGCCACGCAGGTAAGGGGGCTTGGAGTTGGGAAGGGGCGGGCAGGGAAGGCAAGCGCCTGCCCGGCGCGTTGTGGCATCGAGAGTGCGGCGGCCGGGCCCCTTAGGGGCGAGGCCGCCAGCAAGGGCGCCGAAGGGCGGAGTTGGGGGCGACATTGGGAGCGATCCACCCCCGGTGTCCAGGGCCGGAGGAATGGCAGCAAGGGAGCTGCGCCCATTTGGGGCGCGGCAAACACGAGGTGGCCTCCCTGAGAGGGTGGACCACGCAAAAAAGGCAGGGATGGAAGGGGAACTAATAGGGTATACCCCGAGAATGCCGGGGGGAGCGAGTCCCGTTGTTGCTGCGCGGCCGGAACACGGGGGGGCTGAGAGTAGTACCATGTTGGACGGACAGGGCAGGGGAGAGGCAGAGGGCTCAGGGCAAGGGGGGAGGAAGTGGGAAGAGGTGATAGTAGGGGGTGGGAGGGGTGGGGGTGACTGGGGATTGCCAAGAGGGTGGGGGGGACGGGCTGGGTGAAGAAAAGGCAGGTGGCAGGTGGGGGCTGGAGCAGGAGGGTGGATGGGGTTTTCAGTGGGAATGGAGTGAGGAAGAGGGACAAGAGGAGGAGGAAGAGGACAGTCAGGAGGTGGAGGAGGATTGCATTACCCTTAAGGTGCGGCCGCCCCTTCGGACTTACGGGGGGTCAGGAGTGAGGGGAAAGGGCAGGCGCGGTCAAGATCAGGCAGTGCTGACAGGGTTGAGCCTATGAGGGGGGGGGCAACAGGGGCAAGCCAAGAGGGGCGGGGTTAGATGAAGGGTTCCTGCTCACCGACACATTGGAAATTTTGCAGGGGGAGAGGAGCGGTAGTGAGGAGGGGGACCCAGGGGAGCCATGGGCAGGCTCTGAACCCTGGGAAGAAGAGAAGGCGGGCCCAGCGCGGCTGGCTGGATCGACTCTCGATGTGGTGGTTCTGCGGTACGGGCCAAGGCACTAGGACAGAGACGCCAGCCTGGATTGGGTGTTGCGCTCTCCAGAAAATTGGTGAGTAAGGGGGAGCGGCCTGGCCCTTCAGCGCACCGGGAAGGGGGCGTGGCGGCATGGCGGCGACCGTATTGTGCGGCAGCACCAGTAGAGGACTTTGTGAAGAAGGCACGGTTGGGGACAAGGGTGGAGTGTAGTGACATGGAGGACATTGGGGGGGACCTACAATTGGATTATGATGAGGATAGCGTGGAGGAGGGAGAGATTCGTGAGGAGGAGGCCTGGTGGGAGACGGGGGGAGTCTAATTCTGTTTGTGAGATGTTACAGGTATCGGAGGCAAGGGTGAGGAAGGGACCCAGACAGAAAGATACGGAGCGCACACCGTTGCTGCAAGCAGGTAATGAGCAAAAAGCGTTAAAATCAATAGGGGTGGCGGCGGGGAAGGACGCGGGCACGGGGGAGCGGCTGCAAAAGGGTGTCTATGTGATAGATGTGGGGGTCGCCACGGAGGATGGGAAGGGGCAGGTAGGTAAAGAACGGGACAAGGAGACAGGTAAAAAAGGGGCGGAGCATGGGCTGGGAAAAGTTGGGGGCAAATGTAAGAGGTTGCCATATATGGGGACGGCGAAGCCTCTGGGTGCCCATCTCATGCAGGCGACAAAAGAGAAAATATGGAAAGGGGAGTACGTTGAGATCTTAAATTTGTTACACCGAGAGGTTCGGGCAAAAGAAGGTTCGAAGGAGGAGGAGTTTGAATTGGCAAAGATGCCTAGAGTACCAGTGACGATCGAGAATTGGACGGCGGCGTTTCTTATATTTGCGAGCGTTTATTGTGAGTGGTTCCCGGAGCGTTCAGTGGCGGTGCTAAAATATATGGACGTGATACGCAAGGCTTATTTGAACTACGGTGGTTATGCGGGGGCTCAGTATGATGAGGAGTTTCGGGCACGTATGGCCGCGGATGAAGAAGCCCAATGGGGCGAAATAGATGCAGACTTGTGGCAACATACAATGGGGCCCTCAAAATTCGGGAAAATGATTTTTACAGCCAGTGGCTTACCAATTACTTATCGGCCCTTTCGGGATCGCCCCACCCAGGGTGGGGCCAATTCTAACAGCAACACTGGAGACAAAGGGGCGCCTGGGGCTGCAGGTTCGGGAGGGAAGAAGTCCGGTGCCTGCTGGGACTTTAACAAAGGGTTATGCACGAGGGAGTACTGTAAGTTCAGGCATGAGTGCTCCAAGTGTGGGGGGAGGCATCCCCTTACCAATTGTTTCGGAGGAGCTGGCGTCCGGCAGCAGTCAGCAACAGGGGTGGGGGTGCCAGTGCAAATCAGGGTCAGTCCAAACAGAAAGGGCCAGTGTTGGGAAAAAGCTATTACGCCAATTAAGTTGGACAAGTTGGCTTCCTGGGTGGGTCTTTATGGTAATGAGAGTCAGGGACAATTGCTGTTGCGCGGTTTTTCGGACGGTTTTGAGCTGGGATATAACGGTCCGCGACAGCGTCGGGGGGCAGAGAATTTACGGTCGGTAAGTGGCAAGGACGAGCTGGTGCGGCTCAAACTTGGCAAGGAGGTGGCGGAGGGGAGAATGGCAGGCCCTTTTGCGGATTGGCCTCTTAAAAACCTGATTGTGTCTCCTATTGGGGTAGTGCCCAAAAAGGAACCGGGCCAGTATAGGTTGATACACTATTTGTCATGGCCGGAAGGGTCATCGGTGAATGATTTCATTCCGGAGGAACTTACTAAGGTGTCGTATGCCTCAATGGACGTGGCAATGGCATTGGTGGAGGAATTGGGTCCGGGCACCCTCATGGCAAAAACGGATATTAAATCAGCCTTTCGGCTTTTACCGGTGCACCCACAGGATTTTGAGTTGTTGGGCATCCAATTTCAAGGCAACTGGTATGTTGACAAGGCTCTGCCCATGGTGTGTTCGAGTTCATGTGCATTGATTGAATGCTTCAGCACTTTCCTGCAGTGGGTTTTTGTGACGGCCACGGGCCATAGAGCGGTGACGCATTATTTGGACGATTTTTTTTTTGCAGGGCCGAAGGAGTCCGAGTCCTATAAGGTGGCATTGCAGAAATTTCAGTGCATCATGGGGGACCTGGGAGTGCCCCTGGCCCCCGAAAAGACGGTGGGGCCCTGTACGGCCTTATCTTTTTTGGGAATTGAGCTAGATACTGTGGCTATGGTGGCACGGCTGCCTGAAGAAAAAAAGAGGACCATGTTGGAAAAGGTGAGACACGTGGTGATGAAACAGAAGGCGACAGTGAGGGAAATTCAAGTGTTGTTGGGCCATTTAAATTTTGCGTGCCGGGTGGTACGGGCGGCTAGGACATTTTGCAGGAGACTTGGTATGGCTTTGTCGGGGGGCACCATGCCGCACCATCACGTAAGGCTCAGCGCGGGGTCCAAAGAGGATCTGCGAATGTGGTGTGTTTTCTTGGAGTCATTCAATGGAATTCCCATTCAGGCATGGCCGCTGTGCGATTGGGATGTGCAGATATTTTCGGACGCGGCGGGTGCGTCGGGTTTTGGTATCTACTGGCAGGGGAAGTATTGTGCAGAACAGTGGCCGGAAGCATGGCGCCCAGGTGGGAGGAGCATTGCTTTTCTGGAGTTATTTCCATTGGTGGTAGCAGTGTGTGTGTGGGGACATTATTTACAGCACAAAAGAGTGCTGTTCAGGGTAGATAACATGGCAGTGGTACTGGTGATCAATCGGCAATCGGCTAGAGATCTGCAGGTCCTACAGCTTCTTCGTGTTTTTGTTTTGGAATGCTTGCGCCGCGACATTTATTTCAGGGCAAGACACGTGCCAGGGGTGAACAATGACATTGCGGATGCGTTATCTCGTTCGCAGTGGGAGAGATTCTGTGGGTTGGTCGTGGACGAACAGGTGAGCAGGACGGCGATGCCGGTGGCGCTCTGGAGTATAGGCAGCAGAGGATTCTGCGATTGGTGGTAAATTCCTTGGCCCCGTCGACGCAACGCACATATGTACGGGCTTGGTGGGCTTTTTTGGAGTCGGGGGCTCGTCGACAGCAGCAGGAGAGGGTAGATGACGTGGTTAATTTCATCATGGACATGGTGGATTTAGGACTGTCCAGAGTATCCATGGCAGGGAAGTTGGCTGGTGTGGCTTTTATGGGTAAGCTGTTGTGGGGTTATGCTCCGTTGGCGGGGGAATTGGGACAGCGCATTTTAGAAGGTTGGGCCAGGGAACAAGGGAATCGGACTCGTAAGTGACGGCCCATTACCTTAGAGTTATTAGAGAAGCTTTTGCGGGCGGCAGATGCGGTTTGTAAGGGTGCAGCGGAATGTGCGCTGTTCAAGACGTTGATGTCTTGGATGTTTTTTGGAGCGTTCAGGGTGTTGGAGCTATTGGGTTCCGCAGACTGGGTCGGGGTTTTATGGCAGGACGTTTCTATCTCCCCTAAAGGGGTGGCAATATCATTGGTACGGTCGAAGACCGATCAGCAAGGGAAGGGGAGGCAAGTATTTTTGCGGGCTTACCCCAAGGGGTATTTATGCCCGATGCGCTTAGCTATAGGATGGCAACGAAATCTGACAGTCAAAGAGGGTTTGGTTTTTCGTCATGTGAGCGGCGAGGCGGTATCAGCTTATCAGTTAATGTCAGTTTTGAGGGCCTGCTTGCGGTATTTAGGTTTAAACGCGGCGCAATATGGCACACATTCATTTAGGATCGGCATGGCGACAGAAGCAGGTCGGCGCGGGTGGCGGAAGGCAGCAGTTTTAGAGCTTGGGAGATGGAGGTCAGATGCATACAGGAGATATGTGTGATAATGGAGTCAGGGAGAGGGTCAGTAACCATTTTTCTTCTTGATGCAGATTCGGTTCCAGGGCCAGCTGTGCAGTTCTTGTCAATTTGGCTCGTGGGACACTCATTTGTGAAGTGGGCGGCGAAGCAGGCGCAGTCAACTACGCTGGGGACCAACTTGGGTTTAGAGAGGGTGCAGTATAGGGTACGGTGGGAAGGTAAAGGAGGAATGTGTTGGCATGAGTTAGTGGGGACTTTGGAAAGGTTAAAGGGGAGGGGGCCTTGCCCAGATGTATTGATAATTCATTTGGATGAGAATGACTTGGTAAAACGGACTGGACTAGACATTTTGAAAGACATGAAGAGGGATTTAGTCATGGTGCGACAACAGTGGCATGGGTGCCATGTCATTTGGACAGCGTTTGTTCCTCGATTAGTCTGGAGAGGAGCGAGGAAACCTGGGGAAATAGAGAAAGCGAGGAAGAAGATTAACAAGGAGATGCGGACGTTTTGTGTGGAGCAAGGTTTGGAATATCTGGAGCATTCAGATATTAGATTTGAGGATAAGGAATTTTTCAGGGGCGATGGAGTACACCTGTCCTTTATGGGCATGGAACTGTACCTGCTCCAATTAAAGGAAGCTCTTCGAGCAATGTTTAAAGAATCCTAGGTGGACGCGAGGGAAGTGACTTTAGACGCTGGGGGGGCAGAAAAGGAGAGGACGTCCCTGCGGGCCGGATCCTCTTCTTTTCTGGTGGCGGAGACAGAGAACGGGCACATGACAGAGGAGAACGAGCGGGGCAAAAATAGGACAAGACAAACGCAGATTGGAAGAGGATGGACAGTAGCAGGGCTACGAAGATAAGATGGACATTTAGGGGCTGGTGACTTGCACGCTCAAGACGATAGCACCTGACTTGTAAGGTACTAGACAGATAAAACAGGAGCGGGAAATAAGGAGGACTGGACTAATGAGCTGCAAGTATAAAGAGGGGGAAGGGACGGGTGAGGGGGGTTTATGGGAGGGGGGAGCGGTTGACAGGAGAATTTATGTATAGTGAGGATTTAGTTTTGTAAGGCAAAAAGCCAAAGGATAAAACACTGTGAGTGCACCTGTTTCCAATAAAGTGGCCTTTTACACACAAAATGGAGTGAAGGGTGCTAAATTATCTCTCGCAAGGAGATTTTGGGGGGGAGTGCCATATTTGGCAGTCTCCCCCCCGGAAGGTTTGCGAGAGTGGTCAGCCCATTCGCGCTGTTTTGGGCGCTGTTTGGGCTGGTTTTGGACTTTAGGTCTTGGTAGCCGGGGCTACCTTATAAATGGGGGCAGACATTTTGCGGGGCCACCATTTTGTTGGTGGATGTTTGCCAGTGCGGCAGGATTTTTCCCCGTCCTCCCTCCCAGATTAAGGTTTGGTTAAGGGACGGAGGTTAGTTTTTCTTTTTAGGATGTAAAATTTTTATTTTAAGGTTGGTTCGTTTGAAAAGGGTGCACGGGCATGGGGGTTTGATGTACTGTCGCTTGGAACAGGTGCAGGCGGAGTCCGAGAACGGGCACATAACAGAGGAGAACGGGCGGGGCCGAAATAGGACAAGACAAACGCAGATTGGAAGAGGATGGACAGTAGCAGGGCTACGAAGATAAGATGGACATTTAGGGGCTGGTGACTTGCACGCTCAAGACGATAGCACCTGACTAGTAAGGTACTAGACAAATACTAAATGGAGTGAAGGGTGCTAAATTATCTCTCGCAAATAAAATTTACAACATTTTCTTGGGACAAACCATTGAAAAAGAAAAAATGCCTGGGCAAATCGGGACGTTTGGTCAGCTGACCTCAGTAAGAGGTGTGGACACACCCGCTGCTTAATCTGTACCAGCCTGTGTCCTGGGTCCAAAGATTTCCTTAAAAAGACAATGAATGTCAGGATTGCAAGATAAGATTGTCTAGTCCTCATTCCACCGCATCCATCTTTCATCTTTCATCCATAACTGTACAATCTGTCACTTTAGATCACTCTTGCAGGTACTTTTCCATTCCTCCTCCTTTTTTCATTGTTTTTCCATCTTTCTTTTCCTTCTTCCTTTCCTCATTTCTGTCCGTCCCTCGCTTACTCTGGGTGAAAATCTGATTCTGAAAAATAAGGCCCGGACCGATAAATTAGATAAAGTGAGCCCCACCTGCAGTCACCAACTAAAACGAACATACACGTTTTACAAGAAGAACGTTAGAGATTTGAAACAAATATTCGGGTGAGTGCTTTTCTGCCATTGACTTCTATTAAAACAAAAGCAATTTCATACGGGAGACAGCCAAAATAAAGCTTTAAAAGCGGTCTGAATCGTGTCTATAGGCATGTATCAACTAAGCACTGGACACAACCCCAGGAGTTTGACAAGGCACGCCACGTAGAAAGCCAGATTGACCCAGACGCAATGCCTTTTCGCAATTATGTCGAAATCATTGGGTTTTCACTGAATTTACAGCCATCTGTCATCGATCTGCTCATTTTGTCGATAGCCTTGCGCCTGCCAATCATTACAAACAAAGTTGTGGTGCGCGAGCACTCGGCCTGCTACGTCCCCGCGGCGTCCAATAGCAAGGCAGCGTGCTCTCCATCTGCTCTCGCTGAGGCGGGTCACGGCCCACCGCACAGGCGTCTTGGCATTTTGATAACTTTACATTTTATGGTGGCCTAAAATGCAACTCGCAACGCACATAGCGGGCAACATTTAACGCCATCTAATCAACTGTAAAATGAAGTGAGAACTCCCAGTCAGACTGAAAAGTGCTCACTCTGTTTTATGCTGATCATTAACTGCAACAGGAATATTTCTCTCTGGAGGTTTGTTATTAACGAGCGCTGAAATTACGGGTTTCAATTAACTGTGCTACACTTATATTGAAATAGTGTGGCCGCCACTGTGGGACGCATAAATACTGAAACGAGACGGCTCGCTCATTTTTTCTGTCTGCAAACTAATTTTGTTTCCTGCTAGGGTCCAGATTTTTCAAAGGAGAGCCGACACAGTCCATCAGTGTGTTATGCTTGTGTGTGCTGTGCAGAATGCAGGCAGCTGTAGGGCTGGCAAAGTGCAAACATAGTGACCACAAACACCATGATGTGGGCCAACTATCAGGGAAATTACTCTTGGCACCCTGGGCTGTCCTGAAGACTCCTGATGTTCCAAAACAAGCATTGGCAAAGCCCAGCGGACTGGCGTTAGATGCTAGCCTTTTGCTTTGTCATTGCTGGTTTTGCTTAGGCTTAGTTTTCATTAAACGTTTTTAGAGTGTAAAAATGCACACGACGTTACCACACTTGTCACTTACTCTGAGGCAAACTACTTTGTGAGTGAATGTGCTTCATGTGGAAGCTCTGAATATCACCAGTCGCAGTGAAGGGAACGAATGGCTTGAGTGGGTAGACCCACTGGCCCATGGTGTATGCTACAGTGGCTGGAAGAAAAAGCCTCGTATACATATACTTTTGCCGACGGAGTATTCGAATGTATATATATATATATAGGTGTGTGCGTATAAGTCTTGCTAACGCCAAACCTAAAAATATGCATTGAGGTGTGATGGCTCTTATCTGCAGTCCTTGGTACTACAATCAGCAGAGTGCAGTATTTGGTGGGTGCTGTACTACCACACTATTTCAAGCTCGTAATGTAGGAATGAGGCAAAGTCTATGTGGCATTAGATTATGCATACTTGATTTCCATATTTTGCCTCTTTTTGGCAATTTTTCTGGAGTGAAATTTTCCAGGTTTTTCCTGCAAACGGTTTGAGGGACGATTACAGATGTAATTATCACAAAATTGTCACAATTTATCGCACTTAAGCACACACTTTCATTCCTCACCATTGGCACTTCTCCCCAAGCTTCTTTCTTCCCTTTCCATCCTAAAGAATCATTCTCGTTACTATGTGACGGGAGTGATGTCATTGCCTTACCATGCCTTACCATGTTTCTCTTTGTGTGCTACTCTTTCTTTTTTTACCTTTTTTTACCTTTTTATACAGTACATTTGTTATCCTCTAATTTAAAAAGTAAGAGTGCTACTGTGATGTAACAGCGAGTCAAAGTAGGCAGGTGTTGATCCCTGGCTCCAAATGTTATCAGGGTGCATGCCTGCTGTGAGAAATTGGGCTGTTGGTTGACAGAGGTGTGAGCCATGATTAAACAGCAACCACAGTTCTTCTCAGGATAAGGCACAAGCAATCCCCAAACTAACCTATGCTCACCCTCTGGTAGTTTGGCACAGAGCAGTCAGGCCTAACTTGGAGACAAGGCGTAAAGTATTTGTGCAACATATCAAACAGAAAAACTGTGAAAACACCACACAAAAGGATTTCATACCAGGTTAGAAAAACAGAACTCAATTAATTAAATAAAACAAGACCAAATGATAAAAATCAAATAAGTAGAACTTGACTTATACATTTTTAAAGACTAAACTATGAAACAGCTCTTAGAAGCCAGAAGTGCCATCTGGGGATATCTGGTCATACCGGACAATGACAAAGTCAAAAGCTCAGGCTGACAGCCATGGAGCGAGGCTGGCTACTTGGGACCCAATTGGACGCACTGAACCAAAGTACCTTAAATCTGGGTTGCAGAGCGATGTATTGCAGTAGAGGGGATGCGCCGCTTTTGTCCTTGCATCAGTGGTGAAGCGTCTGTTCTGAGATGGAGTGAGGCTGTGGTGCGAGTTCTCGATACACCGACATTGGGGATGCATTGGGCAGTTGAGGTGATGAGTCAGTTTCAATGTGTGCAGGAGCTGCAATGTAGAGTTTTGGTGTTGTTATAGAGACTGCCGGCAGTGGGGATGTGAGGGTCTTGCACTGAGAAAAATGCTGCAGTGTTGGTTCCAAAGGTGATGCACTGGTTTTGAGATACAGCAGCATTGCAAATCTAGTTGCGCCACTTGCGACCAATGCAATAGAGGTGAAGCAACAATTTCTCCACACACCAGCAGTAGTGCATCGATCCTGCTCCCTCAGCAGAGGATGCATTAGCTCTGTGGCGCAAGCACCTTTGGCCCACTTCCAATGGTCCAGGACTGGGGTGGCACCACTTGGCAGGACAGACTCACAGATGGTAGAGTTCTACTGCAAGAGGAGGGTAGTTGGAAGTCTGTTATGTCCCTGAGACTTTAGACCAGGAGGCCAGCCAACTAGCCCTTGGAGTCACTCTGTTCTGGGTTGAAAAGATTCAGGTCCACTCCTTCTCCCTCCCAGGCAAGCAGGTACAGGTCAGCACAGCAAAGCAGGAGTCCAGCAACAGCAGTCCAGCAGAGTGGCAGACCTTCAGCAGCACAGCAGTCCTTTCTAGTAGAGTATCCACAGGTCCAGAAGTGTACTGAAGTGGTAGTGTCAGAGGTCCAGTACTTATACCCAGTTGGGCCGTTGAAGTGGGGTAGACTTCAAAGACATGACTTTGACATGCAGAGAGACCTGTCTTTCATGCCCTGTTGCCAGACTCACAACAGGGTTCTATGCAACCCTTTGTGTGTGGGCAGGATGCAGCCTATTCAGCTCTGCCCAGCTCCTCCCTCCCATCCTGCCCATCAAGGCCCATCAGGTCAAAACCTAAGCTCCCATTGTGTGTGGCTGTTTAGGAGAAATACACAAAGCCCAGCTGCCACCCCACCCCAGACACATGAGCAGAGACAGGCAGCAGGCACCAAAGGGCTAAAGTAAGAAGATGCCAACTTTCTAAAAGTGACATTTTTCAAAACTGCAATTTAGAATCCGACTTCACAGTAAGTTGAGATTTTAAATTGTGATTCCTGAGACACCAAACTCGAAAAGTCTTTCTCTTCCAAAATGTGAATCACAATTATAAGATGTACTGTAATAAGGTAATCCCAATGTTAACTTTCGGGAGAGATAGGCCTTGCAGTAGTGAAAAATGAATGTAAGAGTTTTTCTCTACCAGGACATGTGAAACATGACATGATCAACCTTTTAAATACACTGTTCCCAGCCCTTGGGGCTGTCTGTGGCCTGCCTTAGAGGTGACTTATACGTATTAAAAAGGAAGATTGGGGTCTGGCAAAAGGTTTACTTTGCCAGGTCGACATGGCAGTTCAAAACCGCACACACAGGCTCTGCAGTGGCAGGCCTGAGACATTTATAAAGGGCTATTTAAGTATGTGGCACAATCAGTGCAGTATGCCCACTAGTAGCATTTAATTTACAGCTCTTGGGCCCATGTAGTGCCCTTTACCAGGGGCTTATATGCAAAATAAATATGCCATTTGGGTATATGCCAGTTCTACCATATTTTAAGGAGAGAGTGTATGCACTTTCTCACTGTTTAGCAGTGGTAAAGTGAACAGAGTTCTAAAGCCAGCAAAAACAAATTCAGCAGAAAGGGGAGGAGAAAGGCAAAAAGTCAAGGGATGACCATGCAGAAAGGGCCATGTCCAACACCTGCTTTATTAGTAATCACTGCCATGGTCAACTGGTATGCTTCAGAGAGGGAAGGTGGATGTTGCATTGGCCCAAGTGCTAGCCACAACCAGAGTGGGTCCACAATATGGACATAAGCAGTGCTTTGTTATGCAAGGCGATACTCATACAATTGTGGTGCACAATATTTGTGTGATCCACGGAGGATTTATGAGGCTGCATATTTAGTACAGTGGCACATGTGTAATTAAAGCAGCCTTTATTGTCGAGGTGTGATGATGTAGCCTGCATATCTATTCGGCGAACAAGGTGTCCATGAAATTGTCTGCATTTTTTCTACATAGTTTGAAAAGGGGGTCATTCATGTTTACCTAAGAGTAAGAAAAATACATATATATAAAATGTTATACGTAAGCAGGAGTAACAAGACCAAAAATTTAAAAAATGTTAGGTCAACCTGCTCTGGTATTGATAGCTCCTGGGTAAGTGAACTGTTTGTTCATTATGCCCCTGAGAGAAGACTGGAAGCATAGCCAAAACATCTTTCCTCCTCTCCTTGAAGAAGGGAAAGGTTATCTGATTTACAGAGGGGCCTTTCCAACAGAGAAGCAGACCGTGCTCACGGTATGTCAGAAAGTAGATTCAGATGATGGTTAAATCAATATCAGATGCTGATCCAGGTACTGCAGCTTGATTTCAAGGTTTCTGTCAGAATCCTCACCAAGATTCTGGCTTCTGTAAAAGCAGCTTTACATGAGCAGAAAATATAGATTCATTCTTATCTTGATGAGTTGATGATTGAATCTTATTCCCAGATTAAACTAATGACAGACATTCAAGAGTCTGTTCAAATTCTGTAGAGTTAGGTTTCTGCTGAATGTTCAGAAATCTTTCCACAGCCTTTACAGAGTCTCATCTACATAAGCAACCTCTTTCAAACAAATCTGGGTGTTATGTGTCTTCCACCTGATAGAAGGAGGAAACTGGTTCAGAGGCATTCAAATTCTGAGCAATTGTCAAGCCGGGGCAAGGGACTGCAATTCCAGGGAGGCATGCTGGGTGCTCCCTCTTTCTTTTAGCAGGGGTTAATTTTGTTAACAATAATAAGACTGCCACATGATGATAGCAGTGTTCATTTATTTGCATATTTTTTTGGCAACATGCTTCTTTCTGGTGCCCCAGGCCTGACTACTTAAGGATCATTTAGTTCATCATATTCTGCAACACTAGAGACTTGAGGTATATAAGTCTTTAACACCTTGATTTCAGGATCAGACATTATAAAGGACCAGCTCCAAAGGCTGTATATCAGGAATTTAGAGAGAAGTGTGCCCTTGTGGAATCAAGCTCCAGTAATGTTAACAATGAATGTCAGCAAGATAGTCTGGGGGACAGTTTTAGGGTGTCAGATTGGTCAGATTTTGGGGTATGGCATTTTGGAAGGATCTGTAAAGTTTTTACAACCAATCCAGGAAAAAGAGTTTGTCATGAGAATCGACAATTCTGTCACAGTGTCTTACCTGAAAAGGAGAATGGGGCAGAGTCATACATTTTGAGCAAGATAGTACAAACAATCCTGGTTTGGCAGAGGGAATGTAGACTCACTCAGCGCTATTCACATTCATGGTTTGCACAACCTGGTTGCAGATTCTCTCAGCAATGTTTTCCATCTTCCCAGTTTATCAAATTAGCAACTAGGAATCTTTATGAAATTTTCAGTAGATTTGGGACTCTAAAGGTGGATCTCTTAGCGGATGAAAGGAATGCCCTGCTTCCCCACTTTTGCTCTAGGTTTTAGAATCCATTGCCTAAGGGGGTAGATGCATTGACAAGCTGTGGCCTAACTCTCTGTTAGGTGCTTTCCCCTCCATAACTCTGACAATAGAAGTAATGGCTCCTTGTCCATTATAAATGAACAAAAATGATTTCTGCTCTCTCCTAACTTTTCAAATTTAACCATTATATCAGAAGTACATATCTAAAATTCAGAGGGAGAGAGCAGAAATCAAAATTGTTGGTCTATATTGGACAAGGAGAGAGTGGTTTCCACTTCTGATGGAGATGTTAGCGGACCAGGTTACTTTTTATGGAATCACATCTTTTGAATTCTCCTCTTTTTCTATGTCCAACATTTGTTCTTCAGCTAAGGGTGACACTTTGGAAGTTGAGCTAGATGGGCTTAGAAGGCTAGAATTTTCATTTCAATGGCTACCTCTACTCAAGCTTCAAGAAGTAAACCCACCTCTAGGTTACATAACCACTAGTAGGCATCCTTTAGCAAATTGTGTTAAACGAATGACATCTCCAGTTCTCTGTTCTCCAGAAAACAACCACAGTTTTGCAGGATGATTTTTATAATGGATGGTCAATGTCCACTT
Source organism: Pleurodeles waltl (assembly GCF_031143425.1). Taxonomy (NCBI): domain Eukaryota; kingdom Metazoa; phylum Chordata; class Amphibia; order Caudata; family Salamandridae; genus Pleurodeles; species Pleurodeles waltl. The sequence continues at coordinate 1,635,938,025 of NC_090445.1, forward strand.
TAAAGTTGAACTAGTCTTCTAATAAAGCCTTCTGACCCGCATAGGCCCCCCTATTAACTATTCAGGATTAGATTTGAATACTCTTTAGGGAGTAGGAAATATTAAGGCCCTACCTAAGAAACGTGTTTCCTGATTTTAATTTGCTTTATGATCACTCTGCCTTACAGAAGCCCTGTTTCGAAACTTTGAAGGAGGTCTCAGGGAAGAATGTGACTGCAGAGTTGTTATTTTCGGCAGTCATTACAAGATCATGACATCTGGGGGAGCTAAGGGCCATATGTACAAACACATTTTCCCATAGACACAGAATGGGCAAAACTGCTTGCTACATCTGGCCCTAAATCCCTTGTGTAATCCTTCATATCTGATAAATTTGATGATCAGATTGTTTTGTGATTCAAACCACATTTATGGGCAGATTTAAGAAAAGTGGCACTGCACCTAGTGCAGCACCACTTACTTAGCGCCCCCTACAACCACCATGTGTGTGCTGTATTTAAAATATGTCGCACCATGGCGCAGGGTAAGGCAGCAATAGCATAATTTCTTTATGCTATTGATGTACTCTGCAGGAGTAGCGCCAAAATGTTGATGCTACTCCTGCAGAGTACATAGGGGCCCATTATAAATAATGGAAGCCCCCTTTTAACGCCTGCTCTGAGCAGGCATTAAAAGTGCCGGAAAAAATGGCGCAAGGAAATCTTTTAGATTTCCTTGCGCCATTTTTTCGGTCCCTCCTAATGAGGTAACGCCCCCTTGCATACATTATGCCTGGTGCAGGCATAATGTAGCGCAAGGGTTTACAAAGTGGCACAATACATGCATTGCACCACTATGTAAATATGGTGCGGGGAAAATGGCACTCTAATGTCTCCTTAGCATCAAAAAATAACGCTATGCCGGGCTAAGGTGGCGCATGGGGTCTTAAATCTGCTCCTCAGTTCCAAAAGTCAGCTCAGTCTTCCATAGGTCACAAGAGATAGTCCCTGCACTCCCACACCCATCCCCCAAGTAGAGGCTTAGACAGAGCTTTAAACCAAGAATCACCTCTCCCAGGGTCATGTATTTAACCCGCTGGGAGGCTTACGGCTAGCTTTTGGGGGCAATCTCTGGAGGGGCTTCTCTGGAGGGGCTGCTGCACCCGCTGCAGCCCCCCACAACATAATTGGTGGTGTCCCTGCCCATTCTGGGGCTACCACAAGGAAAGTAGAGTTCCAATGAAGGGCCCTCCCATGGCCTTTCTGCTCCTCACCTGAGGCCTTGCATATTTTATTAGTGGCTTCATTCTGAGTGAGATAAGTGAGCACCCTTGTATTGTGACATTTTAACTTTAAAAGCCAGGTCCTACAGGACACCAGGATGCTGCTTGTGGGTTGGAGAAGTGTGGGAAGCCCCCTCCTGTGCTACCCAGCCGGTTACCCGAGCAGCTGACACTTCTGCTGTGCAGACACAGAAGCCAGCAGATGATTTCTTCACATGCACTCTGTTCTTCTGCAAACAAGGAGAATGCAATTGCTTTTCTCCCCCAGCCCACGCACAGCACTGATAGGTGGCTGTGGACCCGGAAGCCTCCTGACTCTGATTCTTTCTAGTTTGTTTTCTGTCCCAGGGGTGGGCCATCAGGTATCTGAGGGAGCAGTCCCCACGTACCCCTTCAGGAGAATTTATATATTGAAGATGCACCAACCCCGGTACCTTGGACCTCCCTGGTCAATACTTTGAAAACGCAGTGGAACACCACACAGTTTGTTCTCCTCCTAATCCTGTTGGGCATACTTCAGATCCGATAGGGCAAATTCACACAGTTTTGGGTGTTATTTTATCATTAATTTCATCAATGAAGTCATATGACTTATCACCTACTATATGATTGCTAGTGTTATTTGTAATGTCATTTTTGAGGTCATGGTGCCAGGTATGAGCTGCTTGGCATACTATTATAACTGTCAAATGTCGGGGGATTGTTGTTTTCTTACTAAAAGCATACTGATGCTTTAAATGTATTTTGTCTGCGAATGTCTGTTTTAAATTAATAGTTTGTGATTTTCCTTTACCCTAACTTACACTTAACTGTGTTTTTCTCAATAACTTTATTTTTTTAGTTTTGTATGTGTTTCTGTGCATTGTTTATTTACATGTCTACAACCTATTAGTTCAAAAAGTGAACTAAGCCAATGAAATGTGAAGCACCAGTTTTAAAATGGATGCTGTCCAACTGCCCCCTTGACCTTTTCAAACACATCAAGAATGAATGTTATTTAGCTAACCTTTTCTTCACTTTTGGGTAGACATTCCATTGACCCCAGTAGCCACATTTTTGTTACTGCTGTGCTGAATATAATTAAGCAGTATAACAATCATATTTCTGCACCAATCCTTTGATATTCAGTGTTCGTTTGGTTTACATAGATTCTGTGCTGTGTTCTGCTTTCAATCTTGCTCTCTTCTTACATCTCTATGAAGGAATCCCACAAGGCTGGTGTGTGAATTAATGGTATCCCCTGAATTCACTGGCTCTGCAGCTATTGCCAGTTCTGTTGTATTGGTGCCAATTCGGGTTTTTCCAAATGTGAGCATTACTTGATAGGTATCAGAAGGTCAAAGTGGCATGGGCTTTTACTTTTTGTTAGGTGACATCACAGTGAGTCAGCTGCCCACTTGTTGTTAAACCATTATTGGCATTGGTTAGAAGGTTTCCCTCAAACCAGTATTTAAAAAGATCATGGAGCTTTTCGCTCACACTACCCTTTTAATCTCCATTTTGATACAGAGAGCAATGAGTATGATTCACAAATGTTTGCACACAGTTTGAAATAGCTACCAAGAGCATCACAATGCAGTCTTAGCTATTGTGCAAGCCCAGGACAGTACCATCTGTCTTCCATTAAAGCACATCTACAAGAATTGACACACAACTGTGCTAGAGCAGTTGTGCGTCAAATGTTTTAACATCCACGCTAACAAAGGCACCATTGTCCCCATGCAGCAAGGAGGCATGTGTTGCAGGGATAAGGGTTGTTGTGCATGAAGGGACTCCTTCATGCACAATCACATACACAAGAGATGGTTGCATCTTACATGGGTGGTGCAGGATACAGCATATATAACAAGAGGTGACAAGGAGGATGCATGTGGACAGTTCTCCCCCTTGCATCACTCTTGCAACATATGTGGGCTGGCAGAGGAATGTGACACATACCCACAATTGTAGATTTGGCAATACCACAGATTCTGTAGGCTTCCATGTGTGTTGTGTGGGAACACCCCAGGCAACACCCATGGCATACAACTGCCATGAAGTGTAATGCATGAAAGGGGTCCATATTCAGAAGCCCGTTAAAAGCCACGCAAGATGACTTTATCTGGACTTGTAAATGTGGACTGGCATAATGTGCCAAAGGAGTGATCAAAAAAATGACTCCCTGATGGTACAATGTGCCATGTAAATAAGGCACCATGATTAACAACCTGATGACTCATGTAAACAACTAGTACAGATTAACATTGTTATATTTCTGTCTCATTGCAGAGGATGATTCTATACCTCACCGCCAGTTACCTATCCTGGACTTCTCCGATGATGGCGATGACCAGCTGTAAAGCATCAATCCCTACACTCTCCATCAGATCCTGAGTGCCATCCAGACCTTATCTCCGGTTGCAGGGATGGCACACAGCGTTGCAGGGTCTCAAACCGACCCACCCAACAGAGAACACCCACCATCTGCCAGCTCACCCAGACTCCCAGGACCCAGGCATCATTTTCCAAACTACAGCAGTAAGAGTCCAGTGAGAGTAGGCAGAGCAGGTGCGGGTGGAGATGGAGACCATGGCGGACAGCCAAGTGGAAGTCCATAGGTGCCTCTGCCTCATAACACAAGCAATGTCGGCCAGGAACTACTGAATTCCACGAAGCTGAGAGTGGATGCCTCTGATGGCAGCAGAGCGGTCCTTATGCAGACTGAGGCACCTATGGACCCTAGTAAAGTGCACTAGAGATGCCCAGGCCTGTAAATCAACTACTGCTAGTAGGCCTGCAGCACTGGTTGTGCCACCCACATGAGAAGCCCTGTAAACATGTCTCAGACCTGCCACTGCAGTGTCTGTGTGCGCAGTCTTGCACTACCAATTCGACCTGGCAAGTGTACCTACTAGCCCCATGGACTAGGTAGCCTCAGGGACGGGGTGCAGTTATGTTAAAGGTGGGACATGTACTGGGGTGTTGTACATGTCGTAACATTGAAATACTGCTAAATTAGGTTTTCACTGTTTCAAGGCCTATCATCTCTCATAGGTTAACAAGGGGACTGCGTTTAAATAACTTTAAAGTGCAGATTCCCTTTGGGAGCAGATGAAAATGTGAAGTTTGGTGTCTCTGAAATCACAATTTTAAAATACATATTTTAGTAAAGTTGTTTTTGAGATTGTTACTTTGAAAATGCCACTTTTAGAAAGTAGGCATTTTCTTGCTTTAACGATTCTGTGACTCTGTCTGTTTGTGGATTCCCTTTCTGGGTCAGTTTGATAGTTAAGCTGTTTGGAATCCCCTCTAGACAGTGAGACAATGAGCGTTAGCATGTAGGCTGCATATCCTGATGAGCCATCTGTGCTCGAGTGCTGGGAGGAGTGGTCACTTACACCTGAATGGGCTGTGCCTGCCCTCTCACAGTGCAGCCTCCAACCACTTGGTGCCTGGGCAAGGCAGGATCTTGTGAACAACAGAGACTTTCCTTTGAAGTTTGCCTACTTTAAAGGCAGAAAGGGATATAAGTAGTGGACACAAAAACCCATACTTTATATTTCTTCAAGATCACTTTTAGATTCAAGAGGAACCTCTGCCAAGGAGAAGAGCTGAGGAGAAGTGCTGCCCCTGCCTGTGACTGTGCTTTGTTGGGCTATCCTGCAATTGCTGCTTCTGCCTGTGAAAGGGGACAAAGACTGGACTTTGTTGTGCATTATTGCTTGAGAAGAATCTCCAAGGGTTTGAACCGAGCTTGCCTCCTTTTTTGAAGTCTCAGGGCCATCAAAGACTTGCTCTGCCACTACCAAGACTGTCTGCTGAGACTCCTGCCCTGCCAAGTGGTGCCCTATCCAGACCATGGGCCCTTAAAAGGCGAAGTTGGCAGAACAAGAGCTGAAAATACATGCATAGAACGCTGTGCGGGGAAAGTTTTGACACACCATGTGCAACACGGCTGATAAACGACGATCTGCCGGCTTCGCGGCTGAAATCGACACTCCATCTGCATCACGGCTGGGAGATCGATGCATCGCGATTGGAGAAATGACACGTAACACCCGCTTGCGGCTGCTGATAATGATGCAAACCCCAAAGCAGTGTGTTTTTTTAACAACTTGTGACCGGATATTCTACGCGTCGTCCCTAGGCGTCAAAGTCATCCCAACTCTGCGTGAATCCGAGGTGCCACGTCCGGATATCGATGCATCGCTTCCTTGTGAGGGAGAAAAACGACGCATCGCCGACCCAACCAGAGAAAAAACAATGCACAGTCTCACTTGCGAGTAAGGTATCGAGGCATCACTGACGTTTCTGACGCACGCTCACCCGTGCAGCTTTATTTTTGACCCAAACCAGGTACTTTGTGAAAAATCAATGTTTCCATTGTTTTCTATGGAGTAAGACTCTTATTCGTTTGAAAATTCATATCTTGACTTGGGTATGTAGTCTATTTGGCCTTGTTTGATTTAGATAAATATTACCTATTTATCTAAACTGGTGTGGTGTCCATTTTGTAATGTTTTCATTATATTACTGTGTTGGTAGAACGTAAACTTCGAACTTATATAGCGCACTACTCACCCATTAATTACATTAGGCACTGAGGTGGGAATTTTCTGGTCCAAGGGAATTGAGCCCAAGTGAGGCAGGAATTGAACTCTGGACTGGGCCAGATATCTGCATCAGGGTCTGCCGCTCTAACCATTGTGCCACACTTCTCCACAAATACCTTACTCATTGCTTCTGAGTTAAGCCTGCCTGCTTGTGTCAAGCTACCAATGGGGTGAGTGAGGGTTAACCAGGTGTGTTTCTCCTTTGCTCTGACCAGAGTGAGGGTCCTTGCTTGTTTGTAGAGGGGATAACCTGACTGCCACCCGAAGACCCCATTTCTAACAACATCCATAGACAAGGACAACAGTAACTACAGCCAAACATTGACTAACTAAACATATAGCCTAAACAATCAGGTATTTTTATTTTTTTGTAATTTTTATTTTTAATAACACACATACCCAAAACATCACCCCCAAACATTCCAAAAAAAGAGTTACCCAAAAACCCACCCTCTTAGAAAAAACTACTATGTCCTACAACTAATGTACACTACACTAACTTATCTAACCATAACTGTCTAAATACCCCAACTATGTAAAAAAATATATACAAGGGGAAGGGAAGTAGTGTCTCTCCGGACCATTGCCCACCTCATTCCTCATCACTGCAGCCCTGATCTCTCTGAGCATCTTCATCATCTGATCATTCTGGTGCTCAAGTCTGGCAATCCTATATTTCTGGTCGGCAAGGTCTGAGTGAAATTCCTGCACATACAATGGCTCCACATATGTAGGTACAGCCTATAAACCATTTGGGACACTCGCTGCTGCAGCTGGTGCTGATGGTCCTGCCCCTATAGAGCCTGCCCTGTCTATGGCCCCAGACCTGCCAGCTGTGTGGGTCCTGGAGGTGGATGGCTCCTTGGATGGACCCCTTGAGGGAATACTTTCTATGTGCCTGATGCTTGCTCCCTCTCATAGAGCCGATCCATCCTCGAGTAGCCCTTCGTGACCAGACAAATGGGGCGGTAGCATTCTGCACTCTTCTCAAGCTGGTGCTCCTGGAATGGGGTCATGTTTGCAGCCACAACATGAATGAGACATGTCAGCCAACAACAGGCATGCAATGAAAACACCATCTGCAGTTGTGACACATTGGCCAGCACAAATCACAAATCCATCCTGAAAGGGCAGTGGTAATACACATCTGTACATCAACCATCATCTAAACATTGCTCATGTCCAAGGTATCAAAGCTAGCTATTGTTGCACAATAACATCGAACCATCTAGCAAAATCTTCAAAGGGCCATGTCAATATTGACTAAGATTATCATACACATCAGCCATGTGACCATGGTAGGTCACACTCATCATGTTGGATTGCTCATGAATGTCTCTCATGCTTGCACAAGTGACCTCAGATCCATTGGCATGTACCAAACTCTTCTGAGCAAGAACTGCAAGTTAAATGTGGTCTCACAACAGTTTATGCCTCATTAGGCAAGGACAAATGTCTGGACACATTGCTACATGAAAAATGGATGTGACAGGTATCATATGTGAAAACGGATGGTGGAGCAGTCACCCATGTCACACAGAGGAGAATTACACTACTCTGATATCCACACAGGTCAGTACCTGGTGAGCTGTAACATGACGTGATGCATAGTCCCAGAGTTACTTGATGTCTCCCACTATGCTGCTGATTGCCTGTATATGTGTCAAAATCTCTTGTCAGAGTGTTGATCAACATCACTCAGCATCACCATCTCCTATGTGGGTGCATACATGCCCTGCACCTTATCTGCACAGGGTTCTTGGAATAGCACTGGATAATGATGTACATTGTGTGAAGCTGTTTGCATCACATGCTGGACACTGTCTGGACCACCACGATCTGATGATGTTGTGAGTGATGGCACGACATATGACAACGGTGTATGGACATCCCTCCGGCCAAACACACATGACAAGATCTGTGAGAATGTCATGGGTTGGCCAAGTTGTGACCTACAACACAGATTATGGGACATTACATAACAATGGTGGTCAAAACTTTGGCATTCTCAAGTGTGGTATGTTGACCACTATTCTGCTAATCTTAGGGATCTATTGACATGGTCATTAATCACACTATGATCTGAGTTAGTTTGTGCTACATGTGGCACACAAATCAGTAACATGCTTAGTGAACAACATCTTGCCACCCTGCATACATGTGTAGGACTCAAGGACCCTGTCCTTCTGGCATGTGTAATTACTGTTATCACTGTGTTTGGACTCATATACCATGTCCAACATTTGCATGGTCTTTGCTTCACATGTTGCCACCAGTGCATTTTTTCTTGGGATGCACATCTTACACACAAGTGCAACCATACAGTCCGTATAATGTCTGTAGTAGCATACATGCTCTTCCTACATGGAATTGCACACAACGTACAACAACACACACAATACTTGCACTACACATTACACATACAGATTGGCACTCACTGGTAGCTCCGGGATCTGCAAAGCTTGCCACCTCTCCAGTGGTGTATGGCTGGGGTCCACCTGCAAGAGAGAACATAAGACATAGCACTGTAAATGTTACACAGTGAACAGTAAGGACAACTATTGCACATCGGAGACGATTTGCTAATGGACATAGAAGACTTAGTGAATATTCAAACAGGCCATCACACATGTCTCAGTGGCATACATTGGTAGGTCAGGCTGATATGTACACATATGTGCTGGAACCTGACATAGTTGTCTCAGCCACATTGTTCACATTTTGCAGATGACTTCCTACTGCAAAAGTTTTCAAGCATAGCTAATAGTAATGGCACCCTGCACATACATGACTCACAGGACACATTCAGCCATGACTCCCTTTACTCTTGCATCATTTTTAACATCACATGTACATGACCATGCTACATACAACAGTAGTCAGGCACTTAGTGGACACGGACACGTGTTTCTGATAACCATGTACCCTTCCACCATGATACAGTTGTGTCGGCATTGGTTCACATCTGAATTTAGTAGCTAAACCCAGGGGACAAAGACAGGATATGCCATTTGTCTTCTTAATGGTTCACTGCTGCCCTTGTCATTGATGCTGTTTTGTGCGGACACACTACTCACAGCCCTGCCCTTTGTCTTAACTTCGTAAAGGAAGCCCTATGGCCAACAGACATGTACTTGCAATTGCAAAACAGATGTAGCCACTTAAATTGTTTTCTCACCCACAGTTTCACCGACCTCAATTCCCAGGTGGTCTAGAAGATCCCGTTCCCTGGTGATGATGTCTGCTCAGCGATGTTTCAATTTGTGGGCAGTGTACTCAGTCTTGAAGATACGTGTCATGTGGGAGAGGACCTTCCCCCATCGCAGCTTGCGTGCCTCTGTCCGGTATCCCTTTATCACTCTTACCGCCATGGCCACCATATTAGGGAGGTAATGAGTAACTAGCCATATGAAGCCTCCTAATTCATCTGCACTGAGGTGACGGGCCCTTCCCTGACATGTCCCTAAACAAACCCAAGGTACCATTCATAAAGCAAATATAACCCGAAACTACCCCTAACTACCCCCAACTAACCCAACAGACAAAAGTACCCCAAAGACAAACAGCTGGCAATGCAATCACAAAACAATACAATTCACAAATATACAGGACAAAACAGACATCAGGGACACTATGGAGACAGAAGACAACACAAAAGAAACCTCTAGCAGCACTCTTAAACACAGCTCACAAAACACACTACCTCTCTTCAACACAGACAAAAAGACTGTGACTGTAATAGAAAGTGAAAGTATCTTTTTCAGCTCCTGGTGTGCAGCATGGCAGATCCATTACCTCATTTCCGGTGGTGATGCATCCCGTTTTTGACAATGCACCGTTTTTATTGGCGCTACATGTCAGTGCGTGATCTTTTATGTCGCATGACAATGCAACATGAGGCCGTTCCGACGTGTCTCCTGGGATCCGTCCTTTTTGGCAGAAGCAATAGCTTCAGAAAACACACATTGGGACAGTGCATTAATTTTTCTGACGCAGTGACTGTAATATGTGTAAAGATGTATGGTGTCCTGTGGAAATCATTTTTACATGTTATCAGTCATGTGGATTGTTGTGTTGCCTGTGAATAGTTGTGTTCCAAATACTCCTCTCTTTCCAGGTGTCCAAGGTATATCTTGTAAGTCTACTTGGGTGATGGTACATGCTTTACTAAGATCAGACAATGCATAGGCCAAAATTCCTATGATTCATGGACATGACAACTTCAGAGTTTTGCCTCATGTGCCAATTATGGGCATATTTACAAGCCCTTGCACACCTTAGCGCTGCCGTAGCGTTATTTATTTTGATGCTAAGGTGGTTCTAAACAGTCCCTCACCCTGCACCATATTTACAAAGTGGTGGAATGCTAGCATTGCACCACTTTGTAAACCCTTACGCCCCATTATATCTGCAGTGGGTATGTATGCAAGGGGGCATTCCTCTTTGGGGAAGCCCAAAAAAATGGCGCAGTGAAATTTACAAGATTTCACTGCGCCATTCAGCATCATTATTTAACCTCTGCGCAAGGCAGATATTAAAGCCTATGCGTCTACCTGAGCTTTGCTGGACTAGTGCCAGAATTTTTGGCAATAGTCCAGCAAAGCGCCACAATTGCGCCAAAACTGGTAGTGCAGTTGTGCTAACAAGCACTATGGTGCTCTATATTGTAAATACAGTGCTACCATGGTGTCTTAGGGGGGCGCAGATCGGCGCAACAAAACTGGTGCATTGGAGCCGATGTGCCAGTTCCTTGTAAATATGCCCCTGTGTCTTGGCACCTCAATCTCTTGCTTAGTTTACCCACAGGGATGCCATGGACTAGCCATGGAATGTGGCCCATACACCAACATGTAGGGCTGTGCACATGTCAAACAATATGTGCTGCGTCCCACAGTGCACACAGCAGGTTGTTTCCCAAGGTGGGGGGGGTTACAATGTGTGGTGCAGGCAAGTGTTGTGATACTGAGGGTCTCATTTACAAGCTGCTACACATCAGTGTACACTCAGATGCAGGTATCTAACTGTACAAGTACACTCCCCTTCTCTATTATCTACTAGGGTCTTAACAGTGATTTATGTCAGCCTTGCCCTATCATCTACTAACAACTTACAGATTGCTGGTGTCAGCCTTGCCCTATTATTTACTAGGGACTTACAGGTGATTTAAGTCAGCCATGCCGTATTATCTACTAGGGAATTACAGGTTGTTGATGTCAGCCTTGCCCTATTATCTACTAGGACTTACAGGTGATTTATGTCAGCTTTGCCCTATTATCTACTATGGACTTACAGGTTGTTGATGCCAACCTTGCTTTATTATCTGCTAGGGACTTACAGGTGATTTATGTCAGCCTTGCCCTGTTATCTACTAGGGACTTACAGGATGTTGATGCAAGCCTTGCCCTATTATCTACTAGGGACTTACAGGTGATTTATGTCAGCCTTGGCCTATTATCTACTAGGGACTTATATGAGTCTAAATTGGGTTGATATTTGTGCCTTGATTGCATTGGCACTCCATTGGGAGATAGTGGGACAGGGACATGTCTGCAGACCCAAGGTACAGATAGTGTCAGTTCACATATGTATCATTCATACTTGTTTGTGCTGGGCAAGCACACAGGTACACTTGCTGACAGTGTGACTGGGATGTTAAGTAGCCTACACAAGGTGTGTGCGTATGTGTGTGGTCTTACATATTTAGAATGTTGTCAGGTGGAGGTATTTTGTAAGATTTTGTAGTCATTCCCACATGTTGAAGCCAGATTGTGCAGTGTAGGCCTCAAGTGCCACATTGCTGGCACTGTTTGGACAATGTGTACTTGCTTCTTCTCTTCCTCATCCTCACTGTCCAGTCCTTCATGCAAGTCACAGTATTTTGTCCATGTGATATTTTCCATTGGGGATTGATTCTTCTACAGGGCAAGCAATATTTGTCCTAGCATATCCATTATATACAGGATGAGTGACTGACACCCAGACATCTCTAGACCCCAGCTGCAGCACTTGAGCTGTCTGTGAGTCACCTCAACAAAGTGGCTGTGCCAGTTTAGAACAGGAATGTCTCAGCTGTAGTTCAGTATGTGTGTGTTCTACATGGACACTCACACACAGCTGCAGCCAACATCCTTTGTCAGGTGCACAATGAGCGTGGGTGGATTGTATGAATAGTCCTGACAGCTATGAGTACAACATGCATGTAGAAATATCTCTGTGTCCTGATTGACCCATGGAGTTGGCCAAGGTTATGAGGCATGCTATGACATTATTTAACATATATGCGAGATGTCATCTGATTTGAGTAAGACAGGCCTAGACATACTGGTGCAGTATCCTCTGTATGTCACACACTATTTGTCATACTTGTGAGTGCCACTGAGGGGTATGTTATAAGTTGTCACTTGTGATTGTGACATGAAGACATTGCGTTGTCACATAGCTGACACTGACCTACTGTTGTAGGTACTGACTACTCTTGTCCTACCAAGGCCTGACATATGGACAACGTTCATCACACGGAGTCCCAATTTGGCCGCTGTCAAATTTCAACCAGACAGACTTGTGTGATATGTGTGTTGCTATGTAAAATGTATGTGAAACTGGCAATGCTTATATTGCAACTGCACATTCCTTTATCAGTTCTTTGTGTGTATTTATTTGGTCTTCCTGAGCGTGTTCCTACTTGATATCCTACTGTTGTAGCCTAGTCTTGCTTTCCTAGATGTGGATGAGTTGCTGTTGCATTTGAATGTGAGAGATGCTCCAAGACAATTGTGTGATTAAGTGATTCATTTACAAATTATTGCAGTGTGAAATATTATTTACAATGTTCATGTAAAGAGGTTCTGTACAAGATGTGCCTGGGTGCGTGCCCCAGCAGTAGTATTTTGTGTTTCCCCATCCTGGGGTGGGGCATCATTGTCCTCATTCTCCTCCTTGGGGTCCTCCATCTGTTCGTTCCCAGGGGACCTTAGTCCACACACAAATGTTGTGCAAAATGGCACACACCAAGATAATATTGCAGACAAGGGGTGGTGAATACAGGAATCCCCCCCTGATAAATCAAGGCATCTGAAATAGGATTTCAGGATGCCGAATGCCATCTAAACAACATTCCAGGTCCTATGTGCCTGAATGTATGCCTCCTGTGCATTGCTCTGTGGGTTTCCATATGGTGTCATGACCCACGGTTTGATGACACATCCTTGGTCCGCTGCAATGGAAGAGGAGAGGCAGTACCAGACTTTCCCTTGTGTTTCTTTCCAACTGGTCTTGCACAGTATTTGTCTATGAAGTAGAGATTCAGAATTGCATCTGGCGTTGTGTGAGTTCCTGGTTGCATGCATGATTGTAGTTGGTTGTGGTGGTGCACATTACAGTTAAGAATACAGCCTCAGAGCCATGGTGATTGTGTGACTTGTGTGGCATGACAGTTCACCCATGCACAATGTGTGTGATGTTGCAGATTATAGTACATTTGCCTAGTAACATGTGACCTGCGGATGAGCCATGTTGTGTGAGTTTTCACCTAGTTTGTGCGATTTGTGCCATGAGGCGGGTGTTGTGCCCGGTGTGTTGAATGTTAACCACCCCACCCCTGTGGACATAGTACATCTCCCTTGCACACAGAGCTGCTATCCATATTTCCTAGCTGGCATGCATGTGTATTTGTAGATATCATGCAAAGTGTGGCATAGTAGCTTAAGATGTATTGCCATGTATGTGGCTAATTAACAAGCCCCTGTGACACAGGATAGGGTGGGAATTGTCTTGCTGCGCTGCCCTGCACCACCGGGAAAGGCCAGCAATGTGCCATGGCTAATAGATACAGGACCCTATGTGATGGTGATGTGCATTGGATGTACGGAGTGATGCATGTTGCATATGTGTTGATCAGCAGTCATCCATGAGTCACTATCCATGTGTGCAGAGTGTGGTGTGTGTATTGTTTGTCCTATATGTCTTATTTGTTGTATGTTATGTAGTGTCTGCTTGCTTACCTACAAGTAGGCCATTGCCATATTGTCCATCCTGGAAGCATTGGTTGATAATGGAGTGCCGTAAGATATAAGCATCATGCACGCTGCCAGCATACACTGCCAGCACATTGATAAGGAGCCCCTGATGGTCCACAATGGCCTGCACATTAATGGAGTGTGTGTGCTTCCTCTTCCAATAAGGATGTTCTGTTGAAGCAGGAGGGGCGAGTTGCACATGTGTGCAATCCCTGGCACCCAGCACATGTGGAAACCAAGCAATTGCATAAAATCCTTGCTTTGTCTCCTACTGCAGTTGCTGGGTTTTGGTGAAGAGGTGAGTGAGGCGGATGATGGCGTCCAGTACAGAAGGCAGGAAGGCAGAGAAGGATGGCCATGATATTCCACGCACTCGTGCTGCAGTCATCTGAAAGGAGCTAGAGGCCAGCATGTGCAGCACAGCCAGGAGCTTTGTCCGGGTGGTATATTTGTCGACCTGTCAGCTCTCGCTGTGATTGTGGGTGGAATATGGTGGAGCAGCTGGACAATCGACTCCCGCTTCAGACGGTAATATTTGATGACCTCTTCTTCTCTGAGGCCAAGGATGGATGTCTGTTGGTGATGAATTTGCTCACTTCTCCTGTGCTGCCTTTGTGGTTGCTGTTGCGGTGATGGTGGGTGATGCGTTGGTGCTGGTGGTGCTTGGCGCCATCATTGTCTCCGTGTGCCTAGCTGGAGCAGTAGCAGATCCATGTTGTCCTGTAGGCTACAGTGCCTTGTGTGTTTTTTCCTTATACACCTCTGCCTGTGCTCCATTTTAATGCCTGGTCTAACCAGGCATTAAAATGTTGACGCTAGTCAGAGCTAGGTTAATTTTTCCTCAGCACGTTTCTTTTTTCGGGAGACTTGTAAATATTTTTTAGGAGGAAACACCTATCCTGCATATCATTGTCAGTAGATGGTGCAGGGTGAAGCGGCGCTCCTAAAAAGTGGCGCATGCCTAGGAAAAGTGGTGCTAGACAGGTGTAGCGCCACTTTGTAAATATGGTGCTGAGTTTGTACCACTGTTGCTCCAAACAAAATGGCGTGGAGGCCGCACTAACTCCTTGTATATTTGCCGTAGTGTATAGTATGACCAACTCCTAAAAAAACCTAAGTACATCTTTTTTATCCGTTTTTTTCTTGTTTATTTTTGTATTTCATCTTTAAAAAAAGAATTGTAAAACTTGTTAGTTTCTTGAAAGTCTTAGGGCCATATTTATACTTTTTGACGTCAAAAAAATTAGCGCCGGCTAACGCCATTCTGAAGCGTCATGCGGGCGCCGTATTTATTCAATGACGTTAGCCAGCGTTAGCTGGCGGCACTGCCTGGTGTGCGTGAAAAAAAATGACGTACACCAGGCAGTGCGGGCGTAGGGGAATATGGAGCTTGGGCGCCAAAAAATGGGGCAAGTCAGGCTGAGGCAAATTTTTTGCCTCAACCCGATTTGTGCCATTTTTTTCGACTCCCAACCCCCATTGAAATGACTCCTGTCTTAGCAAAGACAGGAGTCATGCCCCCTTGCCCAATGGCCATGCCCAGGGGACTTCTGTCCCCTGGGCATGGTCATTGGGCATAGTGGCATGTAGGGGGGCACAAATCAGGCCCCCCTATGCCACAAAAAACAAACAAAAAAAAAATTACCTGAACTTACCTTAATGTCCCAGGGGTGGGTCCCTCCATCCTTGGATGTCCTCATGGGGTGGGCAAGGGTGGCAGGGGGTGTCCCTGGGGGCATGGGAGGGCACCTCTGGGCTCCTTCCGAGCCCACAGGTCCCTTAACGCCTGCCTTGTCCAGGCGCTAAAAAACGGCGCAAAAGCGGCTGGACGTCATTTTTTTTTACCCGCCCACTCCCGGGCATGAATTTTGCCCGGGAGTGTAAATACGGCGCACATGCCTCGGAGTCAATTTTTTAGACGGGAACGCCTACCTTGCATATCATTAACGCAAAGTAGGTGTCCACGCTAAAAAATGACGCAAACTCCATGGACTTTGGCGCTAGACGCGTCTAACGCCAAAGTATAAATATGGAGTTAGTTTTGCGTCAGAATTGCGTAAAAAAAAACGACGCAATTCCGGCGCAAACAGAGTATAAATATGCCCCTTAATTCTCTGTTCGCGACTTTGCCAGAAGTCACAATATCGGTATCCACAAAACCACTTTTATTTCTATAAAATTGGGTTTTCTGTTCCTTTTGTCAATCACACTTTCTCACAATTTCTACAGGTTTGTTCCAAAATTGTATTTTATATATGCTTTCTTTTTCATATTCCGACTCACCATAATCATGACTTCAGCCAAACTTGCAAATTCTTGTTATTGATTGAAGTTGTAAGTTTGCTACCTACTAAACTACTTTTTGTAAAACTATTACTTTACTGCTCCTTTTATCACTCTCTCTCAATCACACTTTCGTCAAATGTGTTTTACAAATGTTCTTTCAAATTGTGTTTGGTTTCACTATTGATCTCACCAAGCTTGCAACCTCAGTCAAACTCATAACATATCTACTTGGATCTTTGTAGGCCATCCTGATATTTCTGTTTACAAAACCACATTTTTTGGTTCAAGAAAGGTCTTGTTCTTCTCTTGGTATCATTCCCCCATACATTCCTTGTGCTCAAATGGTTTTCAATCATGCTTTACAAGTATATTTCATTTGAGTTGTGGACTCATTGAAAAAGTATCATCAACCAAACTCACGAGTTCGGGTTTTGGACGAATACTCGTACATAAACTTTGGGTATGCTCCATTTCCTTGGTAAATCAAACAAGGGATAGATGTTTGATCCTGTACAGCCTGAGTATGGAATCTATCAAAATGAACAATAAAGAATAGGGACCTCATTGGCTATAAATCACTTTCTTTATCATTACATAAAACAGCCAATAAATCTGCGGTGTAGTTATACAGTTTTTTATTTGATCATTGTTAGAAATGGGGTCTTTGGTTGGCAGTCAGGTTAACTCCTGTAGAAGCAAGGACCCTTACTCTAGTCAGGGTAAGGGAGAATCACCCTCAGTTAACCCCTGCTCGCCCTCTTGGTAGCTTGGCATGAGCAAGCAGGTTTAACTTCAGAAGCATTGTGCAAAGTATTTGCACCAACACACACAGTAACTCAGTGACAACACAACAAGATGACACAACACAGGTTTAGAAAAATGAATAATATTTATTTAAACAAAACAAGACCAAAACGACAAAAAATCCAACATACGCAAGTCAAGTTTTGAATTTGTAAAGAATAAGGCCTTCATTTTAACATTTGCAGTAGAAACCACCTACCGCCGCGGCAACGGCTGCCAAAAGACCATTGCCGCAGCTACCATCCGTCCACCATAATGTGACCACAGCTGGATTTCGGCCACAAGAAGGGCGGAAATCCGTCTGTGGCCATACTGGCGGATGGCGGTAAAGTGGCACTGCTACCACCAGCAGCGCCACGCCAGTAGACTGCCACCAGCCGTATTATGAAAAATAATATGGCCTGGCGGTGTTCTGCTGGTGGACGCTGCTGGTGGTAGCAGCGCCCTGTCCCGTCTCCTGCCAGAAGACCCCCTGGATCCAGGTAAGTCGGGTTACCAACAGGTGAGGGGGGTGTTGTGTGTGTGTTGTGTGTGTGTGTGGGGGTGTGTGCATTTATGTGTTAGTGTTAACGCGGGTGTGTGTTTAGTGTTGTTTGCGTGCGTGAAGTATGGAAGTGTGAGGGCGTGTATGTATGGAATGGAAATAGGAATGCGTGTCTGCATGTATGTTTTGAAGTGTGTGCGGATGTGTGTGTGAATGGAAGAATGCATGCGTGTATGTATGTGTGAATGAGTGTGTGCGTGTGTGTGTGTGATTGGGGGCGTGGATGCAGGGGGGCTGGGGGGTCTGGATAAGTAGGGGGAGTGGGGGGGTCCAGAGAGTCAGGGGGTGGGGGCCCCCTATCAGTGACAGGGAAGGAATTCCCTGTCACTAATAGTGCCTACCGACATGGTTTTCAGCCAACCCGCCAATGTCATAATGTGGAGGTAAGTACCGCCAGCCTGTTGGCGGTACTACTGCCACATTAACGCTGACCGCCGGGGTCATAATGACCCTCTAAGAGTCTTAAATCCTTTACAAAATAGTGCGAACGCTGTTAGTGTGCAAAAGTACCTGGGTAGCGTCAAAATAACACCGCACGGGTGTGTGTGCATCGGAAAAGGCCAGTAATGCGCTGATTTCTCCCTCGCAAGCGATACCATGTGTCGTTCCTCCTCTGGTTGGGTCGGCATGCGTTGTTTTTCCTCTCCCGCAAGAAAGCAATGCGTCGATCCGGACAGGCACCTCGGGTCTGGGCAGACTTTGCGTTGTTTTCCACACCCAGCAATGTTGCGTTAAACATCTGATCGCACACTATCACAAAACCACGCTGCGTGGGGTTAGCATCATTATCAGCCTCCGTTAACGGGTGTTCCGCAAAGCCGGCGGTGCGTCATTTCTCAGCCGTGTCACGGAAGGTGCGTCAAACATTTTCAGTCTTGGTCTGCCAGCTTCACCTTTCAAGGGCCCAGGAACTGCATAGGGCACCACTTGGCAGGGTAGGAGTTGCAGCGGAGAGTCCGGGTGCTGGCAGGGGAAGTCTTTGATGGCCCTGAGACTTCAACAACAGGAGGCAAGCTCAGTTAAAGCCCTTGAAGATTCTTCAAAAGCAGGAATGCACAATAAAGTCCAGTCATTTTCCCCCTTTCACAGGCAGAAGCAGCAACTGCAGGATAGCTCCGCAAAGCAAAGTCACAGGCAGGGCAGCACTTCTCCTCAGCTCTTCAGCTCTTCTCCTTGGCAGAGGTTCCTCTTGTTTCCTGAAGTGATCTAATTGTTCAGGGGTTTGGGTGCTCTTCTTATACCCCTTTCTGCCTTTGAAGTAGGCCTACTTCAAAGGAAAGTCTTTTTTGTTTGTGAGATCCTGCCTTGCCCAGGCCAGGCCCCATACACACACCAGGGGGTTGGAGACTGCATTGTTTGAGGGCGTGAGTGACCACTCCTCCTCTCCCTCCTAGCACAGATGGTTTATCAGGAGACGCAGGCTAAACCCCAGCTCCCTTTGTGTCACTGTCTAAAGAGAGGTGCGGACAGACCAACTGTCAAACTAACCCAGACAGGGAATCCACAAACAGGCAGAGTCACAGAATGGTTTAAGCAAGAAAATGCCTACTTTCTAAAAGTGACATTTTCAAGCACACAATCTCAAAACCAACTTTACAAAAAATATGTATTCTTAAATTGTGAGTTCAGAGACCCCAAACTCCATGTGTATCTGCTAGCAAACGGAATCTACACTTTAAACATATTTATAGGCAGCCCCCATGTTCACCTATGAGAGAGATAGGCCTTGCAACAGTGAAAACCGAATTTGGCAGTATTTTACTGTCAGGACATATAAAAGACATTAGTATATGTCCTACGTTGAACATACACTGCACCCTGCCCATGGGGCTACCTAGGGCCTACCTTAGGGGTGTCTTACATGTAAGAAAAGGGAAGGTTTAGGCCTGGCAAGTGGGTACACTTGCCAAGTCAAATTGGCAGTTTAAAATTGCACACACAGACACTGCAGTGGCAGGTGTGAGCCATGTTTGCAGAGCTACTAATGTGGGTGGCTCAACCAGTGCTACAGGCCTACTAGTAGCATTTGATTTACAGGCCCTGGGCACCTCCTGTGCACTGTACTAAGGATTTACCAGTAAATCAAATATGCCAATCATGGAAATCCAATTACACATACATTTTACATAGGAGCACTTGCACTTTAGCACTGGATAGCAGTGGTAAAGTGCCCAGAGTAACAAAAACAGAGTCCAGCACACATCAGCAACCTGGGAAACAGAGGCAAAAAGTTAGGGGAGACCACACCAAGGATGCCTAGTCTAACAATCATATTATCAGATCTTGCTTTCATTGTACACAGAATAAACCCCAAACTTAAATAGATGTTTATACAACAGTGGTAGAAACAACATCACAGTGGTAGAAACAACATAAATTAAGGAAATACATTAATTATTGGATTTGCCGACCGGCAAAAAGGTACAACCATAAAAAGAATAAATAGACATATGTTGGGTTTTTTTGTTTATAGGTTGTCCAGGAACGTGTATCAAACTGCTACCCATTTACAATAACTTCAGGTTTAGTGAAAGTTCAAAAATGTCTCGTAAATTCTCTATGAGGAGGGAAATAAAGAAAAGATGAGTCCAATTTCTGTGGGTATTTAACTTTTTAGCTTCCCAGAGCTTATGTCACCTTCCTTTTGGATTAGAGAAAATGTCTTTCCACCTCTCTCATTCTTTGAATCACTGACACGTTTTGACCTGTACAATAGTGGGGACTTACAGGCAGAACAGAAATGGAATAGGTTTCTAGTATGCAGTCGCGCACGTTTTTCTGCTCATGACCTAAATGGCCCACAGATTTTTTCCATGTGGTTGGACCATACAGGAATTAGATATTTTTATCTGTCAGGGCAGACTAAACACTATGTATCCTCCTTTGGGTAGGGATTTGTTTGGCATGAAGAAGTACATCAGATCCGGCTGGACCAGGGAGTATGAAACATGTTGAACCTGCTACATTCACTCCCATAGACTACCCAGGTATCTTGAGCCCATTAAGGTAGCAGTTTATTTTTAACCCTGCCATGGGGACAACAGCATTAAATGGTCATTTTTGGTACATCCTAGACAGTTTTAAGTACACCTTTTCTCTTCTTATCACACTCTCACCACCCTGCACCGGCACATTACCTCACACTCAAGATTAGACCATCTTTACAGCACTACTAAAAAGATCTCTGCCAAAGTGCCCTCTCGCGGAGCCCATCAGGCATTGCACCGTATGAGGAGCTCACCCGATGATGAAGCATGACACCTGTCTGGGTGTGCAAGGGCCCAACTTTTCAAGTGTGAAGACTTCCCTAACGGGAGGTATCCAACCTGCTTTTCCTCTTACATTCTTCTCCTTTAGAGGAACAGCACCTCCAGTTGTTTAATGCCTAACTTGTGTGCCAGTTTCTCTTGTTCTTCTAGAAGAGAAGGCCTTTTAGATTTTCCTGAAGTGGCAATCTTCATATAGGGAGGGAAATGCTGCAGGACATCAGGGATAAGTCTTAAAGTGGTTGGAGTTTTAATATTCTTGAGTGCTCTTTCACACAACTTTCACTATATTTATGTTGTAATGGAGACTGTATTTAGATCAGTGTCACCTATCATCCCATTGCAGCAAATATAGATATTTTTATCTAACAATTGTGTTCTAGTTTGGTTCAATATAACCATCAGGGCAGGACAGGCCTTCTATTCCATCGGGTATTTCCTCCTTCGGCTAGAACATTTGAAGGCCAGTTTTGAAAGCCCCAAGTCACTGCTGGTGCCTTTGTCACTTTCCACATCTCCCCTGGGTTCATTGTAGCTAGCATGGGGAGGCTTGAATAGAGTGTGAAAGAGAAAACGAGAAGGGAGGGGGCAGCAGCGAGAAAATGATCAGAGAGGGAGAAGAGGGAAAGAGAGGAGAGAGAGAGAGAGAGAGAATAGATGGGTAGAAGTAGATTGCATGAAGATAGAAAGAGAGCGGGGATGGTTTGAGCATTTTTGAAAGGGCTACTTTTGATTCCACAGTCCGGCCCTGGTAACCATTGTAATGTCTGTGAAGCTTTTGCACTATTTCTGGAGTGTGTTGATTTTAAAGGCATAAAACACTCCTTTTAATTTCGAATTTTACAGGAGTCATGTTTATTTAGTCTGACTGAGCTTCTCAACATGGTAGCCTGTCCTCAGCCCTCACTGAGTCACGTTAAGTAACCACCCTCTCTTCCCACCAGTCTCATTCATTCAAAGGCTCCATGCCATAAGACAGACATTGCATGAAAGTGATGGAGTGGGCCAGAAGACTGCAAAGTTGCTGTGGCAATACAATCATAGTTGCTGTGCTGCGTTATGTGAAAGGGAGAGAGCAGGAAACCGCCATATTTTCTAAGATATGGCAATGCCGCTCTTTTTCCAAACTCTGGCACACTTTCTGGCTGCTTAACACCATGCACACATCTTAGCACCATGGTGAGTAGGTGCATATGTGAGTCTACCATAGATGTTGTACTGGAAGTTCACCCTTTTAGTATAAAATATGAAAATGATACATTTTGTAATACTTTTCACACTTTGTATGTGTGCTGTACAGTGCAGTGCAGTGGACTAAAATGGAGAAAATTAAACTTTTCTCCTACTTTGGGCATGGATATCTTAAAGATTTTAGGGGCCTGGAACTGAAAATATTTTGGGGGGCCCATGTTTGTAAAAGCTTTGAATTTATGATCCAGTTTCATCTCATTCATGCCCTCTTCAGCCAGGTCACTGACAGTGCACAGGCACACTCGTCCAAGTTCCTACATCTAACTTTCAGAGATAATGGTGTGTGTTTTCAATATTGTAACACAGCAGCCGTGCACCAATATTACTACAAATAATCTTTGTGACACCCTTCCAATTCTCATATGTGAGGTCCTGTTTTGAAATAAAAGAAACTTTTTTATCGATGTTGCATTAAACATAAACACAATATTTTTCTGCGAAATGTCTTTAATAGACTCTAATGAATCACTCACATTAAAATAAATAAAAGGAAACAATATTTAAAACAATCTGTTTAAGAATTATTCAAGGTCAATAGGGCAAGACTATCTGCTGAAAAAAGCTGACTTTATCAGTGGGCCCCTGAAAGTTTGGGGACCTGGACCAGAGCCCACTTCTTTGCCCATGCCTTAAAACATCTATGAATCGGGCCTACCACAAGAAGGTGGAAAATTGTGGTGCACAGCCCTCTCTAAAGGTGTTACTGGACTTGGCTTTGCAACAAAAACCAAGGATGGTTGCATGGCAACATCCATATTTGCCCAGTGGACGCCCCCTTAGTGCAAAGTAGAACAAAGCAGAGCAAAGAGCTACTTGCGTTACTTAGGGGCTAAAGTTGCTTTGCTCTGAAAACTAAATCCCAAATCAACACTTTGCTTCCGGTTGAGTCACCAGCACTGAGGCCCTCATTTCAACTTTGGCGGTCTTTTACAAAGACCGCCGAAGCTGCTGCAGTCAACAGACCGCCAGTGCTAGCGGTCGGCTGACCACCATATTTGGAGTTCTGTGGGAACTTCCACCCATTAATGGGCAGAAGTCTGAGGCGCGTGCATCACCAGCTCTGTCACACCAGCAAGACTCCGCCTGCCATATTACGAGATGTAATACGGCTTGGCAGAGTCTTGCGGGTGTGGTGGTGCTGGCAATGCAAAACTGCCTGGACCCATCCCCTCCCAGATGACCGGTTCACCGGAAAAGGTAAGGTGATCATCCGAAAGGGGGCTGGGGGTGGGAGTGTTGGGTGCATGTGTGTGATGTGTGTGTGTATGTGTGCGAATGGGGGTGTATGTATGTGTGTTTGTGATGTATGCGTGCGGTTGGGGGGAGTGTCTGCGTGGATGCCAAGGGGGTGTGGGGGGTGGATGATTGCGGATGGGGGTGGGGGCATGAATGTTTGCGGAGGGGATGTGCATGTGTGAGTGGGGGTGTGTGTATGTCAGTGTGAGAGCAGGCAGGGTGTTGGTATGGATGTGTACGGTTGGAAGGGTGTTTGTAAGTGTGTGGATGGGAGGGGGGTATTTGTAAGTGTGTGGATGGGTTGGTGGGGTGTCTGCATGTGTGTGGATATGTGGGGGTGCATGTGCCAGTGACAGGAATGGGGATTTCTGTTGCTGGTTTCATTACTGCCAGGGTTTACGTGGCAGGGTCACCGCCAAGGAAAGCCTGGTGGTCTGCAGCCTTGTAGGCCAGCCGGCAGGCAGAAGCCTGTCGCTGGGCTGGAGGAGCTCACCGCGGGCCGGGTTGGTGCAGTGGCAGTTTGGCTTCTGCCAAACCCAACAACTTGTAATGCGGCGGTCTTTACCGCCAGCTCCGCGGCACTAAGACTGCCACAGCAAGGTTGGCTGTCTGATGACCTCCAGTCTCGTAATGAGGGCTTAAGTGTTGATACTCTGTTTAGTTCCCTTTACAATGGCCATTCAGTGCACCTGGTAGCTCACAGTCATATTGCTGGTGTTGCTTCTGAACTACTGTAGACAGGTATTGGTAAAGTAAATAGGTCTAGCTTGTAAGTAGACATGCAAACCTGATGTATTGGTTTTACCAATGCTTGCTTCCAAATGAACCCACAGGAAAAAACTAAGGGGCATATTTACAAGGACTTTGTGCCACAGCTGCATAATTTTTCTTGATGCAGCTGCAGTGCAATCAGGGCACCATATCTACAAGGCGATGCATCAGGGCCGATGTGTTAGTTTTCAGATGGATGCGTTGGTAAAAACCTGCCCCTGCGCCAAACAGATTTTAATATATGTGAGGTACGTGTTCCCAATTATAATCCTTCAGAAAACTGATACAATGGTATTTACAAGGTAGGCAGTGTGCTACATATCTTTCTGATGCGTTGCGCTAAGCCTGTAATGCGCCAGAATTCCAACGCTACTGAAACCCAGTCATAGGGATTGACGCAAGGGGTTTCTAAGATAAAGTGACTAGCTGAAGTTACTTTACACTTACGAATAAGTGTAAATAAGACATTACCCCTATTGTAAGTGCCCTTATACATGTCCCAATGTATATATATATGACCCCTAGTGCAGCATGGGGCCAGGGGACCTTAGATATGTATATATACTGCAGCGTACGTACGTCACACCTACTTAGTGTTAGTTATTCATAAGCAGACTATGGCCAATGTAAAGTAATACATAGTCATACTGTAAACTTGTCTGCTTTTCGTGCCAGCCCAATAGGAGTGTGTACGAAGTGAGCATTCTTTTTTTAATGCTATTTTACATTACCCCCACAACAATAGGCCTCACTGTGAAGTTATGCATGGCCTCTGTTGCATGATGCATTGCTGAATTTTCACTTGTCATAAGCCCAAATTCAGCAATGTGCCATTTTTCAGCCTGTAGTACTACACCTTGCCTCCCACTGATGTGTCATTTTTAGTGACACACTGTGGGAGCTTGCGATTTGGTGTACTGTCTCGTAGATAGGGTGCACTGAAGGCGTTACGTTTTGTCGTAACGCAGCACAACTCAAAATGACGCATCACTGTCTCAATGCAGCAATGCGTCATTCATTGTAAATATGGCCCTAAATGTTTGTGGCATTATGCCAAGTAGCCCAAAGGAATAGCACTCAGATATTATCCATCTTTGTTCTTACAATCTGCACTATTTCATTCTGAAATGGAAATAAACTGTTACCAACTCTATAGAAGAAAGTGAAATGCCCAGGGACCGAAAACCAATGTCACAAAATGCGAGAAGTTAAAGTGGAATGGTCAAGATAAAACAGACGTAAGAGGAAAATGTAGAAAACCTATCATGATGTGTGGAAATTAAGGGCCATATTTATGACCCGGTTTGTGTCACTCTTAGACCATGCAACGTGGTGCAAGAGAGACGCAAACCTTAAGTGAGATTTATGAAGCCACGCAAGGACACCTTGTGTAACCCTGTGTGGCTTCATAAATCTCAAGTAATGTAACACAGTGCAAATCGCTGCAATACATTACTCTGCACCAGGGCGGCGTTCCCATGAGTGTTGCTGGGGGTTCCCACGCAACAACCATGGATTTTGATGCATTCCCAGATTCAGAAGAACTAGTAAACCTGGGAATAAGCCAAAAAGTTACACATCCCAAGACAGGGGTAACAAGGACAAATATGTTTATTTCCTGAGAAAAGCCTCTCAGGATTCTTTTTGTGCAGGATTATGCCTCTTCCTGCACAAAAACAGTCCTAGATGCAACTCAGGCACCCCTTGCACCAGTGCAAGGGTGCCTATGTTGGCAACAGACTGCTTAAATGGCACCAGCGCAGGGGAAAGGACAGCAATGTGCTGTATTCTTTTAAATACCATACATTCCATCCCTTCCCCTGTGCTGCAGGGCAGCACAGCAAGTGCTGCTCTGCCCAGCACCACAAAGCTCATAAATATGGTACTAAGAGGCATATTTAAGAGCCCCAGCCCAACCTTAGCGCTGCCATAGTGTCATTTTATTGATGCTAAGGCGGCGCTAAAGTGGCATTTTCCCCCGCGTCATATTTAAAAAGTGACGCAATGCGTTCATTGCACCACTTTGTAAACCCTTGCACCACAGTATGCCTGTGCCTGGCATAATGTATGACGTGGGGGTGTTCCCCCGTTAGGGAGGCCAAAACAAAGGCTCAAGGAAATCTAAAAGATTTCCTTGCGCCATTTTTTGGGCACTTTTAACACCTGCTCAGACCAGGCGGTAAAAGGGGGCATACCATTATTTATAAAGGACCCCTATGTACTCTGCAAGAGTAGCGCCAAAATGTTGGTGCTACTCCTGCAGAGTACATCAATAGCTTTAAAAGAATTATGTTATTGACCCCTACCCTGCGCCATGGTGTGCCGTATTTTAAATACAGCGCACACATGGAGGCAGTAGGGGTGGGCTAAGGGGCGCAAGGAAAGTGGCGATGCACTAGGTGTAGCGCCACTTTCCTTAAATCTGCCCCTAAGTTTTCTCAAGTGACAGAGTTCCTTATTTCGATGCATTGAATATTTATACCACTGAGAACATACATAACACTTGTCTCTC
Organism: Pleurodeles waltl; assembly: GCF_031143425.1. Lineage (NCBI taxonomy): Eukaryota > Metazoa > Chordata > Amphibia > Caudata > Salamandridae > Pleurodeles > Pleurodeles waltl. Next base: position 1,635,964,563 of record NC_090445.1, read on the forward strand.
ACTCCCTGCTCATTTTTACCTTCTTCACTATCATTTCCTCGTCCTTTCTTACCCTAATTCATTTTTCTGTCTCCTCGTGCTATCTCCACTATTCACGAGGACGTGTACTAACAAGTGAAAGCTATAACCATTAATATATCGTTTCAAATTTCTAATTGTCTTTATTGACTTTTCACCCAACTCTCAGTTTAACATAAATATTTGCTCAATTTTTGTCATTCTAATCATATTCATCTTTTATTTTAGTCTCTATGTTGACCTAAGATGCTCTATTCGCGAAGAGCCCTATGCATGTGTTAAAAACCTAAGTTAGACTGGTTTAACACTTATTTTCAGGAAGTGTGAACTAAAGCTTCGTTATACATCCAGCAGAGTATTTGCCATTGAAGGTGTTGTAAAGGCCTTTTTTGATGTATCTTTATATAATCCTAAATCGTGTCTTCTTCTGAGTTCAACTGCTATCAGGAGGTTGGTCTCCTAAGAAAAACGTAATAAAACATCCCTTGCGTCTTTAGCCACACGGCAGCCTCTAAGCACTATAGTTAATGCCGAAGCAAGTAACGATCCAAGCAGACGGGAACAATGCCAGGTGGGTTCAGCCAACTACCCTTGCTTTTAGAAAGACTTCACCAGGAGCTGCTGGAAGACAGCACTATTAAAACGTTGCATTTGGATACTCTTCACTGGATTGGAGGTTTTCAGGGTTGAGAGGAGAGATAAGGGTGAAGCATGAGGAAGGGTGAGAGAGTTTGGGGTGAGTGTTTAAGTGGGTGTTGCAGGGAAGATAACACCACTTTTAAAAAGCTGCAGAGGTCCTGCTCATGTCACCAGCTGTGATTGCTGTTCTAAATTGTATCCTGTTCACTTATTGTGAATGTTCATGCAGTATGCAGTAACCCAGAGTTTAAGAGGTCACAAAGGTAATGCACACATAATGCTCTAGATTATTGGGTCTGGCCTTCTTTGATTTAATGCAAACTTGAACAGTGCAATATTACCGTAGTGCTTAGGTTTGAGTAGATAATTCAAATAGGATCACTCACAAACCCTCATCACCATTAAACAAAACATAAAAAACATGTCAGTGCACATTACTTAGACCACTTCTCATACTTATGAAACAGAACAGATATGGAACACACTTGCTATCACATGCACCCAAAAGCGTTCAACAACAAGATTTACTATGAACAAATATCCAACAGTGCAGATTGGCAAAACATTTCACAAGCGATAATACAACTCAAAGATGCCACATAACCAGCCCAGGGTTATCGCCGGGAAAATGACGTTACCATCCTAGGAAATGAGTTAACAATGGATAAAAGCCCTCGTGTAAATACCCTCTTACGCAAAAACGCAGCAACTACAAAGTACTGAACATGGCAAAGCCATCCAATCAGAAATGGACTAGATATCCATGGGACTGGATATCCATGTGCAAAAAATATGATCACACTGTTGGACTTTTTTGCTTATGCAGGACCATCCCCAATCTTTTTGCCTCCTGCCTCCTATTTGTTCTGACTTGTTGCTGTTGGCTTTTGAACTCTGAGCACTTTACCACTGCTAACCAGTGCTGAAGTGCAAATGCTCTCTGTGTAAATAGTATGGTTAATTGGTTTATCCATGAGTGGCATATTTGATTTACTAGTAGGTCCCTAGTACAGTGCGCTAGAGGTGCCCAGGGCTTGTAAATCAAATGCTGCTAGTGGGCCTGCAGCACTGGTTGTGCCACCCACATAAGTAGCCCTGTAATCAAGTCTCAGAACTGCCACTGCAGTGTGTGTGTGTGCAGTTTTAACTGTAAATTCGACTTGGCAAGTGTACCCACTTGCCAGGCCTAAACCTTCCCCTTTCTTACATGTCAGACACCCATAAAGTAGGCCCTAGTTAGCCCCAAGGGCAGGGTGCAGTGTATGGTTAAGGTAGGACATAAAGTAATGTGTTTTACATGTCCTGAAAGTGAAATATTGCTAAATTCATTTTTCACTGTTGCAAGGCCTGTCCCTCTCAAAGGTTAACATGAGGCTACCTTTAAATCTGATTAAAGTGTAGATTCCCTTTGGGAGTGGATGGACATGTGGAGTTTGGGGTCTCTGAGCTCACAATTTAAAAATACAACTTTTAGTAAAGTTGATTTTAAGATTGTGTGTTTGAAAATGCCACTTTTAGAAAGTGAGCATTTTCTTGCTTGTACCATTTCTGTGAATCTGCCTGTTTGTGGATTCCCTGTCTGGGTCAGTTTGACAGTTGGGCTGGTTGCACCTCACACTAGACAGTAAAACAAAGGGAGCTGGGGTGTAGCCTAAATATCTATCTTGAGAAGACATCTATAAGGGCTTGATTTAGAGCTTGCCTCCTGTTGTTTGAAGTCTCAGGGACAGCAAAGACTTCTCTCTGCCAGCACTTGGAGTCTCTGGAGAGACTCCTACTCTGCCCTGTGGTGCCCATTTAGCTCCTGGGACCCTGAAAGGAGAAGCTGTCAGTCTAAGAGGGAGAAATCTACGCACAGAGCGCCGTGCAGGGAAAAGATTGACGTGACTCCGATCTGCGGCTGAAGAAATGACACGCTGCCGGCTCTGTGACTGAAAATCAAGGCTGCCCGAAACGCGATTGAGGAATCGACGCACAGAGCTGGAGAAACGACGTGCAGCATCGCTAACGGAGACTCGGAGATCGAAACCCACACTGCGTGGTTTTCGGATCATCGTGGGCTGGATTTCCAACGCAAATACTACTGGATGTGTAAAAACAACACAAGGCCTACCCGGACCCGAGCGTTCTGACCGGATCGACGCATCGCTCTCCTGCAGAGAGAAAAAACGACGCGCCCCGACCGATGAAAGGAGAAACAACGCATGGTCTCGCTCGTGAGTGAAATCGATGCATCGCAAGCCCTTTTTGATGCACACTTGCCCGTGCTGGGTTATTTTTGACGCACCCAAGGTACATTTTCACGCTAACAGTGTTAGTGTGTGTTTTAAACTACATAAAGACTCTTTTTGATTTTTAATTGATAACTTGACTTGTGTATTGTGGATTTTTGTTGCTTGGTCTTATTTTGTTTCAATAAATATTTCCTATTTTTATAAACCTGTGTTGTGTCATTTTGCAGGGTTTACATTAAGTTACTGTGTGTGTTGGTACAAATACTTTACACCTACCACTCTAAAGTTAAGCCTACTGCTCTGCCAAGCTACCAAGGGGGTAAGCAGGGGTTAGCTGAGGGTGCTTCTCTTTTACCCTGACTAGAGTGAGGGTCCTTGCTTGAACAGGGGGTAACCTGACTGTCAACCAAAGACACACACTAAAACCCTGACTCTGGGCTGAGATGTTGTGTGAAGAGGGTTGGAGTTTACTGAACACCACCTGCGTCAATTAGATGCTTTTACTTCTAATGTCCCTGCGCCTAACCTGCTACAGTTGGATTCAAAACCTGGAGGTGATGTTAGGTTGGAGAATCAGGACTCAGTGCAATGATAAATCACATGGGGTAATCTCTTTTATGGCGGAGGAGCATCACCCCCCACCAGCAGCAGCAGCTGCAAACCTTTAAAAATAAAATCATAATAAACAATGTTTATTATAATTTTATTTTGTAAGGGGCGAGGTCACGGGGATGTCAGCCATGGAAAGGAGTGCACAGGCCACTCCCCTCAATGTGCATCTATGTTTGGCTGGCCGTCTCGGACCGGCCAAACACACATGCGCACAGGGCTCTTTCCAGCCTAGCACTGTGATGCCAGGTTGGAGAGAGCAGGCACAGACTCAAACTCTGCCTTGGAGCGCCCAGCCAGGGTGCTCCAGCCAATCATAACGCTGATCTGAGCAGAGTCATAATTGGCCGCAGGGCAGGCTGGGAGACTGTGCCTGCAGTGCAGCAGAGAGCGGCGGTGCGGAGGTGCGCTAAAGGTAAGTTTTTTTTAATATACATTTTTTTTTTGTTTTGTTCCCTCTGCCCCCGCCTCGCCACTTAGGCCAGTCACCAGCCACGACTGTAAATCACATGGAGTAATTCATTGTCTAGCCAATAGTTTCTCTCTCAAAACAAAATAGTGCTTCTTTCTAACAGCTCAGTACTATGCATCCAGGGTCACATTTAATATACTGGCACAAATTGATTCAGGGAACCGCAGGCTGTGGCTTGTTATGCTGGTATATTCCATATGCTTTTAAGGGACTCCTCCCTCTGTGTCAGAGGACAGCTCCCAGAGTCGCCCTTCTGATTCGTAGTGGTGCCACCTGCAAACTCGAGCGTGTAGTTCTGGTCTATTTTTACGTCTCACAGTTCGATACCCAACATCTATCATAACGCACTCGTAGAAGGTCAGTAACCCCTCTAGTTCCCATTCGGAATGTTCACATTCAATACCTGGAACTTCAGTTCCTGGAGGAGCACTGTTGTCTTCTGTGCCTCTCCAGCAATGTAATTTAGGCCCGCCACTAACCCCTCCCCCTAAAGTGACTGGATAGTCTGCCCATTGCACGTCTCAGCATCGAATCATGGGGGATAATTTTTAGTGGAGTTCAATGGTAGACTATCAGTAGTCACAGTCTACCCAGGCAATGATCCCTCGACAAGAAGGTGCAAACATTTGAGAACAGAGCCATTCTCAATTGGTATTAGCCTTGTGGTGGGGCAGCATTTGGAATACGGCTAAATCGCCCCACATTCTGGGATAGCGTGGTCTTTGAGGTTTGAGATGACAATCAAAATGACTCTAGGAACACAACTACATGTCACAATTTAGGAATTTAGGAATTATCATCTCCGTGGGATAGATTCCCAGATGCTTTGAGCCACAGCTAAAGTGAGGAGACTAGTGGAAGGGCGAAAGCAACAGAGACTCACTATACCTCTAAGTAGATGGTTTCTACACCAGGCGACTTACTGGCTTATTGTGTGAAGTGTTTCTTGTGTCACTGCCAAGCCTTTCGACAGATCTTGTTTTTGCAGTGGCAACATAACAGTATCAGAGACAACGAAGAATGTGTTCCGCACTGAAGATATTGGGTGCTTGGGTTGCAATAGAAAGTTGTCCTCTTAATCCTCCTTGCCTCTTCTGGTAGCTTCGGACCAGCACAGACAGCCTAGCTCCAAAGAGATTGTGTGAGGCTGAGTCAATGTACATTTCAACAACATCATCACAGTTACAATGATGATTTCAGTGCCCAGCCAGCAGCAGGGGCTGCTGCCAGGAAGGGGTAGGGGGCGGGGGCAGTGCACAGGGCGGGGGCCCCGGGGGCAGCATGCAGAGTCGGGAAAGCGAGGGTGGGGCAATACAAAAATTAACTTACCTGCACCTCGGTGTTCCGTAGCTCCAGCCGCCTCTCGTCATCTTCCTCCTTCCCCACTAAATCCAGACGCTTCTTTCATGCTGTTATACAGCATGAAAGAAGCGCTGAGATTGGCCTGAGCAGGCAGAAATGCCACTCAGGGTCCTGTCTGGTGGTGAAATGATGAGAAGCTGTACAGCAAGATCCAGGAACAGAAGCTTTACTAGCAGTGTCATGCAGGACAGTCAGAAGGCCACGGTAAAATGGCTATGTCTTCCAATGTGGGTGTCTGAGTAACTCTGGAAAAGTGGCTGCAACCTAAGGGTGGGCAGACCTAGGAAATGAAGGGGACATTTGGCAGTCTGCCCAATAGGAACAGTTATGGTTTGAGCCCACTTGCACCATGGAACACACTTGTAGCAAACAAGTTCATCACGAGGTCTTTCGCTCCCATCTTACATTTCTGTCCATTGGATGTTGGGCATCAGCCACTTTCAGTCAAAGTCAGTGGGTCTCAAATGTTTAGAATCCCAACCAGATAGGGGTTACCTTTCTGTCCAGGTTTCTGGAAAGGGCATACTTTCCACTCTTCCCACAATCCACTCTTGTGCCTGGTGACTACATGCCAGCAGGCAGATACAATCCGCAGGGTGTTCTTGTACCTATGCTGAGACTGAACCAGTGCTTAACAAAACTTGAGGGAGGACCAATGCACAGTACATGGACGAACAAGAAGACAAGCTGTGCTGGCCTGCTTTGCCTCCGGGGACTTTAGTTAAATTGTCAGTTGGTAAAATGTTTATCCCTGGCAATTAAGAGGCAACAGGGGCTACTCTGTTAAGGCAACACGTTTGGTTAATAAGTTTCTTTACGTGCTCTTGCCTTCTCCAGCAATTCTTTTGTCATAAATAGAGTCATTAAGGTATGTAAATGCACTTAGAACAAAGCTCGAATAAGATAGGATCCTGGCTCCTTCTGGCACTGACTGTGCATTGTCCTTTTTAGCGATAAAGAAAAAATGAGATTTTATGCTATTTTAGAATGTAATTAGATCTTTGTTACATTTAATACATCATTATTAGATGGCACATTTAGTAGTGAATGCCAGTTTTACTGCAAGGGTTTTAAGTAACTATGCAAATAAAGTATCTATTTATCTATCTGTACATGGAGCGACCCCACCCCCCTCCGGACTCACTCAAGAGCTATCAGGCCAGGGTACTCTGCTAAGTGGGCTCCCTGGAGCTTGGGGACCCCCGCACCATGGGGCCTGCGGGGGCCTTTGTTACGCCACTAGACTGAACTCAGTCACTCACCTGAGTTTCCATGTAAGCAAAGAAAGAAGAGGAGCAGCCAACATTGATGTATGGAGTGTTTATGCTAGGGTTATACCTCGCAGGCTGCTCCCCACCTGAATGGTTCCAGACTGACCGTCCTTGCTCATGGCCAGCTGAAGGGACATCCTGCTGGCTGATTGGAGCAGGGAGTGCACAAGGCGATGGCGGAGTCACACAACACCATGCAGACCAAAGGCTAGCAAACTTAGGCCCATATTTATAATTTTTTAGCACCGCATTTGCATAATTTCTTTACACAAAAATGGCTCATACTTATGAAATACAATTATATGTTGTAAGTTTGCGCCACTTCTGCGTCAAAAAATGATGCAAATGCGGCGCTAAAAAAGTATAAATATGGGCCTTAGAATTCTTCGTTAACTACCGGATAAAATCCATGAACTTCAGGAAGGAGGTGTGTTTAAGCCTAATAGTCTAGCCCTTTCCTAGGTAATGGGTGGCCAAGCCATGAAATTTAAAAGGATTTTCCAAATCGAAGACGTGACTGAGTACTTTCTGTTTGCATTATATATAAGGGGCAATTTTCAAGTGCTGGGTGGATCGAAATATATTAATTCCCTGTATTTTGTCATATTCATTGCCCATTGCTAGCATTTCTAGCCGGATCTTTGCTCCTAGATTTTCTACTACTCTTTTGGAGTCTTTGACCAGAGTGTGCTTAATTCTTTCTATCAATTTATTTCTCATCTTAAAGAGGTACAAGATAACCAAAGGAGTATTCCACAGGTGGATTCTCCCTTGTAACTCTGACCTTCATATGGAGACATTTTTCATCTTTCATGTTTACTATCCTATGCAGTGTTGCAGCGTGGCTAATGAGAATAGCCACTCTTTCTTCGGGTAATTCAAGAAGACTACGAAAGAGACCTTTACTGTGTCTATCCTTGACACTTTTTGTGGGTAACCATGCTTGTCCATTTTATAAAGGGTCTCGAGTTGAAGGAAGCAGCAGAGCAAGGGAAAATTGGGAATGGGGCTTTCCTTATTGCTTCTCTTTTGAAAGCACCTATACTTCATCTTTCATTCATCATTTTCCTTCCACTAAATAGATTTTCTAGTTCTTCTGAGGATAACCCTACCAGCAAGTGCACAAAGGTGATCTTAAACTAATTTCCGTCCACACTGGTTCTAACTTTTACATCATAATTTTCTCAAACGTCTACAATCACAAAAAAATATATATATGCAGGAGACCCTGAGGTCAGTGAACGACCTTTAGAAGGGAAGACCAGTCAGCATTACCACTGGCTGCAGTTCAACCTAAAAAATATGAAATACTCCCTGCCAGCCAGGACCTTGTTATGTTGCCGGGGATTAACCCCGTAAAACAACACAGGTGCGGAGACCAATTGTAGGCCTTTGCCTTTAAAGGACTAAGGATGTGCAAATTCATATAGTTTGTTTCCTAGAAATTTCATGAGATGTCTTGAAAATTAAACAATTATGCAGAAATGCACTTTGTGGTATCTGAAATGTACATTCAACGCAAGGACATACCTTGCATTCAGAAGTTACTTGAAATACCTTCAAGGGGATTGTTTCCCAGATTACATGTCTCTTCTTGAATCTGCATGATGGGGTGCGAATTTCTATTATTTTAACTATCCATCACTGGCACATTTCAGAGATAATGATACATGTACAGGAGTTGACATTTAGTGTGAAATGTCAACTCTCATACATAGGCCATTACTGTCTAGACATTTCTGTTTTGGGGCTGACTGGCAGACTTCTCCTTCCCTTCTCCTGCCTGTATCAAGTTGGCATTGAAGTACATATTCTTTTGAAGTACTGTCCTTACAAAAACATGTCTAAATCTCTAAGCTCCTGCATATTTCTAAATATTCAACGCATGGCTTGTGATATTTGAGCACCAAAATGTTAAGATGGCTGCTACGTATTGGGACTTTTTTAAAACACAGTCCACTTTCTGCCTGTCAGCCTTATTACTGTTTTAACGTGATTCCGCAGTAGTTTAGAACAAATATCTGCAACCAATTTGGAATTTAGTTACATAGAATCTGCACATTGCTGATCATTATCCTTGATGCACCATCTCAACTTGGAGCAAAAGTTCTTTGGATTTTAATTATGACACAGGACATTCTAAGATGACGGCATATTTGTGATGCGTAAAGGTGTCACCTAAAGATAATTTGACTTGCTGCGCTAAACAGCATTGCACAATTACGTGGCTTAGGGAACGCCATTTATGCGTGGTGATGGTACGCTGCAATGTAGATCTGGCCTGATTTTTGTGTATTAACGTGGGAAACTGTAACTTTTAGCATGCCGTATTTGTGGGAGCAATGAAGGTTGCCCTTTTTAGTTGTGATGGCTTTCTGGGTTTCCCTTAATAATTGGTGTTCTGTATATTGGGATGGGCCTTTGTTCTTCTGTGTACTGCTTGCTTCTTAACATAACGCCACCTCACTTCACCATAGATAATGATAACGAGTCTAAGCTATAAGACATTCCCCATATTGAAGTAGGTCACTCGATGAAGAGGAGGGTGAGCCATCAAATTAATAGGAAGAGCTAAGTCAGAACCGAGCCAATGGTCTGGCATGCCTCTAAGACCCCATGTACGAGGCGGGTCATGGAAAGGTACAGCATATAAACCATGCAACAGCCATCATGTAATCATAGGATAAGACTTGTGGGAGTGTGTCACTATAGTACATTAGGTCATATCGGAGCATTGAGTAAAAATCATTACAGGTGAGTTCCCAAAGATGAACTTAAAAACAACCGCCTTCTGCCCTGATAATGACATTAGTGAACCACAAGAGGCACATCTGGTGCCTTAGGGACCTTAAATTTGGTTTAGGGTTTTATGGTGCAACATTTTAGTCTATGAAACTATGTGCAAAACATATTTTGTACAGCATACACCCTGAACTGATGTGTTTCGGGTAATTAGCTAGGATCACACAGTTTGATCAAGGGAGGAAGCCGTGATTGCTCAGTTTTCCAGGTTCCGAATTGTGCAGATCACCCAACAGATGAGTGTCAATGTTTTGCTTTATTTCAAAGGTTAGTGTTTTGTGTTTAATTATTTGAGGACCTTAACCAGTGTACCATATGTGTTAAGTCAAATGGCAAAAAGTAGACTTTCTGGATAAAATGACAAAGTTACTCCAAATGACGTCACTAGCTTCTCCTGTCCTAACAAGAAGCCCACTTTAGGAGAGGCTCAACACTTAAACAACAGCAATTACACGTTTAGCAAAACAAACAACGAGTGGGAGATGAGATCCCTCACTGAGTCGCTCTTCACATAAATAAAAGTGAAGCGCAGAGGCAGAGCTCCCACTGTGAAGGCTTGTTGTTGCGTTTGTATTTACCCCCTGCATGCAGGAGTTATGTGCAGATGGGCTTTACTGCTTTTCATTGTCTCCACTCTCTGTAGCAGCCGCGCTGGGCGACACCACTGCTGCAGGAGCGGCAGGGGGAGAGAAGCGGACACTTGCACAATGAGAGAAGTGTGGCACTGGTGGGCGGAAGACACATGAAAGCTTGGCTCGCTTTGGGCTCGAGAGTCCAGGAGTCCCCTCTAGGTGAGCGAGAGCCAGACTGATTCGAGCCTTTAGTGGCTCGACCACCTCTATCTTCGTGCAATTCTTCACCCTGGAACCTATATGTGTTTTTTGTTTCTGTACATCATGAGTATAAGCCAGGATGCTTTGATTGCAGCACGTTCTAGATATTCTAACAGACCTTTTACGGAAGATACATATTGTTCACGTGGCCTCTCAGGACAACACGGGTATGGAAATGCCATTCAAAATATGCTTGATTGTAGAACGCTATGCTAAGTTAGGCATTGTTTTTGTGAAATGTGGGATATCCTACCCTTTATCAAGCCATTTTATGGGGGGAACATGATGGTCGCTTTTTTAAGATGTGATGCCTATCTGTGTACAATACAATAAGTTTGATTCTTGAAATTGTGACCTGTCTCTGCCTCTTCTCATATACAGTGTCAAAATGGATGTACAGAATACCCTTCTGGCAGGTTCCTAATGGATCATACCTGTAGTAACCCTTGGGCGACATCCTTGTCCATATGTCCAATGTATGATACTCTCTCTGTCCCCTTTTGGACAGTTATAGAAGTCTCCTTTTACTAGCGTTTAACTTTGGCAAACAACGAGCTGATTTGCACAATTCTGCATATTCTCCCCGTAATTCAGCACCACAGAGATCACCATGACACAAGTGATTTTGGGGGTCATTCTGACTCCCGCCGGCTGCGGTAACCGCAGGGCCGGCGGGAGCCGCCAGAATACCGCTGTGCGGTCAGAAGACCGCCGCGGTTATTCTGGGTTTCCCGCTGGGCTGGTGGGCGACTGCCAGAAGGCCGCCCGCCAGCCCAGCGGGAAACACCCTTCCACGAGGATGCCGGCTCCGAATGGAGCCGGCGGAGTGGAAGGGGTGCGACGGGTGCAGTTGCACCCGTCGCGATTTTCAGTGTCTGCATGGCAGACACTGAAAATCTTATTGGGGCCCTGTTAGGGGGCCCCACGACACCCCATACCGCCATCCTGTTCCTGGCGGCCGAAACCGCCAGGAACAGGATGGCGGTATGGGGGTCGGAATCCCCATGGCGGCGCAGCAAGCTGCGCCGCCATGGAGGATTCCCCAGGGCAGCGGAAAACCGGCGGTACACCGCCAGTTTTCCGTCACTGACCGCGGCTGTACCGCCGCGGTCAGAATGCCCATGGGAGCACCGCCAGCCTGTTGGCGGTGCTCCCGCGGTCCCCAACCCTGGCGGTCTCGGACCGCCAGGGTTGGAATGACCGCCTTTGTGTTTCAGTCGACTTTATATCAAAACAAGACTTTATTACAAACTTGCGATCTATATATCATGTTGTGTCATGTTAATTAACATATGCTACTTTTTGGTAGCTTTGATGTGCTAAATTATTATACTTTCACAAAAAGTATTTCCCCTTGCACTTATGTAAACCCAAGGCGCATTTTTTCTATTAACCATCATGTTATATTTTGTGCCCTCTATTAACCAAGATAACCCTGACAGGAGGGTTTAAAAGGAGATTCACCCATAGGGTTACACTAGGGGAACAATGGTTGTGCCCTTTAATTAGGTGCTCTGCAGGATACTCGCAACATGGACTTTAGGCAAATGAAACAATATAATTACCATTTCGCTTATCATTTAACACATCTCCTAGTTAACACTTTTTCATTGTGGCATGTCTCTCTTTAAAATACATCAGACTCCTACGATTGAACTGTGGATGAAATGTTATATTACATTTTTATTTTGGGCGCTATAACATGCCATTGATTGTTGAGGAACGGACCACTGGGCAAAGCAGTGCGTATGCGAAGACATGTTATTGAATTATAGGGCAGCACCGGGAATGAGACGTTCTCCCATAATAAGTAATACCCATAAATAATTTTAGCTATGTTTGATAATCGAGTAGTCATCTTTGTACTAGCGGATGATAGTGTACTGATGTATGAGATCTGCAAAGTACTAATACCTGAGTCCTGTTTCATTTGATTCCTTTTACTGTGCTTTCATTCTGTGCCATTCCTGTTGTATCTGATTTGTTGTTCTGATGTGTGCATACTTTTTTAAAGGGACCATTTTAGCATGAAAACATTTTGGGCGAGATTTACAAGGCCCTAGCGCCTCCAGGCACAACACTAACACCATTTCTTTTACGCTAATGCGGCGTTAAGGAGGCCATTCTCCTTCGCCATATTTACAAAGTGGCACAATGCATGCATTGCGGCACCTTGTAACCCCTTGCGCCACGTTATGCCTGCACCAGGCATAATATATGCAAGGGGTGTGTGCCCACACAGGGAGGTCTGTAAAAATGGCGCAGTGAAATTTGCAACATTTCACTGCACCATTTTTAATGCCTGCCTAAGGCAAGCATTAAAATGAAGCACCCCTGTACTTTCAATGGGCCTCCCTTTACTTTGAAGGATTAGTGCCACAATTTGTGGTGCTAATTCTGCACAGTACCAATTCATGACGCTATTGTGCTAACGTGCACCATGATGCGCAGTATTGTAAATATGGCACACACATGGTGTTGTTAGGAGGGAGCAATAAAAGTGGCGCATCAAAGTTGATGCCCCACTTTCCTGTAAATGTGGCCCTTTGTCTTTTAAAATGCATGTATATAAGCATTGGTGATCTTTTTCTTGGTACAGTATGTTAGTGTCTTACAACAAAATCTAGCTATAACTTCACTTGCATTTTTGATTGTTTTCGTTACTTCAGCCTGCGTAGCTATGGTTATGTCAAATCTTTCAATATTGCGCATGGCGCCGGAGGGGGGTGATGTCCCAAAAGTGGCATTTCCGAATTAAACTCTCACATGATTCTTTGCTATTCAACACAGAAAAATTGCTTAATGGAATTACACTAAACTTGACTTGAAAGCATGAAAGTAGAATTTTAGTCAAATACATTTCTTGTGTAGTTTTCAAGAAACCACCATTTTAAAAGTATCAGGTCTGAACATTAAGAGAGTAAGGGGCATATTTACAAGAAAGTGGAGCATCAGCTCTGATGCACGACTTTTCTTACATTGCCCTGCGCCCCCTAACGTCACCATGGTGGTGCTGTATTTACTAGGTGGTGCGCATTGGCGCACATTAGCACAGTAGAGTCATATTTTATGACGCTATTGTGGCACTTTGCTAGATTAACGACATAAATTATTCCGGCAAAGCACGTTGAGAACCATAGGTTAATACAGGAACGTCACTTTAACGCCTGCCCTGAGCAGACATTAGAAATGACGGAAAAAATGGCGCAGTGAAATCTTGTAAATAAATTTCATTGTGCCAATTATTTTGGCCTCCCTGCGTGTGAACGCTTCCTTGCATACATTTAACTGGCGCAGGTATAATGTGACGCAAGGGGTTACAAAGTGGTGCAATGCATGCATTGCACCACTTTGTAATATGGCGTATGGTAGGGTCCTCCTTAACCTCTCTGTAGTGTAAAAAAGTGACGCTAGGTGGCGCAAGGGGCTTGTAAATATGCCCCTAAATTTTAGAGCTATCTGGACTATTTATTCAGGATCCTCATTGGATTTGTGACTGCCGTTCAAAATAAAATTGCAGACCATTGGACCAGAGAGCTTTTCTCCTACAGTCCATGACAGACTCATGAATCCAGTTGTGGATTTATGAGTTTGTGGCACCATAGAAACATTTTTGTGGCAGACTCTGTTACCTAAACCGTGCTCTTAGTACCATGTGGGGAAAAAGAAAAAAGGCATAATAAAGTAGAATGAATCAACCTTAACACCCTCATGATTGGGGTGTGGTCCAAAGAGACTATTGATAATGAAATAAACGTAACAAATATTTTTAGCATGGGATTTGTGAAGCCTCTGCTGGATTCGCCAATACCTAACACTTCCTAGGTCCATGGTACCCAAAGAGTACCCAGCGCTGTAAAACCCTTTAAAAAAACAACTCAGTCCAGTATTTCTGTGCCTGGCCAGCAGCCACAGATGAGAATTGCCTGCATATGTCAGGGTGGGAGCAGGGCCTGACACACAAATGCTTTGTGCAGCGTGGATTGACTCAGTGCTAAGGTTTAGATGCAAGACCTTCCTGCCTTTGAGCAGTCCCCACTGTGCATGGCCGTAGCCCATATGCAGATGGTTTTGGCCTCCTTTGGATGACCTTGCAGCCGTGTGACTGCTCATGGGTAGGTACAGGGAGCTGTCATGGTAAATGACCAAACAAACCTCAAACTTTCACTAAAAAAACAAGAGTTAAAGTGAAATTATGGTTAGCTTTGTTTACAACATATTAACTTATGTTTCAAAAGCCATACAAATTCACTGAAAACAAATCACCGTTAGTAAGTGATAGATCCAAATTAAAACTGAAAAACAGAGAATTTTCAAGCTATTGTTAGGACCACAATGTATCATTTTCACAACAGACGTGTAACCCGTAACTCGCACAAAAATGCAATACTTATGACCTGGCAATATCTACGCCCTTCACAACACCTAAAAGCTCCTTAGCTCCATAACAACACCTAAAATCATTACATAATTAAATATTAATACATACTCAAACCAATGCTACTACATTCATAGTTGTCTGTTTAGTAGTGCTGAGGGCAAATTGATATGCAGTCTCATCGGAAATAGTGTTTATGACTTGTAATCCCATCAGTCACATCGAGGGTGAGGTTAAGAGTAAGTTATGATAAGGTGTGGCTTGCGGTCTTAACCATAATTGACGAATTTCTGTAGTTTTTGTTTTATTTCACAAGAGATGAAACTATGAGTGTGTCATGATGCCCATCCCACCCAATAGCAATGGTAATAAATAACATATTGTACTGCGTGCATCTTCTAATAAGGTTTATTCTATGTTTTTTATTATGTTTATTTTATTATGAAAGATATTTAAACAAAACTACGATACAAGGACTTCAATTTGTGCTGTAAGGTAACACAACATTAAATATGCCTTGTGAAAAGAGGACAGTTGTTTGTTTCTCTGTGTAAAGTAATTGTTTAATACTTTCTGTGAGGCAGTAACAGGTGTTTTCCATTGTCAAATTTGCTGTATTGTGGTAATAAGCAGAAATAAAACCTTTGCAGCACTGCTCTAAATAACGTGTTATTGGGCTTCATTTATATTCACTGCCATGACATGTCTGGGTGTGTTTGTGTCTCAGTAGTTCCTGGTGTCGGTAAGATCTATTTCTGTTTTTTGAGCACAGCTACTACAACACTAACAGCATTCTAAATCTGTCCATTTCAGAAGTAAGTTTTAGGTATACACGTAGCACAGTGCTGTCCATGTTATGGTTAAAAAAGTGGCAATTGTCTTTTGCCATTTTTGTAGCAAGGTTTTAGTTAATGCTTACCATGCTGAACTAAAAAAACGGAAGAGGCATGTAATAATTCCAGGAACAATATTACATCTTTGGATTCTTTTGGGGCTTGGCCCTCTCTGCAAGGCCTTCCCCCTCCTAGTTTTTGTTGAATTTGTTTTTTTTTATTCTCAGGACTCTGCGCACTGTGCCACTACTAACTAGTGCTAAAGTGCTTGTGTTCACTCCCTAAAAACATTCGTAGGATTGGTTTCCTGCTGATTGAGGCCTGCAGCACTGTTTGTGCTACCCACTTAAGTAGACTTTATGGCATGTCTCAGCCTGCCACTGTAGCCTGAGTGAAGATTTAAGCTGGCAATTTGACTTGGTAAAATAGGCCCCTTGCCAAGCGATAAATTCCCCTTTTATTACGTATAAGTCACCCCTACGATAGGTCATGTAGCAAATGGGACAAATTGCATTGTATTTGAAAGGTTGGCATGTACGTTTAAGCTTTATATGTCCCGGAAGTGAAAAACTCACAAATTTGTTTTTCTCTATTGTGAGGCCTACCTCTCCTATAGGATAACATTGGAATGGCTTACCACATTGAAAAAGTGCTAACATTTGATTGGTGTCTGAGAAAATGTAATATAAAATCTTCTTTAATTGTTAAGTCAGATTTTAAGTCACAATTTTGAAAATGCTACTTTTAGACATTTGGGGGGTCATTCTGACCCTGGCGGTCTTGGACCGCCAGGGTCACGAATGACGGAAGCACCGCCAACAGGCTGGCAGTGCTTCAAATGGCATTCTGACCGCAGCGGTAAAGCCGCGGTCGCCCTGCCGGGGCTGGCGGTATTCCGCCGTTTTTGCCGCGGCTGGGAGAATCCGCCAGGGCAGCGATGCAAGCAGTGCTGCCCTGGGGATTCTGACCCCCGTACCGCCAGCCTGTTTCTGGCGGTTTTCACCGCCAGGAAGAGGCTGGCGGTAAGGGGTGTCCTGGGGCCCCCTAACAGGGCCCCGGGCAGCTTTTCACTGTCTGCCTAGCAGACAATGAAAAGCGCGACGGGTGCAACTGCACCCGTCGCACCGCCGCAACACCGCCAGCTCCATTCGGAGCCGGCTCCTGTGTTGCGGCCTCATTCCCGCCGGCCCAGCGGGAATGTTGGAATGGGGACCGCAGAAATTTGCCCGCATGGCGGGCAATTGGCGGTTTCCGCCTGGCAGGCGGCAGTAGCCGCCCACCAGAGTTGGAATCACCCCCTTGGTGTTTTCCTATTTTAGCTATTTGGTGCGTGCCGCAGACTGTTTACTGGGTCACATGTCTGGGTATAGTTGGCAGTTGAACTTTGTTTATTTCTCCCAAACAGCCAACAATAAAGGGATTAGGTGTTTAGGTATGACTAGATGGGGATTTTGGAGGGGAGGGAGGGGGCTGGGTACAGCCCCACTTGCACATCAATAGGCTGTGCCCTGGCTTCAAATAAGGGACATGTCACCATTGCATCATTCATGCAGCAAGCTTAGAGCCAGGGCAGAGGAGGCAGCAGACTTCAAGCACTTCAAAGGGAATTATCTAGAAACGTCTCCTACTTCAAAGAAGGCACCAGGTATAAAAAAGCACCCTCAGACCCCATCTTCAGTTCCTTTCCTGGAGGTCTGACCATCCAACTTCAACCCTGGTGGGCAGACTCGCCAGAAGGCCGCCGTTGCCGCCAGGAAGATGGTTCCCGATTGGATGGCGGCAGTCAGAGTTGTCCTCAGCCAGGGCAATGCTGAACTCAGCGCTGCCTGGCTGATTACAACTCCCCTCACCGCCAGCCTTTCCATGGCGGTCTGACTGGCATGGAAAAGCTGGCAGTGAGGGAAAGGGCTGTACAGGGGTGTATTCTTATGAGATAGAACTCAGCTCCTTTAAGGGAGGCAAGTGCTATTTTGTAGCTCTGTTCCTGCCGGTCTGACTGGCAGGAATGCTCTATTGCTATGGTCCCACCGGCTAGACAAGCAGAAGCATTGTAATAGGGTAGGGGGAATACCACCACCAAACTCCTAATGAGGCCCTAAGTCCAAACGTGGAAATCTTGATAGTGACTTTGTCCAGTGGCAGCCCTCCTCCTTGGACACTATCTGTAGTCTTGCTCTGCTGAATATTTCCCTTCCCAGACATTTTTTCACAAAATTTCTTCTAAGTTCGAAGGTAAGGGCCAACCAAGTCTAATCCACTCTTTGTATCCGACTTGTGCTTCATGGCACTTAACCATATTTTTTTACTTTGACCCAGTCTTGTGTGACTAGATGTCCGCCTTTGGCAGTTTGGTCCTTTAGGTGCTAGTTTTTACCTTATACTTAAAAAAATTGTAACTCTGGTTCACCTGATATTTGTCATGTTTTGTGTCAAATAAATGATTAAAATTGATTCTATTTTTCTCAATTGGTGTGAGATTTTTCTTGTTTTCTGTTTTCACTACGTAACTGTTTCTGTGCTGCAAAATTCTTTACACATTGTGCAAAGCTACCAGAGAACTAAGCACACAGAAGAGTTTTTCGGTCACCCTGACATGGGTTGTGGCTATTGCATGAGCAGGGTTAACACCCCACTCAACCAGCAGCCCAGGTTCTCACATTTATCTGCCAAGTCAACCTGGAATAAGTAAAAGCAACTCCTGGCACATGTGTTTCACTCTCTTAAGAGATTACCTGAGGATCATATCTCTTAACTAGCATAAATTACCTTGACAAGAGCATACAATTCCTCCAGTTTCCACTGAAGAGACATATGTGGCATGGCTTTCCTAATAACACCTACATGTCACATACAAATTAGTCCTAATTGCTTGGCAGACATGAGGTGCACTAAGTATTTAGATTGTGCACTGTAAAGGCTTAGGACCTAGAGAGCTAATGGTTTGAATGTTGAAAACATTTAATAGTGTGTAAGAGTGCCGTATTATTTTGGCAACAGGATGATAGATGAACTAACAAAATAAAATAAACACTGTGGAGAGGATTTTTTCTTTCGTATGGAGAGCTATGTAGAGTGCATACCTCTGCAAAACAATCTAGCCTCACATAGAGCAAATGTGGAAAGAAGTGAGTTATTGTTTGTTCTGTATATTGCAGATACGAAAGCCTGCACAACACTTCACCTTCCCCTCTCCATGGAGCACACTGGGAAGAAGGATATAAGATCACGAAGATTGATTGCTCAAGGAATAAATACCAGAGTGCCATTATCTGACTACAGGCACAACTGATTTTTTAGGTATACATGTGATATATATAAATACACATATACTGGCGGTCACCAGTATGTATTTATAGCTAGGACCTAGCTTCCATAGGAAAAGCGTTTTTTTGTTTTGTCAATAACTTCAGTGCCATTTGAGGAATTCTCATTAATTTTTCAAAACTAGCATGCCAGTCAGTATAGCTGCTGTATTGAATATTTCGGGGTGATAGGTCAAGTGTGGGCGGAGAAAAGGGGGGTGAAGGTCCCAAAACGCCTTCCCCCATTCAATTTCCTATGGGGGTTTCGAATACCTGAACCGCTGGACAGAATGACACCAAACTTGGCAGAAAGTTAGATCTTGGTCCTTTTTGTTATTTGGTGTGAATCCATTCAGATGTTTCAGAGAAATTGAAAGTGAAAAAACTATAGATATCTAGGGATGCAAACGCTCTGTGAATCCGACAGTCCCCGTGTTGACATCTAATTTGCTCCCAGCAGCACTTCAACCAGGAAATGTTGGCAGCCATTTTGGGACTTGGACTCCCCCCAAAAAAATTTAAATAAAGAAATGGGGGGAAGGTAGGAATACCCTGACCCCCTATGCCTGGTGCTGGGGTAACCACACTTACTGCCTGCCTCATCCAATTAGAATCTGTGGCAAAGTATACATGGAAGGTTTAATTTCTTAAGTTTTTGTGTATGAAGGGCTTTACGAATGCAGTTTACTTTTCATAGCATTGCTCCCCTCCTACTGACACTCTAGCTCTTCTTCAGTTCTTTACATTACCAGAATCCCTTAAAATAGCCATCCAACTTATCTTATCATGTGACATAATTTAGTAAGACAAAACCACTGTCAGGACTTTTCAGACCTTCACACCATACCAATCTGACTGACCAAGATGCACCCCTGCTTTTCACTTTTCAGTTGGCCACATTGTACCCCCAGATGTTCACTTCTTCCTTTCTTTATCAATCCTGACGCAAACCGAGTCCTACTGGTACTTGCTGGGTTATATTCTTGTCACTGGAGAGGCAGCTGAGAATAATCAGGAAATGTAGGAGAAATGTGGGTAAGTCACCCCCATAAAGTTTTGAGTAGCTTTTATTGGTCAGCAGAGGGATCAATGCAAAGTTGAGACAAGTTTCCAAGATGAAACAGCTAACTGATTCAGAGTAGGCTGTGTGATCAAAAGTTAATCTTACTTAAAATGGTGGGCCAAGTTCTTAGAGTTATAGACCTTTGTGTCTAAAGAGAGGGAGAGAGAAAGAAAGACAGCAGTGTATCCAGGGAACAGG
Source organism: Pleurodeles waltl (assembly GCF_031143425.1). Taxonomy (NCBI): domain Eukaryota; kingdom Metazoa; phylum Chordata; class Amphibia; order Caudata; family Salamandridae; genus Pleurodeles; species Pleurodeles waltl. Next base: position 1,635,984,577 of record NC_090445.1, read on the forward strand.
AATGGAAGGCAAACATTAATTCCTAGGAAAAGCAGAGTATGATGTCAGGAAAATGTCAGCCGCTAAGTGGAATGACCCAAGAGGCTACTCATGGACCACACTGGCATCACCAGCCTTCTGAAATATTTTAAAGCTCTGATTCTTCACAATCACTGTATTTCTGGGCAACGGGACCAGCAGTGCCACAGTATACAATAAACAAGAGCACTACACTCACACCTAACGTAGTGTAGATATGGAAAAATGTATGAAGTCCAGCTAGCCACATATTCACAAATGTATAATTTTCAAATGTATGAACCATATTTGCAAAAGTTTAAAAAGAGGGGCAGCTTCAGGGGCCTTTCTGGCAGGAGGAAGCTGTTCCTACTACAACGAATTGTCACACATGGCAGCAAGTTGATAGCCACCTCATGGTGGAAACTCCTCACCCCTTTTCCAAATTTTCACTAATGGGTAGGTGTTGGACCTGGCTTTTTGACGGGGTCATCCCTAACCTTTTTGCCTCCTTCCTCCTATTTTTTCTGACCTGTTGTTGTTGGCTTTTGACCTCTGGGCACTTTACCACTGCTAACCAGTGCTAAAGTGCACATGCTCTCTGTGTAAATGGTACTATTGATTGGTTTATCCATGATTGGCTATTTAATTTACTTATAAGTCCCTAGTAGAGTGCACTATATGTGCCTAGGGCCTGTAGATTAAATGCTGCTAGTGGGCCTGCAGCACTGGTTGTGCCACCCACTTCAGTAGCCCCTTAACCCTGTCTCAGGCCTGCCATTGCAAGGCCTGTGTGTGCAGTTTCACTGCCACTTCGACTTGGCATTTAAAAGTACTTGCCAAGCCTAGAACTCCCCTTTTTCTACATATAAGTCATCCCTAATGTGTGCCCTAGGTAACCCCTAGAGCAGGGTGCTGTGTAGGTAAAAGGCAGGACATGTACCTGTGTAGTTATATGTCCTGGTAGTGTAAAACGTCTAAATTCGTTTTTACACTACTGTGAGGCCTGCTCCCTTCATAGGCTAACATTGGGGCTGCCCTCATACACCGTTGAAGTGGCAGCTGCTGATCTGAAAGGAGCAGGAAGGTCATATTTAGTATGGCCAGAATGGTAATATAAAGTCCTGCTGACTGGTGAAGTCGGATTTAATATTACTATTCTAGAAATGCCACTTTTAGAAAGTGAGCATTTCTTTGCACTAAAATCTTGTTGTGCCCTTCAATCCACGTCTGGCTAGGTTTAGTTGACAGTTCCTTGTGCATTCACTCAGACACACCCCAAACACAGGGTACTCAGCCTCACTTGCATACATCTGCATTGTGAATGGGTCTTCCTGGGCTGGGAGGGTGGAGGGCCTGCCCTCACACAAAGGACTGCCACACACCCTACTGGGACTCTGGCAGACAGGATTGAACTGAAAGGGGGCTTGGTGCATTTCTTAGACACTCTTTGAAGTCACCCCCACTTCAAAAGCACAACTTAGTATAAAACAGGGCCTCTGCCCTACCTCATCAGACACTTGCTGGCGAAGAAACCTGAACCAGAAACTACATCCTGCCAAGAAGAACTGCCTGGCTGCTCAAAGGACTCACCTGTCTGCTTTTCTACAAAGGACTGCTGCCTTGCTGTTGGCCTGCTGCCTTGCTGAACTCTTGTCTGGCTGTAAAAGTGCTCTCCAAGGGCTTGGATAGAGCTTGCCTCCTGTTCCCTGAAGTCTCAGGACCAAAAAGACTTCTCTCTTCCACTTGGACGCTCCGTGCGCCGAAATTTTCGACGCACAGCTTGTTCCGTGGCAAGAAAAACGCCGCACACCGACGCTGATCGACGCGACGCCTTCGGGACGACCGAAACTTTGACGCACGGCCTCGCAAGGACAACGCCGCCCGACTTCCCGGGAGAAATCGACGCAACGCCTGCCGTGAGGTCGAAACTTTGACGCACGGCCTCGCAAGGACAACGCCGCCCGACTTCCCAGGAGAAATCGACGTGATGCCTGCTGTGAGATCGAAACTTCGACGCGCAGCCCCGCAGAACGACGCGCAGCCGGAAAACAAGCAGGAAAATCCACGCACAGACGCGGGACATCTGGTACTCCCCGCGAACCACAGAAAGAGACTGTACGCGCGCCGGAAAACGACGCACGACTCCCCGCGTGGAAAAAAACGATGCAAGTACGTGTGTGCTGAGGAGAAATCGACGCACACACCAGTTTTCCACGTACCTCTTCTCCTGTGGCCCTCTAAGGAGATTTTCCACCAGAAACCAGGTACTTTGTGTTTGAAAGAGACTTTGTTTACTTTCTAAAGACTTAAGACACTTTGGCCCTCATTCTGACCCTGGCGGTCAAAGACCGCCAGGGCGGAGGACCGCGGGAGCACCGCCGACAGGCCGGCGGTGCTCCAATGGGGATTCCGACCGCGGCGGTAAAGCCGCGGTCGGACCGGCACCACTGGCGGGCTCCCGCCAGTGTACCGCCGCCCCATTGAATCCTCCACGGCGGCGCAGCTTGCTGCACCGCCGCGGGGATTCCGACCCCCCCTACCGCCATCCAGATCCCGGCGGTCCGACCGCTGGGATCCGGATGGCGGTAGGGGGGGTCGCGGGGCCCCTGGGGGCCCCTGCAGTGCCCATGCCACTGGCATGGGCATTGCAGGGGCCCCCGTAAGAGGGCCCCTACATGTATTTCACTGTCTGCTACGCAGACAGTGAAATACGCGACGGGTGCAACTGCACCCGTCGCACAGCTTCCACTCCGCCGGCTCGATTCCGAGCCGGCTTCATCGTGGAAGCCTCTTTCCCGCTGGGCTGGCTGGCGGTCTGAAGGCGACCGCCCGCCAGCCCAGCGGGAAAGTCAGAATTACCGCCGCGGTCTTTCGACCGCGGAACGGTAACCTGACGGCGGGACTTTGGCGGGCGGCCTCCGCCGCCCGCCAAGGTCAGAATGAGGGCCTTTATATCACTTTTCAGTGATATCTTTACAAATTCATATTGCAACTTTGATCGTTTTGACCTGAAGATACCCAGATAAATATTATATATTTTTCTAAACACTGTGTGGTGTATTTTTGTGGTGTTATGCTATGGTGTTGTATCATTTATTGCACAAATGCTTTACACATTGCCTTCTAAGTTAAGCCTGACAGCTCGTGCCAAGCTACCAGAGGGTGGGCACAGGCTGATTTTGGATTATGTGTGACTTACCCTGACTAGAGTGAGGGTTCTTGCTTGGACAGAGGGCAACCTGACTGCCAACCAAAAACCCCATTTCTAACATTGGTGATCAGCGGTGAGGATAGGACTTGTGTTTGTGCAGTGACATACAGTAGCTAAGTATTTCACTACCTACCCACAGTTGAAGGTCAACTTGATGTTTCACTTTTTTTGGCTTTTGATTCTCTGATGTCCTCCTGGATATACTATTGATATTTTGGACTTTGGATTTTGGTTTTTGCTGGTAAGATCTTATCAGAATGGGATTGCTTACCTACTCATTCTTTGTTCGTACTGACCACCTCACCAAGGCTGACCTAAGGAAGCTTTGCAGAAAATGGGGCCTTCCTGTAGCAAGGAGATCTACTAAGGCGGAGATGCTATATAACTACATAGTCTGGGGGGAGGAAAGATGGGCAGAGAGAGAGGCAGCAAGAAACCGAATGAATAAGTTCCCCTCAGATGAGGAGGAGGACTACGCACATGAGGAGGAAGACTCCTTACATGAGGAGGAAGACTACTCAGATGAGGAAAGAGACCCAGAGATAGATGAATGGCTCCGAGGTCAAAGGCGACAGGAGCAACAATTAGAGGAGTATCTTGCAAGGGTTGAGGCAAAAAGACTCTTAGCCCTGGAAGAAGAAAAGATTGCAGCTCAAGAGCTGAGCTGTAAAGAGCTGAAACTGGAGGCCGGAAGGGCTGAGTCCAGTTCAGATGGTGGCAGCAAAAATCTTGCATCCGGTACTGCTGAAGAAGGGCACAAGCCCAGAGATGTGGTGCCCAACTTGAAGAAGGGAGTTGACACACCCCAGGTGGTTCAAGAGTATGAGGTAGTTCCCGTTATGCACAGGGTCCCTGAGAAGGATTGGGGATCTGGCACAGGGAGTCATATTCCTACTGGGGGGAGGGACACTTTACTGACTCTAGCAGAGAGTGACAGAGAAAAGGGTTCCCCCCTGGTCGACGTCCTGGATATAGAGTGTAGAGACATCCCAGAAGAGTATGGGTTGAGTGTCAGAGACAGGCAGATACTGTCTCACCAGTCTCAGGAGGGTGATGTAGAGTGCTTTTCCAAGGCTGAGTTACTGGATGGTTGGGTGAAGGGTACTGTGGTCAATACATGTGAAGGGCAGAGTGATGTAATTGCTGGAGAGCATATGTCTGGTCCTTATTTTCCAGAGCTACGCCAACACCAGGTGGAGTGTGAGTTCTCTGACCCCAGGGAACTTACAATGGAGGCAGACTTCTGGGTGAGTACCAGAGAGTCTGAAGAGGCATTTGGGGGTGCTCCTGAAGGGAGTGGTCTAGGTGGTTCCCAACCGAGTGAGGTGGGAAAGGATTGTAGTGTCCCATATAGGTCCCAGGTCCTAGAGGGTTCCATGAGGGAGCATCAGGAGGGAAGCCTAGCCTGTACCATAGGGCCACCTTTTGAGGGAAGAGTCAGAAGAACTTGGGGGGTGACTGTAGCCAGCATCCCAACAGTTCTGGTGTCTGGCAGTACCCCTCCTAGTGAGGGGGTGCAGAAGTCCAGACATAGGGTTGAGAGGGGGTTGCAGACCCCAGTGGAGGACCTTGAGAGTCAGGGGTCAGCTCTGAGAGCAGAGCCCCCCAGGAATGACCCAGGTGAAACCGTTTCTGGTTTGGGGGAAACCCAGACTCTGCCGGATGGGCAGAGGTCGGGAGACCTGCGCCAACGAGACTCTTGTGTGGCCCTTGGAACGGTGTGTCCCTTGCGGGGGGTGAGAGTGTCCCCCAGGAAGTCCTGGCATGCCAGGCAAAGATTCAACCTCAGGGTGGTGACTCTGGGTTGGATACCCAGGTTCAGAGGTTAAACTCTGACCTGGTGGGAGGTAGGTGGTCCTCCCAAGAAGTCCTGCTGTGCCAGGCAATTGTCCAACCTCAGGGTGTTGACTCTGGGTTGGATGACCAGGTTCAGAGGTTAAACTCTGACCTGGTGGGGGGTAGGTGTGCCCCCCAGAAAGTCCTGGCGTGACAGGCAATTGCCCAACCATCAGGGTGGTGACCCTGGGTTGGGGAACCAGGCTCAGAGGTTAAACTCTGACCTGGTGGGAGGTAGGTGTGCCTCCCTGGAAGTCCTGGCCTGCCAGGCAATGGTTCAACCTCAGGGTGGTGACTCTGGGTTGGCTAACCAGGTTCAGAGGATAAACCCTGACCTGTTGGGGGGTAGGTGTGCCCCCCAGAAAGTCCTGGTATGCCAGGCAATGGTTCAACCTAAGGGTGGTGACTCTGGGTTGGATACCCAGGTTCAGAGGTTAATCTCTGACCTGGTGGGAGGTAGGTGTGCCTCCCAGGAAGTCCTGCTATGCCAGGCTGTTGTCCAACCTCAGGGTGTTGACTCTGGGTTGGATAACCGGGTTCAGAGGTTAAACTCTAACCTGGTGGGGGGTACTAGTGCCCCCGAGAAAGTCCTGTTGTACCAGGCAGTTGTCCAACCTCAGGGTGCTGACTCTGGGTTGGATAACGGGGTTCAGAGGTTAAACTCTGACCTGGTGGGGGGTAGGTGTGCCCCCCAGAAAGTCCTGGCGTGCCAGGCAATTGTTCAACCTCAGGGTGGTGACCCTGGGTTGGAGAACCAGGTTCAGAGGTTAACCACTGACCTGGTGGAGGGTCAGTGTGCCCTCCAGGAAGTCCTGGCGTGCCAGGCAATTGTTCAACTTCAGGGTGGTGACTCTGAGTTGGATGGCCAAGTTCAGAGGTTAAACTCTGACCTGGTGGAGGGTCAGTGTGCCCTCCAGAAAGTCCTGGCGTGCCAGGCAATTGTTCAACTTCAGGGTGGTGACTCTGAGTTGAATGGTCAGGTGCAGAGGTTAAACTCTGACCTGGTGGGGGTAGGTGTGCCTCCCAGAAAGTCCTGTTTTTCCAGGCAGTGATCCAGTCTGAGGGTTCAGACCCTGGGCTGGAAGACCAGGTTCAGGGTGTCCCCCCGGACCTGGAGGGAGGGGCTACTAATAACAGTGCCCCTACTATGTTGTCTTCTGAGGAGGCCACTCCTAGTTGGAGGGTGCTGGACCCCAGAAGGGAGGGCAGGGGGAGAGAAGCCTCACCCCGGGCCCTAGTCCAACCTGAAGGTACAGACCCCAGGTTGGAGGGCCAGTTGCAGGTTAACAGCCCTGCACTGGTGGAGGAATGGTACAGGGCGACTTCTATAAGCACCCTGACCATGTTGGACTCTGGGGGTACCGCTCCAGGAGGGAGGGTACAGAGCCCCAGAGGGGAGGACCAGGTTCAGGCTGTCATCCCTGACCTAGTGGAAGGGAGAGTGGTTAAAGGATGCCCAACACCTGGGGCTACCGCCCCCCACTCTTCACAGCCACAGTGGTGGGAGAGCTTTGAGAGGCCTGGGGCCTGGCTCTCATCCCTGGCAGCTGTCAGTAACCACTGTGGCTTGCTGTCCGGGTGGACAGAGTTATCTCTGGGGAGGGGTCAAGGGTCCCACCCCGGGGGTAGAGTGGGCAACACCACTGTGTTGGTCATGGTGGTACTATCCTGCTCCTGGGATACATCTGTGAGCAAAGTAAGGTTAGGTGCTGCACAGATGGGATCCGCAGGTAAGGAGAAAGGTTCCCCATGGGTTGGCTTAGTGGGCCCTGAGAGTATGGACAGAGGGATCCAATTGGAGTCAGGAAGGCGAAGCACTGGAGCATGCCCCTGCTGTTGTGGGCCTGGGTCCTTGTTCTGTCGCCTCAAACAGGGAAGTACATCAGGATAGTGATTGTTCTCCCCTGGCTTTAGGCTGGTAGGGGGTCATGTTGGACCTGGCTTTTTGACGGGGTCATCCCCAAACTTTTTGCCTCCTTCCTCCTATTTTTCTGACCTGTTGTTGTTGGCTTTTGACCTCTGGGCACTTTACCACTGCTAACCAGTGCTAAAGTGCATATGCTCTCTGTGTAAATGGTACTATTGATTGGTTTATCCATGATTGGCTATTTAATTTACTTATAAGTCCCTAGTAGAGTGCACTATATGTGCCTAGGGCCTGTAGATTAAATGCTGCTAGTGGGCCTGCAGCACTGGTTGTGCCACCCACTTCAGTAGCCCCTTAACCCTGTCTCAGGCCTGCCATTGCAAGGCCTGTGTGTGCAGTTTCACTGCCGCTTCGACTTGGCATTTAAAAGTACTCCGCTTTTTCTACATATAAGTCATCCCTAATGTGTGCCCTAGGTAACCCCTAGAGCAGGGTGCTGTGTAGGTAAAAGGCAGGACATGTACCTGTGTAGTTATATGTCCTGGTAGTGTAAAACTCCTAAATTCGTTTTTACACTACTGTGAGGCCTGCTCCCTTCATAGGCTAACATTAGGGCTGCCCTCATACACTGTTGAAGTGGCAGCTGCTGATCTGAAAGGAGCAGGAAGGTCATATTTAGTATGGCCAGAATGGTAATATAAAGTCCTGCTGACTGGTGAAGTCGGATTTAATATTACTATTCTAGAAATGCCACTTTTAGAAAGTGAGCATTTCTTTGCACTAAAATCTTGTTGTGCCCTTCAATCCACGTCTGGCTAGGTTTAGTTGACAGCTCCTTGTGCATTCACTCAGACACACCCCAAACACAGGGTACTCAGCCTCACTTGCATACATCTGCATTGTGAATGGGTCTTCCTGGGCTGGGAGGGTGGAGGGCCTGCCCTCACACAAAGGACTGCCACACACCCTACTGGGACTCTGGCAGACAGGATTGAACTGAAAGGGGGCTTGGTGCATTTCTTAGACACTCTTTGAAGTCACCCCCACTTCAAAAGCACAACTTAGTATAAAACAGGGCCTCTGCCCTACCTCATCAGACACTTGCTGGCGAAGAAACCTGAACCAGAAACTACATCCTGCCAAGAAGACCTGCCTGGCTGCTCAAAGGACTCACCTGTCTGCTTTTCTACAAAGGACTGCTGCCTTGCTGTTGGCCTGCTGCCTTGCTGAACTCTTGTCTGGCTGTAAAAGTGCTCTCCAAGGGCTTGGATAGAGCTTGCCTCCTGTTCCCTGAAGTCTCAGGACCAAAAAGACTTCCCTCTTCCACTTGGACGCTCTGTGCGTCGAAATTTTCGACGCACAGCTTGTTCCGCTGCAAGAAAAACGCCGCACACCGACGCTGATCGACGCGACGCCTTCGGGACGACCGAAACTTTGACGCACGGCCTCGCAAGGACAACACCGCCCGACTTCCCGGGAGAAATCGACGCGACACCTGCCGTGAGGTCGAAACTTTGACGCATGGCCTCGCAAGGACAACGCCACCCGACTTCCCAGGAGAAATCGACGTGACGCCTGCCGTGAGATCAAAACTTTGACGCATGGCCTCGCAGGGACAACGCCGCCCGACTCCCCAGGAGAAATCGACGCGACGCCTGCCGTGAGATCGAAACTTCGACGCGCAGCCCCGCAGAACGACGCACAGCCGGAAAACAAGCAGGAAAATCCACGCACAGACTCGGGACATCTGGTACTCCCCGCGAACCACAGAAAGAGACTGTCCGCGCGCCGGAAAACGACGCACGACTCCCCACGTGGAAAATAACGACGCAAGTCCGTGTGTGCTGAGGAGAAATCGACGCACACACCAGTTTTCCACGTACCTCTTCTCCTGTGGCCCTCTAAGGAGATTTTCCACCAGAAACCAGGTTCTTTGTGTTTGAAAGAGACTTTGTTTACTTTCTAAAGACTTAAGACACTTTGGGGGTGATTCTGATTCTGGCGGGCGGCGGAGGCCGCCCGCCAGAATTCCGCCCCCATTATACCGCTCCGCGGTCAGAAGACCGCGGAGGGTATTATGAGTTTTTCCCTGGGCTGGCGGGTGGTCTCCAAAAGACCGCCCGCCAGCCCAGGGAAAAACTCCCTTCCCACGAGGATGCCGGCTCGTAATCGAGCCGGCGGAGTGGGAAGGTGCGACGGGTGCAGTGGCACCCGTCGCGTATTTCAGTGTCTGCAAGGCAGACACTGAAATACTTTGCGGGGCCCTCTTACGGGGGCCCCTGCCGTGCCCATGCCATCGGCATGGGCACGGCAGGGGCCCCCAGGGGCCCCGCGACCCCCCCTACCGCCATCCTGTTCATGGCGGCTTTCCCGCCATGAACAGGATGGCGGTAGGGGGGGTCAGAATCCTTATGGCGGCGGAGCGCGCTCCGCCGCCATGAAGGATTCCCCCGAGCAGCGGTAAGTCGGCGGGAGCCCGCCGACTTGCCGCTTCTGACCGCGGCTGAACCGCCGCGGTCAGAATGCTCGTGGGAGCACCACCAGCCTGTTGGCGGTGCTCCCGTGGTCGGTGGCCCTGGCGGCCACCGGCCGCCAGGGTCAGAATGACCCCCTTTATATCACTTTTCAGTGATATCTTTACAAATTCATATTGCAACTTTGATCGTTTTGACCTGAAGATACCCAGATAAATATTATATATTTTTCTAAACACTGTGTGGTGTATTTTTGTGGTGTTATGCTATGGTGTTGTATGATTTATTGCACAAATTCTTTACACATTGCCTTCTAAGTTAAGCCTGACTGCTCGTGCCAAGCTACCAGAGGGTGGGCACAGGCTGAATTTGGATTGTGTGTGACTTACCCTGACTAGAGTGAGGGTTCTTGCTTGGACAGAGGGCAACCTGACTGCCAACCAAAAACCCCATTTCTAACAGTAGGGTATTGCATTCTACACTGGTCCCTGTGTGTGGCTTCTCCCCAAGCCCTCTATGTCTCTGTCTAAACCTTTCGACCTGTGTCTTGCTGTCCAACCTGCCCTTAGTACCGACCCTTTCACACTCCTAGCACCTTTTTCTGGCATAAGGAGGGGTTGCAGTAGCTCCATTCTGCATTTCCTCCTGTAGGATGTCATGCTCATTGCACACCATGCTGTGGGAAATCCTTTGACAACACCTTGGGCAAAGTTGAGTGACACTGGACAAAGCCATTAACTTTTGGGTCACCAAATTGAAGTTTCCCAAGTACACTTGACTTTGAGGAGCATTTTAAATCTTTGCTCAGATTTGTTCAGCTCGAAATCGGAGAGATTAAACAAAAATGGAAAGTCACTCATCGTACAGAACGCTGCAAGCTCTGCCACTAGACATCTGAATTTTTGGCTCATGTTATATTCTGTTGTAACAGCCTGAAAAAAGACTGAGCCACTACATTTCTCCCATCTTTCCGATCATCAGGGATCAGACCCTGTGCCGCAGTGATCACATATTACTTAACAATACAGGTGTTAAAAGGAGGCACACCATTGTTTACAGTGGACTTTGCAGGATTAGCGTAAAATCTTTTGACACTAATCCTGTAAAGCTCCAAACTACTGCCATGGGTGTTGTATCTTAGATATGGCACACACATGGTGGCGTTAGGGGGGCGCTAAGGGGCATAAGAAAAGTGGCGATGAACTGGGTGCAGCGTCACTTTCCTTAAATCAGGCCCTAAAAGACCCTTCTGCAGCTCAAATGCCTACCAATTGTTTCCCTCTCAAAACACTGCGTGGGAGAGAACTCGAATCTGTAAAATGACTAACGGAACCTGTGACCAAAGTAGTGATAATTTGCTTGAAAAAGAAATTGCAAGACCCATGGAATCAGAATCCTATAGTGATGATAGGAAAGCATATGGAGAACAGTTTATCAGGGTTACCTTGTGACATATCTACTTGCCAGGAGCTACTTATAGACGCATTTAATATACTGGTTAAAAAGGTGATTAAGAAGCCTGTCTTGTAAAATAAAGTAGACACGTTGATAAGGAAATTTGAGATGAAGCAGAGTTTATCAATCAAAAATTAGACAAATTCTGAAAACTGAATCACCCTCTTCTCTGGGACGTGTAGTACAAAACCATAAAAGAGAGTTCATTAAGGATATTTCAATATTAAGAAAAGACATCGGAATATTCTCCAGATTGCTCTCCATTTAGCAATTTCAACGAAAAATACAAACACGTTTTGGGCACTGGAACAAATTCCTATATACTAGGGGGGTGACCATCATATCCCTTATCAAAAATGGAAAACTTATTTATCAGAGCTATACCATGGGGAATCCTTCATATGGCCCAGTTTGGAAGGATCATATAGGAAATCCGCGATTTCTGGTATGGAAGTAGTAACCCTTATAAAAGCAAGCAAATAACTCACAAGCACCGGGTTCAAATGTGTTTCTGTGGCTTTAATAAAATGGAGTCCAACTAACAGGGGTGCCTCATTTTCTGTTTTAATTAAGTCAATGACTTATTTGGGTAAAGTCCCTCTGTCCTGGAAGGGTTCTATCATTCAGCCCATACTCAAGAAAGGCCCAAGAGATTTGCCGAAGAGATATAGGCTAATTGCCTTGCTAGATTTGAATGTGATGCTATTTGCGTAGTATTTGGGTCTTACAGCCAAACTGTATTTCATTTCACCAAACAGGCTTGCATCAGAATTGCTCAACAACCGAGAATATCATATTCCTAACCATACTGGTTAAGCAGACACTAGTAACAAAAGGGTGAAGATTATTTGCCTGCTTCATAGACTATACAACAGCCTTCAATAATGTAAATAGACTGAATGTGTGGAGCAAGCTGGCAGCAGGGGGCATTGATTGAGCAAGCTTTATGGAAGTTCATAATTGAATTGTACAACAATACATGGTTTAGAGTTAAATTCCAATGGCAAGGGAATGACCTCAAAAACTAATGACAGTATTAAGCAAGGATGTGTCCTGGCTCCTACATTATTTAATTTATATAGCTCGGATTTATCTGAAACCTTGGATCATTCTCTGGGAGACAATCCAGAACGTACAAATACCAAAGTGGCATATCTGATGTATGTAGATGATATGATATGATTAGACCAAACCTCATAGGTTTAACAAGGAGAGTGATTTTGCCATAAATATAAACAAAGCCAAGATTATGTCGTTTGGATCTCATAACCTGAATTTCACCTAATACATTGGAATGGATAGGATTGAATTAGTTAAGCAGTGCACCAACCTAAAAGAGATTATTGTTATTTCTTTAAATTAGGGCTTCCAACTGGTCAAAGTGAAGAAGAAAGTCCTGAAAGTAACAGTGGGTATTAAATCCTTTGTGACTAGTTATGGTGGTAGAGCGATAGGCCCTACTATTACTGCGGTTCAAATTAAATTAATTTCTGTGGTGCTGTACATCTCAATAGAATGGCATCAGTCCTCAATAGGTAGGGCTGAAAATATATTTATGGCACACATTAGGAAGTTGCTTATCTGAAGAAGTCAACTCTGCAATGCAACTCTGCAATGCAGAATAAGACTGGAGTTTGGCCTCTCATCTTTAGATGTACTAATAAGCATCACTTATATGAATTACTTCAATGACTGCCTGAAGTACAGGAAAATACACGGATGTAGTGGAAGAAGGGGATCAACGATTAAGAATCTTTTCTAGAAGTATAAATGCCTGCTTTAATGATTTAGTAACTATTAGGAGGAAGCAAAGGAAACAGCTGATAAAAAATATGAAATAAAAACATTAAGTTATATGACTGACTTACCAAAGGCTACCATATACAGTAATTCAAAATATTCCATCGAAAACGTTCACTATGCAGTGGAAGGCTCATTTGGATTTCAACATGATTCCTGCAAAAAAAGAGTAATTTCTGCTATTATATTCACCATTTAACTAATTTGATGGAGTATAGAATAGAACACGTGACTTATGGTGAATATGTAGACTCTGTAGGGGTCAAAGAAACTCTGGAGCATTTACTTTGTCTTTGTCCAACTTTATATGAATTTTGCAAAAAATATACTTAAGGCCAGCGTGGAAAGTGGAAGGCATAAGGACAACAAGAGGCGACCATTTTCTGGTTCAACGACTCCACCCCTGAACATGTTGGGTAGATCACTGGATGTTTAAATAAGGAGAGGAAAAATGTAGGGTTCTGTCGGTCATTAAGTGGAGAGGGAAATTTATTTGTCTCAGCTTGGGAAACTGGCTCCTATGTTATGTAGTTTAGCATTTGTAATGCACACCATCAAAAGGGGCCTCTAGGTGCATCAGTGGAGGAAGGGAATGACCAATTCCTCCTGCGCTTTCTATCAATAGATAGCTTCACAAGAATGCCAGATCTTCCAAAACCCCAGTAAGAAGGATACCACCCTTAGCTGCACCAGAATGGAATTCCACATTTTGACCACAGCCAGTAAGAAAGAAAAACAGCTTCCTTGATGTTGTCCCTTAAATCTACCCATATGGAGAAAATTCAATGAAGATGGTCTCATCGTTATGCTGGAGGCATACCTTTTTAAATGCTTGCTGACAGGGCCTGGGGAGTTACACTGTAGCACCTTAACAATTAACAGACTTTAAAAGGCATACATTGACACATTAGTAACTAATGGAGCATGTGTCAAAGTGGTTTGGCATGACGGTCACGTGTATAGGCAAAAGTCAAATATGCAGATGTGTTCTGAATGACTTGAAGCTTTTGCACAAGAGAAACTAGGAGCTCAAAATAGAGAAAGCTACATTAATCCACCCGTGCCCCAATTAATTCTCGAACTGTTAGTAATTTACATTCAGTAGAGAAAAAATAATTTTTTTCTGTTACAATTTTTAGGTAATACGCCAAAAGGACCACTTCACTGATATGAAGTGCTAGAGATAGCTGGGAGTGCAATACAACGCTGAAACTCTTGACTTTTCCTACAGGACTTGTAGCTATTCCCATTTCTGATGACCAATAAACCTCCGGGCCACAGATAACTGCAGTCTTTAATTACCAAGTTCTTGGTCCTTTCCACATTAACCTACTGCTGCCATCAAGTTCCAGATTAAATGTGGAGTCTGTTGAAGTTTTCAGTTGTATGGAATGTTGATTACCTAGGCGCAGGCTCAACTGTGTGCTATCTGTGTACATGTATGCTTTGAACCCTCTCTTTTCAAGTAACTCAGCAGAGGGTACATTAAATAAAGCAAAATATTGTTGGCAACCATATAGAATGTTGTTGAAAGATCCAATAAGGAACTGCAAACTAATATGGTCCATATCCAAATTTGCTCTCAAGTCTTCTGAAATGAGCAGTAGAATGAACTGACTCAGTGCTGTGGGTGGGCCTAAAACCTGCCTGCAAGATAGCGAGGCAGTCATAATTTTTGCAGATAATTTCCCAACATCAGAGTCACATGCTTTTCCAATACCTTGGAAGCAAAGGGAGGAGGGAAATTGAGTGAAAAAACATTAGGCTCCCTGGGGTCAGCACGTAACTTCTTTAAGAAAGGAGTAATGATTCCAGTCTTTAAAAAAGTTGGAACGCCTCCATTTATTGAGAAGGACTATAAATGGTAACACAATTCATGAATACGGTGACAAATAGAAATTAATGACAAGGATCCAGAGAAGATCTAGACAATATGTTGCCCAATAGAGATTGAAGATCAACAGTAATTTTTCAATGAATATGTATATTTGGTCTCCTTCCTGGCTCTGTTCAGGACATGGAGCGTGTCTTTTATGTCCTACATGCTCACGAGTCTTACAAATCCAAGCTTGAGTACTCCTAGTGAAAGATCCAGACTACCATTTGGAGGTTACTAGCAGATTGCCCGGTATTGGTGTTGGAATAGATTTCTCCCTTCTCTATGAATCTTGAACTATAGACTTGACGTCACTCTGCTATTGCAGGACAAACTTATTTTCCTGCCAGTAGCTCCAAGTCCAAGTGACCGTCATCACTAATGTAACTTAAATCTGGTTACTTCCCAGTTCCATAATCCTGTGTTTTCTGTCTTAGTGTCTTACAGTTCATAATCTAGATGATGGTGGCACAAATCTGGTTCACCTCAATATCCAGAGACCTCCTGTGGTTGTTAATTGAGTATAACCACTTCAACAGAGTATGTCTAAAACTCCAATCAGTACGAAATGCATGTATTTGACTTTTAGATTTACAAGTGATCCGTGGATTTGGTCTCAGTTTGCAGTATAATGTAAATTCTATCACAAATGCTCAGCCATTTTCAATGTCAGAAAGACTCCTAAGTGATCACAATGCTGGTTTAGGGATGGACAATCTTGCAGCTATGATCAAAATATCAGCCCTCCTGTTTGTTTACATCCCATTATCACTTATATCCCATGTTTTTGGCTCAATCCAGAGGTAAGGGATTGCAGGATTTTAGTAGTGTCCCTTCAGTGTTCCACTAACATGTCCTTTCAGCGTTTCACTAACAGAAAATCTCCTATTCCTATCCCCACTTGTAACTCAGTGAAGATTAAGAAAACAGAAAGAGGGTTCCCAAATTAAAGTCCTGTCCAAAGAAGGGGCCATCTGTTAGACCTGGCATACTTGGAGTGGTTTTCTAACAGGAACAGGTAAACAGTTCATTATTGGCGTCTTTGAAACTGTAATGAAAAATCCTAACTATGAAGTTAGACTTTAAATTATAATATTGAAAATGCCACTTTTAGAAAGTTGTCATTTTCTTGCCTTAACCATCTAGCGCCTGCAGCCTGTCTTTGGGTCACATGGTGCAGTTGGCAATTAGGCTTTGTGTACTCCTCCTAGACAGCCACACACAAAAGGGAGATTTGGTGTTCCTGGATGGGCCATCACTGGCAGGATGGGAGGGAGGAGCTGGACACACACCTAATTAGACTTAAATAGGCTGTTCTGCCGCCACAAAAAGGGCTCCATAACCCTGGTAATTAGTCTGGAGCCAGGACAAGGAAGGCAGGGCACATGTGCACTTCAAAGGCATGCCTCTAGAATCTTCTTCCACTTCAAAGGCACAACTAGGTATAAATATTGGACCTACGTCACCAACTCTTCAGAACACTTCTGGACCTGCTAAAACTCTGCTAGAATGAAGGACTGCTGTGCTGCTGAAAGGACTGCCACTCTGCTGGACTGCTGCTCTGAAGGACTGTTGACCTGCTGTGATGACCTGATGCCTGCTTCCCTCTTACATGGGTGAAAAGGACTGGCCCTGCATCTGTTGAACCCAGGGCCCCAGAGTGACTCCAAGGGATAGTTGGCTGGTCTCCTGATTTGAACCTTGGGAACAGAAAGCTCCAACAACCTTAGCCCGAACACCTGGACTGTGCCATTTGTGAATCTACCCTGCCAAGTGGTGCCACCCTAGTCCTAGACTCTTGAAAGTAGGGCCTAATGCTTTGCCAGCCTCTGTGGACTAAGGGTGTCCGGGGAGCTAACGGAGTTTTTGGAACTCTGTGCTCTGCTTGGAGTGTGGAGTAAGTCTAAAAACTCTGCTAGTCCTGCCAGCGGAGCGGAGCTCACCTGGTGCGAGCTGCAGCTCACTATGGGATGCACAGCACAAGCGCAGACCGTCTGCTTTGTGCAACCCATAATTGGGCTGCAGCGCACACCAGAGCACAGAGGGAGGCAGCCGCAGCAGGGAGAGGCTAGTCGTTGGACGATGAGGAAAGGAGGACACCCAGGAAGACCCAGGTACACCCTTGTCTCTTTTATCATTGTTTGTGCACACAAGTGCACAAACAAGGACTGAAACTGAAGTTTTTGCTGTCTACAGCCCTGGCCTGAATTCAACCAGGGCCGTAGGCAGTGAAAGCTGCTGTTTCAGGCCTCTTGAGCACCAGCTGGTGCGTAAGAGGCCTGGCACCTTTCACTGCCTATGGCCCTGGCCTAAATTCAGGTCAGGGCCATAGGCGGTGAAAGCAAGCTACTGTTACAGATCTCTTTTGCACCGACCTGCCCCGTGTGCACTGATGTTCCACCCCGCATTGTACCTAAGGCCTCTCTCTCGCTTATACTTTTGCTTCAGACTGATCTGAAATCTTCAATGAAAGAAGTCCTACTTGAGCTAAATAATTTAGAGGGCAATAGGGCCGGTTATGAGCCTTCTAAGGACCATCAAACAAATAAAGTGTATTTAGTGGAATTAAGATTGGAGGTACATGACTCTGGCATTTTTTCTGCTTTTCTGCGCATCGGGTCTCGTGCCTCTTCCTTCAGGTGAAGGTTGGCCTTGATGCAGTGGTGGCAGCTGACCTTGCTTCCGCATGCCACATCTGGGTTCAAAGCATCTTCCTCATGCAGACAACATTATCAGATGGATTCCTACCAGATGCCATCAACGCTATCTATGATACACGTCATCTTGATGCAGACCCAGCCTTCCTGTCCCTACGGAGTCTGATCTAGAGACCTCATTCCAAGATAACAAGGGTTTTCTCATGGACATGGAACTGGCAGATTCCATTTATCACACTAAGCTCTCTTTAGGTTAGAGAATAGGTTCTCCATGCTAGAGTATTAGGGCCTATTTCTCATCTCATGTTGCAAGATGGTGGGGTCTTTATATTCATGACTCTCATTTTTACAATTCTGTTTCTTGCATTATTCATTATACTAATCATTGCTGCTCATGCACTTTACAGTAGATAGCAGTCTCGTTAATAAAACCTATTAAATACTTTACTGCATCTCCTTCATTGCTTGCGTATGGCTGAGACTTGTTGCTCATGTGAGAAAAGACAATCTCCGTTTAACTACGACTCCCCTGCGATGTCACACTCTTGAGTCCATGCATAAAGTCTGCCACAAATCACCTTTTACTTTTTGGGTTTTTGGTGAGGTACTGCTTGTGAGCCAGGAGCGTTGGGCAGAGAGTTGCGACTTATTGTAGGATTGGCCTAGTCGCCTACAAACAAAAGTACTGTCATCCCTAAGCCAGCAGTCTTGCCTAGAGCAAGAGCCCAACTACAACATGGTGCCACCAATGATGGTGTTTTGACACTAATTTATGGATGCCCTAAGTATCTCTGTCTCACACACAACAGGTACCCTAAGTACCATTACAAGGTGACGTCCGTGGTCTTTGGGATAATCCTACTCAGCTGAACAGGGAGTATCTAACTAGTCTGTAGGTTGTTCGAGCTCGAACTCTTAAAAAGAACTTTCTCCCCATTTGGTGTTCCATCTCTTTACCCATTCCATAATATGGCTATCTCCGTAAACATTCCCAAGAATATCAGACGTGCATTAACACTACACCTAATAGGGCATGGCTTCAGAGATGATGACGGGGATGTCACATTCATAGTAAAAGCTTATGAAGTTTACCAAACATAAATGTTCTGCTCCTGGGTCACCTTTACTGAGGAGGAACCTAGAAAATATACATTCCATACACACAGAATTGTGAATGTACTGCAGCAGTACCAACCATACCAGTATCTTGAAATACCAATTACTTATCAAGAACATCAGTACTGGTTTAATGGCGCCCTACCACACGTAATACAACCTGTGAGATTAGATCCTTTAGGTAATGATGGACCAACGTGGCCAATGTTTGTCACATATACACCTCACCCCAGTGTTCAAAATATGCAGGGAGTTGACCTGCGCTCTCTTTACAATGCACTAGTAACACTATATAGACGGCTAGTTCAATTCATAATGCAAACTTTGAACACAACACCAGCTGGTTCAGCAACACCAGCACCTGCTGGATACCAATTGGCCGGTAATGGGATTAACCCACAAACAGTACATTCTATCATGGGCAAAGTGCCCACAGAACAAGAGAAAATCCTGTTCTGGATATCCCAAAAAACAAAGCAGCTGGAAGCTGTGTTTGCCCATTTGGGACCACCGGAAAAACATAGAATTCTCAGTATGTGCTAGCCCTTCGGAATGGTTGACTCAGTGGATAACTGCACCACATGGGGTACAGTCTTCACTGCAATTAATACTTCCACACATGGTACCCCGACACTTGCCAATGTACCGGAAACAACTTCAGAATGAACACGGGGCTGCTCCAGCCCTAGTTTTGTGGATGAAACTGATGCGTAACTTCGATGCAGTCTCCTCAATAATACTCAGTAACATTAAAGAGGAAGTGGTAGTGTTGTCTATATGCCAGTGGCTCTGAGTGATCCCACATTTAGAACAGGAAAAACAGCTGGCGAAAATAATTTCCAATACCTATACCAGTATAGGACGGGATAGTTTGGGAGCCAAGCCGAAAAAGCCTGAAATACAAAGTACCACCCCTAAGGAAGGTACCAAAAATGCACAGGAGGGTTCTAAAAAGCGCTGGGATCAAGAAAAACAAATTAAAGGCAGATGAAGCTAGAGAGTAGACTCTCCACACCTGGAGAACTCCGAAAGGGGATATCATCTCAGAAATAGGGTGAATATAAAAGCTCCTGGCAGATATACTGATTTAAGTCCCTCTCGTTCCTTTCAGGATGCACCGGATAAAAGAAGCAAGAGTGTGAGCCGGTCAGAGCAACTTCCTGACTGCGTGAAATAGAAGAAAGACTCATGCGGACTTTAGACAAAAAAAGAAGAAAAGTCCCCACAACAAAAGCCACAATTAAAAAGAAAAAGGTGGCAGCACTTTCAATTACAAATGCCAGTAAACATGAGAACATTGCTGAAAAACAAGACGTGGGCTGTGACACTGCTGGACAGCGCAGCAGAAGTCACAATATGTTGCCAGAGTCTGAAAGGTCATCTGGATGCAACAGCAACTTGTGACTCTATTGCAGTCTAGACTGAGGACGGGCGCGTTCTCCCACCCAACAGGGTTTATGATTTAAATATCCAGCTTGAGGGAGAAATAGAGTGCACCATTAGTGTAATATCCTGGGATGAACTTAGTTGTGATATACTCTTGGCCGAAAGAGACTGGCCTTCTGAACACGTCTGTGCTCTCCAAAAGAGGAAGATGTAATTTTGCCTTCTTTTTATGATCTTGTTCTAGAAGAGGTAAAACAAGCTTACGCTGTCAACTGGTCTTTAGTGCAGGCATCTGTGTTATACTGCAATCATGTAGGTTGGGCTAGGGATTCTCCTTACCATGTAGTACTGATTAGGTGTACACCCCAGCCTCAGCCCCAATATCCTTTTAAACACGAAGCCAAAGCTCCAGTGAGGGAGATCCTCACTCATCTTGAGTACCAGGGAGTAATTGAGCCCTGTGTCTCTGCAATGAATAACCTGTTATTCCCCGCTGCAAACCCAAACATCCATATAGAATAGTCTTAGATTACAGACATTTAAACAGTCACACACGCACATATGCATTACAAAATTCACACTGCACTGCACTGCACTAATTAACAACATAAAGCGTAAAAAATACAAAACAACTTTGGATAACTCCAATGTTTTTTTCTGCCAAAATTTGGCATATGTAAGTCGGACCTGAGAGCGTTCTCATTTGGCTCACAAAAACGCTTCTGTCATTTGCGCCAGGGCTACAAGATCAGCCCGGGCTGTTCTCAGCCCCTGTAACATCAATATTGCATGATATTGATCCCAAGGCATTGTTATATGTGGATGACATCTGTCTAACAGATGACAACCTCAACATTCATCTTACCAGGGTCGATCAGATCGTTTTGGGATTTGCAGCCTTTGGTTACAAATGTAATTATAAGAAAACTAAAATAGCCTTTCTCAGTGTATCGTTCCAGGGATATGAGCTCTCAAGTGAGGGCAAGAGCCTGGCCCGCACTTTTTAGAAAAATGTGCTCAACTCTAGCCACCAAATACTATCAAAAAACTACAGTCTTAATTTGGGTTCTTTAACTGTGACAGAACATACATTCCTGATTATGCACAATGCATCAAGCCACTTTATGATTTAATACGCCCTGATTTCTCTAGCAGACCCTGGACAGTGGAACACACAAGCATCCTTAGAGGATTGCAACAGGACATGCTAGAAGCAAAACACTTACACAGTCTTGACAACAAAACATATTTTGTCATCAGAATAATTGCTGGTGCCATTGGGTTCACTTATGTTACCTTTAACGAAGGCAACACGTTGTTCATAGCATACAAATCATATTTATATTCCAATGCAGAATGCTTTGCACCCATAGAAAAATGTCTAACTGCTGTACAGATGGCTGTCAGCAAGGAAAGGCAACTTGCCCAAGGGAAATGCATTAGTGTTGTTATCCTTGTGCTCGCCCTAGAGGCCATCACCAAAGCTACCGTTCCTACTGCAAAACCATTATCTACACATTAGATTCAATGGGTAACCTACCTGACTGCCACAGATGTTGATTACATCTTTGAACCCAAACCTTCAAACACAAGAATTTCTCCAGTATGAACAGGAGTACCCTGCTCCTCTTGATATCTTGCCGCTGAACAGATACCATACTGTCATTTACACTGATGGCTAAGCAGAACCAGCTGTAGGTACTAAACATCAGTACTCAGCCACTTGCACAGCCATGAGGGGAGTGAGGAAGGATGGTAAAATCCACCCTCACAATACCTACACACAGACCCTGGGGGACTGCACAGCTCAGCTGGCTGAACTGAAAGTCCTCATCCTAACACTAGAACATATGGATCCAGTACAACTCACATTGATTGTCTGTTATTCGTACTACTGTGTCCAGTACTATAATGAGTATCTTAATTATTGGCGATTAAACAGATTCAGAGACTCAAAGGGGAACACCATAAAACACAGAACTCTGTGGGGGAGGGTAGCTGATCTTAAGGATAATCTACCTACTGCTCATGTAGTCTATACATTGGGCCAACAATGTGTAGGTGTACATGAGTTGGCAAGACTTTGGCTGTTGAAGCAGCCAAACAGTAGCTACGGCTTCTGTTGCTGCTGGGACTCATTCTCAGATGAGAGTGGATAATGAACTACTGGCTGCCGTGAAAGATTCGGCTGAAGGCAAGTCTCTCTCAAAAGCATACCCTACAAGGTATTCATACCACATCAGTGAACAGAATGTTGTCTTTGCAGCAGTTCCATGGTTGGAGATCGAGTGATCCCAACAAAGACCAGAGATTAGATCTAATAAAAGCAGCACGTGAGAGTGGCCGGGTCTATAGAAACAGGCAAAGCAATATGTTCTTTGTTGTGGCATTTACCAAAGGTCTCAAATGTCAAATGTCCTCTGCAGACATCCCTCTTAGTGTCCAACAGGCCACTGCAATGTGTGTACCAGGACCATTGTGGTCCCCTTCAACCTGATGGTGCATACAAATACATCTCAGTCGCTGTAGATTCTTGTTCTAGGTTCCTCTGGGCATGGCCTCAGTGGTCGGCTGACGCTCAAACTGTTATAAAAGACTTGCTGATCTTTATTGGTACATGTGCGGTTGCAGCATTCTATTCTGACCAGGGCCCTGCCTTTGCCTTTAAGGCATTCAGGGAAACCATGAGGACATTGGGTGTAGAACTCCATTATTCCTCACCGTGCCATCCCAAGGGTAATTTGGTTGTGGAGAGCAGGAATCGAGATCTAACGCAGTCCTTAACAGAGTTTTAGGTTCTTGCCGCAGTTGGCTTCTTTACCTATATTACCTATATGGTCCAGAGAGTGCTGAATAATCTGGAAAGACGTCCTTTGGAGGATGCACTACTTACGAGGTTCTCTGTAGGATACCAATGTATGTCCCAGATTTAGATGTCCCTGGTTTGGTGGCAGCAGATACAAAGTTTGACATAAATGAATGTCTCACTGTCTGTTTTGCTTTTGCTAATGACCGAGCTGACAAAAATCTCTGGAATGCACTTCTCAGTTCAAAGATGACATTTATTATTACTTCACCACGAGGTCCTAAAAATAAATTAATAGATCAAAAGCATAGTCACAGCAATGAAAGGAAAATATATCAAAATGATTCTGAACTGCAATGTACACAGCAAATATTTGTGATTATATTATAGCATAAGTGCAAAGCAAAGTATAACGTAAAAATTCATCACCGTAGGGCCTGCCAAGCTCTTCATCTTTCTCATGCCAGCAAGAGGATGACCCCGTTCAACTGCGAGAAAGAAATATCCACCCTCATGAGACAAGTGTGTGTGACAGGCATTTGACGTCTAATCCTGACTGAGGTCTTGGAAATTCCCTCGCTACTGAACAGGAACACCTTTTTATATCTTAAAGAACCGAAAGGGCTTTCTGGAGAAAAAAAAACTCCCATGAAACAGAAATATTCAAACACGCTGGCTATTGTAGGTCAGAGTTGGAAGAAAAATGTTGAAAACTGGCCAACATTTCAAAGCTCTCCTCCCAAGGCCAAACCGTTCCCTGCACTGAAGAAAAAAAAACATGTGCATTCTTATCATGCTGACTGACTAACTGTTCGGTGAGAAAGAATAGGAAAAGCAAGCACAGTTTACCATGGGAAAAACAGCTCAACTGCAATGTCTCAACTGCAATGTCTAACGCCACAATAAAGTCAATAGACAGCTAAACTGAATACAAAATGTAATCTGCAATTGGTGAACACTGAACAACTAATATGCAAAGTGGTGCAACACAAAGTCAGTGGTCAAATATATATATTATCATTACACTGTCTTACAGGAGCTTCAGCAATTTCATGATAATTCATCAGCCAGTGCTGCCACCTTAGGAATAAGGGATTTGCCAACAACGTCTACAGGCTGGATTCCTAAAGTCGGGCTCTGGTTTGTGAGAAGATTGCTATGAAGAAGAAATTCGGCCCATCCTACAGAGCACCGGTCCAAGTCCTTGGAATAAAAGGTACCAGAACTGTCATCCTACCACCGCTGCCAGGCTCTAAAGCAAACAGATTTGTCTCCATCGACAACATCAAACTACACCATGTAGCCAATCCTGCACAGTTGACCTGGAGGTCCCTTGGGTAGTTCCCGGTCCCCTCTCACTACCCAACAGGATATACCTCTTCAAAGTAGAAACAACAACACTCCTGACTACACCAGAATGTACAATGATGCTACAAATGCCTCCTTGTGCATAGGGAGGGTGGAAATGAGCTTTTGCTTATTTCTGTTACCACTTCAACAACTGTCCTAGATGTGGCTGTTTTCTATTTCAACTCAACACAAACAGACAAAATCATCTACTATGATCCTCCACGTGAAGTGGATCCATCCACCAGTAATGCACCGACTCCTGTGTTTGCAGAGACTGCTTCTAGTTATTTCATTGACCTTGATGACTTTTCTTTGACTTCATCCGCACTTGCAACTGAAACTGTTTCAAAGAGATGTAAGCTGCACATATGGCTTAAAAATAACAATTTAATTTACCCATGGAATTATCTATGGATATATCTGACATTGCTTGCCTTTCTCTAATGGATTGGTTTTGTGACTGTTTTCTTTCTCTTGGTAAATGGTCATTATCTTCCTAAAAGCACTTTTGTTGAGCCTGTGGATGAAGTTTTAACTCCATATCTTTCCTCACATAAGGTCTGAAGAGACTTGTCCCTTGTGAACATTTTAGCAGCACCAATTCCAGATGGGATTGTTTGGGACAAAGTTCCATTTGATATATACAGGTCTACCGAGGTCATTCAAATTCCATATGTTTTCAAAATTTAAATGACTGATATAATTACACCTGGAGTTGTTTCTGATGACTGGGATGTTCAAACGTTTTATTCAGTGCTTGCTGAACTGCAGGAATATACTGTATTTCAAAGTGATGATGTGTACACTAACACAAAGAATTATGGGGAAATGTTCTGTTATAGTAATTGGGGCCATTACTACCTGCACAGAGCAACTAGTCACAGATCAGTATTCAATTACACACAGTGGAAACACTGTTCAACCCCGCCTGTGGGGAGCACAAAGCATTATACAGATAAATTCACATGTTTTTCGGGGCATGACATTAAGGATGCAGAATCATACTACTTCAAGATACCACCTTCTAAAATTAGGAAGATTTTGCTAGCAAACTCTAAACTGATCTACTCAGATTCCCTTGTTTCCCAATTTGCAGTTGAAGGCTACAAATACTAGAAGAAAACTAAATATGTAAAAAGTGTATGGCGAACACAAAATTGGCAAATTCAGGGAGGGAAGCTTTATTTAGAGCATGACTTATCCCTGTCCAAATGATCTTTTTAAATGATACAATTCAACCGTCATATTGTATAGGGTGAGCAAAAATAAAAGAGATTAATGCACCCAGTATCCCCACACAGGTGAAATTTAAAAATTGGCAATCCTTTCTAAACATCACAGGGGAACAATTAGATGTAAAGGTTCAGGCTGGCACCTTTAATTCTTAACTTTCCAGTCCTGTCAGGTGGTTATTTGGGCCAATAGACACAAATGGGTGTCTGGGGCATTCTGTTAATTCCTCAGGGGGTTTCAAGATTAGCCGGCTGGACCCTCTCTTTGCCTCGGGTCAACACTCAGGTATAGTTACCACATACAGTGTGAGTAAACTGTGCCAACAATGGTTACAAACCAACACTCCAGCAGCAGTTAAAGAACATCTTAATACGCTATCTGAAGACATAGGGGGTCATTCTGACCCGACCACGGGAGCACCGCCAACAGGCTGGCGGTGCTCCCACGAGCATTCTGACCGTAGCGGTTCAGCCGCGGTCAGAAGCGGCAAGTCGGCGGGCTCCCGCCGACTTACCGCTGCTCGGGGGAATCCTTCATGGCGGCGGAGCGCGCTCCGCCGCCATGAGGATTCTGACAGCCCCTACCGCCATCCTGTTCATGGCGGGAAACCCGCCATGAACAGGATGGCGGTAGGGGGTGCCGCGGGGCCCCTGGGGGCCCCTGCCGTGCCCATGCCAATGGCATGGGCACGGCAGGGGCCCCCGTAAGAGGGCCCCGCAAAGTATTTCAGTGTCTGCCTTGCAGACACTGAAATACGCGACGGGTGCAACTGCACCCGTCGCACCCCTGCAACTACGCCGGCTCAATTCTGAGCCGGCGTCCTCGTTGCAGGGGCATTTCCTCTGGGCCGGCGGGCGCTCTTTTGGAGAGCGCCCGCCGGCCCAGAGGAAATGTCTCAATGGCCGCCGCGGTCTTTTGACCGCGGTGCGGTCATTTGGCGGCGGTACTATGGCGGACGGCCTCCGCCGTCCGCCATAGTCAGAATCACCCCCATAGACTTGCAAGACTTCTCCAAGAAAGCTACACTCTAAAAGATTTATCCATGCCATATACAATGAGATCTGGAAGCTTTCTCAAATTGAAGCAGCTGTGTGTTTAAGGCAGATTGATAAGGACATTTTTTAAAAAGCTTTAGCTGTTGTCGATAATGGCATGAGTACTCTGTCCAACCGAATATACTCCCTTAAAAACATAGGGGGTCATTATGACCCTGGGGGTCGGTGATCATGTGGCAGTAGTACCCCCAACAGACTGGAGGTACATACCGCCACCTTATGACAGCCAACCCGCCAATTTCCCATTCCGACCGGCATGGCGGTAGAATCCGCCGGGCCGGAGATAAGAATCTCCAGCCCAGCGGCTGCTATTGTACCACTGGCGGCATCATGACCCTGCCTACCGCCGTGGTTTTTGTGGCGTTCACAATACCATGAAAAACCATGGCAGTAGGCCTTACCACTTCCCTATCACTGGTAGGAGGCTCACCCACCCCCAAACACTCCACAGATGCCCCCACCCTCTCCCATTCATGCACACTCCCAGATATGCACCACGCATACACACAGTCACTCACTCAGGCATACACGCATTCATTCATTCTCGCACACATCCATACACAATCACACTGACACGCAGACATGCATTCACATTTCCATTCATACATGCATTCTCACACACGCATTCACACTCGCAAACAACACTACACACACATTCGCATTCACGCACATACTCACACATTCATGCACACAACCCCCCCACACACACACAACACCCCCTTCCCCTGTCGGAAACCCAACTTACCTGCATCCAGGGGGTCTTCCAGCAAGGAACGGGGCAGGGCGCTGCTACCGCCAGCAGAACACCGCCAGGCCGCATAATTATTCATAATATGGCTGGCGGCGGTCTACTGGCGTGGTGTTGCTGGTGGTAGCAGCGCCACCTTAACACCATCCGCCAGTATGGCCACAGAAGTATTTCCGCCTTTCTTGTGGCGAAAATCCGGCTGTGGTCAAAATGTGGCAGACTGATGTTATCCACGACATCGGTCTTTTGGTGGCTGTTGACACGGCGATAGGCGGCATTTACCGCCAATGTCTTAATTAGGGCCCTGGTGTCATCTGTCATTGCTATAATTCAGAATTACATGTCCCTTTTACACCATGGACAAAGTCAACTGCATTTCATCATGCAGTTAGATTGGACACTACAGATTCTGAAAAATACTGCGTTCCATGGAAATACATTAACAGTAGTGACCTGTTTGCTGCTTTTCATTTATCCAGGGAAAAATCAGGCAATGGTTAAAAGGGAAGCGAGTTTCACCATTCTTTATATAGAAAAAATAGGAAAGTTGCCTTTCACGGATGCGCAAAGTCTATTGACAGTATGGCTCGTACATGGCATTATAAATCTGTCCATTTCCACCTTTCGTTTTTCGAAATGCTTGAAACATCTTGCCGTGGGCAGATACGAGTGGCTCGGCGATAGCTATATTAAAGAAGAGTGGGAGTTGCCCTTTGAATATAAATGTCTGAACGGCAAAAAAGCCTTTCTCAGCGGAAGCGAATGTGAGACTACTGTTAGTCATTCAATGATCTGCAAACAGGTGTCTCTTCATGGCCTTTGCATTACGGGGGTCACAAACGTGGCCTGCTTCCTGAAGGGTTTTCCCCTCCCTTTGATTTGTCCAGCATTTCAAATATTTTTGAATGGCAGTTATGTGGTCCTGAACAAGCAGAGCTGTTCAATTTCAGGCTCCAGGATTGTAACTTGTTGCGGACATGTTTTATTCCCCCCACACAAGAGATAAGAGTAGAAGAAATGTGGCCTCACATTGATACTACTAATGTAAATTATGACAAGCTGAGCAGACTAACGGCGCTACTGTTCCAGAAACAAGGAGGCATATTTATATTCAGCGCTGAATTTGCATTATTTGTTTTACACAAATTCATCGCAAACTTAACTCCATATTTATATTTTGACACTAAACCCATCCAGTGTCAAATTATTGGAGTTAACCTCATTTATTGGATGCGTGAAACCACCTTACGTTAATGAGATGCAAGGTAGGCATTCCCGTCCAAAAAATGACTCTAAACCCCTAGTGCCATATTTATCCCCTGTGCACAAATGACACATGGGTGGGAGACGTACCCAAAAAATGCCATTGTCCCCGTTTTGCGTCACATTTTAATTCCTGGGTCTGACCAGGCGTTAAAATGAGGCACATACACCACTATATAAGGAAAAGTCACAGAAGGAAGATTTGCTACCTCCAGGACAACATGGAAGTCGTACTGCTCCAGCTAGGCACAGGCCGCAGATGTCCGCAACAACAGCTGCTCCCTCCACCTCCACAACAGCAACCCCATATACCACCACAGCACCCACAAAGGCAACACAGAATGCAGAAGAGGATATTTCGGCAGAGAACAGCCCTTCTTGGCCTCAGGGAGCAAGACATCATCAGGACTTACTGTCTCAAACGGGAGTCCATTCTACGCCTGCTGAACCAGATTGCACCAGACAGTACAGCAAGGCTGCAAACGCCTTACATCATACCACCCATCTCAGAGCTCCTCACTGTTCTGCATATGCTGGCTCCTGGATCATTTCAGACAATAGGGGCACTAATGGCTGGTGTGTCCCAGCCATCAATATCTGTTAAACTGTCAAAGGTCCTAGATGCCATCATCTGCCTCAGACCCGACCACATCTGCTTCCCAAATACCCAGCAACTGCAGCAGGAGACCAAGCAAGGATTCTATCTGGGTTTCCGCATGTGCTGGGTGCAATGGATGGCACCCATGTGTGACTGGTGCCACCTGCAGCTACGGAACACCTCTACAGGAACCGCAAGCACACACATTCGCTAAGTGTGCAGGCCTTTGTGGACCACCGGGGGCTCTTCACCAACATCTCGGCCAAGCACCCCGGCAGCGTCCATGATGCTTACATATTCCAGCACTCCACCATCAACAAGTGGTTCCAGGATGGACAATATGGCAATGGCCTATTTGTTGGTAAGTCAACCAACCAATCAATACACACACAACACACCAACACTGTAGGACAAACACCATATACACCATAACAAAGACACATGGGACCACAGATATACTGGCAACAACACATATGCAACATCCCACAGTACACCACAACGATTGGACATCACAGGCCCAGACACCCACATGTACTTAACACAGCCACAAACTAACAGCCACACCACATGAAGGACAGGAAGAGCTATGTTCTCTTTGCTTACAGAATGAGACCACAAACCACTACAAGTGTCCACTGGTTGACTACTAAGTATACTTCACACACATTAGACCAAACCAACAATAGCTACGCCATGTCAGTGGCCTATGGTTGAGCATGTAAAGAAATTCACTCCTAGGCACATCCCCTCCTCATTCATGGTGTGCAAGACTTAGGCACAATACACATTAAATGCCACCTAAGTGGTGC
Organism: Pleurodeles waltl; assembly: GCF_031143425.1. Lineage (NCBI taxonomy): Eukaryota > Metazoa > Chordata > Amphibia > Caudata > Salamandridae > Pleurodeles > Pleurodeles waltl. The sequence continues at coordinate 1,636,014,117 of NC_090445.1, forward strand.
CAACTACAACTACATCCCATGTACACATGCCTGGCATACCTGTAGGCTACACATACATCTTTCGTCTGCATTGTATTGCACACATACAAAGAGTGATGTACCTGCCATTATAGACAATGGGGCAGAATCATGAGAAATGATGCCACAACTACTCACCTGACACCTCACGTGCCCCACTTAGCGCCCCATAAGACCATCATGCCTGTACTATAGACTAACAATAGTACACCATGGCGCAGATTCACTGCTAAACTGTAATCTACATGGATGCTATAGTAGACTCCTGTAGGAGTATGGAGGACATGACAGGCCATACATGCACTGCACTAAGTGACCTTTCAGAACTATAGCTGGGCCCCCTACCAAGGTCTGCACTGTGCATGTGTAGTAAGTCTGGCTGAAAATCCAATTACTAAAAAGCTAGGACATACACCGGTACCAAATGAGATCATCATGCCAATATGTGATTCACACCCTTGGACACCTGGACACTCATCATGTGTTTGTTGTCCGGCAGAGCTTCCACCACAGTTAGACAGACATTGTGGTCTAAACCCTGCTGGCCTCATTAGGAGTTCACTGCTGGGCCTGTCGGTGGAAACATTATTTTCCGTACACCAGCCCAGCTGGGAAGAGGGCCAAAACATTGCAGCCAGTTTGTAAGTGATCCGGCTGAAATGTGGCGTTGGGGCGGGTGCAGCAGCACCAGTAGCGGTTATTACTGCATGTAATTTGTTTATTGGAAATTGCTACAGGTCTGTCCATGTGGGCACCAGCACTGGCCATGTCAAGTGTATGGCCAGTGCAGGGGCCTCTAGGGGGCACCTGACACCCCCATTCTGCCAGCCCTTGCATAGCAGTGTAACCGCCATGCAAAGACTGGCAGATTTGGCAGATTGCCCTGGCAGATTAAGACCGTTGTTAATGCCAGGCAGCTGGCTGGTGGCAACCTGGCAATGTTGGTGGTCCAACAGTGGTGGGATCACCACAGTCATAATGTGGGGGCCATACTGCCACGACCGCAGTAGTCCAACTGCCACTGTGAGTCTGGCATTCTTGAGGCCACCAGATTTGTAATGAGGGCCAAGATGGTTGACACAACCATCATCTGCCACTAAGGCCCAAGTGTTGCACTGCATGCGTAAGGCCACATGTCTACATCGACAGAATAGGCGGGCTATGTAGGGCAGCTATGCTGGCCACACATTTGACACCATTGTGCTGCAAGGAGGTGGTAGCCTCCATCTAATATGAGGACCCTGCTACTAAAATAGACTACACAAAACATGTTCCATACATGATGAGCATACATTTTGGAATCCAGATGGTCACATACAGGTCTTGAATCAGTGCCCAAGAATGGCATGTGCATTAACACAGTCAAATTGAACCATATTACAAGACCTGGAACATACACAACACAAACACCTCTGAGTCCCCACTCAAACTGCAACAAACTACTGCCATGGAATGTTACAGGTACCTCTCAACTCTTCACTAAACCTCTTACCTTTGTAGCTGACCAAGGTTATGGCATACATCTGTGGGTCATGACCCCATTTGCAAATCCAAATACCAATGAACAGCATGCCTACAATGAAGCACACCGGAAAACACTCAATGTGGTGGAGAGGAGCTTTGGCCTTCTCAAATCATGTTTCAGGTACCTGGACATGACAGGAGTAAGCCTCCTGTATGCTGCCCCGCTGGTATGCAAGATCATACTGGTATGTGCTATCCTGCACAACGTGTGTGTCAGAAACAATATCCCCTGGGATGGACAAATAGATGTTCACAATGAGGAGGATGAGGATGATGGGACTGAGGACCTTGAGGGGCACCAGCCAAATACAGCAGCAGGAGTCCGCAGGAGACAGACAATTGTTGACAACTTTTATACATAGTCAACCAAAAAAGTACTTTGTAAATACCTCAAATAAATTTTGTTCAAAAACACAATCCTTGGTCTACTCAGTGTCCAATACATATACCTTTGGAATGTGAATCTAACGTCATGGAGTGTGTCAGAAAAACAAAAACAACAAGTATGGTACACACATCTTTGGTGATGTAGGGGGTTCTACAGACTCCATCTCACATATCAGTGACACACAAGTCCCTCGCATGTGACTTCTGAAGGTCAAGATCCATACACCACTACATATATTGTAACATCATGTGGGCAATGTGCAATTTCATGAGCCATTCACCAACACAACACCATCCCTGAAAGGTAGCATGCAAGGGAGCTACAGATAAGGTAGGGGCTGTCAGGAAATGGAGTTTAAGTAATGTCAGAAAAGAACACTGTCACAACTCTGTATGAGAGTAGCTTGGCCTGCACCGTACATGTGTTCAAGGGGAGGGGACATCATAGATAACGTTGCTTGTTCAATATTTGCCCATGGTAATTAGTCAATGTTGGAAGCTGAGCCTGCACACTGTGTCCATGGGAATATGCACTGGCACTGCAGTATGCCACATCCCAGACACATAGAGGACTCTGAATCATGTATGGCACATACACATTGGCTGGGGAATGGTCAATGGCTTGGTAGTGACATAAAGCAGCTAGGGATGTTGAATACATACACAAACACATTACAGATTGTATGGTCTATGATTTTCAATGGGAGAATACATCTGCCAAATGATAGTCTAGCTGGAATGTAGGCAGAGTGTGTGACACACCCATCTACATAGGATGCACACCTTTCACACAAATAGACTTGATTTACACATGCCCACAGCTAATAATGAGAAAAACATGTAGACTAATGTATGGGTGTCCATCCTAGGTAGCAACGGGTATGCCATTATCCACAATGATTGACCTGTGTCTGCATGTCTCCACAGTATGCCCCGTATAACATTACCCAGCACATAGCAATGCAAACCACTCATTGTCACTTACATTACAGATCCATTGCATGGTACCAAATGTAACTAAATAGCTCATACGTGTACTGGCCTCCAATCATGTGTGGCATGTGTGAACAGCAGGTGCTACTCCCTAAGGGGCCCCCTACACGAAGAGGGCGGGGTGACCTTTTTTGTTTCAGACTACTGACGAGACAGTTCACATGAATGTAAGTGACTGCTATACACATAATTAGATAGTGTTTCTTTCTTTTTTTGGTATATAGCCAGGAGAAGTCTAGTTTGATGTAGGTCCTGATGAAGCGTTAGAGGATCTTTCACGACCAATATTACGCGAAACATGTTGACCAGATCCTAGGGGAAGGTGACAATTTCCCAATACTCTAGGCTTTTCTTAAGTGGTCGAGCATTATTCTCTGATTCCACTTAATAGTGTTTTTTAATCTTGATCGTAACCCCTCTGGATAGATATTAAACAGAATAAGTTTAGGGGTTTCTAATCAATCTTAAATTCCGTTCACTCTCCTGCCAGTTACAGTGTCTGACCTCCACAACTTCAACGGCAGCCACCACATACCAAAAAAGATCTCCGGCAAAGAGCCCCCGAAAGGGGAGCCCGTCAGACATTGCACCGGCCGGTCTGACGAGGAGCTTCCCGATGATGAAGCATGACACCCTCTTGGGTGTGTGAGGGTTCTAGCTCCTAAACTTTAATTGTTCACCCTACAGCCAGGAACAGTGTACCTTTTGTTGTTGATTACATGTGCAGCATTCTCCTATAGAGTCAGGGACCCATATCACACTGAGTCAGGGTAGACACAGCCATATCGTTGGCATCTGGCAAAGCATAAATACAGCGCTAAGGAGATCATGCACCTCAACATCAGTCAGTCATGGTGAGAGTCAGCTAGGTTGTGGCATGCTGGAAGAATTGCATTGCCATGTTCAACAGTAGGTGTGGATGGACAGCTCTGAGATACTGACAAATTCTTGCTGATACAACATGCTGTGTCACGTGGAGACTACTTAAGTGCTATGGCATGTGCAATGTCATGTGTGTCTGGCACTCATTACATCTCACTAATATCGCCAATGGAACATTGACTACTGAGTTGAGAGTTGAAGGAGAAGGGAATATTCCCACATTACACAAGTCACATGTAGTATCCTGTCCCAATAACACCTGACAATGTTGTTGTAGAAGATGTGTACAAGGTGCTAGCAGACAAAAGACTGAGAGCAATGGAGGACACCAACATACCTCACCAGTCATGGCAGCTAAAAGGGTTAATGACCAGACAAACACCAAACAGACACTGTAAGACACCAATGTCTACATTTTAAACTTCAACTGATGCACAGAGAGGGTGGGCATGTTAGTGCATGACTCAGACATGTTTGCCACCAGCATACCGTGGTAATTGCCCTTTGCATGGTACCGGAACAGGAGACAGTCACATACAATTCAATCAGAACCATTTCATTTGTCCAACCTTTACATCACAACTGTTATGCAACCCCTAAGCAGGTTGAACATAGATACAAGTTTGGACTCTTAAACATCGATACATGTCCTACATGTGTAAGCACACTACCTCTGTACCTGAGAGGGGAAGGCTGACATCTTGTACTGCACTGGAATTAATCAGAGCCAAGTCTATATGTCCACATTTGAGCATGTCTCCACCTACTAGGGAGTGTGCACAGGCTGGAAATTAGCTATCATACCAGCTCAATAAACCCACGCACCACTGCTCTGACAACATCAACGTATGATAATGTCAGATGCTTGATGCACGTGCACAGGGGGCAGAGTGAAGTGGACCACCATTAACCTGCACATTCACATGCAACCATGGGCTTTTGTTGCCACACAAACTCATATATTGATATAGATGGGTAGGCCTGCCATCTATGCTACACTGCAACAGTGTGGTACAGCATCGTATGTGACAGTCAGGACTGAGATGATGTTGACATCTCAAAAAACACATATGGAAGTAGGCACACATATCCCAAAGATCTCAGCACACATGTACCACCATAATGGGCCAGCCATGGTAATGTGAATGGATTCAGTACAAAAGCTAACCTAGCAGCAACATAATGGGGGTGATTCTGAGACTGGCGGGCGGCGGAGGCCGCCCGCCAGTCTTCCCCCGACAAAATACCGCTCCGCGGTCGCAAGACCGCTGAGGGTATTTTGAGATTTGCCCTGGGCTGGCGGGCGGCCGCCAAAAGGCCGCCCGCCAGCCCAGGGCAAATCTACCTTCCCACGAGGACGCCGGCTCCGAATGGAGCTGGCGTAGTGGGAAGGTGCGACGGGTGCAGTTGCACCCGTCACGTATTTCAGTGTCTGCTTTGCAGACACTGAAATACTTTGCGGGGCCCTCTTACGGGGGCCCCTGCAGTGCCCATGCCATTGGCATGGGCACTGCAGGGGCCCCCAGGGGCCCCGCGGCACCCCCTACCGCCATCCTGTTCCTGGCGGGAGACCCGCCAGGAACAGGATGGCGGTAGGGGGTGTCAGAATCCCCATGGCGGCGGAGCGCTCTCCGCCGCCATGGAGGATTCTCCCGAGCAGCGGAAAGTCGGCGGGCGACCGCTGACTTTCCGTTTCTGACCGCGGCTGAACCGCCGCGGTCAGAATGCTCAAGGGAGCACCGCCAGCCTGTTGGCGGTGCTCCCGTGGTCGGTGACCCTGGCGGTCACCGACCGCCAGGGTCAGAATGACCCCCAATGTCATAGGTGTCACAAAACCTGTGAGAGTATGAATATACCCATCAATTGTATACTGACATATATGTGCCAGTGATGTGACTACACAGGCAATAGTTAAAAGGACAACTTCTGTCTATGCAGGAAGATGTCAATGTGAGCTTGCACACCCCCTTGACACAGCAATGTTGTGACGTATGACACAAAAGACACAACACATGTCCATACAGACACATGGCATACAGCATTATGCACCAACACACACATGTCCAAAACATCTGCAGCAACTAAAATGCATAGGAAAATACATGGCACATGTGTAGCTGTCCTATTGCTAGTTAATTACGAGAAGTAACTAGTGAGTAGACACACATGCACACTCAACTAGACAGGGAATACTTGATGTCACTGCTGTCCCAGTCTACTGCATACTCTGAGTACAAAATGGAATGACATGTCGGATGTGTATCACGCAAGGCCTAAATAAAAATATGTTTGTAGGTATGTAGACATGGATTGCCCACAGACATAACTATGTACTCCACCTGCTACTCACTAGTCATACACATATGTTCGCACATGTGCCAACATGCATGTGGACACAGTGTAGGACACATGCACAAATGCACAAAGTATGAGTGAGTGCCTACAGCTGAGTCCTGAATACACGTATTGGCTGCACATACCAATGACAGTGCAATGACATTCATGCATAGACTTGCACATGTAGCCAAAAAACATATACCACATAGTAGAACAGGGGCCAGATGTAGGAAACTGTTTGCGACTTGCAAACGGCAAAATTTGCCGTTTGCGAGTCACAAATCGCAGTTTCCTATTCAGAAATGCATTTTGCGAGTCGGGACCGACTCGCAAAATGCATTTCCGACTCGCAAATAGGAAGGGGTGTTCCCTTCCTATTTGCGAGTCTGAGTGGGATGCAATACCATTTGCGACCGCGTACGCGGTCGCAAATCGTATCGCAGTTACCATCCACTTCAAGTGGATGGTAACCCACTCGCAAATTGGAAGGGGTCCCCATGGGACCCCTTCCAGTTTGTGAATGGACCCCAAACATTTTTTTCAGGGCAGGTAGTGGTCCAAGGGACCACTGCCTGCCCTGAAAAAAAAACGAAACTAAAGGTTTCGTTTTTTTTTTTAAGTGCAGCTCGTTTTCCTTTAAGGAAAACGGGCTACACTTAAAAAAAAAAAAACTGCTTTATTTAAAGCAGTCACGAACAAGGAGGTCTGCTGACTACAGCAGGCCTCCATGTTTGCGAGTGCCTTGACTCGCTATGGGGCCGCAATTTGCGACCCAACTCATGAATATTCATGAGGTGGGTCATTGCGTCCCCATAGCGAGTCGCAGTCGGTGTCTGAGACACCGTACTGCATAACATTTTGCGAGTTGCAAATAGCGAGTCGCTATGACTCGCTATTTGTAAGTCGCAAAATGTTTCGTTTCTACATCTGGCCCCAGGTCATGTAACATGTGAAATTACTTAGGGTGCATTCAAGGGGCTACAATGGAAAAAAGGACGCTATTCTGATATGCGTAAAAAGAATTACACTAATGCATCAACACCATACCACAAGATTGCTAAAATGACACCTGGGCAACTGAGCGGCAATTCACAGTTACGACTACTATCAGTGTACCATTGAGAAAAATCTATGCATGACTCTCATGCGTAAAAAAACATGCATGAGGCTAAAAACGTGACGCACACGTCCAGGAAGTGATGTACAAGGATATCCTACCTTCAAGCATGGTACAGTAAGTGTAGTTTCACTTTCACTTCACAGTCTGTTCCCCTGTGACTGTTTGTGGTTGTGTTTTAGAGGTGCTGATGGATTTGTGGTGTGTGTGGAGGTCTTGTTGTGTCCCCTGTGCTGTGTCCTGTGTTTTTGGTGTATAAATTGTCTATTTACTTGTTATTTGTATTATTGGTGTACTGTTTTTTGTCATTGTGTTGTGGGGTGTCTGTCTGGACTAGTTTAGTTGTTGGGGGTAGTTTGGGATAGGCGTTGGGTTTAAGTTTCCTTTATTATTTATTTTGGGTGACGTCCTGTACCCTTTTGTAATGTCTGGGAAGGGTGGGATTGGGAGAATGTCACCTGATGAACTGGGGGGGTCCATATGGTTGGTGGTCCATTACCTGCCCCTCATGCTGCAAATGGGTGGCCGGGTGATCCTGGGCTACCCCACTGAGGCAAGGCGGCTGCGGCGGGGCAAGGTCGTTTACCATCTGGTGATGATATTGAAGATTGGATGCAATGATCACCAGCTCAAGCATCGGTGGGCAGATCTGGTGGCAAGGGAGCAGGATCTGCTGGACCATTTGGGAATAGAAATTGGCGGAACTGTTGGTAAGTCTCCTATTGCCAAACAATCGGCTGCATTTAGCATTTGACTGACAGTTGCAGATAAGTCTGAGTACTGTTTGTAATGGTTGTGAACATGTCATATGCAACCAGTATGGGGAGTCTCTGCCCCACTTGAGGGCAGCAGATCAAATGTCGTACAATTTAGACAATGCAGGACACTTGTATGATGAACCCAGCATAACCATCATTAAGGGGCGTATGTAAGTGCCCCTAGCACAACCTTGGCGCTGCCATAGTGTCATATAATTAATGGTAAGGCGGCACTAACTTGCCATTTACCCTACGTAGTCTTTACAAAGTGCATGTGTTGCACCACTTTGGCAAGGCTTGACATACATCATTGCTGTGCCAACCACAATGTATGCAAGGGGGGCGTTCTTGTGCAAAGGGGTCCTCCATATTAGCAAAAAGAAGTCAATGAGACTGCTGCACCCCATATCTATGGCTCCAAGTGTAGTGATGAATGCACAGTTTAACTTTCCAATTATGCAGCTTGGAATGACACCTGTGCCATGACACAGGCATGAAAGGGTTTGTAACAATTAGTTAGGGAGGGCAAAATCCAGACCTCAGTGTCACAACAAATGTTCCAAAGTATGAACATTCTTTAGGGCTGTTGAGTGAAGGTGTGAAATATGTGTATAGAAATGTTTGAGAAGGGCCCCTATGTAGTCAGCAGATGTTTCTGTGATCTGTACGATTTCCTGCTGAGTGCATCATTGGCCTTCACATGTAAGCATATTCTTGGCCCACACTGCCATCATGCTGTGACTTAGTAATGACTACGCACACACATGGATGTGAGTAAGGGGTACACTAAGACCCGCAAGGGCAGTATAGATGCAATAGGTGCTGCAATACTGTAGTCCTATCAACCTCTTGGTGTCATTATGCAAGGCCATGTTAGGGAGCCTGACCATGCACTGGGTCCAGACTACTGGCAGTTCCATTTGACCTGTGCATTGTGTATCAGAGTCAGCCTAATACACTGAACTATGTTGTCCATTTGCATTAACCAGGATTTACACTAAGCAATGTTCTACATTCATGTCTTATAGGTGGACCTGCCCCTTACGCCAACGGAGAGGTGGCGAGATTTGAAGACCCTGATGCATCCAGTAAGTGCCATATTGTGGCTCCCGTTAGCTACTCCAGAGTTTGGTGTGAGTCAATCAGAAGAGTGGAATGCAATGAGTGATGTCGTTTTCTGGGCCAGTGATCAGAAATCATAGGAGGATGGATGGTGACATCATTTGGCATGTGTAAGAGGCCCAAGCACCACCAGAGCTTCTATATTTGAGAGGCTCAGGGGGACGCTAAGTACTGCCCCGTGTATACATGGTGGGCTTAGGAAACATTTTGTAGCTTCACATTACCTTGTCAATACGGCCCCATTCACATGCAGTACTCTGCGTGGAAGGAGCGTGCAATGGGTGTTCCAGTGGCTGTGCCATAGCAACACCCATACCAATTAGTGGTGTCCCAGATCTACACATTTCCTTACACTAGAGGCTGTAGCACATCCTGAAAACACACCAATGTGTGGCTTAACAGGCCACAACAAGCTAACATATAGGTTGCTGTGCCTTCCATACTTCGGTCTTTCAATGGGTGCTGCATTTTGTTTGTGTATGAAGGTGTCCCTCAAGGCTCAATGATTATCTCCCCCTCAACGCAGCCAGCTAAGCAGCATGTGGTAAGGGTGGCTGGGTCAAGTACTGGAAGATAGATTAGTGCCGGCGTAGGTGACAACACAGTGATATGCCCTCTCCCATACAATACAGTGCATCCCTGTGTTGTGAACTTGGCAGAGTGCTGCTTTGCCAGTTGTCCTTCAGCATGGTGCGCTGTCATATTCCCATCATGTATGTTGTGGGGTCATGCAATGAGATTGGCTTGCATGTAGTTCTAAGGGCAACGCATGCTGGCATGGAATTGTGTGAAAAAGGATTAATAATGGCTGACCTCATATTTATGGATGTCTGCTATCATAGGTCACATGCCAGCTGTATATGTACGTAGCATGCCTGTTGTAAACAACCTTGTCACAGCACCATAATCCACAATGTGTGCCACACATGGCACACACTTGATGACAAGATGGCACAGATGTTGGGTTCCAACTGCATTACTCTGTAGCTGGATTCTGTAGGAGACATACACACCACAGGTGCCACTGTACCCTCCAGAGATGATGAGGCAGTGGTAGAGTAAGGAGCCATAATTTCCTGAACAGCAGCAATCAGTGTACACAATGTGTGGACAACTCCACTCAAGATGTTCCAGGTCATAGTCTATTAATCTCCTAACACCAGATATCAACAGTGTAACCAGTATGGTGCAGCCACCATGTAAATTGTGACTGATATAGGTCACATCACAGATGCATAAGAAGGCAATGCTGTGTGTGTAGCTGGTGCAGTGAGGGTATCTGACATGCATCTGCTAATAATGTGAGACGCTCCCTGATACAGTTGCAGCTCACAAATCTGTGACACAATTGCTGTGGCCTTCAGGACATCCATAAAGCCACCATGTGCGTGCAATTGAACACACATAGCACTACATGCCACAGGGTAGGGGGCTTCAGTTCTGTAATGTCTTGACAACAGAGATTGTACAGGTCAGGGTTTACCCAACATTTCTCATATCAAGGTAACGTCAGGGTTGGACTTTTTTCCCTTTACAGGGTCATCTCCAATAGTTTTGCCTCCTATTTTTTCTGACCTGTTTTTGTTGGCGTCTGAACTCTGAGCACTTTACCACTGCTAACCAGTACTAAACTGCATATGCTTTCTGTGTAAATTGTATTGCTGATTGTTTTATCCATGATTGGCATAGCTTATTTACTGGTAAGTCCCTAGTACAGTTCACTAGAGGTGCCCAGGGCCTGTAAATCAAATGCTACTATTGGGCCTGCAGCACTGGGTGTGCCACCTATATTAGTAGCCCTGTAATCATGCCTCAGACCTGCCGCTGCAGTGTCTGTGTGCAGTTTTTAAACTGCTAATTCGACTTAACAAGTGTACCCACTTGCCAGGCCTAAACCTTCCCTTTTCTTACATGTGAGACACCCCTAAGGTAGGCCCTAGGTATCCCCATGGGCAGGGAGCACTGTATGTTTAAGGTAGGCCATACACTAATGTGTTTTATATGTCCTGACAGTGAAATACCTCCAAATTCGGTTTTCACAGTTGCAAGGCCTATCCCACTCATAGGTTAACATGGGGGCTACCTTTAAATATGATTAAAGTGTAGATTCCCTTTGGGAGCAGATAGACATGTTAAGTTTGGTGTCTCTGAGCTCACAATTTAAAAATACATCTTTTAGTGAAGTTGGTTTTGAGATTGTGTGTTTGAAAATGCCACTTTTTGAAAGTGTGCATTTTTATTGCTTAAACCATTCTGTGACTCTGCCTGTTTATGGATTCCCTGTCTGGGTCAGTTTGACAGTTGGGCTGTTTGCACCTCTCTCTAGACAGTGACACAAAGGGAGCTGGGGTGTAGCCTGCATATCCTGATGAGCTATCTGTGCTAGGAGGGAGGGGAGGAGTGGTCACTTACACCTGAAAGGGCTGTGCCTGCCCCCACACAATGCAGTCTCCAACCCCCTGGTGTGTGTCTGGGGCCTGGCCTGGGCAAGGCAGGACTCACAAACAAGAGAGACTTTCTTTTGAAGTAGGCCTACTTCAAAGGTCAAAATAGGTCTAAGAAGAGCACCCAAACCCCTGAAAATTAGATCACTTCTGGAAATCAAGAGGAACCTCTGCCTGGAGAAGAGCTGAGGAAAAGTGGTGCCCTGCCTGTGACTGTGCTTTGTGGAGCTATCCTACAGTTGCTGCTTCTGCCTGTGCAAAGGGACAAAGACTGGACTTTGTTGTGCATTCCTGCTTGTAAAGAAATCTCCAAGGGCTTGTCCTGAGCTTGCCTCCTGTTGTTGACGTCTCTGGGCCATCAAAGACTTCCCCTGCCAGCACCTGGACTCTCTGCTGAGACTCCTGCCCTGCAAGTGGTGCCCTATCCAGTTCCTGGGCCCTTGAAAGGTGAAGCTGGCAGACCAGGACTGAAACTCCACGCACAGACCGCCATGTGGGGAAAATTTTGACGCACCTTCCGAGAGGCGGCTGAGAAACGGCGCGCCGCCATCTTCGCGGCTGAAAGATAGCCTGCCTGAAGAAGGGTGATACCCTGAAACCAGTCCTAGAATGCTTGTTTCCAGTCCAGGGAAGACCTGGCTTTGCAGTTCAGGCTGGACTGTTCCCATGGGGAACAGGGTCAAGACTGATTTGCATTTGGCTGGGTTCAAACTGGAATGGCATGGGTGGCAAAAAACGATGGATTAGGCCCAGATCTCTGTACTGTGGGTGAATGTTTGACATTGCTCAGCATTCCGTCCATCACTTGTTCTTTTTGCATTTGTCGCCCCAAGTGGGAAGGGTATGCCCAAACGTGGGTCCCTTGCTCCTCACACCACTGGAATCAAGCTAGCCTGGCTGATGAAGTGTGATACCCTGAAACCGGTTCTAGGATGCTTGTTACCAGTCCAGGGAAGACCTGGCTTGGCAGTTCGGGCTGGTGTGTTCCCATGGGGAACAGGGTCAAGACTGATTTGCATATGGCTGGGTCTAAACTGGAATGGCATGGGTGGCAAAAAACGATGGATTTAGGCCCAGATCTCTGTACTGGGGGTGAATGTTTGACATTGCTCAGCATTCCGTCCATCACTTGTTCTTTTTGCATTTGTCGCTCCAAGTGGGAAGGGTATGCCCAGACGTGGGTCCCTTGACCCCCATGCCACTGGAATCAAGCTAGCCTGACTGATGAAGTGTGATACCCTGAAACCGGTCCTCGGATGCTTGTTTCCAGTCCAGGGAAGACCTGGCTTGCAGTTCGGGCTGGAGTGTTCCCATGGGGAACAGGGTCAAGACTGATTTGCATATGGCTGGGTCCAAACTCGAATGGCATGGGTGGCAAAAAACAATGGATTTAGGCCCAGATCTCTGTACTGGGGGTGAATGTTTGACATTGCTCAGCATTCCGTCCATCCCTTGTTCTTTTTGCATTTGTCGTTCCAAGTGGGAAGGGTATGCCCAGACCTGGGTCCCTTGCTCCCCCCCCCATGCCACTGGAGTTAAGCTAGCCTGTCTGATGAAGGGTGATACCCTGAAACCAGTCCTAGGATGCTTGTCCCCAGTCCAGGGAAGACCTGGCTTTGCAGTTCGGACTAGACTGTTCCCATGGGGAACAGGGTCAAGACTGATTTGCATATGGCTGGGTTCAAACTGGAATGGCATGGGTGGCAAAAAAATGATGGATTTAGTCACAGATCTCTGTACTGGGGGTGAATGTTTGACATTGCTCAGCATTCCGTCCATCACTTGTTCTTCTTGCATTTGTCGCCCCAAGAGTGAAGGGTGTGCCAAGACGTGGGTCCCTTGCTCCCCCATGCCACTGGAGTCAAGATAGCCTGCCTGAAGAAGGGTGATACCCTGAAACCAGTCCTAGGATGCTTGTTTCCAGTCCAGGGAAGACCTGGCTTTGCAGTTCCGACTGGACTGTTCCCATGGGGAACAGGGTCAAGACTGATTTGCATTTGGCTGGGTTCAAACTGGAATGGCATGGGTGGCAAAAAACTATGGATTTAGGCCCAGATCTCTGTACTGAGGGTGAATGTTTGACGTTGCTCAGCATTCCGTCCATCACTTGTTCTTTTTGCATTTGTCGCCCCAAGTGGGAAGGGTATGCCCAAACGTGGGTCCCTTGCTCCTCACGCCACTGGAATCAAGCTAGCCTGGCTGATGAAGTGTGATACCCTGAAACCGGTTCTAGGATGCTTGTTTCCAGTCCAGGGAAGACCTGGCTTGGCAGTTCGGGCTGGTGTGTTCCCATGGGGAACAGGGTCAAGACTGATTTGCATATGGCTGGGTCTAAACTGGAATGGCATGGGTGGCAAAAAACGATGGATTTAGGCCCAGATCTCTGTACTGGGGGTGAATGTTTGACATTGCTCAGCATTCCGTCCATCACTTGTTCTTTTTGCATTTGTTGCCTCAAGTGGGAAGGGTATGCCCAGACGTGGGTCCCTTGCTCCCCATGCCACTGGAATCAAGCTAGCCTGGCTGATGAAGTGTGATACCCTGAAACCGGTCCTAGGATGCTTGTTTCTAGTCCAGGGAAGACCTGGCTTGGCAGTTCAGGCTGGAGTGTTCTCATGGGGAACTGGGTCAAGACTGATTTGCATATGTCTGGCTCCAAACTGGAATGGCTTGGGTGGTAAAAAAATGATGGATTTAGGCCCAGATCTCTGTACTGGGGGTGAATGTTTGACATTGCTCAGCATTCCGTCCAGCACTTGTTCCTTTTGCATTTGTTGCCATTTGTGGGATAACATATGGCATCACTGCAGCAAGGAGGAACTGTTGATTTTTCAGGATAACAGCAATATCCCGTTGGCAGGCAGCTGTGTGTACAAATACACATGTTGTTATGTCCATCAGACACTGCTTGACTCCACGAAGTGGGGAATATGTTCCTCAGTTGGCAGCTGTGTGTTCATTAACTGTCACGAGGCACATGCTCATTCCCTCTAGGCTGGCTGCCATAGTCTCCATCCCCACCTGCACCTGGTTGGCCAGCTCCCACTGGACTCCTACCACTGTCCTCTGGAAGCTTGTCCCTGGGTCCTCGGAGTCCTGAGCTGTGTCTGTGCTGGTAGTTTGTAAAATATGGGTATTCGGTGGGTCTCCTGGGATGGCTGCTACATTGGTTGTCCTCCGTGCAACTGGAGGTGGTGTCTGGAGGGATACCAGGACATCCTGGAGAGTCTTGTGGCTGATGATTGCCATCTGGTCATCCACTTCATCAGAAAACTCCAGGACAGGCAGATCAGCAGGAGAGCCATCATCCTCTGCAATGAGATGGTGTAAAATCAATCTTTCTATGTTGTGGCAGTTGACACGTCACGTCATGAATTGCTACTGAAAGCTGAGTGACAACTTACAGCCCAAACATTGTTCATTTACATTATTGGTGCAATTTATCAGCCCTTTGCAGCACCTGGGTGTCACGTAAAGGGAAGCTCAGGTGGCGAAATAGGCTGCATCATATTTACAAGCTGTGATGTAATTCCTTTTGGTATCTTGACACCATCTTGTTATTGTGGGCCCTGCCTATGCATCAATTAGCATGGTAGGGCTTTGCAATGGCTGTTGCAGTGGCCAAGCCACACCAATACACATTGCAGTGTGCCCCTGTCCTAGTTTTACATGTTTTTCACACACCAGGGTGTCACCAAAACCTTACACCACCCAAAGGATGGCATTACCAAGGCGCAATATTGTTGTTTACTTTGATTGCTCCTCATGTTGATATATATGTATGTGTCCTATGTTCCACAGCACACACGGCCCTAGCAGATTTCCAATTCAGTTTCTGGTTGTGCTGGAAGGTGCTCTCCTACACAACTATGATCCCTCTCAATGCATCCATCCTTGCACTATGGTGCAAGAGATGCAGCATTGTGGCAGTGCAGCTAATTTAACACAGGCACAAGGGTGGACCCAGGGATGGCCAGCATGGGTATAGTTTGTTCATGTGTACACCATTTTCTTCATGACAGTGCCTGATGCCACAAAATAATGGACATAAACAATGTTGAACTTAGATCAGGGCCTCGAGCTAGTTTGATGGAGATTTTGCAGGTAGTTGTACTGGTGCATACCTGGACCCTCATTACAAGTCTAGCAGTCCTATGACCACCAGATTGACATTGGCAATATGACCACTGCCAGCAGCGCAGGTGAAAGTGGCATATGTTGTACATGGGGAATGGCCCATGGGCCAATAGCCTTGCACTGGCAGGTTGCCAGCAGCTTACAGACTGGCAATGCCATCTGTCTTGTGACACCAGCCCAGCATTACGATCAGCGCTACCCTCCAGGTATGTTCCTGTTTTTCCGACAGCCTTTGCATGGCGGTCAAACCACCATGCAAAGGTTGGTGGGAATGTGGTGTGCCCCTGGGTGCCCCTGCACAGCCCATCCACCTAGCATGGGCAGTACAGGGGACCCCATGCCCAGGCCCTTTGCGCTTTCCACTGCGTGATTTGCAGTGAAAAGTGCAGCATGTGCTGTCACACCCGATGCACCCCAAGATAGGCGCTGGCTCTACTTGATCCATCAACAAGGTAGTGGTAACTGCCCAACAGAGCTGACATGAAGAGACACATTTCCACCGCCATCCCAGCGTGTTACTCATACTGCCAACCGAGGATGGTAAGCTGCACTAGCAGTCTTACTAACGCCAGACTTGGCCATGCGCTACCCCCACCCGTCAATGTGAAATTGTGCACCATGATGTTCAGAGATATACACCATATGTTGTGTTTGTGTGATTGTTTCCCCATGCCTATGTGGCTCACATGGCAGTGTCAGAGTTGTTGTGGGCTCAGCCTGTATGAGTTATGACCTATAGATTGCAATCTGTAGTGCATATGTGCTCTACTGGCACAGTTCTGATCAGCGTCAATATGTGTGGCTCCACACTGCACCAGGCTAGTTACACTGAGAAAATGGCAAGAAACAGAAAGGCTGCACTGCAAACTGGAGGTAGAAGTCAAGCACCACAGGAGGACCTGGGTGAGATGGAGGAGATGGTTGCAGCGGTCAACCCGAAGGAACTGGTCACTGGAATTGCAGGACAGGACAGCGCCACAAATACAGGGTAAGTTGCACAGGCTAAATAAATGCATATTTAACAAATGCAAGAAGGGGGAGGCTCATAGGACACACTCAATGCATGTGAAAGGAGCGCAGAGGGACACATTGCACATGAATCAAGTTGCACCATTCAAACGTAAGCAACACATGTACACCTGCCTTGGTTGTGCCATGCACCACACCACATACACAACCTGGACATATGTTAATCACCAACGCTACATACCAACATGTACATATGCAGCACATAGGACGGAAGGCATGTCTAATTACTGTGCCTGTGGTTGTGTCATCACAACATCCCTTGCATATAGTCAAACAAACCCTACCAACACAACCAAGACATCAGAGACTAGGAATTCAGTCAATATTATTCCCAAGGTTACGTCATGGTGGTGTCCCTTGCAGAAACACCTCGCAACTGCCTTGTCCCATTGCCAAAACATGTGGGCTGCATCTTACAGCACACATTCAAATGCAACCTTAGCCAATATTACTCAGACATGTGCCGGAAGCACCACCACCCTGCACATAAACAACACATCCTCATAAGGCAGCCACTTCTCCATCATGCAGTAAGGATGCCTCTCTGGGTGCCGGGAAAAGTAATCTGGGAAGCCGCTGGGGGAATTGCAGGGTGGTCCTGTATCACAGGAAACATAGCACTACCCATTGTAATTAAACTGGCAAAGTATGGAGCCACACATATTGACGCTGATCAGAAATGTGCCACTAGAGAAAATATGCACTACAGATAGCAATATGTAGGTCACAACACATACAGGCTGAGTTCACAACTACTCTGAGACAGCCATGTGAGCCACATAGGAATTGGGAAATAACCACACAAACACAACATACGTTGTATGTCTGTGAACTTCATGGTGTACAATTTCACATTGACGGGAGGGATGGTGCATGGGCAAGTCTGGCGTTGGTAAGACTGCTAGTGCCGTTTACCCTCCGCGGATGGCAGTATGAGTTACACACTGGGATGGCGGGTGGAAATCTGTCTCCTCATGTCAGTTCTGTGGGGCAGTTACCACTACATTGTTGATGGAACAAATAGAATCAGCGCCAATCTTGGGGTGCATTGGGTGTGACAGGACACAATGTTCTTAGCACTGTAAATCAGTTCCCTGATGACCTGGATGACCAGCTGAAAACCATCAGCTAAGAGACCTTCCAGGATGTCCTGTTATCCCTCCAGACACCAACTCCAGTTGCAAGGAGGACAACTAATGTAGCAGCCATCCCGAAAACCCACCCAACACTAAAATAGTACAACCTACAAGCAGAGACACAGCTGAGCACTCCGAGGACCCAGGGACAAGCTTCCAGAGGAAAGTGATAGGAGTCCAGTGGGAGCTGGCCAACCAGGTGCAGGTGGGGATGGAGACCCTTACAGCCAGCCCAGAGGGACTGCACACGTGCCTTGTGACGGCTAATGAACACACAGCTGCCAAACGAGGCACACACTCTCCACTGCTTGGAGTCCAGCAGTGCCTGAATGACATAGCTGCTGCCATGAAGGCGAGGCCACAACAACTGCCCTCCCAAACTGGCATCAGCATGATTGAGAACAAGCTGGACTCCATGCAGCGTGAAGTGGCCTCCCTCAGGGCAGACATGGCTGCCTACCACCGGGATGTTGCTGCTATCCTGAAAAATCAGCAGCTCCTCTTTGCAGCAGTGATGGCATATGTTGTTCCAAAAATGGCAGCTGCTGGGAATTGGGATTCCACATCTCCATCCACTGAAGTGTGTGTGACCACCTCTGCCTCCCCACCACCATCAATGGCACAGGAGACAGCACCCACATCGGAGGATGAAGATGTGGAACAGATCACCTTTACTCGGAAAAGTACCCGGTAGCACCAGCCTATACCACACTGGCAGTGTTCTCCTTTGTTCTGTGCTTAAGATCATGCCAGTGTTAGCACAGTTGGATATGTGCACTCTTCACCCACCCACTGTTGACCTGTCCGCTATTGTCTCACTTACCAATTTGCAATTATTGTTCCTCCGCACTTATCAGCACTACTACGAAGCATGTCCCATGACATGTCCCTCAACCCTGGATCTGTGTTCTGTTACAAATGTATGAATTTAACACATGGGGTCACTGACCTGGATATTGTAAATATCTCACTACAACACTTCCACTTGTAAATAAACACCTTGTACACAATCAGCATGTTTAGGTCTATTGTGATCCATTGACTCAGCTAAATGATTGTAATGTGTGAATCCATGTCATTGGTCACAGAATATCAGTACAAGAGTGCAGGACTATGGGGGCACAAAGCTACACACAAAGTTCCTAACGTGACAAATGTGTATGCTGGTCTCATCACCTACAAGCAATGCACTTACTATGTCACAAAAGAAGAACACATATATGGTTCCCTCACTATATACAACAGGTATGGCTGTAAAGCATGTCTAGGGCTATATCGTTAGCTGGGAGTACCAGAATAACTCATTGCTGTGATACAGAGGCAGCTAACCTCAGTTGAAGTCTACCTGTCAGTTTTGCAGGACAGAGTTCCAATTGAGGCTGTTGGCAGATGTGCCAAAGTTCTTAACATTCCTACACACGACCCCAACACTGACAGCTGAAGTACCAGACATACCCGTCCAATATAAAGTAAGCATAGTCATCATGAGTGGTGGGTACACTGGATAGCAGATGCATGGACTAGTTGATGTGATGTTGCTGCCAATGTAACAGCTCAGTTGTCAATAGGTGACCCACATGTTAAGAGAGGTATTTGAGGGCAGGACGGAATCTCTATGCCAACCCCCAATTTGCCCTGTGCACTCATGGGAAGACACTGAGACTCAACCATATTACACAAATTTTATGGGAGAATGCAAAAATCTTTATTATAATTTCCAGCGACCTAAAAAAAAAAAAACTATCCTAAGCTAACCTATACTAACTATACTTACTCAGCAACTAAAACTATCTACCCTATGCTAAACACATTAAACACCACACTCTAAACATTGCACCCGCCCTCCTTAAGTTACTAGTTACTAGACACATGCAGGACAACAAATACTAATACTACACATGTACTAAATAATCTTAAACAAATATATATTTTTCTGTACTTTTTTCATTGTAATCTTTTATTTCATTATTTATTTTGATAAAACACATAGATGAGATAGGAATAACCCCCCCCCAACTACACTTATCCAAACTAATCTATAAACCTACACTAACCTAACACTAACCCTCTAAAACCCACCATAAAATATCTGAAAAAGTCACAAGAGAGGGGACTGAACCGGGAGGTTGCAAATCACAATGAAGTTACAGTTTGGCCTTTTTGAGCTTCTTGATGTATTTGAACATCTTCTTGTTGCCTGCAGCTTCCTCCTCCAATCTGTCCAAACGAGTAAGAACGAGAGACATGTCCCTCTGCAGATCCTGCAGCAACTGTGTTAAAATGGCAGTAGGTGGTGTGGGCAGTAGTAGTGCCAGTGTGGTGACTGCTGCAGCCAATGTTGTTGGGGTGGTGCTAGCTGTGCCCCCCTGCACTGCTGAGGAGCCTGAGGCTTGCTGAGCCTTTTTAGGCTGTGTAGGGGCCCCATGTGGGATTGCCCGCCATTCCCCTGTAGCCTGAAGTGGCTACCCATACGTCAGTACCCTGACTCCACTGCCAGGATACTGCCCTCTTCTGGAACTCACGCCTCTCCTCATTTGCCATATTGGCATCTATAATATGAAGACAAGCAAATATCAGTGTCAGCATTGGGTGGAGTCTGTACAGATTACTAGTTTACACTGCTACATCTAATCACACACGCACTCCAACACACATTCCAGAAAAGACAAAGGGCATGATTAATGTAAAGTCAGCGCTGTCTTTGCATCATATTTGTTATGCAAAAGCGACGCAAACTTACATAATATTTCACATTTAGTAAGTTTGCACCGATTTTGCATAAAAAAATAATGCAAAGGTGGCTAACTTTTCATAAATCAGGCCCAAATTTCCTCCTCATCGGTGTCTATTTCCAACCATACATCACCAGTATCATGGCTGTGTAAGTGGGAGGGGGGATGCTGTTGGTAACCATAAGATGGCAGAGCTGATAGGTATACATGCAAGCCTGATCAACATAACTGTCACCTACACTGTGAACATCACATCTACCTAATAATTTGGTATTCCTCTCCTCCTGAGCCTAAGGGGGGATGGCCATGCTATCCATCATCTCAGCAGTCCTGGTCATCCACCAAGCCCTGCCCACTCATACATGGAGTCAAGGAGTGGACTACCTGTTAGGAGGGCTGCCAACTAGGAAGCTGGGATCCATAGGTCAATCACATCTACATTCATGTGTCCAGGTGTAGACACGCATTAATATGTGATCTGCCATGCTGCACACATTGGGCCTTGATCTGCATGCACGCCAATGACATTCCACAAAAGTGAAACATACATGAAGTGCACAAGATGGAGTGCCATGCTAGGGGAAAATTGCCAGCCCAGTCCTCCACCTTCATGACAATACAGGGATGTATCAATTTAAACTCAATATGGTGCACCCCTGTGTTGTCACCTATGCCTGGGCAAATACTGCTTACATACATCAATCCAGGGAGCCTTACCCATGGTGCATAGTTGGCTGCGTTGAGGGGGAGTTTGATTATGTGCAAAGGGACACCTTCCAACACAATAAAGTAACCAACAAAGACGATATACAATAGATGTGTTCTGCCTAATGCATCAGCCATTGAAATATCCCAATCGGAGGATACATAAGAGTATTCATCCTCATTGCACATTGCTAAGCCCTACCCCTTACGGTGTGTGCTGAATTTGGCATGGCTCTGGTGTGAGCAAATCTGTTAATCTGGGACTGGATCTAAATGCAATGGGTGTTGCTGTGGGTGTGCCACAGCACCACCCATTGCAACTTATCACGCTGCCTAAGATATTGAAGTCTTATTACACCTGTGTCAGAGCAAATTTGGCTAACCTCATGCCAGGAGTGGTGTTAGCAGGGTGCAATGAGGAGAAAAGTTGGCATATTCCCTTGTTTCTTGCTCTTTCTATGTGTGCTGCACTCTGCAACACACAGAGTAAGAGCAAATCGCATATGGAGATACTTTTTGTGCGGGAGGGTGTACTGCACAACAACTACCCCCCTCTCAACGCAGCCAACTGTGCACCATGGCACAAAGGTGGCTTTGTTGGGGATTGGCTGCAAAGTTAGCAACAATGCAGGTGACAACATAGGGGTGCACTGTATACAATGAAATACAGCGCATCCCTGTGTTGTGAAAATGAAAGAGTGCACCACTGCCAATTTTCTCACAGCGTTGCACTCTGTCATTCTTAGTTACAAATGGCTGTAAAGTTGGCTTATCAGCACCTTGTACACATGATGCTGAGCATTGCGCACCACGAGCCTCACAAGACTTGATCCTGTGGTGGTGCTTCAGGTTCTTAAAAATGGGCCATGATAACACCATCCAGCCCACTATGATAGTTTATCACATCTAGCATTGTATTCAACACACATAACTCACTCACACCAAACCCTGGATTACTTCACAGGATACACATTCTCACACTTACTGGATGCATCAGGGTCTTCAAACCGCGCCTCTTCACCGATTGTGTAGGGGGCTGGTCCAACTGTGAGACATGAATGGTAAACCCTACTTAGGCCCTCATTACAACCCTGATGTTCAGTGTTAAAGCGGCGGTAATACCGCAAACAGGCCGGCGAAAAAAGAAAATGGAATCATGACCATGGCGGAAACCGCCAACATAGACAGCCACTTTAACACTCCAACCGCCACGCCGGTAGAAACAAACATTGCGGCAGTAACCGCCAACAGACAGGCGGAGGACAATGTCCCACCCACCCTATCACAAGATGCCTATCCGCCACCTTTTCCGGGGGCGGAACCAATGCAAACAAAAACACAGTGGAAATAGTACACAGAAGGGAAAACACTCACCTCTCCACACCCCACGAGGAACCAGGACGCCATGGAGCCCGAATTGAAGATACTGCCGATGCTGGTCTTCCTTCTCTTCTATCAGGAGCACCAAAGACAGCGACGACGACCACGGTGAGTACTGCACCTACAACACAGGGGAGGGGGGAGGGAAAAGAGAGTGACACACACACGCAACACGCAACACCCCCACCCCACCCTCACCCACAACACCATACACACAAATACATGCAGCAACAGTACACATACACCCCCTCACCCCCTGGAAGAACGCAAGGACAAAAGGAAATTATTTGAACAAATGTAATCATGTGAAATCTCATTATCAAAGTTCAAAATCCAGTAAATAAAATTATGTACACCAACTACACAAGTCCGGATAGTGCACCAATCATTGTCTGTGGACCACTGGGCCCAAAATGCATGGGCGAAGCCCACGCTAGATACCTTACTGGAAACGGAGAGAACACTGGAGGGGCATCAGATCGAAATGAAACAGGCACCTCAGGGGGAGCGAGGGCACCTCAGCCAGATGAACGCACGACGCCACTGCTGCACGAGGGGGCTCCATGCCCATTGATGCATCTGGGGAGTGCAAAGCCACAGTCTCTCAAGTCTCTCCAGTGGGTGGTTTGCCCACTGCTTTATCCTGGGGAGTGCAAAGCCACAGTCTCTCAAGTCTCTCCTGTGGGTGGGTTTCCCACTGCTTTATCCAGGGGAGAGCAAAGCCATAGTCTCTCAAGTCTCTCCAGTGGGTGGGTTGCCCACTGCTTTATCCTGGGGAGTATAAAGCCACAGTCTCGCAAGTGGATGTCATTCTCCACTGGTTCTGGAGGGGGCCTGGTGCCCAGAGTGCTTCATTCTGCCTAGGACTGAGGTAGTGGATGTCATTCTCCACTGGTTCTGGAGGGGGCCTGGTGCCCAGAGTGCTTCATCCTGCCAAGGACTGAGGTAGTGGATGTCAGTCTCCACTGGTTCTGGAGGGGGCCTGGTGCCCAGAATGCTTCATCCTGCCAACGACTGAGGTAGTGGATGTATCTCTCCACTGGTTCTGGAGGGGTCCAGGTGCCCAGAGTGCTTCATCCTGCCAAGGACTGAGGTAGTGGATGTATCTCTCCACTGGTTCTGGAGGGGGCCTGGTGCCCAGAGTGCTCCACGTGCAGTGTGGCAGGTACAATGCACTCACCTGGGTGTGCGTGGCACGACATTAGTGAGGTACAGGTAGCATGATACGCCATGGAGGCAGCGACATACCCCACTCTGCTGCGGCTTTGCATTCCACCTGCAGGTGCCAACAGTGATGTCAGTAATGCTTCATGGAAGATGCCCAGGGTCCTGGAACTCACCACCAGCCACGGACGACTGACCAATGGGGATGGTAGGCATGTCAATGGTGGTGCCACTGTCCGAGGATGAAGTGGGACCACTGGCGGTGCTTGCGGCGGTGTCTTTGGTGGCAGTGCTGGCGGTGGTGTCTGTGGCGGTGGTACTGGCGGTGGGGTCTGTGGTGGCGGTGCTGTTGGCGGGGTCTGTGGGGCAGGGCATGTGTCAGCACCTGCTGAGGGAGAAAGCAGGATGTATCCTGCAGCCTCGGACGGCTGCCCACCGGGGAAGAGGCTGGGGACTGTCGCAGCGGCTGGAGACGTGCCGGAGGCGGTGCAGGTGGCGGTTCAGGTGGTGGTGTTCGCCACTGTACAGGTTGGCGTGGATGTGGACAGAAGGTGTGACACTGGTCCCTCAGTCTGTGCCACCATGCCCTCTCCTGACCTGCCCTTCGTTTATGGCCCTTCCCCCACCTTTGATGGTGACGCAGTTGTCTTGCCACTATCCCCTTACGTTTTCGCTGACCCCTTGGTGGCTGGTGGTTTCGGCTTCTCCCTCTGGGATGTGGGCACCTTTTTCACCTTGGTAGGTGGCAGAATGTCCTTGCTCCCGCAACGTGGCACACTCGCAGCCCTGATGGTTGGCGCACTTCATGACTCCGCAGTTGCTGGCACCACTGTGCCTGGGATGTGGTGGCTGAGGTGCTGGGCTGGGACCTGGAAAGCCTGGCCCTAGGGGAAGGACGGGGGAGAGGTGTAGGGAAGAGGTCAATGTTAGCCAGGAAAAGTTTTTTAGACACACTGGGACGGGTAGATGGAGGGGGTTTGGGAGTGGAGGGAGAGGTAGTGGTTGTAGGAGGTGTACATCTGCTGAATTTGGGTGAAGATGCATGGGCTGGAGGCTGTTCTGAGGTGGATGGCTGTTGGGTGGGTGTGTGCCTGCGTTTGTGTACTTTGGGAGGAGGGCTCACAGACACACTGGGAGAGGACACGGGATGTGTGAATGGTAGTTGGGGTGGTGATTGCACGTGAGAGTTGTGTGGTGATGGGCGTGCTGGTGATGGAGGTAGTGGCTGAGGATGTAGTGCAAACAGGTGTGAGTGGAGACGAGACTGGGAGGGAGGAGGGAGATGTGGAGGAGGGGGACATAGTGGAGGGAGTGGATGTTGGTATGAGTGCATGGGTATGTTGCTTGTGTTAGTGCCTGTGGGATGGGTAGTGCTTATGTTTGCCTGAGCCACTCTTGTGTTTTGATGTGTGTGCATGTTGGTCTGATGGTGTGCTTGGGATAGGCTGAGGTACAGGGGATTGGGTCTAGGTGGAGGAGGTTGGCGGGGAGGCTGGACACAGGGACAATGGCTGCCATCAATGATGAGGCCAAAGCCTGAAATGCTCTCTGTTGGGCTGCCTGGCCAGAATGAATGCCCTCCAGGTATGCATTTATTTGTTGCAAATGCCTCTCAACACCCTGGATGGCATTCAGAATGATAGACTGCCCAATAGTGAGGGATCTCAGGAGGTCAATAGCCTCCTCACTGAGGGCAGCAGGGCTGACTGGGGCAGGGCCTGAGGTGCCTGGGGCGAAGGAGATGCCCATCCTCCTGGGTGAGCAGGCACGGGACACACACTGAGGGGCTGCTGGGAGGGCGGTGCTGGTAGGGGGGGTGGCGGCTGCACCTGTTGATGCGGTGGGCACAGAGGGGCCCGCGACCGCAAGGGAGCTCCCATCAGAGGAGGAGTCATTGTCGCAGGTGTCTTCTCCTGGCCCCGTCGTGGAGCTCCCCTCGCCGTATGACCCACTGGTGGCTTCAGACTCCGTAGCTTCACCCTCCAGGGCCAAGTGGGATTCAGCTCTCTCCTGCTCCGGTGCCAATGCTCCTCCGCCTGATGATGCTATTGTACACAAGAACAGGGAGACCACAAAAAGGGGGGGAAGACATAAGAAAGACATGTTCACTGCATGCAACACCACTACCGTTGGCAGACACAACAGACAGTGAGCAGCCCTCTGCAATACGCCATGCACTTATAGTTCCTAGATTTTTCACATGCCCATGGGGTACGAGGCCTAAGCCCAATTGCTGCACACATGGAAGTCACAGGAGCCTGACTAGGTGTAGATGTCTCTTACACTAGTGGGGTTTGGGTGCCCCATAGCCTGCCTCACAAGGGACCTTGCCTACCAAGATCGCCCTGGCCTAGGGGAACCAACTGCCCACCTCCCCCGCTCAAACACCTCGTAATGCGCGCAGAGTCAGCTAAATGAGAGTGTACTCACCCCCTTGTGGCTCCTATGATGCCCCCAACTCTGGATAGGCCACCGCCAGGATCCGGAACATCAGGGGGGTCATGGTGCGACGGGCACCCCTCCCACGTTGGGAGGCCATCCCCAGCTGGGCCTCCTCCGTCTTCTTGGTCTAGCGGCGCAGGTCCTCCCATCTTTTACGGTAGTCAGTGCTCCGTCTGTGGTAGACCCCCTGGGTCCGGACATCCTTGGCGATGGCACGCCAAACAGCCTTCTTCTGGTGGGCGCTGACCTAGAGGAATGGTACAGGGGGAAAGGACATTACTCACCTGTCCGGACCGTCCTACTCATTGCCCACCAGTTCCCACCCACGCCATGACGCACATACACTCACCATCCACACATGTAGGCCTCAGCCCCCCTATGTATCTTCCAGCCACACCACTCAAAGCAGGCATTGCCCATTCAGCATGCTTACAGTGTACTCACCTGTTTGTCTGGAGGACCGTACAGTGCGTGTACTGGGGGAGGACCCCATCCACTAGTTTCTCCAACTCCTCCAAAGTGAAGGCAGGGGCCATTTCCCCAGACACATGAGCCATTGTCGCTTCCGGACACAGGTCACAGCAGCACTTGCAGTGTAGGTCCTCTCCTGTTGAAGGTCAGGTATCAAGTGAGTGAAGAGACAGAAAATGGCGGTCAAGTCCACAACGGTGCGTACCGTCACCGCCGGCGTACATCGTCATTGGCTCCTCGGACGCATAGGGCCCAATGTTAACCAATGCAGAATTGCGTCGCGGTCTTCGACCGCCCACTGCGACGGTGTAGAATGCCAGCGCAGTTACCTCATATCCCCTTGTCCCACCTTACAGGTCAGGCAGCTGCCATTTCAGTGGGCCACATGGCATTAATAATAACTGTGTCACACCTATCTAGACCTGGAATACACACAGTTACAGGCATATTGCGGATTCATAAATTTCAGCAAATTAAATTTTGTGATACCTCAGTGTTGGCTGACTCTCTGCTTGCTGTTCTCCTCCATAGGGTATGTCTGCTGGGGCAGGTGATGAGATGGCGGCATCCTCCGGTGTACAGACCCCTGGTGGACCTGTCGACAATGGAAGAGAGACACATCATAGTCACATACAGACTTGATCGTGCAACAATCCAGGAACTGTGTGCCCAGTTGGAGCCAGACCTGATGTCAGCTATCCGCCATCCCACAGGGATACCCCTTCAAGTGCAGGTCCTGTCAGTACTCCATTTCCTGGCAAGTGGTTCCTTTCAAACAACAGTCACCATTGCATTAGGAATGTCCCAGCCAATGTTCTCTAATGTGTTGTCCAAAGTGTTGTCTGCCCTGCTGAAACACATGCGCAGCTACATTGTGTTCCCTCAGGTGGAGGATTTGCCCACAGTGAAAGGTGACTTCTATGCCCTGGGACATATAAGCAACATCATTGGTGCCATTGATGGTACACATGTGGCATTAATACCCCCACACAGGAGTGAACAGGTGTACAGAAACCGGAAGAGGTACCATTTGATGAATGTGCAGATGGTGTGTTTGGCCTACCAGTGCATCTCCCATGTGAATGCCAAGTTTCCTGGCTCAGTGCATGACGCTTACATTTTGAGGAATAGCAGCATAGCTTATGTGATAGGGCAACTCCAGAGGCACCGTGTGTGGCTAATAGGTGAGGCCAAGGACCCAATACAGTGTGAATAGGTGTCTGGGTATGGGGTTGTCCCTAGGGGTTAGTGTGTGCCTAACAGTTGTCCCTTGATATTTGCAGGTGACTTTGGTTACCCCAGCCTGTCATGGCTACTGACCCCAGTGAGGAATCCCAGGACAAGGGCAGAGGAACGCTACAATGAGGCACATGGGCGAACTACGAGGGTGAACGAACGCACCTTCGGCCTCCTGAAGGCCAGATTCTGGTGCCTCCATATGACAGGTGGTTCCCTATACTACTTACCAAAGAAGGTGTGCCAGATCATCGTGGCCTGCTGTATGCTGCACAACCTGGCTTTGCGACGGCAGGTGCCTTTTCTGCAGGAGGATGGTCAAGCTGGTGGTCTTGTGGCAGCTGTGGAGCCTGTGGACAGTGAAGAAGAGGAAGCAGAAGAAGAGGATATCGACAACCGAAACAACATAATCATGCAATACATCCAGTGAGACACAGATAAGAAGATGTCACTGCCTCCCACATCTCATACCATTGTTGGAGGTAGCATAAGTCTGTCATTTACACTCAGTGTATGGACCCTGACATGTCACTTTGCCTTTCCATTTCACAGATGTGGGTCCCACTTTGTGCAGTCTGCTATATTTCCTTCTGGCCTACAGCTGTGTTACATCAGTATGTGCACAAGTAAATTGACATTGCTATATTCCATGGTTATTGCAATTACACATTTGTGAAAGCACAGACTGACTCCAGATTGTTTTGCGATTGAAGTGTGTTTATTTCTGTGCCAATAAGTGGAGGGGATTGTAAAATGGGCTGGGGGGATGGTGGAGGAATGTCCATGGCAGAGTCTAGTCTATTTGTTTCACAGGTGCATTGTCCAAAGGGGCATAGGAAGTGGAGCAATGGCAGTTTTACGGATGGACAGGGTGACAAAGTGGGACAGAAGGGTGACATTTAGGGGGATCTCATTTCCTGGCGGGGGTCTTGGCAATGTTCTCCGTCTTCTTCCTGGATCTCAGGGACCGTTTGCGGGTGGTTCTCTATCTGCAGGGGGTGGGGTGCTGGTGTCGTGTTCCTGTGGCGGTGCCTCCTGTCCACTAGCACCGGCGGAGGTGAAAGGCTGTTCATCGTCCAGGCTAGTGTCAGAGGCCCCTTGTTGTGCCACTGTGTCCCTCCTGGTGTTGACAAGGTCTTGCAGCACCCCTGCATTGGTGACCAGGGTGTTGTTAATGGACTTCAAGTCCTCCCTGATCCCAAGGTAGTGTTCCTCTTGCAGCCGCTGGGTCTCCTGAAACTTGGCCAGTACCGTTGCCATCTCCTGGGAATGATGGTAAGCTCCCATGATGTTGGAGAGTGCCTCGTGGAGAGTGGGTTCCCTGGGCCTGTCCTTCCCCTGTCGCACAGCAGTCCTAACAGCTTCCCTGTTGTCCTGTGCCTCTGTCCCCTGAACCGTGTGCCCACTGCCACTGCTCCCAGGTCCCTGATTGTCCTGTGTTAGTCGGGTTGCCTGGGTTCTCTGTAGTGGTGGACACACAGCTGATTGACGTGTCCTGGGGACAGAGGGATGGGCCCGCTGGGTGGGTGCTGTGCTGGTGTTTCCTGAGGGGGGAGGCTCTGTGGTGGCTTGTGACTGTGTCAGGGGAACCAACTGTCCTGAGGTCCCTGATGGGCCGGGCTGGTCATCTTGATCCAGTTGTGCAAAGCTGCTGTCATCACTGTGGGTCTCTTCTGTGGGGGGACTGGATATGTCTGGCACCTTCTGTCTGGTGACGTTGGGTAGGGGTCCTGTAGGGGTGTAAAAGCATGATTATTGCATCTGTGTGTGTCATTGTGTGCAATGGGTGAGTGCAGTGCTTGCATGCTTGGCTTGGTCCTTGTGTGATAGTTGGTTTGGGGTCTGTGTGGGTATCTGTACTGGACATGCTTTGGTGATGGGTGTCCATGAATTGGTGTTATATGCAGGGCTTGGTTTTGGGATGTGTGGGTTGTGTTGGTTGGGTATCTGTGGGTTGTTGGGGTGATGGGTGTGAGGGTAAGGGTGGGGTACGTGATGGCATACAGGTAGGGTGGGGGATAAAGTAGTAAAGATTTGCCTTACCAGAGTCCAGTCCTCCTGCTACTCCTGTGAGGCACTCAGGATGCAGTATTGCAAAGACTTGCTCCTCCCATGTTGTTAGAGGTGGGGGTCCACCGGCAGTCCTCTGTACTGCAATCTGGTGTCTAGAGACCACGGAACGCACCTTCCCCCGTAGGTCGTTCCACCTATTCTTGATGTCATCCCTAGTTCTTGGATGCTCTCCCACTGGGTTGACCCTGTCGACAATTCTGCGCCATAGCTCCATCTTCCTTGCAATGGATGTCTGCTGCACCTGTGATCTGAATAGCTGTGGCTCTACCCGGACGATTTCCTCCACCATGACCCTGAGGTCCTCCTCAGAGAACCTGGGGTGTCGTTGAGGTGCCATGATGTGGTGTGGGTGATGTGTGAGATGGTGAGTGTTGTGATGTGTGAGGGGATGTGTTGTTGTGTGTTGTTTGAGGTGCGTGGATGTTGTGTAAGAGATGGTGTTGTGTATCTGTGGATGCTGGTGTTTTTTAAGGTAGTGTCTCTCTCTGGCCTGCTTTCAAATTTCTGGTAGTAAGGGTTTGTGGGTAATGTGGGTGTGTGTTTTATATTGGATTGGGTGCGTGGGTGTGGTGTGTGTATGTGTATCAGGTGTGTGTTTATCGAATTGTCCAATGTGGTTGTGTTTTGTATATGTGTGTGTATTTTGAGCGTGGCGGTGTGTACCGCCAATGGTTTACCGCGGTTGAAAGTCCGCCACGTTGATTTGTGGGTCGTGATAATGTGGGCGTATTCTTGTTGGCATGACGGTGTTGATTTTGTTATCACCAGTTTATCACTGAACTTTGGTGTGGCGGACTTGTGTGGGTGTCAGTATTGGGGCGGATTCCGAGTTGTGGGTCGTAATACCTGTAGCGGAATTCCTCTGCCACAGCGGTATGTTGGTGGTCTTCTGCATGGCGGTAAGTGGGATTTACCGCCAGGGTTGTAATGAGGGCCTGAGTGTCAAATCATAGTCACTGCGAGTGGACAAAAAATGTCAGTGTTAGTTAAGAGGTGTGAGCTTGTCATCCTAGTGGAGATCAGCAACAGACACCACTACGATCACTCAAAGACACATACACTCAGATGAGGTAGAGCCGCAGTCTGAACCCTAGCACTGGGTCCTCCTGTGGTGCTACACCCTGCAACATTTATATGAGGCATTGTCATGCAGCTCTCTGTGGGCATGACACCTCCATCACCAAGTGGACTGTTTGATCATGTATTTTCCATCTGAAGGCCATGCTATGGTTGTTGCAGTGGCAGGACCATTGTCACACCCATGGCATTTCTGCCTGCAACAGATGAAGGAAACAACTACTTCATCATCATAGCTCACAGGCATGCTACTACCCTGGGATTGTGTGGGCATTGCAAGGAGTTGGGGATTTGCATTACACACCCTGCAATGAACAGAGTTAAATGTGTGTGCCATCACAAGGCAGACATTGCTATGGCTGTGGACTCATGTGCAGTTGGTTTACCTACCTGCACATTCACTGCATTGTGACATGTATGTATTGCAAATAGTGGGTGCCCTGCCTTTGTTGCCATTGTACACTAAAATCAATCCAGTGAGGAAGAAATACATGGGTTTAAAAATAGCGCTGAACACAGACACACTTGCTCTCTGGTCAGAGGATGCATCTGTTGTTGCAGGTTATTGAGTGATGTGGCAGAGATGGAGCTGATGCAGTGCAGCCTCATACTGTCAGTGAGGAGTTGTAGGCCAGTGGAACAGACTCTGCACATGTGTGTGGTATAGGGGCAGTAGAGGCTGTCTGTGACAGAACATGAATTGGAACATGGGACTGCCAGTATTCTCTTCCCAATTCATGTTCAATCTCCCTTTCATGGCCTTACCTAATGACACAAAGGGGCGAATAGGTCAACAGTGGTGTAGCACCTGGGACTTGATTAATGAAAAGTGAGCGCCACCTTTGCATCATTTTCCAATGCAAAAGCAACGCTAAATTACAAATCATGTGTTTGATGTTAATATTGTGATGCTTATGTGTCACACAATGATGCAAGGGTGGTGTTAACCTCTCATGAATCCAGCCCCTAGTGCTGCCCCACATGAAGTGTGCCCCTTAGCACACCCTTGGCAACACCATGTGTGAGCAGTATATACAAAACGGTGCCACATGGTGTAAGGGGGAGTTGTGTAGTAAACACATGACACTACCCTCATGCTTTGCAAGACTTACTGCTCAAGTACTTAAGCTAATCCTGCAAGGCACCCAGAGACGCTTCGTAATTGAAGTGCGGCTTTTTTGAATTTCTGCAATGATCATGCGTTGAATATTTCATGACTGATTCCCCCTTAAGGAGGGTAAACCCCCTTTGCAAACATAATGGCTGGGTCAGGGCTCATGTACATGAAATGTTGACAAAGTTGCGCTATGCATGCATTGTGCCACTTTGTTGACACAATCCTGGGAAAAATGGTAGGATGGGGTGCCTTAGCGTTTTATACATGACACAATGCCGGTGCATAGGTGGCACTATGGGCTCAGAAATTAATGCCTTTGTGATGGTTGTGCAGGACATCAGATATCTGACCTGCATTGGTTTCATTGTTGGACATGTGAACCGCAGGCCTGAACTGGCGCAGATACTCTTCATACCAGTTGCATCCAACCTGTTCACAAGCATTGCATGCAGCACTCCAACTTATCTGCTACTGTCATTCAAAAGCAGTACACAGTCAATAGTATGCCAATGGGAGACTTATCAACAGTTCTGCCGATCTCGATTGGTGTGGTAAACACGCCTCAGGTGGTGAAGCACTTTTCCCCAACGCAGCTGCCTGGCCTCTGTCTGGTTGCCGAGGATCACCTGGCCACCCATTTCCAGCATCATTGGCAGGTAGTGTGCAACTAGCCAAATGAAATCTCCCAGCTCATCCGAAGTCATTCTGCTCATCCTCCCCTTGCCAGACATGTCGACAGATGAATGGAGTTCACCACATCAAATTTAGATGCAAAATAAAAGGAAACTTAATCCCACTAACTTAACCCAATTATCCCAACTAATTAACTACCCAGACAGACACCCCACAGTACAATGACAAAACTGGACGATAACTACACAAAACTACAACTTCTTGGGCTAAATGCACACAAAATACAAGGAACACCACAAACTTGCAATCACACTCAGCAATCGACTACCAGATCCAACACACAACTACTCACAGTCACAAAGGAGCAGACTGTAAAGAGAAAGTGAAACTACAACCACTGTACCATGCTTGTAGACAGGATTTCCTATTACATAACTTCCTGATCGTGTGCCTCACAGTTATGCGTGATTTTATTTGACGCAGTAGGATTATGCATAGTTGTATTAGACGCATAACGCACATGCGTCATTTACATTGACGCATGACGGTTATGCATCAATTTCATACAAGGTTGCATTAAGAGGAGTGTGAACGTAGAATTCACGCTAAGGGCCCATGTGTCATTTTCTATACATTTGCAGATGTTTTTGACGTATTTGTGTAATATTTTTGACTCATTTCTTGTTTGCGTCATTTTTTTGCATTGTTTGTGAGTGCACCCTGATTCAGCAAACATATGAAATGGGCAGTGCTGCAATGTGGCATATGGGGTATGGCCACATGTGGGAGTCCATGCAGCAATGTGGTAAGGGTGTGATTGGTAGGTTCCACCGCTTAGTGTGTTATGGAATCAACAGCATGCAATCAACAGAATAGTGTTTAGACATACCTATGAGTGATGATATGAAATTGCTTGACTCGAACACATGGTCACTCATGTGTCACCCATTACAATTTGGACTCAGAGTAGGCAGTGTACTTGAACTGCTTTAACATCACATTTCCACTGATGAGTTACATGGCATTTTGTGTTGACTCTGTGGTTTGTAGTTGGATGTTCCATCTTGTTGCTCAGGTACACATGTGCCATGTGGTTACACATGCATCTCAGTTGCTGGTGATCAGAAAACGTCTGATTGTTTTTATGAATTTCGAAATATTTAGCAAATAACCATCTAGTTGGTCTCACTTCTTGGCTTACGCAGAAACACTGAAACCATACCTTTGTTTAATGTCGCTTTAATCGGATTCCTTTGTCTGCACTCGCAAGCAGACGCTGCTTGTATCTCGAGATTCATTATTTAACTATCCAGGTCTAAGGGTTATTTGGGTTTGCTTAATTTTGTAGAACAAGCATACACAGGTCAGGCATTGTTGATGAAACTGTTGCTACCTAGGAAATACAACCACACATTTGTCTCCGTATTTAGATATATATTTTCTGGTGACGTGTGAAGACATCATATTTGTCTGACATGTGTACATCTTTGGTACATGGTGTGTGTGATACACTCTGCCTACATTCCACCCAGAATATGCTTTGATCACACATTTTGGATTTAACTCATTGCTTTTGCAAATAGTTGCTGTTTTTGTATTGTGGACCTGCAGCCCTAGCTGCATAAATTCTCACCCATAACAATGTGCATTCCACCGTCGTGTGTGCACAATGAGTGAGTTCATGTTTACCCTGTGTCAAGGTTGTGTCCCATGGCAGTGGCAGGACAGTTTACCATGGATAGACTGTGCAGGCTCGAGTTCTTCCATTGGTTACTATCCCTGGGCAAATCATGATGACCATAGTTACTGATGAAGTCCCCCGCTTGTCACACATGTTCCATACAGACCTTGCAACTATCACACTGAGTTGTGACAGTGTTCAGTTCCAACATAACTTAAGTTCAATTATTTTTATATCCCCTACCTCATGTGTGGGCCCCTTGCATACATCCTATTAGGACATGATGTAGATGGGCGTGATGGGCTACTGATTAGCAAGTTGGCGACTTGAATGTACAAAATATGTTGTAGTCCATGGATTGTGTCCTTCAGTTGTCACATACCAGTGATAACGCTGTAAGTGATGTATGTGATGGTGGTAGTATGATCTGTAACATCACATATGAAGTTGCTACAATACTTGTCAGCTTAGTGTTTGGTACATGCTCCCTGAGGTTAGAGTCACATTCCTATGGTATATGTAGTGAATAATGAATAGACCAAGGCAGGATTGGTGGGAAAAATGTGAACTGTTTATTTACTAATTTTACATGGTGATTTCCGTGGTTCTTATGTATAAATGTTGTCAACAATATGTTGTCTCCGGCGTACCCAGTAGCTGTGTTGTTCTGTTCCCCCCCCAAATCGTCAGCACCATCCTCCTCCTGCTCCTCAGGCGGGTCAGCAACCTGGTCGTACAATGGCACGTTCTTTTGCTCACATATTTTGTGCAGGATGGCACATGTGAGGATTATTTTACACACAATGGGTGGGGCATAAAGGAGGCTGCCTCCTGTCAGGTCCAAGCACCTGAATCTGGATTTGAGGATGCCAAATGTCCTTTCCACCACTTTGTATGTCCGACGGTGTCCCTCATTGTAGGTACGCTGTGCTACTGTGTTAGGGTTTGCAAATGGGGTCATCACCCATGGCTGTATGCCATAACCCTGATCTGCTGCAAAGGTAAGAGATGGAGGTTGGCCTTAAAGCTTGCAACAGGTTTAATATGTAGAATGGCAGCTGTTAGATGGAGTTAGTTGTGACTCAGACTTGTTTGTGGTATAGTGTGAGTTCCTGGCCTGTGCTAAGTTTTAGTGGTACTGTATTGTTGGACATGACAATCTTGGGCTCAAGGACCTGGGACATATAATTTGTATTCCTAATTGATGCTCAGTATGTATGTACCATGTGTTGTGTAGTGCATCTTTGTAGCAGTGTGCTATCACTAGAGGGGTCATGACACATCCTTGCAACTCAATGGGGTCAGATGTAGTGACAACATGGTAGCCCTACAAAGCCTGGACATCCCAGGCATTTTGACATGTGGTAGTACAGATGAAGTGCAACACTTAGGACCATTTTAAAGAGTAAATGACAGTGCACAACACAGCTCCAAAATTGGCAGTGCTGTGCTGCATCATTTTCACTATGCAGGAATGCACCAAGTGTAATATGTTACAAGGCAACCCTTTGTTGTTCCCTGCGCCGGTACCAAATATGCAGCCGTGCACCAACACTGCCAACCTTGCACCAGGGTGCTTGGATGGCTGCCCTGTGGACGGGGATAAATCTGTGCTGGAAGGGACACCCTCCTATACATATACAATTTTCATGGGCTATTTGCTCTTTCTGTGTGTGCAGACGTACGCAGCATGCATAGGTGGCACATTCATATGAGGTAAAATCACAGTCTATTTCCTTATTGCAACCTGCAAACGCCACCCCTGAGGTGGTGTTTGATGTTGGCACTGCATCAGGATTTAGGTGACACCTATGTCTTAGTCAGCGTCATCATGCTATGTGCCTTGTGTTGACACACCTACAGCAACACACATTGCATGCCCCTTCCATGCAAAGTGCTGCGTGGGAGGGGACCCGATTTACAATGTGGCATCAAGTCACAAAAGAGTGGTAATCCGCAAACTTGTACATACAGTGCAGGGCATGACAATGGCACTAGGGGCTCTTACATATGGCCCTTAGTGATCTTGAGTGGCAGCTAATGTTTATGCCAGCCATCAGGTGTACAAGGGAGTGTGTCCCATTGTTTCAGGATGATCAACATTACTACCAGTGTTTCTCCTATCTTCCAATATATGAATCAGCATTTATACTGTCAACACATGCACAGTGCAGGCTATGGGATGGGGCACAGCTACTTTACAAATCTGTCCCATAGCACAATGCATGTAAGGTTAGTGGTGTCCTAAATCATTCTACAGGGTCCCACTGTCGCGTAGGCTCTCATTATTCTAATAAGACTACTGGATTTTGAGCTACAGAATCACCTTTCGCTCCAATACGGGTTTTGCTCCAGGTAACTAACAGTGCCTCACCTCTATCCAAGGGCAGGGGTGATTGGGCAGCCGAGCGCATGACATAGCTGGTTTTTCAGGGAAGCCATGGTCACTAAGGTCTCATCCGTTTCTCTCAGTTATATTGGTCTCATATATACAATGACAAACAGAGGCAGTATATGTTTCAATAATGATTTTAATGAAGCGACTGCATCTTAGATAGCAAAGCGTGAGCTGCAATAACCATGACGACACAGCATGACAGTATTAAAAAAGTGAGAAGGAGAGTGAAGCATGATAATAACGCTACCATATTGCCACTACAGTCAATAGACTAATTCCTACCTAGGCTATAATAGAGGTTCCCCTGGGAAGACATCATCCCCCATACCGAAGCAAAGGCCTGAAGCCTGCATTAGCATCTGTAGAGAAGCATTTCGGCAATCAGCATACAGTTGTGGTTCTCTGTTTGGAATCTCCATCTAACGTCTAAGGGACAGGGAAGTGTTTTTATAATAAAACAGCTGATGTTCTGAAAAAATGTCCACACGTAAGGATGTGTATTTTCTACGAATGTCGGAGGCTAAACTTATACCACATTCACAGGCAACCTATCTTGCTGCAGCCTTGGAAGAAGCACAGAGTGAGCAAGAATGTCTTGTTTGAGAACAGAGTGCTGGCCTAGGCAAAAACAATTAGATAGATAGAGAATAAAACAAGACCATAAAAGTGGCTATTGTAACAATAATAATATGAAGCCGAATAAAATATATCTAGGTTAAAGTGCACAGCGGCAGGCCTAGTATGCTAAAATAATGTGCATGGAGCTATTGCTAAAATGGCTACACAACACCCTCCCCTTGTTGGTTGAAGGTGGTTCAAAGACTAATTACATATAAAATGCTGCTACAAAGCTCAACCTAAGATATACATGTAAAAGAAAAATGTCAATCATGACAAGTTAAAAGGACACATGAGCATATAAAAGGACAATTTAAAACGTGAACATGTTGCGTAAAAAGTACCGAATTTCAAGAGCCAGAGTTATTTTTAGAATTCCCAATCGATTCCGGGACCATGGAGGACAGGAAATCTTCCACTTCGGCAGGTGTTAAAGTTGGAAAGGCATCGCCAAAAAGGACCAAGGAGCAGTCGTGATCCATAGCCTGAGCCTCAGCCAAGGCGGCATTCTGTGGTGTGCCCAATGATGAGTTAAGAGCCACACCCTACAGGAAGGGCAACTCATAAGTAGCTTCCCGTAGCAAACGCACCCTCAACGCACATGTCTGGGAATGAGCCCTAAGCGGGAACATCAACAGATCAGTGTCCAATGAAAGCAAGCACTGCGTAGAAAGACAGACTTCCAGTGCCTGTTTGAAAAGGCATCAGAGGCACCGAAAAACGGGCTGCACACAATGCAAAACCGGTCTGAATGACAAAGACCAGTCACACTCCAATTGCTCCGGGAGTGTAGCTCCAAAATACTGCATCATGCGTTCATGACACAGCTGCGCTGATGGGAGCGCTTTCATTCCTCCTTGTTGCAGCGGGACAGTCATTGCGCATAACAAATAGTAATATCAAAATGCCACCAATTATAGCCAAAGTTATTGGATATCCCCCGAAAATACTGGAGAAAATTGAATGAATGGCAGATGGTATTAAACAGAATATGGAGGAGAAGGTGTGAATGAAACCAGAACCAAAAGCCTTAAAGAAATTTGCAATTCCAGTTGTGCTGGACGCATTAAATATCCATCCCACGAGTTCACCAAAGTGTCTCGGAAAGTTGGTACTTAAAAGGGACTGTATCTCTGCTGACAACCTTGCCACCTGAAGGGCGTAGGTCTCACACACGGATGTAAGAGCCACATGTTTTTGAAACAATATTGCCTTGAGTCTGCTCAACTTGTCAAAATTTGCATTAGAAGTAGCAATGTAAGGCCAAATGTCCGCTACTTCTTTTATTCTAGTGGGAGGAAAGAGTATGTTCCCGCAGCATGTAAGAATCTTATAAACTGAAACAACTTAAACTATTCTGGCTCGCATCCTACGAAAGTCTTCACCATTGAGGAGGACATAGCTGCTGTTTGAAAGCACCTGTAACGGAGGTCAAATCAAAGGGACTGGAACTCCCTTCAGATAACAAGCTAAATTCACTGCAGACGCGTTACACACCCCATGCAAGGACAGCTATTTACAAATCATGGAATGGCTGACTGAAGTCTTGCATTCACTACCACTAAGAAAGACTTCTTCCATGCCACTGAGACATTTGTACGAGAAGGGAAGCTCCCACACCTCATGGATGTAACTATCTCCCTGCCTTTCATATCTGCCCACCGGAATGCATTTTAAACAGGAGGTGAATTGAAGTGTGGAAATAGGCAGCTTAATGACCCCGTGCATTAACCATCAGGGGCGGCTCGTCCATGAGAGCGTTGGGGCTCTGTCCCCTTTATTTTTTGCCACAGAATTGTTTCTAATTTTCCAATTTGTTTTAAAAAAAGTGTTAATAAAGTTAAGAGGGCTGCGCTTACAGCACTCACCCTCAATCACTTTCAGATGCTGCACTTGAGCAGCTATCAGCCAACACGTTCCAGCAATCACCATTTGCTGGGCTGATGAGTTCACAGCTCAGGGGCCTGGGAGGTCATTAGCTCAGCAAAGGCACTGCCTTTGTGCTAAACTCCAACCCCCTGACGACGTGGAAGCAAAGTTTGCTCTCGGGCACTTCAGGCTGAAGCCCTGCAGCACCATTGCTGCATGTCAGTTAGAGACTGGAGTCACCTCACCACGCCCTTTCACAACACTTCACAACGTGGGTTGGAGTCAGAAAGCTAATCTGATGCCTCTCCCTGTGAGGATTAGTAGAAGGGTGGGGTTAGAGGCTGCACACTGAAAAATTAGCACAGGAGGCTGCGCAGTTTATTCATCAGAAATTTGGTTGAAACTGTGCAGGTTCCAGTGCTCAGCTTTCAGTACTATCTTTAGTGTGTGTCAGTTCGTTAGAGGGGACTGCACTGAGAAGCACTGTCCTTCCTACAGTGGGAGTCCACCGAAAGCACGAGCCCCGAGCAGGGAAATTTGAAGTGCAGCAGATGTTGCGACTGCTGAAAAACTCGGAGCAGTATACAGCATGCACTTTCAAAAGCATCCCTTTCAAACAAAGCACCTGTTTTCAGTGCTGCATAAGCCTTTCTTGAGTATGTGGGGCAGTAGAGGATAGTGAGTAATAATAATGTCACCAGAAATAGAATGTCGTTTTGTAAAGAAATGCTACATGTAAAAATTGCTTACAGAGTGATGTGATGCAATCCATATCTAGACTTGTTGTACTGGCCATGTTACATCAACAAACTAACTTTTATAAATAGAACAAAACCACAGATTTCTTAGGAGTAATTTTTCAGTTTTGAAATGTATGAAAATATATGTGCTTAATTTAATATTGCACTATATTTGATTATGTTGTGGCTGTCTAATCACTGTCCTTCTGTCTCTTCACTTCCCTTGAGCTTTGTTCTAATTTTGGGACAGAAAACTATGGGGGTCATTACAACCTTGGCGGTCTTGGAAAAAGACCACCGACGCTGCGGGACACAGAATACCCCCATTGCCGGCGGTATTCCTGGCTCCCTATTATGACATTTCCGCTGGCCCAGCGGAAATGTCACATCAACATTGCTGCCGGCTCGTAATAGAGCCGGCGGCAATGCTGATGTGCAGCGGGTGCAGTAGCACCCGTCGCACATTTCACTGCCCGAAATTCGGGCAGTGAAATGCGCGACAGGGCTATGCCTGGGGGCCCCTGCACTGCCCATGCCAAGTGCATGGGCAGTGCAGGGGCCCCCAGGGGCACCCCAAGTCCCCTCACCGCCAGCCGTTCCATGGCGGTGTTTACCGCCACGGACAGGCTGGCGGTCGGGGACTCATAATCCCCAGGGCAGTGGTGCTTGCACCGCTGCCCTGGGGATTATGACCGCCAGGCAGAAGCCTGGCGGTATGTTGGAGGGGCCGGCGGTATGGCCGTGGCTATTGCGCCACGGTCATAATTGCTGGCGGAACACCGCCAGCCTGTTGGCGGTGTTACCGCCACCTTACCACCTGCCGCCAGGGTCGTAATGACCCCCTATGTTTTCATTTTTGAGGGTTTCAAAATACCCATGTAACTGCAGAGATTAACGTTTATAAGATTGAATACATAGCTAAAAAGCAGCCTAATGTTTTACAGTTTGAGGTGGGTGTGTTTATTTTAGGTAACATGGTAGGAATCTTGAGACCTACACTTCAAATGGTGGTTGTCAGGAATCCCCAAGGTGCCTCCTGGGTTATCTGTCAGCATCCCCAGGGATTAGGGTTAAATCATATCTCTGTTCTTGGTTAAACCTTCATGTTTCTAAGTAAACATAATGTGCTGTGTTACACAATTGGTTTTATCAATGCTTGTTTTACCCATGCTTGTTTGCTAATGTGAGCAGGTGCATACATGTGCTTCTAATTGGGTGTGGTGTAGACATGTGCTTCTAATTGGGGCCCATATTTGTATTTTGTAAGTTTGTGCCGATTTTGCGTCAAACAACTACGCAAATGCGGCACAAAAAAGTATAAGTATAGGCCTGGGTGTGGTGACTCATCCACATGTGGAAACTCAACTGCTTTCCTGATTGGCTATAAATAGCAGAGTGAAGCATGACTTCCTGCTTGGCTTTGTTTTGCTTCCTGATCTCAGCATCTGATTTGGAAGTCCAGTCCCTGCTGTCATCCTCAGTGTATTTCAGACCTCGTATTTTGGCAGAGTGCTTATCTCGAATAGAAAAATGCATTTCTGAACATTCTACATTATTATTGTAGGTACTTGCCTGAATGTGCTTCACAAAATCTGCTTGAGCTCAAGTACTACAAAAAGTGACAGTTCAATTTTAAAAGAACATTTACGTGACTTTTCTTTCTCTAATAGCATAACTCTTGGATTTAAATTGCGTCATTCATGCCTGTGTTTCAGGTTTGAGGAATTTGCTTTTGAAGGGTCTTTCACACACACAGTGAAACCAAACCAAACTGTGACACCCTAACTGTTTAAACCCAGAGTGGACATTTGTATTTCTTGGATTGTTTTTGCTCCTTTTAGTTTAACCCCATGCATGTAGGAAAGTTATACGTGATATAATTAATGCCCTTGTTTGTCTTTCTTGTGCATGATAAGTGCAACCACGGTTCTAATTGTAGTGTGCAACAGTGAATCTCTGTGAAGCCAGCCCTAGTGTTGCAGTACTTATTGTTATGGTACTCAGTTTGGGTTTTTGGTAATGCAGTGTTAGTAATTGTGCCAACAGTTATTATTATCCAAGAAAAGTGCTGGAGCATCCCGGTGTTCTTCTACCGATCCCGTGCCCATATCAGAAAGAGAGATTCAGTTTCAAGGAAGTTGAGTGCACTGACTCTACTATCACCTTGTCAACAATGACCTGCCCCCCGAAGATACAGGGTGCCTGGCTGAACCAGCAAGATGTGGCAGTGTTTTGTCTCTTTCTCATCCACTCCCTCTTTCCTTTTGGGACACCTGCCGGGGTTTCCACCAGGAAGTGCCAAGAGGTGTTCCGGGAGGTGGGGGGCATACCATCTCCCCTGCCGACATCCTGCTTTTCAGGTGAGTGGCCCCGACTTGACAGTGGTAATCAAATGTACCTTTCTGTTGATTTAAAAGCCAGGCCTGTTTGACGGTGTCATGTTGGAATTTGTTGTGTATACAGCTGTGCACGCAACATCTTGTCTGATTAGTGCCTCATTATGAGTGGCCTGTTCTTGGAAATGACCATCTTTTATGTGGTGTACACTGTGTTTTTTTCCAGATGTGGAACTATGTGCACTTTTCCCCTACTAACCAGTGGTAAAGGGCCCCTTTATACATGATGGCATTGGCACACCCCATGACTGGCTTATGTAACTTACCTATAAGTCCCAAGCATATGTTAGAGTCCTGGCAACCAGTGCATGTGTGTGTTCCTTTTGTGTCATGTTTAGTGAGTCTTTTGCTACTTTTCTCTGCGGAGGCAACAGGATAAAACATAGTACATAAGGATGTTTCTTTTAGCATGATTCTAAAATGGCTGCTTTATAGATAACACATTTGTTATCCTATTCTTTTCCAAAGAGGGTTTTGGTGACAGACTCATAAACACATAAAAAGGGCATTTGCACCCATGCTTCTTCTCTTCCGTTTATTAAAACGAAAGATTTTAATATGAGCCATTATTATCAGACCACACCTATCCACTGAAAAACAGGATGTTTCTCTGCAAGTCTTAGACTTTATGTTCACAAACACTGCAGTCTGCACATACATCTTTTGCTTTTGCCCTCTCTGAAAAGCAGTGCATGTGGACTCATTAATGGAACACTGGTGGTTTTACTTCACGCCCCACCATTTTCAAACTTCAACAGCCGCCATTGTTAACCATTCAGCAGATAGTATTTCGGCCACAGTAAAAAGCTTTACTAATTTCTCGATGTTTAGCATGACATAAGTCGCTTCTTTCAAAGCCATTAGTTGTTGTTGTCGCATTAAATTAAAGGAAGAAAATATTTCCCTTGCACTGACATGTTGCCAGGGAACGCGACCAGCCTTCAATGTTTGAAGTGTCCAACCCAACTGCATAATGAACCTTAGCTGACTCTGTCCATGGTGTAATGAAGACATATCTGTTTGTATAATGTCTATAGCAGAAGAGACAATGGAGGTCATTACAACAATGGCGGTATAAGGCGCTTACCGCCGTGCAGAAGACCGCCAATACACCGCCGCGGCCGCGGTAGACCGCCACAGCTATTATGACACACATCACGGAATCCGCCAAAATTCCGACACCCACACAATACCGCCACACCAAAGGTCAGTGATAAACATGCAGAAACAAATCCTCCACCTCCACGCCAACAGAAACACGCCCATGCTATTACGACCCATGAATCCACGCAGCGGTCTTTCAACCGCGGTATTCCATTGGCGGTACACACCGCCGCGCCCAAAATACACACACATTTACAATACACCGCCACATTGGACAATTCAAAATACACACACCTGATACACATACACACACCACTCCCACACATCCACTACAATATAAAACACACACCCACATCACCCACAAACCCCTACAACCAAACATTCTGAGAGAAGGCGAGAGAGAGAGCACAGAATAGACAACCCCATCATACAGAGGCACACAACACCATCACCCACACAACATCCAAGCACAAAACACCACATACCACTACACTCACCACACTCATCACCACATACACCACCCCACACATCACCTACACCACCCCATGTCACGCCAAAGACACCCCCGCTTCTCCGAGGAGGAGCTCAGGGTCATGGTGGAGGAAATCCTATGGGTAGAGCCACAGCTATTTGTCTCACAGGTACAGCACACATCCATAGCCAGGAAGATGGAGCTATGGCAAAGAATAGTGGACAGGGTCAACGCAGTGGGACAGCACCCAAGAAATAGGGAGGACATCAGGAAGAGGTGGAATGACCTACAGGGGAAGGTGCGTTCCACGGTATCCAGGCAGCACATTGCGGTACAGCGGACTGGCGGCGGACCCCCACCTCCTCCCCCTCAACTAACAACATGGGAGGAGCAAGTCTTGACCATCTTGCATCCTGAGGGCCTCAGAGGAGTCGTTGGAGGAACGGACACTGGTAAGTCAAATCTGAACTATCATATCCCCCACCCTACCTGCATGCTATCACACACCCCCACCCTCACACCCTCCCCTATCACCCAAACTCCTCACTAATGTACTAAGAACACCAACTACACATCCCAAACCCAAGACCTGCATGACACAGCTAAGCATGGACACCCATCACTAAAGCATGCCCACTGCACATACCCAGAACACCCCCCAACCATCAGCACACAAGCCCCCACACAGGAATGCCTGCACTGGGGTGCACGCA
This sequence comes from Pleurodeles waltl, assembly GCF_031143425.1. Taxonomy (NCBI): domain Eukaryota; kingdom Metazoa; phylum Chordata; class Amphibia; order Caudata; family Salamandridae; genus Pleurodeles; species Pleurodeles waltl. Next base: position 1,636,059,022 of record NC_090445.1, read on the forward strand.
CACCCAACCATTGCACACCATGAAACACACACATGCAATAATCATGTACTTATACCCCCGCAGGAACCCGAAGGAATGTCACCACACCAGAGGGTCCAGACAACACCACTCCACCCCAGGAAGAGGCCCACAGTGACGACAGCAGCTCTGCCCTACTGGATCTTGATGACCAGCCCGGACCATCGTGGGCCTCAGGACAGTCGGTTCCCCTTGCCCAGCCACAGCCCAACACCGAACTTCAACCCTCTTGTAACAGCAGCACAGCACCCACCCAGCGGGCCCAAAACTCCCTACCCAGGACAGGTCAATCAGCGGTGTGTCCACCACTACAGGGCACCCAGGCTAACCCACCACCCCAACAACAACAGGGACCTGGGGGCAGTGGTAGTGGGCACACAGTCCAGGGGACAGAGGCACAGGAACATAGGGGAACTGGGAGGGCTGCTGTGCGACAGAGGGAGGATAGGCCAAGGGAACCTACTCTCCACGAGGCCCTCTCCTCCATCATGGGAGCATACCACCACTCCCAGGAGACGATGGCCACGGTCCTGGACAAGTTGCAGGAGACCCTGCGTCTGCAGGAGGAGCAGTATTTGGGGTTCAGGGAGGAGCTCAGGACCATTGGCTCTGCCCTGGGCACCATCGTCGGGGTGCTGACGGACATTCAAAACACCTTGAGGGACACCGTGGCACTCCAAGGGGCCCCTGACACTAGCCACGACGATGAACTGCCCACCACCTCCGCCGGCGCTAGTGGACAGGCAGCCCCGCCACAGGACCACCACACCAGCACCCCATCCCCTGCAGACGGACAACCACCACGCAAGCGGGCCCTGAGATCCAGGAACAGGACAGAGCAAGATGGCAAGACCCCCGCCAGGAAATAAGACCACCCTGATTGTCCCCCCACTGTCCCACTTTGTTACCCTGTCTAAATCGGAACTGCCCCAGCTCCACTTCCAATGGCCAGATGTGAAATGTACCTGTGAGACTAATAGACTGGACTCTGCCATGGACATTCCTCCACCATCACCCATCCTTTTACAACCCCCCTTCATTTTTTTGCACTTAAAAAAACACCCCTGAAACACAAAAAAAAACTTGAGTCAGTCTATGATTTGTAATTTTGTATTATCAATTACAGTGTAATAATGGGTTACAAATTGGAAGGCTAACGTAACATACCAATGTCACACATCACAAGCCCTTCAAGGATGCAAGCAGTTGACCACATTTGTGAAACTGAAATGGAAGGGGACAACTCAGTTAACAAATAGTGAGTGAAATGTCGGTACAGGATAGACCTAAAAATGTACTCACCTGAGTTTCACTGGAAATATTGCTGTATGACTGACTCCCTGTTGTCGTTTTCTTCTTCCTCAGCTTCATCCTCATCACTGTCCACAGGCTCCACAGCTGCTACAACACCGTCATCTGGATCATCCTCCTGCAGAAAAGGCACCTGGCGTCGCAATGCCAAATTATGGAGCATGGAGCAGGCGATGATGATGTTGCACACCTTCTTCGGTGAGTAGAATAGGGACCCACCTGTCATATGGAGGCACATGAACCTTGCCTTAAGGAGGCTGAAGGTGCGTTCGATAACCCTCCTAGTCCGCCCATGGGCATCATTGTAGCGTTCCTCTGCCCTGGGATTCCTCACTGGGGTCAATAGCCAGGAAAGGTTGGTGTAACCAGAGTCCCCCAATAGCCATACACGGTGCCTCTGGAGTTGAGCCATCATATCAGGGATGCTGCTATTCCGCAGGATGTAGGCGTCATGCACAGAGCCAGGGAACATAGCATTTACCTGCGAGATGTACTGGTCTGCCAAAGAGACCATCTGGACATTCATAGAATGATAACTCTTCCTGTTCATGTACACCTGTTCACTCCTGTGGGAGGGACCAGAGCCACATGGGTCCCATCAATGGCACCTATGACGTTGGGGATATGTCCAAGGGCATAGAAGTCACCTTTCACTGTAGGCAAATCCTCCACCTCAGGGAAAATGATGTATCTCCTTACGTGTTTCAGCAGGGCAGACAACACTCTGGACAACACGTTGGAAAACATAGGCTGGGACATCCCTGAGGCCGTGGCCACTGTTGTCTGAAAAGACCCACTTGCAAGGAAATGGAGCACTGACAGCACCTGCATGTCAGGGTGAATTCCAGTCGGATGGTGGATTGGTGACATCAGGTCTGGCTCCAACTGGGTACATAGTTCCTGGATTGTGGCACGTTCAAACCGGTAGGTGACGATTAAATGTCTCTCTTCCATTGTCAACAGGTCCACCAGCGGTCGGTACACTGGAGGATTCCGCCATCTTCTCATATGTCCCAGATGACAGTGCCTAAGAAGGACAACAGCGAAGAAACAGTCACTATTCCTCCAGGTATGTACCCACAGTCACACACAAGACTACACCAGACAATAAACCCTTCCTGTATGTGTGTTGAGTGTAGGCCTTGGTATGTGTGACGCACTTGAAAATGAATCCATGTGGGCCCCTGAAATGGCGGCTGCCTGACCTCTAAACTGGGACTATGGGATTGTGGGGTAACAGCGCTGGCTTTGCACACCGTCGCGGTAGGCGGTCGTAGACCGCGGCGCAATGCTGCATTGGTTAACATTGGATCCTATGGGTCCCAGGAGCCAATGAACAGGTGCGCCGGCGGTGATGATGCGCCCCGCCGTGGACGTCGCAGCCGCGGACGTCACCGCCATTTTCTATCTGTTCAATCACTAGATACCTGACCTTCGACAGGAGAGGACCTACACTGCTAGTGCTGCTGTGACCTCGGTCTGGAAGCGACGATGGCTGCTGCGTCTAGGGAAAGGGCCCCTGCCTTCACTGCACAGGAGCTGGTGAAACTTGTGGATGGGGTCCTCCCCCAGTACATGCTACTCTACGGTCCTCCAGACCCACAGTTTAGTACACAGGGAGCACGTTGTATGGGCTAGGCCTGGGTGGACAGGGCTGGGTGGAAGAGGGAAGGGGGCAGAGTTCATACTACAGTAAAGCATGGGAATAAATGGGCCACATGGTCAGAGTAGGGAGGGGGCCACTCACATTGATGGTGCAGTTGGTAATGACTTCTCTTCTTCCCTTGTGCATGTCATGTGGGTCAGTGCCCACCAGAAGAGGGACATTTGGCGTGCCATCGGCAAGGAGGTCCGGACCCGGGGGGCCACCAGAGACGGGGCACCCACTGCCGGAAGAGATGGGAGGACATTCGCCGCTGCAGCAAGAAGACGGCAGAGACTCAGCTGGGGATGGCCTCCCAACGTGGGAGGGGTGCCCGTCGCACCATGACCCCCCTGATGTTCCGGATCCTGGCGGTGGCCTACCCGGAGTTGGATGGGTGCTTAAGGACATCACAGCAGACACAAGGGGGTGAGTACAACCTCATTCTGCGGACTTTGCGTGCAGTGGAGGGGTCTGGGTGGGGGATGTGGGCTGTGTGTGTCCCTAGGCCAGGGCGAGTTAGGTAGGCAAGGCCCCTCCGTAATGTAGGCCATGTGGCACTCAACCCCACCTCAGCAGAGTGCCAAGTTGAGTCATAGTTGCCCCTGTGGCATCCATGTGCGCAGATTTCCACCATTGCCATGTAGGCCATATCCCATAAATTGCATGTGCAGAGGCCAGGAGCACGGCGTTATGCGTGGGGCTGCTGCGTCTGTCTTGTCCGCCAACGGTAGCGGTATGCCATGCACTAAAACTCTCTTTCTTCTGTCTCCCACCCCCTTTTCCTGCTCTCCCTGTCCTTTTGTACATCAGCATCATCAGGCGGAGGTACACTGGCATCGGAGCACGAGGGAGCTGCATCCCACATGGCCATTGCGGGCCACACCACAGACTCTGAATGCACCAGTGGGACGGAGGGCGAGGGGAGCTTCACGTCGGCCACTGGATCACTAACCAGCGACACGGACTCGTCCGCCGATGGGAGCTCCCCTGTGGTGGCAGCACCATCTGTGCGCCCCACTTCTACAGGTACAGCCGCCACCTCCCCTACCAGCACCGCCCTCCCAGCAGCCCCTCAGCGTTCGCCCCGTGCCCGCTCACCCAGGAGGGTGGGCATCACCTTCGCCCCAGGCACCTCAGGCCCTGCCCCAGTCACCAGTCACCCCTGCTGCCCTCAGTGAGGAGGCCATTGACCTCCTCAGGTCACTCACTGTTGGGCAGTCTACCATTGTGAATGCCATCCAGGGTGTAGAACGAGAGTTGCAACACGGTAATGCATTCCTGGAGGGCATTCATTCTGGTCAGGCTGCCCTTCAGCGAACCCTGCAATCTCTGGCCTCAGCACTGATGGCAGCCATTGTCCCTGTGTCCAGCCTCCCCCCTCCAACTTCCTCCACCCAGACCCAATCCCCTGTACCCCAGCCCATCCCAAGCACACCTACAGACCAGCATGCACACAAGTCAACACACACAAGTAGCTCAAGCAAACATAGGCACCACACACACCACAGGCACTCACACAAGCATCACACCCATACAGATACAGCAACATCCACTGTCTCCACTGTGTCCCCCTCCTCCTCTTCTCCCTCCTCCCTCCCAGTCTCGTCTACACACACACCTGCATGCACCACATCTACAGGCACTAGGACTCGCACCAGGACACCCAGCACCACAAGCCGCTCACCTGCACTCACCACCTCCACTGCCATTTACACGTCCCCTGTGTCCTCTCCCAGTGTGTCTGTGACGCCCCCTCCCAAAGTACCCAAACGCCGGCAACCACTCACCCAACATCCATCCACCTCACAACAGCCTCCAGTACCTGCACCTGCACCCAAAACACCTAAAGTGACACCTCCTACAACCACCTCCTCTTCCTCCACTCCCAGACCCCCTCCAGCTCAAATTGACCTTTTTGCCCCCACCCCCCCCCTCCAATTCATCAGTCCCGTCGTAGCGCCTCAGCCAAAAAGCCTCCAGTACCAGTGGTGCGTGTTCCAGGTTTTTGGAGTGCACCGTCCACCAGGGCAGGCAGTAGGACCCGGAGCCAAGGCACTGGCAGCCCACCCCCTGTAAAGGCTCTGAAATTGGAGAGTGGACGACGGGACTTTGTCAAGACTCCTGGTGGGACAACAAGTGAAATGGGATCGAAGGCGATTGGTGAGTCTGCTGTAACTCCAAAAAAGGTGGGGAAGGTCCAGAGGAAGTCTGCCCACCCTGTTGTGAGTGTCACGGCGGAGAAGTACGCCATCATTTCCGGCGGTCCAGACACAACCGCCAGCACCGTCGTCACTGGTCCAGAGACCACCGCCAGAGTCACAGCCCAGTAGGGCCCAAGTATCGTTACTGGTCAGGAGACCACCGCCGGAGTCAGTGCCCAGGAGGGCCCAAGTATCGTCACTGGTCCAGAGACCACCGCCAGAGTCACAGCCCAGGAGGGCCCAAGTATCATCACTGGTCCAGAGACCACCGCCAGAGTCACAGCCCAGGAGGGCCCAAGTATCGTCACTGGTCCAGAGACCACCGCCAGAGTCACAGCCCAGGAGGGCCCAAGTATCGTTACTGGTCAGGAGACCACCGCCGGAGTCAGTCCCCAGGAGGGCCCAAGTATCGTCACTGGTCCAGAGACCACCGCCAGAGTCACAGCCCAGGAGGGCCCAAGTATCGTCACTGGTCAGGAGACCACCGCCAGACTCAGTGCCCAGGAGGGCCCAAGTATCGTCACTGGTCAGGAGACCACTGCCGGAGTCAGTGCCCAGGAGGGCCGAAGTATCGTTACTGGTCAGGAGACCACCGCAGGACTCAGTGCCCAGGAGGGCCCAAGTATCGTCACTGGTCCAGAGACCACCGACAGAGTCACAGCCCAGGAGGGGACAGGATGCCACAGCCCCGCTGGCCAATGATGGAACGTCATGCCACACACCAATGTCCCGTGTGGAGATCGTCATGCCACACACCAATGTCCCGTGTGGAGATCGTCATGCCACACACCAATGTCCAGTATGGAGATCGTCATGCCACACACCAATGTCCAGTGTGGAGATCGTCATGCCACGCACCAATGTCAGTATCAGAACCGCCATGGCAAAGCACTGCTGAACAGTCCTGAACCGCCATGTCAAAGCACCGCTGAACAGGGCAAAGACCGCCATGGCAAAGCACCACTGAACAGTCCTGAACCGCCATGTCAAAGCACCGCTGAACAGGGCAAAGACCGCCATGGCAAAGCACCGCTGAACAGTCCTGAACCGCAATGTCAAAGCACCGCTGAACAGGGCAAAGACCGCCATGTCAAAGCACCGCTGAACAGGGCAAAGACCGCCATAGCAAAGCACAGCTGAACAGTCCTGAACCGCCATGTGAAAGCACCGCTGAACAGGGCAAAGACCGCCATGGCAAAGCACCGCTTAACAGTCCTGAACTGCCATGTCAAACCACCGCTGAACAGGGCAAAGACCGCCATGGCAAAGCACCGCTGAACAGTCCTGAACCACCATGTCAAAGCACCGCTGAACAGGGCAAAGACCGCCATGTCAAAGCACCGCTGAACAGGGCAAAGACCGCCATGGCAAAGCACCGCTTAACAGTCCTGAACCGCCATGTCTAAGCACCGCTGTACAGGGCAAAGACCGCCATGGCAAAGCACCGCTGAACAGTCCTGAACCGCCATGTCAAAGCACCGCTGAACAGGGCAAAGACCGCCATGGCAAAGCACCGCTGAACAGTCCTGAACCGCCATGTCAAAGCACCGCTGAACAGTCCTGAACAGCCATGGCAAAGCACTGCTGAACAGGGCAAAGACCGTGTAGGAATGAATGTACCGCCACATCAGGCATCCTTTTCCCATGTGCAGCTGGGACAGTGACAGGACAGGAACTTTCACGGGGAGACTCATCCAGTCTGGGCACCAGTCCCCCTTCAGAACCAGTAGAGACCTGCATCTACTTGAGAGACTGTGGCTTTGCACTCCCCAGGATGGCACAGTGGGCAACCCCACCCACTGTATAGACTTGAGAGACTGTGGCTTTGCACTCCCCAGGATGGCACAGTGGGCAACCCACCCACTGTATAGACTTGAGAGACTGTGGCTTTGCACTCCCCAGGATACATCAATGGCATGTAGCCCCGTCGTGGATCTGGCTTTGCATTCATCTGGCTGAGGTGCCCCCCTTCCATTCCCCCTGAGGTGCCTGTAGTGTTTGTATCTGATGCCCCGGCAGTGTTCTCTCCGATTTCGGTCAGGTATCTATTGTGGGCCTCGCCCATGCATTTTTGGACTGTTGGTGCACGGACATTATTGTGTACATATCTGCACTACTTCTTGTATTGTATATATTATTATGAGTGATTTAGAGATATATATCTGTATATTTTTGTATGACATGTATATTGGCACATTACAATGTTTGACCGAAATTTGCTTTGTGTTTGCATTCTTCCGGGGGGATTGTGGGTTGTTAATGTGATATTTTTGACTGCATTGGTGTGTATGTTGTAATATGCGAGCGTGGGGGTGGGGGTGTTTGGTGGGTGTCCCCCTAACTTTTGCCTCCACCCTCCCCTATGTCGTAGATGCAGTACTCACCGGTATCTTCTGCGCCTACGTCGCTGTTGGTCGTAAAGAGCCGAAAGACAAGGGCAGGTAGTATTTGGAGTTCCGGGTGCATGGAGTTGTCGTTCCTTGTGGGATGTGTTCAGGTGAGCGTTTTCCCATAGCACAAACTGTTTCCGCCGTGTTTTTATCCACGGTGAATCCGCCCCGGAAAAGGTGGTGGATTGGCGGGTTGTAATAGTGTGGGCGTACATTGTCTTCCGCCTGTCTGTTGGCGGTAACCGCCGCGCTGCTTGTCTGTACCGCCGTGGCGTGCGGTGTGTTAAAGTGGCTGTCTTTGTTGGCGGTTTCCGCCAGGGTCATGATTCCCTTTTTTTGTCCGTCGGCCTGTTTGCGGTCTTACCGCCGCTTTAACACCGTCCGCCAGGGTCGTAATGACCCCCAATGTTATTTAAGTGTATATCCGGTCGGACAAGGTGTTAATCCCATTATCTACAACAGCTAATGCCTTTTTTAAATGTTCCTGGTTTATTTGCCTTAACCGGGCAGCAGCTTCTTGTTCAGAAAGCTTCCAAATTTCATTATATACTTCATATAAGAAACGCTTTCTGCAATGTTTCCTGGGGCCTAACAGGAAGTCCTATTGTAGAAGCTTAATTATTCAGCACCCATTCAGGATACAAACGACCGTTAGCCAGCTCTTCTAGATAAACATAATATCAATTTATTAGGGATAGAATAGAAAGACATGTACATGGAGGATGCTCTGTACTAGTGTACACTCGAGCAGCCTAATACAAGGAAGTAATACATAATCTTTTATAGTATTAAACCACAAACATAATTCAACGTCTTATTGGTTCTTTGGCTTTGACGTATGATTGACGCATGACTACTTCTCCATTATGGCTGAGGTCGTTTTTCCTATCATACCATATATATAGTAACAAAAAGCATAGAAAAGGATTTTACACAAGGTGGCCTACGTGCCTAATATCACATGGTCCATCTTGTGACAGAACTTGAGAACATCACGTACTCAGACTGGTACTTTCCAGAAGGGAGATTGCTTCAGCTAGCATGCAATGACGAGGATCTTTCATGATGTCTGTTCAGAGGGCAAGCCTTGCAACATAATGCGTTCCTAGCAGTAGCGAATTACATTTGTAGGCCTCTTTACTTAATGATAGGCCTGTGCAGAGATTGTCATTGTGTATCACAGGGGCCACTAGGCATAGCATACCTAAGAACTGTAAAATGCGATTCCACATTCCGCCCTATGATACTCAATGACAAATCTAAGGGTCATGGTGTATTGCTCTCATTTATACCTCTTTCTTGTCCCTGTTGTCATCCTTATATCTTTTTCTTTGATAATGTGTGTTTTTCTGGTGACAGTTTCTTTTTTTTTTTTTTTTTTTTCAAGAGTAGGGCCAGGAAGGATGGACAAACTGGTATGAGCACACATATCGTTATCAGTGCCACTATCCCTATCGCTAGTACCTCTACCAACCAGGTACCCCAACCCCTGAACCATGCTGCTACTCGATCCAGCATTCCTCTGACGTCTGTCCCATCTGCCACTTTCCCAGCTCCTTCTTCTTCCTTTTTTATATCCTCTATTTCCTTTCTTATATTCCCCACGTTGGTGTCCTCTTCCTGCGCACCCCGCCAAGTGTTCTCTTTTCCCCCTTCTGTAATTCTGTTCTATGTGCCATTTTTGGTAGCACGAATGCTAAGTAGCAGGTACCTTGCCAACCTGCTGGCAATTTAAAAAAATGTAGATGTCCCACATATAATAAATATTCCTTTGGGAGGTGTCAGGCCTATGGACAAGCCTGTTGTGTCATTTCTTTTGTAGTCCAGGCTCAATGTTGTATTGCAAATACTATGTCCCACATCAATTCCGTGTTTGCTAGTGTCTGCGTTACCTCTTGAGCATTTGAAACACCATGGTGCCTTTATTTCTGTATCTATGGCCAGGCATGGTATTCGTTGTTCTGAGCCATGATCCCTTTCAGTGTAACCCTTCCCTCTTTCTGTTGTAAATGCATTCAATACATTCTCTTCTTCTTTTTTTTTTTTAGATTCTAATCTCCTACACTTCTTTCTTCTCCTTCTATCTTCTTCCTTCAATTTATTTGACACTCTTTCTACCAATTTTCCTTGCATATCACCTACATAAGGTTCATCTTCCAAACCATACTCATCCCTTTTTCTCCTCATTTCTCCTTTGTTTATATTTTCTCTTATTCTCTCCTTTTTTTTTTTCTTTTCCCTGTACTCATTCCTTTTAAATTTCCCCCTAACATATTATCTAATATGTTACGTGCCACGAATTCTGTGAGGGGCATTTAAGTGTAATTTCTTTTCTCCTGGCTAGTGGTCGGTAGGTGGGTACATATATAACAATCAGACACATTTGCTAGTTCTTTGTACATTGATACCATTTGCACAAATGTATTGTCCTTATAATCTTCTCCATCTTCTTTCCATTTTGTATATTTCACCCATTTTGTTTTATCCTCCACCCTCTCATGTTATTTTGAGATATTGTTGTTCTCACCACCTGTTGTTCTTTCACCTTGGCCATTTTTGGGGATGTAGTGTTCCTGGTCGAGCCATGGAATGTGTATGTCGTCTTTATATACTATCAGTATTGTTGTTATTACTATAGCTGCTACTGGGGTGAGTAATGCTGTGACCACCACAGGCCACTTCTTCTGCTCCTTTTTCTTATGTTGTAATCTTAAATCCATGTCGCCTTATAGGGTGTGGTCAGATGTGGCTAGCACTTGAAACCAGTTCTATTGGTATGTAACCTTTGGTACCTCCTTATTCCTGTAGGAGTGCCACACGAGTAGTCTATTCCTTCTGTATATTTTCGGGGCGACGTTGAATGCTATTTGACACTTGTAGTTATGCAGAGTATAAAGGGATGAATCCCAGTGTCCATTTCTAAGGGAGTTGAATGCGATAGTCCCGAGGGATGGCCCTTTTGTCCTATTTTTGCTATATTCCTAATTGGAAGAGGCACCTCCCAATGGGGCTACAAACCGCACTGATCCTAGTGACCAGCCGCTTCCGTAGGACTGGGATCTGTACCTCTTGGCGCAAATTTTTCTAGCGGACTTTTAGTATTCTGTTCATTTATATCCTGATGTCTTTAATACTTAGGTGGCCTTGCTTGACTCTCCGACTCCTGTGGAGAGTAGCACGAGCAGTTCTGAAAGAATATCCTGGTGTCTTGAGGACCCGCTTGCACCCTCCGACTCCTGTGGGGTTGCAGCACGAGCAGTCCAAGAACAATGCTCTGGTGTACTGGGGAACCCGCTTACACTCTCCGACTCCTGTGGGAGTGTAGCACGAGCAGTTCCGTCAGTGTTGACTGGTGGCGCTTGTCGAACGAAGGTTGTACCGCTGTGGTGAAGGTGGCATTACTCTCATCGGCAACTTTGTTGGCGGCTGGTCGTCCTTTGGTCCAGCGGCCTTCTTGGTGTGTGAGGTATGGACCCAGGATGTGATGCCCTCACACTTGGCTGCTGTGGCTGTTGTCAACAGGACTTGGTATGGTCCCCTCCACCGTAGTTGAAGGCAGTGACGTCTGGTGTGGCCTTTACCCACACCCAGTCTACAGGATGCAGTTGTGTTCCGGTGGTGTACCTTCTTGGTGTAATAGCTGTGGATCCAGGAGGTCATTCCCTCCTACTTTTCAGGAGACCCAAGCCCAATCTCCCTGTTGGAGATCATATCCAGGTAGTGCTGTCCAGCCAGGAAGGGCCTGCAGCACCTAATGCTGAAGGTAAGGCAAACTGCTGTCAAAATGTCTTATCAGATAATAACTTCTCAGCACCAGACATGTTCATAGGCCAGTCAAACAGTATCTCAGTCGGTGCTCACTTTGACAACTTTGTCAAGGGTGCCTTTCTTGATCAAGGAAGCAAGCGGTAGTGCATCAATCTAGAACCGCTCAGCAGATGCACAAAATCCTCTAAAGGGACATATCTGACTTGTTTATGGGGTAACTAGCACACTCTTAAACTCAAATAAACACTCAAAAAATAAATAACAATTACACTCAGTAACTATTTCACCAAACAAATGGTGATCCAAAGGTCAGGGGAAAACACATGTTAAAAAAATATGTCAACATAGCATTTTATCCTATTATTCTATTTCAACATCCACAATATCTGCATCAATGCTGGAAGGGTTGGGACTTTGCAGGCATCACCGCCATCAGAAGTCACTTCCCCTTTCTCGTACAAGTGTGATGTTCTGAAATGCTGATGTTCCTTTAAGATATTATATTTATTTTATTTATTTATATTTGGCACCCTCATCATCGGAGGTATATTACTCATAGCTGTATTGCAGTACTACATAGCACATCCTAAGGTAGTAATAACTCTATCCTAATATAGGTATTTTCAATACCCAAAACCAGTTTGGAGAATATTTAGTTGCAATCTACCAACACATGAAGGCAATCCATTTCACTGCGCTCATTTAAGATGTACCACGGAAGACTCCCATTAATTATGAAAACATAAAACGTAACATAGACAGACGGATACAGAAACCACATCTTCTCGTCCATGTTCTGAAACCTAGGGAAAAACATGTATAGAAAAATACTCCTACGTAGATACATACATCCTGCGTCCAGGGTGTATATAAAAAAAAATCCTATTCCATTCAGCTGTACATTTATTTTACATTTCTACTTGGAACGTCATGGTAACATATCGCAACAATCCGTGGCTTTGCCCTTGGAGTCATGCCCAGAGTCTGTGGTTTTCAGAAATGGGGAAGGTAATCTTAACTGCTACAATTTAATATAGGGACGGGACCTGGCAGATAAATGCACAAAATAAAATACCATAAAAATAAAACACATTTGTGACAAATGTGCTGCATTTTTACCCATTCATTGCCCTTTTGACACCCTGGTTGCACTCACATGACTTCAACATACTACATGTACTGCAGATGTTTAAACATCCACTTGTGTTATTTTCTTTTAGCCTCTCATTAAGTGAAATCGATCAGTCACTAACACGTCATGTGTAATCATTATTACTGCACTAATGTGTTTATTTTAAATATCAATACACCTTAGTAGAAGTTTGTTATCACATAATTAACTCACTCTACACCCCAACAATAACCCACATTTTTATATATCTCTTATTTACTTATATTATTTACAATTCATCACATTTAACACTTCTTTTAATTTCTATATCTCTTCTTTCATTGAACATGACTAAATTATTAGTATGTACTCTATAGAGCTATGAAGAAATACACAACCAGGGGTATGGAACTACCGTAAACAAATGCCCAGCACAATTCTTCCAGAATGCTCTCTCATCAGATGCAAATATCTGCAGAAGCTCGAAAGCAAGATTGTGTTATTCCTTCCTTTCAAAATACCTTCACAAACAATGTAACTAGGAAAGAAACATTCTGCTAAACTACCATGATATTTTAGGTGTCATTTCTTTGAAGCATCATTTAGTAAAATGTGCGGATGCATGGTGGTATTTCCAACATTTATATTCATAACAGGAAAAATCAATGTAACCTTTTCATCAAAGTTACACATTGCCATAGTAGTTCCTGGCATGAACAAAACTACTTTGTGCCAAAACTACTTTGTGCCAATATTCTTCGTATGGAAGAGCAGAATGGTGTCACTACCACTGAAGCCAGCCAATAAACAGAGAGACAGAATTCAAATAACAAAAGATCTGTGATAACCAGTTTATGGCAGAATTCTCAAAGAAAATCACAAAGTACACCCATGGTATCTGTTCCTGCATTAGTGCAAATTTACAGCTTTTATACATGAGCTAGCATTTAATGAGGCAGACCAGGAAATCGAACTCCTAGACAATATTTGTAAACACCATTTTAGCAGGAGGAAAATATGCATGTCTTTTTACAGGACAAGTAGACTGATGACACAAACTGTCCCATGGACAATTTAGACATTTTATAAAATTCCACACTCCTGACAACATATTGTTAACTACTGCAAATGAATCCTCTGTTCCCTCCAGACTAAATTTGTTCACTGTAAGAATTTTGGCAACCTTTGCATGGGTCAAATATTTTTAAATGTAATCCCTACATAAGAAAGTTCTAATTTGTTGTACACCTGTGGTTCCTAACCTTTTTACTCCTGGGGACCACCAGTGAAACGTTACTGGAAGCCAGGTACCCCCAAGCAATTTGCACAATTTAAATTTCAAACATGAAATCATTCTTTTTATATTGAAAAAATATGCAAAAATCTAAACATTTTATTGGAAATGTTGGTGCTGCATCTTGGCGACCAACTTTTCAATTTTTAACCATAAGTGCCTCTCTTCTCTCCCTATCCTTTTTGTCACATTTAATTAATTTTTATTATAGCATCTCTCATACCAGTGTAGGTGTTGGAGCACTTTACAGCACTTTAAAATGAAAGAATGGGAAAAAACAGCTTTCTAATTTGTGCTATGCAGTTGGCATGCAGCTCCTTAATTGCAGTTCATAGCTCAATGTGCTAAATTACTATTATGAACTGTACAGTAACTAAAGAATCTCTGTGACAAAAGCAGTAACCCACTGTGCCATCCACTGCCACTGTCCAAAACTCTCATTCCTCCCCAGCAGGTACATTAATCACTGGAGTTATCTTGACGCTTTTATTTTTTTTTCTGTACAATGCTCTTTGCAGTACTTTTAAAGCAAATAACAAGTAATAAAGTCTGAATTTTGTGTCTTATTACGTGTCATAACTTAACAATTAAACTTACATTTTCTACAGTGTGTAAGCATGTTACAGCCATCCCTTGTCTACTTGCAAACCTTTCCCATACTCAGTGTAGTGTCAAATTATAGTGTAGTAATTGGAGTAGTGGCCACATATTTCAGGCCAGTGTATCGCCTTCTTACAATCCTCCCACCAATCTCATGGTACAATAATGCTAAACAATGTATCCAGATCCTTCCAAAGCAGCCCTTCCCATGGCTATTATTCTGTTTAACTCTGTACATTTTTATGTACGTCGAGAGACTGTCTCTTGTGATCTCCAGCTGTGTGTTTGTATTGCTGAGCACCTCCTTCCACATCTTGATGTTATGGATTGTGTGATGTGCATACGTGGACATATCCCATAGTAAATTGTGTGATCCCTCTCGCCCCTTGCCAATACATTTTTCCATTTCATTTGATATCTGTTCGTACTTCTGTTCATTTTTTTCTAATTGCATTAGCCACTTCCTCTTTACCCTGGCTATGGAATAACTGTCTAATTCTTTCACAAGGTCTCTTACGTTTTGCTTTTATATTTCACTTCCTCATCCATCAAACGCCATTCCATTGTGCGGCTTTCACGTTCCGTCTCTGCCTGCTGTTGTAGAGGCAGCTCAGAGTGTTTGGTCCCTGTTGTGGTGCCCTCACGCTGTAGTGTATTTCCCAAATGTCTTCAAACAAAATCCATGTTTTGTTCCTGTGACTGTGCACTTGTCACAGGAAGAGAGCTTGACAAGCCCCTATTATCTCTATTTTTTTTTTTGTTTTTCTTCGTCCTCCAATCTTCCCTGCCCTTGTCAGCCCCCCCACCATGTGGAGGAGACCATTCTTCAGTTCAGTTTATTTATTTCTCTTCTTTTTTTTTTATTTATCCTCCACCTACAGGACAGCCCCACATTCAATGCACATCCCACATGCAACTAGCATGTAGGCAGCATTGTAAAGCACCACACATGTCCGCAAAGCTACAGAAACACTACTGTCACTTTCCTTGCAAAGTCAAAGTCTAAGTACAGTAGTCCCTATAGGCCTTCTTTCGCCTCTATTTGGTACGCTGGACTGTCCTTGGCGCTATGTTGATGTGTCTCTAGTTTGCCTTTACTAAGAGGGTTCCTCGTGACTGTCTTACCCTAGTCTTTTGTTACATAACACGAAGACAATTACAATCGTTCCAGAAAACAGTAGGATGTCGGTGTATTTTTTTTTCTTATTACACCGCTCATACCCCATGACACAGAAGGGGTAACAATGGGTATATTCACAGACGCAGCCTCTCTTTGCCAGCCGCAATTATTGATTAGTAAAAGCAGGAAGCAAGCCGGTCTGCATCCATGCCACAATTTCAGCCAGCCATGTCCACCTTAGCTCACAAAAAGTTTGAAATCAGACAGTACCCAAGGTGCTAGTGACGGCGTCCACACTGGCGTCCTTTGGGGTGAATCAAGAGATGACAGAATAGTCAGGAGGGACAGGGTGCGGCTGTATGATATTGGAAGCTGGACCAGATCCTTGGCCAGTGACACACAGATAATGCAATAGCGGTGAACAAGTCAAGCAACCACATGTGACGGCAGAACCATAGACAAGGGTCACAGTACAATTAGCCCTGTGGGGTGATCCTACTCCCAACCCTTGTATCAATATGTAGTGAGTGCAGGGGGGGTGTTTGTACTGTGTGATGTTTGCAGGTTAAATCAGTCAATTGTCATAAAAATCTGTATTATGTCGCCCATGAGTCCACCCACCTAGTCTTAAATTTTCTAAAAATTCTTATCCTAAATCGCAAATGCATGAAGTCAAAATAAATTACAGTACACCACCTTGTTGTCAACCCTTCCTTCATCAATCAAAAACCACTTTCGCACACACACGTATTTATATCTCAAAAACCACTTTCAGACACACACACGTATTTATACCTCAAAAACCACTTTTGCACACACATGGATTTATACCTCAAAAACCACTTTCGCACACACACAGATTTATAACTCAAAAACCACTTTCGCACACACACGTATTTATACCTCAAAAACCACTTTTACACACACATGGATTTATACCTCAAAAACCACTTTCGCACACACACAGATTTATACCTCAAAAACCACTTTTACACACACATTGATTTATACCTCAAAAACCACTTCTACAGTTTACACCATTTCACATGAGTAGCCGATAGTTCAATATGCCATAAGCATTGTTCAAAGAGCTGCAATATTACAGGAAACAGATAACATAACAATTTTTTAACACGACAAACAGAGCCTGCCTGCTCCACTGGAATGAACCACAATCATCCAGTTACTGGAATGAACCACTATCACTCCTATAAACACAAGGAAGCTGAAATCACATGCCAGTTCCTCTTAAATGTACACATAGAACCTGGAACGGACTACTACCATCCCATATCTGGGCAACGCCCTTTTACAACACCCTCTCTGACCAGAGTTATCCGCCCCAGCCCCTCCGGCTGGGGACCTCAAACAGCGACTTGCGCTGTGTTCTGAAGCAACACCGCTAGTTGCCTCTATTCCTCGGACATCTTTTTTTTTTTTAACAGTAACAAGCTACATGAAATACAGGAAGCTATTCTAAGTATACAGCTGCAGCGCAGGGAGGAAGGAAATGGTGTAATACAATGGAAGAACCAAATTAACACAGAATGCTAGCAGCCTGCGGACTGTTATAGTTAACTATCTGAATGTTTTCACGAGGTGCATTATCGGAGCCCGCAACAGAGGACAACAGAGGAAGAAATGCCCTTGGCATGCCACCGGAGACAGAGAAATAAAAAAATGTCATTTACAAAAAAGCTGGCTAAGGGGTACGGCAAATAGAAATATTAACCATAAATGCATAACCACTCTATGCAGGAAACATATTAACGAAACACCCCAGTTACCTCCCTGTTTCGCAATATTTACACCGGAAAAACAGTAGAGCAAACAGCGAGAGCAGGACCACGAAGCAGCAATAGATACTCACGACAGCTCCAGACTCCGTCGCAGGAGGGGCCCTGTCCAATGGGTCAGCTGTCGCCCCAACCGAAACAGGAGCCGGGCTGAAGGAAACCATTCGCTGAACGAGACCGCAATTCTTCCATTCTCCACCAAATGTAGAAGCTTAATTATTCAGCACCCATTCAGGATACAAACGACCGTTAGCCAGCTCTTCTAGATAAACATAATATCAATTTATTAGGGATAGAATAGAAAGACATGTACATGGAGGATGCTCTGTACTAGTGTACACTCGAGCAGCCTAATACAAGGAAGTAATACATGATCTTTTATAGTATTAAACCACAAACATAATTCAACGTCTTATTGGTTCTTTGGCTTTGACGTATGATTGACGCATGACTACTTCTCCATTATGGCTGAGGTCGTTTTTCCTATCATACCATATATAGTAACAAAAAGCATAGAAAAGGATTTTACACAAGGTGGCCTACGTGCCTAATATCACATGGTCCATCTTGTGACAGAACTTGAGAACATCACGTACTCAGACTGGTACTTTCCAGAAGGGAGATTGCTTCAGCTAGCATGCAATGACGAGGATCTTTCATGATGTCTGTTCAGAGGGCAAGCCTTGCAACATAATGCGTTCCTAGCAGTAGCGAATTACATTTGTAGGCCTCTTTACTTAATGATAGGCCTGTGCAGAGATTGTCATTGTGTATCACAGGGGCCACTAGGCATAGCATACCTAAGAACTGTAAAATGCGATTCCACACTATAAATCGGTGTTATTAGACAGGAGACTGAGGTATTCTCTAACCGCATCTAGTGAGGAAGTTCGTAATCACTGCTGGCATAGTTTCCCCACACTGTATGTTGTTACTAGATCCGCATGTTCGGACGATATATAGCGAGGGTCCGGCCTACTAGTTCTAAAACCCCCTGAGGAACTGATAAAATGTTTGTGACACCCATTGGTATCTATTGGCCACAATAACCACTCACCAGGACGTGTCAGTGAAACATTAAATGTACCATTCTGGACCCATTCATCGAGCTGATCTTCAGTTGCATCTGTAAATTTTTGTTATTTATACACTTTTGCAGGGGCAGGTATACTGGGCGTGTTCAATTCCTTAATTTTTGCTAAGCCTAAACAACTCGTTTGTTGTACAGTTTCATTTAAAAATATCATTTGAACAGGTATCAGGCATGCTCTAAATAAAGCTTTCTTCCCCCTTATTTGCTAATGTCTAGTTCCCCACACACTTTTTAAGTCAATCAACTTCAGCCAATATTCATAGCCTTCTATAGTCAACCGGGAAACATAGGAATCCAGATATATAAATTTCGTATTTGTCAACAGTATGCGTATGTTTTCTGTAGGTGGCAATTTAAAATAATATAACTCAGCATTCTTAACATTGTGCCCCGAAAAATATGTCAACTTTTCAGAATACGTTTTGGAACTCCCTTGTGGTGGATTCAGACAATGTTCCCATTGTGTATAATTAAAAACAGTTTTTGGACTGCTTGCTCTGTGTATGAAATGGTGCTCACAATAATTATAGCAAAACATATCACCATAATTCTCTTTAGATTGATAAACATGTTCGTTTTCAAATGCAATATAATACTACAATTCAGTCATCATAGAATCAACTGTTTTCATATGCCAATCACCAGAAACAATGCCTGGTATTTTTATATAATTCACTGAAAGTTTGAAAACATATGGTATTTGAATGACCTCCGTAGGGCAGTATATATCAAATGTTACTTTATCCCAAACAATCCCATCAGGAATTGGTATAGCAGAAATGTTCATAAAAGACAAGTCTCTGCGGACTTTGTGTGATTACAAATGTGGCTTTAGGACTTCATCAATCACTTCAACTTTTCAGTAAGAAAATGACCATGTACTAACAAAAAGAAAGTGATGATAAATCCAATTCAAAGCAGGAAAGCTAGTACAGTCGAGGAAAGCCACAGATAGTTCCATGGAAAAATAAATTATGTTACTTTAAGCCAGTTCATTAGCTCACGTATTCTCGACAGTTCAAGTGTTGAAGAGGCGAATGAGTCCGAGACGTCATCGTTGATGTTGGCAAAATATCCAGAAGCAGTTCCTGCAAAAGCTGGAGCTGTGTTAATTGGTGGAGTTGGTGTTTCCCACGGTGGCACAGAATAAATAGCACCATCCATCTGTGTTGAAGCTGTATCAAATCGATCAACTATTTCTGTATTATTTGATGTTAGTGGAACCAATGCAAAATAATTTTTCACCTCCCCAAGCTCGGAGAGATGTCAGTGTTGCTGCTTACAACTTAGAAAGATACTTCTTGACCAGTATTGAGAGGGATTCGGGAACTACTGGCTGTTTCTTTTGGTCGGCTGTGCAGGATCGGCCACATGGTGTAGTTGGACATTGTCTATGGAGACAAAGCAATTTTTTTTGGCACCTGCCAACAGTGGTAGAATGACAGTTCTGGTACCGTGTCTTCCCAAGACTGGGACTGGTGCATGATAAGAAGGACCAAATAAATTTTTCACAGCAGCCTTTTCACGTACTAGATCCTCCACTCTAGGAAACCAGCCGGTAGGCATTAGAGGTACATCCTTTATTCCTATGGAGGCTGCACTGACAGAAGAGTTGTCGTCACAGAACTGTTGTAATTCCTGTAAGACAGTGACACGTTCATTTATGTCAAAGGGTGTTTCTGCCGCCTCCAAGACAGGACCATCAAGATCTGGAACATACATTTGAGTTCCAAGCAGGCACTCATGTGAAGTACGACCCCCCCAGGAATCTTCTAGGCAAATTATTAAGTGCTCTCTGGACTCCATACAGGTGATTAAGCCAACTACGACCCGTACCTAAGACTCTGGCTGTGAAGGATTGTTTTAAATCATGGTTTAATCATGCCACAACACTATTTCCCTCGGGATGAAATGGAGACGAGAACTGGAGTTGGACCACCAACGAAGCCATGGCGTCCCTAAAAGCCCTTGAGGCGAAAGCAGGGCCTTGGTCGGAGTGGAAAGTCACAACTGCATATATACCGATAAAGACTCGCAAATCTTTAATAACAGTCCGAGCTTCAGCCGAGCGTTGTGGCCACACCCATAGAAATCTGGAGCAGGAGTCAACAGTGACTAGAATGTATTTGTATGCGCTATCTGGTGTTGAGGGACCACAATGGTCCAAGTACTCACATTGTAAAGGTTTATTAGAAATCAAGAGGGGTGTCTGCGGTGGGCGCTTAGCAGTGGAAACTTTAATTTGTTGGCAGATGTCACAACAAACGACATACTGCTTGGCCTCTTTGTATAGGCCTGGCTACCAAAAATGGGCTTGTAGCAATGATATTGTAGCCGCCACACCAGCATGGGCAGATGCCGCCCCCTCATGCGCTGCTTTGATCAACTCTGGTTTTATATCTTTATTGGGATTTCTCGCACCCCTACGCCTGGTATCTTTACTTCAGCGTTTAGGCAGCCTCCCATTCAGTAGGAATATTTAGCAGGAAATGCTATTGGATAGGGCGTACCATCAGCCCTGGCGTTCACTGCATCCTATATGTCTGCATCCATTTTTGCTCCTGAGCGGGTTACTGCAGCAACAGTGGCCATAGCAACTGCTGTCTTTGCAGCTTAATCAGCCAGTGTATTCCCAGCCACGTGTATTCCAACGCACTGGTGTCCAATTGTATGTACAACATGGACATTCAGCAGCGTTTCCTTCAAATCCGTGTTTAATGGTGTTGCCTTTAGAATCTCTGAACCCATTCTGGCGCCAGTAATGCAGGTATTCATTGCAGGACTGGACACAATAGTACGAATCACAAACAATCAGTGTGTACTATGCAGGATCCGTATGTTCCAGTGCCATCACCAGAGCTTTCAGCTCTGCTAGTTGTGCTGTGCTGTCCCCTAGCGTTTGCGTAAATGTATGGAGGGGACAGAATGTATTGTCCTCCATGTAGCCGCTTACAACAGTATTGATGCTTTGTGCCAGTTGCAGGTTGTGCAGAGCCATCGGTGTACATGGTTCTATGATATTGTTCAATGGGCAATGTATTTGCTGGAACTGGGTATTCTAGTTCGTATTGCAAAAATTCTTGAGGTTGTAATTTTTGTTCAAAAATGTAGTCTACATCAGTGGCTGTCAAAGACGTGGCCCATTGTATCCAACGTGGATGTAATGCTTTAGCATTCGGAACACTGGCTTTTGTAACAGACTCCAGGGCTAGGATCGGAGAAACGACAATAATGCGTTTGAACGGCCATCTGAACAGCAGTGAGACTTTTCTCAGTGGGAGCAAAGCTTTGTTCTGCTGCTGAGTACAAGTGTGATTTTTAAGCAATCGGGATGATAGCACCCTCATTAAAGGTTACATAGGTGAAACCAATGGCAGCAGCAATTACTCTGATGACCAAATGTGTTTTGTTGGCCCTCGTGTGTAGATGTTGTGCTGCAAGCATGTCTGTCTGCAGGTCTCTAAGTATGCGTGTGTGTTCGACTGTCCAAAATGTACTTGAAAAATCAGGACTTATTAAGTCATATAAAGGTTTTATGCGTGATGCATAATCAGGATTGTAAGTTGTGCCAAAATTTAGGAAAACCAATAGAGATTGGTGTATTTTAATTGCATTTGGAGGTTGCAGTTGTGCACATTTCTTTAAGAATTGTGGCGCTAGGCTCTTTCCTTCACTCAATAGCTAATATCCCAGAAACATGATGCTGAGGAAGGCAATTTTAGTTTTTTTGAAGTTGAATTTGTAGCCAAATTCAGCAAATCCCACAACAATGCAGGGTACCTGTCTTAGATGTTGTAGTAATTCATCATCCGCAAGATAGATATCGTCTACATAGGACAATCCTTCAGGGTCAATGTCATGCAAATTTTCAGTCACATGAGCTGCGAACAGTCCTGGGCTGTTCTTGTACCCCTGAGGTAAACAACAGAATTTTTTCTGGGAGCCAAGTGCGCTGAAACGTGTTAAGTCTCTACTCTCAGGCGCTATATTCTGGCAGAAGAAACCAATAGAGATATCCAATGTTGTTTTGTATTTTTTGCGCACTATGTTATTCATCAGTGCTGTGCTATGTGAGTATAGCATGTGCGTGTATGACTGTTTAAGGGACTGTAGTCTAAGACTATTCTGTATGAATGGTCCGGTTCAGCTACTGGGACTAAAGGATTATTCATTGGGGAGACGCAGGGTTCAATTACGCCCTGGCATTCTAGTTGCGTGAGGATTTCCCTCACGGGTGCTTTTGCAACATGTTTTATTTGGTACTGAGGTTGAGGTTGATTTTTTATAGGAATTACATGGTAGGGGGATTCTTTATCCCATCCTACATGGTTGCGATATAACGCAGGTGCCTGCGCCAATGCCCAATCAATGGCATAGGATTCAGCGAGTTACTCTAGACCAAAGGTTGAGAAAGAATGTTTAATAACATCTTCCCCATATGGGCAGGTACGGACAAAATCAGGTGGCTCATCTTGTTCGGCCAACAGAATATCATATATATTTACTACGCGCTCCCAAAAGATTGCGACTATTGTGCGTTCAATGTCTATTTCTAACTGTAGCGGTACTTCATACACCCTATCAGGCATGGAGAAGCGCATGTTCGCAGTTTCTACTTGTAGAAAGTCATCAGTTGCTTTCACCTCCAGACGCTCTAGAAGACTCCGGCGCCCTATAGTGACCTCTACCACACTGTCTAGCAATGCTAGTGCCCCCTTCCTCTTCTTCAAGAGGACCCTCTTTTTGAGTGCCATGTCTTACTGTGACTGCTGCCACCTTTATTCTTTTTAAATTGGGGTTTTTGTTGGGGAGGTTTCTCTTCCTTTTTAAAACAAACGTCTGATGAGCGTTGTGATTCGTGTCTCGGTTTCACGTACTCTGTTCTTCGCTCAGATCGCCCACCTCTCTCACTTCGTTTTTCCAATGAGTCCTGAAAGGAACGCGATTGGCGTGTATCAGTATATTGATATCTATCAGGTGTTTTTATATCATCTCTATTTCTGAGAATATGTCTATTCTGTGGGGTCTCCGTACGCAGAGATTCTCCCCTTTCTTTTTTAGGTGTTTGTTGTTTTTTATCCCAGCTTTTCTTGTTACCCTCAGGAGCTTGCTTGGAAAAATCTTTATTTGATTTGCCCTGAAATTGTGGTTTAGTTGGTCTGGCCCCTAGAATATCTCGACTAATACTGGAATTGGTTTCTGCAATAATCTTTAGCAGCTCGCGTTTTTGATCCTGGTGAGGAACATCCCAGAGCTGCATGTGCACTGTGAGTGCGACCGCTTCCCCTTTAAGGTTACTTAAAATAATTAAGGATACTGTGGCAAAGTTGGCCATTAACTGCATCCCCAAATCTAGGGCCGGGGCTGCCCTATATTCATCTTGAATTTGTTTCAAAACTTCCGGCAAATTGGCAAGTGTTGGTGTACTGTGTGCGGTAGTATGGAGCGCAGTAAACACCGTGCCCCATGTATTACAATTATCAACTGTAGGGACCATCCCAAATGGCAAGCACATAGCTAAAATTCTATGTTTATCCAGAGGTCCTGAATGGGGAAATACTGCTTCCAGCGCATTTATTGTTTGAGCTAGCCAAAACGGAATTTCTTCTAGTTTGGCGGGTACTTTACCCATGATCGAATGTACAGTTGCAGGATTAATGCTTGGTGTTACTGAATGTGGCTGTGCTGGAGCAGCACGTGGTGGGTTTGTATTCAATGTTTGCATTACAAACTGTACTAATTGTCAGCATGTCGCTGTCAATTCAGCATATAAGCGGTGAACCTCAGCTAGTGCTAAAGTTGCTACTGCAGGGTGAGGTGTATAAGTGGCCAATAAAGGCCAGGTAGGACCATCATTACTTAGAGGACCTAACCTAACTGGTAATATTGTGTGGGGTAGGGTGCCATCAAGCCAATTATTATGTTCTTGATAAGATAAAGGTATTTCTAAATATGCATATGCCCTGTATTATCCAGGTACGTTTGCAAGGTATAGTGATTAAGTGTATTTGTGTTCCCATCAACTGCTGGAAATGTGACCCAAGAATAAAAAAGTTCTGTACTATAAGCTGCATGGACGTCCACCACAAATGTGTCTGGACCCCCCTGGGCCGTTAGGCCATTTGCAAATAAATGTGCAGTCAGAGGTTGTCTTATATTGACTGCTGTTGCTACCTGTTGTGGATTCGCCATAGTATATGTTAAATTTGTTCAGAGAAGGCACACCAAATGGGGACTGTTCCTTTTAGAGTTCAAGCTTGAACAATCTCCAGCGTCAGATAGGGCTCCCTACTTAGCAGAGGTGGAAATCCTCAATACCACGGACGTCTCCGTATATAGAGTACTGAGGTGTCTTTCTACAAAATGAGACAGAGATACTCAGGAGGACCTGAAAATTTGAGCCTGATCAAACGTTGGCGGCGCCATGTCGTGTAGGCTCTCATTATTCTAAAGAGACTACTGGATTTTGAGCCACAGAATAACCTGCGGTGCAAGAGAATGAGTCTGACCCGCTACAGGTGACACCTGTCGCTCCAATCCAGGTTTTGGTCCAGCTAACTATCAGTGCCTCACCTCTATCCTGGGTAGGTGTGATTGGGCAGCTGAGCGCATGACATAACTCGTTTCTCAGGAAAGCCGTGGTCACTCAGGTCTCATCCGTTTCTCTCGGTTATATTGGTCTCATATATACAATGACAAACAGAGGCAGTATATGTTTCAATAATGATTTTAATGAAGCGACTGCATCTTAGATAGCAAAGCGTGAACTGCAATAACCAGGACGACACAGCACAACAGTATTAAAATTGTGACAAGGAGAGTGAAGCATAAGAATAACACTACCATATTGTCACTACAGTCAATGGACTAATTCCTACCTAGGCTATAATAGAGCACAGCGTGTTAAGCTCTAATTCTGCCCTTCAGGTTCCCCTGGGAAGACACCATCCCCCATACCTGGGCAAAGGCCTGAAGTCTGCAATAGCATCTGTAGCGAAGCATTTCGGCAATCAGCATACAGTCGTGGTTCTCTGATTGGAATCTCCCTCTAACATCTAAGGGACAGGGAAGTGTTTTTATAATAAAACAGATGATGTTCTAAGAAAATGTCCCTACGTAAAGATGTCGGCAGACCTAGGGGCATATTTATACTCCGTTTGCGCCGAATTTGCGTCGTTTTTTCGACGCAAATTCGGCGTAAAACTAACGCCATATTTATACTTTGGCGTTAGACGCGTCTAGCGCCAAAGTATGAGGAATGAGCATCATTTTTTTGCGTGAACGCCTTCCTTGCGTTAATGAGATGCAAGGTAGGCGTTCCCGTCGAAAAAAATGACTGCGACGCAAATGCGTCGTATTTATACTCCCGGGCAAAAATCACGCCCGGGAGTGGGCGGGGTAAAAACCCCCGCATTTGCGCCTCTTTTTAACGCCTGGGTCAGGGCAGGCGTTAAGGGACCTGTGGGCTCAAAATGAGCCCACAGCTGCCCTCCCATGCCCCCAGGGACCCCCCCTGCCACCCATGCCCACCCCAGGAGGACACCCAAGGATGGAGGGACCCATCCCAGGGACATTCAGGTAAGTTCAGGTAAGTATAATTTTTTTTTTTTATTAATTTTCTTTTGGCATAGGGGGGCCTGATTTGTGCCCCCCTACATGCCACAATGCCCAATGACCATGCCCAGGGGACATATGTCCCCTGGGCATGGCCATTGGGCAAGGGGGCATGACTCCTGTCTTTACTAAGACAGGAGTCATGTAAATGGCGTCTGGGCGTCGTTAAAAATGGCGCAAATCGGGTGGAGGCGATTTTTTTGCCTCTACCTGACTTGCCCCATTTTAAGACGCCCTAACGCCATTTTCCCCAACGCCGGCGCTGCCTGGTGTACGTGGTTTTTTTCCACGCACACCAGGCAGCGCCGGTCTGCTAGCGCCGGCTAACGCCATTCAATAAATACGGCGCCCGCATGGCGCTTCAGAATGGCGTTAGCCGGCGCTAATCTTTTTGGCGCAAAACTGCGATAGCGCAGTTTTGCGTCAAAAAGTATAAATATGGCCCCTAGTATGCTAGAATAACGTGCATGGAGCTATAGCTAAAATGGCTACACAACACCCTTGTAGCATCCATGATCTGCACTGTCTAACAGTGACTCTGGTGGGCCATTTATTGTTTACGGTACAGACATGATGGTGTTGGAGGTCATTAAGTGGTGCATGTGAGTTGGCACTACAGTAGGTGTGGTGCCACTTCTCACAAATCTGGCACATGGTATGTAATGGCTTTTAATTTGGTATTCCTATGTGTGTGACCCAATGCATCAGGCAGATGTATATGCACACTACAGGTAAATCAGGTATGTGTTGATGAGATGTCGTTGGTATTGGCATAGTTGCCTGGCATTTGATGTATGTTCTGCCAGAGACTTGCACAGCATAATTTAAGGGGGCTGTGCCTATGTGTGGCCTTCTTTACATGACCATGGTGTCTGCCATTGACATTGCTGTGCTATCCTTTGTTTGGTGTAATGTGTGTGTGTGACGTGTATTTAGTAGCCAACCTGTGGCACTTGTAGTGCTTTGTGGACATCTTCTGTTAGCAAAGGGTACATAGCTCTACCTGTCCGTCACGTGGTGTGCTGGTCAAGTCGTAGGTGTGTTACGTACGTGTGGGTGTATGTGTTTGTGCTGTGCACTAATTGTGCTGTACTACAGCATGGTGCAAATTTATTTTTATCTATGTTACCCTGGCCATGTGTTTTAGGAGTGGTGTATGTCTTGTGTGTCATACAGGGTTGGTGTGTTGTGTGTATATTACCAGGTTTGTTGACTTACCCACAAGTAGGACATTGCAATATTGGTCATCCTGGAAGTGTTTGTTGATCGTGCTGTGCCTGAATATGTAGGCATCATGGACACTACCAGGATACTTAGCTAAAATGTTCAGAAATAGTCCACGGTGGTCCACTAAGGCCTGCACATTTATGGAATGTGTATGTTTCTGGTTCCTGTATAAATGTTCTGTTGCTGCAGGTGGGACATGTCGGACATGGGTGTAGTTCATTGCACCCAGCACATGCGGAAAGCCAGCAAATTGGTAAAAGCCTAGTTTTATCTCCTGATGCATTTGCTGGGTGTTGGGGAAGCAGTCATGGTGGGGTGTCAGGGAGATGCTTGCATCTAATACCTTCGGCAGGAAGACCGATAAAGACGGCTGTGACACACCAGCAACCAGTGCACCTTTTGTCTGGAATGAGCCACTTGCCAGCATATGCAGGACAGCTAGCAGCTTTATGACAGGTGGTATGTTATGTGGTGTCTGTAGCCTGGCTGTGATCTGTGGCTCAATGTGGTGCAGCAAGCGTAGCATGGATTGCTGGTTGAGATGGTAAGTCCTGATGAGGTCTTGTTCCCTGAGGACAATGAGGGCTGCCCTGTTCTGGAATATCTTCTCCTTCCTGCTACCTTGCCTTTGTGGGTGTCGTAGTAGTGGTTGTGGTTACTGCGGTAGCGGTGGAGGTGGCTGTTGTGGTCCTCTGCGTCGTGTCCCAAGCTGGAGCAGTAACACTTCCCTCTTGTCCTGTGGGTTGCCAATGTTGCTTCTGTGAGTTTTCCTTTAGTAGTGGTGTGTGGGCCTCATTTTATCGTCTCATCTGACCTAGGCATTAAATTTGACGCAAAACGGGGTTCACGTAATTTTTTGGGACCGCCTCTCATCCGTGCGTCATTTTTGCACAGGGGGATAAATATGGTGTTAGAGGCTAGGAGTCATGTTTTGGACAGAAACGCCTACCTTCCATCTCATTAACGCAAGGTGGTTTCATGCATCCAAAAAATGTTGTTAACTCCTATATTTTGACTCTAGATGGGTCTAGCATCAAAATATAAATATGAAGTTAAGTTTGCGCTAAATTAGCGTGAAACAAATGACGCTAATTCAACGCAGAGCATAAATATGGGCTGCAGTGCACATAGCAACTTATCGTTTTATTTTTTATCTGCTGGCTCAGCCGGGGGCAACACTCCTCCATCACTGCAGGGGAGCCGCCCCTATGAACTATCACGCAGCTCCTGTCTTACGTGACAGCGAACACAGTACTCAACACATCTGTCTTGCGATGCAAGTCTAATGACCCTAACAGGTTTCTCTTTACAGGCAGAGCTGACCTTTGCTCAAAGTGCACCAGGGCGAAACAAAATTTAACAGCCCCCGCTGGTCCTCTTTGATTGCCTATGTTTAGAAAATTTGGGAGGTGTAGAAGGAAGGTGAGGGTGCCAGATTACGGAGTGCCATGAAAAGAAAAAACAAATAAAAGGCAGATGGGGCACCAGAAGCTTCTGAAAAAGTGTTTAAACTAACTTTTTATTGGATCTAAATAATAGGGGTTCTTTTGCAGGGAAACTCCAGTGTCTCTCTGGATGCCGGCACCCTTGGTGTGAGTCCAGATCGCACACACTAAGGACTGTCTCTAGGCACTGAAACTGAGTAAGATGGAGTGCATACCTGTTTCAGTAAATATGGTGATTTTGAAAGCCAGGTTGATGTTTTGTGTGGAATGAGAGGCTGAATGGTATAGCGGTTATAGGCCAAGATAACCTTTTATTGTAGCATCTACCTTTGATCTGCTGCTGCAAGTTAAAGGTTTCCTGACTCCATTAAAGCGGTTGCAGTCGCCCATTGTGGGCTTCTGCTTTTGGGACTTAATACAGCTTAGCTATAATTGTTATAACCGAAGGCCCAGATTTAAGAGGGCCTAGTGCCTCCTTGCGCCACATTAGCACCATTATTTTAAATGCTAATATGGCCCCATGAGGCCAAAATCACTGCACCAGATTTACAAAGGGCACCACTTTGTAACTCTTTGCACCACATTATGCCTGGGCCAGGCATAATGTATGCAAGGGGGGGGGGGCGTTCCCCCATTGGGGAGGGGGAGAAAATAGCACAAAGAAATCTAAAAGATTTCTGTGTGCCATTTCTTTTTGCCATTTTTAACACCTGGCCAGAGCAGGCGTTAAAAGGGGGCACACCATTGGTAACCATGAACAGTACATCAATAGTGTCAAAGATTCTGATGCTACTGCCCCTGCCCTGCGCCACGGTGCGCCGTGTTTTAAATACGGCGCACACATGGTGGCAATAGGGGGGCGCTAAGGAGCGCAAGGAGAGTGGCGCTGAACTGGTTGCAGCACCACTTTTCTTAAATCTGCCCCTAACCCTTCTGTAGAAAAAACATCTCTGATCAACGTGCAGTCTGCTACCAGACATTATAAAGAATTCCAGAACCTGCTTAATGGAAGTGCTGCTGCTCAGAGGTACACTGCTGTTCCTTCTGAGGAGACCAGGCTCAAAATAGATTTTTTTTCTTTTAATGTTTATAATTCACCATCCACCAGGTCATCTGTCCGAGGCTCACAAATGTTTCCAGAAATCAATGATTATTTCTCGGAGGCAGCCTTTAAAGCGATATCCTAATGTTTCTAAAGACTTCTGATGCCAAAGGAACTGCCCAGTGACAGATGTCAAAATATCCTACAGCCTGAATATTTCATCCACTTCAGCATGTTCAAATCTCCAGTATGTGATTAAAGTAATAACAAGGCGCTGCGATAATGTATTTAGGGGCATATTTATACTCTGTTTGCGCCGGATTTGCATCATTTTGTTTGACGCAAATCCGGCGCAAACTTAACTCAATATTTATATTTTGGCGCTAGACATGGCTAGCACCAAAATATTGGAGTTAAATTCATTTTTTGCCTGCGGAAAACTACAGTGCGTCAATGAGATGCAAGGTAAGCGTTCCCGGGCAAAAATGACTTTAAGGCCCTAGGCCCATATTTATACTTTTTTAGCGCCGCCTTTGCGTCGTTTTTGTACGCAAAATCGGCGCAAACTCACTTTTGATTCAGAGAAAACAGAGGAGGGCAGATGAAAAGATTTATAGCAAAATGATAAGTGGTTATTCTAGATGTTAGAGAGAGACTATATATATGTATATAGTATAGAACA
Source organism: Pleurodeles waltl (assembly GCF_031143425.1). NCBI lineage: Eukaryota > Metazoa > Chordata > Amphibia > Caudata > Salamandridae > Pleurodeles > Pleurodeles waltl. Next base: position 1,636,089,379 of record NC_090445.1, read on the forward strand.
ACGTGCATCCAAGACTGTGCTTCAATTTAATTTTGTTTTTTCCTTTCCTCTGTGTTTTCTCATCAGCCGCCCAGTCTCTCTCTAACATCTAGAATAGCCACTTATCATTTTGCAATAAATCTTTTCATCTGCCCTCCTCCGTTTTCTCTCTATCCTTCTCTCCACAAAGTGGGTTTTTGTTTCCTTTATCTCTAGAACACATTTCTTTAGTGATGTTGTGCATCGTGTTCGTTTGTTATACGACACGTTGCACTTTTTGCTTCTTTTATATACATGGTTAATTTACACTACCAAGATGGCGACCGCTAGTTTGCTCGTCTTCTCCATTTTTCACAATGCCCATCTCGCATTGCATCCTTTTCTCTCCGGTCGCATCGGCACTTCCGGTATTGCGCCATTTAAACGACGCTCCTCCATGGACACAGAGTTGCCTACATGCCATTAGCGTTACCACGCGCTCCACGCAACCGTGCTACGCTGGATACTCACCCACTCCGGCATTGAGGACGGGTTTATTTTTCAGGTAGGATACAGATAGCGGATTGTTTCCATTTTCTACGTCTACGTTTTTTGTTTTTTCACCTTTTTTGTTGTCACCTCCGGCATTGGGATATACCCATATAAAGCGTGCATAATTCTGGATGAATTACTATAACGTTCGAGGTACTCCTATCTTTCATTTACTTAGTGTCCTTGGAAATCCATGTGTGTGTTCCGTTTTTTTTTTTTTACAATATTATCTAAATATAGCCGGACTGAACCCAGTATGGCACTGCTTACTGCCTGTAACTTGTTTACCTTTTTTTCACTTTTACTGGTCTCATTACGGTAACGGGACCGCTCACATTTTTCTGTTGATTGGGTTACTCTAGCAATACGTCTTAGACTAGGGCACTCCCGTAGCCCACTAGAAGTATTGATTTTCTGGCTTACCCATTTGTAGCCTTCCTGGCTTATCCTTCTCATACTATATGAGAGTTTATTTTTACAGAGAGGTTTCTTTCTCTGTTTCATGTCCTCCACAGATATGTGTCCAGCTACTATTTCAGAGTGTTTTTCCCTCTCATCTATGGGGTTAAACTGAACGTTTCTGTCTACAATTTGGAACAATTCATCAAATCTTCTCGACATCATCTATCGTTTGTACCGAAACATTCTGCTCTCCCAGGTAGGTCTCATTACCTGTGGTGACGCCTATGACACACTTTGTTTTTTTTTTTTTTACCTTGCTTTATATCTTTCCAGTTCATTTTTTCTCTCTATTTAATGTAAGTCGGTCGGCGGGTCTTTTTTCTTAGATTTTAGTGACAACCTTGCAGAAAATCTGATGGAAGTTCTTCCCGGACTCTATTGGTCCTTATCATAAGTCTCCGAGGTAAAATTTAACATTTGGGTGTGGTTCCGGAACACTACATCATCCTACTTTATATACTCAGTATGCACAGTACTAGATTGATCTGTCCTTCACTACATGAGTATTTTCTTCGCACTTGGGGCTCTTGCACTCTCTATACTCCTACATTTCTCCTCATATCTATTTGACCTCTTTTGGTTTTTTCACCATGTGAGGACTGGGCGACAAGAATATGCTACGTAGACACCTATCATCGTACTAAACGTTTGTTTTTAATCATGTGTGCACACACATTGGAACCTGTATATTACACAGTCTCCCCTTCTCTATGAGACATTTTGGATCTTGCACTGCTCCTTTTTGTATTCATCTTTTTGACAGTGTGATATTTGTAAATAGTTCCTTTGTTTTTTGTTTTGTTTTTATTTGCAGCCTTGAAAAAGTCCGATAGGACGAAACACGTGTTGGCTGATTTCTGTTGTATCGTTTATGAACACTTATATTCACTGAACAATTCTCTTCTCCATCTTCAAAAAGGAATAAAAACATTCCCAGCAACTTCATTTTATTTCTGCCGCATTATTGTTTGTGGAGTGCCTTGATCCTGTTCATGTTTTCTTTCATTTTGTATCTACAACACTTAACATAGGTGGTTCTTCTGTTTTAGTTCCATCTGTGTTTTTGTGTACTTCTAAAACCCGTGGTGGTTGGGTTTTTTGACCAGGATGGCACCCTTTGTCGTGATATTTTAGAATTATTTTGATTTTCAGAGTGTCTTCGGATGTGCAACGGATAGCATCAACCACCATCCTTCTTTAAGTAACGTTATCACAAACTTTTGTTCAGCTCATTGGCAAACCTACACAATGCAAAAAATCAATAAGCATGTTTGACTTTATAGAGCTTTTATATGAGCATAGGCATTTCACAGGCGAATTGCACTTTAGGTGCTCCTCGTTCTGCTGCCCTTTGTTTAGGTTAGGTTGGTCCTATAGAAACACCATGTACATATCTGCATAGAAATGTTCAGTGTAATTTGATATAGTCTTAGAAATTAATTATTTCTGCAGCCGTGTTATTTCGCCCATGAAGAAAGCGATAGACAGCAACATGTCAACTTAACTGTCAATTCCCCCATCCCCTCCCAGCGGGTGTCATTGGACTACGCAGTGCTTCAACTCAGCCTATTTTGGACCTGTTTTATGTCTAGACAAGAAGCTCCCGAAATGCCATCCATGTTTAAAATATGACTTTTATCTTTGGAGTTTGTTTATTTTCCCTTCACAACCCCAAGTCTGTCCTTCCAGCCCCTCTGACTCTTACTGATTCTATTGCTAAACCTACTTTTCTGCAAATATGCAGTAAAACACAGCCTCCCAGTGTAACTGTGAATTTGCAGCATGCTTGCACTAACAGTTTTGTTGGATATGACATCCTTGCTGTGGTTTCCCCCCAACTTTTTGCCTTCCATCTTCCTGATTTTGCTTCGTTTTTGCTGGCCTTAGAACTCTGCACACTTTACCACTGCTAAACAGTGCTAAAGTGCTTGTGCTCCCTCCTTTAAACATGGTGAAACTGGCTTCCACCCACCTGCCATATTTCATTTACTTTAGAGTCCTGAGTAAATTGCTACTGCAGAGTTTCTGGACTCGTAACGTATAAGCTACTAGTGGGCCTGCAGCACATATTGTGCCACATACTTAAGCTTAAGTAACCCTTTAAAAACTGTCATTGCAACCTGTCTGTGCAGTTTTAAAGTGTCATTTTAACCTTGCAAGGTAAACCTCTTGCAAGGTTCAAAACTCCCTTTTTAATACATGTGAGTCACCCCAAGGCTAGGCCCATACATCCCAGGTGGCAAGGTGTAATGTATTTAAAAGTTGTACATGGAATTTTAAGTTTTACTTTTCCTGGTAGTAAACTATTCCAAAATATGTTTAGCGCCACTGTGAGGCCAATCGCTCCCATAAGATAATAATGGGTTCCCTTACTACATTCAACAAGAGGTAACATTCAGTTGGAAGCAGATGGGAATATGGAGTTTGGTGTCTGAAGAATTGCAACTTAAAACCTTTTCTGATAGTCAAGTCGGTTTTACCTGGCAATACTGAAAATGCCACATGTTCAAAGAACACAAAAAGTGACAGATAGAATGCTTGAATTATTCTCAGCCACTGATAATTACTCAGGGCCACATTCCAATCCTTTGTTAGTTTGTACACAATGCCACGTCAGTTTGGACCCAGCTAAATGCAAATCAATCTTGACTCTGCTCCAATGGGAACAGTTCCACTTGAATTTCCAAGCCAGCTCCTCCCTGAACAGGAACACAAGCAACCCAGGACCAGTTTCACCCTTGTTATGGTCTCATCAGCCATGTCTAACTTGGTTCCAGTGGCACAGTGTACATGGTACCCACATATCAGCATACCCACTCCACTCAAGGCAACATTCAAAAATATACAAAAAGTGATGGATGCTTGAATTATTCTCAGCACTGGTAATTACTCAGAGTCACATGTTGTTTTGTTGCACACCATGCCACATCAGCTTAGACCCGGCTATATACAAATCAGTCTTGAGCTTTTCCATCCATCACTTTGTTGTTTTTGCATTTAGTAAGTTGGCATTTTCCTGTCCTAACAATTTGGTGACTGCAGCCTGTATCCTAGATCACATGACTAGGTGTAGCTGACAGGTGGTGTTTGTGTATTGCTTCCAGACAGTGATACAAAAGGGGAATAGGTGTTGGCAGGATGGGCCCTCTCTGACTTGATAGGGGAAGAGCTGTCACCTCCCACAGATGCACATCACAAAGTCTCTACCTGGGCACACTCTCAGAGGGTTTTGATTGACACTAGCCTTTTATGACTCCAACAAGTTTGGGGCAGGGCACGGATGCAAGATATTCCAGACACCGCTGTGGGTGTAAACCTCCAGAATCTTCTCCTACTTCAAAGTGGGCACCAAGCATAAATATTGGCCCTCAGACCCAAATCTTCAGTACACTTCAGGACCTATGGAAGACAGAAGGACTGCTGCCATGCTTTGCAAGAAGAACTGCTACTCTGTTGCCCTACTGCCCTGTTGCCCTGTTGCCCTGCTGCCTGTGTGAAAGGACTGGACCTTCATCTTGAACTCAGGGTCATCAGAGTGACTCCAAGGCCTAGTTGCCTGGCCTCCCGATCAGAGATTTTGGTACAGAAGAAAATCCAACAAGCATACTCCTAGCACCTGGACTCTGTTTGCTGTGAGTTCTAACCCCCCTTTAAGTGGTGCCATCCCAGTCCTAGACCTTTGGAAGTGGGCCTGAAGGTGCTCTGCTAACCCAGGTGTGGCCCTGTGAGTAGAACCGATGCAGCACAATGCTACTACCTGCACGCAGATTGGAACCGCTGCAATGGAATACATCCCCTATGCAGGACCTCACATCACAGAGCGCAGGCTCCTCAGAACATACGCTGCTCTGTGCATCCTCGAACAAGCATTTTCATTGTCTTTGACTGCATCCTTGACGACAGTGCAGGACTCCGCATTGCACCCCTGCAGCTTCCGCAAAACCACTGCTCCTGCATTCCTCATTCCAAGCCCCTCGTCAACGCATCCTCAGCTTTGAGGCAGTACTCTGCATCGCAGCACCTCAGGTTCCTTGAAACTGCTTCTATGCAAAGCATTTTCAACATGGAAGCTCACATTGCTCTGCAAATTGTTTTTCCAATGGGCCTAACTTAGCCCTGTATTGGGCCTGCCCTCCATCTTGGTTGGCCTGAACGTATGACTTTGTCCTGGTCCGGAGCGACCAGATAACCACAGTTGTTGATTTGTGCTTGTTCTCCACATGGAGCTGTCGTCAATGCCGCAGTGCGGCAGGTGCAGTAGCACCCATTGCCCAGATCACTGCCTGTAAATCGGGCAGTGACCTGCGTGACGAGGCTGTGCACGGGGGCCCCTGCACTGCCCATGTCAAGTGCATGGGAAGTGCAGGGGCCCCTAGGGGGGCCCTGGAGTACCCCTTCCGTCAGCCTTTCTTTGGCGGGTGACACCGCCAGGAAATGGCAGGTGGAACACGGGTTTTTTATCCATAGGGCAGCGCTGCTTGCAGTGCTGCCCTGTCGGATAGAAAACTCCACCGTCAGGCTGCCTGGCAGCGGTAGCCTGGCGGTGGTGGAGGGCTGCCTGTGGCAGTCCCCCCTAAGTTTATAATATGGTGGTCCAGACCGCCAGCATGGCGGTCTGGACCACCATGTTCATAATGAGTGCAGCTATCTAGGGTACTGAAAGGAGAAAGGAATGGAGCTATCTAGGGTACTGAAAGGAGAAAGGAATGAAAAAGCCCTAAAAGCATAAAGTATGGCCCCATTGGCATCTAAGGGGTGTAAACTCTCACTTCATCTTGAGGAGCCATAAATCCTTGTATCAGCCGTGGGTATCATTTCAATTGGTAGGCCCAGTCAGAAATAGCCATGAAATAGTCTGCATTGTCAGGTTGATGCATGATTTAATAGCTTGAACCTGTTCAACAACATCTTATGTGGAACATCTTACCCTTAAGCAGAGATTGGACCTGTTCAATGTATTCAGTAACACAGGTCTGTGAAGAAAAAACACTGATGAGCCCATAAACACATGGGTGCTGTATCACATATGATACACAAAACAAATACCTGGGTCTTTAAGTGAGTCAAAAACAACAAAGAAGAAAACACAAACCTAGCTGAAGGGGAAAATAATATTATAAGGACAAATTCCCTCACCCTCCTGAGGTGGCATGCTTCATCATAGGGAATCTCCTCACAGGTGACAGCAGATCATGGTGCAGGCTACAACTCCCACACTGCAAGGGAAGAGCACTTGCGGATGTTGTAGAGAGAGATGGTATGTCTCTACGGTGAGCTGAAAGATGGTGAGGTGTGCAAAACATTGCCAGTGGTAGTGATTAAAACTAACTGCAGCGTACGCTTAATTAGTGCATCTCTGGGTCAGGATTTAAAACAGTTGGATACTACAAGAAGTGTCTAGTCCTGCTTCAATGTGTACCCCCATAAGGTCAACATATGTTTGCCATTTTACCCTCTACCGAGGTGTACTGGCATTCTTCGGGTCCTATAGAAAAAGTGCCACTGCTCTAAAGAAAGAGTGCTTATAAGAAAAATCAAACACTGGTCCGCCGTCATATCCAGTGTGGATTCACTGTCAACCAACCTGTTGGGAAATTAAGAAACAGATAGATTATAATTAAGAAGGGAGTGGCATTTAGCAGATTGTGCCACCAATCACCCAAAAGATGTGACAAGAGAAAGTAGTACTCACAATCCTACACAATTCACACAACATGAGGTGAATTTCAAGCACCCTGGTACAGTTCATGTTATAATCAGTCTCGACCAGGCGTTCATACACAAACCCCAAAAGAGATTGGGCTTACCCTCAAACGTTGGGTGAGGTGCCTCAGCTCGGGGACCCTTGAGTGAGGCTCAGGGTTCACTCTTTCCTATGATAGAAATATAGGAGAGCATAGGAGATAAAAGATGGGGCTCGCAGATACCTGGAGTTAGAGTGCTGCCGCAGGGAAAGCAGCATAATGTAATTTACAGAAATAAGAAGGATACAATAGGTGCCAAGCGAATTCTAAGGACCATCCTTATGTAGTGGTGGTCAAGACTCCGTTATTGGTCAAAATAGAGGTAATTTGAGTGGGGGAAGGAACGTTAATACTAATATTAGGGGAAATCAGTGCGGACCCCCGGTGGCTCTGTTTCAATTTAAGTGACTCCAAAGTACTCCTGTAATAAAGTGCCAGTGTTTTGTCACAGAAGCCGGGGGAGGGAGGAAGGGGGGGAGGGTGTGAGGGGGGCAAAGTATAAGGCACTGTGCAGGGCAGACAATTTAAAAACAGACCTTACAGTCCAGACGGCGGCATGCACTACGACACAGGGCATCTGTGTTACTTTTCTGAAGCATTTTGGATCCTGAGGTCCACTGGCCCCCCTTATTAGCAGGCCCTGCATATGACACTTTCAGTGTTTGGGCTGCTTATTAGATGGACTCTCATTTGTAACCAAGCTTCCTCTGCTAACTACTAGCATGAAATCTACACTGCTCGTTTCAAAGCGTTTACAAAAGAAAACAGACTACTGGACGCCGAAGTGCAGTAACAAAGGGCTATAATGCTGGGAAATTAATATGCTAATAGTATTATGACATCCAGGCATTCAACAGTGCTCCTTACATGCACTTATTGCGGCTTGAGGCTACAAGTCCGAGAACGGCCAAAGACCAGCATTTTTGAGTGACATCATGGCGAATGGTGTTGCAATGTTTCAGGTCAAATAGCTGCTCAGATATGAATTGAATTGGCTTAGAAAATTGTAAAAAGACAGATCATTGTTTTGTGTAAGTCTTCAAGTGTACAATGACATCCTCCCCTACTTCTATCAATTATGTAATTTGATTCCAACAGTCATATTTGTGAATGTGAATTTTTCCATTTTCGTAGAACATATCTGCTCAGACAAGACCTGTCAGTCAGTGATGAAGCTGAACAGACTGTGGGTAGGATGGAGGCTCCCCCGCATTCATCGCGCTCCCAGTCCTCATGACCCTGTCAAAGCCCGGAAGCAATGTGTGGGGCAGGTTCACGCACAGCTAACTGCTCAATTTTACATGTCTCACAGACTTTTTTGTTATGTGAATAGGAAAGACTGGAAGCGTGAATATCGGTGGCCCATTTCCCCTGAAAGCCTCCGACGCGCGCAAGATCTGTGGCTCGTGGGTCAATGGAAGCGCGCGCGTACTGAGAGTGGTTCACATCAGGTGGCCTGTCCTCGCGCTGCGCTTCTCCTGCCTAATGTGCTGTACAATAGCATCTCTTTCATGCTTCAGATCCTTTAATGCAGCTATTGAGGCTCACTGGCCGTCCCCTTAGAAAGAGCTGTCATTATCAAATGGATGAAACTTAACAGAGTTTGATGGTCAAAAACAGGCTTCTCTGATATCGATTTGAAAATTCATTTCTGGGAACAATAATTAGAGGCTGGGCCTAGATCGAGGCCAGCAAAATATCACTTCTACTTCAACCTGGTAACCCTTGATCACAATCTCATAATGTTCGAAATAAATACAGACTGGTGAGTATGAGTGGAAGGGACACTGGAAATTTGGAGGATCTGTGATCCAAGACTCTGATGCTGATGGTGTTTGTGGGCCGTCCCAAAATTGGAATAGCAAGGATACGGAAGACACAGCCGTGCGCGCTTTTATTGTGCTGTCTGAAGGGGGCACTAGAGGAAAAAGGTAATAATTATCAATAGCAAAGTGATATTGCCCACTTTCTGACTCCAATAACATAACAGGAAATGGAGTTACATAACCTGTGACAAGAGGTCCCGTAGACACATTTTATTAAAAAAAAAAAAAAAAAAAAAAACGTTATTACAACTCAAGGGCCCCGCATATTACAAAGAGACGATTTGTATCAGGCCTGGAGCACTATAAAAGCAAACAAAAGATAAAGGCATGCTAGCATTTAAAAAAACACAGAAGTCTGAATAGTTCAATTACAGGAGTTTCAAGCAACAACTTCGGGATAATAATTGTTAACCCTAAATAACGCGTCTGGTACAGGGGTGCACTGTTTGAGCTTCATTTGGGACCATACCTGTGAGTGCTGCAGGTTAGAATCACCAAAGGTTTCTGTATGTGCCCAGCCATGCCTACTGCAAGGGGAGGGAGGTTATAGGCACTCACAAAGCACTACAACCAGTTCTGCCTCAATGACAACCCCCACCGTCTTACTTCCAAGGTCCCTGTAGTAGACTTGATTGTTCCCCTCAACAGTGGTACGGCAGAAGTGTATGGGTAGCAGATCCTGCAGTCCAGATGAGTGAGGACTATTTACTTCCCATGTTACTGTGCAGCATCTTTTTCTCACCTTTGCATGGAAATAAACCTGTGGCTAGCATTCTTCCAAAGTTTATGGTGTCATCTAAATTATTGAGGCCTAGGAGGACAAGTGGGTGGGAGCTACACTGCCATGGCAGAGCCAATGGGGTGACAATTCTGAGACAGGTGTGAATTTTCAAAGGATAATTAGTAGGCATGGGTGGAACCTATGGAACTTCACTCCGCTTACTACCGTGGAGCTATATAAAACCTCAGTGACATTCTGTGGCCTTCCACAAGTGGGCATAATTTGAGCATATGGACCTGTTCGCGCTGACTTTTAGTGCCAGAAACTTGTTCCGTGCTGTAAAATCAGCACGAACAGCACCACACAGCATGCCAGAGGGTGGTGCTTCTTTCTGCGGATCGAGTAGATTTTCTACTCGAGCGGAAGCTTTCTCAATTCGTATGGTTGTGACCTGCTTTGACCGCCTGCTTTGAGAAAGCTCATTGGGAGGCATTCTAGCACCGGAAAATCACACTAGGGAACTCAAATTCTCACTGGTGCTTGCCAACTTAAAATTGGCAAGCCGCACATGAGCAAAAACTCTGCCACCCGGCAGTTGGTAGAGTTTTGCTGGAGCTGAAGATGGAGTTTGACGTGGAGTATTGTCTTTTGTGTGGTATGCTTGAAATTTCTGCTGGGAAGCCACTAATCCTGGTGTTTTCACACTTTGGATTTTCCTCAGCATTTTCACTGATTTCCTCCTCACCACTCACTCTATTGAGGAAATACCTGTATTCTTCTGATATAGGACTCAGTGGAAGATCTCGAAGGAAATCCAAAAGCTCAGTCATACAGTGTCTTTCAGTTTGGGCATATGGTTCTTGATACTACTCAGCGAAGGTCTGCGCATCCTGATGGCACCAGTTACTGCCCACCCCTTTGAGTCCTGGATATGACTAATATCATTCCTATTACCCTTACAATGGCACAGCTACTGCAACAGATACTGGTCTTGTAGCCCAATTGGTATAAATCTGGTTTTGGCATGTCATCCCTGCAGTTCTGGCTTCTTAAAGCAGTGTCTGAGTAAGTTTCTTCTTGTGATACTCTGTCCTAGTCCTAAGGGTTTCAGGGTATTTAGAGGCAGTACATTCTGATACTAGGTCAAGCCGGGTCACCTCAGAATGTGCCACCTCTTTGTTTAGCCAGTACTTGGAGCTGGCTATGTAGCTTATAACTTTGCCTCCAATAAATGCTTTATATGCCTCCCAGAGAATAGCATGAGGGTCAGAGCAGGCAGTCAGCTCAAACTATCTCTTTGTTTCCTGTTTCACAAAAGAGTTGAGTTGGGAAGCAGCCACAAGGCACACAGGTGCTAACAATCCTTATGGCAACACAGTGCACTCCAAGTGTCAGTTCGATTTGTGACTGATCTGAGAGGCGGTGGGCCAAGATGTAACTCTGTTTAGCATAACCAATCTTGTGTTAGGTATGAAAGAATAATCTAATCTCTAGAGTGGCTTATCAGCTCCAGAAAAGGTGAACGACCTTAATGAAGTGCTAAATGTTCACCGAAGTTTCACCACCTAATTGCATCTAAGCGTTTAGCATGGTGTCAGCCCCCCTCCCCGTCAGATGATTTTCCTGCCACACTCATTTGTCAGGACAGGAAAACAGTAAGGTATACCTGCTCGTATAAGCCTTCTAGTCGGAAGTTGAGCAATGAGTTGGTCTATGTGTGAAAGAATACATACTCACCAGGGATATTAGTTTATCATGCAGTATAGTAGGCATTGCAGTATGGCGCAGATGGAGCCATGCGCCTGTGTCAGTGTAAATGGAGTGGAATGTTTTCAATAGTGGATCCCCCAGAACCTGCGTGCAGTAAAGAAAACTTGAGGAGCCAGAAAGAGGCATTTCATGCCCTTGAGGTCAAACTTTTAGTTGTGTTTAGTAAGCCATTCGCATTCCATGTGATTACCCAAATTGGATTTAATTAAAAGCTTTCTTTTGGGTCATCAATTGGTCTAAATGTGGTGTCAGTCTGCCTGCCACTCTATAGATGTACCTCTGTGTCCTAAAACTAAGACCTGGACCTCAATTTGTCCTGGTAAAGAACCAAAATAGTAAACTCACAATCACCTAAACCCTCCACGCACCCTATCCTTCTGAAATGTGAAGCACCTGTTGACTGAGGATGTTGAGTGATCAACCAGTGTGGCAGGGACTTCCCAAGCAGCCTCAAACAACCCCATCCCAAACAGAAATAGCTGTAACACAAGAAAGAAAAAGTAAAGTAAAATAAAATAAAGGGGGTGAGTGAGTGAGCGAGTGAGTCAGTCAGGTTGTACTCCCCATTGAAATCATGCATAGCCACTAAAAACAAACAGCATTTGTGTTACATCGTCGAGTTTCCGTGGTTATCAACAGCAGCAAGAGAAGCACATGTACGATGGTTAATGTAGAAATCTCACAGAGGCCAGTCCTTGCTTCAAACCCCAGAGTGTGACTGTCAACAAGCGCTCCCACCTATATGTACTTTTCACCACCCCTGTACACATTCTGTAAAAGTATTTATGCCATTAGGCAAAGGTGCTGGCAAGCCCCTATGTGTCCAGCAGTCATGTGGAGCTCTTCCTACTTATAATGTCCATCTCTAGTGTGTCAGCGTCTGAGCTCAGGGGTGGCTCAAGGTTGTTGCATCTTCCATTGGTCACAAGTTGTCTTCTCTGAATTCTTTTACTTGCTCCAGTTAAAACTTATTGTGTCCTAAGTGGATCTCGATTTATTTCTTCATTATGCTTGCCCTTCTCCAACTCTTTTTGCTTTGCAGCCAATCTCATGTGCAATCTGGGTTGTCAAGGAAAAAGGTCTCAATGGAGCACCTAATGGAGCCCTCTGTGACAGAGCCCTGAGGGTATGTTCTACAACAAAACAAATGAACAATTCTGATTTTGGGATTAAAGATTTCACCCACTCATATAATAATAGTTAGTTTTTGGATCCCTCAGTGCCTCAAGGGAAGTCCATCGGATGGAGGTTGTTTCAGTGGGCACTGCATTCTGCACCCGGCTCAGAAGGGACCCAGATGTGGATCATAGTCTAATAACCTTTGTCATTAAATCTAAAATCTTGTCTTCTAGTTCACAGATCCTACCCTCCACCTCTCTACCTCTTTCCACTCTGAACAACGTCCAATCTAACCATGCCAAAACGAGTCTTTACCACGTTTTCATGTTCTCTCTGCCGATAGTATTGTAACTGTGTTGGCATCAGGTGGGGAAGCCAACTGCTCTATCCTGTTGACCAACACTTTTTCTTGGAACAAATCCCTCACCTTCCAACACAGGTCTAGTGTACTTATTGATTTTGTGTAGTTGAGACCCTTTCCTTCAGCCTGTCAGAGCCTGCTTCTTCTTCAGGGCACCCCCAACAGTGAACCTATCAGTGATGGTTCCCCCGCATTGGGAATGGATATCAATTGAGACCCACACCACTACATCAAGTGAAGAAACTAGTATTGCACCCAGCCCGCTTTGTCTATGGAAGACATAAACCTGTTCATTCCCCTGTAATGGTGCAGCCCCCACTTAACTCATTGTCTGCATGGCCGGAAGAATGAAAAAGAGAAAAAAGGTGTTGGGGAGCCCATGCTTCCCATGGAGCAGCCATATGTCCCCGTCATTAGATTCATAACATCAATCCGAAAATGAGAGGCGGTAGAGGCATCCCTGAGTGGATGAAAAGTCTCCCTTGTTACAGGGAGTAAAGACATACTAGCTCAGGGTCCATCCAAACCCTTACTTCTCTGCTGGTGTAGCCCTATCCCCTTCCCCTGTCCCTGCTACCTCACGCTGCTAGTTGTTCGCAATCAGGTCGCTGTTCCTATCTTCTGTCTCGCTATTGTTTTACTCAGTGAGGGAAGGAGAGGGGCTGCCCCAGTTCATTCCCTATGCTGTCTGGGACTGCACATAACCATGCACCTCTGCTCTACATTGGGAAACCGCTGCTCAGGCCAGAATATCTTCAGCTGCAGTCTCCGACTCACACTCGCCAACATGGCCGACACCTCAAACTCTACTCCTAGCCCCAGTAGCGTCTTCCCTAGGAGGACTGTTGCCTGATACCAGTGCTGTAATTTTCCCCACTGCAGGCACTGTGATGATGGACCCACACCACTATCTGCAGTGCCTGGGGCACACAGCTTGGTCCAGCTCAGCTCACCTCACTTTCCACCATAAGCTAGATCAGTGAATCCCAACCTTTTTATCGCCGCGGACCGGTAAATGTTTGATAATTTTTCCGTGGCCCGCTTGTTTTGATTTAATAATTTAAATTTAATTGTATTTAGACATGCCTTCAAGATTTGAAGACCTCGGGCGGCCCGGTGCCAATTGATCCGCGGACCGGCACCGGTCCTCGGCCCGGGGTTTAGGGAACACTGAGCTAGATCACTCCCCAGACAATCCAGGCCGTCGGGTCATCATTCTTACCAGCAGAGCACAGTAAGGTTCGATTTCTCATCACAACAATACTCTTCTGAGGGAGGACTGTGATTGATTATTTGGGGCAGCACAAGAGCTCTAAGCGAGTGCAGCCACCATGACTGCTCGCAGGCTACACCCTAGAGAAAGACAACTTGATATGTAGGGTGACGACCTCCATCCAAGTCATTACAGACATTGTATCCTGTTGTGGAATTTTGCATAATAGCCTAATGTATTCTGGGTGCTGTTGTCATGTTTTGCTTTCATTGGACTAACTAAACTAACACACATGAAATCAATTATTGTTAGGTGAAATGTTCAGGACTGGAGACTGTGTCTATACTGGCTTTGAGTGAGGTGGTCACTCCGTTGAGAGAAGTAGCATCACAAAGGACAGCATCATTTCTACATGTAGGCTGGTTCCTTGGCGAGTAATGGAATTGGCAAGAGTCTGGGATGGAGGACATTGCTCAGTCTGGCTCAAAAAGCTGGCACAATATATAGGTATTACTAGCTAGCGTAATGCCAAATCCGATTAATCATTCATGCAGACTCTTGAAAAGGGACACTCGCCGCCGCATGGCAAAGTTCTTCCACATCAATTCCCAATCATTGCGCTGGAACTGCATGGCATAGTTTTAGAAATATGCCAGCTGCTTTTCATCAACGTGCTTCGCAAAATGCAAATTCTCATTAGGAGAGGGTGCCTTCGCTTCATCTTTCTCTCCACTGACTAGAAGAGCAGCGTTCCTTGCAATGCCATCTGGGCTGCATCATGCAAAGTGTGTCTGGGCATGAGCCTGTGGCATTAGGTGCAGCGATGATAAGAACTAGATTTTAAATGATGACATTGCTCCCAGTACTAGCCACTCAGAACTTCAGTCTCATCAGCATCGCTCTTACACAACAAATCCCGATCAGCCAAATGCTGAAAATAAACCTACGTTTGGGACATTGTTAAATTATTTGTTATCTTCAATTCACAAAGGCTTAACTGTACAGCTTACAAAGATATGCATTAGGTCAAATCTCTGTCAGCAAACGAATGGTGAAATGTTCTTTTAAATGTTACGATGAAGCAAACAGTTTTGTTACAATGTACTCAATATTGTCTGACGTTCACGGTTCTGTGTTTAGATACCCCATCTCATGGGGTTACACTGTTTACCATCTCTGGAGGAATTAGTGGGTGCAAGAACAAAGACAATTTTCAGTGGAAACCCCCAAACTTGAAACTTGGGAGCATATTTATAAGCCCCTAGTTCCCCCTTGCATCACATTAGTGTCATTTTTTATGCTAATGTCGCCCAACGTGATCAAAATCCTTGCACCATATTTAGAAAGTGGCGCAATGCATGCATTGCAACACTTTGTAACCCTTTACCATACATTATGCCTGTGCCAAGCATAATTTATGCAGATGGAGCGTTCCCCCATTGGAGGAGCTGAAAAAATGGTGCAAAGAAATCTAACAGATTTCCTTGCATCATTTTTTATGGCACTTTTAACAGCTGCTCAGAGCAGGAGTTAAAAGGGGGCTTCCATTATTTATAATGGGCCCCTATGTACTCTGCAGGAGTAGCGCCAATATTTTGTCACTATTCCTGCAGAGTACATCAATAGCATCAATAAAGATAACGCTATTGCCCCCTACCCTGCGCCATATTGTGCTGTTTCTTAGATACGGCGCAGACATGGTGGCGGTTTGAGGGGCACTAAGGGGCACTAGGCAAGTGGCTCTGCACTGGGTCCAGCACCACTTTACTTAAATATGCCTCTTGGTTGGAATGAACATAGGCCCATATTCAAAAGAAAATGACAGAGGTCAACACTGCACCAAAATTGGCAGCGCCGTGCTCCGTCATTTTCACAATGCAGGGATGTGCCGTATTTAATTGAATACGGCGCACCCCTGTGTTGTCCCCTGCGCTGGCACTAAATTGAGCTGCCTAGCGCCAACGCAGGCATCCTTGCACCATTGTGCATTTGGGCACACACAGATGTGCCAAAGCATCAGTTTGAAATGATTGTTTATGTGCAGGAAGAGACATCTTCCTGCACATAAGCAATCATGTCTGGCATTTTGTTCTTTATTCTGCAGCACGCATAGAAAAAGCAAAAAATAAGAAGGAATAAAAGTATTGCTCCTTGTTGCGCCTTGCTAATGCCACCCCGGGGGTGGGTGTCAGGTTTATGAAATCTCGTAAATCTGAGGCAGCGTCAAAATACAATGCGTGTTGCTGTGGTATGCCCACAGCAACACCCATTGCACATCTCTTCCGAGCAAAGGGCTGCATGTGAATGGGTTGTATTTACAAGGTGGCGTTATGCCACAAAAAGTGGCCTAACGCTACCTTGTAAATAAGGCGCAGGGCATAGCGCCACCAGAGAATCACTAAACGCGATGCTCCAGTGGCGCTAGGGTCCCTTAAATATGCCCTAGAGTCTTTAAGCAGTGCAGTAACTCTTTAATGTCCCTACTTAAGACACAACCAGACCTACTAACCTTAAGAAAAATATTGAAAACTCACCTTTCAACTTTCACCTATTCAAAGGTGCTGAGAGTGTGGTCAAATTTAATGTAGGTCATGGCTTTACAAAATATTTCTGACAATGTTTAGAAATCAAAATGTATAGGTCATCTCATGGCTTTACAGTTATAACATTTTACAGGAAAGTCTTATTCTACTCAAATCCACAGCGTGTACATTATGGGGGAGGAGTTTGGGAGGACTTAAAACTAGTTCATTTTAATGCATGTTTTCCACAAACAGTGACATTGAAATGTGAGTTTTATCTTGCAGTGAGACTGCTCACCGAGGATTAAAGTCTTCAAGTTTGGGCTTAATTTATTCATTCAAAATTAGTGGAAAGAATTGAAAGTTAAAATCTGGGGACAAACCTGATTCTTCGAAACAAACCCAAAAGCTTTTTGTTTGCAAAGAAAAAGAACATTAAATAAATGCAAACGAAAATAAACAATCTTCGAGGTTGATTAAACGAGTATTGGGAAACTACTTTTAATATTCGTACATATTTAGACAAAATCTAGAAACGACCAGCTTGGTCAAGGAATTAAATGGAAATAGATAGAGTAAGGAAGGGAGAATGGCTCCCACATCATAACGTGTCCTGCCCTGTTCATCTGCTGCTATAATAGCCAGAGTTGTCAGAAGTCTTTTTGAGGCCCAGGGCAATAACTTAATGTGAGGCCTTCAAGATTCTTCTTCCAGATTTGCCAAGTGATACAATGATCTGTTTCTAATTCTAAAAAATAAAGTTTACTCTAGGGAAAGAGAAAAGTGGGTATATGGTGTAATCTATTTGTGTGCCTAGTAAGCTGCCTGTTTATAAATGAAGGCGGCAGGGTTCCTTTTAATAAAAAACAAACAAAAAAAATATAACTACATTTTACTAAAGGAGTGGAGGGCATAGACGGAGCATGGGACTGGGACATAATGCTACCATTCTCCCCTCCTTATGATGGGGCCGCCCACAGCCTTGGAACAGGTGCACCCAATGGTGGAGACAGTACCATGGGGTATAAATGGAGTTTAAGTTGTTCAAGAAGCATGACACATCTCTATTACTCAAAATTGTAGTCACAGTTAGAGTACCTGCAAAACACTGGCGTGATCCTCTAAGACCATTAGACAATCAAGGTTTCCAAACAAAGCAGGACCTGAGAAGTTACAGCTTCCAGCACTGGGGTGAAGATTGACCTGTGTAGCACAGTAAATGCCATTAATAATGAATGAAAGTTAAAGTACTTCTCAATGATCCCTGATAGTGAAAAGAAAACATGGGCATTGAGGTTCATTGCGAGTGTAGATTCATCTAAAATGTGGCTCAAGATAAGGTGACCGGTGACCAGAGGAACATTTCGGGCAAGAAAGCCTTATTGCCATGACCCTCCTCTCAGGCCTCAGTGGCTGACTCACTGAAAGGTTCACATTCACCACTCTATCCCAGATCACCACATCCTTCCATGCCTCAAAGCCCGGATAGTTTGCTGAGTGAGGGTCAAAACCCTAGGACACCTAAGAGCAGGAGAACAGGGCTGTCCTGAATAATGAGTGTTGAGCATTGGGGTCCTGGATGCTGGGTGGGCTTGCAGAGTGTGATGTAGCAGAAATTTTAGAACTGTACATTGTGTCACGGTGAGCATTTGTATGTGACAGTTTATGCTTTATGTTAATCAAAGTACAAATAGATTGATTTTAATGTGATGCACTGAGAAGTCATATTAGTGTGCATTCACTCTAGACTAGATGTCAAAACCTATGTGGAATTGAGATTAAAATACTTGTTTGTAGAATTTGTCAACATTTTATATTATTGAGTCTAAGCTAATAGTCTTCATTAAAACAATATTAGATTGCTGTTAAAAAGTGGCTTAAAATCGTATGCAAAAATAGAGTTCTGCGCCACATTAATAGAAATATATTAAGACCCACTTTGTTTGGATTTAGTGTAACATGAATGCTGATGAAAGTTTATTAATGCAGAATTTATAATTTCCACATTAAAATGTGTTTTATTTGAATTTATCAGTGTGCTGTTTTAATTCACTTGCATTACCATAAGGGAGGCCTGCTAGGCCCTGTATTCGTGGCTGTGCAGAAAATGTCAAGTTATCTTGCTAACATGTACCATTATTCCAGATTTCGTTCCCATGAAAATGTTAGCTTGGTAATACATGACTGTTGTTCTACACATAGTTAGGCTAGGAAGTCACCATTTGGATGGAACATTTAGGACTGTGGACTTTCAGATTATACAAATGTTGCATTTTTGCATGAAAGAGTACAGATGGACACTGTTCTCATGACAAACTTGTCAAATCCCACCAATGTTTCAAGTTGGAGGTGTATGATCAATTTCTATTGGATGTTACACCTTCAATGTCATGTGGAGTGAGAGACTGACAAATCATCTTGCCCTATGAACTTTAATATACCGTTCCCCAACTGGACTTAGTTCAGAGATTCTTTTTGCCACTCTTCGCTGCATAATGAACCCCTTGGACTCAGAGAGGTTTTGTCCTCTCTGCCTTTGCCAATTTGAAATGCTTTGCTGAGACTTAGAGATATTCTTGTGACCCAGAGAAGAAGACTCTTGACGGACCTTCTGAGATGCTGATGCCTTCCTTTTTTACTTACTTTTTGCCCACTTTAAATAGTGATCCATTACCCGAGATTACCTTTTTGCAAATTATTTTTCCCTTTTTATACTTTTTGACTTTTACCTGCATGTGCTTCACCAAGCACATGCCAATCCCAGATTGGTTAATCTGTAGGGTGTCCCCTTGCCCAAACTATCTAAACCTTGATGAATTGAAATGCCTTAATGCTTATCAAAACTGAGCAATGCTAGTTTTCTGTTCATCAAGTGATTTTGATGATGTTTTGTATCATATCTGTAGAGTGTCTAGTCTTCTAAAGTTAGTTCACCTGCACTTATTTTATTATCTTGGTAAACCCTTGGTGATACTGTATCTTTAGAACTTTGTCTTGAGAATTGTCTACATGACTTTGAGTTTAAGTTTGTAATAAATCCCCTTAACTTTATTCCCGACTGGAGTTTTCCTTGTATGACCACATTGGTCTTATGGTGAAATTGAATTGGCTTGTATTGAGTTTTTAATGATTTGTTCTCCAGACCCTTATGCTGAGTCCAAAGAGCCACTGACCATGTCAGGCATTGATTCCTGTGAAGCAAGAAATGTGCCAGAAAGTGCAATCATATATTGAGAAGCACTAACCATTACAGTTGTGAAAAATAAATGATGACCATGCAGTATTTCTACCATTATGTATCCGACTGAAATTAAGTAGAAGTGAGCGAATGGCTATCTAAATGTCCATGAACATCTCCATAATTTAAGTGTGAGCCAATTGGATTTTTCAGATTTCCAATGTGAGAGCATGAATTTTCTCACAGTTTTCTACTTTGCCTCAATATTTCACTATTCATTTAATTATACAGCACAGTCCAGACCTAAAGAGAAAGTGTGTTTAGCAGATTGAAAGAAACATCAAAAGAAATATTTATGACATGTATATACTTTGAAAGGCAGTTGTAGAGACACACAAAACAAAAATGTACATGTCTAGATTGTGGTCCACATAGGGATATCATTGATGCTCTCCATGTAAACGGTTCAGTGTTGTTGGAACTAAACATTTTAAAATTCTATTTTTTAAAATACTCCAAGCATATTTTGTCCTGTTGTCCTGATGGCTGTTCAGATTGAGTTTCATACCTTGACTGATCTTCTGTAGGATTGCTTCAGACTTTTATTCATCCTGGAAGCCTAAATTCCCAGCAGATGCGTGCCTAAATTCCATAGAGAGCACTCATGGCTTAAAATGATTAATTTTAATCAAATAGCTCACACTTGCAGAGACCTACATTAATTACTGCAAAGCTAGAGATCTTGCACACAATGGAACTATCTAAATGTTCTATTGAATTTCCAGGTAAAATCAGAAACAAGGGTCTCTGCAAATTGCTTCCATCCTACATGAAGTCAGTGGTTAATCTGTAAAAAGAAAAAAGTGCAGGACCTCAAAATGTTTCTTAGAAGCCTGCCAACAGTGCTGTTGAATGCTGGAATTTCAGAATACCAAAACTGCTTACACCTGACTCCATGTCAATCCACTTTCTTCCACCTCCCTACACTTCCTGTCTATCTTACTTTTGCCGATTGTCATTCCTGTTTTCTTCCTTTGCCACCATTCTCCAATATGTGGCTTCCAGTTTCATTTCCCTTTTCTGTTTTTTGGTCTTTCTTGAATTAAAATCTAAAAGCAAAAAAAAGTCTCAGTCCCAAACAAGCATTGGCAAAGTGAATATATATCAAGTTTTAGCTTTGCAAATGCTTTTTGCTGTTGCGATTTGGCTAAAATAACCTTACTATTGATGCAAAGCAGCATCAGGAAAAACAAGAACAGCACAATGATATATATGAGCACAGGTGACGTCACACATGCGCACGCATCTATTAGGATGCTGAAGCATCTATTTGGTATTTGAAATTGGCCAGTTCAAGATGGTGGTCACCCATCTTGGAGCAGTAAATTAAAAAACAATAGGGGCAGAGCCAAGATGGCGGCAAAGTAGGAGGCTCAATGCACTCCAGTGCCTGAGCCTCCTTTGCATCAGCACAGGTCTCCTCAGAGTTGTGGTGTCCTGCACAGTGAGGCCCATGAGTCGTGGTAAGGTTTGGACCACAAGAACAAGAGACCTGCCTACAATCATCCAGCTGGCAAGTTAAAAACAAAACAAAATTTATCTAGAGCATGTCTCATCCCTTGTTTTCCTCAATCCCACCCCTCCCTGAGACCGATCATGTCAATGAGAGCTACTTACAAATAGACTTGTGTTACTGTGTCACTTGCCCTGTCAATTGATTAAGTTCCCCTACTCAGTTACAGTTTGCACTGCTATGCTTATACTGGTTCCTTTAATACACATCTAAAAACCCAAGAAACATCTCAGTAAGCGATCTGACAAAGTTGTCCTACTGAGAGCCAGGAATTGGAAAACGCGTTTCATGCATTATCGACTTTCATTGCAGGGATAGCATGTGTTTGGCAAAGGCTGCCATATAGGTCTGGGCGAAGTTTGTGGAGTTCTGCTATGCGCTACACTGAGTTCCACGAGCGGCGAAGTTTGGGTAAGTAGTGCTGTTCGTGCTGATTTTCGGTGCCAGGAGTTTCTCCTGTGCTGTAAAATCAGCTGGAGCAGCATCACGCGGATCGCCAAATAGCACTAACTTCTTTCTGCCATTCGAGTAGATTTCCTACTTCAGCGCCAGCTTCCTCAATGCGAGCGGCAGCTTTCTCATCACAAGTGGTCGCAGCCGCTTGTGTTCAGAAATCTTGCTCGCCAAATTAGCAATTTCTCTCACTTGTGCTCACTACCGTTGGCAAAATAACTGTGCTGTGCATCACTTCACACAGTTTTCTGAACTCTGTGCTCCACGTGGAGTGGGAAAACTCTGCAAACTCTGCAGGTGGAGCAGAATTCTTCACCCCACCCCTACTGCCATAGCTAGGGATGTAGAGCTTTTATGTACACATAGCTAAACGTACATATACAGAAGAAATGAGTGTCAAAAAGTAACAAATCTGGGGAAACAAATTTTGTCTTCTTGTTGGGCCCAACCACATTATTTTCACACACAGCTTCCTCTCACCCCAACTGGCTGGCACAAATAAACCACTGCACGCCATTTTCAAAGAACACCTAAAACTTCTTAGGAACCCGGGCCCATACTTACAAGAAATGATGCATCGCTTCATTGCGTCAGCGATGTGTTAAAATAACTTGCATTTCAGTACCACAGAATCCTACACCATAGATGACTCTTGTTTACAATATGGCGCACCATAGCATAAGGATC
The DNA here is from genome assembly GCF_031143425.1 of Pleurodeles waltl. Classification (NCBI taxonomy): domain Eukaryota; kingdom Metazoa; phylum Chordata; class Amphibia; order Caudata; family Salamandridae; genus Pleurodeles; species Pleurodeles waltl. The sequence goes on from NC_090445.1 coordinate 1,636,111,518, forward strand.
CTGCCTGTGTAAAAAAAATAAAGCATACATGTGCGCCATGTAATAAAGAATTCTGATGCTTCTGCTGCAAAAGTGACGCAGGTCTGACTTGCTGCACATAAAGTTATGCAAATCGGCCGTGAGTCACTTTTTAGTGCAGAATATGTAAAAAAAAGTTTAAAAAATGAAGCTTCCTTTGGAAAAAAGTGCCACACTTCACAGCAGGCAGCCATGGACCAGGCAGCAGAAGCAAGGACAACAACCCCAGCCAGGATGTTCAGACTGACTCCCAGGGGAAGAGCAAGTGCAACTTCAGTGAGGAGGAGAATGACATCTTGATCACTGAGATGACAGAGCACCAAGTTCAGCGTTTTGTCTCCTCAGAATTGCTACTAGGGAGGAAAGAGGCCATTTGGCAGTCCATAGTGGAGAAGATCAACAGTGTGGGACAAGTGAGGAGGACCACTCTGACTGCAAGAAGCACTGGCATGATGTAAGTGCCGAACAAAGGAGAAACTGTCCGATAACCTGAAGGCAGTAATGCAGACCTGAGGAATAAGCCCTGTGTCCCAGGAGGAGCTAGATGCCTTGGAGGAGCGAGGGGAAGCTGTCATTCCAAACGAGTTGGTGGCTGGAGTCCAAGGACATGACAGTGCAGCACACGAGGAACAACCATAGACACAGGGTAAATATTAACAAGGAGCAATGTGGGCAAAAAGGTCATGTTGGGCAGTGCAGCTAGCTATATTACAATGCTCCACAATTCTGTCAGCAGGACAAAGGTCAGGAATCTGGATCATGACCTGTTAAATGGCACAGAAATGTCTGTCACACTGTCCAGTTACATGCTGCACAGCTCAGTTAAGCTCTGTCATGTTTATCCATTACGTGTGTGAAGTGCATCTCCAGTCCAGGTTCTACTTTGATTATTGGCATGTGTAGTGGAATGTACAACATGAGTCACCAGAACTACAAGTCTCATAATACAAAATAAAGAACATGGGGTCCCAATCACAAGGTAAGTGGTGCAAGGCAGTGCTGCTAGTCACCTTGCTGTGCTGCCTTGTGCCACATGGAAAGGGGAGGAAGGGGCTGTACCTACAAGATAACATGAATTCCTGTCCTCTCTCCATGCACTAACGCACACTGAGCTGCCTAGCGCCAATGCAAGCATCCTTGCGCCATGTTGCAAGGATGCCTGAGTCACAGACAGAATTGTCCCTGTGCAGGATGGGATACCTTCCTAACAAAAACAATCATGTCAGGCGTTGTCCTCTTGCTACGTGTGATGTAGAATGCAGCACACACAGAAAGGGGAGAAAAAAGGATTAAAAAACATTACTTCTTGTTACAGCTCCTCTGGTGAGGTGTAAGAATTTGTTGCAATCCCTGGTTCATAGATCCTTGTAAATCAGGAATTGTAACAAAATCCGTGTATTTTGCATTTGCAAAACCCACCCCAACACCCATGGTATGCCCCCCTGATGCAGAATAAGTCAACACAGCAACTTACTCTGCCTTCCCTGACTACATATCTACAAGGCCAGTAAAAGCCATGCACGCTCGCATTGTGTGCCCTTAAAGATATGGGCCTGCAGCCTGCTCCGCTGGTGTGTCAAAAGCTACATGAAAATATGCCCCATGGACTGGAACAACACATCTGCATGGACACCTGCACCCTATACAACATAACAGTAACAATGCAGACCACATTGCACTATGAGACCACTGTGTCTTACATGGGCCCATAAGCACAAATATGCACTGTAAAGGACAGTACAGCTCACTTGAGAGGTGGAGTCAGGCGGTGGGGGGGAGGGGGTGTTATAGGAGCATGCCACATGTATATTAACTGGCATGACAAAACATAGCACACAGCTGTCCTGATGTTGGTGGTGAGACCACACAGGTGTCATTTGCCATGGTAGGGATCACCACATCTCATGTCATGTACTAGATCTGAATGGAGCAGGGTTCATACAAGTGAGGAACATCAGAGAACCATGTGTGTGGAAGCCAAAGCTGAGGTGTGGCTCCGGTGAACTCATGGTTATGCAGTGCATTGTAAGTGCTGGTTGAATAGGTTGAACTGCCACTGTGTCTGAATGGGGAGACATTGCATAGCAAGGAGGTCAGAATGTATATGTGTACTGCAAGGTAGCCAGACCAATACACATGCACTGCTGTGTCTGACAGTGTCACACTTGTATTGCAGCTGGGAAGTGATGACAGAGAAGAGCCCATTGGGGTACAACATCCTACATGTGATGTGCTCCTGGGTCAAGGTGTAGCATGTGTCAGGAAGGAGTCTGAATGGAAATTGTCTTACTATGCTAAATATGTCTCAGTAGGGGAATGTGAAATAGGGATCTGTCAAGATATTGTAAGAACTAGTCTGCCACCACAAAAGGCAGAAGTCATTAATGGCTGGAGACTGAGGTGGATGTGCCCAGTCATGTTGCATACCTGGGTAGATACATGTCACCAATTTCAGCACTACTACTATGTGGGGACATGCCAGTACATTGGATATATCCACACATATTATTGGTGTCGTAGGCACATGAGAGTCAATCTATGATCTGGGTTACATCATTGTGGGGTAGTAAGTTGAGTCACTGTCACTAAATTAGGAGCAGTAGTGGAGGAATGTACATGCACAAGTGAGTGGGCTTGAGTCAAAGGACATCTCATACTATATAGATACCCAACTCTGGCAATTATCAGCTGGGGTCAGTGCTCGCAAGCTACCTAGTGTGACAGTGCCCATACCGTCAGATTTGGTACACAGCGCCCACTGTCCAAAACGATTAAGCTAAACATGTATCCTATCAAATCAGTTGAGGAGACAGGAAAAGGAAATACGTGGTAGGTACATGCCCTCACACATTCCTGCAGTGTAGCAAGGTTGGTTAGTGTGTACAGATGTGCAGGATAAGTGTTACAAAATAAGCCCTTGACCACATTAATGCACAATGTGCGTGCAAGACATCTCAACATGGAAGCGTGCCGCAGTAGATGGTGTGATACCCAGATGGCAGGATCATCACACATTTATGACAAAATGTACATCACCAGTGCAGGAGCAGTGGGCTGAATACTGGTCACAGGAAATGCAGGAACCCTGGGGATTAGGTGCAACCTGTACAGTAATGCTGTCATCATGTTAAAACACAATCACTATAGGCATCATGAAAAACAATACAAATCACCTTGGCAGATGTGGACCTGACTTCTTATCGTACATCCATGAATGGTACGCCCAGTGACCTGTGTAATTGTGTTGCAATATATGACATAACTCAAAACATCTGACTTGTGACACTGTGGTTGTATTGAGAATGCAGAGAAACTGCCACCTGAAGCCAATCAGAGTGCAACTTAGACTCCATACCTCTGTGTAATTGACCTCCTATGTATAATGTTGTATTGAACTTCAAATATTACCAAGACTGATAGTCATTCAGATTCCCATTTCGACATGTAACATAGGATACAATTAATATGTCTCTCTCTCATTGCAGAGGATGTACCTACATCTCCTGTGTAGCTGCCTGGCTGAGTATGTCAGCCTGTCTAACCTTGGCCAAGACATCCTTTGCCAAATCCTTGCCTGCTTTCACACACCATCTCTGGTTGTGGGCTGGGTCGACAACACTGTGTGATCTCCAGAGGATCTACCCAAGAGACACAACCTGCCAGCCCACACCCAGCCTTGGACTCGGAGGACCCCGAAGTAGAATTCCAATGTCATGTGGTAGGGGTCCAGCAGGAGATGATAGATGTGGGTGGGGGTGGAGACTATGGCAAGCACCCAAGAGGTAGTCCGTGGGTGCCTCAGTCCCAATAAGGACACCTTGGCCGCTATCTGAGGCACATACCTTCTGCTCTATTGACTACACCAGTTCTTGGCTGACATTCCTGGTGTCATGAGGCAGAGGCATGAACAACTGCCCTACCAAAGTGGCACCAGTGAGGTTACCAAACAGCTAGGGATAATCTCTAATACCCTGGAGTTCATGGAGCGGAAGCAGGACACATACATCACCACAATGGATGCCTACCACTGCATCCTTGGTGCTGTGCTGGCAAACCAGCCAGGCCCTTCTCAGTGGAATGCTGCCTCAATTGCTGGCACAAAGAAATGCTGCTGCAGACTGGGGATTTACATCGTCAACCCCTGATGTGTGTGTGCCTCCATCGACTCTAGCACCTACAACAATCCACTCACGGGAAGCACTATACACATCATAGGAGGAAGATGTGAACTTCACCTCTATCCATCGTAAAACTGCTGTTTAATATTTCCCTGTGCCAAATTGCCAGTTTCTTCTTTGCCCAGTGCTGATGACCATGTCAGTGAACTTCCCAATTGGTACTGTCCTCAATTTTCTGTCCCACCTCTTGATCTTACCAATTTGTGGCCTGCCAATGTAGCCTATCTTCCCTATTGGCAATTTGTAAAATCTCTTCCTCACTTAAAGATGCCTCTCCTCCACATGTCCCATGCGGTGTCTCACACATGGACTCTGCCTAACATACTTTTGGGGTTGTTACTCTAATAACTGTGCCTGTGACCCTACAAATTGTTGCACATGTACATAAATGTACTGAGTTTAACCTGTGTGTTGTATCTCTGTTGGAGTCAGTATTAGGTAGTACATGGTGGATTGTGTGAGGCAAAGACACCTACTCCCCAAAAGGACATTTGTGTAATGAAGACATGGACACAGCTAAACGCAAGCCCTATGTGTATGTAGACTAGCAAGTAGTTACTCTAGGTCACAATCATGAAGTGCAACAAGTAGCATGCAGTCAATGTTAATGCTGAATGAAGTCACAGCACTGGTGGGGAGTCTATCCATGGATATTAGACAGCAAACAGCACTGCTGTGACAGGCAAATGAAGCACAGATCAGTGTGTAAGGGACTAGTATCAGTGTGTGACCACAAAACTCCTTGATTAGTGACAATGGTTTGACATGACCATCCCTCCAGTGATTGTCTCATGACTTACACACAAAGAGCAACAGAACGTAAATACCCGTTTTGGCCTGTCTATCCATTCACGTCTCAGCCTAACAGATTCCTCTCTCTAGTCTTTCACCTAGTCACACATATCTACAAACACTGATAGCAAAGCCAACTGCACGTAATTAATATAACCTAGGCAGATATGCTAATTCCTACACAGTAAATCATGAGGTAGACTTGCATGTAGAAAAAAATTATGTTGAATGTAATTATAAAACTTAACCTACCTAAAATTACCTAACCTACACTACTGTACCTATCTAACCTAAACCATGCCTAAACTAAACTATGCTACCTAAACTACACTATCTTATCTTAAACACATCTAAGACTACCTTATCATAACTTAGCCCACTATACACATAGAACACATGTTAAACATCAATGTTTCACCCCCTCTATGCACATCTTCATACAAAAACAACAGAAACGACACCTATACACAAACTACCTATACATATAACCCTCAACGATATACATTTTTGTATTTTTCTGTTTTTTTATTTAATTTTTGTTTTTTTAAACATATCATAAACATCAACTCTCCACCCACTAAAACACCTACACATCCCTAGACCCAAATAAATAACCCACCCCACTTCAAATATAAAAACTACTATACCTGATCTATGCCTACCCCAACTATGCCTGAACGATACTAATAAAACACTAGACTAAAACCGAAACCTAAAACATGTGGAAGGGCAGAAAGTGTCCCTGTGACCCACAACTGTTCAGCAATACTGTCCAAAGCCTGCTGTAGAATTTGAAATAAGCATATTGCAGTGGCCACCTTGTTGTTCAAGGACTGCCACATGCAACTTTAGGTATGACATGTCTTTCATCATCACCAGTTCGAATGTTGAACCATATACTGTTGTCTGTGACTGGTGCATTGCTTGTCCTGTAGGCTGGCTGGTGGATGTGCTCAGCATGGGTTCTGAGGCACAACCCTGGTCCACCACAACATCATGACTAGGGCCTGGCTGGGCAGATGTGTCTGGGCTCTGGGATGTGATATGCCACATTCCGGCTGCCCTCTTCTCCACATATTGGCCCTCATTATGAACACGGCGGTCAAAACCGCCGTGTTCATGCTGACGGTCTTCCCAGTGACCGCCAGCTCCCCCGGAACCCCGCCCGCCGTATAATGGACATTCCTCTGGGCTGGCGGGCAGAAACATTGTTTCCGCCCACCGGGCCAGAGGAATTCCTAGCTGGGACATTGACGGTGGCTCCACATGGAGCTGCCGCCAATGCCTCTGTGCGGCGGGTGCAGCTGCACCCCTCGCGCAGATCACTGCACATAAATCGGGCAGTGACCTTCACGATGGGGCACTGCACAGGGGCCCATGAACAGTGCGTGGGCAGCGCACGGGCCCCCTGGGGTGCCCCGGAGCACCCCTTCCGCCAGACTTTCCCTGGTAGGGAAACCCACCAGGGAAAGGCTGGGGGATTTGGGATCATTATCCGGGGGGCAGGTGCGATGCCCTGTGGGATGATGGTGCCGTCCACCACCAGGCTGCCTGACGGAGGCAGCCTGGCAGTGGGTGAGGGCCGCCTATGGCGGCCCTCCATGGCTTCATTATGTGGCGGTGTGCGCCGCCATGTACATAATGAGGGCCATTGTCTGGCCATTCTTTGATACGCCTTTCCCACGAGGTGGATGTGCTGTATCATTTGGCATGGATGAGGTGGGCTTTTTTCTGCTCTGTGGTCATGTTGTCAGTTGGAGCGGAATGAAAATCAATCAGACAAAGCTAAACTCAGAACTGTGTCAATCATCGAAATGCTTCATTTAGTATCAAACATCACATGTGGCATCACTAAAACGCCAAAATTATCTGTAAGGATAAAGGCTGTCATTTTGAACACGGCAGCTTGGCCCGCCATGCAGGCGATGCCGGCTGAATCCGCCAGCCGGCATGACGGGCCAACCTGCTGCATTATGTGCATGGTGAGGGCTGCCATCGGCAGCCCTTACTCACTGGCAGGCTTCCGCCGTCAGGCAGCCTGACGGTAAGTGGAAACACTATCCGACAGTGTAGCTGCGCTACCCTTCAGATAATGTGTCCATATCCACCAGCCTTTCCCTGGCTGGTTCACCTGCCAGGCGAAGGCTGGTGGAGGGGGTGCCCCCTGCACTGCCCATGCACTTTGCATGGGCAAGGCAGGGGCCCCGGTGCAGTGCCCCGTCGCGCAGGTCACTGCCTGATTTTCGGGCAGTGATCTGCGTGACGGGTGCAGCTGCACCTGCCGCACAGAGGCATTGGCGGCGGCTCCATGTGGAGACGCCGTCAATGTCCCGGTCTGGCCTTTCTGTGAGCCGGCGGGCGGAAACAATGTTTCCACCCGCCGGCCCACAGAAAGGTTCATTATTTGGCCGGCGGGGTTCTGGGGTCGCTGGCGGTCAGTGTTTTAACCACCAGCATGAACACGGCAGTTGTTACCACCGTGTTCTTAATGACCACCAAAGTTACTCTCCATGTACACATACGTTTTGTTGTCCAAATTTAATAAGGCAAAAGTACAAAGGTGTTGCAAATGCTGGCTATTGCAATTGCATTGTTTGCACAAATGTAGGTATAACCATGTCAATACAGAGTAGGCTTAGGAACGATGCTTTTGTGTACATATTTTATGGTACAGATGTCCCTATTAACTGATTATTTGAGTCCCTTCTGCAGCCTGCAATTGGTTTGTTTCCATGATCATAAACCAAGGTAAGATTAGCAATGCTGGCAAGTATACATATTGGCCCTCATTACAACCCTGGCAGTCGGTGTTAAAAAAAAATGGAATCATGACTATGGCGGAAACAGCCAACATAGACAGCCACTTTAACACTCCGACCGCTGCGGTGGTAAAAACAAACACCGTGGCAGTAACGCCAACAGACAGGCGGAAGACAAGGTTCCACCCATTGTATTACAACACGCCTATCCGCCACCTTATCCGGGGTGGTACCAACGCCATCAAAAGCACGGCGGAAACAAGACTTGGAACGGAAACCACTCACCTTTTGACACTTTATGAACAACCAGGACCCCATGGAGCCCGAGTTACAGGTCCTACCCATGCTGGTCTCCCTCCTCTTGTATCAGGAGCAGCAAAGATGTCGGCAGCGACCACGCTGAGTACTGCACCTAGCACACAGGGGAGGGGGGGAGGGAAAAGAGAGTGACACACACAAGCAACACCCCTACCCCCCCACCCTCAACCACAACACCATACACACAAATACATGCAGCAACATTACCTATACACCCTGTCACCCCCTGGAAGAACGCAAGGACAAAAGGAAATGAATGCAACAAGTGTAATCAATTAAATATCAGATAGGCCAAATTCAAATATCAGTATATACAAATATGTACACCAACTACACAAGTCCGGATATTAATGAAATGATTGTCCATGGATCAGTTTCCCAAAATGCATGGGCGAAGCCCACACAAGATACCTGACTCAAAACTGAGAGAACACCGCAGGGGCATCAGATGGAAAATAAACAGGCACCTCTGGGGGAGGGGGGGCCTCAGCCGGATGAACGGACGACACCACTGCTCCACAAGGGGGCTCCATGCCCACTGATTTGTCCTGGGGAGTGCAAAGCCATAGTCTCACAAGTCTCTCAAGTAGGTGGTTTGCCCACTGCTTTATCCTGGGGAGTGCAAAGCCACAGTCTCACAAGTCTCTCAAGTGGGTGGTTTGCCTACTGCCTTATCCTGGGGAGTGCAAAGCCACAGTCTCTCAAGTCCTTCAAGTGGGTGGTTTGCCCACTGCTTTATCCTGTGGAGTGCAAAGCCACAGTCTCCCAAGTCTCCCAAGTGGGTGGTTTGCCCACTGCCTTATCCTGGGGAGTGCAAAGCCACAGTCTCTCCAGTCTCTCAAGTGGGTTCACTGCCCACTGCTTTATCCTGGGGAGTGCAAAGCCACAGTCTCACAAGTCCCTCAAGTGGGTGGTTTGCCCACTGCCTTATCCTCGGGAGTGCAAAGCCACAGTCTCTCAAGTGGGTGTTTTGCCCACTGCTTTATCCTGGGGAGTGCAAAGCCACAGTCTCACAAGTCTTACAAGTGGGTGGTTTGCCCACTGCCTGATCCTAGGGAGTGCAAAGCCACAGTCTCTCCAGTCTCTCAAGTGGGTGGTTTGCCCACTGCTTTATCCTGGGGAGTGCTAAGCCACAATCTCACAAGTGGATAACAGTCTCCACTGGTTCTGAAGGGGGCTTTGTGCCCAGAGTGCTTCATCCTGCCAAGGACTGAGGTAGTGGATGTGAATCTCCACTGGTCCTGGAGGGGGCTTTGTGCCCAGAGTGCTTCATCCTGCCATGGACTGAGGTAGTGGATGTGAATCTCCACTGGTTCCGGAGGGGGATTTGTGCCCAGAGTGCATCACATGCAGTGTGGCAGGTCCAATTCCCTCACCTGGGTGTGTGTGCCACGAGATTGCCTGGGAACAGGTAGCATGATACTCCATGGAGGCAGAGACACACTCTACCCTGCTGTTTCTTCGCCTGCCACCTGCTGGTACAAACAGTGCTGGGAGTCATGCCTCATGTCCGCTGGGCAGGGTCCAGGACGTCTCATGCAGCCTCGGACGGCTGGCCACTGGGGATGATTGCCATGTCAACTCTGGGGGCACTGTCTGAGCACGTTGCAGGGTTGGTGGCGGTGGTGGCGCTGGTTGCGGCGGTGTCTGTGGCAAAGGTGCTGGGAGTGGTGCATGTGTCTGCACCTGTTGAGGGGCACAGCAGGACATCTCCTGCAGCCTCGGACAGCTCCCCAATGGGGATGATGCTGGGGACTGTTGGTGAGCCAGCAGACGTGCAGGTGGCAGTGCTGTTGGTGGTGCAGGTGGCGGTGTCCACCGCCGTACTGGTTGATGTTGTGGTTGACAGAAGGGGTGACTCTGGTCCCACAGCCAGAGCCTCCCTGCCCTGTCCTGACCTGCTCTTCGGCTTGTGTCCCTTCCCCACCTTTGATGTCACTGCTGGTGCCTTGCCACTGTCCCCTTTTGGCTTGGAGGAGCCCTTGTTTGCTGGTAGGTGCGGCTTCTCTCTCCGGCATGGGGGCACCTTCTTCACCTTGGCAGGTGGCGGAATTGCCTGCTCCTTGGCCTCGCTAGGTGGCACACTGGCACCCCTGATGGGTGCCGCCCGCGATGTGCCGGACTTGCTGAGACCACTGTGCTGGAGGATTTGGTGGCTGAGATGTTGGGCTGGGACCTGGACAGCCTTGCCCTAGGGGAAGGACGGGGGGTAGGTGTAGGGAAGAAGTCAAAGTTTGCGAGGAAGAGTTTCTTAGACACACTGGGACGGGAAGATGGATGTGGTTTGGGAGTGGAGGAAGAGGTAGTGGTTGTAGGAGGTGTACCTCTGCTGAATTTGGGTGAAGGTGCATGCGCCGAAGGCTGTTGTGTGGCTGTGTGCCTGCGTTTGTGTAGTATGGGAGGAGGGCTCACAGACACACTGGGAGAGGACACAGGGGATTTGTGAATGGTAGTGGGGTGGTGAGTGCACATGATCGGTGTGTGGTGATGGACATGCTGGTGATGGAGGTAGTGGATGAAGATGTAGTGCATGCAGGTGTGAGTGGAGACGAGACAGGGAGGGAGGACGAGGACGTGGAGGAGGGGGACACAGTGGAGGCAGTGGATGTTGGTGTGTCTGCATGGGTATGGTGCTTGTGTGAGTGCCTGTGGGATGTGTGGTGCTTATGTTTGCCATGTCTACTCTTGTGTGTTGATGAGTGTGCATGCTGGTCTGATGGTGTGCTTCTGATAGGCTGAGGTAGAGGGGATTGGGTCTGGGTAGAGGAAGTTGGAGGGGGGAGGCTGGACACAGGGACAATGGCTGCCATCAGTGCTGAGGCCAGAGCCTGAAATGCTCTCTGTTGGGCTGCCACGCCAGAATGAATGCCCTCCAGGTATGCATTTGTTTGCTGCAAATGCCTCTCAACACCCTGGATGGCATTCAAAATGGTTGATTGCCCAACAGTGAGGGATCTCAGGAGGTCAATAGCCTCCCCACTGAGGGCAGCACGGCTGACTGGGGCAGGGGCTGAGGTTCCTGGGGTGAAGGAGATGCCCACCCTCGTGGGTGAGTGGGCACGGGAACCTCGATGAGGGGCTGCTGAGAGGGCGGTGCTGGTAGGGGGGGTGGCGGCTGTACCTGTTGATGCAGTGGGCACAGAGGTGTCCGCACCTCAAGGGAGCTCCTATCAGAGGAGGAGTCGCTGTCACTGGTGTCTGCTCCTGTACCCATCGTGGAGCTCCCCTCACCCTCCGTCCCACTGGTGCCTTCGGACTCCGTTACTTCACCCTCCAGGGCCATGTGGGAGGCAGCTCCCTCCCTCTCCGGTGCCACTGTTCCTCCGCCAGATGATGCTAATGCACGCAAGGACAGGGTGACAAAACAAAATGATGGGGGGAAGACAGAAGAGACACATGGTCAATGTCTGCAACACCACTACTGTTGGCGGACACAACACACAGGGAGCAGCCCTATGCACTAAGCCATGCACTGACAGGGCAGGGGAAAAGCACATGCCCATAGGGGACTCTGTCGAGAACCATATTATGCACAGCTGGAAGCCATAGGAGCCTGACTAGGTGTAGAGGGCCAATACCACCTTTGGGGTTGGACAGGGAATGAGGCTGCAAATCAATGGATCTACCTTTGCGCGTCTGCCCTGTCCTAGGGGAACCCACAGCCCACCTCCCCCACCCAGACACCTCGTAATGCGTGCAGAGTCAGCTGAATGAGAGTGTACTCACCCCCTTGTGGCTGCTGTGATGCCCTCAAGCACCCATCCAACTCCGGATATGCCACCGCCAGGATCTGGTACATCAGGGGGGTCATGGTGCGACGGGCACTCCTTCCGCGTTGGGAGGCCGTCCCCAGCTGGGCCTCCGCCGTCTTCTTGGTCCAGCGGCGCAGGTCCTCCCATCTTTACCTGCAGTGGGTGCTCCGTCTATGGTAGACCCCCAGGGTCCGTACTTCCTAGGCGATGGCACGCCAAATCCCCTTCTTCTGGTGGGCGCTGACCTAGAGGAAAGTGAAGTAAAAATGGATGTTACTCTCCCGTACAGTTCTCACACATTGGCCACAAACCTCCCACCCTGGCCCAGAAATACATACACACACCATCCTCACATGCTGGCCTTCTCCCGCCCTTCTCTTCCATCCACGACACTCCATACAATCATGTGCCATCCACCATGCACACAGTTTACTCACCTGATTGTCTGGAGGACCGTACAGTTGCATGTACTGGGGGAGGACCCCATCCACCAGTTTCTCCAACTCCTCTGCAGTGAAGGTAGGGGCCCTTTCCCCAGACACTGTAGCCATTGTTGCTTCCAGACACAGGTCACAGCAGCACTTTCAGTGTAGGTCCTCTCCTGTTGAAGGCCACGTACCAAGTGAAGGAACTGATAGAAAATGGCGGTCACGTCTGTGGCGGTGCGTTCCCTCACCGCCGGCGTACATCATCATTGGCTCCTGGAACCCATAGGGTTCAATGATAGCCAAGGCTGAATTGTGCTGCGGTCTTCGACCGCCTACCGCGACGGTGTACGACGCCAGTGCAGTTACCTCATTTCCCCTTGTCCCACCTTACAGGTCAGGCAGCTGCCATTTCAGGGGGCCACATGGCAGGCTAAATAACTGCGTCACACCTATTTAGGCCAGAAATATGGGCAGACAAAGGCACATAGAGAAAATGTAACGTTTGCGCTAAACAGCCTTGTGAAACCTATGTGTTGTATGACTCTGTGCTCACCGTTCTCCTCCATAGGGCACATCCGCTGGGGCAGGTGATGAGATGGCGGCATCCTCCGGTGTACAGACCCCTGGTGGACCTGTCGACAATGGAAGACAGACACATAATTATCACTTACAGACTTGATCGTGCAACAATCCAGGAACTGTGTGCCCAGTTGGAGCCTGACCTGATGTCAGCTATCCGCCATCCCACAGGAATGCCCCCTCTAGTGCAGGTCCTGTCAGTACTCCATTTCCTGGCCAGCGGGTCTTTTCAAACAATAGTAGCCATGGCATTAGGGATGTCCCAGCCGATGTTCTCAAACATGTTGTCCAAAGTGTTATTTGCCCTGCTGTAACACATGCACAGCTACTTCGTTTTCCCCCAGGTGGAGGATTTGCCCACAGTGAAAGGTGACTTTTATGCCCTGGGACATATCCCCAACAGCATTGGTGGCATTTATAGGACACATGTGGCATTTGCCCCCCCCCCCGCAGGAATGAACAGGTGTACAGATCCCGCATAAGCTACCATTCTATGAATGTGCAGATGGTGTGTTTGGCAGACCAGTACATCTCCCATGTGAATGCCAAGTATCCTGGCGATAGTTGGGCACCAGCATCTGCAAAAAGAGTTGCTAAAGGGTACAGTAAGTGGGTATAGAACTGGGAAATCACAACCTGCCAGTGACAATGTCAAACAAAAAACTCACAATGAAATGTGAAGTTACACTGTTTAACCTGTGTCATTGGAAGTATTGTCTAATTACTGCAGTTCTGTTGTCCTCATCCTCATCCTGTGCCTCCTCATCTTCACTCTCCACAGGGTCCAATGCTGCCACATGGCCATCTCCAGCCTCCTCCTCCTCCTCCTCCTCCTGCAGAAAAAGCACATGGCGTCTCAAGGCAAGGTTATGCAACAAGCAGCATGCCCTGATTATCTGGCAGACCTTCTTGGGTGAGTAGCACAGGGATCCACCTGTCATATGGAGGCACCTGAACCTGGCCTTCAGGAGGCCGAAGGTCCGCTCTATAATCCGCCGAGTTCGCCCATGTGCCTCATTGTAGCGTTCCTCTGCCCTTGTCCTGGGATTCCTCACTGGGGTCAGTAGCCATGAGAGGTTGGGGTAGCCAGAGTCACCTGCAAATGGCGAGGGACAACTGTTAGACACACACTAACCTGTAGGGATATCCCCAGACCCAGAAAACCATTCCCACTGACTTGCTTCCAGGTGCTCACCTAATAGCTACACACGGTGCCTGTGGAGTTGCCCAATCACATAAGGAATGCTGCTATTCCGCAGGATGTAAACGTCATGCACTGAGCCAGGGAATTTGGCATTAACATGGGAGATGTACTGGTCGGCCAAACACAGCATCTGCACATTCATGGAATTATAACTCTTCCGGTTTCTGTACACCTGTTCACTCCTGTGAGGGGTACCAAAGCCACATGTGCCCCATCAATGGCACCTATGATGTTGGGGTTGTGTCCCAGGGCATAGAAGTCTCCTTTCACTGTAGACAAATCCTCCACCTGAGGGAAAACGATGTAGCTCCGCATGTGTTTCAGCAGGGTAGACAACACTCTGGACAACACGTTGGAAAACATAGGCTGGGACATCCCTGATGCTATGGCCACTGTTGTTTGAAATGACCCACTTGCAAGGAAATGGAGCACTGAGAGCACCTACACTTGAGGGGTGATTCCTGTGGGATGGCGGATAGCTGACATCAGGTCTGGCTCCAGCTGGGCACACAGTTCCAGGATTGGGGCACGATCAAGCCTGTAGGTGATGATCACATGTCTTTCTTCCATTGTTGACAGGTCCACCAGCGGTCTGTACACCGGAGGATGCCGCCATCTCCTCACATGTCCCAGCGGACGGTGCCTATGAAGGACAACATCGAGCACAGAGTCAACCAACTCAGAGGTACGTACCCAAAGCATACACAGAACACGAATCATAATCCGAAATTTGCCCTGTATGAGTGTTGAGGCAAGGCCTAGGTATTTGTGACGCAGTTAAAAATTAAGCTATGTGGGCCCCTGAAATGGCGGCTGCCTGACCTGTAAAGTGGGACAATGGGATGTGAGGTAACTGCGCTCGCGCTGCACACCGTCGCGGTAGGCGGTCGAAGACCGCGGCGCAATTGTGCATTGGTTAACATTGGACCCTATGGGTCCCAGGAGCCAATGACGATGTACGCCGGCGGTGACGGTACACACCCCGCGGACGTGACCGCCATTTTCTATCTGTTCAATCACTCGATACCTAATCTTCGACAGGAGAGGACCTACACTGCAAGTGTTGCTGTGACCTCGGTCTGGAAGAGACAATGGCTCGTGCGTCTGGGGAAAGGGCCCCTGCCTTCACATCGGAGGAGTTGGAGAAACTCGTGGATGGGGTCCTCCCCCACTACACACTACTCTACGGTCCTCCGGACAAACAGGTAAGTGCACTGGGAGCATGCTGTATGGGCTATGCCTGTGTGGAGTGGGGAGGATGAAAGGTGGGGGGGGAGATTGAGGCGTGCATGAAACGACGGTGAGTGCATGTGCCACATGGCAAGGGTAGGGATGGGGGCCAATGACTGTGATGGTACAGTTGGTAATAACTTTTTTATTCCCCCTGTCAATTCATGTAGGTCAGCGCCCACCAGAAAAAGGATATTTGGCGTGCCATCGGCAAGGACATCCGGACCCTGGGGGTCTACCACAGACGGAGCACCCACTGCCGTAAGAGATGGGAGGACATTCGCTCCTGGAGCAAGAAGCCGGCAGAGGCCCAGCTGGGGATGGCCTCCCAATGTGGGAGGGGTGCCCATCGCAACATGACCCCCCTGATGTTCAGGATCCTGGCAGTGGCGTACCTGGAGTTGGATGGGCGCTTGAGGGCATCACAGCAGCCACAAGGGGGTGAGTACACTCTCATTCTGCTGATTTTGCGTGCAGTTGAGGTGTCTTGGTGGGGGGAGGTGGGCTGTGGGTTTCCTTAGGCCAGGGCGAGTGTGCTAATCAGGTCCCCTTGTTCTGGCAGACCCTGTGTACAGTGCCAAGTACACCTAGTCAGAGTCCTGTGTCATCCATGTGTGCAGATGTCGGCCATAGCCTTGTAGGCAATGTCCCAGGGATTGAACAGTGGAGCCCAAGCGTAATGCAGGGGGCTTCTGTGTCTGTCGTGTCTGCCAACAGTAGCGGTAATGCATGCACTCAACATGTCTTTCTTCTGTCGTCCCCCCCTTTTTGTGGTCTCCCTGTTCTTGTGTACATTAGCATCATCAGGCGGAGGAGCAGTGGCACCGGAGCAAGAGGGAGCTGCATCCCACATGGCCCTGGAGGGCGAGACAAGGGACTCGGAGTTCACCAGTGGGACGGAGGGCGAGGGGAGCTCCACGGCGGGGACAGGAGCTGAGACCAGTGATACGGACTCGTCCTCTGATGGGAGCTCCCTTGTCGTGGTGGTCACATCTGTGCCCCCCGCATCTACAGGTACAGCCTCCAACCCCCATACCAGCACCGCCCTCCCAGCAGCCCCTCAGCCTTTGTCCCGTGCCCGCTCACCCAGGAGGGTGGGCATCACCTTCGCCCCACCCAGGCATCTCAGCCCCTACTCCAGTCACCCCTGCTGCCCTCAGTGCAGTGAGGAGGCCATTGACCTCCTCAGGTCCCTCACTGTTGGGCGGTCTACCATTTTGAATGCCATCCAGGGTGTAGAAAGGCAGTTGCAACAAACAAATGTATTCCTGGAGGGCATTCATTCTGGTCAGGCGGCCCTTAAGTGAGCTTTTCAACCTTGTGCCTCATTGTAGCGTTCATCTGCCTTCGTCCTGGGATTCCTCACTGGGTTCAGTGGCCATGACAGGGTGGGGTAACCGGAGTCACCTGCAAATATTGAGGGACAACTGTTAGACATACTCCAAACATTAGGGAATCTCCCATACCCAGACACCAAATGAAACTGTGTGGGGACTTTAGGGTCACCTGTTAGCCACACACGGTGCCTCTGGAGTTGCCCCATCACATAAGGGATGCTGCTATTCCTCAAAATGTAAGCGTCATGCACTGAGCCAGGATACTTGGCATTCACATGGGAGATGTACTGGTCTGCCAAACACACCATCTGCACATTCATAGAATGGTAGCTTATGCGTGATCTGTACACCTGTTCATTCCTCCGGGGGGCAAATGCCACATGTGTCCTATAAATGGCACCAATGCTGTTGGGGATATGTCCCAGGGCATAAAAGTCACCTTTCACTGTGGGCAAATCCTCCACCTGAGGGAAAACGAAGTAGCTGCGCATGTGTTTCAGCAGGGCAAATAACACTTTGGACAACATGTCTGAGAACATCGGGTGGGACTTCCCTAATGCCATGGCTACTATTGTTTGAAAAGACCCACTGGCCAGGAAATGGAGTACTGACAGGACCTGCACTAGAGGGGGCATTCCTGTGGGATGGCGGATAGCTGACATCAGGTCAGGCTCCAACTGGGCACACAGTTCCTGGATTGTTGCACAATCAAGTCTGTAAGTGATAATTATGTGTCTGTCTTCCATTGTCGACAGGTCCACCAGGGGTCTGTACACCGGAGGATGCCGCCATCTCATCACCTGCCCCAGCGGATGTGCCCTATGGAGGAGAACGGTGAGCACAGAGTCATACAACACATAGGTTTCACAAGGCTGTTTAGCGCAAACGTTACATTTTCTCTATGTGCCTTTGTCTGCCCGTATTCCTGGCCTAAATAGGTGTGACGCAGTTATTTAGCCTGCCATGTGGCCCCCTGAAATGGCGGCTGCCTGACCTGTAAGGTGGGACAAGGGGAAATGAGGTAACTGCGCTGGCGTCGTACACCGTCGCGGTAGGCGGTTGAAGACCGCGGTGCAATTCAGCCTTGGCTATCATTGGACCCTATGGGTTCCAGGAGCCAATGATGATGTACGCCGGCGGTGAGGGAACGCACCGCCACAGACGTGACCGCCATTTTCTATCAGTTCCTTCACTTGGTACGTGGCCTTCAACAGGAGAGGACCTACACGGCAAGTGCTGCTGTGACCTGTGTCTGGAAGCAACAATGGCTACAGTGTCTGGGGAAAGGGCCCCTGCCTTCACTGCAGAGGAGTTGGAGAAACTGGTGGATGGGGTCCTCCCCCAGTACATGCAACTGTACGGTCCTCCAGACAAACAGGTGAGTAAACTGTGTGCATGGTGGATGGCACATGATTGTATGGAGTGTCGTGGATGGAAGAGAAGGGCGGGAGAAGGCCAGCATGTGAGGGTGGTGTGTGTATGTATTTCTGGGCCAGGGTGGGAGGTTTTGTGGCCAATGTGTGAGAACTGTACGGGAGAGTAACATCCATTTTTACTTTACTTTCCTCTAGGTCAGCGCCCACCAGAAGAAGGGGATTTGGCGTGCCATCGCCTAGGAAGTACGGACCCTGGGGGTCTACCATAGACGGAGCACCCACTGCAGGTAAAGATGGGAGGACCTGCGCCGCTGAACCAAGAAGACGGCGGAGGCCCAGCTGGGGACGGCCACCCAACGCGGAAGGAGTGCCTGTCGCACCATGACCCCCCTGATGTACCAGATCCTGGCGGTGGCATATCCGGAGTTGGATGGGTGCTTGAGGGCATCACAGCAGCCACAAGAGGGTGAGTACACTCTCATTCAGCTGACTCTGCATGCATTACGAGGTCTGGGTGGGGGAGGTGGGCTGTGGGTTCCCCTAGGCCAGGGCAGACGCGCAAAGGTAGATCCATTGATTTGCAGCCTCATTCCCTGTCCAACCCCAACGGTGGTATTTGCCTTCTACACCTAGTCAGGCTCCTATGGCTTCCAGCTGTGCATAATATTGTTCTCGACAGAGTCCCCTATGGACATGTGCTTTTCCCCTGCCCTGTCAGTGCATGGCTTAGTGCATAGGGCTGCTCCCTGTGTGTTGTGTCTGCCAACAGTAGTGGTGTTGCAGACATTGACCATGTGTCTCTTCTGTCTTCCCCCCATCATTTTGTTTTGTCACCCTGTCCTTGCGTGCATTAGCATCATCTGGCGGAGGAGCAGTGGCACCGGAGAGGGAGGGAGCTGCCTCCCACATGGCCCTGGAGGGTGAAGTAACGGAGTCCGAAGGCACCAGTGGGACGGAGGGTGAGGGGAGCTCCACGATGGGTACAGGAGCAGACACCAGCGACAGCGACTCCTCCTCTGATGGGAGCTCCCTTGAGGTGGCAGACACCTCTGTGCCCACTGCATCAACAGGTACAGCCGCCACCCCCCCTACCAGCACCGCCCTCTCAGCAGCCCCTCATCGAGGTTCCCGTGCCCACTCACCCACGAGGGTGGGCATCTCCTTCACCCCAGGAACCTCAGCCCCTGCCCCAGTCAGCCGTGCTGCCCTCAGTGAGGAGGCTATTGACCTCCTGAGATCCCTCACTGTTGGTCAATCAACCATTTTGAATGCCATCCAGGGTGTTGAGAGGCATTTACAGCAAAGAAATGCATACCTGGAGGGCATTCATTCTGGCGTGGCAGCCCAACAGAGAGCATTTCAGGCTCTGGCCTCAGCACTGATGGCAGCCATTGTCCCTGTGTCCAGACTCCCCCCTCCAACTTCCTCTACCCAGACCCAATCCCCTCTACCTCAGCCTATCAGAAGCACACCATCAGACCAGCATGCACACTCATCAACACACAAGAGTAGACATGGCAAACATAAGCACCACACATCCCACAGGTACTCACACAAGCACCATACCCATGCAGACACTCCACCATCCACTGCCTCCACTGTGTCCCCCTCCTCCACGTCCTCCTCCTCCCTCCCTGTCTCGTCTCCACTCACACCTGCATGCACTACATCTTCATCCACTACCTCCATCACCAGCATGTCCATCACCACACACCGCTCATGTGCACTCACCACCCCACTACCATTCACAAATCCCCTGTGTCCTCTCCCAGTGTGTGTGTGAGCCCTCCTCCCATACTACACAAACGCCGGCACACAGCCACACAACAGCCTCCGGCGCATGCACCTTCACCCAAATTCAGCAGAGGTACACCTCCTACAACCACTACCTCTTCCTCCACTCCCAAACCACATCCATCTTCCCGTCCCAGTGTGTCTAAGAAACTCTTCCTCGCAAACTTTGACTTCTTCCCTACACCTACCCCCGTCCTTCCCCTAGGGCAAGGCTGTCCAGGTCCCAGCCCAGCACCTCAGCCACCAAATCCTCCAGCACAGTGGTCTCAGCAAGTCCGGCACATCGCGGGTGGCACCCATCAGGGGTGCCAGTGTGCCACTTAGCGAGTCCAAGGAGCAGGCCATTCTGCCACCTGCCAAGGTGAAGAAGGTGCCCACATGCCGGAGAGAGAAGCCGCACCTACCAGCAAACAAGGGCTCCTCCAAGCCAAAAGGGGACAGTGGCAAGGCACCAGCAGTGACATCAAAGGTGGGGAAGGGACACAAGCCGAAGAGCAGGTCAGGACAGGGCAGGGAGGCTCTGGCTGTGGGACCAGAGTCACCCCTTCTGTCAACCACAACATCAACCAGTACGGCGGTGGACACCGCCACCTGCACCGCCAACAGCACTGCCACCTGCACGTCTGCTGCCTCACCAACAGTCCCCAGCATCATCCCCAGTGGGGAGCTGTCCTAGGCTGCAGGAGACGTCCTGCTGTGATTGGAGCTCCCTTGAGGTGGCGGACACCTCTGTGCCCACTGCATCAACAGGTACAGCCGCCACCCCCCTACCAGCACCGCCCTCTCAGCAGCCCCTCATCGAGGTTCCCGTGCCCACTCACCCACGAGGGTGGGCATCTCCTTCACCCCAGGAACCTCAGCCCCTGCCCCAGTCAGCCGTGCTGACCTCAGTGAGGAGGCTATTGACCACCTGAGATCCCTCACTGTTTGGCAATCAACCATTTTAAATGCCATCCAGGATGTTGAGATGCATTTGCAGCAAACAAATGCATATCTGGAGGGCATTCATTCTGGCGTGGCAGCCCAGCAGAGAGCATTTCAGGCTCTGGCCTCAGCACTGATGGCAGCCATTGTCCCTGTGTCCAGCCTCCCCCCTCCAACTTCCTCTACCCAGACCCAATCCCCTCTACCTCAGCCTATCAGAAGCACACCATCAGACCAGCATGCACACTCATCAACACAAAAGAGTAGACATGGCAAACATAAGCACCACACATCCCACAGGCACTCACGCAAGCATCACACACATGCAGACACACCAACATCCACTGCCTCTACTGTGTCCCCCTCCTCCTCGTCTCCCTCCTCCCTCCCAGTCTCGTCTCCACTCACACCTGCATGCACTACATCTACAGCCACTACTTCCATCACCAGCACACACACAACCACATCCCGCTCACGTGCAGTCACCACCCCCACTGCCTTTCACACGTCCACTATGTCCTCTCCCAATGTGTCTGTAGGGCCACCTCCCAAGATATACAAACGCAGGCACACACCCACCCAACAGCCATCCACCTCATGGCAGCCTCCAGCGCATGCATCTTCAACAAAGTCACCAAACAAACACCTCCTACAACCACAACCTCTTCCTCCACTCCCAAACCCCCTCCAGCTACCCATATCAGTGTTCCCAAGAAACTTTTCCTGTCCAACCTTGACCTCATTACCTCACCTCCCCCACCCCGTCAGTCTCCTAGGGCCCGACTCTCCAGGTCCCAACCTAGTACCTCAGCCACAACATCTCCGGGACCAGTGGTGCCTGTAGTCACTGGAATCTGGAGTGCACCGGGCAGCAGGGCAGCCAGTGTGGCACGGAGCCACATCACGGACAGTCCCCCACCTGTGAAGCATCAAAAGTTGGGCAGTGCCCGACGGGAGAGGGGGAAGTGTCCACCCACCAAAACCGCTCCCAGGGGTACAGGTGGGAGTGTAGAGTCAGCTGCGACACCTTCCAAGGTGGGGAAGGGCCACAAGAAAGTCAGAATGTCTGGGAAGAGCAGCACGGTGGAGAAGACCGCCATCATCCCCGCTGCCCAGGAGGCCACCGCCAGCACCAGCCCAGCTGCCCAGGAGGCCACCGCCAGCACCAGCCCTGCTGCCCAGGATGCCACCGACCAGCACCAGCCCAGCTGCCCAGGACAGGACCGCCAGCATCAGCCCCCCTGGCCCAGACAGGACCGCCAGCACCAGACCTGCTGGGCCAGACAGGACCGCCAGCACCAGCCCCGCTGGGCCAGACAAGGCCACCAGCACCAGCCCCTCAGGGCCAGACAGGACTGCCAGCAGCTGATTCACTGCCAAGGACTCCGCCGCCACAAGCACCGCTGAACAGGACACCACCGCCACAAGCACTGCTGAACAGGACACTGCCGCCACAAGTACTGCCGAACAGGACACTGCCACCACAAGCACCGCTGAACAGGACACTGCCGCCACAAGCACCGCTGAACAGGACACTGCCGCCACAAGCACCGCTGCCAAGGACACCACCGCCACAAGCACCGCTGAACAGGACACTGCCGACACAAGCACCACTGAACAGGACACTGCCGCCACAAGCACCGCTGCCAAGGACACTGCCGCCACAAGCACCGCTGCCACGGACACCACCACCACAAGAACCGCTGCCAAGGACACCGCCGCAACAAGCACCGCTGCCAAGGACACCGCTGCCACAAGCACTGGTGCCAAGGACACCGCCGCAACAAGCACCGCTGGCCCATGAGCACCAAGGGCACTGACGCTACTGAGTCCGTCACGAGCAGGATGAAGCACTCTGGGCACAAGGCCCCCTCCAGAACCAGTGGAGAAAGGCATCCACTACCTCTGTCCTTGGCAGGATGAAGCACTCTGGGCACAAGGCCCCCTCCATAACCAGTGTAGAGATACATCCACTACCTCTGTCCTTGGTAGGATGAAGCACTCTGGGCACAAGGCCCCCTCCAGAACCAGTGGAGAAATGCATCCACATGAGAGACCATGGCTTTGCACTCCCCAGGATGAAGCAGTGGGCAACCCACCCAATGGAGAGACTTGAGAGACTGTGGCTTTGCACTCCCCAGGACCAAGCAGTGGGCAAACCACCCACTTTAGAGACTGTGGCCTTGCACTCCTCAGGATAATGCAGTGGGCAAACCACCCACTTTAGAGACTGTGGCCTTGCACTCCCCAGGATAATGCAGTGGGCAACCCACCCACTGGAGAGACTTGAGAGATTGTGGCTTTGCACTCCCCAGGATAGTGCAGTGGGCAACCCACCCACTGGAGAGACTTGAGAGACTGTTGCTTTGCACTCCCAGGATAAAGCAGTGGGCAACCCACCCACTTGAGAGACTTGAGAGACTGTGGCTTTGCACTCCCCAGGATAAAGCAGTGGGCAACCCACCCACTGGAGAGACTTGAGAGACTGTGGCTTTGCACTCCCCAGGATAAAGCAGTGGGCAACCCACCCACTGGAGAGACTTGAGAGACTGTGGCTTTGCACTCCCCAGGATAAAGCTGTGGGCAACCCACCCACTGTAGAGACTTGAGAAACGGAGGCTTTGCACTCCCCAGGATTGAACAGTGGGCATGTGGCCCCCTCGTGGATTTGGCGCCGTGCACTCAACCGGCTGAGGTGGCCCCCCTTTCCCTTCCCCCTGAGGTGCCTGTTTTATTGCTATCTGATGCCCCTGCAGTGTTCTCTCCGTCATGTTTGGGGATTGAGTGTCGGCCTCGCCCATGCCCAGTGTTCCACGGACTTCAATGGAGCACTACCTGGACTACTATTCTTCTATATATTTGTTTATAGTGTATATATATTTTTGCGTCCTGGATTTTAATAGATTACAATGGTTACACTCATTTGCTTTTGTCTTTGCATTTTTCCTGGGGGTTTGGGGGGTGTAACTGTAATGTATCATGCTGTATTAGTGTGTGTGTTGTAGTGGGTGAGGGTGGGGGTGGGGCTGTTGCGTGTGTGTGTCCCTGTTTTTTCCCTCCCCCCTACCCTGTGTCGTAGGTGCAGTACTCACCGTTGTCTTCGCCGCCGGCATTCGTGCTCCTGGTAGAGGAGCAAGAAGATGAGGGCTGGCAGGATCTGGAGCTCGGGTTCCATGGCGTCCGGATTCCTCGTGGGGTGTGTAGAGGTGAGTGTTTTCCCTTCGAAGTCCTGTTTCCACCGTGCTTTTGTTTGCGGTGAATCCACCCCAGAAAAGGTGGCGGATTGGTAGGTTGTGATACTGTGGGCAATACATTGTCCTCCGCCTGTCTGTTGCCGGTGACCGCCAAGCTGTTTGTTTGTACCGCAGTGGCGGTCGGAGTGTTGAAGTGGCTGTCTTTGTTGGCGGTTTCCGCCACGGTCGTAATTGCAAATTTTTTACCGACGACCTGTTGGCGGTCTTACCGACGCTTTAACATCGACCACCAGGGTTGTAATGACCCCCATAATCTGTCCAAACTGAACCAGAATGCAATCTTTGGTAGGTGTCTGTCTTCACAATGGACCTGCATTTGGCAAAGGTTGTTGGCATCCACACATTGTTGGATTTACAAGATGTTGTGCAGTGTTGTTTGTTACACATTGCTACATACCTTTGTTGTGTGCCAATTACTAGCATGTGTGATGTGATTGTTTTGATTTTTACAGTAACTTTGAAGTAAGATTACTTACACAATGGTAGTGTTCATAAATTAACTGGCATTTTATTACACTTGTTTTGCTTAGTTCATTTATTTGTTATCCCTTGATGTGACTCATGCATCTGCACACAAATTCTACACAATTTGGTCTCTCAGTCGTGTCCCAGCAATTGAAGGTACATTATGCTGTTGCTCCTCATCTTCCTCGTTGTCATCCTCCGGGCCTTCATGGTCCTCATTTATTTCATCCCATGGGACATTGGTCTGCACACATATGTTGTGCAAAATGCAGCACACAAGTATGATCTTACATGCCATGGGGAAGGGAGTAGAGCAGTCTCCCCCCAGACATGTCAAGAGAGCAAAAACTGGACTTTCGGACTCCAAAAGTTCATTTCACTATGGACAAGGACCTGCTTAGAGCATGGTTGTAGCTCCACTGGACATCCATCTGGAGATATGCATATGGGGTCATGACCAATGGCACAGACCGTATCCTTGGTCGCTGAACAGACAGAGGGGAACAATCAGTCAATGGTCATGATGGTTGATGTGCCCACATTCACGTACATTCTGTTATGAATCCTGAATGACTCATTCACTTTTCAACCAGAATGGGACGTGCACTGACATAATCTGGCATACATGCACTTTAATTTTTGGTATGACTCACACTGCACTATACAAACTAGTATACTGGCATGTTTGATACACTTACTATTTCTAAAACTTGGGAGTGCCAATGCCATGAATGTGGTTGAGCTTTCCTAGTATGGAAAGTCAGTTAGCCATTGAGGAGACACTTCTCTCACACTCCTCTATTATGTTTGGGACTACTATTGGCATTTTGAAGTAATACATGTCAGATTTTACAAAATGTATTCAGGGCAGATGATGTGTCTCATTCCTTCACACATATTTGGTTTCTAACAGTAGTAGTGTTATTTACAGCTATGGAGAGATTAGTGAGTGCATGTCACTGTGGGACCTGATAGTCTACACAAGGCAGTGCACCGCTGTGTTGACAGTACGCAAGAAGAGAGATCTGTGGGAGTCTTGCGTGCAACCAATAAACTCTCAGAATTACACTGCCTCACTGATTGAGGACATTATTGGACATATTTTTCAACATGATGTAGTGTCCTGGCTTTGCAGCCTGCACTTGCAGACAATTGGTAGTATTGCACCAGGTCAGGCAGATCACATGAATAGAGAATGCGTGGGTGCCTATTCTCTGAGCTGTACTTTGTGTATGAGAGTCTACCTGGCTGCACAGTCCTGCCCCTTGGAGGACTGATAAAGAAGGTTTGTGCGGCACAAAACAAGCACACATAATAGGGCAGTCCTATATATGTGATGACTAATATACTTGTTTATGGTACACATGACCTGGGAAGGGCCAACTATTTGATACTTTCTCAGTTTCCCAGGTATTGTATATATGACGTACCTCATCACCAAGGGAGTTACCTGTGAACACATAGACAACAGACATTGAGGCCCTTCCTTCAACACAGTATTGTGACATAGCATTTTGCATAGTGTTGCGTTGCTGAGGATCTTTCCACCATTTCCAAACTCATACTGGGCATCATTTATGGTATGTTGCCACAGAGGTGCACAGGGATTCACTTAGATGGGCTGCCAAGCGTCAAAAGGAAAGGACAGAAAAGTGCCTGTTAATGAAATATGCTGCATTTGAGTTCCTTCTGAATGCGCAAGATCACAGATTGTTGACTAGCACCAACAAATGCTCTCTTGCACCATTGTGCAAGTGTGCCTGCGTTGTGGGCTCAATTGTTTTTATGCAGTAAGGAACACCTTCCTGCAAAAAAACAAACAATGGAGGCTTTATCCTCTTTATATGTGTGCTGCAGAAAGCAGCATACATAGAAGGAGTAAATAATGAGGCGAACTAAAGATATTTCTCCTTGTTACTTCTCCCCTGGGGAGGCACGCATTTTTGACACATTTCCAGCTTTACCGATCCTTGTATATCTGGGAATGTGTCAAAACACATTGGTGTTGTGTGGGAAATTCCAATGCGAGGCCCATGAAACAAAACCTTGATGTAGAGTAAGGCAAGGCTGCACTTTGTGCTGCCTTGCCTTACTCCATAACTATTATGCCATGCAAGGGCATGCAGCATGATTTTCTGTTCCCTCATAGACATGATTGAGAGTCCTGTGCCACCAGAATGACGTGGAAATAGATGCTCCAGGAGCGCAGTCCTCTTGTGCATGAGGCCCACAGTAGTGCAGCAGGTCTCAAGCTGTGTGGCTTGGAAGGTTGTATTGCACATGTGCCATGTGGTATGGTGCACGTATGTGGCCAACACCTGCTACGCATACATTGTCTCATTCACCGAACACAAATATGGCTTTTTTCTAAAATACTTTCCTGTCATAAGTTTGGTAATGTGCTTGAGATGTACTTACCTACAAGTAGGCCATACCTATATCTCCCAATCTGGAAGCACTCAGTTATGATAGAATGCCTGAATATGTACGCATCATGAGTACTCCCCGGGTACTTTGCCAACACATTGATAAACATCCCCAGAAGGGACACTATTGCTGGCACATTGATTACATATGTGTGCTTCTGATTGCGGTATAGGTGGGATGTTGCAACAGGAGGCACCAGTTGCACATGAGTACAATCCATTTCCTCCAACACGTGGAAATCCAGCAATGGCTTAGAAGCCCTACTTGTTTTCAAGTTTTTCCTGCTGTGTGTTGGGGAACATAAGGTACTGAGGTGTGCGGCTTATGATGGCATTGAGGATGGAGGGTAGGAATGCGGATGATTAATGTTACCTGATGCTGCCTGTTGTAGAGCTGGTAAAATAATGACACAGGACCAAGAAAAGTGATTAATTTCGCCTAATGCGTCACTTTGTAACTATGGAGGACGGAATGCGCCACCACTACATAAAAAAAATGACTCAGCAGGGGAGCAAGCTCTTTGTAAATATGCCCTCCTGTCTTAAACCATGACCTCACGTCAATCAATAACTGGCAGAAATTTGCCTCTATCTCAGTTCATTGAAAATATTTCACCCGGGCCCACAATGCAGCAAGCTCAGCATATTAAAGCAAGGTCTGCCAAAGGCACTTCCCCTACATAAATGTAATAAAACAATATTCTATTACAATGCAATCACCAAGAGCTGTTTCATTAGGGATTCTGTTTTCGCTTGGCTTGATTTAATTGAAAATGATGTCATAATACAGTGACTATTATGTCGCTGTGCACAAAAATCAGTGCACTATTGAGGGGGAACCTAAACCTTTGAAGTTTCACAAATGGCGAAAATGAGGACCTTGGCAAAATTCCACCAGCAACAAAAAACGTTATCAGTCATAGGTTGTATTACTCCTTTAAAGAACAGGAAGCTGGAGCCCAGCTGGAGCATGCTTAAATACTTCAGGCCTCACTTTTTTGAACGCCCTTGTTCTAATCTACACATATTCTAACTCTAGCAAATTCAATTTGGGGTTTCACCCTGACCAGGAATACCCAATAATTAACATCTGTTGGATTGTAACTATACCATGTGGATTGCTTTAGATTTGTGCCCATATTTATCATGGGTTGGCATCACCCTTGTGCCACGCAAAGGGGCGCAAGCACCACGCAAAACCTAGAATTATATTTACGAACCCATGCAAGGCCACCTTGGGTGGGCCTGCACGGCTTAGTAAATATGGAATAACGCAAGGCAGCACAAGTCACTGCCTTGCGTTACTCTGTCCTAGGGAGGTGTTATATGAGTGGAGTGTGGGTGTTCCCATGCATCCACCCATGTATTTTGGTGCATTCCCAGATTTAGCATTAGTGGTAGACCTAAGAATATGTCAAAATTCTACTCCTCCCCAGGGGAGGCTTACAAAGGAGAAATATCTTTATTCTCAGCGTTTGTTTCCCCTCTTTTTACATGTGCTGCATTTTGCAGCACAAGTAGGAAAGGGAAAAGGATTGTTGTACAAGAATTTTCCCCTTCCTGCAAAAAACAATCCTGCCTACAATGCAGGCAGCCATGCATCATGGGTTCAATGGTGCCTGTGTTGGCACTAGGCAGGAGATTGTGCACCAGCGCAGGCAGAGAGCAGGAATGTGCCATATAATGTTCAAAACAGTGCATTTCTGCCCTCTCCCTTTGATGCAGTTTAGTGATGTGGCTTGCTGCCTTGCAAGAGAATTTGATAAGCATGCCCGAAGATTTGAGATGGAGGGCGAAAAAAATACAACATAAGCACAGTGTTCTAGCATCATTAATCCATTGATGCTTGCCTTTTGCGCCCAGAAACAAGACCGTCTAGGCTTTAGCGAAACTTTAATGCTGTTAAACTTTGTACTATGATACCAGACAGAGCAGCTGTTGTGAAGAGTCTTCCTTTGTCTCTAGTGGACATATGTATTTGTATGGGATTGGTTATGTGGGTGTGATTGGCTAGCGGTTGCAGGGCACTGGTCCGCCCGCTTCCAATGATTATTGGTCCCACTTCCAGTGGTGAAGTTGATGTACATAAACCTTTGTGTATTCAAGACCAATAGCTCTGCAGGAGCAGCCCAGCGGGAAAGCAGGAAGCCTCGATGTCCTGGTGAGATGTCCTTGGTGCAGCCCTACACACTATGAACATGAACTGTGCAGCTGGCCACGTCGCACGAAGGGTGACACTAGGGGGGACAGCTCCTTAGCGTCGCTCCCCTGCTAGAGAGGCAGATGGACCGAAGGGGCCACCATACTTTGAGAGGGTGGTCCACCCCCTTGGTTTATGGCCCCCGATGTGTCAGGAGGGAGGAGGGAGGCCAGGAGGTCTCAATGGGGGTGTCCTCTCAGGGCTGGGGCCTCTTTAGACAACACCGAATGCAAGATGTGTGCAAGGTGACCGGATAGACGAGCTGCAGCACAGAAGGTGTACTGAACAGCCCAGCTCTGGAAACATGTTTCTTGTCTAGAGATGCAACTCAGGAGTATTGGGAACACTGGTTTTGGAACAGCCTAACCAGGGGGATCGTCCCTTAGTGGACAGGTCCAACCCTAAAGCCTCTGAGCCGGCCGGCCGATCTGGTACTAGCCAGACCGACTCAATGGGCAGTTCATTCTTGTCGCACTCAGTGCTTCATTTTGAGCCTTTTCTACTGCCCCACAATGCCAATCTGGTTATTGCTTCGCGTTCTTTGTTGCAGCAACTGCTCTCGAACTTGCTATCGTGCCATCTGCCTGTGATATGCCATGTTCCTCCCATGGTGCGGACTTGCACATTCAGTGCCCTTCAGCAGCACCTGATGTGAAAAGCTTCTCAGCTTGTTATCAGCCTGCCAGATGCCCACGGCTCTCCACGCGGCGGCGGCGCGAGGCTATGCACGAGCTCCAGGCACATTTTAAGACTCCTTCCTGTCTCCAAGGCCTGGAGTGTGTTTCATGTTGTCTCATCTTGGGTACTTATCGCTTTGGTATATCTCGCAGGCCTGCCTGTTACACAATGTTCTTCTATCTGTCCGCTTTCCCTTCATCTCCTGCGTCAATAGCTCATGGTCTTATCCCCTCCCTCGGCTCCGTAGGGCCTTTGAATGCAATCTTCCAGTTCAATAAGGAGCTCCAGATTTCCAAGGAACTGTTTATCTCTTTACATTCCAAAACTATGTTGCTCTGAATATTTCAGACTGTACTATTTAAGATGTTAATGATCAGAAAGATACGGA
Source organism: Pleurodeles waltl (assembly GCF_031143425.1). Lineage (NCBI taxonomy): Eukaryota > Metazoa > Chordata > Amphibia > Caudata > Salamandridae > Pleurodeles > Pleurodeles waltl. The sequence goes on from NC_090445.1 coordinate 1,636,141,618, forward strand.
AAGACAGAAGTGACACACGGAACATTAATGAGAGGCAAAAGAGAGTGAAGGTGAAATAAGCAAAACCAAAATACAGCAGAAATATAACAATATTTAGAGAAGCCAATACAATATGCCTGGGTTTGATGTGCGAACTAGGGCTTTTGAGAAATTTCACGTAATTTTCTTCCGCATAATTATGTATAATTTTGGAAAATGTACCCGAAATTATGCATAACTACATGAAATGCAGATCTGTCTTAGCACTATATTTTAGTGCAAAATGCGTCTTCGCATCAATTTTTGACCTGAGCATGCATTTCGCAGTAAAGAAAGTGCTAATACCAAAAGTGGCCGGAGCATCAACTGCTGGTGTTCATGGGATTGACATTATTCCTGCATGCTTGTGGTAAACCTTTACTGCACACAATGCATAACTCAGCATTTTAAATAATTTGTTACAACAGGTCTATCAGACAGCACTGCCATCAAGCCAGTCCTTAAAAGGGCTGGGAAGACGTTCTGAGTAGTATAGACAGAAATTGCATATGAGATAAGCACAGGGATAGACAGCTGTGGCCGATAAAGAAAATGAGTGGGGAATCATGGGATCATGCGGGATATTGAAGGAGAAGGATAACAACAGATGCATAACACAGGTGCAGGCAGAACCAAGACCATAGACCATGGAGCGCTGCTGAAAGTTGGGGCAGGTGAAGTGGGAAGCAGAAAGGAGCAAGTTATCGGATGAAAGAGAAGCAAGACTAGTGGAAGGAGGACCAAGAGCAATCAGGGCAGCACAAATGAAAACCCCAATATGATGGCAGGACTTAGGAGAATTAAAAAACAGAAGTGCAAGCACGAGCAGAGATCCACATGGCAAATAAAGGCAGGACCAAGAAGGAGCAGAAGAGCCAAAGGCATGTCGAAGAAGAAGCAGAGTAAAGAGCTTCTGGGACATTAAGAATATGCAATGGAGCAGGAGGTATGAATACCTAACAGCACAAAAACAATGCATAGGAAAGCAGGAGTTAAGGGAACTAACACAGGCAAAAATAAGACTTAGCAATAAGATAGTAGATGAAGAAAGGTCCAAGATGAATGGAGTACAAAGGAGAGCATGGCATGTGAACGCAGAGTAAAAACAAAAGCAGCAGGACAGGTGGTGGTATAAACAAGGCGAAGAAATCAGGAAAAGTTAAGACAGGACCAATGTGATGCATAGCAGGCGAAGGCCAGTGTAATACATGGCAGGTGAAGGTGCGTCTTGTGCAAAACATGCAAGGTGAAGGTGCGGCCAATGTGATGCAGGACCAGTACGATGCCATTTCAATGAGTCCAACTAACTTACGGGATCTAGTTTACATTTCAAACCGGGGTCATGGGCAGGGCTGAGCAAACATTTGAACATCCCACTGGCAAACTATTTGAGTAAATTTGCAAACTTCGTAAAGCTGCTAATTCAATTTACCAAATGTGGGAAAAACCCATAAACATTGATGTAACCAGAAAATAATACATTTCAGCGGATTCTTTTTTGCCAAAACACGATAATCACTCTTAGTTTATTCCTGTTTTCGTTTAAAGTTAAAATGTAAAATTAACTCGACATTTCGTTGCAGCATTTTTCGCCAGAACCGATTTACTAGAGAAAATATCACGAGAGTCATAACTGGAAAAGTTCAAAACTTTGCAAGCACGATGAAGAGCAAAATCGTGAAATTGACATAATTCTGCAAGTGGGATAATCGATTTTCACATAGTCAAATAGTTTAAAGGCTACACATCTAAAACAAAGTTGGAAGAATTCAATGCCTGCCAAATGTGCGCCAACAGTTCTACCATTACCAAAGCAGAATATATTGTAAGTTTAGAAGTATAAGTGGCAACCAAGAGGATGTGCCCTTATTATAATCCATAACTGTTTCAATTCAGCTGGAAATCGTGTTCATCAGGTTACACACTTTGCCCTTGTGTGACATCAGGCCTCAGTACTACTTTATCTGTGAAAGGTGTTATGGGAAGCAGTTAAAAGTACTAACAATCAGGGAATGCCCCACTTCCTGGCAGGCACGAATCCAGGAATAGAATAAAAGAACGGGGTTGAAGAGTGCAGGCATCCCGGAATGGTAAGGAGACAGGAATCAGAATAGAAGCAGGTAGTGATATATTGCTGCAAAGGAATAACAATGAAGTGAAAAGAAAGGGTTCTGTGGAAGAGAGCTTTATGAGAAACAATAGGAGAATGTAATCCTGGAGGAGAAAGGCTGATGAGGAATATGGCCATTGTAGAATAGAAACACTGGAAGGACAGAAGATCGAATATAGTCGCTCTCACTGTATGTGTATTTTTCATAGTAAACATTGCCAATATAGTGATCATTACTATAGTTTGCAAAATGCAAAAATAAACATAAAACTGCGCATAAGGAGTCAGAAAAGACTATTTAGAGACTAAGGTAATGTTGGTAAAAGTACCCATTTGTGTGCTCCTGATGTACTTTAGTTTTACCGAAGGGGTTGCAACCCCTTTTGTAATACCAGTTCTGTTGGTGCAAAGCTGGCAGCTTGGCAATGTAAACTGGGAGACCCCTCATTTGCATATGAGAGCGATCACATGAAAATAAGCACAAACCTCATTAGAGGCACATTCACAGGGGGAAATTAGTGCTACAGAGACTCATTTACTGCGCGCTAACAAGGCCATGGCATGCAGTTAGTGTGCCCCACCGTCAAGTGTTCTTTGGGAGTGGGCAAGGTGGGCCACCCTTCTACGGCATGCCAGGGCTCCCTGAAGCGATACCGAGAGTCAAGGCACCTTTCACCCCAGACTAAGAAGGGGGCTGGGAGGGGCCTTCAGTATGCCATTAAACTATTAGAGCGTGGCACCTATTTGACCGCAGCAAATGCATTCACTTGGAGAAATAGTTTTTTAATTGCGGGCAGCACACTCTTTTTAGAAATAAGGTACACAGTATAAACTACATTAATCATGTTCTGTATGGGCAAATCTTCAATTTGATCAAATTCCAGGTGTTTAGCAATCCTTTAACAGGCCTGAAGAAAAGACATACACTGAAACTGTCAATATCCGGCTCATAGAGCCTACCTACAATCCCAAGATTACAGGAAGCACCATGCAATACTAAGCCTTCCCATGGTTTGCCCCAGGAACTGGCAACTGATTTATGTATAGAGCTCCACCTGACCATCTGCTACCAGGTGTTCAAAAAACAACCTATATAATCGCTGTTAAACTCATCACCTCCCAACCTGAGGCCCATATTTATACTTTTTTAACGCCGCATTTGCTTCCTTTTTTGACGCAAAATCAGCGCCAATTTACAAAATACAGGGGCATATTTATACTCCGTTTGCGCCGAATGTGCGTCAAAAATTTTGACGCACTTTCAGCGCAAATGTTGCCCCATATTTAAACCCTGACGCCCGATCCGGCGCACCAGGAAAATGGCGCTATGTGCGCCAGTTTTTGGAAGCGGCACCCCGCCCTGCGTTAATGACATGCAGGGTAGGCGTTCCCGTCCAAAAACAGACGCACATAGCGGTGCGTGGTATTTATGCTCCAGGGCAAAAATCACTCCCGCGCGGCAGGCGGCGCAAAAAATGGCGCAAAGCACGAATATCGTGAAATTTTAACGCCTGGGTCAGGGCAGGCGTTAAAATGGGGCAAACACACCTGTACTTAATCAGAACACACAGAACAAACAACAGAGCAGCAGAGCAGCAGAGCAGCAACAGGGAGACATGGAGGTGCTTTTTCTTCAACGTGCACGTAGACGCAGAGCCCTGCAGCAACAACAGCAGCCACAACAACAACAGCAGGGACCCCAAAGACAGCGCAGAAGGCAGGAGAGGATATTCCGCCCAAGAACAACCCTGCATGGCCTCAGGGAACGAGACATCATCCAGAGGTACCGGTTGAACTGGCAGGCCATTCAGCAGCTGCTGACAAATATTGAACAGCAATTGGCCCCCACTTTAGTGACTCCACACACTATCCCAACCGAAACAAAGCTGCTTGCCGTACTTCACCTGCTGGCAAGTGGCTCGTTTCAGACAACTGGTGCCCTGGTTGGTGGAATCTCACAACCATCTTTCTCCGCATTCCTGCCTAAAGTACTGGATGCCATCATTGGACTGACACCCCGCCACATCTGCTTCCCAAACACAGTGCAGAAGCAGCAGGAAACAAAACAGGGGTTCTACGCCATCAGTGGCTTTCCGCACGTCCTTGGTGCAATCGACTGCACACATGTACGCCTTGTGCCACCTGCTGCGAGTGAACACCTCTACCGCAACAGGAAGCACACACATTCCATCAACGTGCAGGCCATAGTCGATCACCAAGGACTGATCAGCAACATTGTGGCTAAATATCCTAGAGTGTACATGACGCATTCATCTTTCGTCACTCCACCATCAACCAACACTTCCAGGATGGACGGTATGGCAATGGACTACTTGTTGGTAAGGACAAAAATCTACTTATATACTCACTGCACAGAAACCCTCTAGGATAAACAACACATACACCACAATAGCAACACCTAGACAGGAACACACTGAGGTACTCACATCACTAGCCATGTGTCACAAGTCACCATTGAACCTCTCACACATTTGAATTTACTCCACAGCTTAGTGTGAAGACATTCATGACTGTGGTTGCCTAAATGTCACCTTGCAAATTGGAAGTCTCACAATAACCCGTACACTAATACAATGCATAACTTTTAAGGGATGGGATGGCCTGGGTATGTTCATATGAACGTTTCTAATACCCTTTCATGTTTCAACTCTGCATGGAACTATCATCACACCCCCAGTGAGGACACACGGACACCTGTGTCACAAGTCACAATGCAAGGGAGGGCACACTGTACTTGAGAAACCAATACATCCTGCTGACAAACAGTTAGACAACAAACACTTGCTCAGCCAAGGAAAAAAAACAATGCCAAAGTTTCCACCAACAACCATAGGTTGTCACATTAGTACACAAAATAGTCACAGACAACACAACACAACTACTGCCATCAAAGATACGTACAACAGTGCCTCCTACATCTAATTGATACCATTCTGTGTTTCTCTTTCAGCTGATCAGGGGTATGGCATCCAGCCTTGGCTAATGACACCATATGGGAACCCAAATACTGCTGCTGAGCGGGCATACAATGACGCCCACAAGAGGACACGCAGCATTGTGGAGAGGACCTTTGGGATCCTAAAGTCAAGGGTCTGCTGCCTTGACATCACTGGCAGAAGCCTACTATACTCCCCAGAGATGGTCTGCAAGATCATACTCACTTGTGCCATATTACACAATATTTGTGTAAAAAGGAACATTCCCCTCCTTGAACCGGACCCAGACATGCCTGAGGATGATGATGAGGAGGATGCTGGCCTGCAACAGGAGGGGGAACAACCTAACACCGCAGCAGGAGTGCGTAGGCGCCAACAGCTTGTGAACAATTCTTTTACTTCAGTTATTATAATCACTTGTATTCCACACTTGTAAATAAACACAGATAACAAACACCACATCATGCTTTGGCCTATTCATTTCTGACCACCTTTAGTTTGAAATAGCTGAAGATGAATGTCGTCTCATTGATCAAGAATGCCATTAAAATTCATCACACCAAAAATAAACATCACAACTGTATGCACAGAGGGTAGGATGTGACATGTTACATTACCATACACAGAGCCCAACAAGAGTACAAATGTGACAATTACACATGCCGGATCCAAACAACTGAAACAGTCTCTCATCCAGCCCAAAATTGGAGATCATTTGAAAGTCACATCACACGTGTTCAGAGACAGGGTGGGACCATCCATGTGTACGTGAACATGTCATCAATGGCTTCTCTCAAGTGTATGATGTGAGCAATACACAATTGCAACAACATCAGCTGCCACTAACTCAGGAGGAGACCTTGAAGTTACAGTGACAACATACACACAGACAGGTCATACTGGATCCACATTCCCACACACATGTACACATATGTCATACAACCAACCTAATATTTGAAAGTAGACCATCACAGTTGTGTCCCAGTTTGAACCTAGCAGGAAGATTGTAACATGACACTAAACCAGTTTATGCAGAAAGGGACACAGACAAGCAAAACAATCTTCGCATTATCACATCGTGAACGCTGAGAGTCTTGCAAACTTAGTCATATGAAAATGGTATGCAACTTAGCTCCAAATCATCATTACTGCAAACGTCAAATGGGCTAATGAGATGAATGAATGGTCAACAGTCATTCATACCATATGGCCTTACATTCGCCCGCTGCTGCAGGTTTGCCATGATATGATAAAAATACTCCATGGATACAGTAGCTATTCTGGATGGTCAAATCCTAGGGTGCTGGGGGCCTAACTCCACCTCTACCACCCCCAAAACATACAAGAATCATGTACTTGTGAACTAAACACATGCATAAGGCACATGTGTGGCCTCCATGTCACAAGTCCTACACAAATATGAAACACAAAATCATAATGGGACATGGTCAGCCCCATAAAAACTGAAAGTGACTCTCCCACTCCCTGTTAGGACTACAGATAAAAGCATCCCCATCATAAAGGTGGGCACATTTTGGAGACGGAATACATAATGGTATCAAAAACATCATTTCAAAATAGCCATCAGCAATTACACCAAATATGTTGTCAAATATGGTCAATACATTAGTTAACGTATCCCAAACATCACAGTGTGAAGGCCGTCTATACATAAAAGTACGGACATTTGTCATATACAAACACAAATGTGTCTCACATCGCACCGTTTGACCATGACAAATCACCTTTCCAAAGCTAAACACATGAAGACATTTGGATAAATTTGCTCCATATTCTACGCATACAGCATGGCCGTCATAATTTGTTCACGTACATGAGTGCACACAATGCAGAGTCAGATACAAATGTATCCAAAAGTGTCTTGATATTTCGCCTTCAAAATATTATTTACATCCACAATATTTTTGACTCTGCGTCATGTGCACTACTGTACGTGTAAAAAAAAACACGCCCATGATGTATGCGTGGTGAATTTGACGCTACATGGACAATATGTTGGTCATTTCATGTACAGTATTAATTATTAATATTCATATCATATTTTTTCACTCCACATCATGTGCACCACTGTACGTGTAAAAAAAACGACGCCCATGATGTATGCGTGGTGAAATTGACGCTACATGCACAATATGTTGGTCATTTCATGTACAGTATTAATTATTAATATTCATAACATATTTTTTCACTCCACATCATGTGCACCACTGTACGTGTAAAAAAAACGACGCCCATGATGTATGCGTGGTGAAATTGACGCTACATGCACAATATATTGGTCATTTCATGTACAGTATTAATTATTAATATTCATATCATATTTTTTCACTCCGCATCATGTGCACCACTGTACGTGTAAAAAAAACGACGCCCGTGATGTATGCGTGGTGAAATTGACGCTACATGCACAATATGTTGGTCATTTCATGTACAGTATTAATTATTAATATTCATATCATATTTTTTCACTCCGCATCATGTGCACTGTAATGCGTCATAAAAAATTGACGCACAACTGTGTATGCGTGAAAATATGACGCATAACGGGAAAATAAAAACGGCAGCCATTTTATGCAGGAAGTGATGTAATAGGATATCCTGTTTACAAAATCTGTACTGGGAGGTAACTTTCACTTTCACTTTGCAGTCTCAGATTTCTCTAGACTGTGTGGTTGTGTGAAAGGTGTTGTCGTGTGTTTTACTGCTCTAGTGTCCTGTGTGCCTTGTATTTTGTCTTAGTGTCAATCTATTATTGTTGTATCACATTGTCTCAGTCTGTTTAGTGTTATTTTGTCTATACCTGTGATAGTTTGTATTGTCTGTGGGAGTCTGTTGTGGGTAGCATAGTTTGGGGGGTTAGTTGGGCTATTTTTCTACTTCTCCTTTTTCTTTCACACCTCTACCTTTCCCCATTTCCCCCTTTATATTTTATATTTTGTTGGTACATTCTTATCCCTCTCAATATGTCAGGTAGGCCTCGCCTGTCCAGGATGGGGGAAGACGAATTGGGGGGGTTCATATGGCTCGTAAGCCATTTCCTCCCACTAATGCTGGAAGCTGGGGGCCGTGTGATACAGGGGTATCACACGGAGGCCAGGAAAATCCGGTGGGAGAAGGTGCGCCATCACCTGGTCCGGGTCTATGGGAGTCTCAGGAATGTACACCAACTCAAGCACCGCTGGGCAGATCTGATCACCAGGGAACAGGACCTGCTGGACCACCTGGGTCTCCAGATTGGTGGCCATGTTGGTGAGTAAAAAACAATTACATGGGAATGACAGAAATCGGTGTGTGAACATGTGATGATTGTTAGCGAATCTGCAAAATAAGTAGCTGAGTGTGTGTAATGCCAGGGAAACCTAGGCCCATGGTTATACACATTAATCCGCATTCTTGCAACACATGTACACGCAATGACAGCTTTATAAATTCAACATCTATTTGTATTATGCTAAGTCGCCCCCTCTCTGCGTCCCAAAATGTTTCAAATGCTGCGCTACAAAGGTATACATATGTGTCCTAATGTGTATTTGTTGCAGAATGTGTATGAAGACCTATGCTACCAGTCCGATGGATCATTTTTGCAACACATACCAGATGCCTGTAGCTGCATGTAATGTAGTGTTGCCTTTGTGTCAGAAAAGCAACACGTGAACGGCTCCATTTGTACTCCACTGGTCATAATGGCCAGTGAGTACGTCATGTAGAAACAACATACCTACATATGCAGACGCCATAGCTAGACAGAAAATTGGAAACACATGATGATGCTATACATGTGTGTTGCCGTCACGTCACATGAAGTTAGTCATGTTGTTCACACATATGTCACATGTGTGTCTGTTTGCTGTCTGTTGACCCTGTCCAAATAGCCTGTTTAATTGTGAGTGGTCATGCAGTCCTCATGGAACCAGTTTTGGAATGTCTCTCGGGGATGCACATGCTGAGATGTATGGATAACATTATTGTTGGGGCATACTAATGGAGGATTAACTTGGACGACACCTGACTGTCCTGACCACTGCATGAGTGTAGTAGGGTGTGACACTGGAGCAGGAGACTCATCCAATGTTAATGTTGAATACAAAGTGATCCATGCAGGATGAGCATGTGTGAAAGTCTATCATTACCATGTCATTTTCACACAGTGTCATTGTAACAGAAATCTTTTGTCCGTTCACCCAGTCTGAGTATAATCTTTGTTTCATGCTTTACAGGTGGACCAGCCCCGTACACCGTGGGAGAGGTGGCCCATTTTGACGACCCCGATACCTACAGTGAGTGTCGCCTGAGTGCTATTTACATTGTTTGGTAATGACGCATGATGGATTACTGTGTGTTCAAGAGAATTCATGATTTGATGTGCTGGCCGTTCATTGGCTTTGTTCTTTTAGTGTGATATCAAATTAGAATTATGTTTCTGCAAAGCAATACGTAGTCATCTCTCAGATTGAGGGGCTGTAGCCCATTCAATTATGGCGGCAATTGGGAATGGTATGACTCATTTCGAATAGACTGGTAAATGTTAGACTTGGTCAGGGACTTGCCATGAACTGAGTCTGCATATCAGACTGACAGTCTCCCAGATAGCTTAGGCACATGGCATTGATGACAAGTGCTTCTTCCTAGTTGAGGATGGACTGTGTACACTGTAGGTTGGATCTTCCATGGGCATGTACTTCCACAAGGTGAACTCGAAGTGTGTGTGACTTGAGTGCAATGCCCTAGGTGTTCAGTTGAATCATGTGAATGGGTGTACTACCTCCCCTGTGTGTGTTGTTAAACATGCCTCACTAATAGTATGTTATGTTGGGCTAAGTCATAACATTTTGACATGTGTGGACCTGGGATGTGACAAGGTTGGGCTGACTACAACGTGTTGCTAGCCCTTCATAGGTGTTGTGTGTGAAGGCACATAATTGTTGCACTTTCTGTACACTCCTGGGTGTGCATTGAACATGGGATTGTTGGTTGTTCTTCCCACACCACCCACAAAGACTGGGATGTTACTGTGAAACAGGGTACCTAGGACTGTAGCAACCAGTATGTTACACGTACTTAACACCTTTTGTGACTTGAGTTAGTACCTTGGGCCAGAGTGAGAAAAATGTCTACACGTTGCAAATGGCATAAATATCTGTGTGGGATTTGCAAACGTCTGTTTCCTAATCCAAAATGTCTTTGGTGGTCATGTACATATGAGTAAAATGCTTTTCAAAATTGATATAATGAAGGGTTTTACCAGACCTACTTGCAAATCACAGTGGTAGGCAATCCCATTTGCAACCGAGTACGTGGTTGCAAAGTGAGTAGCTGTTATCATCCACTTGAAGTGGATGGTAACCACCTTGCTGACTGGAAGGGGTCCTCATTGTAAAGCTTCAGCCTTTGTGAGTGGACTAAAAAAATCCTGCGAAAAAAAGCCAGTGGTCTAAGGGACCAATAATTACAGTGAAAATTTCCAAGTACAATTGTTGTGATTTAAAAATAATTGCAGCTCATTTTTCTTTCCGGTAAACGGCCTACACTTGGGGAGAAATAACTTGCTTAATTTAAAAACAGTCACGTCTATGGAGTTCTGCTGGTCCCAGCAGGCCACCATCCCCGTGAGTGCCCATGTTGCTAAGGTGGGGCAACTTGGAACCCACATCATTGATGTTCATGAGGTGGGTTTTAGGGACCCCATAGCGACTCGCAGACGGTGTCAGAGACACCGTTCTGCTTTGCAATTTGCTAGTTGATTTTCCTAAATTCCTACATCTGACACCTAGTGTGGATACATGATTCTGGGCCAGGGGTTCAATCTTAGCACACAACTAATTAAAAATGCTATTGAGTGAGGAGTGTGAGTGTAATCACATAGAATGACATATGTACTGAAGTCAGTATGCGGAAGAGCTGGTGCCATAATGTCAAATGCCTTAGGTATGATTTGGATGAGTAGTTTAGGGTGATGTCATCCATCATGTAGAGACATGGATATGCTAGGTGTGATATGACCTTAGGGATGCATGATTCACATGTACTTCCTCTGAGCATTTCCGTGAACTATGTTGTAACAATTGCTGCATACAATATATTTCTAGTAATGGACAAATGAGCCATTGTGGGATTCAACCCACTGTAAATTCAATGCTGAATATTTCCCTTTTCTCTTCACAGCTGCAAACCTGAGTGCCGCAGAGCGCAACCATTTTGAGCACAGGGCAATGAGGTACAGGCACATCCTGCAGGTGCAGTGTGGGTATCGGAGGATGGCCCGCAGATACAATTCCGATCGGGCCTCCGGGGCGTGGTATGCCACACCACAGGCTCCACCAACGGTGCCACCTACAACCACCAGGTCTGCCCAAGGGGACCCAGCGACGGACCAGCCATCTTCCTCAAGACCTGGACCCAGCCGTGTGTTGGGAGCAGGGCTGTCCCGTGGCCACTCCACTCCAGCGACAATCTCCACCTCCACCGGCACGCAGACCAGCAGTGACCCTCCAATTGACCATGCAGCCTTCCAGGCATTGTCTAGGAAACTGGACAGGTTAATTCAAAAGGTGGACAACCTGACGAAGGACATGGCGGAGGTTAAAAAGAAGGTGCGCTCCATCCGGCGCACACTTCAGAGGGCAAATCTTTAGTTATTTTGCCCTCCTGAACTTTTACCCCTCCCCTCTCCCTCTTTCCTCTTTTCATACTGTTAGTTGGGTTTGGGGGGTTAGTTATAGGATAAGTATAGGTAATTAGCTTAGTTAGTGTTAGGTAAGAGGGTGGGGGGTCCTTATACTTTCTATCTAATATTTTTGTGTGGGTGGGTGGGTGGGGGGCAATGTTGGGATTGCTGTTTAATAAAAAAAAAAAAAAAAAAAAATATATATATATATAACAAAAAAAATACAAAAAAATATATGTTTGTTTAGGATAGTATAGTATGTGTGTAGGTTAGTAAGTGTTGTCCTGCATGTGTCTTGTCTCTTAATGGTGGGTGGGGGGTTGATGTTTAGATCGTTTCGATACATGTGTAGAGTAAGTTTAGCTTAGGTTAGTTAGGGACAGTTGTGGGTTAGTAGTAGTCAGGTTAGATTAGTGTAGGTTTACCTTTCCCTTAGTTGCCTCTTTTATTACTACTTTTAAATAAAAATTTTGTTAACCCTTTACCTGATGCGTTAGGTGCTACCTTTTCATGGCCTTGACATCAGTGTAGCAGAAATGTTAAGTATGACATTTGTGTTCCATGCTCCCTATCCCCAGGCTTATGAGGTTTAACATGCCAGCTACCCGTGTGCTAACTTGGTAAGTATCCACCATGTTGGAGAGCCACCATTGGTAGTGTGCATTGATCATCAAGGTTTGGGGTTGGTATGTATCCTACTTCACAAAGAGTGCTTCCAGACTTGTTATTGTAGGTAAATAGATAGGTCGGACAGCATTGTGAAGTTCAGGGAGAGCTTTATAGATGATGATTTGTTCACACTCTTGTCTTGTTGCTATCATTGCTGACCTACATCATGTGTGTACTGATTCAGCATGACTTTCCTTCATGGAAGTATACGCCGTAAGGGTGATTGATGCAGTGTAATTTGTTTATCATTCCTTTCATTCTACAGCATAGTTTAAAATTTTAGTATTGCATGGTGCCTACATTTCTCTGCCACCATTAGTTGTGTAGAATAGCTATAGATGGTGCATCATTCTGTCCAACACAGCATGATTGTGTGTGCTTAGTCCCTTCATCAGTTATTTTCCTCAGTATAGTAAAGCTATGATGCAATCCTGGCCACTGCACAGATGATTTAGTATACATGAAATCAGGACAGTAGTATAGAGAATCGACATGGTTTCCACACAGCCACTTTGGAGTTATCTACTGCACAGTTGAATTTTGAAATGACACAGAGACACAATAGGTGTGCAAGTGATATTTATTCATAAGTGGTATTGTGCAAAATGTCCATTCACCATGTTTGCTGACTCCTTTCTGGTGCATTATTACATGGTGATCCTACAGAAGGGGTGTGGATGATGCTCCTGACATGCTGGGGTGATGTCACAGACAGTGCAGAGGAACATGAAATGCCAAATGGTAGGAGAGAAACATTCACTGGCAAGGTGGACAAGTCAGACAGTGGATTGCCGAACAGTCATTGAGGTTAGTTGTAGTGAGACTGGCATGTGTCAAAACGTAGGACCTTGGTCAGAGTAGGGCATGGTGCAGGGACTAGGGCTTCTGGGTACTCTTGCGTGTGAATGTTATCTGTTCCATGTCTTCTTCTTCTGATGTGTGTGTTGCCTGGTGTGTCCTTGTTGTTGTTGGTTGTGAAGGGGCAACACACACCTCAGTGTTAGAAGACATGGAGGCAGACATCCCGGGGGCTGATCCCTGTTGAGTAAGGAAGGGCAGTACTGCAGCAAGGAGGGCCTGCTGGTTTTTCAGAATGGCAGCCACATCCCGATGGTAGGCAGCCAGGTCGGCCCTGAGGGGTTCTATGTTGCATTCGTGCACACGTTGAGTGGCTTGCAGTTTGAGTTGTTGTGTCAACTGGATGACAGCTGTGCCAATTTCCTTCAGTGTTTTTGAAATGTCCTCCAAGAGAAAATTTCTGGCTTGCATTGCAGCTGCCTGATCAGCAGTTGACAACATGCACGAACGCACCCCCTCAAGGCTGGCTGCCATATTTTGCATCCCCACCCGCACCTCCTTGGCCAGCTCCCGCTGGACCCCAACAACAGTTCTTTCGAAGCTGGTGCCAGTGTCGTCAGAGTCCTCAGCTGTGTTGGAGCTGGCAGGTCTTACAATTGGGGTGGCGGGTGGTTCTACTGTGGTGGCTGCTTCTTCTGTGCTCCTCCTTGTGACTGAAGGTGGGGTTTGGAGGCTTTCAAGGACCATGTCAATGGTCTCTTGTGGGAGGTTGATGGTGTCGTCATCCATGTCATCGGAGAACTCATGGACAGGCAGATCAGCAGGAGATCCGTGTTCCTCTGCAATGAAACAGGGTACAATTAGTGTGTCTGTGTTGTGACAATTTTGCAGTAAGATACAAGCCTTTGGATGCCTTAACATTGTACTCTGTGTTTGTCTAGGTATCTGCTGTCCGTCATAGGGCATTGTTGTAGGCCTATGGCCCACCTGTGTGTCACATGTTTGATATGGATCTTTCAGACATGTCTGCCAGGTCGCCTCTAGGTGTTGCTTTGTAATTATTTAGGAATAGGCGTTTTTTTCTCCTACTCCTCACTCGGTGTTTCACTATTATTATGGAGGGACATTTTGTAGGGTGGGCTCTCATTATCCAACATGTGATTGTTGGCTTTCTAGGCAGCAGGATAGCTAATGGTGTGGGGGACTAAGTTTGACCCACTTGAAAATAACTCTGTCACCCAGATATTCAATTTAGCTAAGACTAACTAGCAGTGCCTCTGGTCTCCCACATCAAAGGAATGTTTAGACATCCGAGCGCATGACATCTTTGGAACTTCTCAGGGAAGTGGTGGTCACTCAGGTCCTACACATTTGTATCTTTTCCGGTAGGTTCCCATACACAAATGACATAGACAGTATTAGTTTGATATGAAGTTTCATTGTACAACTGACTTGTAGGAATTTAGGTGTGAGCCCCATTTACACAAACAATACACACTGTTAGAATTGAAATAGTCCGCAGGAGAGTAATACATTAGTACACAGCTTTCATGGTGCCTAACTGTTTCTACTCTCCCCCTGCATGTTCTATGTATAGCACAGCTTGTTAAGTTTGGAGGTTGCCTGTCAGAATCACAGGGGAGACATCATCCCTCATATCAGAGGAATGGGCTAGGATCTGGTTGTGCATCAGCAGCAAGGCAGGCAGCATCTAGTTGTTATTTTCTGTTTGGAAACTCCCCCATGCGTGTCTTGGGACAAGGGAGTGAATGTAAAAGACATATGTCATGGTGATGACAAAGTTTCCCTAAGCAGGAATGCCAAACCTTGACCCCTACCACATCTATCAGCAACGTACCAGACGGTAACCTTGACTGGGGCACAGAGTGAATATGTTCTGGCAAACTCCAGTGCAGAAGTAGGCAAAACAGTGTGATTTGACTAATTGACAA
The DNA here is from genome assembly GCF_031143425.1 of Pleurodeles waltl. Classification (NCBI taxonomy): domain Eukaryota; kingdom Metazoa; phylum Chordata; class Amphibia; order Caudata; family Salamandridae; genus Pleurodeles; species Pleurodeles waltl. Next base: position 1,636,156,807 of record NC_090445.1, read on the forward strand.
CACCTTAGGACTGACTATTTGCTACATTAACTGATAGGAAGGGCAATGAGAATCATTTAGTGCAAACTGCTCTGAGGCACTTAGATGTGAGCAAATGAGTATAAGTACATTCAGGGTAAGATGCACAAAGGCCTCCAGCCTGAGGCTAATGCGCAAAGTATACGTTTCACTTGCCACACTACACTTTGACTGACTGTGGGTGTTGTGACTGCCCTGCCAGCACACTTGCCTCTCAGGCCCTGCCCCATACACTTTTTATTCACATTGCATGATCTGTACATGTAACGTGGCATTACCTATGCATGTCAATGTTAGGATGTGGTATGGATGTAAACATTCTTGATGTTTTGAGATGATGTTGGGTGATGTGTTTTGAATTGGATTGGCCTGTTTATCGTATGAAGGTCCTATTTGTTTGTCCGACTTTGCAGGTGTGTTTCAGTGACCAGTTGCCTGTGTCCCCTCCTCAATGTTGTTGTCTGAGCAGTATGACATTAGTGATGTAGCCTTGTTAGCCAGGCACGTGAGGGACCCTGACGTATGCAGCATGTGTGTATCGTTAGTGCTGTGTGGCTCCTATTGCTGTTTACTTAGGCTTATGTATGTGTCAGTTATGGACATTCGGCATTTGAGTGTACTGGTACCTTTGTCTTATTTCTAGGAGTAATTGCAGATGTCACCCTCACCCCCTAATTTAGGTATGTATGTTCCAGGGTGGGGTTTCTGCCATTTGGTACTATAGCTGCACAGAGATGAGAGGTGTTATTGTCAACTGTGTTTGCAGTTAAGTTACAGTTGTTGTATTTGCTACTGCATTACAGATAGGGACCTAGTTGATGTAGAATAGATTTTGCAATACAAGTGCCTGGATGTGGATTTGAGGTAGTGTCCTTCCCACCTGTCACTGCTTTCCCTTGGCTCTCTTGTTGTAATTACAGGATGTCCCCGTGGAACTGTTGTGGTTGCTGTATTTTGTCGTGCCCCAGCTTCGGTCAGTACTGGGCATGCCCCCCTGCCGTGCCCCTTTCCCCATGCCACTTCATATATGTGCTGACTTACATGCATTGTGTAGTAGGTATCCCCCCCCTGCTTACAGTCCCCATTATTGTATTAGGATTCCCCATGCGACTTACCCTGCATGTGCGTAGTGTCGTGGTAGTCTGCGCTGTCCAGTCCTTGAATCCCTGTGACGATCTCCTCCAGGATGACGGCTGCGACCATCTCCTCCATGTGGTCCAGGGCCTCCTGTTGTGCTGGACTCCACCCTCCAGTCTGCATTGCTGCCTTCCTGTTCCTGGCCATTTTCTCTTTGGTCCTACGTTTGCAGTCATGCCAGCGTTTCTTACACTCGGTGACTGTCCGGCGTTCTTCAGCCACACTGTTAATCTTGTCCACAATTTGTTTCCAGATGGCCTCTCTCCTACTGAGTGGCAATTTGGAGGTGATGAAAAGTTGGTGCTGGTGTTCCGTCACCTCTTTCACCAGGATTTCCTGCTCCTCTGCACTGAAGCGACACTTTCTTTTTTTTTAAAAAATGTCCTGGTTCCTGTATGCTTCCTCCTGGCTGGTTCCTGGTCTGCTCTCATCCTCCTGGGGTCTGTTGGGGCATCTAGGATCCATTTTGGGTCTCCTCTCCTGAAAGAGCAGTTTTTGCGCAAAAATGTGACGCAATTGCGTGAAAAAAAACGGCGTTTTCACGATTGCGCTGTCGTAAATCGACCCACAGTGATGTGCGTCGCATTTACGTTGGTTTCCTTTACAACAGACTGACGCTGTCTGCGCCACGAAATAATGACTCCCACCTGTTGGTTGCGCCGCCGTACGTCAAAGTATAAATTTGACGCCCGCATGGCGCATCCAAATGGCGTTAGACGGTGCAAATTTTTTGACGCAAAATTGCGTTAGCGCAATTTTGCGTCAAAAAGTATAAATATGGCCCACAATGGTATTTTTTAAGTTTGCGCCGTTTTTGCGTCAAAAAACGACGCAAATGCGGCGCTAAAAAAGTATAAATATGGGCCTGAGAGCCTTGACCCGTAAATAGAGGGTAACTACACTATATAACATACTGCACTACTCTCAACTACCCCTACTAATTTCCCTTGGCTCTGGATCAAACATGTATACACCAGTATTGAAAAGGTTCTGCCAATTTATCTGCCAGGATATTTCGTTTTGACTGCCAGTTTTTTTACTTTTACTATGATTGTGTCTCACTACCTGAGTCTCACTCAAGGTAAGATCATGGTAATTGGACAGACCTTTTTAAGTGCCAGTGTCCACCTTTTCAGGTAAGGCTGTTCCTGCATAGCTAGGGTAAAGTCACTGGGCTGGTTACACATGAACATGTGAGTACAAGCATTTGTGGGCATGTGTGGGCTGCACACGTGAGACTACAGTTGTGTGAAGCCCAGTATCTGTGCACAGGTAACCTGCCATGGAAGAGAATCTTCATGATTTGGTAGTGTTAAGGGTAGGCCTTATAAGGTGAAAGGGAATTCATGGTGTGGGCCTTTAGTGTTTACTGAGGTCTGTGGTGTTGTCATGGTGTTGAAATTATAGGCACATTCTGCCCTAAAGATCAGTTTTGCTGCTCCAAAGTCTACTGGGTCCAACAAATGCTCAGACTGGGGTAAACATGCACTCCACATATGCATTTCCAGTCCACAACATTCCACATACACACCTCACAACCCTTTAACATTTGGCAAATTTCTCTGGCTCAGTTCATAGTCAGATTCCAGGCCTAAATCTCCCATACTGGGTGCAGTTATTTACTCTGTTCCTCAGCAAAGGAATCAGCAGGGCATCCCACACAAAAGGGAAGTTAATTGTGGTTCACTCAGTCCCTGGGAAAGAAAAGGGGGGTGGTCTGCATCAGGGAATTAGCTTGTCACAGTGCACTGGATTGGACAGCCAAGGTCCACTGGAACAACTAAGTAGCCCAGACCTTTGGAGGCACCACGGGTGGAGCTCACCTTTCAAGATTTGGTAGGAAGTGATCGGACAGTTGTGTCATCAGGAGGCTGAGCAGGGGCTCTCAAGGGAGCTCTTACGAGAGGCAACTTGAAGTCACCGTTATGCATTGTTCCAGAATTCTGTGCAAGGGGATTGGGACAGGGTTGGATTGATGATGGGACATCCTAGGATTGGCAAGGGGTGCCTGTCCAATAGAACATTCCACCCCAACTTAAAAACCTTTGTGTAAGGGAGAGCTAGTTGAGAAGGCCTTGAACCTGAGTGTGGCAATGGTGAAAGAATGCCCAGTTGGAAGGAGGAGCCACCTGATGCCCTCAAATATGGACTTTGGGAATTTGACTCCTTCTGACCCCCAGGACCAGGATGGGTCTCTCCGGGGCTAGAGGGCCCGGTCCCATTATTCCCCCTGAGGAACAAGTGAAGGAAATGGTCTGAGATGGACCCTCGATGGGTCCACTCGGACATCTGTGAATCTACCCTTGATGCTGCCACTTATACAGAGGTTCCTTACATGATGTTCAGGAGACCAGGGGGCCCGATGAGTGTGGCATTAATGGTGTTTTGCTTGCTGGATGTGGAGGGGCTGTGTAAGATGCCCTCCAAACAGAGGAGAGCCTTAGGAGCATAGTCAGAGGACAGGTGTGAAACAGGAAGCAGTAAAAAGGCAACTCTCCACAAAATGTGCGGCTTTAGAGGCCAGGAGGCCTAGAGAGAGTGTGCCAGGTCCCTAGGATTGACCACCAGGAGGAAAACAAGCCAAAGATGAAGAACTTTGGCCCAAGATGGCCAGAGATATGCATCTTTAAAGATTTGCCATTTAAAAAAATGAAAGAAACCAGAAAACCGAGCATGTTGTGTCTGCTGCTATTTCTTAAGAGAAACCCTGGGATGGGCCAGGGACCAAAGGTAGGCTCATGTTTATTTATTTAATCCCTGTGGGGTAGGGGTGTGCATGATGTCCCCTCCCCATAGCGATTACTGCCCCAGGGGCTCAGAACTCCCCTCGGGCCAACACAAGGAAACCAAAACAGGGCGCCACAGCACACAATACTCACTGGTGCCCAAGGGTTCCCAGGACCAAAGACAACTATTGCTGGGAGTGCCCCGCTCCACAGAGCTACTATCACTGTGGGAGCTTAAGGAAGATGTTAGCTCATATGCAGCACTGAAGCTGCACACAGACAGTTGGTAGGGTCACAGGGTCCTTGGTGCTTCCCCGAACCCACCAATGAATGGATGAGGCTGTGTGTGTCCCAGATAGGACCAGGGCATACAAAACCAAAGTAAACACTGGAAAAATGTATGTAGTGTGAAATAGCACTGAAGAAAAATCAGAGGATAAACCTGCTCATCTATTTTTCATCAAATGTGGCAAAGAGCTCCCCATAAGGTTCAATAAGGGATAATATGAATAATATGAATATATCTGGCTTCCTTGGGGTGGCCCTAAATTGGCCATGGGTACACCCAATGTATTCTAAATGTGTTGTGTGGGGTTGCAGGAGGTGCAATACCACCCCTTCCCCGGAGTGACCAACAATTTGCCCTAATTCTCCTGGGGCCTAAAAATTATGACCCCCAGGAAGGGGTGGCCTTCATTTAAGCACTCTCACAGCTGGATGCTTTGCTATTGGGAGCTGGAGTGTGGGGGATAGCTTGTGGTTGTATTGTGTGGCCTGTTCAGTGTAAAGTGACACACGTTATGGTTGTTCTGAATGTAAATGTCTTGTTGAGGATATTGGTGGCTCAATGCCATGTTGACATTTAAAATGAGTTCTTCTCAATATTAATATTGCACTCATTAATTCCAGTGATGATGCATGGATAAAGTATAACATTTTGAAGACACAATCCCTGACAAAGCCAGCATACCTTCCTTATATATACTGACACCCCTTAGTTTCCGTTGGAGAGTATTGTGACAATAGGGTTCAGGACCAACAAGAGGTGTATTGTGATAGGAAGGCATCACCAAAATATTTCTGTGTGTGTGTTTGTGTGGTCAATAAAAGTACTTTTCCTTTCTAAAACATAAATCAGTGATTGCACAATAATGTATTTAGTGTTGTCAGTGAGTGCCAGTGAATTGGGATTACTAGCCCTCACCACCTCTGCAGGGTAGGCCTTGGACTGCTCAGCCTCGCTATGCTCAGAGAGTGAAGTCCTCAATAGGGTACCTAATTTTCAGTAAGGATACAATTGTGGACTTTTTACTTGAGAAGGACTCACATACTTCACAACTAACAACCCAATTTTTAGGGTGCCATGGTGGTGTCTCTCTTGTTTCCCCTACTTCTCTCACCACCAATTGTTCTCCAGGGGCTGCTCCTCTGCTTTGCAGAGGAGCATTGCCCACCCCCGCCAGCAGCAGCAGCTGCAAAACCTTTACAAGAAAGTGATAATAAACTACATTTGTTATTGTTTTTTTGTAAAAGGGGGGGGGGCATGGGGCGCTGATGAGCATGAAGGGGGAAAGCACAGCGATCCCCCTCAATGAGCATGTATGTTTGGCCGGCCGTCTCAGACTGGCCAAACACACATGCTCACTGGGCTCTCTCCAATCCAGCAATGCAGGTACTGCGTTGCTGGATTGGAGACAGCAGGCACAGACTTTCATTCTGCCAAGGAGCACCCTGGCTGGCTGCTACGTCCAGTCCTAACGAGGCCAGCAGTATGAAGGCAGCATTAGGATTGGACGCAGGGCAGGCTGGGAGCCTGTCCTGCAGTCAAGGACTGAGGAGTGGATCAGCGCAGCGTGGCGAAGCAATAAAGGTTTTTTATTATTATACTTTCTTTGTTTTTTCCTCCCTGCCATGCACCGCCCGCCCCTTTTCCCTCCCGCGAGCTTCCACTGTTGTTCTCACCAAGTCCCCTGTAGATTTTGACTCTATTTATTTTTCTTCGTATTGAACATTCCTCCTAACATGGTATTCCTTCTTCTGCCTTATGTTTTATGTTTAATATTTACGGCTGCTCTAGCACGTTGCTCCTTGTTAGTGTTCTGGTGGCCTTCCAATGCTCGAGCTCAGCATAGAAATACAATAAAGAAAGAAACAAACAAATGGAATGGATGCCATGGTTCCATGATGTGAAGTTTGCACGCCTGAAGCATGGATGTAGGAAGTGTGGGGAATGGAGGGGATGAATGCCCCGCAGATTTTGGAGGGTGGGGGAGACAGGGAACGAGGGTGGGGGGACAAGGGAAACAAATAATTTCCCCTCTCACTTCTATTATTCGCAGGGCCATTTGTGTGCAAAAGCGCTATTTATAATACTTATAATAGTCCTGCACTGACCTGGCTCCAATCTGATGGTAACAGAATGAAGGTGAGTCAAGAGGCCCCCTATGCCCTCTGCCCTTTTGTTTGTCCTGATTACAGCTGTGGGCATTAAGGGCGCACATAAGAACAAAGGGAATGAGGAGGTGAAAAAAGTTTTTGATGATTGCTGTCTGCATAATTTGCCACCTTGAAGAGGAGCACTGCAGGACGCCTTCAAGAGGAGCTGGGGGACAATGAGAAAGATCGAAAGAGGAAACAGAGTCCCACTCAGCCTGGCGCCTACAAACTAGAAAAGAGACTCTGTGAAACACAATATTTGTATTTGCCTAAGATCACACCAGTTGGTGAAACAGGGAAGTCGAGATTGAGCCCAGATTTTACCTTTCCACACAACACAATTTAGCAATTAGAAGGGTTTCTTTTTCTAACATTTATACCTCATATTTTTTTATCTAGGTAATGAAGTGCTTGATTACAGCGTGGCTAATAGGGAGAAGCCATATTTCATTTTGGGCCGTTATGCCTAGCGTTATTATTTATGTTGTTGTTATTGTTACGTTCTTAAATATATTGCAGTATCTTTTCTCTATCTTTTCTTCAGTCTACTCTGAAACAATCTACCCCATGCCATTGCACCCTACACCACTTTTCTCCACTCTATTCTACGCTACGCCACTGCAATCTATGCTGTACCACTCCACTTTCCACCACTCTACTCTGCAGCACTCTACACTTGGCTACTGCAATCTATGCTTTTCTACTCCAACCAATTTACACTCCACCCCTGCACTCTATGCCATTGCACTCTTAACCATTTTACTTAAAACTAATGCCTTCTATGCCAGAGCACTCTATGCCAATCTACTCTGCACGACAGCACTCTATGCTACTGCTTTCTATGCCACTATACTCTGCACCACAGCACTCTATGCCAATGCACTCTACGCCACTCCACAATATACCACTGTACTCTATGACCCTTTAATCTGCCATACGGCACTCTCCACCACTGAACTCCACGCCACTCTACACTGCACTCAATGCCACTGTACTCTGCCCTATTGCACTCTTTTCTGCACCACTGCACTCTAATCTACTCTACACCACTCCCCTCTAGGGCACTTCACTCTTCTTTGAAACCATCTACTCTATGCCACTGCAATCTGCGCGACTCCACTCTATGCTATGCCAGTCCAATCTACCCTGCACCACTCCAATGTACCCTGCGCCACTCCAATCTGCTCTGCACCACTCGGTGCTACTGCACTCTACATCACTATGCTGTACTCTGCAACACTCTACTGTTCACCACTATACTCTACTCTGCAGTGATCTACTCTTGCAGTCTATGCCACTCTATTCTATTCTGCACCACTGTACTCTACACTACTCTTCTCTACTCTGCATCACTCTACATCACTGCATTCTACACCAATGCATTATATGCCACTCTACTCTACACCACAGCCCTTTATGACACTCTACTCTGCCATACTGCACTCTGCCACTGAACTATACTTCTCTCTAATCTGCACCATGGCACTCTACTCTGCACCGCTCAACGTTATGCCACTCTACTGCACTCTATACCAATGTACCCTATGCCACTACACTCGAAGCCACTCTACTCTGCATCACTGCACTTTGCCACTGTAATCTACACCAGTCTACTCTACCTTGCATCAGTCCACTCTACCATGCACCACATCACTCTATGACACAGCACTCTTCACCACTACACTCTGCACCACTGCAATCTATGCTGTGCCACTCCACTCTGTGCCACTCTACTCTTCACCACTCTATGCTACTGCACTCTTCTCTAAACCAGTGCACTCAACACCACTTCACTCTACGCCAATCTTCTTTGCACCACTGTACTCTGTGGCACTTCGCCCTATACCACTCATCTCCACTCTGACGCCCTTCAATCTGACATTACACTCCATGATACTAGACTCTGACACTCTATTCCATTAAACTCTAACACTTTCTCCACTCCGTAACTCCCTATACGCCACTCCATTCCACTTTACTCCACTCTATTCCATTCCATGCCACTCGATGTCACTTCAACCTACGATACTCTACTTCACGCCACTGCACAACCCCCATGCCACTCCCCTATACAACAATGTACTGTGCTAAAGAACACTCTACCCAACTCTCTCGATGCCACATCATGTTACTTTACTTCACTGTATGCCA